>NC_091770.1:2600000-3900000 GCF_029378745.1 Bos indicus | reverse complement strand
AGTTTAAGCTCGGTCAGGCTGGTTCCAGAGATGATGCTCTTAGCTATTGGTCTGCTGCCCAGAAGAGCAGAGACCAGGCAGATTAGGGGAGAGTGGGCATGGCAGGTAGAGGGAGCTGCCTTTACTTTCATGAAGCTCTGAGAGAGTGTGGAGTATTTGTGCTTTGGAATTGTAAGATATTCATTGTGGTTGGCAGCGTTCCAGGACTGTCCCAGGGCTTAGCTGGTAATCCCAGTGTGGTCCCTATCATATTTATCCTAGGTCTTCATTTACCACTTGAAAGAATAAATGAGCTGGTCCATGGGATTGGCATAATTTGAGGAAGATATCAGTAACTCCACTAGGAAAGCTGGTGTTCAGGCCAGGGTACAAGTTTCTGCAGGGTATACTGGATTCTCACATTAAAAAATGAGACAGAATTTCAAGTGTATGGAAAGCACAGTGGGAAAGCTGTATGCAGGTGTGCAAGTGGGACGAGAATCATTGCATGTCTTACTCGTGTGTGTGTGTGTGTGTGTGAGGGGGGGAGGTGGTTCTCCTGATGAATTTCCTATTTTGGTCAGGTACAACCCAGAAACTGGACATCTTAGACCCCTGTCCCTAGGGATACCTAACATTCATGTATGTGTTTCTGTGTGGACATGTATTTTCATTTCTCTTTATCTACAAGTAGAACTGCTGGGTCGTGTGGAAACTCTATATTTAATCACTTGAGGAGCTGCCAGACTTTTTTCCCAAAGAAGCTGGACCATTGTGCATTTCCTCCAACAGGATATTAGGGTTACAGTTTCTTTACATTCTTGATGATACGTGTTTCCTGGCTTTTGGATTCTACTTGTCCTAGCGGTAGTGAAGTAGTATATCATTGTAGTTTTTATTTGTATTTCTAATAATACCTAGCATCTTTTTATGTACTTATTAGCCATTTGTATATCTTCTTCAGAAAAAAATGTCTATTCAGGGTCTTTGCCTATTTAAAAATTTAAACTTGAAGAATTCTTTATTCTAAGGCCAAAATACAGTAAGGGTAGGGGATCAACCACCTGAGGCTTAAAAGACAAAGCTAGTAAAATCATGTAACTATCAATAAAAATGTATACACACACTAATTAGGGAGCGGACAAAGTAAAAACACATAAAAGATGAGATCAAAAATGTAAAATGAGGGGGTGGAATAAAAAAAAGTGTGCTGTCATTTCAGTCGTGTCCAACTCTTCATGACCCGATGGACTGTAGCCTGCCAGATCCTCTGTCCATGGGGTACCCAACATAGGAACACCTAAATACATATAGCAGTTACTAACAGACATAAGGGAGTAATTAACAATATAGTGAGTAGGGAGCTTTAACACTCCACTTAAATCAATGTGGATAGATCATCCAGACAGAGAATCAATAAGGAAACATTGGCATTAAATGGCACATTAGGTCAGATGGATTAAATATATATAGGCCTTTCAACTCCAAACGAGCAGAATGCTCATTCTTCTCAAGTGTGCATGTGATCAGTATTCTCCAGGATAGATCACCTGCTAGGCCACAAAGCAAGTCTCAGAAAATTTAAGAAGATTTAAATCATATTAAGCACCTTTTCTGACCACTGCAGTATGAGACTAGGAATCAACTACTGGAAAAAAAAAATATGTGGAGTCTAAACAATATGCTACTAAACAATCAGTGGGTCATTGAAGATATCGAAGAGGAAATAAAAATATACCTTGAGACAAATGAAGATGGAAACACAGCATTCCAAGATTTATGGGACACAGAAGACTCTTCTAAGAGGGAAGTGTATAGCAATACAGGCTTACCTTGGGAAACAGTAACAATCTCAAACAATCTAACCTTACACATAAAGGAACTAGAAAAAGAATAACAAAGCCCCAAGTTAGTACAAGTAAGGAAATAATAAAGATCAGAGTGGGAGTAAATGAAATAGAGATGAAAAAAGCAGCAGCAAATATGAATGAAAGAAACTAACATCTGGTCCTTTGAAAAGATAAACAAAATCAATAAACCTTTAGCTGGACTCCTCAAGAATAAAAGAAGGCCCAAATAAAATTAAAAATGAAAGAGAAGTTACAACTGATACTACAGAAATATAAAATGTAAGAGATTACCATGAAAATTTGTATCTTAGCAAATTGCACAACCTAGAAATAATGGATAAATTCCTAGAAACATACAGTCTTCCAAGATTGAATCAGGAAGAAATAGAAAATCTGAGCAAACTGATTACCTTAATGAAGTTAAATCAGTAATTAAAAAAAAAAAAAAAAACTCCGGAATAACAAATGTCCAGGATCAGATAGCTCCACAGGTGAGTTCTACCGAACGTTTAAAGAACATTTAAATACTTCTCAAAGTATTCCAGAAAGTTGAAGAGGAAGGAACATTTGCAAATTCAGTCTATGAGGCCAGTACTACCCTGGTACCCAAACCAGGCAAAAATATCACACACAAAAAATTATAGGCCAATATCCTGGATGAACATAGATGTAAAAACTCTCAACAGATTATTAGCAAACTGAATCAACAATACATTAAAAGTTTCATACATCATAATCAATCACGATACACCACATTAGAAACATTAAGGTTAAAAGTCATATGATCATCTCAACAGATACGGAAAAACATTTTGATAAAGTTCAACATCCATTTATGATAAAAACGCTTAACAGAGTGGGCATAGAGGGAACATACCTCAGTATAATAAAGGCCGTATATGACATACCACTAACATGATCAACAATGATTCAAGCTTACAGTTAAGTCATAGGAATGTAACATAGCATAGGGAAAATAGTCAATAATACTGCACTGATTTTGTATGGTAATGTCACAGACTTGTCATGATTATTTCATAATGTATTTGATTGTCAGATCCCTATGTCATACATCTGGAACTAACACATCGTACATCAGCTATATTTCAGTATTTAAAAAGGGAAAAAAAGAAAAAGTCCTTTCTAGATACAAGTTCCTTGTAGAAATGTGATTTGCAAATATTTCCTATCGTTCTGTGAGTTGTCTCTTCCTATTCTTGACGGTGTTCTGTGAAGTGCAGAAGTTTTAAATTCTGATGAAGTCCAGTCTGTTTTTTGCTGTTGTTTCTGCTTGTCCTTTCGGCGTCATATTTAAGAACCCGCTGCCAAATCTAAGATCGTGAAGCTTCTCCTGTGTTTTGTTTTGCTCTTCAGTTCAGTTGCTTGTGGTGTCAGACTCTTTGCAACCCCACGTGCTGCATGTTTTGCTCTTACATTAGGTCTTTAATCAATTCCAAGTTCACTTCTGTGTGTGGTGTAAAGGACCCACTCCATTCTTCTGCATGTGACTATCCAGTTGCCCCATAACCATTTGTTGTGTCTCCTGTAAATAACATATAGTTGGAGCATGCTTTTTTAAAAATCCAGCCTAATAGTGTCTGCCTTTAGACTGGACTGTTACTCATCGACATTTATATGATACTGATGTAGTTTGATTTACAGATGCCATCTTACTCTGTAGTTTTCATATGTCTCATGTCTTTTTTGTTTCTGTATTCCCACTTTACTTTTTTTTGCATTGATTGAATATTTTCTAACGTAGCATTTTCATTTCGTTAGTGACATTTTTCACTATTTTTTGAGTATTTTTAGTGATTGTTCCAGAGTTCACTGTGTACATTTCAGCTTATTGGATTCAAATTCGAGTTTATACTAGTTAATTCTAGTAATATATAGAAAGTTACTCTTATTTAGCTCTGTTCCTTTTCTCCTTTGTTTTGTGGCACTGTTGTTACACACATTACATCTGTCAATGTTATAAACCCAAGAATACATTGTTACAATGATTAATTATTACACCACCTGTTATTTTTCCCTTAGCACATAGCAGTGTTTTTCCCCTCTACCTTTTTTTTTGCTGTTTTTAGCAACTTTATTACATTCCCATGTATTACAGATTCAACAATGCATTATATACGTATCATTTTATGAAGTTTATACATCAGTTGAGGGAAAGGAGAAAATGGGCATCAGCAATTATATAATTGCAGACTGTATGGATTGGATCACTTGTATCAGTTGTTTGCAGCCTGGTGAAATTCCTTTAGTATTTCTTATGAGGCAAGACTGCTAGCAATGAATTCTTGTTAATTTTTGTTTATCTTGTAATATGTGAATTTTATGTTTATTTTCTAAAAAAAATAGCTCTCCTGGATGTGGGAATCTTCATTGACAGGGTTTTTTTTTTTGCGTGTGTGTGTGTTTGTTTTTTAGTACTTTGTGTTATCCACTGCTTCTAGCCTCTGTTATTTTTGCTGAGAGGTCAGCTTTTAATCTTATTGGGGTCCCCCTCGTCAGTGATAAATCATTTTTCTCTTGATGCTTTCAAGATTCTCTTGTGTTTGACTTTCATCCTTTTTACCATGATGTATCTGTTTATGGGTCTTGCCTCCTAGATGTGTGCAGTTCAGTTCAGTCTCTCAGTCGTGTCCGACTCTTTGCGACCCCATGAATCGCAGCATGCCAGGCCTCCCTGTCCATCACCAACTCCCCGAGTTCACCCAGACTCATGTCCATCGAGTTGGTGATGCCATCCAGCCATCTCATCCTATGTCATCTCCTTCTCCTTCTGCCCCTAATCCCTCCCAGCATCAGGGTCTTTTCCAGTAAATCAACTCTTCGCATGAGGTGGCCAAAGTATTGGAGTTTCAGCTTCAGCATCAGTCTTGCCAAAGAACACCCAGGGCGGATCTCCTTTAGGATGGACTGGTTGGATCTCCTTGAGGTCCAAGGGAATCTCCAGAGTCTTCTCCAACACCACAGTTCAAAAGCATCAGTTATTTGGCGCTCAACTTTCTTCACAGTCCAACTCTCACATCCATACATGACTACTGGAAAAACCATAGCCTTGACTAGATAGACCTTTCTTGGCAAAGTAACATCTCTGCTTTTGAATATGCTATCTAGGTTGGTCATAACTTTCCTTCCAAGGAGTAAGCGTCTTTTAATTTTATGGCTCCAATCACCACCTGCAGTGATTTTGGAGCCCCCCCAAATAAAGTCTGACACTGTTTCCACTGTTTCCCCGTCTATTTCCCATGAAGTGATGGGACCAGATACCATGATCTTTGTTTTCTGAATGTTGAGCTTTAAGCCAACTTTTTCACTCTCCACTTTCACTTTCATCAAGAGGCTTTTTAGTTCCTCTTCACTTTCTGCCATAAGGGTAGTGTCATCTGCATATCTGAGGTGATTGATATTTCTCCCGGCAATCTTGATTCCAGCTTGTGTTTCTTCCAGCCCAGCGTTTCTCATGATGTACTCTGCATAGAAGTTAAATAAGCAGGGTGACAATATACAGCCTTGATGTACTCCTTTTCCTTTTGGGACCAGTCTGTTGTTCCATGTCCAGTTCTAACTGTTGCTTCCTGACCTGCATATAGGTTTCTCAAGAGACAGGTGAGTGGTCTGGTATTCCCATCTCTTTCAGAATTTTCCACAGTTTACTGTGATCTGCATAGTCAATAAAGCAGAAATAGATGTTTTTCTGGAACTCTTTTCCTTTTTCGATGATCCAGCGGATGTTGGCAATTTGATCTCTGGTTCCTCTGCCTTTTCTAAAACCAGCTTAAACATCTGGAAGTTCACGGTTCACATATTGATGAAGCCTGGCTTGGAGAATTTTGAGCATTACTTTACTAGCATGTGAGATGAGTGCAATTGTGTGGTAGTTTGAGCATTCTTTGGCATTGCCTTTCTTTGGGATTGGAATGAAAACTGACCTTTTCCAGTCCCGAGGCCACTGCTGATTTTTCCAAATTTGCTGGCATATTGAGTGCAGCACTTTCACAGCATCATCTTTCAGGATTTGAAATAGCTCAACTGGAATTCCATCACCTCCACTAGCTTTGTTGGTAGTGATGCTTTCTAAGGCCCACTTGACTTCACATTCCAGGATGTCTGGCTCTAGGTCAGTGATCACTCCATCGTGATTATCTGGGTCGTGAAGATCTTTTTTGTACAGTTCTTCTGTGTATTCTTGCCATCTCTTCGTAATATCTTCTGCTTCTGTTAGGTCCATACCATTTCTGTCCTTTATCGAGCCCATCTTTGCATGAAATGTTCCCTTGGTATCTCTGATTTTCTTGAAGAGATCTCTAGTCTTTCCCATTCTGTTGTTTTCCTCTATTTCTTTGCACTGATCGCTGAAGAAGGCTTTCTTATCTCTCCTTGCTATTCTTTGGAACTCTGCATTCAGATGCTTGTATCTTTCTTTTCTCCTTTGCTTTTCTCTTCTCTTCTTTTCACAGCTATTTGTAAGGCCTCCTCAGACAGCCATTTTGCTTTTTTGCATTTCTTTTCCATGGGGATGGTCTTGATCCCTGTCTCCTGTATAATGTCATGAACCCCTGTCCATAGTTCATCAGACACTCTATCTATCAGATCTAGGCCCTTAAATCTATTTCTCACTTCCACTGTATAATCATAAGGGATTTGATTTAGGTCATACCTGAATGGTCTAGTGGTTTTCCCTACTTTCTTCAATTTCAGTCTGAATTTGGCAATAAGGAGTTCATGATCTGATCCACAATCAGCTCCCAGTCTTGTTTTTGCTAACTGTATAGAGCTTCTGCATCTTTGGCTGCAAAGAATATAATCAGTGTGATTTTGGTGTTGACCATCTGGTGATGTTCATGTGTAGAGTCTTCTCTTGTGTTGTTGGAAGAGGGTGTTTGCTATGACCAGTGCGTTCTCTTGGCAAAACTCTATTAGCCTTTTCCCTGCTTCATTCTGTACTCCAAGGCCAAATTTGCCTGTTACTCCTGGTGTTTCTTGATTTCCTACTCTTGCATTCCAGTCCCCTGTAATGAAAAGGACATCTTTTTTGGGTATTAGTTCTAAAAGGTCTTGTAGGTCCTCATAGAACTGTTCAGCTTCTTCAGCGTTACTGGTTGGGGCATAGACTTGGATTACTGTGATATTGAATGGTTTGCCTTGGAAGCAGAGATCATTATGTCATTTTTGAGATTGTATCCAAGTACTGCATTTCGGACTCTTTTGTTGACCATGATGGCCACTCCATTTCTTCTAAGGGATTCCTGCCCATAGTAGTCGATATAATGGTCATCTGAGTTAAATTCACCATTCCAGTCCATTTTAGTTCGCTGATTCCTAGAATGTTGACATTCACTCTTGCCATCTCCTGTTTGACCACTTCTAATTTGCCTTGATTCATGGACCTAACATTCCAGGTTCCTATGCAGTATTGCTCTTTACAGCATCAGACCTTGCTTCTATCACCAGTCACGTCCACAGCTGGGTATTGTTTTTGCTTTGGCTCCATCCCTTCATTCTTTCTGGAGTTATTTCTCCACTGATCTCCAGTAGCATATTGGGCACCTACTGACCTGGGGAGTTCCTCTTTCAGTATCTTATCGTTTTGCCCTTTCATACTGTTCAAGGGGTTCTCAAGGCAAGAATACTGAAGTGGTTTGCCTTTCCTTTCTCCAGTGGACCACATTCTGTCAGACCTCTTCACCATGACCCACCTGTCTTGGGTGGCCCCATGGGCATGGCTTAGTTGCATTGAGTTAGACAAGGCTGTGGTCCGTGTTTTCAGATTGACTAGTTTTCTGTGATTATGGTTTCAGTGTGTCTGCCCTCTGATGCCCTCTTGCAACACCTAGTGTCTTACTTGGGTTTCTCTTACCTTGGATGTGAGGTATCTCTTCACGGCTGCTCCAGCAAAGCACAGCCACTGCTCCTTACCTTGGACGAGGTTGCCTCTCCTGACCTTGGATGTGGCATTGCTCCTCTCGGCCCTCCAGCACCCATGCAGCTGCCGCTCCTTGGACGTGGCGTTACTCCTCTCGGCTGCCACCCCTGGCCCCGGGCGTGGGGTAGCTCCTCTTGGCTGCTCCTGCGCCGTCGCAGCCTGGCGCTCTCTGTTGTATACTTGAGCCTGCGTACCAGTTCTAGCATAGCTATTCCAGATGACATTACTGAACAGGGAGAACATTCTGGAAATTGGTGGAAGCGCTTGGTGGCAGGAGGGATAGCCAGCAGAGTTCCAAGGACGTGTGCGGCACCTTTTGACTGCTTGAAGGTCATGATGCAGGATTGCTGCTTCCTCAGTGCCAGGTGACATGGCCGTGGGTCAAGCCACCGGGCCTACTGGAGAAAGCTTGTTTGTCATGCCCACCACTGATTCGGCCCACACAACCCTCCCATGCTTTTCCCAGAGCATCAGCAGCAACTTCTGTGTCCATATGCTTCCCTCAAAAGATTCATAGTTTACAGTGAGGGAAAATGAGATTGCTGGATGGGTTTAAGCAGATGGTAAAAGAAGGAGGAATTCGTTCTCTTTGGTGAGGAAATGGTGTAAATGTTTTAAAAATTGCACCTGAGATGGCGCTCAAGGGACCTGTGAAAAAGACCAGACTGGCTGTAGGTAAAACTGGATGGTACTCAGGGATTATTGATTGTGGCAAGCAGCTTCTGAAGCGAGAAGGTGCTAGAGCCTTTTCCCAAGGTTATATCCCTAATTTGCCAGGAATTATACCTTATGCACGCATAGATGTTTGTGTTTATGAGCATTTGAAGAATCGTTGGCTAGAACAACACGCAAGAGGCTCTCTAGACCCTGGAATAGTGATTTCCTGGGATGTAGTACTCTGTCTCATGCCTGTGGTCAGATGGCCAGCTTCCCTCTGAACCTAGATGTGTAGGTTATTGTTTTTCAGTCATTTATTTCTTTGAATTTTTTTCAACCTTTCCCCTGCTCTTGGTATTCCCATTCCATTTAGGATGATATGTTAAATGGTGTTCAGTGTCTCTCTGAGGCTCTGTTCTTTTTTGTCCTCTTTCATCAGCATAATGTCTATTGATCTGTCTTCAGGTTTGCTGGTTTTTCTTTTGCTGGTTCCAATCTGTTGAAGCCTTCCGGGGACTTTTTCCTTTCTGTCATTGGGCTTTTCAACTCCAGAATTTTCATTTGGGTCTTTCTTTAAATTGCTGTTTCTTAATATTCTTTATTTGATGTACCGTTGTCATACCTTCCTTTATTTCTTTAGTGGGGCTTTTTTGTTAGATCTCCGAGTATAATTGTAATGCCTGCTTTGAAGTACTTATCTGGAATCCTGTATCTAGCTGTGCTCACAGGCAGTTTTTGCAGCCCACTTTTTTTCTGGTCTGTGGATCCTACTTTCCTATTTTTTGCACATCATAATTTTTTTTTTTTTGACACTGGACATTTTTTAGGTAATATATTTTAGTAACACTGGGTACTTCCTCACCTCAGGGCTTGTTTATTAATATTTGTCTATTTGCTTAATGACTGGCTGGATTATTTCAGTGAAATCTGTCCTCCTCACCCCCCTCAAGGTTAAGTCTCTGTTGGTGCTTCCTTGGGGATGGGGGTGCATGATTTGGGTGCACCCACAGTCATCCTGGGATGACTCCTCCGGTGACCACTACACTAATTACTGTCTAATTGTTTATCACAATGCCCTGGAACATACATTCTGCTACAAATTAATCCAACTGTGGATCCCTTGGAGAAACTTCCTGAGTTCAGTGT
This sequence comes from Bos indicus, assembly GCF_029378745.1. Lineage (NCBI taxonomy): Eukaryota > Metazoa > Chordata > Mammalia > Artiodactyla > Bovidae > Bos > Bos indicus. The sequence continues at coordinate 3,890,433 of NC_091770.1, read as the reverse complement.
TTGAGATTTGTTCTGACCACAGGAAGGCTCCTCCTAGCTGTCACTTTCCTTGGTTCTCTTTAGCCAACTAGCCACAGATGCCTACAGCACAGGCTGCCTCTTCATGAAATCCAGATGCTCTCCATTCCCTTCACCCCAACCTCTGCTGTCTTTCAGAGGGCTCTTAGTTCCAACAACTCTGTGCTCTGCCGCAAATGAAGCTGATTTCCTTGGGAACAATTAGGAGCTATTTGTTTTGTGGGCCACTTTTCCTCCTGGCAGAATTTCTGAGCCAGGGCTCTGGAGGTGGGGTGGGGACAAAAGACAGGCTTCTGTCTGGGTGGCACCCCCACTTTAGGAGCTGAGCCCTAGTGAAGGAGAAGGGGCCCGTAGCCTTGGGTCTGCCTCACCAGCTGGAGGAAGGTCTGTGGGGACCCCAGTGTTCTCAGCACACTGAACTGAAGGTGGAGCCTAGGAGCCTGAGAAGGTCAGAGGTCATATCTCATTTGCTGTATCTGGTGTCTGTGTGTTTATATCATTTTATTTAAAATTGTGATTCTCATTGGACACAAAACAGTGAACCAGAGCTTGTAGATTTTTTTTTAGCTTTTCTTTATGGAATAGCAAAGTGAAAGTTGCTCAGTTGTGTCTGACCCTTTGTGACCCCATGGATCATACAGTTCATTGAGTTCTTCAGGCCAGAATACTGGAGTGGGTAGCTGTTCCCTTCTCCAGGGGATCTTCCCAACCCAGGAATCAAACTGGAGTCTCCTTCATTGCAGGCGGATTCTTCACCATCTGAGCTACCAGGGACGCCTGGAATAAGCAAAGCTTCTTTCAAATAGAATATAAAGAAAATTAATGGAAAATCTAGGATTTGGAGTACGCTTTCATGGTTCTGTGTGTGTTGTGTGTTAGTCTCTCAGTTGTGTCCAGCGCTTTGCCACCCCATGGACTGTAGGCCCTCCAGGCTTCTCTGTCCTTGGAATTCTCCAGGCAAGAATACTGGAGTGGGGGACTTCCCTGGTGGTCCAATGGCCAAGATTCTATGCTCAGTGCAGAGGTTTGGGGTTTGATTCCTGGTCAGGGAAATAGATGTCTCATACTTCAACCAAGACCCTTTGCAGTCAAATAAATAAATTAAAAAAAAAAAAAAAAGAATATGGAGTGGGTTGCCATTTCCTTCTCCAGGGGATCTTCCCAACACAGGAATCAAACCTGGGTCTCCTGCATTGCAGGCAGATTTTTTACCGTCTGAGCTATCAGGGGAGCCCTTTCATGGTTCTGGCTCACCAAAATTGTGTAATTGTGCTTATTGAGTGCTTTCTGGCCTAGATCTGATAGATAGAGTGCCTGATGAACTATGGAATGAGGTTCGTGACATTGTACAGGAGACAGGGATCAAGACCAGTCCCATAGAAAAGAAATGCAAAAAAGCAAAATGGCTGTCTGGGGAGGCCTTACAAATAGCTGTGAAAAGAAGAGAAGAGAAAAGCAAAGGAGAAAAGGGAAGATATAAACATCTGAATGCAGAGTTCCAAAGAATAGCAAGAAGAGATAAGAAAGCCTTCTTCAGCGATCAATGCAAAGAAATAGAGGAAAACAACAGAATGGGAAAGACTAGGGATCTCTTCAAGAAAATCAGAGATACCAAAGGAACATTTCATGCAAAGATGAGCTCGATAAAGGACAGAAATGGTATGGACCTAACAGAAGCAAAAGATATTAAGAAGAGATGGCAAGAATACACAGAAGAACTGTACAAAAAAGATCTTCACGACCCAGATAATCACGATGGTGTGATCACTGACCTAGAGCCAGACATCCTGGAATGTGAAGTCAAGTGGGCCTTAGAAAGCATCACTACGAACAAAGCTAGTGGAGGTGATGGAATTGCAGTTGAGCTATTCCGAATCCTGAAAGATGATGCTGTGAAAGTGCTGCACTCAATATGCCAGCAAATTTGGAAAACTCAGCAGTGGCCACAGGACTGGAAAAGGTCAGTTTGCATTCCAATCCCAAAGAAAGGCAATGCCAAAGAATGCTCAAACTATTGCACAATTGCACTCATCTCACATGCTAGTAAAGTAATGCTCAAAATTCTCCAAGCCAGGCTTAAGCAATATGTGAACTGTGAACTTCCAGATGTTCAAGCTGGTTTTAGAAAAGGCAGAGGAACCAGAGATCAAAGTGCCAGCATCCGCTGGGTCATGGAAAAAGCAAGAGAGTTCCAGAAAAACATCTATTTCTGCTTTATTGACTATGCCAAAGCCTTTGACTGTGTGGATCACAATACACTGTGGAAAATTCTGAAAGAGATGGGAATACCAGACCACCTGATCTGCCTCTTGAGAAATTTGTATGCAGGTCAGGAAGCAACAGTTAGAACTGGACATGGAACAACAGACTGGTTCCAAATAGGAAAAGGAGTACGTCAAGGCTGTATATTATCACCCTGTTTATTTAACTTCTATGCAGAGTACATCATGAAAAACGCTGGACTGGAAGAAACACAAACAGGAATCAGAATTGCCGGGAGAAATATCAATAACCTCAGATATGCAGATGACACCACCCTTGTGGCAGAAAGTGAAGAGGAACTCAAAAGCCTCTTGATGAAAGTGAAAGTGGAGAGTGAAAAAGCTGGCCTAAAGCTCAACATTCAGAAAACGAAGATCATGGCATCCAGTCCCACCACTTCACGGGAAATAGATGGGGAAACAGTGGAAACAGTGTCAGACTTTATTTTTCTGGGCTCCAAAATCACTACAGATGGTGACTGCAGCCATGAAATTAAAAGACACTTACTCCTTGGAAGAAAAGTTATGACCAACCTAGATAGCATATTCAAAAGCAGAGACATTACTTTGCCAACAAAGGTTCATCTAGTCAGGGCTATGGTTTTTCCTGTGGTCATGTATGGATGTGAGAGTTGGACTGTGAAGAAAGCTGAGCGCCAAAGAATTGATGCTTTTGAACTGTTGGTGTTGGAGAAGACTCTCGAGAGTCCCTTGGACTGCAAGGAGATCCAACCTGTCCATTCTGAAGGAGATCAGCCCTGGGATTTCTTTGGAAGGAATGATGCTAAAGCTGAAACTCCAGTACTTTGGCCACCTCATGTGAAGAGTTGACTCATTGGAAAAGACTCTGATGCTGGGAGGGATTGGGGGCAGGAGAAGGGGATGACAGAGGATGAGATGGCTGGATGGCATCACTGACTCGATGGACGTGAGTCTGGGTGAACTCCGGGAGTTGGTGATGGACAGGGAGGCCTGGCGTGCTGCAATTCATGGGGTCGCAAAGAGTCGGACATGACCGAGCGACTGATCTGATCTGATCTGATCTGTGTATCAGGCATGGTTAGAAGTTTGGGTGACTTTAGTGAGTATATCAAAAATATTCCTGCTGTAGTGTAAGGGAGGAGAGGTGGTTGTTCAGTAGTTCAGTCATTTCCGACTCTTTGTAAACCCTTGGACTGGGAGGAGAGGGAAGACAGCTAAAAAAAATAATAATAATAAACAATAAGCTAAAGAATAATGTGTTTTTTAAACTTTCTTATTCTGAAATTTAGACTTTTCCAAAAATTTACACAGTAGTATGCAGAGTTCCCTTATGCCCTGTAATGTGAACAGCTTACATAAACACAGAGTACAATTTCCTAAGCCAAAAAATTCACTCTGATACAAGACTGTTAACTAATTTACAAAGCTCATTGTGCTGTCACCAGTTTTTTCCCATTAACGTCCTTCTTCTGTTCTGAGACTAGGACCCCACACTGCATTTACTTGTCATCTTCCTAGAAGCCTCCTCCTTCGTGGAAAATTTCCTTATTTTGTTCTCAGCATTTTTACAGTGATTTGGTCAGTTACCATGTAGAATGTTCCTTATAAGGAACTCGTCTGATTATTCCTCACGGTTAGACCGAGGTAACGCGTTTTTGGTGAGAATACCAGAGAAATGACATTGTGTTCTCCTTAGTGCCTTATCGGAGAAGGCAATGGCACCCCACTCCAGTACTCTTTCCTGGAAAATCCCATGGACGGAGGAGCCTGGAAGGCTGCAGTCCGTGTGGTCGCTGAGGGTCGGGGACACGACTGAGCGACCTCACTTTCGCTTTTCACTTTCATGCATTGGAGAAGGAAATGGCAACCCACTCCAGGGTTCTTGCCTGGAGAATCCCAGGGACGGGGGAGCCTGGTGGGCTGCCGTCTAGGGGGTTGCACAGAGTCGGACACAACGGAAGTGACTTAGCAGCAGCAGCAGCAGTAGTGCCTTACATCAAGGGCTGCCTGAAGTTGACAGGTCTTGTGTTAACCCTGCTCACGTGGCTCAAGTGCCATCTGCCAAGCTTCTCCCCTGAAAAGCTGCTGTTCTTTTCTTTGTAATTAATACGTATTTTGTGAAAGAGTCTTTAAAACCAAGCAGACGTCCTGTTTCTCATCGTACGTTTGCTCAGAGCTAAACAAGTATTGATGGTTTTTGTCGGCGACAGTCACGGCTGTGCTCTCTGCCAAATATGATTTTCTGTTTCCATCGCTCCTTCTGTGTTTATTAACTGGAACTTGACTGAAAGGAAGAGATGTCTATTCTCTCTCATTTATTTATTTCTTGTTATATGAGTGTGAACTCATGAGTATGTATTTTGTCCTATGGGTTATAACCCTCAACAGTCGTTAATTATTTTATCGTTAGATTGTCTAGAGGTGGCCATTGGGATCTCTTTGAGTTGGCTTCTGTGACTTAAGCATTGCTTCAGTTTCAAATTTGTTGAGGTGAAATTCACATAACAAAATTAACCTTATTAAGTGAATAATTTAGTACATTCAAAATGTGCAACCACCATCTTTAGTCTCCATTCATTTTCTTGAGCAATTTTTAATATTCTATTCCCATAATATGGTCCAGGATCACCTTGTATTTTCTCTGCCCCAGCCCTGGAAGTCGTCATTTCTTCAAGGAACCTCTAGTTTCTTGAGGAATGGAGTCTTGGTGGACTCATTCCTTTGTGGTACCAGCACTTCTTGTTCCTCTTAGTGGACAGTGTAAGGCTCTCTCTACATGCGTATGTGCGTGCTAGGTTGCTTCAGTAGGGTCCAGCTGTTCGTGAGCCCATGGACTGTAGCCTGCCAGGTTCCTCTGTCCATGAGATTCTCCAGGCAAGAATACTGGAGTAGGATGCTATGCCCTCCTCCAGGGGATCTTCCTGACCCAGGGATCGAACCTGAGTCTCCTGTGGCTCCTGCATTGCAGGCGTATTCTTTACCACTGAGCCACCAGGGAAACCTATATATGTATATAGAGAGAGGATATATATATATATGGAACCACCAGGAGTTCATGCTGGTCCCTCTGACTTTAATCCAGTGCTATAGTATTCATTCTTGTCTCCACATTTCCCTGTATCCATAAAAAACATGGCTGTTAATATCCCAATATAGTAATTATTAGCTAAATCTCAGGGTGTGTGTAGTTTCAAGGACTTCCCCGGTAGATCAGCTGGTAAAGAATCTGCCCGCAATGCAGGGGACCCCAGTTCAATTCCTGGGTTGGGAAGATCTGCTGGAGAAGGGATAGGCTACGAATTCCAGTATTCTTGATTTCCCCCGGTGGCTCAGACGGTAAAGAATCTGCCAGCAGTACAGGAGACCTGGGTTGGGAAGATCCCCTGGAGAAAGAAACAGCTACCCGCTTCAGTATTCTGGCCCGGAGAATTTCATGAACAGAGGAAACTGGCGGTCTACAGTCCATGAGGTCGCAAAGGGTCAGACACAATTGAGCATCTTACACTTTCTTTTTTCTTAGTAGAGTTTCAGAGTTGCTAACCCATACCCAAGTGAAAAGTAACATTATTTGTACGTGGTTCTTTTTGTATTTACTTTCACAGTTATATAGTCAAATATTTTGCAGAGTTCCTTATTCCTTGTTTTAGTCATTTCCTCTTCGGTGTGGTTATACTGTTTATTTATAACACACATAGGTCCATTTATTACTGTGAATATTCTATTTTGGATTTCCCCCATATCCTGTGTAATTGCAGTCATGTACATTTTGGATATGTGAAACATTTTCTTGGTTCTGAGACTCACCAGTTGAGGAAAAAAATGTGTCCTGAGAGAAATGTTCTCATTCCCTCTGCCCCATTTCCATCCTTTCCTTTTTTCTCCAGTGTTCCCACCTGTCCTTTGCAGGTAAATAATCTCATTATTTTCTGGCTTTTTCCTTCCTGTATTTCTTGGGGTACCCAGGAGCAGATACACAGACATTTTCCACATCCTTTGCTTTCTTCCATGAGGGATAACACACCATAGATAACGCTTGGTTTTTCACTTAGCAGTGTATGCTGGAAACCATTCCCTGTCACTTCATTTCATAGAAATAATCTTCATTGCTTTTTTTTTTTTTAAACAATTTCATAATACTCCATTGTGTGGATGAACCATAGTTTTCCAGCTACCCTCCTCTCCAGGGACATGTGCATATGGTTTTATACATCTCCCATCCATGCAGTGTGTGTGTGTGTGTGTGTGTGTGCATGTTTTCTGCCAGGCATTGTGCAGAGCCTTGAATAGTGGAAATCTAGCTTATAGAGGCTTTTATTTGTTGGTTTAATTTTAGCCTTAATTTTTTATCCAGATCATGGGAAATCAAGATCTTAATTTTTTGGAAGAAAACTGGAGTTGTCATCTCTGTTGTAAACATGAAAGTCTGAGGGTAGAATAGTTTTGATTAACATTTAGATTTAAATACCTTATTCAGGCAGGAAAATTTTTTTTTTTTTTTGCTGAAGTATTTTTTGTTTGCCTATCTAACTTAATATTTAGTTTTCAAAACCAGAAGACAGAAGATAGGCCAGTTTTTTAGAGGCTCTATTCCATACTTTTTCAACAGGAACCTGAAGGGTGACTTAACACATTATTGACCGGAGACTTATCATAGCCACAGGCATTAATTTCTGCAAAATCCCCCAGTCAATAACGTGTTAAAGCAAATTGCAATCATTGTTCATTTTTTAAAGTTTATGTCTGCAGTTTAAAAAGTAATAAATAATCACATGAGACATTTTACTTTCTCCCCAATTGAGATGACTAGATATTTTCTAGCCATGAGGAAGCAGAAGTGGCATGTGTATCCCATCTTCATTTCAGCAGATTTCAGTATTTATTGTCTTCAGAGCAGTTTCCTGTCAAATAGGAGTTCGATAACAGGAGGATTGGATTCCCTGCAGTAGTGGAAGGTGGATGTTGGGTTGAACCAAGGTGTGTGCTGGTGGCAGAGAGGCCTTGGATGGCAGTAGCATTTGACCTGCTGGATCAGAGGCCCAGATGCATAAAGGATGGAAGGCAAGCAGGAAGAGATGGAGGGAGTAGGAGAGTGGGGACTGGAAGCTTCTGACAGACCAGAAGCAGAGATGGTAAGAGCTGGTGCAGTAGCAGGAAAGGTGATGAGAGATCTGAAGGGCCGGGAAGGAGTTCATGATGAAGAGTATCATGGTTCTATTACTTTCTCTAAATCTTACTTCCAGTAAAATATCCTATTCCTTTAGTGTGCTTGTGCTCAGTCACTTCAGTCGTGTCCGACTCTACGATCCCATGGACTGTAGCCCTCGGGGCTCCCCTGTCCATGGGATTCCCAGGCAAGAATACTGGAGTGGGTTGCCATTTCCTTTTCCAGGGGATCTTCCTGACCCAGGGATTGAACTTGCGTTTCTTACACTGGCGGGTCTGCTTGCCTCTCTGAGGATGCTTTATTTACACCCGAGATGCTTATGAGCCTCTTGGGTATTTTTTGCAATGAAATATACTTTGTTAGGTTAATAAGGCCTTTTAAGCACCCTTTGTTCATGGTGTTAGTTTTTTCCATGCTGGTATTTTCCCTAGGATTCTTGATTGTCCTCCTGGTAGACATGTTGTAAACTTAAGCATGTTTTATTAGCATCTTCTGATTATAAGGCCAGCTAGAGTTTTTTCCTCTGAGATGAGGGAATCTAGTCTAGAAGTGTGATCATTTTAGGGCAAATCATTCTTCTTTTAATTTTTTGTATGACCATTGTTCTGATCATCCCTTCCCCTCTCCCACTCTTGTTACACTTCTTAACATTGATTGAAGACTCTTGGGCTTGCACAGAATCTCCCCCTGCTGCATTTCTTGGTATACACAGCTAGATACAAAATTATATACATACTTTATAAGGAGATATGCTTTATTAGAAACAGCATATACTCAGTTTTATTGACAGTCTCCTTATTTACATTAACAAAAAATTAACCGTATATTCTTTACCTCTTTTATCATCATATCAACCTTTTTCTGAAGATTTTTCTTTTTTAGTACTATTTACAAAATGAGTTTACATCTACTTAATATTTTTTTTTTCCTTCTACTGTCACAATTTGTCTACTGAAGGTCCTTTTAAAAAGGCTGTTGCCTTAAAATTTGCCTGGTGGTCCAGTGGTTAAGACTTGGCCTCCTAGTTCAGGGGGTGTGAGTTTGATCTGTGGTCAGGAAACTAAGATCCCACATGCCATGCAGCATGGCCAAAAGATTAAAAAAAAAAAAAGGAGAAGAGAAGAAGCTGATGTCTTTATCTCATAAAAACTCTCTCTGACAACTTTGGAAGCATGCTTGCTTTCTTAATCCAATTTCAATGCTTGCAGACAATCCTAATATTTTTCTGAAATAGAAAGTGTGGAATAAGTTGTGCCTTAAGAGTGCTACTTCCTTTCAGGAGGGATCATATTAAAGACCAATATTGGGTCTTAGGATTTCATGAAGAAATGGCAACCCACTCCAGTATTCTTGCCTGGAAAATCCATGGACTGGGGAGCCTGTCAGGGTACAGGCTACTCCCTGTACGGATGAAGAAAAGTGTTGCTGTTGTTCTTAGGAGATGGTCATTGGTTGGTTTTTCCAGTTTAACCCATCGTGGTGCTGTCCTCTGCTTTCTTTATGAGGTTTTCTTGATCTCGAAGACTTTGTTCTATGTTCATGAACTCCAGCTCTTGAAAGAGGCGTTCTGATAGGACTGGAGTTTTGTAGGGCAACCAGGCCGCCTGGGACTTGTTACTTAAAGGAGAGTGTGAAAAGTCATGTGTGGGGTAGGAAAAATGTGTGTGCGCTCAATCACTTCAGTCCTGCCTGGCTCTCCTGTGGCCCCATGGACTGGAGCCTGCCGAGCTCCTCTGCCTCTCTCGTGCCTCCTGCATTGGCAGGTGGGTTCTTTACCACTGCGCCACCTGGGAACCCCCCTGGGAGAAGTTTGCGTCCTGTCAATAGTTCATCTCTTTCCTCACCTGGTGGTTACTCGAATTTACTTCTTTGTTAATCCTGGGCATCTTCAGTGTAAAGAAACTTCTGTTGATGCCTTGATAAACTTAGAGAAAAGTTTCTTCACAAATCCTGTGTCTGAGTTATGGAAAAAGAGCCTAAATGTTCCAGGAAATATGATATCCCTAAACTGCATGTCTGGTGGCTTACAGCCATGATAGAGTTTTCCCTGGTACCTTATGGTTGATTAATTAAGCCAGTGGAGGTTAAGTTTAAAAACCTGACCTTCAAGATTTGAAAGTAAACTTTACAACAAGATTTGTTGTAAAGTTTTTTTTTATTGTTGCCTCTCATAATTTGAATTTATCTCGGATTGTCTCATAACTGCACCATTCCTCCAGATCTTTTATCCGTTCCTATTTTTCCCTCTTTAATCAGTGGGCTTCCCTGATGGCTTAAATGGTAAAGAATCCACCTGCAGTGCAGGAGACCTGGGTTCAGTTCCTGGGTCAGGAAGATCCCCTAGAGAAGGGAATGGCTACCCACTCCAGTATTCTTGCCTGGAGAATCCCATGGACCGGACAGCCTGTGGGCTGCAGTCCATGGGGTTGCAAAGAGTAGGACATGACTGAGCAACTAACACAAACCCAAGGTTCTGTTAATTTATAAGCAGTTTGCAGAGAGATAATAATACTGATTAGACCTCTGTTACTGCTATTTCCTGGGCTTTCCAGGTGGCTCAGTGATAAAGAATCTACCTGCAATGCAGGAGATATGGGTCTGATCTCTGGGTTGGGAAGATCCCCTGGAGAAGGAAATGGCAACCTACTTCTCTAGTCTTGCCTGGAAACTCCCATGGACAGAGGAACCTGGTGGGCTACAGTCCCTGGGGTCGCACAAGAGTCAGACATTACTTAATAGCTAAACAACAATTGCTATTTACTGCTGCTGTTTCAGGAGAAATAAGCCTGTAGTTTCAAAATTGAAGATAAGCATAGAATTGGCATTTGGAAATGGTAAAGAATGCCATTTGATGGTCTCATTCAATCCTCACCACAGCTCTAGGGAGATAAGGGAGTATGAAATCCATGTTTGACGTGAAGACACTCGGGCAGTTAGTAAATTACTTCGTCCCATACTGTTATGTGATCGGAGAATGATAGAATCTGAGTACAGGTGGATCTGATGCCGTGGCTCGTACCACCTGAAGCCGACTGCCCACTGCTGCAGAGAACGGTCTCCACAGAGGAGCTTCTGGAAGTCCCGTTTTGTTGGTCACCGAACATGGCTTCTTTCACGTGGTTTTTCTAAAATAATACGTTCTTTGATAGTATTTAATCATGTTCTAGCCCTGTTCATTTATGTTGTGATTTTCTTTTAGAGTATGAGATTTCGATTTTAAGAAATTTAGAAAAAACTCAAGTTTAATTTGATTGTTTTTCAGCTAAAAAGTCAGTTCACTCTGCCTTTACTTAAAGGGTACTTAGGTCATGCAGGTAATCTGTTGCAAATTCCCTTCGAATTGAAGTGTCTATTGTTATTGGTTGCTGAAGAAGTATGTGTTCATTTGACTGATGATGGTGAGATTTTATTTTGGCACATTAAAGTCTTCCTAGCAACATGTTGTCATAGTTTAGGATGGTTATAACCTTTTCTTTTCCCCCAGATATAATTATAGAGAATCTTAAACTTTCAGAGTTTAGGTTTATTGGTCTGATGCAGGGGACACATAAATCTGGGGAATTTTGATCAAAATAAAACACATAGTCAATGTGTTTTATCAAACATCAAATTTAGTATCTTTCCTTTTATTATGGACCTAAAAAGCAGGCTATTTCAGTTGTGCTAGCCTGAAAGGACCTTGACATTGAGTAAATCACCGAGGAGAATGTCCTAGACTTGACTTACATAGTTTGGTTTATAACAGAGTTGATTAAGGTGAACCTGAGGCTGCTGGCAAAAAGATTTATAGGTATTTAGAAAATGTAAGTTTGCAGTGTGGAACTTGTTACTTTGAAATCATTTTCGGGGAGTGAGTTATAATGAAGGTCAGGTGTATCATGGAATGTGTGAAATTTTTGACTTGTAACAAATGTTTAAATATTTGGATTAACAGAAGGTCCAGAAAGAACTCTGGAGATGACAGATGACCAGCCTTCCTCTGGCAGAGTAGGACTTGATTCCTTTTTAGAAGTGAAAGGCAAGGTGAATGTGGAGAATATTTAAAAGTGTTACGAAGCTGTTGATAGTATTTTCTTTTCCTGAGGAATGATGGCAGTATTATCATTGGTAAAAACAAGAGCCTGAAGCCTTTGGTTCTCTTAGAGCTTGCTCTTGGATTTTGGAAAAGTCACGTTACCTTTCCGGCTTTGTTTGGGGTTTGAGTTTTTGTTTTTCTTTTTGCCTTTCATTTTCCTGTTAACGTCATGGAGGAATTCTGAAGACCGGGTGAAGTGCTTGAAGGTAAAATGTAAGCAAACAGGTTTTTTGGGTTTTTTCCCCCCTCCAAGGACAAAAAAGGTGGATCCTGTCAATTATGGAACTTGCCATTTGGGGACATGTTAATTGAGTAGTTTCAGAGCATGAATATTTATAAAAAGAAGCAGTGACTTCTGGCAGCCAGCAAAAATGAACTAGGATTAAGTCTAGACAGTGAGCCTCTTACAGGACAGTGACCATGTCCCCACCCTACCTGACCCCATTTTGAAAATTTCAGAGTATAGAGAAAAAATATAATGAATGACACAGAAGTATTCCCCCCCACCCCCAGATTTCCGTACTTACTTCCAGTCTTCTAACTGTTACTAAGTGAAGCGTGGCATGCGTCTCTGACCTCTTTCACGCATTTTCTGCCTCTGCCCCCGCCTTGACCCTGGCAGACTATGTCATGTCTGTGTGCCCTTCTAGTCCAGTGTTTATACGTTAATTTATGCATGCTAATGCCCATAAATTGTATGTATGTATAGACATAACCTTTTTGTGTTTTATAACATTTACACAAATTGTATAGTGATCTGTGTAACAGTGCTACGCAAGTATTATTCTACAGGTATAGTAACATCTCGTCTTTTTTTTTTCAGTCACATCATTTCAGTGTTTCTGAGGTCCGTAAACACCTGGAGCCCCTACTCCGTCATTTTTGCAGATGTTACTCTGCAGTCATCTTTTACACTGTTCTGTGCTTATAAGATTGGTCCCAGTTCTTCTGAACTAGCTGTATAACATTTTCATCCTTGTTCATTCAACAGCTTGCCTTGACTCTTTTGTCCCTGTATACATGGTAGTTAACGTTTAGCACGTGATAACAAAACCTCTTGAATTATTAGTTTTATTGACGTCTTCAACATACATATTGTAGTCCTCATTTCAGTGTTTGCGCACACTTTATTCTTGGTATTGAGTCATAGGAGTTTTATGGCTAGTTGATCTTCATTAAGGAGGTCAGAGTGTTCCAAGATTACATATCAGTTGTTCAGCTGTAGATAATATTTTTAATGGGCATCATTTATTTCCTCAACAGTTAGGATGATCATATAATTTATTGTCCAAACTGATGAACTAGAGAGTAATTATTATTACTATTAACAGTTAGCCTGGGATAAGAGTTGCAACCCACCCCAGTATTCTTGCCTGGAGAAACCCGTGGACAGAGGAGCCTGGTGGGCTACAGTCCATAGGGTCACAGAGAGTCAGACAGGACTGAAGCGCCTGAGCACACACAAAGAAAATGGCCATGTTCGAGCAAAACAGGGAAACCGATTTGCTCGTGATGGGAAGTGAAGTTCTCAGTGGTTCTCAGAATCACTGTGAACCTGTGTACCTGAGAGAGAGTGTGATCCAGTGCACTCATTAAACACTGCATGGAACCAACCCAGGGTTGCAGTTAATTCCTAAATAAGGAAATACAACCAGCAAGAAGGGGAAATTGTTCCCTGGGTGGTGGCAAGCTTGTGCTGACGCAGTCATGAAAGGAAGTTACTTTTTAGTGTGTTGATTGCAATTTAGAAGGTTAATCAACTCTCTTCTCAAGGGAAATAAGCTGTACTCTTTCTCACCTGATTGATAAAAAGAGTAAAGATCACTGGAGTTTCCCTATCAGAAAACTCAAGATAAAGGTAAGGTAGAAATAGAACACTGCAGATGCCCTTGTCACCCTCTGTAAGGGACGTTTCTTCCTGCTTGTGAACTATGCCTCTTGTGTTCTTTTGATACACTGGCCAGAAGTTAATGTGCAAACTATCGCTGAGTAATTGAACAGTGCACCCATGAGTGTTACAGCTTTCCCTGCTTGGTGATGAATTCAATCTTGAAGGCGATGTACTAACCCCAGTTATAGGATAATGGTGGTTTATTGCCACAGTGCTCTTTGGTTTGAAAGTAGCTTTCTTCAGATTGCTTGTTTTTGTCTCTTTAGCTCAGTTAATTTATTATTCACCTCGTGCTTGTTGAATGTGGACAAGGCAATGTTTCACCAGGTACTGGCAGTGTGGTGGTCAACATCCTTGCTACCATAGTGTCTGTGGATAATCGAGATGCTCAGTGGGGAGAGGTTGCACAGTCATAGCTGAGCAGCTGACCAGACTCGATGACTTAATGCTGGCAGTGAAACACGCGAATGGGGTGGACAGTGACAGGTGGGCCCGAGGGCCACCTGTTTACATGCAGGTGGTCAGACAAGGCCTCTCCGAGGAGGTGAATCAAGGCCTGAGTGATAAGAGGCCAGGGAAGCAGGCGGAGGGGAGTCCCAGCAGGAGAATCAGGATGTGTACAAGTCAACAACGAGCTTGGCGTGTTGAAAGACCATCGAGGGAAAGTGAGCCCAGGTGAGGCGCAGTGTGAGGATGGGGGCGTCGGGAGGAGGGTAGAGATGCCATTGTGAGTTCTGTGATAAACGCGAGGTGCTTAGGCCAGAGATAGAAATTTGGGTGTTACTGGCAGCTGCATGGTGTGGCCAAAAAGAAAAAAAAATTTTTCTGTATAGATACCAAGAGAGATGAGTTGGGAAAGTGAGACTGACACATATATGCTATCAATACCATGTATAAAACAGATAACTAGTGAGGACCTACCAGGGAACTCTACTCAGTGCTCTGTGGTGACCTGAAAGGGAAGGAAATCCATGGAAGAGGGGATAGATGTGTGTATTCATGTAGGACTTCCCAGGTAGCACTAGAACCCACCTGCCAATGCAGGAGACACCAGAGACACAGATTCGATCCCTGGGTTGGGCAGATCCCCTGGAGGAGGAAATGGCAACCCACTCCAGTATTCCCTGCCTGGAGAATCCCATGGACGGAGGAGCCTACAGACAGAGGCAGGCTGCAGTCCGTGGGGTTGCAAAGGGTTGGACACGACTGAAGCGGCTTAGCACACACATGTATACCTATGGCTGGCTCACTTTTCTGTACAGCAGAAACTAACAAGACATTGTAAAGCAAGTATGTTATGTGTGTGAAGCCATTTCAGTCGTGTCCAACTCTTTGCAACCCCATGGACTGCGGCCCAGCAGGTGCCTCTGTCTGTGTGATTCTCCAGGCAAGAATACTGGAGTGGGGTGCCATTTCCTCCTCCAGGGGATCTTCCCAACCTGTGTCTCTGGAGTCTCCTGCATTTGCAAGTGAGTTCAAGCGCCACCTGGGAAGCCCTGTACACCCATACGCCTATTAAAAACAAAAACACCAAAACCAAACAATCAACTATACTCCTATACAAAAACTAAAAACAAAGAAGTGTGAGTGTTATTGGCATATAGACAAACTGAGTGTCCTGGGGATGGACGAGAAAAGTGAGAGGGTTGAGTCCTGGCACACTCCATCACTGAGGTCAAGGGGAGCAGGAAAAACGGAGAAGCAGGCAGAATGTTAGGGGTTGTGGCGTGAAAGGTTGCCTTCAGGGGAGCAATTTCAGGCGGAGAGAAGTCATCAGCCACTTGGAATGCTACTGAGAGGTTGTGTAAGATGAGGACAGACCCGTTTTGTGTGCAGTTTTGAGTTTCTCATCCTGACATGTCAGAGGTCTCCAGGATCTGTTCATCTTCATCTTCCATCCTGAGTACTTGATATTAACCCTGGCTTGTTGACCTTCTTTACTCCTGTGAATGTCCCTCCCCTAGCCCCCTTTGCCACAGCTGTATCTGCCCCGTAGGTTCTGGCTGCAGTGACTCAGCAGTCCCATAATCTCGGGCTGCCCACCCTCGTGGCACCTTCCAGCCGGTATGTCACCGCGTGGCCTGATCTTAGAAGTTGGTGCACAGATGTGCTCAGCCTCCCAGCAGCGCCTCCCAGGGCGTGGCCTTGCTGACCCTCCTCATGCCCCTCTTCTCCACGGGCTCTGCTCCCGAGTTCTGCCATCTCATGACTTCCTCAGGTTTTCGTTTCTTCTCATCCTCCTGTACTGCAGAGTGGCTCTTCCAGTCGTGGTTTCTAGGTCCTTCAGTGACAGTGGTATTATTGCTGCACGTTTGTGTGTTGTGTGCTTTCAAATTAAGTCAAAATTTTTATTAAAGTAAAATATGCCCATAGTTTAAAATTTTTTTTGATAACTCTGAAAGGTGATATTGGAAGACTAACATCCAGTTTCATTCCTTTTTAGTCTCTTAGTTTCCTAAATCTCCTAAATCTTAAAAGAACCTATTATATGTTCAGTTCTTTTGGCAGTTCCATATTTATAAATTATATGTGTGTGTGTGTATACTACTTTCTTAATTTTTTTAGACATCTTTTAGATATCATCTGCTGCTAAGTCACTTGAGTCGTGTCCGACTCTGTGCGACCCCATAGTCGGCAGCCTACTAGGCTCCCCCGTCCCTGGGATTCTCCAGGCAAGAACACTGGAGTGGGTTGCCGTTTCCTTCTCCAGTGCATGAAAGTTAAAAGTGAAGTCACTCAGTCGTGTCCGACTCTGTGCAACCCTGTAGATGGCAGCCTACCAGGCTCCTCTGTCCCTGGGATTCTCCAGGCAAGAACACTAAAGTGGGGTGCCATTTCCTTCTCCAGTGCATGAAAGGGAAGAGTGAAAGTGAAGTCGCTCAGTCGTGTCTACTCTTAGCGACCCCATGGACTGAAACCCACCAGGCTCCTACGCCCATGGGATTCTCCAGGCAAGAGTACTGGAGTGGGGTGCCATTGCCTTCTCCTAGATACCATCTATGGACTTCCTATTATAGATGAAAATTTAGCTCTGATTTCCTCTTTCCTTCTCATTCTTCCAGTGTAATCACATCACAGTTTTCAGCTAAATTGTGACACCATATTTACATTGTTGAGACTGAATAAATATACCTTCTGAGCCACTATTGTCTGTGTACCTTTCCTTCAGTGTACAGCTTTTTGTTTCCCCGATATTAAACAGTTTTTATTCTGGTTTCATTTTCTGCGTGCCTGTTTTATTCCAGTTGGTTCTCTGGGCCATATGTCTGTCAGTAGTTCTCTCCAAATCTTTTCGCATACCAGATAACTCACCAGTTTTATTTTCTTCCCAGTTACTTCCTTCCTGAGACTCCCTGTCCTTCTCCAATCTGGACGGTCACACGCCAGGCCTCTGCAGAGCTGTCTTTTGGCTTTGCAGTCACAGTTATCCCTTTGTCTCCCTCTTGGGAAGGGCTTCCCTTTTGGCTCAGTAGTAAAGAGTCTGCCTGCTGTCCAGGAGACCTGGGTTCAATCCCTGGGTCGGGAAGATCCCCGGGAGAAGGAAATGGTAACCTGCTCCAGGATTCTTGCCTGGAGAATTCCATGGACAGAAGAGCCTGGTGGGCTATAGTCTGCAGGGTTGCAAAAGGGTTGGACATGACTGAGGGACTAAAGCATCACCAGCTCCACCCTCTGGGGAGTGTTTTCCAGATTGTGAGTGTTTCTTTTTCTTGGCTTTTTTCCTTTGCATGTTCTCCAGCAGCTTCCTGAATAGGTCCGTGTTTGAATATTTTAAAATCCTAGTTTCATACTTCATTGATGACTGGGTAAAGAGTTTTAAGTTGAAAATTTTGTTTTTTCTGAATTAAAAGAAAAATGCTCTTACTATCTTCTAGCAGCCAGTAAGGCTATGGAGTCCTATATTCTTGGTATATTACCTATTGCCTTTATCCCTTTAGAAACCTTTAAAATGTATTTTATCTTTCTTTTTCTCTTTCTTCATTCCCCTCTCCCCCAACTCTCCCTTCTTCTGTGTTGTACTGGTTAGACAATCCAGTGCGACATTGAATAAAACTGGCATGTTCCCATTAAATATGATGTGAATTATAGTTTTTTAAAATCACAAGTGTTGGATTTTTAAAAAATATTTCATTTTTCTGTGCCGGATCTTAGTTGCAACATGCAGGGTCTTTAGTTGCAGCATGCAAAGTCTTTACTCTTAGCTGTGGCAAGTTGGATCCAGTTCCCCAACCAGGGATTGAACCCCCAGCTTCCCTGATTTGGGAGTGTGGGAGTCTTAGCCACTGGGCCACAAGGGAAGTACCGATTGTTAAGTTTTGTCAATTGCTTTTTAATGCATCTATTGAAAATCATGTTCTTTTATCTTTTATTCTATTAATGTGCTGTATTAATTGATTTATGATATTGAACCAACCGTGCATTCATTACCATCTGAGCCTGGTTTTTTTTCCTGTGGGAGGATTTTTACCAAAGAACTACCTTCTGGCTTTATTGATTTTTCTTTGTAGATTAAGTTGGGGAGAACAGACATCTTACTGTATAGATTAAATTTGGAAGAACTGATATCAAGAAATATCAATTTAGATCTCCTTTGATTTCTTTCAGCAAAGTTTTGTAGTTCTCTGGGTAGAGACCATGGACATAATTTGTTAGATTTATTTATTTTGGGGACTGCTAATGTACATGGTACTGTGTTTTGAATTTCAAAATCCAATTGTTGATGGTCTGTAAGAATGCAGTTGGTTTTTGTATATTAGCCTTGTATCCTGAAACCTTGCTATAACTGCTTATTATTTCCAGGAGTTTTTTTGTTGATGTTTGCGATTTTCTACATAGACAGTTGTCATCTGCAAACAAAGCCACTTTTCCTTCTTTCTTCTCAATTTGTACAATTACCTTTATTTATTTAAAAAAATACTCATTTCTGTGTATTTGACTGTGCCAAGTCTCAGCTGCAGTGTGTGAGGTCTTGGAGCTTAGTTGTAGCATGCGATCTCTTAGCTGTGACATGCAGGATCTAGTTCCCTGAATAGAGACTGAACCCAGGCTCCCTGCATTGGGAGCGTGGAGTCTTGGCCACTGGACCACCAGAGAAGTCCTTGTATATGTGCTTTTAATTTCCTTTTCCTGTTTTATTCCAATATGATATTGAGTAGGAGTCGTGAGAGCAGACATCCTCCCCTTTTTCCTGATCATAGGGGTAAAGCGTCTAGTTGATCACTGAACATTCAGTGCAGTGTTAGCTGTAGAATTTTTGTAGATGTTCTTTCTCAAGTTGAGGAAGTCCCCGTGTTCCTTAGTTTGTGGGACAGCCATTGATTTTTCCACATATTTTCTCTCTTCATCTGGGTGTACTTGGTGATATCTCATATTATAAAGCTTTCTTCAGTTTTCTTTAATCTTTTTTTCCTCTCTGTTCTTCAGATTGGTTAATTTCTCCTGCTCTAGCTTCAAATTCACTCATTCTTTTGCCACCAGACATCTGCTGTTGAGGCCCTACCACGAATTTTTCATCTTAGTTACTGTTCAACTCCAGAATTTCCATTTTGTTCTATAATTTCTTCCTCTCTGTTTTCTCTATTCATAGCATCAATTTCATCACACTTCCCTTTAATCCTTCAGATGTGGTTTTGTTCAGTTCTTTGATGGTAGCGGTTTTGAAATCTTCATCTGCTAAATCCAACATCTGGGAACACTCAGATATTGCCATTGACTGCTGTTTAACCCAGGCTTCCATGGTGGCTCAGACAGTAAAAAAAAAATCTGCCGGCAATGCAGGAGACCCAGGTTTGACCCGCAAGTCAGAAAGATCCCCTAGAGAAGGGAATGGCTCCTCACGCCAGTATTCTTGCCTAGAATTCCATGGACAGAGGAGCCTGACAGGCTACAGTCCACAGGGTTACAAAGAGTCTGATAAGGCTGAGCAACTAACACTTTTCACTTTCACTGTGGGTCACCCTTCCTTTCTTCTTTGCTTGTCTTCCATGTATTTGTTGACTACTGTATATTTTACTTGGGCTTCCCAGATGGCTCAGTAGTAAATTATCTGCCTGCCAGTGTGGGAGACACAGGAGTTGTGGGTTTGGTTCCTGGGTCGTTGGGAAGATACCCTGAAGGAGGAAATGGCAACCCACTCCAATATTCTTGCCTGGGAAATCTCATGGACAGAGGAGCCTGGCGGGCTACAGTCCATGGGGTCACAGAAGAGTCGGACATGACCAAGCAACTGAGCGTGCATGCATGCTTTTTTTATAAGTATATTGATGCAGCTCTAGATTCTTTCTTTTTACCTTTGACAGTGGCGGTAGTGATTTTGTTCACTCATTTGTTCAGTACCTTGACTGGACTAAATCTCTCGAGTCTGTCTCTCCACAGTGTGACTACTGATGCTCTCCACTTTTGTCTTGGTGTATTTTTATTTTTAAGCCTGGTTTCCTCGTGGGATTGCACGTATGTCTGCATAGTACTGTGCCCAGCCTCAGGTAGCTCAGAGGTTGTGATCAAGCGCTCGAAGCAGTAAAGCTCCCTCCCCTGCTGGCGGTGCATGTGGCTGGCGGGGCAGTCAGACTTGAGGCTCTCCTCTCCTCCTCCGGCCTCTTTCTGTTCCTCTGTGTGCAGGTGTGTGTGGGTGCCCAGGCCCCTCTCTGGTCTCTGCTGTGCATGCTGACAGTTCCCTGTCAACCTGGGAGATGGGAAGAGCCTTGTAAGCCCCCATAGCTGTCTCAGTGCCCAGAGCTCCTGCCCCATCTCTGATTGGTCTGCAGTGTCCAAGTCCAGTGCTCTCCCCAAACAGAGCAGCATCTCAGGCTTGCACGGCCTCTGGCCCTCCCTGAGCACCTGCCTCTAGATGACACTTTGACCAACAACACTGAATCTGATGAGTCGCTATCCCACACCCACCCACCGCGCCCCAGGGAACTGGCACGTGTCCAGACCTATGTCTGCCCTGTTGAACCTCTGAAGTTGTATAGCTGGGGAGGCAAGAGAATAGCTGCTGCCAAGACAGTCAAAGACTTAGCCTGTTCTTCCCCCGAAGTGCCGTCGTCTTCATGAATAAACTCTTCTCAGTCTACTCTGTCTTTGGTTCATTTCCCATAGTGCTGAAATGGTGGGATTCCCCCCCCACCCCTTGTAGCTTTATAGTTGCTTTTTGGAGAAAGCATTGAATCTGTGGGCTCCCTCAGTCTTTTATGCCATAAGTTAAAAATCCCCTGAGCATTTAAGAAAAAAAATTTTTTTACTTTAATTTTTAATTTTTTTTTTTTTACTTTTTGGCTACACCAAGTAGTGTGTAGGAGCTTAGTTCCCTAACCAGGGGTTAAACCTGGGCCCCCTGCAATAGAAGCAGAGTCTTAGCCACTTGGCCACCAGAGAAGTTTCACCCCGAGCATTTGTTTAATGTTCCCTCAGGTGATTCTGATACTCAGCCAGCATAGAGAACCACCATACCTGTGATTCTCCAAGTTCTAAATTGTTGCTGCTGTTTAGTTGCTTAGTTGTGTCCAACTCCTTTGCAAACCCTTGGTTTGTAGCCCACGGGGCCCGTTTGTCCGTCTATGGGATTCTCCAGGCAAGAATACTGGAGCAGGTTGCCATTTCCTTCTCCAGGGGATCTCCCCAACCCAGGGATGGAACCTGGGTCTCCTGCATTGCAGGTGAATTCTTTACTTTCTGAGCCAGCAGGGAAGCCCTCAAGCTCTAAATACATACACATAAAATCACAGCATAGCAAAGTTTTTTGCCATATTGAACTTCTTTTTTTTAAAGTCTTTAACATCCGAGATTTTATAAATAAGGACCCAATTTTAACATAGGAACTGAAGAGGGCTACAGTGTAGACCCATTTTCTGCCTAGTTGGCCAGTAGCCTCTCTTGTTTATATATTAAAGTTGGCACATTTGGCCCTTGGACTTGCCTGGGGTATTTATTTTATGTTCAGCTCAGCTGGCCAGCATCCATTTCCTAAAACAGTTTCCTAATCTAATTTTTCCAGGTTGGAAAGCAGGAAATGTATTCTGCTCAGAGGTTGTCTGGAATCTGTGCTTGAGGTGTTCTTAACTCTAAAAGGATATTATTCACGGCTGACATATTAGTGGAGACTAAATTGAGAACATTGGGTTATTACAGGACATTAGCTAACTGACTTTTTTGCGTGTGTGTGCTGCTTTAGAAATACTGCCAGTCAGACTTGAAGGATGTGAGTAATTGCCCAGCTCCAGACTTGATTGTTTAATGAAGTACACAGATAAAGGCGCCCTGGGCTCTTTAGCCACTAGTGGAAAAGAATAGCTTTAAAAAAAGGAGATTAATAGATCAGTCTTACTTCATAGAATGTAACTGCATGAAAATCTTAAATAAAGTGCTAATCAATGGAATCCAGCAGTTAGAGCAATGTTAACTTTTGGGGTACATAAGCTTTCATGTTTCTGGATTAGTGGTTCTCAAAGTTTGGTTCAAGGACCCATGAGGGTTCCTGAGACCCTTTCAGGAAATTTATGAAGTTAAGACTGTTTTTCTAATAACACTGATATGTTATTTGGTTATATCCCTTTTTCACTCTCATAAGAAATAGCAGAAAAACAGATACAAGAATTCAGCTGTACTTTAAGCCAAATATTAGAGATTTGAGCAGATTTCACTCTACCAAATTTTTTATTTTGGAAAATGTAGTTATTTTTGATATAGTTTTTTATGTTAACATGCAATGGGTTATAATTCATATAAACAAAAGGTCTTTAGGGGCTTCCCTGGTGACTCAATGATAAAGAATCCACCTGCCAGTGTAGGAGATGTGGGTTCAATCCCTGGGCTGGGAAGATTCCTTGGAGAAGGAAATGGCAACCCATTTAAGTATTCTTGCCTAGGGAATCCTATGGACAGAGGAGCCTGGTAGGCTGCAGTTCATGGGGTCACAAAGAGTTGCACATGACTTAGCGACTAAACAACGGCAATAGACTGTTGAGCTTACAGACTGTAAGTCTCTCTTACTCTTGCCCAAAATCATGTATTGTGTCAACGATCTCATACTGCCTAGAGTTCTACAAACACACTAAGAGTTTTATCTCTTTTAGCTCAGGCTTAACAGACCCACCCTACTCTTTCTTCATTTGATAAAATTCCATTCATCCTTCAAAATACCGTTATCTTCTCCTTGAAGCTCTCTCCAACTCTTCAGCAATCCCCTGGGCTGTAGCCCACCAGGCTTCTCTGTCTATAAGATTCAGAGATCAAGACCATCCCCATGGAAAAGAAATACAAAAAAGCAAAACGGCTGTCTGAGAAGGCCTTACAAATAGCTGTGAGAAGAAGAGAAAAGAAAAGCAAAGAAGAAAAGGAAAGATATAAGCATCTGAATGCAGAGTTCCAAAGAATAGCAAGGAGAGATAAGAAAGCCTTCCTCAGCGATCAATGCAAAGAAATAGAGGAAAACAACAGAATGGGAAAGACTAGAGATCTCTTCAAGAAAATTAGAGATACCAAGGGAACATTTCATGCAAAGATGGGCTCAATAAAGGACAGAAATGGTATGGACATAACAGAAGCAGAAGATATTAAGAAGAGATGGCAAGAATACACAGAAGAACTGTACAAAAAAGATCTTCACGACCCAGATAATCACGATGGTGTGATCACTGACCTAGAGCCAGACATCCTGGAATGTGAAGTCAAGTGGGCCTTAGAAAGCATCACTACGAACAAAGCTAGTGGAGGTGATGGAATTCCAGTTGAGCTATTTCAAATCCTAAAAGATGATGCTGTAAAAGTGCTACACTCAATATGCCAGCAAATCTGGAAAACTCAGCAGTGGCCACAGGACTGGAAAAGGTTAGTTTTCATTCCAATCCCAAAGAAAGGCAATGCCAAAGAATACTCAAACTACCACACAATTGCACTCATCTCACATGCTAGTAAAGTAATGCTCAAAATTCTCCAAGCCAGGCTTCAGCAATACGTGAACTGTGAACTTCCTGATGTTCAAGCTGGTTTTAGAAAAGGCAGAGGAACCAGAGATCAAATTGCCAACATCCGCTGGATCATGGAAAAAGCAAGAGAGTTCCAGAAAAACATCTATTTCTGCTTTATTGACTATGCCAAAGCCTTTGACTGTGTGGATCACAAGAAACTGTGGAAAATTCTTCAAGAGATGGGAATACCAGACCACCTGACCTGCCTCTTGAGAAATCTGTATGCAGGCCAGGAAGCAAGTTAGAACTGGACATGGAACAACAGACTGGTTCCAAATAGGAAAAGGAATACGTCAAGGCTGTATATTATCACCCTGCTTATTTAACTTACATGTAGAGTACATCATGAGAAACGCTGGACTGGAAGAAACACAAGCCGGAATCAAGATTGCTGGGAGAAATATCAATAACCTCAGATACGCAGATGACACCACCCTTATGGCAGAAAATGAAAAGGAACTCAAAAGCCTCTTGATGAAAGTGAAAGTGGAGAGTGAAAAAGTTGGCTTAAAGCTCAACATTCAGAAAACGAAGATCATGGCATCCAGTCCCATCAATTCATGGGAAATAGATGGGGAAACAGTGTCAGACTTTATTTTTCTGGGCTCCAAAATCACTACAGATGGTGACTGCAGCCATGAAATTAAAAGACGCTTACTCCTTGGAAGAAAAGTTATGACCAACCTAGACAGCATATTCAAAAGCAGAGACATTACTTTGCCAAGAAAGGTCCATCTAGTCAAGGCTATGGTTTTTCCTGTGGTCATGTATGGATGTGAGAGTTGGACTTTGAAGAAGGCTGAGCACTGAAGAATTGATGCTTTTGAACTGTGGTGTTGGAGAAGACTCTTGAGAGTCCCTTGGACTGCAAGGAAATCCAACCAGTCCGTTCTGAAGGAGATCAGCCCTGGGATTTCTTTGGAAGGAATGATGCTAAAGCTGAAACTCCAGTACTTTGGCCATCTCATGTGAAGAGTTGACTCATTGGAAAAGGCTCTGATGCTGGGAGGGATTGGGGGCAGGAGGAGAAGGGGACGACAGAGGATGAGATGGCTGGATGGCATCACTGACTCCATGGACGTTGAGTCTCAGTGAACTCCGGGAGTTGGTGATGGACAGGGAGGCCTGGTTTGCTGCGATTCATGGGGTCGCAGAGAGTCGGACACGACTGAGCGACTGAACTGAAGAGAGACTGTTGGAGAGTTAAGCAGAGAGAGATTTAAGGGTTTTCAGTTTAGGAAATATGCTATGTGATAGTCCAGGGATGCAAGAAGGCATGGGGAACAGTTGTGTTCTGATCCAGGTGGGGGATAACATGAGGGCTTACAATGGCATCTGGATGAAGATGAGGATAGGTACTTACCTTATACTAAGGTAAGCAAAGGTGATGAAATTTCAGAGCCTATGAAAAGCTTCAGCATTCAGAAGGGTGGATGAGTGGGGCCCAAGGAATTTTCGAGAGGTATTTTCAGCCTATAAGTGAGAACTTCAGGATGTGGGTATTTTTCTTAGCAACTGCAGCCTCTGTTGTTTCAAAGAGGATGACTGTCCCCTCCGTCCTCTTTACCTCCCCAGATGTAGGAGTTGTCACGTTGGCTTCACCATGTGGCTGACCTTGTAGGAACTATTAGAGTGGGTGGGACCGTGGGAAACTTGATGAACTCACTGGTCCTTTCTGTGTTGTCCAGTGCGATTCTGAGGACTAGACCCCCATCCACTGAGGTTTGCTCTAGATAACGTGGGAAGAGTTGAACTGTGAATGGAGGGAAGTGCTCATTTCCTTAAACCCGGTTTAAAAGTCCTCATTCTACCAGGAAAAATAGACATCAGTGTTTACCCAGTCGTCTGGGTCCTGTGGACATCTTTACTTTTACTGGAAGTGATTTTATAAATAATACATAAGAATAGAAGGACAGTGAAAAACAACTCTCTTGTAAATTTTAACAAGAAATTAAGCATGGCAAAGCCACATTTTTATTCTCCTGTTTCCACTTTGCTAGGTGTATAAACTAAAATGGACGATATCCTTTGACTACAGGATGTGACCCTGGTACACGTCTTGCTAGTAAATTCTAATTCCAGATTTCAGATGCACGTCTAATGGGTTCTAGTTCATCATTCGTTGCTTCTGGTTCTTCTGGACCTCTATTATCAAAACACAAAATTTTTGAAAGCATTTGCAGCTCAGTATTTCGTTGAAGAGAGTATATCCATCTTCTTTGCACCTTGATTGTAAACGTTTTCATTATTAAATTTAGAATGCTTAGTCCAATGAAGTTTTTTCATTCCAAAATCCTTTCTGATCACTCTAGTATGCCCACAAGCCTTTATCATTTATCTGCTTGTGAACCTGCTCAGTAAATCCCATTGTACAATCACATCATAGACAAAAGAATGCTGTTACCCATCCTTTTAGCAAAACAGGATGTTCTGGGTTCTTATGGTTCATTATGATGAAGTCCTCCCAGATGAATGACTAACTTGATGAAAATTCTGTGCTTCCTTTTAGTTTTCAGAAATGATTATTCATTCGTTGATTCTTTTTTGTTTTGCTTTTAAAAAACTATTTAAAAGAATTATAGAAATACAGGCAGCTGTGAAGACAGTTCAGAGAGATGCAAGGTAACTTTGATCCATTTTCCTCAAATGCTTACTTCTTGTGACAGTTCTATGGAATAATGTACAGATTCAAAATCAGGAAGTTGACATTGGTATTATAGGTGTGTATAATTCTATGTCACATTATCACATGTGCAGATTCCTATAACCACTGCTGCTAACACGGTGAACAACAGTTTTATCATCACAAAGATCTCCCTTTGTGCCGCCTTTATCATCACACCTGCTCCTCCATCTCCCACCATCACTGATTCTTGGCAACAAGTAATCTGTTATCTATCACTGTTATTTTGTCATTTTGGAAATGTTATATAAATGGAGTCATACCGTACATAACCTGTTGAAAGTGACATTTTTCACTCGGCAAAATTGAGGTCCATCCAAGCTGTTGGCTACTTCAGTAGTTCATTCCTTTTTATTGTTGAGTAAGAGTCCATGCTGTGGAGGTCAGCTTTGTAGACAGCATGTAGTGGGATCGTGTATTTTAATTCACTATTCCAACCCCTCTTCTAATTGGTATATGTAGAATATTTACATTCTGTGTGATTAGGAATGTCAGGCTTAAAGTCTGTCATTTTATTTTGTTCACTGTTTTTCCTCTCTGTTTTTCTTGTCTTTTTCCTGACTTCTTATGGGCTACTTGAACATTTCTTTTTAAATCCCATTAATATTTTTTTATTAATGAACGTGTCCCTTTTGTACAGATGTTTTACTGGTTGCTTTAGGTATACAATGCACAGACATGACATCACAGTCTACAGCCACTGGCATTCTATCAGTTTATGTGAAATGTAGAAACCTTATCTCCTTTAAAACTCCTTTTCCCTCCCCAGTTTATAATTGGTTTAACAATTTCTTCCACACTGAGAACCAAATCAGATGTTTTTGCTTTCAGTCATCAAACATAATTAAGAAAAACTCAAAAACAGAAGAAACATCCATTGTGTTTCCCTGTATTTTTGCTCTTTTTTGGTCCTTCTTTCTTCTTGATATTCCAAGATTTCTTCTGTCATTTACTTTCTCTTTCAAGAACTTTCTCTAGCAATCATGTCAGGGTAGGTTTGCTGATGACAAATTCCACTAGTTTTTCTTTGAGAGTATCTTGATTTCTCCTTCATTCCTTAAGGATAGTTTTTCCAGATATGGAAATTGGAGTTGATATTCTTTTTTTTTTTTTCCCCAGTAAAGATGGTCCCCAACTTATGATGGTTCTACTTAATGATTTTTTGATGTTGTTCTTGTTCAGTTGCC
This sequence comes from Bos indicus, assembly GCF_029378745.1. NCBI lineage: Eukaryota > Metazoa > Chordata > Mammalia > Artiodactyla > Bovidae > Bos > Bos indicus. Next base: position 3,863,207 of record NC_091770.1, on the reverse strand, counting down.
CAGTCGTGTCTGACTCTTTGCGACCCCATGGACTGTAGCTGGCCAGGTCTCCCTGTCCCTCACTGTCTCTGAACTTTGCCCAAATTCACGTCTGTTGTATCAGTGATGCCATCCAGCCATTTCATTCTCTAATGCCGCCTTCTCCTTCTGTCCTCAGTCTTTCTCAGCATCAGGGACTTTTACAATGAGTTGGCTGTTTGCATCAGATGACCAAAATACTGAAACTTCAGCTTCAGCATCAGTCCTTCCAACAAGTATTCAGGGTTGATTTCCCTTAAGGTTGACTGGTTTGATCTCCTGTCCAAGGGACTTTCAGAAGTCTTCTTTTTGATGTTATGATGGTGCAAATGCTATACGCATTCAGTAGAAGTCATACTTTGAATTTTCATCTTTCCTGGGCTAGGAATATGCAGTATAATACTTTCACATGATACTGGGCAGTGCCAGAATCGTGAGCCACAGCTCCCAATCAGCCACTGGATCATGAGGGTAAATAACCGATATACCTACAACCATGCTGTATCCATACAAACATCCTGTTTTTCACTTTTAGTACAACATTCAATAAATTACCTGAAATATTCAACACTGTTGAAAAATAGGCTTGTGTTAGATGATTTTGTCCAGTTGTAGGCTAATGTGTTTTGAGCACATTTAAGGTAGGCTAGACTAAGCTATGATGTTCAGTAGGTTAGGTGTATTAAATGCATTTTCTACTAATAATGTTTTCAGCTTACACTGGCTTTATTGGGATGTAATTCCATTACAATTCGAGGAAGATCTGTGCTTGAAAATGTAGTGCCACTTCCTTCTGGCTGTCATGGTTTTTGATGAGAAATCTGCAGTCATTCAAAAATTTTTTTTTTCTAGTAGATAATGTGTCGTTTCTCTCTGACTGCTTTCAAGATGTTTTTGTTCCTAGTTTTTTGATGTTTATTTGTGGCATTTTTTTGACATGGGTTTCTTTGGCTTTATCCTGTTTTGGATCTTCTCAGCTTTTTGAATCTTTATGAAGGTTTGTCTCTTGCCAAATTTGGGAAATTCTAACCATCATTTCTTCTAATATTTTTCCCACTCTGCCCTCTCTCTTTTCCTTCTGGGACTCTGATAATACGAATGTTAGATTTTAGATCTTTTGTTTTAGTGCCAAAGGTTTCTGAGCCTCTGTTAATTTTTTTTTTTTCCAGTCTGTTTTCTCTTTGTTGTTCAGATTGGGTTATACTGATAATTTTTCTCAAGATTCACCAATATTTTTGGGGGCCCTCTCCATTCTTCTATTGAGCTCATCCATTAAGATTTTTGTTTCAACAATTGTATTTTCTGTTCTAAAATTTTCACTTGTTTTTATAATTTATGTCTTCTGTTTCTCTGCTTAAGGTTTCTATTTTTTCCATTTATTTAGTTTGCCTGTTGAAGCATTTTTATGATGGCTGCTTAAAGATCCTTATCAGATAATTCCAACATCTGTGTCATCCTCAGTGTTGGCATATATTGATTGTCCTTTTTCATTCAAGTTGAGCTTTGTCTGTTTATTAACATGATAAGTGACTTCAGTTGTATCCAGGGCATTTGGGGTATTATGAGAATCTGGGTCTTATTTAATTTGTCCATCTTCACTGACCCCCTTCTGACACCATTCTGGGAGGGAAAAAGGGAATGTTACCTCGTTACCACCAGGTGAGGATAGAAGTCCAGTCTTCTTGCTTGGCCTCTTCTGATTCCACTCTAGCTGGCAGTGGGAGAGGTCCCACTAACACCTCAAATGGGTATTCATTACTGCTGCAAGTTAAATGAAAGTCCTGGCCTCTCACTCAGTCCTGAGTGTGTGTGTGTGTGTGTGTGTGTCCTTGTTACAGTTAGGCGGGGGTAGACGTCTAGGCTCCCTTCATGGCTTTTGCCTATAGAGCAGAGATGGGACTTTTTTTTTTTTTTTAATAGTCTTTGAAATAGAACAGTTATTGTAGAACATTTTTTCTATCTTACGAGGCCACCCTTGGACTTTGGTAGACAGAGTGAGACTTTCTTGGGGCATTTTTGTGCCCTCTTGTTGGTGTTTCCAGGATGCTGGCTTCTCTGATACCAGTCTGGAATGTAAGAAGCAGAAAGAAAACTCATGGCACTCACTGTTAGGTAATTCCTTGGGTCCCAGGATCTCTTCTGTCTGCTGTCTTCTTCCTGCTGTGTAGAGTTTTCTGTATGCTTAATATATAATGTGCAGGGTTTTCATTGTACTTAGTGTGAAGGAGCAGGAAATGGCAACCCACTCCAGAGTTCTTGCCTGGAGAATCTCAGGGACAGGGGAGTCTGGTGGGCTGCTGTCTATGGGGTCGCACAGAGTCGGACACGACTGAAGCGACTTAGCAGCAGCAGCAGCAGCAGCAGTGTGAAGGATAGGGAGAAATGTGTCTGCTCTGTTTTGGTCTGTAATTGGAAAGCCTGATCTTGAACCTGAGAAAAGTCATTTAGGATATTGTCATCTAAAGACTTGTAGTATGAGATTTCACTTTTATGATTGAATTGATCAACATTGTTAAGAGTTTACAGTTCCACATTCATGTTCTGATTTATCTTAATCATTATGAAACATTTTCCTCTGGCAGTTTTCTTCTCTTTGCCATGATGAGTACAAGAAGGAAAAATCCTAAATTTTCATTTGTATTCATTAAAGATTACAAAAGACTACAAAGTTAGGGTCTCCAGGCAAGTGGCCTATTTACGTCAATTGGAGAATAAAGTGCTTGGTAATTTGAAACAGACAGCAGAGAAAGATATCGTGGAGTGGATGGCAGGGGGGGAAATATGTGAAAGAAGAAGTGAGAGGTGTGAAGTGTGTGGCTGAAAATGAAAGGTCCAAAAAGACACAAAGAAGAATTTGGAAAGAGTTTTACAGAAGAATAGGAGGGGGAAAAGGTGGGAAATGAGGAAAAGAGGAAAGTGAGGCGAGGGAAGAAAGAATCATGAAATTGGTCATAAAAGGGGTAGTCATGTCCAGCTAGCACTTTCATTAGTAGAGCCAGTCCACTGGGTAGAATTGATAGAATTGATTAATTACCAGTATTATTATTTTTAAGTAAAGATGATTCTAATGAATAAAATGCTCTGTCTTGAAAGATTCTTCGTAGAAAAATATATACCATTATATATTTCACTCAGTCACCATTATATAATTCACTGACTCTGCGAATTCTCCAGGCCACAATACTGTTGTGGGTAGCCTGTCCCTTCTCCAGAGGATCTTCCGAACCCAGGAATCAAATTGGGGTGTCCTACATTGCAGGTGGATTTTTTTACCAACTGAGCTATCAGGGAAGCCCCTATATTTTAGAATACAAATGTTTTTTTTTTTCCTTTTGGGAGCAAAGCGACACCTTTATGGAAAATGTCTGCCAATAAGTTTAAGTTCTGAAGGAAAATAGTTAATAACCATCTGGTGATTTTTACCCTGAGTTCCTTACGGCTTATTGAATTTGACAAAATCAGGTTGCATAAAATCATTTATATTTTTTAGAAGTAAAGAACTGTTGTTATGGCTAAGTACCTTTATCCCAGGTTATGCAAATTATTGTTTTTCTTCTCATTTCACAATGATAATGGACTTTGGGACTTGATAGTAAAATTCCTAAAGAGAGACTACCCTGTCTTCAAGGGAAATCAAGGGAAGTGATTGCAACTATTTAGACGAAGATAATATTTCTAAGAAAGTGTGGGTGATAGGTATATGCAACATCATTTTATATCTTAAGGTTTTGTGCTTTACAAGGTCAGTGGATAGATTTTTACCTGTTAAACCTCTACTTGGAAGTTTGTTTTGTTTTGAATGACATCATTAATAATTATATTACTTTAGGGGACAACTTACAAATAGTGATCATGTTCCAGAAGACTCTTCAACCGTAGCATATCTGTTATTCACTAGGGTCCTGTTGTATAAGCATAGTGAAAACATCATGTAAGGGAACAAATTGAATTATAGTCTTTGTTTTAATGTAAATAAAATATTTGGTTCTGTATATCTGTGAGCCCCATTTTCCCTTTTGAGTTTAGAAGGGTACAAGTTCTCTTCACAGTTCATGTTTATGTGATGGATTCTGACTGAAAGACTCCAAAAGTAGGCAGTGATCTTGTTCATTCCTGTAACTCTTAAAAGAGACCTTGGAAATAGGTGTTGGCTGAACATTTCAAAATCCTTTCTGTCCCCAGGTGTAACTTCAGAATTTTTTTTAGAGCGGTGTATTTATTTAGCTGTGTCAGTCTTGGTCGCAGCACATGGGATCTTCGTTGCGGCCCGTGGGCTCTTTAAGCTGTGGTGCTCAGGGTCTTTAGTTGCAGTGCACGGGGTTAGTTGCTCCCTGGCATGGGGCATCTTAGTTCCCTGACCAGGGATCAAACCTGCGTCCCCTGCATTGCAAGGTGAATTCTTAACCACTGGACCACCAGCGAAGTCCCTGAATTGAGGATTATGGACCTAAAATTTTTGATGAACCCCTCTTCTCCTTGGAGCTCTTAACATCTCATCTCTTGAGAGATGAGAGAAGAGATCTTGGGACCCCAGGAATTACATAACAGTGAGTGCCCCGAGTTTTCTTTTTGCTTCTTACATGAGGAGAGAAGGGGGTAGGGGGCAGAACAGTATTAATTTGCAGGCTGCTGGAGTCTAGACCTACGTTGAGGACAGTATTGGGTCTGTCAGTGCTACTCACCCAGTGGCTCAGCATCAACTTGGAGCTTGTTAGAGATTCTCAGGCCCTGTGTCAGACTGGAGAAGGAAATAGCAACCCACTCCAGTATTCTTGCCTGGAAAATCTCATGGACCAAGGAGCCTGGTGGGCTACAGTTCATAGCATCACAAAGAGTCGGATACAACTGAGCATACACATGTCAGACCTACTGAATCAGAATCTTTGGAGGATGGGGCCCGAATTTTATGTTTGACAGGCTCTTTCTGGTGGTTCTGATGCACAAAAAGATTAGAGAAACAGTGAGATACCACATCTTGTTTGTAATTTTTAGCTATCCATTCTCCTTAGAAATGTCTTCAGTTTCTGTTCTTATAACCTGTTTCATTCAGTCTCCTGTCTTTGACTTTTCTAGGCTTTTAGTCTCCTAAACTATCTTCTGAATCCAGTTCTTTCATTTTTTTCTTTAAGAGATCTGTTCATGGGAAAGTGTCCATAATTTCATGTAGGCCTTCTCCTTTCTGTTTAAAAATGGTTGTATAAGAATGGTGAATGTGGAATAAGATGTTGTCAAAAGCAGTGACTTCCTGAAGTGTGCAGCTTGTTAAATTTTAGAATCTGTTACAGGGAGTTTTTCATATATTTAAGAAAAATTTTTTCTGTATGAAATAGTTCAGTGTGGTTACCAAAGAACAGAGGGATGGATCAGATGGTTTGTCAACCTTCTTTCCAGTGCCAGAATTTTATTATTTAATAAATACTAAAATAATTTAATTTCAACATAAAAAGCCAGTTTTTAAATGTTAAATTAAGTAGTACCACCCAACATCTTGCTGATAACAATGAAAAAAATGTTTTATGTTTGACTTTTATGTACTACATGTTGGATATTAGTTATTAGTGCTTCTTTATGTTTTCATCTGTAGATTTATAGATTTACTATTTATTTATAGATTTTTAAATTGAATTGTTGAGTCTGAAGCTATTATTGTTGAACCGTATGAAATTACCATTTTTTTTGGTCAAAAATGTTCAAACACCGGCAATTTTATACGGTTCAGCTAGTAATTCTTTGAAAACCTAAAGGTACTGTTTTCATTGGACAACTGACTTGATTACTGATTTGAAGAAATGAAAGTGGTTTCTTTAGAAATTTTGTATGTTTCAGATTCTTAGGTTCACGGAATGTGATTTATACTTTTAATGTCTAATGTGGGTATGTGCTTTTCTACAATTAAGAAAAAAGAAGCTAGATTCAGTCTTCAATAAAAACAAACCAGTGACCGAAACCAGGGACTTTCAGTAAGGTTGTGTAAAAGTTCCCTCATGGCTTCCTGCCGGCTTCTCCCATAGAAACTGATTGATATGATTCAAAGAAATACAAAAATAAAAATTTTGTCAGTAACATTGAAAACAGGACATCATCAAACACATATCACTAATTTGATGAAGTTTTTTCTCTATTATGATAGAGTTTGAACTTTTTCTGAGCGCTGGTAAGCCACTCTCCCCAAGAGAGTAGGGTGGTACTATGGAAAATATGCGTGGAGAAAATTCTGGAAGTCACTAGTAATGCTGTGTTCGGGTGGACAGTGGAGGATACGCTGGGAGGGATGGTTGTAGGAAAACCATGTGTGACTGTTCCCTGATTAGAAGAGTCAGTGGTGTCCCTTAGAATTCCAAGCACGACTAGCTGAGAGCTTTACTGCACAAAGTCTTAAGTTAGGTAGTGTAGACTTGCTCTGATGTCATGGAGAGAACACTTTTTAAAATTTATTGTATTAAAGTGTACTTGATTTACAGTGTTGTGTTAGTTTCAGGTGTACAGCAAACTGGTTTAGTTATACACATACATACACACATTCCTGTTTAGTATTCTTTTTCATTATGGTTTATCACAGGGTATTGAATAGAGGTCCCTCTGCCCTACAGTAGGACCTTATTGTTTATCCATTCTCTATAATAGTTTGTATCGGTTAATCCCAAACTCCCAAGAGAGAACACTTTTAATATGAAAGGGTGGAGTTAGAAGCAAAGAACAGACAGGAGATGACCCATTTTGAGCACTTTGATAGCTATATGCTGTGGAGTAAGAGTAGCCGTAGTGTCTGAATCTGAAAGAAAATATGTGTGACTCTCAACCCAAGACATCTTTTCAAAAGCATGGCTTTTGAAAGCCAAAGTATGGGGTGCAGATTGGAATTTGGAGTGGGGGTTTTTCCTCTGCTGGCACTGGCTGGTCTCCCTGCTTGGTGAGGCTGGCCTCTGGGAAGGTAGTTTGCAAAAGTACCAAGACGTGCATGAGGGCAGAGAGCGGCCTCAGGTCCACATCCCTCCTACCACAAAAGAGCTGCTGAAAGACCGAACCTGTATGCCATCCCATCCTCCTGCTTACTTTTAAAAAACTTCTTATTTTTAAAAAAGTTTCAACTAAGATGAAGTTATAACTTCTCTATGCATTTTGCGTATTGTGAACCTGTTGCCTCTTATTGTTTTATCTATCTGTAGAAACTTGTTTCTTTTCAGAACCAGGTGAAAGTTCATTACAGAAATCATGCCTTTTTACTCCTGAATAATTTTATTTCCTAAGAACAGGGAATTCTCTTATGACAGTCAGGTGTCAAGTCTTAAAAATTTATGCACCATGTTGCATACTCTGTAGTCTTCTTTTTTTAAAAAAAAAATCTTTTCGCCACACCACGACGCATGTGGTATCTTAGTTCCCTGACCAGGGATGGAACCTGCGTCCCCTGCATTGGAAGGTGGAGTCTTAACCACTGGGCTGCTGGGGAAGGCCCTGTCATCCGTCTTCTACTGGTTTGTCCCAATAGTGTTCTTTATAGCATTTTTTTTCCTGTTCCGGATCCCATCCAGGACTGTCATTTGTATTTAGTTGTATCACACATTGTTTGCCTTTCTCTGTCTTGCATCCATGTTTGATTCTCACTCGAATCTGTTATTGCTTGGACAGTTGCAAAGGGGTGATTTTCTAACATTCATCCTTTTTTCATAATTTATAAGCTGGCATTCCACTGTAAGAAACACTTTTCCATCATCTGTTAATTGTTATTGATTAAAATGGACTCAAGATTCTTACTTTATTTAGTAAGTTAGAAGTCATTACCATCAATATTTGTTTTGATACTTAAATTGCCCTGAATTTGGCCAGTGAGAGCCCCTCGGGGAGCTTCCTGTGTCCTTTTGACATATCCTGTCTTGTTCTTTAAGTTGAAGTATATTCTTTCTTTCTTTCTTTGGCCATACTGCAGAGCATGTGGGATCTTAGGTCCCCAACCGAGGATCCAACCCCCTGCATTGAAAGTGCAGAGTCTTAACCACTGGACCACCATGAATTCCCTTGGCCTGCTTTTCTTTTTTAAATAACATTTTCTTACTTGACCCAAGTGTGCTCCAAGTTTATCTTAAAGTTATTTCTTCAAGGGTTCTAATCCTTTGTTAGTGGCAGGTGTCTAGAAGCCACTGTCTGGCACCTTGTAGGTGGTAAGAGGTAACGAGGGGAAGAACTCAAGGACAGTTCACGCATGCTAATTTTGGACACAGTCTGCTTGGTGTGGTCAGCCTTTTCCCCACTGTCTGCACCTGGCAGTCAGCACGGTTTTCATTTCTAGAGCCATAGAGTGCATTCTCATCTCAGAGTAAGTTCCCCGTTGCTGCTTCTAGATTTTTTTGACCCTTTAAAAACATTCTTCTACATGAATTTTAGAATGACATGTCAAAAATGAAGTTCCAAATTTTTTTTGCTATTTTGAAAGGCGTTGCATTTATTATTTAGCTTAGCGTAGGGTCTATCTTTTTTATTTTTTGCAAGATTGGGTTTCCCACTTAGAATTAATAACTGAGTTAATTTTTTTCTTCCATTACAGGCTCTAGGAAAAGGCTTATAGATTTTTTTAAATTTAATTTTTTAGGCATTTAGTTTTTTATCACATAACTCTTGAGTGCCTCTTACAGTATAATTGTTAATAGTTTTGTGTTTGTGAATAGTACTTGTATAACATTTCTTTTGTTGTAAATGTACATGTATGGAAAAGTACCTAGACCATGAGTGTATAGTAATGAATTTTATATAAGCCAGGCCAATGACTTGAACCTTGTTGGCACCTTGAGACTCCCTGTATACCCTTTCCTAGTCACAACTCCTGCCTCCTTCCTTCCCTCCTACAGCCAGCAAATTAAGAAACTAAAGCTGTTTACATTGTTCAATACAAGGAAACATGACAGTTAAGCAGGAAGACCTTATTTGCCACAAAATTCTTATGTGATATCTACTGTGTGGTCCTTTATGTGAGGGACAAGGAATAAGGCAATTGACTGTTTTTAAGACTAGCTTTATGAAACAGGCAGATTTCTGTTCCTTCTGTTTCTTACTGAGTCCATCCTTAAGTAAAACTGAGATTACAATATGAATTAAAAGTAGTCTTTCCAAGATTTGTTTCATTTAGATGTCAAATTAGTAGTAGCCTTAGATTATCTAGCTTGATAGAGATGCCAAAACCGTTCTGATTTCTCTTGTCTAATGAGGTTGTGGAAATTGCTTCACCAGCCTCAGCTTCCTTTCAGTGCTGCTGATCAAGATAAATGCATGGTTTCTTTTCTGCGATCTCTCAGATTTTGGTGTCCGTTCTGTCCTGGGGCCTCTTATACACAGTGTACTTCATATTGAGCTGTCTTGTTCCGTTATTTCACTGTCTACATTTACCCCCTTGTATTTCCCAGAGTAGGCTTTCTTGGCATGCGACTGTCTCAAATTCAAGTAACTGACTTTTTAAAAAATTGTGTTTATGTTTTTGGCTACGCCTCTTAGTTGCAGCATGTGGGATCTAGTTCCCTGACCAGGGATCAAACCCAGGCCCCCTGCATTAGGAGAGCGGAGTCTTAGCCACTGGATCACAGGGAAGTCCCTGAAATAATTGACTGTTGTCCTCTTACATCCACCTGAGTGATTTGTTAGGCATTAGGAATTTGACCCCAGTCTGGCCTGGGGAAATTTTTGCAGAATAGAAAGTACAGAAGAAATAGCCTATGGAAATGGATGGTTATGCTATAAATGTTATATTTATTATATTATTAGATATATTATCATCAGTTTCAATGATCCGTCTCTACCTTCATAAATTGGGTCTTTATGGTTGTCTCTACCTTTTAAGAAATGATGTTGGTATCATGCTTGAAGTGTTAGTTCCAAAAACGTTGTCTTTTTCTCCCTATCTTTAGCTTTCCAAAGTGCTAGTTAGAAAGTGCTCACATCCTTACAGATATTGATAGCACTCTGTTACTGGTGGCTTTGTTGCTACTTTGTTAGTTCAGACTCTTTTTTATTTTCAGTTCTGTCTCAGTGAATTCAAAAATGAGTATCTGTTTCTGAAAAGTGCAGCTTTAAAATTTCTGCTGTTTCAGTTCAGATTTGATTATAATGGTGTTTTTATGTGTTTTTTTAAGAAATGCACTAATAACGTCTAGTTTTGTTTTTAGAAAAAGTGATTGCTTATCAACGAGAATTTCTTGCTCTGAAAGAACGTCTCCGAATAGCTGAACATCGAATCTCTCAGCGCTCTTCTGAGCTCAGTGCCATTGTACAGCAATTCAAGCGTGTAGAAGCAGAAACAAACAGGAGTAAGGATCCAGTGAATAAATTTTCAGGTACAGGCACTGTTTTTTGTTTTATGGAAAGATTATATTTTCAGAGTCACGTGAACTACTCTCTTTGAAAGCTGTCGACGGTTGCTTACCAGCCAGCATTTGTTAACCTCTACAGAGAGAAAAATCACCACGTAAAACTCTTTCTGTTGTTGTTAATTATAAAGCAATTTCATTAATTGCTAAATTTGATTTAAAGAGAGTAATATTAAGTTACATTTCAGTTATATACGTTTCATTGACAATAGTGAAGAAACAGCCTCTTTTTAAAAACATACAATATGAGGCTAAAATTTAACTTGGTGTTTATGATCCTTTCTGTTGTGACCTGTATGGACTTCAGATGAACTCTGGGGAATCTTTGAGCTATTTGAAACAAGTAGCGCTCTTAAATATGACTTACAAGAAATAAAAAAGACATAGTTTTACAATGGGTACTTTGAATTCATAAAAGTTAAATTCCTAAAAGGGAAATTACTGAACAATAGGGTAAAATGTTTTCAGGTTTTTTATGCTGTTCTGAATAGCTGAAACATTTATTATATTATCACCACAATTTTAATATATATTATATAATCTGCTAATTTAATTTGAAGGTGAATATTGTTGTCTTGTAATTTGTAATTGTTGCTTTAACATAAGATTAAACTTGAATTTCATGTATGATAGTCCTTTTGCATTTCTTCTGTGAAATTTTGGTTCTGAATTTTTGGAATATTTTAATGGAGTTTTCATATTGTTCTATATGAAATTGTTGTCGAGGCTACCAGTCCTTCCTGCTTACTTTCTTATGTCAAAAGTTAAGTTCTAGTTCAGTGGAATTTTGAAACAATATTCCTTATCCTATCAAGGTTTTATTTTTATATTAAGTGGTTCATTGGTTCCTCTCATAAAAACCGAAAAATGATTTAAAAGTTATGAACAGTACCAAAGATTCTCAACTTGTGCTGTTTAAATTATTGTACTTGAATTAAAAGAAGAATCTTCCATGTGAAATTTTGGGCAAATGTAGTTGCATAAAAAAGTGGAAGCTACTGGTGGTTGTTGTATTTATTATTATTACATTTTATGAATGGGTCACTTGTTTAAAGTCTGTCCCCTTGGGCTCGAGTTCTGACATATTACAAAGATGAGGAGTTCATGTCCCACCTTTTCATAGTACTTTAACTCACATTTTTAGCTTTATTTAGACTATTCTCAATATCATGACTCTGTGAGACTCTGGTTGCAAGTGTCCATGGAAATCTGACTCACCACAGCATGAGAGAAAAATTTAGGAGAGAAAATTCTTTTAGTTTTCATATATTTTTACTGCTGTCTTGGTAGCATCCATAACATCTAAAAGTAAGATATTAGCATGGAATGATTATACTTCTGTGTTTCAGATGATACCCTAAAGATATTAAAGGAGTTAACAAGCAAAAAGTCTCTTCAAGTGCCAAGTATTTATTATCATTTGCCTCATTTATTGCAAAATGAAGGAAGCCTTCAACCTGCCGTGCAGATCGGAAATGGACGAACAGGAGGTATGTTTATTTTGTTTCCCGTTGTAGCTGCGTTGCTGGTCAGAATTGTGTCTTGGGGTATTATGTGGTATTAACTTTACTGAGGCTTTCAATGGCTAAGTCAAATATCTCTTTGTAAATGTCACATTGCACTTGAAAATACGCAGGTTATTTTCAAATATCTTTTGATACTGATTTCTAACATTAATCCACAGTGATAAGAACACACTGTATGATTTCAGTACGTTTAGACCATAAAATTGTTTTTTATCCCTGGATATATTCCAGTGTCTCCTAGTTTATAGTCTATGGGAACTTGAATTTGTAACGTACTATTGTGTGAAAATTGTATAAATCTTAATTATGTTCAGTTGGTTCACGGTACTTTTCAGGTCTACTATATCCTTCTACATTTCTGTCTCTTCAGTCTATTAATTTTTGAGAGTTTGATATTGCAACTGCAACTAAAATCTTAATTTTCTAATTAAAAATAATTTAAAAATAAGAGGAAAAAAGAAAAATGCACATTACTACTCTTAGTTGAATAGTCTCCATTTAAATAGTTACAAGCAAATTAAGTATTTGTATATTATATAAATAAAATTAATTTATACCAGCATCCTCGTGCAAAAGAGCCATTTGTGAATCTTGTAGCATTCAATATGCTTACTAATAAAACTTTAATAAAAGTTTTAGTTTATTAAAAAAAAAAATCACCATCTGGACAAGATGCCGTAGCCATTTCATGCATTTGTTGTTTTAGACTATTTATTTATTAATAAGAATCAAATCAAAAGAAAGTAGAAGTGTTTTTAAAGTTATTTAAAACCTCTAAGGTCTCTTATAGGTTCTTTTATAGTCAGTTCTTGTTTCATGAATGGGACATTCTCTCTCTTTTTTGAAGTTGCTTTTTCTATCCCATTTGTTAAAGATTTTTTCCATCATAAATATAATAAAATCTTAGTCAACCAGCCTCTCAGTAGTTAACATTCTTATTAAGCTGAAACTGTTTTCTAAAGATAGAAAAAGCAGGCAACTTGGGGGAGAACGGCCAAGAGAACCTGCAGATTTTCTTTAAAAATCTTCGTTCCTAAATCTTTAGGCAATGGTTCTTAATATTTTTACAGTAATACAACCCTTTAGTTATGTTAGGAAAGCTATTAACCTTCTACTTAGAAACATGCTCCTAGAAAAGTAATTTTATATGTAATTTCTGGGGTTTTGTGGAGCCCTAAAACCTATCTAGGCACTATACATGAAGAACTTCAGTTTATTTATTTTAATTATTTTTTTGTGGACTCCCCAGTGAGCCTTTTTTTTCATTTTTAAATTTTTTGGCCACACCACTTGGCGTATGGGACCGAACCTCCTCCCCGTGCGTTGAAAGCACAAAGTCTTAACCACTAGATTGCCAGAGAAGTTCCCAGGAGCTTCAGTTGTTTCAGATCAAAGAAAACTGCTTTTTGCTTACAATTCTGTTCTTCCGAGGTCAGGCTGATTAAGGAACACTACTCAGACCAGCATATCCTTCTAAGGGTAAGGAGGGAGAAGATGGTCAGGGCAGCTACTGACCTCCTCAGGAAAGGAATTCTCACATCCACCCATCCTCCCGCAGATTTAGATCTGCAATAAACAGGCACAGCGAGCACAGATGGATCAAAGGCTGTCTTGTATAACGAGGGTTCCCAGATAGTTAAGAAAACCAACATCATGAATGACTTAATGACTCACAGAGCAAGCAGACTATAATATTAAGACATATTTTCAGAGGGATTAGAGGTGAAAGCTCATAAGTGACTATTTATAAAAGGATCGGTTAGACATTTTTGTGTTTTTATTTTGATATTTGTATTTTAAGTTTGCATATTTTAAGGATAGATACAGCTGAAGATCAAATTAGTGATCAGAAAGATTGAGCTGGCTGTGGAATTCTTCTGGACTGCAACATAAAGGATACAAAGAGTTCAGACCAACATTCTGACATTTATCTAAAGAGGAATATGAGAAGGAGAACAAAGACAGTGAGGGGGAGAAATAATCAAATAAATAGTAGAAGAAAATTTCTTTGATTGAAGAAACACATGTGTCTTCAGATGAAGGACTCACTGCTGGGCAAGGTGGTTGAAAAAAGACCCTCCACAGGTTACCTATCAGAATGGCATTACTGATTGGTAGAGGACAGTGGGTAATTCTTTAAATATTTGCTGAAGTTAAAAGAAAAAATGGGGAGACTCCTCTGGGTGTCCAGTGGCTCAGACTGTGTGCTCCCAATGCAGGCGGCCCGGGTTAGAGCTAGATCCCACATGCCTCGACTAAGAGTTAACATGCCATGCCTAAAGCTTGTGGCAACTGCAGGCTGCAACCAAGACCCAGAGCAGCCAAAAAAAATCCATGCGCTTGTGTGAGTTTTGTTACACAAAATCAGAAGTGATTCCTAGTCTTGTGATCCTCCTCCTACTACAGGAAGAATGCTTTAGTCAAATAATCAATTATATAAACAGTTGTACAGTTAAACAATGTTAATGATGTGAAGGATGATTTGAGAATGAATAGAAAGACTATTAAAGAGTTTAGTCTTGAAAAATACATTTGACCTGAGATCAGAGGAGTAGGTCGTTTACTGGTAAAGATGGGTGAATTAGTTTCCTGTTGCTGTGTGGCACCTTACCACAAGCTTCGCGACTTGAGACCACACAAATTTATTATCTTATATTTCGGGAGGTCAGAAGTCCCAAAATCAGTGTGTCAACAGGAGCGTGTTTCCTTTGGAAGCTCTGGAGGAAAGTCGATTTCTTTGCCTTTTCCAGCTTCTAGAGACACCTTTGTTTTTTAGTCTGTGGGCCCTTTTATCTTCAGAGCATAGCATCTTCAGATTTCCCCCTGAATCTGACCCTTTAGCTTCATTGCTACACCTTAGAGCAGTGCAGATCACTGGGCTATGCCAATACCTAAGGTAAAAACTGTTAGGGCTTTCATAGTTTACTTGGTACCTCGGTCGTGTAATCTTTTCCCACAGATCTAACAGGTAGTTCTGTGAGTAAAGGAAACCACACAGTTGCTCTGTGATCCGTTTCCAATGAGTCATTTAGTTTTTAACAAACTGAGTAATTGAAGAAATGCCAAATTAAGGTTGTTCTTGATTTTTAAAGGAAATAAGTACTCGATTGAAAACTTGCTAGAAAATTGAAGAAAACTGATACAACTGTTGATATCTCTGTCAGTTTATAAACTCCACGAGGCAGTGGCCTTAGCTATCTCATGACTGTGTTCTATTTTATTTTTTTAGACGTTTTATTTTGTATTTCAGTTCAGCTCAGTTCAGTCGCTCAGTCGTGCCCGACTCTGTGACCCCATGGACTGCAGCACGCTAGGCCTCTCTGTCCATCACCAACTCCCGGAGTTTACTCAAACTCATGCCCATCAAGTCAGTGATGCCATCCAACCATCTCATCCTCTGTAATCCCCTTCTCCACCTGCCTTCAATCTTTCCCAGCATCAGGGTCTTTTCCAATGAGTCAGCTCTTCACATCAGGTGGCCAAAGTATTGGAGTTTCAGCTTCAGCATCAGTCCTTCCAATGACCACCCAGGACTGATCTCCTTTAGAATGGACTGGCTGGATCTCCTTGCAGTCCAAGGGACTCTCAAGAGTCTTCTCCAACACCACAGTTTAAAAGCATCAATTCTTCAGCACTCAGCTTTCTTTACGGTCCAACTCTCACATCCATACATGACTACTGGAAAAACCATAGCCTTGACTAGATGGACCTTTCTTGGCAAAGTAATGTCTCTGCTTTTGAATATGCCATCTAGGTTGGTCATAACTTTTCTCCCAAGGAGTAAGCGTCTTTTAATTTCATGGCTGCAGTCACCATCTGCAGTGATTTTGGAGCCCCAAAAAATAAAGTCTGCCACTGTTTCCACTGTTTCTCCATCTGTTTGCCATGAAGTGATAGGACCGAATGCCATGATTTTTGTTTTCTGAATGTTGAGCTTTAAGCCAGCTTTTTCACTCTCCTCTTCCACTTTCATCAAGAGGCTCTTTAGTTCCTCTTCACTTTCTGCCATAAGGGTGGTGTCATCTGCATATCTGAGGTGATTGATATTTCTCCCAGCAATCTTGATTCCAGCTTGTGCTTCATCCAGCCCAGCGTTTCTCATGATGTACTCTGTATATAAGTTAAATAAACAGGGTGACAATATACAGCCTTGATGAACTCCTTTTCCTATTTGGAACCAGTCTGTTGTGCCACGTCCAGTTCTAACTGTTGCTTCCTGACCTGCATACAGGTTTCTCAAGAGGCAGGTCAGGTGGTCTGGTATTCCCATCTCTTTCAGAATTTTCCACAGTTTCTTGTGATCCACACAGTCAAAGGCTTTGGCATAGTCAATAAAGCAGAAATAGATGTTTTTCTGGAACTCTCTTGCTTTTTCTATGGTCCAGCAGATGTTGGCAATTTGGTCTCTGGTTCCTCTGCCTTTTCTAAAACCAGCTTGAACATCTGGAAGTTCACAGTTCACATATTACTGAAGCCTGGCTTGGAGAATTTTGAGCATTACTTTACTAGCATGTGAGATGAGTGCAATTGTGCAGTAGTTTGAGCGTTCTTTGGCATTGCCTTTCTTTGGGATTGGAATGAAAACTGACCTTTTCCAGTCCTGTGGCCACTGCTGAGTTTTCCAGATTTGCTGGCATATTGAGTGCAGCACTTTTACAGCATCATCTTTTAGGATTTGAAATAGCTCAATTGAAATTCCATCACCTCCACTAGCTTTGTTCATAGTGATGCTTCCTAATGCCCACTTGACTTCACATTCCAGGATGTCTGGCTCTAGGTCAGTGATCACACCATCATGATTATCTGGGTCGTGAAGATCTTTTTTGTACAGTTCTTCTGGGTATTCTTGCCACCTCTTCTTAATATCTTCTGCTTCTGTTAGGTCCATACCATTTCTGTCCTTTATTGACCCCGTCTTTGCATGAAATGTTCCCTTGGTATCTCTGATTTTCTTGAAGAGATCTCTAAGTCTTTCCCATTCTATTGTTTTCCTCTATTTCTTTGCATTGAGTACTGAGGAAGGCTTTCTTATCTCTCCTTGATATTCTTTGGAACTCTGCATTCAAGTGGGTATATCTTTCCTTTCCTCCTTTGCTTTTTGCTTCTCTTCTTTCACAGCTATTTGTAAGGCCTCCTCAGATACCCAGTTTGCCTTTTTGCATTTCTTTTTTCTTGAGGATGGTTTTGCTCCCTGTCTCCTGTACAATGTTACGAACCTCCATCCTTAGTTCATCAGGCACTCTATCAGATCTAGTCCCTTGAATCTATTTCTCACTTCCACTGTATAATCGTAAGGGATTTGATTTAGGTCATACCTGAATGGTCTAGTGGTTTTCCCTACTTTCTTCAATTTAAGTCTGAATTTGGCAATAAGGAATTCATGATCTGAGCAACAGTCAGCTCCCAGTCTTGTTTTGCTGACTGTATAGAGCTTTTCCATCTTTGACTGCAAAGAATATAATTAGTCCAATTTTGGTGTTGACCATCTGGTGATGTTCATGTGTAGAGTCTTCTCTTGTGTTGTTGGAAGAGGATGTTTGCTATGACCAGTGTGTTCTCTTGGCAAAACTCTATTAGCCTTTCCCCTGCTTCATTCTGTACTCCAAGGCCAAATTTGCCTGTCACTCCAGGTGTTTCTTGACTTCCTACTTTTGCATTCCAGTCCCCTATAATGAGAAGGATATCTTTTTTGGGTGTCAATTCTATAAGACCTCGTAGGTCTTCATGGCGTCATTCAACTTCAGCTTCTTCAGCATTACTGGTTGGGGCATAGACTTGGATTACCATGATATTGAATGTTTTGCCTTGGAAACGAACAGAGATCATTCTGTCATTTTTGAGATTACATCCAAGTACTGCATTTTGGACTCTTTTATGATGGCTACTCCATTTCTTCTAAGGGATTCTTGCCCATAGTAGTAGATACAATGCTCAGTGTTATGTGGCAGCCTGGATGGGAGGGGAGTTTGGGGGGAAATGGATACATATGTATGTATCGCTGAGTCCCTTTGCTGTTCACTTGAAAGGATCACAACATTGTTAATTGGCTACACCCAAATACAAAATACTGTTCATGGGGTTCTCAAGGCAAGAATACTGAAGTAGTAAAATTCACCCATTCCAGTCCATTTTAAGTTGCTGATTCCTAGAATGTCGACGTTCACTCTTGCCATCTCCTGTTTGACCACTTCCAATTTGTCTTGATTCACATACCTAACATTCCAGGTTCCTATGCAATATTGCTCTTTAACAGCATCGGACCTTGCTTCCACACCAGTCACATTCACAGCTGGGTGTTTTTTTTTTTTTGCTTTGACTCCGTCTTTGGCTCAGCCTTATTTAACTCAATGAAACTTTGAGCCATGCCATGTAGGGCCACCCAAGATGGACAGGTCATGGTGGAGAGTTCTGACAAAATGTGGTCCACCGGAGAAGGGAACAGCAAACCACTTGAGTATAATTACCTTGAGAACCCACAAACAGTATTTTGTATTTGGGTATAGTCAATTAACAATGTTGTGATGGTTTCAGGTGAACAGTGAAGGGACTCAGCGATACATACGTATGTATCCATTTTCCCCCAAACTCGCCTCCCATCCAGTCTGCCGCATAACACTGAGCAGAGTTCCCTGTGCTTACAGTAGGTCCTTGTTGCTTAGCCATTTTAAATATCGCAGTGTGTATGTGTCCATCCCAAACTCCCTCTCTCCTCTTCCCAGCCTTCTCCCCAGCAACCATGAGTTCCTTCTCTAAGTCTGAGAGTTTCTATGTTGTAAGTTGCAACTGTGGTTTTAGATTGTCTGGTACATTACAGACCAGACAGATGTATTACAGATGCATAATTCATACTTGAATGGGAAATACTGGACAGTGAATCAATGGAACAGAGTACCTAGTCCAGCCCTCGGGCTCTATTTCTGTTTGGCTACTCGACGCACCTTGCTCCTCACGTCAGGATGACGAGTGTGCTCAGTTGCTTCCGACTCCTTGTGACTCCATGGACTGTAGTCCACCAGGCTCCTCTTGTCCATGGGATTTTCCAGGCAAGAATACTGGAGTGGGTAGCCATTCCCTTCTCCAGGAGATCTTTCCATCCCAGGGATTGAAACCAAGTCTCCTGAGTCACAGGAGGATTCTTTACCATCTGAGCCATGAGGGAAGCCCCCACTGGGAGGATGATACGGCCTTATTGTTGATGTTCCTCAAGTTTTTCTTCCGAACTCTGACCCTTTAGAATACTTTCATTTTCTACCTTGTAAACCATAGAAGAAGAATTGTAGCAAACAGGACAGGCTGGGTTATGCGGTTGAAGGTTTATTTATTTCTGCTCAAAGTACATGTTCATTAGGGTTAGCAGGGGACTTCATGCATCACTGACCACTCAGGATCCAGGCTGATGGAGCAGTTGCCATGTTAAATGTTAAATGGCTGCTCTGCTGAGCAGAAAAGATTTCACACTACAGTTCCAGGTACTCAGGACCTGAGTTACACGTGGTGGTGACTCATTGTTACTAGTCATGTCCTCTCCCCCCGAGTTCCCCAGCCACTCAGGTGGTGCTAGTGGTGAAGAGCCCTCCTGCCAATGCAAGAGAAATAAGAGGCATGGATTGGATCCTTGGGTTGGGAAGAGCCCCTGGAGGAGGGTATGATACTCCAGTATTCTTGCCTGGAGAATCCCATGAACAGCGGAGCCTGGTGGGCTACAGTCCGTGGGGTCACAAAGAGCTGGACACGACTGAAGCGACTTAGCACACAGCATGCACCAAGAGGACTTTACCACACCTCCAGAAGGCAGGAAAGAGCTGTCCTTTTTTTATGGTATTTTGTGAATTACCACTGGCATGGATACTCTTAATTCTGTAGATTTAGCTGAAATTAGTACTTTCCTTTTTAGTGCTTTTGGAGACCTTGAGTGCCTTGATTTAAACTAAAGAATATCTATTTCAGGTCCAAAACAGTCTATTGGGGAAAAATGGCTTCTTCTCTAAACATGCCATCTAACTCTTTGTGTCTGTTCTCCACAAAGTTTGGTAACCTTTTAAAATTGCAAATGGATACTGTCACTTCCCCACTTACCACCTTACAATGGCTTTCCCTTGCACAAAACTAAAACTAAATTTAAGGTTATATGTGATCTGATCCTGAACTGATTCATCTGAGTCTAATCTCATTCTGCTTTGGATACGTTCTATTCTTGCTCTTGCATGACTAGCTTAAGACCACTCTGTCTTCAGCACCCAGCTATTTCCTCATCTTCTTCATCTTCTCTCTCTCATCGTTAATTACCAGCTCAGTTGATATTAGAGAGTCTGTTCATGACTGTACTGTCTGTAGAGGTACCTTTCCTTCCCCTGTCCTCTGCACATTCTTTTTAATATTGCCACGTTTTAAGATTTTTGTTGTTGTTGAGGTGCTAAGTCATGTCTGACTCTTTGTGACCCCATGGACTGAAGCAC
Source organism: Bos indicus (assembly GCF_029378745.1). Taxonomy (NCBI): domain Eukaryota; kingdom Metazoa; phylum Chordata; class Mammalia; order Artiodactyla; family Bovidae; genus Bos; species Bos indicus. Next base: position 3,842,855 of record NC_091770.1, on the reverse strand, counting down.
AACAGGCTCCCCTGTTCTCCACTATCTCCTGGTATTTGCTTAGATTCCTATCCATTGAGTTGGTGATGCTGTCTAATCATCTGATCCTCCGGCGCCCCCTTCTCCTTTTGCCTTCATTCTTTCCCAGCATCAGGGTCTTTACCATTGAATTGGCTTTTCACATCAAGATTATTAAAAATTGTTTATCTTTTTCCATCCTCTAGAATGTGTTCAGTAAGAAAGGTCCCATGAAGGCAAGGACCTTATCTATGTTGGCCACTCTTATATCCCTAACACCTAGAATAATGCCTTGTGTTTAATGTGGTCAATATGTATGTTCAAAACAAATATAGCACTTCTTTTTTTGAGTCCTTGAAAACTCTTCAGCCCAGAATGAGAGAGAGGATTATGATATTCACACTTGGGGGTTTCCCTTAAGCTATTTGGACCTTAGTATTCTGAACTGCACAATCCTGGTAGTAAAATCATGGACCCATAATCTTTAAGCCTCCTTCTAGCTTTAGAAGTCTATGACCTCTAAGTATTGGGTTGGCCAAAAAGTTCATTTGGATTATGGGAAAAGCTGATATTTTGTAGTACAGTATCTCCAATAAATTGTTACATTATTAAAACTTCATTTAAAATTTTGCAAGCTACTTCTCCACTGATAAATAATGCTTAGGATACTAAGACTTTGAAAGATGTTATTTTTAAAAGCATTGTGAAATACTGTAATATATGTGTTCCTAAATATTACTGTGCTGTGCAGAATTGTGTCATAAAATGCTAAAAATGGGGTTAGGATCACAACACTCAAAAACACTGTCAGTTGCACACGAAGAAAAGATGAGCTAATCAAAGCGGTGGCACGATGTCGCACATACTCATTGTCAGAGAAATGCGTAAACACTACAAGAAATACCATATTCCATCAGTACCTTGTGATGAAGACTTGAGGTTTGCTTGTTGAAGTGGGCTTCGGAGGGACTGCAGCCTGGAAGGTTTTTGTGAAGTGGTGCAAAGTGGGCGGACTGAAATCTGGTGGAAAGTTGTAGCACCAGAAATAGACGGGTGTGGTTCTCAGCGTGCAGTGAAGTGAGACAGCTGTGCATTATTTTTACCCGGCTTGGTTCACTTTTCTGAACTCAGTCCAAATGGGTACGGTTTTCTGTGCTCACCTAGTGTTTGTTTGTCCCGGGGGGGAATTGCATAAAAGCCAACATAAAATCCACATCATGCTCAGATTGTTCTCTAGTGTATTCATCATGTCGGAAGAATGCTTTAAAACAAGCATTATGGTAGACCTGACTGTAACTTTAAGACTTTAAGTTGCACAAACAGAACACAATTTCCGCATTACCTCACTTAGTTTCTGTAAACATTCACACCTTTTGTAGCTGTTGTATAATGATCAAAACCAGGAAATTAGCATTAATGCTGTTAACCTTGGCTCTTACTCAGATTCTGTCATTTTATTACTGTTGTTGCTGTTATTCTGTTCCAGGATATAACTCAGGATCCCGTATTTCATGTACTTGTCAGGTCCCCTTAGTCTTCTCCAGTCAAGGACAGTTCCTCATCCTTTCTTTCCTGGTCTTGGTGGAGTATCCCCTGAGTTTGTATTTGTCTGACGTTTCTTCATGGTTAGATTGGGGTTATGAATTTGGAAAAAAGCCACAGAAGGGCTGTTGTGTCCTCCTTAGGGCGCCTCATACATAACATGTGAGACATTAATTTTTAGGATGTGTTTAATATTTCTAAGTTTCAGTTATATAATAAAATCTGTTGTTTATACTTTACTGTTCATTTTTACTGTGTGGTTTAATGTCTTTCATCTTTATCAGTTCTTTGACATTATTGCTTTCCTTACGAAGAAGCCATATGGAAAAGAATTACTGTGTAATAGGCATACCCCATATCTTTGATTATTTTTCTTTCTGAAATGTAGTATATTTTGATCACCCAATTCTTTCTATCAATTTTAGAGTGTATAATTTTGAAATAGTGGAGTTTTTCTGCATTGTCTCTGTGACATCTTTTAATATAATTACTATCATTTTTTTTGTTTCAGTTTCAATAGTAATGGGAATTCCTACAGTGAAGAGAGAAGTTAAATCTTACCTCATAGAAACTCTTCATTCCCTTATTGATAATCTGTATCCTGAAGAGAAGTTGGACTGTGTTATAGTAGTCTTCATAGGAGAGGTAATTATTTGTTATATATATATATTTTTACTATGTATAATCTGTAAGAATTGAGACCATATTTTGAATATGCTCTTATAAACTTTTTGTATAAAATGTGATGAGCAGCAGCAAAGGTTAGGTGGTCTATTCCATCTGACAGTTAAATATAAATCTAACTTGTAATCTTTGCATTCACTTCCTTTCTGTATTCACAATCCAGGAATGGTAATATCTGTTGTCAGTTGGATGATATTATATATATAGATCCTTTACGAACGAGTCTCCATTTTTAGCTCCAGGACCTGAACTTGGAGATTTGCATTAATGTCTTTGGGGAGCTTTGAAACCTGAGAAAGGTTTAGCCTAGGCTGGGGTTTCTCTCATTTCTATCCTCCCTCCCCCTTCTCTGCACTCCCAATGTCCAGCACATTATCGTAAACCTATGGCTGATCCATGGTGGTGTTTCTCTCATTTCTGTCCTCCCTACCCCTTCTCTGCACTGCCAAGGTCCAGCACATTATCGTAAACCTATGGCTGATCCATGGTGGTGTTTCTATCAATTCTATCCTCCCTCCCCCTTCTCTGCACTGCCAAGGTCCAGCACATTATCGTAAACCTATGGCTGATCCATGGTGGTGTTGGTAGACGCCACCACGGTGCTGTAAAGCAGTTGTCCTTCATTTCAAAACAAAGAAACTTTAAAAAGTCAAAAAATGAAAAGTCAAACATCATGTTAATGATAAATACTATATTTCTTTTATTTTAGTCTCCTCAAAAGATATGGGGAAAGAGTAAATCTGGAGCAAGTTTTTTTTAATGAGGAAGAAGCACCCTGGAATAAATATTTCCTTAATTATTATATAGAATTTCAGAACATAAGAAGGTTTTATAACCTCATCTGATGATTCTGGCCCACTGATTGCCAACTTTTCAGTGTTTCCTGTCTCTTTTTAAATGAAAATGTTCTTGTTTATATATAAAGAATAAACACATGTATATTGTTCAGAACATTACAGAAATATATATTGAAAAATTGCCTGTAATTCCTCCATATAGATATAACTACTGTCACTATTTTGAAATACATATATCTTGAGGTATGAAATATGAAATACATATATCTTAAGACATTTTTCCCCTGGCTGTATACATATATGTAAATGGAATTGTTCTGTATATCTCTTAGTATCATGGACATTTTCCCAAGCTAAAACAGATAGCTGTCACACCATCATTGTTATGGCATCGTAACATTCCACTGTATGGTTTTTAACATTCTTGATTTAGTTTCTGATTGACAGATTTAGACTGTTTCACACTTTTGCTATTTTCACAGTGCACTGAACATGACTATAAATAAATGGTTGTGCACTTGGCTGGTACTGATGCAGGATCAATTCCTAACTAACATGGAATTACTGGATAAAGTCCACATACATTAAATTTTCACACCTGGGCAAGATGCCGTGCAGAAGTTAAGCTGCTCATGTCCCTTTTCAGCAGTCTGGGAGAGAGCTTGGTACCCTGTCCCCAGGCTCTGTGAGATAATGTTACTATTCTTCAAGTTTATTTTGGCTAATTTGATAGGTAATGATAATACATTGCTTTTGTTTAATTTGGATTTGTCTATTGAATGGGTTTACATGGTTTATATATATTTGGGCCATTTGTATTTATAATATTATTATTATTTAACTCATTTATTTTAATTGGAGGCTAGTTGAAATATTGTGGTGGTTTTTGCCATACATTGACATGAATCAGCCACGGGTGTACATGTGTCATGGCACCCCACTCCAGTACTCTTGTCTGGGAAATCCCATGGACGGAGGAGCCTGGTGGGCTGCAGTCCATGGGGTTGCTAAGAGTCGGACATGACTGAGCGACTTCACTTTTCACTTTCCTGCACTGGAGAAGGAAATGGAAACCCACTCCAGTGTTCTTGCCTGGAGAATCCCAGGGACGGGGAAGCCTGGTAGGCTGCTGTCTATGGGGTCGCACAGAGTCGGACACGACTGAAGCAACTTAGCAGCAGCAGTACATGTGTCCCCCTGTCCTGAACCCCCCTCCCGCCTCCCTCCGCCTCGGGTTGTCCTCTGGGTTGTCCCAGTGCACCAGCTTTGAGTGGCCTGCTTCATTCATTGAACTTGGACTGGTCATCTGTTTCACATATGGTAATATATGTGCTTCAATGCTATTCTCTCAAATCATCCCACCCTTGCCTTCTCCCACGGAGTCCAAAGTCTGTTTTTTACATCTGTGTCTCTTTTGCTATCTTGTATATAGGGTCATCGTTACCATCTTTCTAAATTCCATATATATGCGTTAATATACTGTATTGGTGTTTTTCTTTCTGACTTTCTTTCTTACTCTGTATAATAGGCTCCAGTTTCACCCACCTCGTTAGAACTGACTCAAATTTGTTCTTTTTTATAGCTGAGTAATATTCCATTGCATATGTGTACCTCAGCTTTCTTATCCATTGATCTACCAGTGGACATCTAGGTTGCTTCCATGTCCTAGCTGTTGTAAACAGTGCTGCAATGAACATTGGGGTACATGTGTCTCTTTCATTTCTGGTTTCCTCGATGTTTACACCCAGCAGTGGGATTGCTGGGTTGCATTCTATTTCTAGTTTTTTAAGGAATCTCCACACTGTTCTCCATAGTGGCTGTGCTAGTTTGCATTCCCACCAACAGTGTAAGAGGGTTCCCTTTTGTCCACACCCTCTCCAGCATTTATTGTTTGTAGACTTTTCGATAGCAGCCATGCTGACGGATGTGAGATGGTTCCTCATTGTGGGTTTGATTTGCAGTTCTCTGATAATGAGTGATGTTGAGTAGCCTTTGCTCATTTTCATTTGTAAGTGTTGATTTATAAGAAATTTTCATATGAATGAACTCTGACTGTTTAACTCTTGTCCAGTTTGTTTTTTGCATGAGCTTTGTTTATGATGTTTTTGTCTGTTATAGAAATTTTACATTTTAATTAATCAAATTTGTCAATCACACATTGTATATCAGTAGAAATTGGTACAACCTCTTTAGAAAGCAGTTTGTCAGTTGCTGTTAAAATGTCAGGTCTCCTCTGTGAGCTAACATCCTGCTTCTAAAAATTGATCCAGTAGAAACATTTTTGAGTATTTAAATATATTCCAGCACATGACACATTCATACAGCTCTTAAAGTGCATTGACAAATGAATGGAGAAAATGGTCTCGTGAAATAGACTGGGAACCATTTTTTAAATTAATTCTTATTGAAGTCTCACTGTTTTACAATGTTGGTTAGTTTCTGCTGTGCAGTAAAGTGAGTCAGTTTTATATATGTGTATATATTTATATATATCCCCTCTTTTTTAGACTTTCTTAGACTTGAAACTGTTAGTAGCAGATATCTTGAGAACGGGGATTTTGGGAAGATACCACTTTATATTGCATTTAGTTTTGTAAAATTAAAACTGAAAAAATTGCTCTCTCTTTGTTTTTGACTGTGCTGGGTCTTTGTTTCTGTGTGGGAGCTTTCTCGAGTTGTGGTTCCGGGCTTCTCATTGCAGTAGCTTTTCTTGTTGGGGAGCATGGGCTCTGGGGTGTGTGGGCTCAGTAGTGTGAGGCACGGCTTAGTTGCTCTATGGCATGTGGGATCTTCCTGGACCAAGGATCAAGTCTGTGTCCCAGGAATTGGCAGGTGGATTCTTATGCACTGTACCACCAGGAAAGACCTAAGATTAGAACTTTTTTGCAACGAGCTTGTACTGATTTTTATCAGGAAAAAAGCCTTAAAATTTAAAAACTATAGAATAAAAAACTATCCTTATTCATTTGAAAAGTTGTACTCAGCTTAAAGACAGAGATAAACGCTTGCTGTTGTTCAGTTGCTCAGTTGTGTCCAACTCTTTGCGACCCCATGGACCTCAGCACGCCAGGCTTTCCTGTTCTTCACTGTCTCCTGGAATTTGCTCAAGTTCATGTTTATTGAGTTGGTGATGCCATCCAGCCATCTCATCCTCTGTCTCCCCATCTCCTGCCTCAATCTTTCCCAGCACCAGGCTCTTTTCCAGTGAGTCAGCTCTTTGCATCAAGTGACCAAAATATTGAAGCTTCAGCTTCAGAATCACTTCTTCCAATGAATATTCAGGGTTGAGTTCCTTTAGGATGGACTGGTTGGATCTCCTTGCAGTCCAAGGGACTCTCAAGAGTCTTCTCCAGCACCACAGTTCTACAGCATCAGTACTTTGGCACTCAGCCTTCTTTCTGGTCCACCTTTCACATCTGTACATGACTACTAGAAAAAACATAGCTTTGACTGTATGGACCTTTGTTGGCAAAATGATGTCTCTGCTTTTTAATGTGCTGTCTAGGTTTGTTATAGCTTTTGAACACTATGGAGATTCAGGGCCCTCTTGCTGTAGCTGTTTCTCTGATCACTAAGATGTAATAATGCTGGGTTTGGAGTCACATGACCTGTGTTCAGGGTCTGGATTCTGCCATTGGAGCAGGTAGTTTTTTTGGTCAGCCTCAGTTTCTTCATCTTTAAAAGGAGAATAATGCCTTTGAGGTCAACATTGTTGCAGGGAGGTGCAATGAGATCACACTGAGGAAAGTCCCAGTATAAAATTATTAATCCCCACATTTGGTTCAACATTGATTAAGAGTTTTCACTTAAGTGTCTGGTAGCCTGGGACTCATTTAATACTATTCCCAAATGTGTGTTCTATGACTCTGACCATGATCTTCGTGTAAGGTGGTTCCTAATCTAGATCTCTAGCTTCTTCTTGAGTCTCTACTTTCAACTGCTGACTTGATAACATTATTTGAAGTATTTTATGGGCAACTCTTAATCTGTCCATAACTAAATTAATCTGGTTTCTCCAAACTGCCTCTCTTCCAGGTTTCTGGTCTGTTTATTAAAGGTTCTTTATATCATAGTGTGGGCTTCCGTTATGGCTCAGCTGGTAAAGAATCCGCCCGCAATGCAGGAGACCTGGGTTCGATCCCTGGGTTGGGAAGATCCCCTGGAGAAGGGAAAGGCTACCCACTCCAGTATTCTGGCCTGGAGAATTCCATGGACTGTATAGTCCATGGGGTCGCAAAGAATCGGATATGACTGAGCGACTTTCACTGTCATTTGACATCATAGGGTTAGTAGGTCTGGGCTGTGGTCATTCTGCTGTCAATTTGTTACATAGACCTTGGATGGCCTTGATTCCGTTTGTGTTATTTCTCACCCTAAACATTGCTTCTTCCTTTTTCTTTCTTATTCCTCCTTCAGCTCCCAGCTCATCCCTCTTATGAAAGTTTCCCCTACTCTCCCATTTGAAATTAACCTAGAGTGAATTGGCCAAAGTAAATTTGTGTTTGGCTAACCTTTTCAGCTTTTAGAAAAGTATGAATTACCATGAGTCTACTTTAACATGTGAGGAGAAAATTAGAATTGAAAAAACTAGACAAGAAGACACATAGGCAGTGAAGCAGGTCATAGTCTCTTCATCCTTGTTGAACTTTCTGTTCTTTGTGTTTTTTCCTTGAAGTGGGGAACCGTAAGATGCCCCTTGGGGAAGAAAGGAGAGTCAGAAAAGTAATCATCTGCTGTGTTTCTATTTCTTTGTTCCTCTCTGATGATTTTTCCTTAAATATCCATTGGTTTAACTTGATGAGATATTTACAGAAAATTCAAGGTTTTGAACAGTTGGCTGTTGGTGCATTACTGAGAGTTCAGTAACTGCATTCTGAAATTGCAGGAGTAGAGAGGAATGAATGCCACATGCTCTGAAGGATCTGTGATACCAACCAAGGGTGGTATTCCTATTTGAAGATTGCATCATTCTTGTGTTTCCTTATACTTAGAATATAATTCTTATTTTTGTATCCCAGTGATCCTTGGTTGTCTTATTTTTATGTATATATTTTACTATTAATTTATAATATTTCTTATTTCACAATCATTTCTATAATGTTATTTCTGTCACCATCATTTCTGGCAGAATATTTTCCTACAGTATACTCTGAATTTTAGCAAAAATTATTTTTTTATGTTCCTTTCTTATCTTTGGAGAATTCCCCATTTAATGAATCTTGTTGAAAGAAAGTGTCTTCCTCCCACTGTGGAAACTAAAAAATGCCAGATATTTGCTTGACTCGTTCAGTCATGTGACCTAAGCTCAGCTATGTGGCTGTTCCTTTCCCGGACTTTGCATGGAGCTTCAGTTTTTTCAGATGACATGGAAAACCCCTCCAAAACAGGCAGATTGCTTTGAGTAAGAGGAGAATTTATTAAGGTGGCTGGATACAGGATCAGTTTATACTTCTAAATGCCAATAGCAAAAAATTGGAAAATATGTTTAGCATTATTTTTCTAAAGAAGCAGAGATCATGGACAGTGCATTCTGGTGATGGACAGTGGTGGTATTGGGGTCTCCAGGGACTACAGGGAAAAAGTCCAGAGCACCGACTATTGATGGATGGTGAGGACTTGAAAGCTATGGCATTGTGACCATTCTGTGATTTTTGGCTCTGACCCCGCTTTATTTCTGCCGCCTTCCTAGCCTGGTTCCTCAGCCTCACTGGAGGTTCTGCGAATTCTAACCAGTAGTCTTCAGTAAATTGTTTTTCTAACTATTCTACCTGAGTCAATTTCTGTTGGTTCCAACTAAGATCCTGTTTGCCTAGAAACAATCTGAAAGCCATATGTAATTATTTTTAAGTTCCTAAACAATAGATTTCAAGTTGTGATCCTACAATGAAATAACAAATTCATCATGTTGGGAAAATACCTAAAAGTAGTCTCTGAAAAGTTGAGTTTAGAGACTTTCTGGCTCCTTGGAGTGTTTTAATATTTGGTGTGAGTAAGTTTTGCTTTTTCCTCGGTTTCCGGTTTTACTGCTGCACACATCCTAGTTTGAGTTTTGCGGTGAGAGTGCCAGAGACCTTTAGTATGCTTTCTTTAAGTTCTTTGATTTAAATTGAGTCAGTAGTGCTAGTTGGTTAGCAGGCCTGTGGGCAGGATTTGCAGAGCAGGTAAATTTGTAAATGAAAACAAATTGAATAATAACCAGAGAGAATTGATCCAGTTGCTGTGGATTTTAATTTTTTGTTCTATGTTTTATTTGCAAGGGAAAATTATTTGCTACTTAGTTAATTTTTTGGTCAGGTAATAGGATCATATGGTTTAAAAATTATAAATGTGTGTTATATACCCCAAAAAGTCTCTCCTGTAAGGCTGTTCCCCTTGCCTGTTGTTGTTGGATTTTTTATTTTAAGCTTTTATATTGGACATTAGCCAATTAACAATGTTGTGATAGCTTCAGGTGGACTGCAAAGGGGCTCAGCCATGCATATACATGTGTCCATTCTCCCCCAAACTCCTCTCCCATCCAGGCTGCCACATAACACTGAGCAGAGTTCCCTGTGCTTACAGTAGGTCCTTGCTGGTGATCCACTTTAAACACAGCCGTGTGTATGTGTCCCTCCCAAACTTCCCGCCTCCATCTCCCCTACCCCACCCCTGGCAACGGTAAGTTCATTCTCTTAAGTCTGTGAGTGTGTTTCTGTTTTGCAAATACATCCATTTGCATCATTTCTCTTTAGATTCCACACGTAAGGGGTGGCGTGTGATGCGTGCCCTTCTCTGCCTGCCTTCACTCAGCACGGCGCTCGGTACGGCCCCCTCGCCTGTTACGGTTTTCTCCCCATTCAGAGATGCTTCACGAGTGTAGGCGTGGATGTGTTATTTTTCTCCCCGTTTCTACATAGATGATATAATACTAACAGACTTTCATATTAGAACAGTAAGAGCTACCTAGGTTTCTTGTCAGTTTTGATAAAATGCCTTCCTAGAAAGTGGTTCATTTTATAAGTTTGAAAATTTGCTTCATATAGAGTGGAGCAAAGTACTGTTCTTTTTGTGATGATTCCGCCGTAATCTCTTTGTTCATGTGTGTGTTTGTATGCCCTTCCCCTTTGATGGGTTAGCCAGTGGGTCTGCTTTTACTCATTATCCTCTAAACCATCTTTTAGGTTCATAATTTCTCTCTTTTGTTTTCTAATTTATTAATGTCTGCTTTTAACACTATTAATTTTTCGCTTTTGTTGTTCCCATTTTATACTTTGCAAACATCTTGACCCAGATGCTACGCTGATTTATTATATGCTATTTATTTTTTCCTTTTGCTAATATAAGAACTAATATAAATTTTCTTTTGAGTACTGTGTTAGCTGTATCCCATAGGTTCTAATGTGAAATGTTTCAATTCTTATTAGTCCATGATTTGTGAAATTGAAGTATAGTTTATTTATAGTGTTACAGTTTCAGGTGTCCAACATGGGGATTCAGTGTTTCTGCAGATTATCGTCCATTTAAAGTCATTATAAATGGCTATATTTTTTGTATCTATTAATTTCCTACCGCTTCCCTGCACCATCTGTGATTTTGGTTTGTGTTTCCTCTTTGACCAAGGAGATGACCAAGAGTGTTCTTAAATTTTCTTGTTGGTAGGGGCTTTTTGTTTTTTTGCATTGGTTATTTTGGGGGGAAGTTTCACATTTCATTTTTAAAAACTATTTTGAAATAATCTTCAACTTGTAGGAAATTTGCAGAAGTTATGCTGAGTTCCCAGGTACCCTGTCGCCGATCTCCCCAAACGTCGGCATCGTACATGGCCATAGTGTGCATCTGTGTGCATCCTGTGTGTGTCTGTTGGGAGGTGCAGCCCAATACCACAGGGTTTATTCTGGCCTCCGAGCTCATTCCTTAGTTTTATCTCTTTTGCTCCAACGATGAGAAGTTTGGTCCTCATGCTTCATAGTGTAGCTACTTCCTTGGTGTGTGTGCTCAATTGTGTCCGACTTGCAGCCCCAGCGACTGTAGCCCGCCAGGCTTCTCTGTCCGTGGACCTTTTCAAACAGTACTGGAGCAGGTTGCCATTTCCTGCTCCAGGGGATCTTTCCAACCTGGGGATTGAGCCCGTGTCCCTTACATCTTCTGCATTGGCAGACGGGTTCTTCGCCACTAGTTCCACCTGGGAACCCCATCTACTTACTTGCTTAACCTACTTAAATCTGTTGATTGAAGTTCATTTTCTCGTTTTCCTCAAGAAAGGTTCATGTGAGGAATTTCTTTTTTTTCCCTAAGAGGTTAGGGGAGTAGTATAGTGCCGTTGCTGAAACTAGACAGATGTTATTCCAGCTTTCTTATTTTTGCTACAAGTAATCCATATTTAGTCTGATTGCCCAAAAGATTCTTTTTCAGTTTTAAAGCCTACTAATTTTGCTATAATATGTCTTGATTTTAACAACTATGTGTGGATCATTTTTCCTGGCACACGATATATTCTTTAGGTATATGGAGTCAAGTCTTCTTTAAGTTCAAGAAAGAACTTTGGAATGGTACCTTTTATTATGAAAACTTTAAGACATACAACAAAATTGATAGAATTTTACAGTAAATACCTATTTACAGACTAACTGAATTCTACTAATGTTTTCGTGTTTGTGTTTATCACATCTCTATCTATCATAATTTGAACCTTGCCCATTAAAAATTTGGATGATGGTGTTGAGTTTTTCAGAGTTCTTTGTATATAATGGATGCCATTCCTTTGTCAAATACATGATTTTGTGAATGTTTCCCCCAATCTGTGGAAGTCTGTGCTTCTTTTTGCCTTGTCTTAGTGAGCACAACCTTTTCATTTTGATGAAGTTTAATTTGTCAGTGTTTCTGACTTTGTCAACAGTTATGACTGTTGCTCTCCATGACTTAAGGAACCCTTGCTTCCCCCTAAATCATAAAGATTTTCTTCTCTGAAAAATTCACACTTCAACTCCTGCTTTAGGTCTACAGTCCATCTAGTGGTAATTTTTTGGTCACATTAAAGTTCACTGTTCTTATATGGATGTCATTTACTCTTGTACCAGGTACTGAAACACGTTCCTTTCCCCATTGGATTTCTTTGGTGCTTTGGTTGAAAATCCGGTGATCCTATAAGTGTGGGTCTTTTTTTGTTTTATTCCATTGATCTGTAGGTTGATCCTTATACAAACTCCTCACTATCTTAATGACTATAACTTTGAAGTATTGAAGTCAGGTAAGATTAAGTCCTCCAATTCTCTTCTTTTCAAGATTATTTTAGATACTTTAGGTCTTTTGCATTTCTGTGTATATTTTAGAATCATTCCAATCATTTCTACTATCTGCAGTTGCTTCACAACAGCTTCAACTGGGTGTGTTTTTCTTTTAAATTAATGAAGAAGTATTTGGTCCTGTTTTATGTTTTATGGCTATTGATGTAGTTATTTTTGTTCACAGGTTTTGATGAAGCTCTTCTTTATTTCTTGTATTTTTCCTTAGTTGCTGTGTTGGTTCCTTCTTTGTGAATCATCATTGAGGGAAATGGCTTTTTTCTCTAGACTCCTGATTTGTAGGAGGAGGCGGCACAGGCTAGTTGGTGATTTGTTTTAGTTTTTGATCAAAAACCATGCCTTTGTAACTGCCACAGAGTCTGGCTGCTTCCTGCAAGTATAGCTAGTTTTCACATTTCTGCATGTTACCTTGGATTACTGGAATCAAACTGGGTTCCTTTTGAGTGTGAGAATTTTGAGTATTAATTTTGGTTTTACCGAAAATGGAGTTTGCAGTCGTAGCTGTTTCTCACCGGTGAGCATGTGTGACGTCAGCGCGGTGTTCCTGGGTGAGCTCTGTGTGAGCGCTTTGGTCTTTGTTGGTTAGACAGTCACTGTGCGTTCAGCCGGGAGTTCTGACCTGAAGGCTTCGGGACTTGCTTCCACCCCACAGCACCTGACAAGTGCAGTTTCCTCAGAAACGGTGGCCATTGCTAGACTTAACATTTTCTCAAACTCGCATCATTACCTGTTTGTCATCTTTTTTAATAGAGGCAAAAGAATAGATTTCATTCTAAGTATGCTTTTACTCATTGAACTAGTATTTATTGAAGCACTAAAATGGGGAAGGTACTGGAGGAGATTAAAAAAAAAAATCCACTAGACCGTAGATTGTGCCCTTAACTTGTAGTCTGGAATTACACAAGAATAATTTTTTCTGTACACTTTTCTTTTTTTGAAAAATTAGTGTTAGTTATATATGCACAAAGCTAAGTGCATTTAAGTTATATATGCACAAGAGTCCGATAGAATGAAAACAGCAGTCTCCTATCTTCCTTCTTCCTCCCCCACCCCCATTTCCCTTCCTTTCTGTTCCCCATTTCCTCCCCCTCTGAGATCGCCAGCTCACTGGCCATCAGGGAAAGTAGAAATACTTCTTGTGATGCTGTTCAGTTGATTATCATTTTTGATCTTTTCGAAGAACTGACTCTTAGTTTTATTGCCTTTATCATTTCTATATTTTCATTTTATTTTTATTTATTTGATTAGTTTTTGTTGAAGTATAGTTGAATTATGTTAATGACTGCTATACAGCAAAGTGACTCAATGATACATATATATATATTCTTTTTCACAACCTTTTCCATTATTGAATATAGTGTTCATGCCTTTTGCAAACTTGCTGATGATCTGTCTAGTTATTAGTTGTTTCTATTCTTGAATTTAAATCACAGGTAACTGTCTTGGTACTTCAGAAGTATTTTTGACCTGTAATTTTTTTTAGCAGCTAGATTTTAAGATGTTGGGCTTCCCAGGTAGCTCAAACAGTAAAGAATCTGCCTGCAATGTGGGAGACCTGGGTTTTATCTTTGGGTCGGGAAGATCCCCTGGAGAAGGGCATGGCATCCCACTCCATTGTTCTTGCCTGGAAAATTCCATGAACAGAGGAGCCTGGTGGGCTAAGTCCATGGGGTCACAAAGGGTTGGACACTACTGAGCGATTAACACACACACACACACACACTTATGCGTTGATTATAAATCACACAGATGCTGATCAGGAAGTGTGTGTGTGTGTGTGTGTGTGTGTATCTATATGTCTTATAAAAGTTGCTTGTAGTTATTTACCGAACTGTGGTGTTAGACATATCATTGAATGAAACAAAGCCTCTTCCCAATGAAACTTACATTGTCAAGAAGGACAGATAAAAAAGCCAGTATATATCAATAATATGTTAGATGGTAGTGAATAATATGTTAGATGGTAGTGGAGAATAAATCAGAGTGAATAATAAAGGAAGTACCGGTTTATTTGAGTGATCAGGACCTTTGGGCAAAGACCTGAAGGGTGCAGCAGCTGAACAGTCCAAGTGGACTCAGTGTGTGCAAAGGCCCTGAGGTGAGAGCACTTCGTGGCACGTTTTGTGAACCAGCAAGGAGAGGCCTGTGTGACCGGAGCAGAGAAGGTAAGGGGCTCAGCAGTGGGCAGCAGGTGGAGGAGAGGGTTGGCCCAGATCGCTTAGGACTGTCCAGGCCATCACGAGAATGTGACTTTTACCCTCAGTCAGAGAACTGACAAAAAGTTTTTATTTTTGGTAAAGAGCCACATGACAAACGTTTTAGGCTTTGCAGGACATTCAGTCTCTATTGCAACTGCTCAACTCTGCTGTTGTAGCCCCCCAAACAGCCAGAAACAATACGTAAATAAAAGGGTGGGCTTGTGTTCCAGTCAAGTTTTTAGTTTATGAAAACAAAGAGTGGGTCTGTTTTGCAAACTGCTGATGTAGAAAGGCATTTGAGAGCTTCAAGTAGAAAAGATGCCTGACTGGCTTTTTTTTCTTTGAAGGCACTTTTGTTGTCGTTCAGTTGCTCAGTCGTGTCCGACTCTTTGCCACGCCATGGACTGCAGCACACCGGGCTTCCCTGTCCTTTACCATCTCCCAGAGTTTGCGCAAACTCATGTCCATTGAGTCAGTGATGCCATCCAACCATCTCATCCTCTGCCACCCCTCTTCTCCTCTTGCCCTCAGTCTTTCCCAGCATCAGGGTCTTTTCTAGTAAGTCACTTTAAAATACTTTATTTGGAAATAATTTTAGAATTACAGAAAAGTTGGAAAAGTGATGCAGAATATCCCCTTCACTGCACTGACTCTAATGTTAATAACTCACGTAGCCACATTTGAATGATTAAGACCAGGAAATTAACCTTGACATAATGCTATTAGCCAAACTGTAGACATGATTCAGATTCCATGTTTTTACATCTAAGGTCACTTGTCTATCCAGTATACAAGCCAAAGTATCACATTGCATTTAGTTGTTCTGTTTCCTTAATCTCCTCCTATCTATGACAGTTCTTCAGTCTTTTCTTGTGTTTCATGAACTCGGAGACTTTTCATGAGTTGTTCAGTTGCGTCCAACTCTTTGTGACCCCATGTACTGTAGCACGCCAGGTTGCTCTGTCCTCTACTATCTCCCAGAGTTTGCTCAAATTCATGTCCGTTGAGTCAGCGATGCTACCTAACCATCTCATCCTCTGCCACCCCCTTCTCCTTCAATCTTTCCCAGCATCAGGATCTTTTCCAGTGAGTTAGCTCTTCGCATCAGGTGGCCAAAGTATTGGAGCTTCAGCTTCAGCAACAGTCCTTCCAATGAGTATTCAGGGCTGATTTCCTTTAGGTTGATAGCTTGACTGTTTCAGAAACTACACGCTAACTGTGGTACTTGTTACCTTCATTGGTTGCTGCTGCTGCTGCTAAGTCGCTTCAGTCATGTCTGACTCTCTGCGACCCCATAGACGGAAGCCCACCGGGCTCCCCCACCCCTGGGATTCTCCAGGCAAGAACACTGGAGTGGGTTGCCATTTCCTTCTCCAATGCATGAAAGTGAAAAGTGAAAAGGAAGTCACTCAGTCGTGTCTAACTCTTAGCGACCCCGTGGACTACAGCCTACAAGGCTCCTCCATCCATGGGATTTTCCAGGCAAGAGTACTGGAGTGGGGTGCCATTGCCTTCTCCGGTAGGTTCTACCTTCATTGGTAGGTCTGCAATTTATTATGAGCTGCCAACCGCATTGTGGCACATGCCTGTCATTTTAATCCTTTTGTCATGTGTACACGCTATCTTTCTGGAATTCTCACTGGGTCCCCACCCAGCACGCACTCAAGGACACAGTCATTTTCTGTACAGCAGTCAGTCTCCTTTTGGCAAGTCTGTTCTGCACTCTCCAGCTGCTGTCTTCAGATTTCCCTTCCTGCAGTGTGATCTGGAAATGTCTCCAGGCGAAAGTCGGGACAATCGTGATGCTCAGTTCTCTCTCAGAGAATCCCATCCTGCACAGCCTGCTGTCCACTGTCTGAGAACAGCTGGATCATATATTTTGCCCAGCTTTTTAGTTGTTTATTGTTGTTGTTCAGTCACTAAGTCGTGTCCAACTCTTTATGACCCCATGGACTGCAGCACGCCAGGTTTTCCTGTCCTTCACTATCTCCTGGAGTTTGCTCAAACTCCTGTCCATTGAGTCAGTGATACTATCCAGCATCTCATCCTCTGTTGCCCTCTTCTCCTTTTGCCTTCAATCTCTCCCAGAATTAGGGTCTTTTCTAATGAGTCAGCTCTTCATATCAGGTGGCCAAAGCATTGGAGCTTTGGTATCAATCCTTCCAATGAATATTCAGGGTTGATTTCCCTTAAGATTCACTGGTTTGATTTCCCAGATTTCCCAGGCAAGAATACTGCAGTGGGTTGCCAGTTCCTTCTTCAGCTGATCTTCCCAACCCAGGGATTGAAGATGCATCTTCTGCATTGGCAGGCAGATTTTTTTTTTTTTTTTTAACTACTTAGCCACCAGGGAAGCCCTGTCCATTTGTGATGTCCAGTATCAAATAAGAATTTATTATTGTTATCCTGCATGCCAAGGAGCCAAAAAAAGGGACCTATAACTGGAAGAAAATGTAGCCACTAGATGCAAGGACAGAGGACTTCAGCAAAGCTGTCGATGGAATAATGGAGAGCTGTCAGGAAGCATTGTCAGGAACAGTGTGCTGTTTTGGATCTGTCAGGAATTCTCTGTTCCTTATTAATTCCTGAATATTCAGGAATTAAGAGGAGAGGCAAGCCTCTCCCTGGGGCTGAGGAATCCAGGCATTTCCTTCATTAGTTTTTCTATATGGTGATAAGTACCCTCTTCCTTTTTATGAACCATATGGTAAAAGTGATTATTTACAACCCTCTCTCTTTCATATGGATGACCTCATGTTTCCTTGATAGCTTGTAAGTTTTGATTTTATCTCTGCTGAAAATAGCTACCGTGTAAGACAGTGTAAATACCCACACAATGTTGAATAAAACACCTTTGCTCCATCAGAGCTTTGGTGCCCATGTCTTGCTTTCTTTGTCTCTCTTTCTCTCTCAGGCTATTTCCTTGGAGCGCAGAGGTCCTCTGGGTTCACTTTCCTGCCCAGGCTTCTAAGACCCTTTCAAGAAGGCGCTCTGCGCCTACACCCTATCTAGAGGGCGCCTGAGGCCTTCGTGAACAGAAAGAGCTCTGTGCAGCAGCTTTATTGGCTTTCTGCGTAAACCAAGGAATATCAGCCTCTTTCTCTCTCCTTTACTTTCTTATCGGTGGACTCCAGACCACCAGGTTCTGGTCCATTAAAGGACCTCAACAAGTGGCGCCCGAACAGGGACTTGAGGCCATCCAGCCCTTGTGCAATGTAAGCCAGGCTCTGGTCCCCCACCTTGTCGCAGAAAGACACGTCCAGCCCCTACAGGTGCAGGCTGCCCATGGCCAGATGCATGACGCCCGTGTCGCTGATGTTGTCGCACGAGCGCAGGTTGAGGCTGCGCAGGCTGCCCATGTGTGACGGGTGCAGGAGGCCGGTGTCCGAGATGCCCCCACAGAAACTGAGGTTGAGGAGCCTCAGGCCCGTCAGCCCCCGGGAGATGTGCTTCAGGGACAGGTCCGTGAGCTTCTGGCAGTCCTGCCCCGTGAGCTGCTCCAGGCCCAGGCGGCCCTCGGCCCTGCTGCACGTCATGCCTGCCAGGTGCCCGATGCCCATATCCAAGAGATGGCGGCAGCTGCGGAGACTGAGGCCCTTGAAGTGCTGCAGGGCCCAGGCGATGAGCAGGAGGCCGGTGTTGGTGATGTTGCTGCAGCTGCCCAGCTCCAGCACCTCCAGGCCCTTGAGGTACTGGGCGATGCGGCCCAGGCTGCTGTCAGTGATCTGCTTGCAGAGGTTCAGGTTGAGCGCGCGCAGCCAGCCGATCTCCTGCAAGAATGTGTGGCCCAGCCCGTTGTCGGTGAGGTTGTAGCAGCCGCTCAGGTTGAGGCTCTCGATGTTGGCCATACTCTGGATCATGTAGCTGAGGCTGCAGCGCAAGCTCAGGATCTGCACCCGGCGGATGCCCAGAGCCTGCAGGCTGCGCCGTGTGCCCCTTGTCACGCACGTCCAGGTAGCCAAAGATCATGGCCAGCAGCTCGGGAAACAGGCATGAGATGTGCGTCTCCATCTTCCTCCCCGCGGTGCCAGGGAGGGCGCCCCCGAGGCCCGGCCCTTGCTGGGCTCAGCCCTGCTGCGCCAGGCCGGCACTGCCCCGCTGCCACCCCCGCGCCCCCAGCCACATCCTCCGGCACCACGGGGCCGGGCTGCGTGCTCTTTACTTTCTTATCAGTCGACTCCGGACCACCAGGTTCCAGTCCATTAAAGGACCTCAACAGAGAGCCAGCAGGGGTTATTTAGAAGGTAACTGTAAAAGGTGGCTGATAGCATCCTTATTTCTGTGGCCTATTTTCATTACCACCTGGTGGCTTGTTTGGCTAGTTCAACCTTCCTATCTCACCAGGACTCACCCAGTATAGCATTGCGAGCCCAGCCTTCCTGCTCAGCATCTCATTGATCCCATACTCCCAGCTTGTACATGTGTATACTAATAGTAGTATATTATAGCCTCTAAAATATATCCAAAATAGAAAAATTTACACTGTGATGTATTCCAGTGGATTATCTTACACATACCCTGTCTAAGGGTTTCCCTTGTGGCTCAGAATCTTCCTGTAATGCAGGAGACCTGGGTTTGATCCCTGGGTCAGGAAGATCCCCTGGAGAAGGGAATGGCTACCTACTCCAGTATTCTTGCCTGAAGAATCCCGTGGACAGAGGAGCTTGGCGGGCTACAGTCTATGGTATTGCAGAGAGTCAGACACAACTTAGCAACTGAACATGCATGCACTCAGAGTTTGAGGATATGGATATGCTGTGGATATAAATATCCCTGCTTATGGTGTAGACACTAAGTAAATATTTGTGGAATGAAATGAGTAGAAAGAAGATAGTAAATTTACTTATGTGTGTAAAGTGTGAGTGTACTAAGTTGTTTTAGTCGTGTCCAGCTCTTTGCAACCTGATGGACCGTAGCCTGCCAGGCCCCTCTGTCCATATATAAACGACATTTTAAAAATGTTCTTTAAACACAGAATCAGTTTTTTAAAGACAGTTTTTACCTTCAAGTGATTTAAAATTCAGTCTTTTTAATTTTATGTTCTTTTTGATCTACTGCTTAAAATTTCTTCTTTTCATCCAAGTGACTGTTTTACAGCTGATATCTGTTAAAATTCTCTGACATTTGCAACATTTATTTTTCATAGGAGGTTGCCTCTAACATTCTGTTTTATTCATTGGACCATTAGAAATAAGTTTCTATAATTTATTTGTAGAAGTATCTTTTTACTCAGATTTCTGTTTCACATATTTGTTCTTTGCAGTATCACAGAACATAACAGCTATAGCATATTCAAAAGTGATATGATATTTTATATATTAATTGAGTTTAATCAAAAGTTTCTGGAAATATTTTGACTCTATTGCAATTTCCTGACTGCCATGACATTTGGCAAAGAATTATTTCTTTTTAAATTGGACTGTATAAATTACTGATTTAAGGTAAAGATTGGAATTTGTTACTTTCATTTCATCTAATTTACACACTACTGGTAAAATTGATTCTTAAGCCAAGCATACATGTTGATGCGTGGTTACGTATGTGTGACTTTACAGTGGTGAGTTGTCACTATTCGTGACTTATTGAACCTGCTTCTATGCTTCTTAAACTTTTCCTTATATATCCCTAAGAGAAGCTGACCCACAGTTTGGTATGCACAGTCTGAAATCCTTCTTTTTCTACGTTTAACTTTTTTCTTGGTTTTATGTTTTTGATTTTTATTTGGAATTCACATAACATACAGTTCACCTATTTAAAGTCAGAGTTCTATAGCCATCATCTCAATCAATTTTAGAAGATTTTTTTATCATCTAAAAAAGAAATTTTGCACCCCTTAGCCATTACTCATCAATACTGCTTACCTCTAGGCTTAGACACTACTTAGTAGATCACTAATCTACTTTCTGTCTCTGTCTCTGAGACTTTCTGTCTCAGATTTTTTTAAAAATTCTGGACAGTTTTTAAAAGTACAGTTATGAACTGTACGTGGTCCTTTGTGACTGGCTTCTCTCACGTAGCCTAATGTCTTCAGGGTTCATCTGTGTTTCAGTATGTATTTATACATCTTTTGGTTTTAATTAAAAAATAATTTTGCTTAACCATAAAAAAGACTTGATATTCCAAGGGGGGGTAAATGCTCTTTCTTCTTTTCAATGTATGTCTACTCTTTTCCCCCACCTATCTCAATCATATCGTATCACTTACATACCCTTGGAATAAATATTTCAGTCATAGATTCAGAGATACATTCTGATAATTGGGTAACAGTATTACGTTTTAAAAAGTCTTCATGTAGAACTTCCCTGGCAGTGCAGTGATTAAGACTTTACCTTCCAGTGTAGGAGGTGTGGGTTTCATCCCCGGTCAAGGAGCTAGATCCCACAAAGCCTCTCAACTTAAAATAAAACAACAAAACAGAAGCTGTATGTAACGAATTCAATAAAGACTTTAAAATGGTCCACATAAAAAAAAAATCTTAAAAAAAAATCTCCACAGACCTTTATAAAAAAGATTGCAGGAAAAAGGTTCTTTAAATTTAAAGCAATGAAGCCTCCAAAATCTCAAAGGCTGTATAGTCCTTTAAATGAATCTTTTGCTACTTAATGTCAGTTAATGTGCAACATAAGGGTTGTGTGTACTGTTAGGTATGGATCACTTGCGTTTTAGGTTTTATTATACATTACATGATAGATCTGTGTTCACATAAGACTATTCTTGGACAGACTCCTGGGATAGGGAGCTGCTCTTCTGTGTCTTGTATTCCCATTTCCTTGGGTAGGCAGATAACTGGCTCTTAATAAATGCTTATCAAATTGAATTTCAGGTATTAGTAAACTCACTAAAGGTTACACAAACCAGAATTGATTGTGTTCTCCAAAATCATAGCCTGATGAGTGGTGAGATGTGTTTGGGTTTGTGTAGGGGAAGGATGGAGGGTTTTGAGTTGTGTGTTAGTTGTATTCCCATAATTCTTTGTTAAGAATTTGAAGGCTACGTTCTTAATGAGTTTCCTCACTCTTACGTCTTTAACAGTAAAATAGGAGTTACTTTCAATGAACAGAAGTTACAGTCGAAATACTTTTTAAAAAAGACTTCTGCTAAAACAATTTAAAAAAAAATTCAGTGGTTTTGTAATATCCAGGCTTAAAGCTTTATCTTTTTTGGTGAGTTTTGTTTTCCTCAAGTATGAAGTGTTTTGGCAGTCTTTGTAACATAGATCATATTATATATATCATTGATTCCTTTTAACAATTGAGCATTTTAAGCTGTCACTGTAGTTAAAATTGTTTGGGAGTATTGGCTGTCCACTTGTATATACTTTAGAAGTTGACAGGTTTGTTAAACTTTTTTTTCTGATTTGTTAACACGCTCTTGACTTGGATTCTCATTATCAGCCTAAAAATAAAATAATAAAAGTAATAAAGAATAACACAGCTTTTTATTACATAGCTTTTTCATTTAATGTCATAGTCTCTGAGATATTATCTCCTCCCACCCTTTTTTCTTTTAAATAGGATAGGAAACTGAGGCTCAGCATAGTGATTTTAGATCACACAGACCAGTAGCTCGGGAGACAAATCTTGAACCTAGATTTTATGATTCCAAGTGGAAATTCTTTCCCTATTGCATGCTGTGTCTGGTATTTATTCACTACTTATAGTTTGGATGTTGCAGAAGTAGAAATAGTTTCTGTGCTCACTTTTTTCTGCTGAATTGAATGGAGACAGAGACAATTGAAAGCAATAAAAACTTAAGAATCTGCTTATTGTATTGGTAAATACTCAGTGATATATGGCAGGGTCATAGAGTACAACTTATGCAAATCCCATAAGTTATCTGAAAATTTCATGTTTCCAATGAATGTTTTAATCATTTATTTAAGTTCAGATTTAAAAGTTAAATATGAAATAAAGATATAAAAACATAGAAACATGAATGTTGGTATAATTTTTTTTTTCTCTCCCAGACAGATACTGATTATGTAAATGGTGTTGTAGCCAACCTGGAGAAAGAGTAAGTTCTTAATTATGGAATTGAAAATATTTTAGTTACTATGATCTCTTGCTTTTTGTGAAAAGAAAATACCTCCTTTTATAGTTCATTTTTCTGTGGAGTTCAGTGTTCATTAGATCACCTACCACTGGTCTTTTATATGTAAATTATCATAAAGTATACGTATGTATATCGGGTTACTTGATGGGATACATTGGTGTATTTCATTATAGAGAAGACTTGAATGTCATATATAACACTATCAAATAACAGTCTTTAACCTCGAAGACAGTTAGTAGAGAGAGAGGCAACATTTAAAAAAAAAACTAAGATCATGGCACTTGGTCCTACCACTTTATGGCAAATAGAAGGGGAAAAAGTGGAAGTAGTGACAGATTTTATTTTCTTTGGCTCCAGAATCGCTGCAGATGGTGACTGCAGCCATGAAATTAAAAGACACTTGCTCCTTGGAAGAAAAGCTATGACAAACCTAGGCAGCATATTAGAAAGCTGAGACATCACTTTGCTGACAAAGGTCCATCTAGTCAAAGCTGTGGTTTTCCCAGTAGTCATGTATGGATGTGAGAGTTGGACCGTAAAGAAGGCTGAGTGCTAAAGAATTCATGCCTTGAAACTGTGGTGTTGGAGAAGACTCTTGAGAGTCCCTTGGACTGCAAGAAAATCAAACCAGTCAATCCTAAAAGAAATCAACCCCAAATATTCATTGGAAGGACTGTTGCTGAAGCTCCAATATTTTGGCCACCTAATGCAAAGAGCCAGCTTATTGGAAAAGACCCTGATGCTGGAAAAGATGAAAGGCAAAAGGAGAAGGAGGTGGCAGAGGATGAGATGGTTAGATAGCATCACAGACATAATGCACACGAACTTCGGGAGATAATGGAGGACAGAGGAGCCTGGTGTGCTACAGTCCATGGGGTCAGAAAGAGTTGGACACGACTTAGCGACTGAATAACAATGACACTAAATGAGATCACTTAAATCTTTCACGCTCTGTTTACCAAGAGAAAAATTTTCTGCTGTCAGGGCAGCCAGTCAGGAACCAGTTTCAAATCTCAATGCTAATAATGTCTAAAAATATGCAAAGGTTTATTAATAGTTTATTGTGAGTGGAGCACGTAGCAGGTAATAGGTGGACAGCTTAGTAAGTTGCAGATACCATTGTTGTTCTTGTTCAGTGGCTAAGTCATGTCTGACTCTTGGCAACTCCATGGACTGCAGCACACCAGGCTTCCCTGTCCTCCAGTCTCTCCCTGAGTTTACTCAAAGTCCTGTCCATTGAGTCGGTGATGCTATCCGACTCTTCATCGCCGATACCATTAGTTTTTATAACACTGCCCTTGTAGATTTCATAGTGATATCATAAAATTAGTCCTGCTATGGGTTTCTTGATTGAAATGTATCTGTTGTTGCCCCCAAAAGACGTATTTTTATGTGAATTAGGCAAGACAAAAGAGGAGCCAAAGAGTTTGCCAACTCTAGGATAATATGGCTCTATCTTTGTCTATCAGTATGCTAAAACCAGAAATTTTTACAAATATATGCATAGTTCAGGATTAAATTGTGCATTTGTTAGATTTCCCCTCAATTGCTCACTTTCTTGGCAGCCTTTATACAAGCACAAATTGGTGTAGAATCCTTAAATATAGGTACCAGGCAATCATTGGTCCCCCTTCCCACAGAGCACATGGGCAGGTCTGAGGGGCTTATACAAGGATTCCGTTGGTTCCTTCTTGCTCAGTGTGCAAGAAAACCAAGCCCAGGAAAAAGGGTGGTGAAGCACCAGGAAACTTTGTGTAAAGGCAAGTAATTGTGTTTTGTGGAGATTTGCAAACCTGAAGTAATGAAGAAGGCAGATGCAAAGCAAATTACATTTGAATCAGTGAAGATGGATTTTAAAAACTTTAGGACAAATTTTCCTATCCTTGCACAACTTGCAGACATTGAGACATAGTTTGATGTACCCTCACAGGACAAGATCACCCCCAGGTGAGAAATACTATTTTAAAGTGACATACAGTCTGTATCCCACAACTAAGCGTTCCTGAAAATGAAAAAACTGGTTTTGCTAATATATGTGTATATTGGTATACATACACATGCATTAGGTTGTGTTTCTTTCTTATTTTCTGCGGCATCTTGATTGCTTTTTAAGAATTCTAATTTTTTTGGGACGTCAGTCCCTGCAGTTGGCCTAGAATTTCAACGAATCAGTGATGAGCTGCTTCACTTACCACATTGTGACTGTAGCAGTATACTTTACTGGTGTATTTTTCTGTTAAATACTTAAGTTGATCATTAAGATATAAAATCCCACAGAACTTCTATAACTCAGCCCACCTTTCTCATGACAGATTTTCTAAAGAAATCAGTTCTGGCTTGGTGGAAATAATATCACCTCCTGAAAGCTATTATCCTGACCTGACGAACTTAAAGGAGACATTTGGAGATTCTAAAGAAAGAGTAAGGTGAGCCTGTGGTGTTTAAAATCGCCCACCTTTGTGAGTATAATATGTAATAACTGTCATCCTTGTTTTTCAAAACTGTACTCATTTTGAAAGTGAAAGTCACTCAATTGTGTCCAGACTCTTGGTGACCCATGGACTATAACCTGGCTGCTTTGTCCTTAGAATTCTCCAGGCCAGAATACTGGAGTGGGTAGCCAGCAATTCCCTTCTCCAGAGGATCTTCCCAATCCAGGGGTCGAACCCAGGCGCCCACATTGTAGGCAGATTCTTGACCATCTGAGCCACCAGGGAAGCCTTCATTTTAGGGTTGAACTAATTAGTGAGAGCTAATGCCTTTTTGATTATTTGGTTGGAAATTCTGTGGAGTTCCTGATGAGAGGTTGAATTTGGTCAACATAGTGAATTTTATAACCGTGCTGCTCTGTGCTGCTATAACTTTTCTTAAGAGTATATTCAATATAACTCAAAGTTAGTCCAGATAGAAATCTCATGTCTGCATGAAACATAAATGAGAACTGATTCAATAAAAGTAATAAAAACAATAATAGTCTTCTGCAGAATCATACTGCAATAAAACAGTCAATTTATTTATCTCTAAATCTCTAACATTGAAGGAGTTAGAAGCTTTTCTTGTGTTGTTGTTAAAGACAAAGTAATCTAAGAGATATTAGCATCATTTTTGGATTGTCTATAACCAGAAAAAAGGACAAAAATGATGTTTTGGGAAGAGATTTATTGTATTTCTTGAGTTGTTAATTTGTCACAAAGACAGATATGTCTCTATAATTGGTTAATTGTCTCTCAATGAATATGTTACTTAAAACATTTAGGATTGAGTTTGTTTAAAAAAAAAAAAAAACCCAGTGAATAGACTCATTAAATTCAGAACAGCTTATAAGGTATTTTCTGGAGAAGTTTACTTAGTGGTTCAGAGCTTTAGTTCTATTGTGTGTGTGTGTGTGTGTGTTAACTGGCTTTTAAAAAACCACTTCTCTATATTCAGCATTGGTCAGTGGGTTTCTGTAGGCTACCAAGAATTCATCAAAAGGACCTAATATTGTAAATTTTAATACAATGTTTAAGATTTTTTTAAAAAAAACTTTTACCTATATAGGAAGCACTAGTTCATGGAGACATTAAGATATCACTGAAAAGAGGGCCTGTAGTCAAGAAAATTTGGAAAATATTGAATTAAAAACTTTTTTCAACAGATGCTACTTACTGCTGAATGTTTCAATGCTTCTAATATATTAATGTGTCTCTAGAAAAGAAATAAATGTCCTTCCCAAACTTACTAGACATTAGACTCCTTTTTCCCTCAGGACATCTTGAGGATTAGTGTTTTTGAGAATGTATTTTGATAAAACCTTCTTAAAGAAAAGTGAATTCTCTTGCACTCTTTCCTAAGTGGATACACCATGTATGTGTGGCTCCATCCATTTATTTGTCTACCTATCTATCTAATGTATGACTATTGTTGTTTAGTTGCTAAGTCATGTCTGACTCTGTGACCCTATGGAGCCCTCCAGGCTCCTCTGTCCATGGGATTCTCCAGGCAAGAATACTAGAGCGGGTTGCTGTTTCCTTCTCCAAGGGATCTTCCTAATCCAGGGATCGAACCCATGTCTCCTGCATTGCCAAGCAGATTCTTTACCACTGAGCCACCAGGGAAACCAATATATAACTGTACATTTTGTATAATATCATATTATCATATATACAATATATGTGATATTATATATAGGGCATATAACATTGTTATATATTACAAAATATACATCTAACCTTCTTTTGCTAACTTTGAGTCTGATTCCTAACTTATTTTTGAACATTTTTATTTCAGATGGAGAACAAAGCAAAACCTAGATTATTGTTTTCTAATGATGTATGCTCAGGAAAAAGGCACATACTACATCCAGGTAAGTTTTTCCTTTAGTTTTTTTTTCACAGTTTTTTAAAGAAAAATAATATCGAGGGTCTGTTTTCATTAGAATGGAGTTTCAAAAGCATGAGCACTCTAAAATATTTAAGATGATAGTAGTGTAGCAGAGCAGAAGGGTCAGACACATCTCTAAGAGCGTGGGCTCTGCAGCTGCACTCCCTGGTTTATCTCTTAATGATTTAGTGGTCTTAAGGCAGAGAGTGGTTTTGTGCAGTAATACATTTACATTTGAGTTCAGGATTATAAAACCAACATCTATTGTCATGTTCTTGGCTGTAGAATCCTATGGATAGCAGAGCCTGGCGGGCTACAGTCCATGGGGCCGCAAAGAGTCGGACATGACTGAGTGACTAATGCAGACATACACACGCACACAGGTGCGACTTTCAGTAGCGTGGCTGAAACAGTAAGTCCATCATGATGCAGGTTTTAAGTGAGCCAGGTGGGCAACAGCTTAAGTAATTCTAGGAAGCTCTTATTTTTTCCAAGTGTTCTTCAGTTAATATTTAAGCTTAAATTTCTGCACTGGGATTTCACTTCTTCAGTCAGATATCTTTATCCCTGTTCAAAATGCAGATACCCCTGAGAGGTATATATAGCACATGAAGTGTGTCAGGTTTTATTTTTTCTTTTTTTCAGTATAAAAAGTTTATTAGGTGCTAGGAGGATGTGTGGATAAGAGTGGCAAGAAGCAGCCCTGAGTCCCTGAATTAGGAAGGAAATGGCTGGGCGGCTGCTGGCAGGGACTGGGGAGGGAAGGAAAGATGGAAGGAAAGGGGCTGGCATCCCGTGGAACGGCGGACTTCTTGAGGGCAGACTTTTGTCTCATGATGCTGTACCTTGGGCCAGCTGTATTCAAGTGGGCATGAACCCTTCCTCGAGTCACAGGATGAAAAATAGAAATGGTGATAGGGCATGACATGTCTATTATAGGATACAACAGCTGTGTGTATAAAAACACGGTACCCTAGATATAGGTCGTGGGTTTCCTCCAAATGCTTCAGAGAAGTCTGATTTTAAAATAATAATAATAATTTTGAAGCATTTTAACATACCCCCAATATTATTGTGGACTTCCCAGGTGGCTCAGACAGGAAAGAATCTGCCTGCAATGCGGATAACCCGGATTCAGTCTCTGGGTGGGAAGATCCCCGGGAGAAGGAAATGGCAACCCCCTCCAGTATTCTTGCCTGGGGGAAATCCTGTGGACAGAGGAGCCTGAAGAGCTATGGGCCATAGGGTCACAAAGAGTAGGACACGACTGAGCAACTAACACACACACACACAATATTATTGTGGTTGAACCTTGCTGTTTGTTTCAGGCCCAGTATATAAATATTTACATTATGGTCAAGAACTTTATACACAGCATTAAAAAGTGCAGCTGTATTACTTTTGAAATTTGTTTTCAGTTTTCTTCCAGGGGAATGATTAATGGAACCAATAAAGCTCTTGGGAGGGAATGTAGGAAAAGTTCATGTTTAAGAAATTGAGGAAAGGACAGGGTTAAGAAAGAGGGTGGTTAGGAAAATTTCCCTTAAGCAAGGTCAGTATATGAGATACTGCAGTATTATATGAGATCTTAAAACAACAGCTGCTATGAACTAACATTTATTGCACACTTATCCGGTCAGGCATTATTTTTTACACTTCATGCTTTCCACACATTAACCCATTTACTATGACCCTTTGTATAACAGAAAGGTGCTGTACATCCTGGATCAAAGTGTGTTTGGCTGCAACTTAATGTACAGTTGTTGTTTAGTTGCTCACTCAGGTCTGACTCTCTTGTGGCCCTGTGGACTAGAGCCCACTGACTGGCTGCTCTGTCCATGGATTTTCCAGGCTGGCGTGGGTTGCCATTTCCTTCTCCAGGGGATCTTCCCGACCCAGGTATCCAACCTGTGTCTTCTGCATTGGCAGGCAGATTCTTTACCTCTGAGCCACCAGGGAAGTTAACATGCTATAGTCACCTTTTCCGAGGCATAATTTTTGGACAAATAGGGTAATTTTAAGAATGTCCAGTGGGTCTGTCTTAGACTCAGTGGTTACTCTGTGGTCATCACAGGTGTACATCTAAAGGGAAAAGAAAACGCCACCTGCCTCACTGCTTTGCTTGTGGCTTGTCACGAAGTTTTCCATGACAGCCGCAAACCCGGATTCATAAAGTGCTCTATTGCAAGTGACTTGGACTTGAAGACAGTCTTCTGGAAAACTATTCGGTGATACAGACACTTCGTGGGTGGTACTGCCTCGTTCTTCCTGTATCACACCATGATGCACGCTGAGTCAGCTTGCCCCACTTTTAGGGATGCTGAGATTTAATCCATGGGTGTAGGGGTGTCAGTCTCATCTCTCCTTCATTAAAAAGCTACCCAGAAGCCATTTCTTGCATGGTTTGAGCTTCTGTAATTATTTTCCCCCAGATTGCTTTTTTTGTTAGAGGTTGCCAACTGGTAATTTTCTAATTCTATAAATTGTAATGTTCTTATAAATAGAGCTCTTCTGTAAAAGGACTCTCCCTTCTTAACTGTTTGGTGATGTTGAAAAATAGTTTACAAAGGAAAAGAAGATTAAGTGCTTGATTCTTTCTCTTTATTAATTTTTAAGTTGACACCGTAGCAGTCTGCAGTGGTGACCATTTTCAAAGTATTGTTGTGAACTCATGGATTTTTACAACTAGATTTGGTTTGCCTCAGTCTTTCAATCATTATTTCTAAATGTTCATTCATTTATTTATTTGGCTCCACCGGTCTTAGCTGTGGCACATGACAACTTTTAGTTGTGGGCATGCAGGATCCAGTTTCCTGACCAGAGGTCAGACCTGAGCCCCCTGCATTGAGATCACGAGGTCTTAGCCACTGGACCACCAGGGAAGTCTCTGCGATCATTATTGATACTGACGCTTGTACTGGCCCATCCTAAGCCAGTGAGAATTTCTTCAAATGGGCTCTTGTATTCTTTTCATGTAAGCCTGGTAATCACCCGGATCACTTCCTTATTGACTGGCACGTCTTGCGCATTTCCTGTCCCGGATGTAGAACCAGCCATTTCTTTAAGGAGTCCTGTTTGTTTTAGCGGTATACAGTATTTAGAACCACATTGTGCACTGGAGATGCTCATGGCTACTGTCTTTGCTTCTACGTATTTTAGTAAGGAAAGGAACATCTTATTTCTCAGAGGACAAAAAATCACATGTATATACATGATAATCCCAATTCAAGTGTAAGATTATAATATTTCTATTTAACTTTTTTGAATTTTATGTATCTTCTTTTCTCTTACATTCAAAGCCTTGGTTTTAGTAAAATTATCTAAATAACATAATTCTTTTATTCTATAGTAGACCTAGAATGGGCTCTTCTGGTGGCTCTGTGGTAAAGAACCTGCCTGCAATGCAGGAGACATGGGTTCAATCCCTGGGTCATGAAGATCTCCTGGAGAGGGAAATGGCAACCCACTCCAGTATTCTTGCCTGGAAAAGCCCATGGACAGAGGAGCCTGGTGGGCTACAGTCCAAGGGCTCACAGGGTTGGATACAACTTACTGACTAAACAACAACAATAATACCTAGAACAGTTTCAAAATAACAGTATCAATTAAACTACTAAATGCAATTAAAAATATTTTATTCTTGTTTCCCTCCCGAAGAGTATATCCTGATATGGATATATAGTCAAAATTCCATATTTGAAAGTCAGTTGATACAATTCTTCATATTATGTGACCACATTAATAACAACCTGATATGAAAGTAGGTTCATTTATTTCCATTTGTATTCAGTGATTAGCATTTTTTTTCTTTTTTAGTTGTAAAAAGTATAATATTCCCAAATCAAAACTTATATAAAACAAGATATGTTTACAGAGGTCTCCTTTTTATCCCTGTTGTCTTCCCATGTCTCCTCCCTTCCCCATGGGCAACCACCATGAGTTTTTGGTTTCTCCTTGTACACTTTAAAAATTGGAACAAAAATGTAATATTCCACTTCTTTCAGACTCTGCAGGTACATAGTGCAAAAGCATAGTGAACAACCTTGTATTTTCACTTCCCTGTATAAACTAGTGATCACTAATGAGGTATATGTTAGATTTTCCTAGAGCGGGTCTTGCTGTGATGAAACATTGATGTCAGAGAAGCACGTATGTTCACTGAAAGACCTATACATGAAGGTTCATAGCAGCCTCATTCATAATAGCAAAACCTGGAAACAGCCCATATGTTCTTTGGCAGGTGACTGGTTAAACAAACTGGTGCCTCCATACTATGGACTGTCAAATAATGAAAAGAGAGGAACTGTGATGCACGGCTTTTTGGATCTCAGGGGAATTAAGCTCAGTTAAAAAACCCAGTTTTGGGACTTCCCCGGTGGCTCGGTGGTAAAGAATCTGCCTGCCAGTGCAGGATACACAAGTTAGATCCCTGATCTGGGAGGATCCCACCTGCTGCAGAGCGACTAAGCCTGCGCGCCGCAACTGCTGAGCCTGCGCTCTAGAGCCGGTTAGCCGCTGCTCCTGAGCCAGTGTGCCGCAACTCCTGAAGCCCGTGCTCTGCCACAAGAGAAGCCACTGCAGTGAGAGACCCGTGCACCACAATAGAGAGGAGTCCCACAACTGGAGAAAAGCTTGCACAGCAGCGAAGACCCAGCACAGCCAGAAAGAAGTAAAGTAATAAGAACCCAGTCTTTATAAAAAAATTTATTTATTTGAAAAAATACGTTTGGCTGCGCCCTGTGGGATGTGGGATCTTAGTTCCTCAAGCAGGGATCAAACCCACACCCCCTGCATTGGAAGGCAGAGTCGTAGTCACTGAACCACCAGAGAAGTCCTTATATAGCTTTCTTGAAATGACAAAATTATGGAGATGGAGAACAGACTCTTGGTTTCCAGAGGCTTGGAAGAGGGGAAAGGAGGGGGTGGCGGCTGTGAATATAAAGAGCAGCGTGAGAATCCCTGTGATGGAACTGTCCTGAGCTCTAGTGGTGCTCGGGCAAACAGACACACGCATGTTCAGATTGCATGGAACTAAACACAGAGACACACAAACCACACCCACACACAACTAAGTCTGTGTAAAACTGGTGAGATTTGAATAAGCTGGATGAGTTGTGTCAGTCAAGTTACTGATGGTGATATCATGCTGTAGTTTTATCAGAAGATGTATTTTGGGACTGTTTGGGGTCTCTCTATTGTTTTTTCATAGCTGTATATGATATACAATTATCTTGAAAAGTCTTTTTAGAAAGCACAGTTGTTTGCTGAGAGTGGAACAAAGCAATATTTCTAATTTAATATAAAAGTGAATTTTTTTGTGATAGCCAAGTTTAGTGTACTAAATTTAAATAGGCATTGAATTGTTTCATCTACACTTCTGTATATGTCAGTCAGTACCAAGCTTGTTTTCTAATCTGCTTGTTGGGAAAACGTGGGATTGCCTGGTATCTGGGGTCATCTTTTCTTTGGGCATCCACAGTCAGCATTTGGTGTGAGCGTGGGCATCTCTGGGAGAGCAAGGTTAAGTGCTAGTGGGAACTCTGTGCTCTGGTTTTCCCCCAGGCTTCTCTACAAGCTCTGAGTGTATAAAACTTGTGTTTTTGTTTACTGATGAGTTCCCAGGCTTTAGGATTGTGTCTGGAACATAATCAAAGCCCTGTAGATACTGGTGAGTCAGAATTGTATGCGTGCGTGCCGAGTCACTTCAGTCATGTCCAGGCTCCTCTGTTCGTGGGATTCTCCAGGCATGAATACTGGAGTCAATTGCCATGCCCTCCTCCAGGGATCTTCGTGACCCAGAGATGGAACCCACATCTCTTACATCTCCTGCATTGGCAGGCAGGTTCTTTACCACTGTGCCACCTGGGAAGCCCCAGTCAAAATCATGCCTTTCCAAATACGGCTACTGTTTCTTCACAGACAGGAAGAAAGCTTATAGGGCTCAAATCTGTGAAAAACCCAAATACTGAAATAAGTAAAAATTACTTAGCAGATAACTGAAAATGATAATGTGTCATTAGAAAAAGGAAGAGTTTTCCTGGGATAATTAAAATCATCAGTGGTAAAGAATATTTTTAAAAGAATGTATGCATAGGTAAAAAAGAAATCATCTTGTGACTTTAAAATTCTCTGAACATTTGGGGGAAGAAGTCTTTGCAGACACTCAGAAGCCTCGATCTCTGTCCACTCCCTGTTGAACTTGCCCGTAACATACACGGTGATGGCAGAGCACATGGGTTAACGGCTACACTGAGTTGCTACAGCTATTTCATTATTTCGAGGATATCTTTTAAAATATAAAAAGAGAACTTTTAGGAGCCAGTCCTACAGAAATGAATAGCACTGATGTGAAACGTAAGCACTGTTTGCATTGACAAAGAATGAGAAACAGTCTGGGTGTCTGCCTGTGAACAAACAGATGATTTGTCCATGCATCCCTGGGGATAGTATAAACCTATTGAAGAGACTGCTTTAAATATATACTTATTAACCTGGAAAGATATTCATGATATATTAGGAGGAAAAAGTCCAGTTTAATATAAGTCTGAAGTGGTGGGAACCTTAAGGTAGGTTTACCTGTCTTGACTCCCCATGTTGTATGTAGATTCTAAAGGTGTCCAGTGGGTGCACACCCAACCTTGAACTTTAGTCGCCTCCACTAGAAGGGTGGAGGATAAAGAAGGAAAACTAGGTGTTTTGGTTTTTTTTAATGACTTGTTACATGTATTATGTAAAAAGGAAAAACAAATTTTTTAAAGGCCTGTAAAATTCTTTTCCTTTGAAAAGAAAACAGGTTAGTGTGAAATCCTATTGGAAGCCATAAAAGGGCCAAGATGAGTAATTCATGGACTGTTTTGTAATTTCTCATAGTGAGGGAGTGGTTTTATTGATTTGCTGTGTGCATCTGCCATTTTATTTTCTACATTCCCCTTTAATAAAATTTATTTTTATTTTTTAGCTTTTCCTTTTATTATTTTTTAAAAATTATTATTATTTTTGGGGGCCACATTACGAGGCATGTGGGATCTTCCTTGACCAGGGATATAGCCTGGGCCCCCTGAATTGGAAACTCAGAGTCTTAACCACTGGACCACCAGGGAAGTCCTAAAATTTATTTTTATTTTCATCATTTTTGACCATTGTTTTCTTGATTGTCATTATAAAAGTGTACTTGAGTTTTTCCAAAGAGTGTCCCATCTAAATCTTCCCTTCTCTTTCTGATTCATTAATATGATTATTCAACTTTCTTTAGCTTGAAGATGATATTATTGTCAAACAGAATTACTTTAACACCATAAAGAATTTTGCACTTCAACTTTCTTCTGAGGAATGGATGATACTTGAGTTCTCCCAGCTGGGATTCATTGGTAAGAAAAGTGACGGATTCATTTACTTTTCAGAAATAACTGTGACTCTTAGAATCTTGGACTGTTTTATCACCTTAAAAAGGTTGTCTCTTTTTTTCTCTGGAAAGGGATTGCTTTTAAAGAAATTTACTAATAACTTAAGTAGTTATGATAACTACCTAATAAGTTAGGTAGACTTCCATGTAGAAAATGTTGAAGTCAGCTCAGAGTAGTATTTGGAGAGGTCTCACATGGTAGTATTTACTCTGGAGTGTTCTGCAAGGCAGCCTTGCTGACTTTCCATGCTGACAGAACCAGCCGTGGTCCTTGGGAGTACATCTGGTTCCTTCTCTGACGCCTCTAGTCCCTGTTTTAAAGCCCAGAGCTTTTGCAAGATTGAGGTCCTTTTAAAAAAGAATGCTGCATTAATGGCTTTTTAATAGGAATTTCTGGTATTCAGTGTAGTACCTGAAGTTCTTGTTCAGTCATTAATTTGTATTCATGGGTGCTTTCATGGGCTAGTCAGGGTGCTTATTTTAAAAGTTTGTTTTTTTTCCATTAAAATTCCTAAATCATCCAACTAAAGAGAATATGTTTAAAGTTGAAGATTGAAGGAAATTTATGGGTTTTTAGAAAACACCCCAGAGAATAATATTTCACTTCCTATAATGCTTTAAATCTGTAAATATTAGAGGCTGAGGCTTTGACCTTGTTGATCATTTATGTCAAAACTCAAGACTCAGAACTCAAAAAATATTTGTGAAGGCTTCAGTGAAGACAGAATTAGGAGTCCTTATGTTTTGCTTTTATTGATTTAGTTAAAATTTTGTTTAAACTTAAGTTCCTTTTTTATGAGAAGCAGTTTAATGAGACATGAAGGAAACATCTCCAATCTCCTTGAATCCTTTGGGCTGGTGGTGGTATGATAGACTCTGTAGGAGAGAAAATTGAGTTCCCTTTATATCAGGTGACAACTAAACTTAGCTAGAGCAAATTTGTTTTTGACAAGAGAGATGGGACAGTTATTCATAATGATTTATGGTTGAAAGCACAAGCGTCAGTGTATTTGTTGCATGGACTTCACTCACTGAAGTCATTTTGATGGTTGGCTTCTTTTATAGTTACTGACTGGGAGTATCTTTTCAGGTAAAATGTTTCAAGCACCCGACCTCACTCTGATTGTGGAATTCATATTTATGTTCTATAAGGAGAAGCCCATCGACTGGCTCTTGGACCATATTCTGTGGGTCAAAGTCTGCAACCCGGAAAAAGATGCAGTAAGTCTTATCTCTTAGGAGAATGGAACAGGCTTATTTTATGTATTTAGTGAAAGTGATGACCCTAGGGAACCAGATTTTGTAAAGGAACAGTTAAATAGGTAGCTGAAAACAATGTTTGTAAGCTATTGTTGCATTCTCTCTCTTAAAAAAAAAACAAAACCAGCTTTCTTAGAGCAACTCATAGAATGTAGCAAAATAGCAGAGTGCCTACTTTCCAACAATGACTGAACATAGAAATTGATTCAATCAACTCATTTTTATGATGTAAGCCCTTACCTGTATTTTCCTTGTGGATTTACAGGAATTTTTACTGTAGGACACAGAACTATTAATGTCATCTTCACATTCATACAACATACTTGCATTTAACTGCTTCCATGCAGTTTTATCTAATATATGGTTAGGTTCTAAAATGAGCTTGTGAGGTATAAGTCTCTGAAAATAAAAATTAAAACCATGAGGACCCATTCTCTGACTCTTCTTTCTGTGGCCCATAGCATGTCAGTTGCTTCCACTAGGATGTCAAGGAAACTGTTGCCATGCACTTGCTTGCTCCAGAATCAGTCCCTTTGAGGGTGGTCTAGGAGACTCTTCCAAGCGTACGCTTATTTCACTGAGCGTAATACGCTCAAGGGCCATCCTTGTTGCAAACGAAGAGATTTCATCGTTTATATGTCTGAGTAGTATTCCATTTGTCTGTGTGTACGCACAGCACATCTTTATCCATTCATCCACTGATGGGTACTCGGGTTACTTCCGTATCACGCCTATTGTAAGTAACGTTGTGATGAGCATAGGGCTGCCTCTGCTTTTGCCGATGAGTGTTTTTGTGTTCTTTGGATAAATACCCAGAAATGGGATAGCTGGGTCACATGGAACTTCTCTTGTTAATTTTTTGAGCACTCTCCATACTGTTTCCATAGTTGGTGCACCAATTTACATTCCCACCAATAGTACCAAATAAAAGCATGTTGATACAGAAAAGAGAGTAGTTGTTACCAGAGGGGCAAGGGCAGGGGGTAAGGGGAGGTGAAGTAGTGGAGATATAATGTTTACACATGGAACTTGTATTATAAACTAGTGTTACCATAAAAAAGAGATAAAAATAATTCACACATTCTTCCAAAGGTTTATGGACCTGCTCTGACTCTTCAGGCTCAAATGTGTTACCTGTTTGCCTGTGTGTTGAGTGATGGGGTTGGCCTCAGACCCTGCTCCCTCTGCCCGACCCCACCATCCCTCCTCTCCCCGCTCCTCCCCTGGCCTCGCCTCCCTCCCTTCCCTTTCCTCTCCTTCCTCGTGACTGTTGTGTTTGTGTAAAAAAAAATGTTTAATGTTTGTGTAAATTTATTTTTATAATTTTAAAATAAAATTTTATTAATTTTAATCAACAATAAAATTTATTTTTATTAAATATATAAAATTTAATAATAATTTATAAAATTAAAATATGTAAGTAAAAATTTATAAAATTTTATCTTACAAAATGTTTGTATATATAAAATTTCACCTCTATTCTCCCGTTAGCAATAATGCTAATGAAGTAAAGGTCTTGAGAAAAATTAGTCATTTTAACACCCGGAAAATTATCAGAGGTTTTTCAAAACAAAATGCCTTATACATTTGTCTTCTTCATTATGTTCTTGACCCAAAAGTTATAAAAGTCACTGAAAACAGAAAGAGTTTATGAAACTCTTCAGGACATAACCGAACTAGTGAACACACGGGAGCCCAGCCAGCGCTGTGGGTCCGCCAGGTGTGATCACCATGACAGCAGCTTGTAATCTGAAGGAAGACTGGGCCACGGGACACTTGAAGCTGAAATTTAGATGTCCCTCAGCTGTGTCGAGATGGATTTGTCTGTTTTGACTCTGTTTCCTTGCTTTTAGTCTACTTACTGCCTCCCGTTTTCACATTGCTTTGATGCAACAAAATTGGCCTTATCTTCAGATTCTTCGTTGTATTATTTTGTGTATTTGAACCAAGCCTCTGGGGTTGGTGCATTTTAATATTAAAAGCCAAATTGATATTGACACTTTGTAAAAGGTGGTTGAAATTAAATCCTTATCTCTTCCCTTAGAAGTGCTTATGTTAAATTTCTCTTTCATGTCTATTTATTAAGTTGGTAGAAAATCTATTAACTTCTCCGAAAGGACCCTAAAAAAAAAAACACATGACTTGGAATTATGAGATGCAATTGGATTTTCTTTTTAATATTTACTTTTCTAAAGGATGTCTCAGCTTTCAGAGGAGGACAAGATGTCACTTTCTAATGTAACGCTAACATTCCTCTTTAATATTTAGAAACACTGTGATCGACAGAAGGCAAATCTGCGAATTCGTTTCAGACCGTCCCTTTTCCAACACGTTGGTCTGCATTCTTCACTCACAGGAAAAATTCAGAAACTCACGGTGAGTGATTTAATTTTATTTTTCTCATGCACAGACAATTTGCTATTTAATGTATAATCATTGTTCTTCTTAAATATAAATAAGCCGTGTGTTACAGCTGATTCTTTTGTACAGCAGAAACTAACACACATTGTAAAGCAGTTATACTCCAATTAAAAAAAACAACAACAAAGCAGATAACTAATAAGGACCTACTATATGGCATCGGGAGCTCTATCCAATATTCTGTAATGGCTTCGATAGAAAAAGAATCTAAAAAGAAGTGGATATATGTATATGCATAAGTGACATTACTTT
Source organism: Bos indicus (assembly GCF_029378745.1). Classification (NCBI taxonomy): domain Eukaryota; kingdom Metazoa; phylum Chordata; class Mammalia; order Artiodactyla; family Bovidae; genus Bos; species Bos indicus. The sequence continues at coordinate 3,804,607 of NC_091770.1, read as the reverse complement.
GCCAACAAAGGTTCGTCTAGTCAAGGCTATGGTTTTTCCTGTGGTCATGTATGGATGTGAGAGTTGGACTGTGAAGAAGGCTGAGCACGGAAGAATTGATGCTTTTGAACTGTGGTGCTGGAGAAGACTCTTGAGAGTCCCTTGGACTGCAAGGAGATCCAACCAGTCCATTCTGAAGGAGATCAGCCCTGGGATTTCTTTGGAAGGAATGATGCTAAAGCTGAAACTCCAGTACTTTGGCCACCTCATGCGAAGAGTTGACTCATTGGAAAAGCCTCTGATGCTGGGAGGGATTGGGGGCAGGAGGAGAAGGGGACGACAGAGGATGAGATGGCTGGATGGCATCACTGACTCGATGGACGTGAGTCTGGGTGAACTCCGGGTTGGTGATGGACAGGGAGGCCTGGCGTGCTGTGATTTATGGAGTCGCGAGGAGTCAGACACGACTGAGCGACTGATCTGACCTGATAAGTGATTTACTTTGCTGTACACCTGAAACTAACACAACATTGTAAATCAACTGTTCTCCAATAAAAGTTAAATAAAAAGAAGCTAGTCTGAACAAATAAAAAAATAAGCTGTATGTTGTTTAATAGCATATATGTCTTTCCTCCTAGGATAAAGATTACATGAAACCATTACTGCTCAAAATCCATGTAAACCCCCCTGCAGAGGTATCTACTTCTTTGAAGGTCTACCAAGGTCATACACTGGAGAAAACTTACATGGGTGAGGACTTCTTCTGGGCTATAACCCCAGTAGCTGGAGACTACATCCTATTTAAATTCGACAAGCCAGTCAATGTGGAAAGGTAGGTCCTTATTGAAATAAAATTTGGTCTTACAATTTAGACCTTTTCTTCACAATGTGATTTATGGTAGAATTTTTTTTTTTTTATATGTAACACATATAAGGAATCAATGAGTCCTAAATGTTAGATTATAAAATATGTGGGGTTTCCCAGGTGGCGAAGTTAGTAATTCTCCTGCCAAGGCGGGAGATGTAAAAGATGAAGATCTGATCCCTGGGTCAGGAAGATCACCTGTAGAAGGAAATGCAACCCACTCCAGTATTCTTGCCTGGAGAATTCCATGGCCAGAGGAGCCTGGCTGGCTGCAGTCCGTGGGTTTGCAGAGAGTAGAACATGACTAAGTGACTGAGCACTCAGGCACGCACATAAAATACATTTCCTACAACTCAGTAATATCATGGGTGGGTTGCTTCCGGATAGAACACCGGCATTTAGTATGTTAGATAAATTCTATTGGTATTTCTGAAAGTATATTTAGTATGGATTTTTTTAAATATACTTGTTTTTATTTATTAACTTACTTGGTCACCCCGGGTCTTAGTTGTAACATGTAGTATCTTTTAGCTGTGGCCTGTAGAATTGTAGGGAGCATGCAGTCTTAATTGTGTACCACCAGGAAAGTCCCTAGTAGAGGTTTCTAATACTTTATGTGGAACTCTTCCTCAGAATCTCCAATTAGTTCTCCTGCCCTTACCTTAGAATATCCCTTAAGATTTGACTGTGAGCTGGTGGACGGCCAAGCAATTGGCTGAAATGATAAAATTTATCAGAGTATGACTGTTCCTAGGTAGTGATTTTGCAAGTGCTGGATGACTTTTAGTATATGCCATGGAGGAATTTACAACCCTTTTCTTTTTCTTTTTGTAAAATTAGAAGATAATTACTTTACAACATGGTAATAGTTTTTGCCATACGTCAGCATGAATGAGCATTAGGTATATACATGTCCCCTCCCTCTTGAACACCCCTCTCCCCACCCCACCCCTCGAGGCTGTCGCAGAGCACTGGCTTTGGGCTCCCTGCATCATACACTGAACCCCCACTGGCTGTTTGCTTTACACATGGTAATGTATATGTTTCAGTGCTGTTTCTCTCATTTCATCCCACTCTTTCCTTCCCCCACCGTGTCCAAAATGTCTGTGTCTCCTTTGCTGGCTTGCGAGTAGGATTGTCGGTACTATCATTTTAGATTCATATGTATGTATTAATACACGATATTTGTCTTTTACTTTCTGACTTATTTCACTGTATATAACAGGCTCTGCCTCATTAGAACTGACTCAAATGTGTTCCTTTTTATGGCTGAGTAATACTCCATCGTGTATATGTACCACAGCTTCCTTATCCATTCATCTGTTGGTGGACGTCTAGGTTGCTACCACGTCCTACCTGTTGTAAATTGTGCCGCAGTGAGCGTTGGGGCACGTGTGTCTTACAACCCTTTTCTGTGATTTGGCGTTTGTGTTCACTTTGAAAACCTTGGGGCTTTTTCTTTCCCATTTTTCACCTAATGGTCACAATTCCTTCAATCTTTCCCCTGTTTTGGGTATGTTCTCTAGACTGTCTGTGGCATACTTACATAAAATCCCCAGAATAGAATATAATTTCCTAGCCTGTGGCATATGGTGTTATGTGTTTTCCTGTGAAGGCCATTTGATTTTTAGAATTTGTCAAATATTTGGCCACCTTAATAATTCTTTTTAAGGTGGTCAGTATCAGTGCATAGCCACATGTAATGCTATTAGTTTTCTTTTCTTACTCTATGCTGATTCTAAAGAGGAATTTAAGCGTAAAAATGTTATAAGCAATGGGAAGATCACTGGCAAAACATATTAAACTTATGAGTAATATTTTTCACTTACATGAGTATTTAATATTGGTTTTATTGTTATTTAATGTTCATTTTATACTGTATAGTGGAACTCTGCCCTGAGAGGTATTGTTCACCACATTTTCATGAGTCATCCTAGAATTAGAAACAACAGTTTTCACTTCAACAAGAATAGCTGGAAACCAATTTATGGGTTTATTTTTAGCACATAAAAACAGTTCCATCAAAGAATCTGCTAAAGAGATCATATATTGGAGATCAAACTTAGTAACAACAAATATATTTACAGTAAACCTCTGTGAAGTAATATTTATGATGACTCTATTGCGGGCACTTTTCTAGTGAAACACAAGTCTTCTAAAATAACAGTATATAAGAATTTTCTTGACCTTCCTAGGACAGAAAAAAGGGATTACTTGATTTTTGCTTGCTGAGAGGGGAAGTAGCAAATTTATTAATACAGAAATGAAGTGTTAAAAATATTCTTTCTGTAACATATGTGTGCATTATACAAAAATTTTAAAGTGTGAAAATGAGGAAAGGGACTTCCCTGGTGGCCTAGTGGTTAAGATTTTGCTTTGTAATGCAGGGGATGTGGGTTGGATCCCTGATCAGGAAGCTAAGATCCCACAAGCCCTATGACCAAAAACATAAAACAGAGGCAATGTTGTAACAAACTCAATAAAGACTAAAAATGATTCACATAAAAAAAATCTTAAAAAATACTGAGGAAAAGATCATAACCCCAACGAAACCATTATGACCATATTGGCACCTCTTTTTCTTGGTAATTCTGTGTATTTTCGACCTTAAGACCATGGTCTACATGTAGTTTTGTATCTTACATTTTCCATTATACTCTGTTGTGACTCACAAGTATTGAGTTGGTCCAAACATCTATTCAGGTTTTCTCATAGCGTCTTACAGGAGAACCCAAACAAAGTTTTGGGCCAGTCGAGTATTTTGATGACTGCACAGTATCTCATTGCATGGTTCTACCATTGTGTACATCTTCCAGTGTTAAACTTTTTAGGTGCTATGGAGGTTTTCACTATAAATAATTACATAGTGAACACCTCTGAATCAGTCTGTCTTAACTCCAGGTTTTATCCATGGGCTCTCTTCTAAAAAGTGGCTTCCCCGTCCCATTGGCATCTATAGCTGAGTTATTGAGTGGCCTGTGGTTATATGACATTCTGAGTCAAAGATGCCTTTAAAAAAATATATCTCATCTGGAAACTCTGGGAGTTAGTTTCGGTATATTTAGCTTAGAAGCAGCTTCTTCTTAGGGTTCCCTGGTCTGTGTGACATTTGAAAACCAAATTCTCGCCCACAAATACCATACTGTAATGGTATCGTAACTATTCTGTGACTGTTACTCACTATTTTTAACATAGAAGGTAGTTTTAGTTAATTCTCAGGAACTTTCTGGTATAACTGTGTGACATAGATGGAAATAGCTGATTGTATTGAGGAAACACGGGCTCAGAAAGCTTAACAAAACTTGCACAAGATGAGAATTCTAGGAAATGAGAGATCCAAGAGGAGCCTCTGGCTCCTTAGCATGAGCTTTTAACCACTGAACTTCACTCAACTCAAGTTTTAGGTTTAGGCTTAGGTGTGCTTTGCACCCTATCCAGCTTCGACCCTCTCTCACACACTTTGGACCTACACACTAGTTTTCAAAGTATCAGAACACTAGAACATTATACCCAGAGAGTATTTGAAGTGGTTGGATGGTATCATCAACTCAACAGACATGAGTTTGCACAAACTCCAGGAGGTACTGAAGGGCAGGGAAACCTGCCGTGCTGCAGTCCACGGGGTTGTAAACAGGTCTTAGCAATTGAACAACAATATCATGTAATCAGTCATGATATCCAAAGATTTGTTAATGTTGACAAATGGAGTGATTCTGATATTTGGAATTGGTTAATTCACTTTATCTGTTCATACCAAAATTATTTATATTGGCTAAAACTAGTCTCTGAACTTGCCACAACCCCTTGCTGTCCTAGTGAACATTTTGTCTGATACAAGATCCAGTAATGGGACTTCCCTGGTGGTCCAGTGGTTTAAGAGTTCGTCTTGCAAGGCAGGGGGCACAGGTTTGAACCCTGGTCAGGGAACTAAGATCCCACGTGCCGTGGGGAGCAGCTAAGCCTGCGTACCACAGCTACTGAGGCCGCATGCTGCAGTGAAATGGAGCTGCAGCTAAGGCCCAATGCAGCCAAATAAATAACAAATAGATATAGAAAAAAAAGATACAGTAGTGTTCTATAGTGGCTACAATTGTCATTTTCCATCAAGAAGTTTATATATTTAAAGCAGTGTAAACAGCAACAAAAAACTGTCATCATTTTTTTTCCTTTTGGTCTGTTAAGTGCATTATTATGTTAGCAGCAAGCATGCCCCTCTGACAGAGGAGTTGACGTATCCGCTTAGCTTTTTAACATCCATGAGCTATTCAGAACACACGATGTGTAGTTACAAACTCTAGTGTCGACCTTATGCTAAGGTAAAGGCCATCTTCCCGAATCTTTGTCAAGTCTGATTCATATTCTTATTTTTATTTGTCTTTCCAGTTATTTGTTCCATAGTGGCAACCAGGATCATCCAGGGGATATTCTGCTCAACACAACAGTGGAAGTTCTGCCTTTGAAGGTAAGACTATGTTTCCCCCTCAGTTTCCTTTGAGAACGAATACTAATAGACTTGATTTGAGGCTCTTCTTGCTTATGAAAGAAAATTCTTGTGATTGCAGGACCTTGGTGGTGAGTCATCCTGACTCTTTTTGGAACTGTGAAATACTTAGTATATTGTCCTGTTTGCCTTATTCATAGAAAGAGCCTTTATTTTGTTGCCTATTGGAAGATGACTTGGACATTTGTACTGGGAAAATAAATGAATCGTTATTTGATGTTAATGCTTACTTGCTGTTTGTATTTTGAATCCCAAAATACCATGTAGTTTCAATGCCTGTTGAATAATACCGAAAATTATTGGTCTCCTAGGAATGCTTTGGAGAAGGAGATGGCAATCCACTCCAGTAGTCCTGCCTGGAGAATCCCATGAACAGAGAAGCCTGGCGGGCTCCCAGTCCATGGGGTCACAGAGTCGGACACGACTGAGTGACTTTCACAGGGGATGCTTAATATCTTTCTAGTTAACACGCAGTTCTTTACTTCTGTCTGTTTTTAATAGAAAACTGCATTCTATTAAATTGATCTAAATTGGGAAATAATTAAAATTTAAAATTCCTAGCCAACAGTATATTATATACAGAGTCAGATGATGGTTTAAGAAAAGAACACTTAACATTAATAAGCCTTTTGAGGTTCAAGACTGAAGTGGCATTTTCTCTTCAGAGGTAGCTGTGCTGCAGGTGTCACTTTATGTTTATAAAATGGATTAATGACTTAGATTTATTTTAAATAGAAGTAATTATTCATGTCTTTGTTCTGTTTTAGAGTGAAGGTTTGGACATCAGCAAAGAAACCAAAGACAAACGATTAGAAGATGGCTATTTCAGAATAGGTAAGACTCACTTTCCACTAGGAAAACGTCCTTTCCTTTTCTGAACCTAGTTCTGAAGTAATTTTACCTTCTTTTCAGACGTTGAGCAGCTTTAGGATTATATATACCAGTGTACTCTTTTATTGTTCTCGTGTTCTAGTACATTCTTTTATTATTATCTTGACCCAACTAGGATCTCAGAGCAGTGGTTCATTTCCTGGTTCCTCTTTCTCTCTCTCTGCTGTTTCATTGTTGTCACTGGCAGATAATCCATCTTCAGCCGCCTTCTGCAGTCTCATACTGGATGCCCTTAGCAGGCTCCTCTCGTGGTCTCACCAATACCCAAGGGCCAGAATCCATGTCTTTAGCCCTGCCTTCCTCCTGAGCTTTAAGGCTCTACTGAGATACCCATTGAAAAGTTTCCTGGAGGCCATGTGGCCATCTACCCTGGGCATCTGTAGTAGGGACATTTCTTTATTGATCACCATGGTTTGTGCCGTTAATGTTCATCTACCTGCCTGGTCTAACCTGAGGAGACACCCTGAAATCCCACACCCCTTTGGTGTCCGTTAGCATAAGATATCTGCATTAAGTCCCCTACATGTGCATGAGTTCCGTTCTGAGAGTGCGTTCGTAAGTCCAATTTGTTCATTAAGTCCAACAAAGTTCGCCTAGGTGCCTAGCACAGTCAGTGTATAGCTGTTGTTCAGTTGCTAAGTTGTGTGCAACTCTTGCGACCCCATGGACTGTAGCCTGCCAGGCTCTTCTGTCCATGAGATCTCCTAGGCAAGAATACTGGAGTGGGTAGCCATTTCCTCTCCAGTGGATCTTCCCCACCCAGAGATTGAACCCAGGTCTCCTGCATTGCAGGCAGATTCTTTATCGCCTGAGCTACCAGGTGTATAATAATAGAGCCCGTCCCTTGATAGACATCAACTCAGTGAATGATTAGGTATTTTCTTTTACTTAAATTAATGCTTTTCCTAGTGGTATGCAAGAAGAGACTATATTGGTCAATTACTATTGTAGGTATACAGAACAGATACATTCTTCTAACTCTCTCCAGCAGTTTTGTTTTGTTAAAATACTTTTTTTTAATTTATTTTTGGCTATCTGGGTCTTTGCTGCTGTGTGGGCTTTTCTCTAGCTGTAGTGAGTGGGGGCTGCTCTCCAGCTGCAGTGTGCAGGCTTCTCTTGTTGTGGAACACGGGCTCCAGGGTGCGCGGGCTCAGTAGTTGCAGTTACCGGGCTCGAACGCACAGGCTCAGTGGTTGTGGCACACGGGCTTAGTTGCTCTGGGGCACGTGGGATCTTCCTGGACCAGGGATCAAACCAGCATCTCCTGCACTGACAGGTGGATTCTTTACCACTGAGCCACCAGGGAAGCCCTCCAGCAGCTTTATGTTCAGTGAATGTCACTCAGTTTTTGCTTCAAGGCTTGTGCAATAACCCTGACTAATTTCTGTGTCATTTTAGTGGATTGATGAGTTTAATTATTTTTATATTTGGATTATATTTTAGCCCACTTTAGAAATGTTCATAAAATTAGCTGCGTATGTGAGACATTTATTAACCCTATTACCTGTCAGTTATTTAATTTCTGAGAATGTTCTAGGTTATGAAAGTAGCATAGAAAATAGAGACATTTATGATTAAATGTCTCTGCAGTAATTTGAAGGTAATGGCCATCTAAAACATCAACTCATACATATTTAGAACCAGAAGAGAACTGTTGGGCAATGAGACCTAGGAACTTGTGGAACAAAAGCATGCATCAGAAGCAAAAGCAACTGATTTTTTTTCAACCGAATATAAAAAAATCTCCTCCCTTAAGAAGCATGCTTTAGTGGAATAATGTGTGAAGGGCTTCACAGACCTTCTCCTAGTGACTCTGCCATAACTGGTAACAGTTATTTTTCATAAAAGCGCAGCATATGGGGAACCATTTACTTATAACATCTGAATTTCAGTAAAAACATTAAGAGTCTGTGACATTAGAGGGACGTCCTTGGTGTTCCAGCAGTTAAGACATCACCTTCCATTCCAGGGGAATACAGGTTCGATCCTTGGTCAGGAAGCTAAGATTCCACATGCCTTTTGACTAAAAAATGGAAACATAAAACAGAAGCAGTATTGTTAGAGATTTCAATAAAGACTTTATTTTTTAAATGGTCCACATCAAAAAATTAAAAAAAAAAAAATAGTTTATGGCATTGGAGCTCTGACCATTGCCTACTCTGGCCAAGCTCAGTGACACAGAAGCTCCTCTCTGCTTGTCCAGCCATGATTGCTGAGTCTGCCCCCTGCCAGTTCCTGCTCCAGGGCGAAGGCATCTCACTAGGAAAGGCAGGCTACCAGCACCTGGCATCTCCCCACGCCCAACCCCAGCTCCATGTTGCAGCAGCTCTATCCAGACCCTTGGAGACCTGAGGCTCCCTTCCTCCACCCCACCTCCATTCCTAGGGCAGAGTTTCGCTGCAGGCCTGGCAGAGCATGAATTCTTGGTCCCCCTTGCCTCTCCCTGCCCACTGGTCCCCTCATGCTGGGAGAAGTCAGCAGGACATGAAGGGCTACCGCTACCACCTTGAACAGCAGGAGTGTCCCTTTCCCCCAGCTGCTGTCCTTGCCATGGATCCTGAGCAGTGGTGCAGAGGTGTGCTTCAGGGGAGAGGCAGCCCATCAGAACACGGAGCTCCGTAGCTCGCCCTAAGGGGACTGACTTGGAACAGAGCTTGGGGAAGTCCACGCCCAAGGGTGCTGTGGAATATGCTGGAGATTTATGATAAACAACTGGGAGGAAACTGGTAGCCTCATTCAAGCTAAACTGTAGCCCATACAGTAGCCCATGGCAGAGGGAACCAAAGAAAGAGATAGGCAATAAAAATCCTCTTGGGACTTTCCTGGCCATCCAGTGGTTAAAACTCCACCTTCCAGTGCAGTGGGAACAGGTTCGTTCCCTGGCCAGGGAACTAAGATCCATATATTGCAGGGTACAACCAGAAAGTTAAAAGGAAAAAAAAGGTAACCACTATCCTAAATTTTGTGGTTACTGTTTCCATCTGTGCTTTTAATACACATGTAATATACCCCTGAATAATGCATAGTCTTATTTTGTTTATTTTAAAGTATAAATGATTGTCATTCTGTAATCTACAATTTTTTGTCTCTCACCATTGTGAGATTCAACCATGTGGATCTGTATATCTATGGATCCTTCATTTTCACTGTTGGGTAGACCTCCAGATATGATTACATTACTATCTGTTCTTCTCTTTGGTCATCAAGTTTGTCTTCATCTTTTTGCTGGTCTAAAAACTTATGCACGTGTACTAGAGTTTCTCTCCAGTGTATGCTTAGAAATGGAAGTAACTCACAACTGCATTATCTACAACTTTACTTCATTCTCTTTGTTCTTCCTTCATTCTTTTAATTGGCTGCCTAATATTCCCTTATATTAGCATGTCCTAATTTAATTAGTCCACTAATCATTGCTACTAAAATCTTTTGCAATTTTTGCTGCAGTCTCAATATGCTTTCTGCACATGCAGGAGTATTTCTTCAGCATAAAATTGCTGGGTGAGAGGGTTTTAATGACGCCAGTCTTTTCATTTACTAATTATTGTTCTAATTAAATGAGCTCATCAAGTGAGCTCAGATATCTCATAAGTTAAAATGTTTCGAGTTCCACAGTATTTTTCATCCCTGAATCCACATCCTAACTAAATATTAAATAGTACTATTTTTGCAGCACACACTCCCTATCCCAGTCCAAATATGGACATACCTTTATGAAACAAGTATTAATAATTTTTTAATAAAAACATTACTTAGGAAGTTCATATGTTGAATATTTTCTGTGCAAATGATATATGTAAATGTGTAACTGAATCACTATGCTGTGCACCTGAACACTGTAAATCCATTTTTGCGTGCTAAGTTGCTTCAGTCGCGTCTGACTCTTTGTGACCCTGTGGACTATAGCCTGCCAGGCTCCTCTGTCTATGGGATTCTCCAGGCAAAAATACTAGAGTGGATTGCCATGTTCTCCTCCAGGGGATCTGTTAGCCCAGGGATCAAACCCTCATCTTTTACATCTCCTGCATTGGTGGGTGGGTTCTTTACCACTAGCGCCACCTGGGAAACCCAAAAACTATACTCCAATATAAGATAAAAATTAAATTAAAAACAATAGCCATGATTATTCAAGAAAATGAGTATAAACTTTACCAGTATGGTTTTCAACTTGCGTGTGTCTTATCTTATTTTGAGCCTGGAATGTACTGGTCATAACAAACACCCTCTTCCGACAACACAAGAGAAGACTCTATACATGGACATCACCAGATGGTCAACACCGAAATCAGATTGATTATATTCTTTGCAGCCAAAGATGGAGAAGCTCTATACAGTCAACAAAAACAAGACCAGGAGCTGACTGTGGCTCAGACCATGAACTCCTTACTGCCAAATTCAGACTTAAATTGAAGAAAGTAGGGAAAACCACTAGACCATTCAGGTATGACCTAAATCAAATCCCTTATGATTACAGAGTGGAAGTGAGAAATAGATTTAAGGGCCTAGATCTGATAGATGGAGTGCCTGATGAACTATGGAATGAGGTTCGTGACATTGTACAGGAGACAGGGATCAAGACCATCCCCATAGAAAAGAAATGCAAAAAAGCAAAATGGCTGTCTGGGGAGGCCTTAAAAATAGCTGTGAAAAGAAGAGAAGCGAAAAGCAAAGGAGAAAAGGAAAGATATAAACATCTGAATGCAGAGTTCCAAAGAACAGCAAGAAGAGATAAGAAAGCCTTCTTCAGCGATCAATGCAAAGAAATAGAGGAAAACAACAGAATGGGAAAGACTAGGGATCTCTTCAAGAAAATCAGAGATACCAAAGGAACATTTCATGCAAAGATGAGCTCGATAAAGGACAGAAATGTCCTCTTTGATTTCAAATCAAATGTATTTTGATTTGATTTCAAATCATTCAATTTTGATTTCAAATCATTCAATTCAAATGATTTGAAATCAAAGAGGACACTAATAGATGGAGAAATATACCATGTTCATGGATTGGAAGAATCAATATAGTGAAAATGAGTATACTACCCAAAGCAATTTATAGATTCAATGCAATCCCTATCAAGCTACCAACAGTATTCTTCACAGAGCTAGAACAAATAATTTCACAATTTGTATGGAAATACAAAAAACCTCGAATAGCCAAAGCGATCTTGAGAAAGAAAAATGGAACTGGAGGAATCAACCTACCTGACTTCAGGCTCTACTACAAAGCCACAGTTATCAAGACAGTATGGTACTGGCACAAAGACAGAAATATAGATCAATGGAACAAAATAGAAAGCCCAGAGATAAATCCACGCACATATGGACACCTTATCTTTGACAAAGGAGGCAAGAATATACAGTGGATTAAAGACAATCTCTTTAACAAGTGGTGCTGGGAAATCTGGTCAACCACTTGTAAAAGAATGAAACTAGAACACTTTCTAACACCATACACAAAAATAAACTCAAAATGGATTAAAGATCTCAACATAAGACCAGAAACTATAAAACTCCTAGAGGAGAACATAGGCAAAACACTCTCTGACATACATCACAGCAGGATCCTCTATGACCCACCTCCCAGAATATTGGAAATAAAAGCAAAAATAAACACATGGGACCTAATTAAACTTAAAAGCTTCTGCACATCAAAGGAAACTATTAGCAAGGTGAAAAGACAGCCTTCAGAATGGGAGAAAATAATAGCATATGAAGCAACCGACAAACAACTAATCTCAAAAATATACAAGCAACTCCTACAGCTCAACTCCAGAAAAATAAATGACCCAATCAAAAAATGGGCCAAAGATCTAAATAGACATTTCTCCAAAGAAGACATACAGATGGCTAACAAACACATGAAAAGATGCTCAACATCACTCTTTATCAGAGAAATGCAAATCAAAACCACTATGAGGTACCATTTCACACCAGTCAGAATGGCTGCGATCCAAAAGTCTACAAATAATAAATGCTGGAGAGGGTGTGGAGAAAAGGGAACCCTCTTACACTGTTGGTGGGAATGCAAACTAGTACAGCCACTATGGAGAACAGTGTGGAGATTCCTTAAAAAACTGGAAATAGAACTGCCTTATGATCCAGCAATCCCACTGCTGGGCATACACACTGAGGAAACCAGAAGGGAAAGAGACACGTGTACCCCAATGTTCATCGCAGCACTGTTTATAATAGCCAGGACGTGGAAGCAACCTAGATGCCCATCAGCAGATGAATGGATAAGAAAGCTTTGGTACATATACACAATGGAGTATTACTCAGCCATTAAAAAGAATACATTTGAATCAGTTCTAATGAGGTGGATGAAACTGGAGCCTATTATACAGAGTGAAGTAAGCCAGAAGGAAAAACATAAATACAGTATACTAACGCATATATATGGAATTTAGAAAGATGGTAATGATAACCCTGTATACGAGACAGCAAAAGAGACACTGATGTATAGAACAGTCTTATGGACTCTGTGGGAGAGGGTGGGAAGATTTGGGAGAATGGCATTGAAACATGTGAAATATCATGTATGAAACGAGAAAAAAAAAAAAAAAAAAAAAAAGGACAGAAATGGTATGGACCTAACAGAAGCAGAAGATATTAAGAAGAGATGGCAAGAATACACAGAAGAACTGTACAAAAAAGATCTTCATGACCCAGATAATCACGATGGTGTGATCACTGACCTAGAGCCAGACATCCTGGAATGTGAAGTCAAGTGGGCCTTAGAAAGCATCACTACGAACAAAGCTAGTGGAGGTGATGGAATTCCAGTTGAGCTATTTCAAATCCTAAAAGATGATGCTGTGAAAGTGCTGCACTCAATATGCCAGCAAATCTGGAAAACTCAGCAGTGGCCACAGGACTGGAAAAGGTCAGTTTTCATTCCAATCCCAAAGAAAGGCAATGCCAAAGAATGCTCAAACTACTGCACAGTTGCACTCATCTCACACACTAGCAAAGTAATGGTCAAAATTCTCCAAGCCAGGCTTCAGCAATATGTGAACCGTGAACTTCCTGATGTTCAAGCTGGTTTTAGAAAAGGCAGAGGAACCAGAGATCAAATTGCCAACATCTGCTGGATCATAGAAAAAGCAAGAGAGTTCCAGAAAAACATCTATTTCTGCTTTATTGACTATGCCAAAGCCTTTGACTGTGTGGATCACAAGAAACTGTGGAAAATTCTGAAAGAGATGGGAATACCAGACCACCTGATCTGCCTCTTGAGAAACCTGTATGCAGGTCAGGAAGCAACAGTTAGAACTGGACATGGAACAACAGACTGGTTCCAAATAGGAAAAGGAGTTCATCAAGGCTGTATATTGTCACCCTGTTTATTTAACTTATATGCAGAGTACATCATGAGAAACACTGGACTGGAAGAAACACAAGCTGGAATCAAGATTGCCGGGAGAAATATCAATAACCTCAGATATGCAGATGACACCACCCTTATGGCAGAAAGTGAAGAGGAACTAAAAAGCCTCTTGATGAAAGTGAAAGTGGACAGTGAAAAAGTTGGCTTAAAGCTCAACATTCAGAAAACGAAGATCATGGCATCTGGTCCCATCACTTCATGGCAAATAGATGGGGAAATAGTGGAAACAGTATCAAGACTTTATTTTTCTGGGCTCCAAAATCCCTACAGATGGTGACTGCAGCCATGAAATTAAAAGACGCTTACTCCTTGGAAGGAAAGTTATGACCAACCTAGATAGCATATTCAAAAGCAGAGACATTACTTTGCCAACAAAGGTTCGTCTAGTCAAGGCTATGGTTTTTCCTGTGGTCATGTATGGATGTGAGAGTTGGACTGTGAAGAAGGCTGAGCGCCGAAGAATTGATGCTTTTGAACTGTGGTGTTGGAGAAGACTCTTGAGAGTCCCTTGGACTGCAAGGAGATCCAACCAGTCCATTCCGAAGGAGATCAGCCCTGGGATTTCTTTGGAAGGAATGATGCTAAAGCTGAAACTCCAGTACTTTGGCCACCTCATGCGAAGAGTTGACTCATTGGAAAAGACTCTGATGCTGGGAGGGATTGGGGGCAGGAGAAGGGGACGACAGAGGATGAGATGGCTGGATGGCATCACTGACTCGATGGACGTGAGTCTGGGTGAACTCCGGGAGTTGGTGATGGACAGGGAGGCCTGGTGTGCTGCGATTCATGGGGTCGCAAAGAGTCGGACACGACTGAGCGACTGATCTGATCTGATTATGTTTTAAGACTTTAGAATTGATACATCATGTAACAGCACAAGGGTTAGCTGCTTGTTTGAATGGCCTGTGAGCAAAGAATGTTGAAACTTTTTTCATTATTTTCATTGTTGAGTGGTTGAAAAAAATAAAAATAGTACTGCTGCTGCTGCTAAGTCTCTTCAGTCGTGTCCGACTCTGTGTGACCCCACAGATGGCAGCCCACCAGGCTCCCCCATCCCTGGGATTCTCCAGGCAAGAACACTGGAGTGGGTTGCCGTTTCCTTCTCCAGTGCATGAAAGCGGAAAGTGAAAGTGAAGTCGCTCAGTCCTGTCCGACTCTAGTGACCCCACGGACTGCAGCCTACCAGGCTCCTCCGTCCGTGGGATTCTCCAAGCAAAAGTACTGGAGTGGGGTGCCATTGCCTTCTATGTCATGATATGTAGAAATTAGAGAATATCCCCATTTCCGTGCCCGTGAATAATTTGTTTAGAACATGGCCGTGCTCGTTTGTTTCTGGGTTGTCTGTGAGTGTCTTTCTGCTACAACAGCAGAGATAAGCGAGCAGTTGCCAAGAGATGGAGGTGGTGCTCCTGTCGCTTTGAATTGCTGCTCAGTGTATCACCAGTAGCACTGATGCGTTACAGTTTGGCGGTGTGGATGTGCCACACACATCAGTCTATTGTGGCATTTCAAAGAAAATTGCCAGCGATTACCCTTCAGGTAAAAACAAGAAGAGAGTGGACTTGGAATGCTGTGCTTTTTAACACAGTGGAATTTGGGTTCTTTTTACAAAGGTAGATGGCAGGTCATCGTGTTGACTGTGTAAAGGAACTGTACTGAAGAATATGTTACCAAACTAACCACTCACAACAGTATCCCCAGCTCACAGGAAAGCAATGGTCAGAAAAACTAGAAAATTTAACATCACTGAGAGTTTCTTCACAAAAATAAAAGATTCTAATGAGGCTGTAACCAAAGTTAGCAAGCAAGAAAACCATTCACCAGTGTTTAGCTGTAACAGCCAGAGATCCGTGTACAGAGAAAAATCTTATTTCAGACCATTAGACTTTCAGTAATAACTTTTGATTGAGGAGTTGGGGACCTTGAGAGCAATGTCAGTAATCAAAAGGCAAGCAAATTATTTGAGTAGTTTTTTTTTGGCTTGAGTTGACAGATACTACTGCCTCATCTGTTAACAACCGCGGCCTTGTTATTTGGAGTCAATGCCAGGTTTGAAGCGACTGAACAACTGGCCTCTGTGCATAGTCTGTAGAGAACAAGTGCAGGCAAGAGTGTTTTCAAACAAGTTGAGAAGACACAGAATTTGTACATCTGAAGTGGAGTCTGCTAGGATATGTTACAGTGAATGGTGGTGAAAATACTTGTGCAGGAGAAGGGTTTGATGGACAGTTACAAAGCTTGTCGTTTACTGCTGTATTTAAAGTGGATAACCAACAAGGACCCAGTGTACTGCATATGGAACTCTGCTCAGTGTTACGCGGCAACCTGGATGGGAGGGGAGTTTGGGAGAGAATGGATACGTGTCTGTGTATGGCTGAGTTGTTCTGCTGTGCACCTGAAACCATCACAGCATGGCTAATCAGCTATACTCCAATGTAAAATAAAAAGTTTTAAAAAGCCATAAGGCATTCCAGTGTTCTTGCCTGGAGAATTCCAGGGACAGAGGAGCCTGGTAGGAGGCCGTCTGTGGGGTCGCACAGAGTCGGACACTACTGAAGCGACTTAGCAGCAGCAGCAGCAAGGTATTCCAAGCCTATGGTTACCTTATTATGCGTCAATAGACGCTTTACAGAGTGCTTGAATCTGTCGTGTATGATTAATTTATTGAACTAGTAGTATTGCCAGTGAATTTTATTCACTCTCGTTGACTTCATCAACATCAGTTCTGTGAATTTTTGTCAGAAATAAGACCTGAATATTCTGACTTGCCCTACCAAACAGCAGTTCTGGGGCTTAGCAGTGATAAAATTTTATTTATTTATTTTTAAGCTCTGGAATAAGAATTGAAAATTTTCCAAGTGAGAAAGTTTTTGAGTGCCTTCGACTACTGTTATCTTTTTGAAAATAGTTTTTGCTTCAGACCTGATAATGTTTCTTAGTGAATTCAACCTAAAATTATTAAAATAAAACAGTTCTTATGTGCAAAACTTATATTGCATTCCAGTCACTTTGGTGACACCAAACTACAGGAAATATCAAGCTAATCGAGGAGGTTCCACATAACCTTTGATTGGACATGATTCATCTGTAATGTTATGATAAGGTAGATATATGTTTTGAAGAAAAGACTCTTAATAGAATCTGATGGCAGATACCTTCCAAGTCATGGATATGCTACATTAAATCTTGTGCTTATGGATTAGTAACATTATTTGGCAGTATCTTATCTAGGCTGTGTGAAAGGAAACCTTCAAGATATATCAAAATCTCATATGTTATGTGGCAGTTTGGAGGGGAGGAGAGTCTAATACTTAGTTGAAATTTTGAATTTCATCAATAAAAATTTTATGGAAATTAGTTTTTCTCTTTTCCTATATGAGTACCTGTGTGATATTCCCAAATGCTGTCTTGACCCACAAAGCCTAAAATATTTACTATCTGCTATTTTTAGGAAGTTTGCCAATCTCTGGCTTAGAGCAGTGTGATTCAGAACAACCATTTTTCTGACACTTTTTCAACAGTGTTTTTGTTTTGTTTCCTTGCTGTTTCCTCACGGCAAGAAGAGTAGAGTAGAGAGCTTATTATCTTTTCTAGGTCTTGATCCTTATCCTTACAGGAAAGCTTTATGAGCTTGTCATTTATAATGGAGTTTTATATTAGACCTGCCTTGAGGATGTATCATATCTTAATTCCTCCTAGATTTGACCTTGGAAATCACTCAAGGCCAACCATCGTGTGTGTGTGTGTGTGTGTGTGTCTAATTAAGCAGTGAAATTTTTTACTGTTGACTCAATCCTCAAAGTAGACTGAGAGATGGTAAGGAGTATGTTTTGTAAGGCTTGTATGACATATTTTACTAAAAACTTGTGTTAGTTGATGTCAGAATAAATATATTTACTTTTTAAAAATGTGCAATAAAATGTATTGCTCTGCCTGTTAAACAGGTTGCTGCTCATGTTTTAAAGCATGTACTACTTTGTGAAAAATTTAAACCTGGAATAAAGGTAGTAGGAAGAAAACAAATTCGCCCATCCTTTGTGTAAAAACCTCTACTGGAAATACTTTTTTGGTGTTTTCCTTCCCCGCTTTGAGTTAGTGATAGTTTATGCGTGCTTGTTTCAGTCTTACCCCAGCGAGTGTTGATTTTTCCTTTGCAGGGAAATTTGAAAACGGTGTTGCAGAAGGGATGGTGGATCCCAACCTAAACCCCATTTCGGCCTTCCGACTTTCAGTTATTCAGAATTCTGCTGTTTGGGCCATTCTTAATGAGGTAAGACAATACATTAAATCAGTAGAACAGATTAGATTCTACATTTTTTTTTTTTTTACAACATTTGGATTTCATACTTAAGATCTTTTTCGAATTGAAAATTGATTGCCATATCATGCTGTTCACTATCTTGTATTTCAGATCCATATTAAAAAAGTCACAAACTGACCATCTCTACTAAGAAACCAACACATTTTTTTCCCTGTGAATTTGTTGATTAAAGACAGCTGAGCACGTACCTTTTTTTGGTAACTTGAATTCTACCTCTCGCGAAATCTACTGTAGATAAAATGATTGTCATATTTCCACTTGGAAAATGAATCTCCCACGGATAATTGTATTCATTTGAATCTAAGCTGTCCTCCAGTTTTAACTCAACTCAAACGTTTTACAGTTATGACAGCCTGTTAATATGACTTGTACTATTTTGGTATTATACTAATACATAAGAGTTGTACATATTGTTACATTCATTAAATTTGAGAAAAATTAATGTTAAATACATTTTATGAAGGGGGTACTTTTGAAGTTCATTTATTTTAGTATTATAGACCCTCTTTTATAGATGATCAGGGATTATATATATATAAATATATAAATATACATAAAATGTTATGGAGTTAATTTATTAGAAATACTTAAGAAGTACATATTTTTGTGCAGTAAATTTTTGAATCAATACTTTTTTTGAAAACCAGTTACCTTGCTTTTTTAAGTTCTTTCTATATTTTTCTTTGGAAATGCAAACATTACAAGTTAATGCCATTTTTCAAATGCACTGCCATTTAAGAATGATTCTAGATTGATTTCCTAACTGAAGTACTTTTATAATCACAATGATTCTGAGCAAAATATTTTCAAAGCCGTTTGTCATTCCTTAAAGCCAGGATTTTAAAGACCAATGTCCTTCTTGAGGGTTATTTTACTATACTATGTATGGTGTATAGCCACAAAAAATCAGTCTGATAAATTTTAATGTGCAAGGGTGATGCATTTCAACCCAAATTACCATAAACTGAAGTCATTACATTTCCTCTGATATGTAAAATGACAAACTCTTCTTTCTGTATTAATCTTTGTCTAAAATCCACGAATTAGATGCATTTTCTCTTGAGGCTTTTATATCTGCACTCATTCTGAGTTCTGACAAAATGTTTTCTAGGTAATGCTGTTGTACGAGTCACAATTGGTTTAATTTTAAAGAAAAATGTAATGGTGGGTTTTTGGTGAAAGGTATTGTAACAGGTGTATGTTTTTCAAAATAATTTATTCTGTTGCAGTATGAACTGTAAGTAAATTCACATCCAGAGAGTATTTATTACTCTTAAACTTGCAATTCCACATGATGTCACTGTAGACAAAAATATTATCAGCCTTAGCAGTCAGTGATCTTAACTGAAGTCTTTTACAAAATTATGAATTATCAACATCAGTTCCCAGCCACTGTGGTGTCCTCAGGTGGGTTGCAGACAGCTACAGGTGTGCAGAGCTTAAACCCTCTGGGCTTTCCAAATAGCCCATGGCTGAGGCCTTGGGCACTGGAGGTTC
This sequence comes from Bos indicus, assembly GCF_029378745.1. Lineage (NCBI taxonomy): Eukaryota > Metazoa > Chordata > Mammalia > Artiodactyla > Bovidae > Bos > Bos indicus. Next base: position 3,785,170 of record NC_091770.1, on the reverse strand, counting down.
TAGCTGGTTGCGTTTAGCTTGGAGAAGTGTCACCCATACCCAGCAGGCTGAACAAATAGCTTTCAAACAGCCTTATTTTCTGTACAGGGTCATGCAGTGAAAAAGGATGGAAAACACAGATAGGGTACAATTTTTTCCATTACTTGAATGGTTCTTGATTTAAAAGTTACACGTTGCCAACAATGATTATTTTTATGTCAAAGTCTAGTTAAACATTTTCCTCAAGGTTTTTAAAATTTACTTCGTATTTTCTTTAATTTACCTTTTCTTCCCAACTCTCCTTGGCCCAGTGCCTGGCAGGGAAATTTCACTGGAAAAGCATAGCCTCTCATTATAAAATATTGGAACCAGCTTCACATACTAAATTGCTGCTCTAACAACCAAGTGGCAGGAGGTAAAAATCTGGGGGTGGGTTTAGAGCCCCCTTGTTTCTCTGCTTCCCAAGTAGCCGACTGTGACCTGAGGAAGAAAGGCCATGCTCTGAGAGTCCGAGGAGTGGCAGTAACTGCAGCTCCTGGCCCTTTGTCAGGGTGCATGTCTTGAGACTGAGCCTTATCCAGGCAGCTCTGCAGAGCTGAGGGTGAAAACTTATTAGCTCATCCCTCCTGTTCCTAAGAAGAGTTTTAGCCACATCTTGTCTTTCAAGGACTCCCTTGTGCACCCCTTCCTTCCTGTGAATTTGTTACCAGCACCTCATTGAGCCCAGAACACTGCCTGACACACGGCAGGTACCCAGGCAGGGTCTGCGGGAAGGGACCAGCTCTTCCAGCCCACACTCCTCTTCCTTTTCCTGAACTCTCTTCAGCTGCTGTCCTTGCCACACACTTGCACGCGTGCGGGCACACACACGGTCTCAACTGTCTAGTTTCTGTTTGTGGGGTGTGTGTGTGCACAGACATGTACTCACTCTGACCAAATGTCAAGCTCCCGTGGGCAAGCGTGTACGTCATGCTTCCTGTCCATCCCCTGTTGTACAGGTGTCCATGGAGCCTCTTCTCTGCTGAGCGCTCCTCCCCTGGTTTCCACTAGACAATTAGAAGCTTGCCAAGAACAGGCAATTCTGGTGGTTGCCCCTAAGAATCAGGTTAGGGACTGAAGTATTGGGACAGAAGATTAGGGAACTTGGAACAGAGAGAAAGTAAATGCTTGACCTTGAATGGATGCTGAACCACTTTTGCCCAAAGAGTGAGTGGGGAAAAGTGTGTCAAGCGGTGGGACTAATTTTACTTTTCTGTGTGTCTATGGCATGCTGTCTCTGGAGCCCTGCTGTCCTCTACAGTAGCCACTGGACAACCGGGCAGCTACTTAAATTAATAAAACATTCAGCTCTGTAGTCACACTGGCCCTCCCTATGGCTAGTGGCCACTGGATCGAACAGCACAGATGTAGAACATCTCCATCATCCCAGAAAATTCTATAGGACAGCACTGTGTCAAGAGTGCTAATATTAACATTTTAGAATTCAGAAGAATGAGTTGCAATCATGAAGCTAAAAGCAGACATGCAGAATATGTCATAGTGTAAATGATGATGAGTATTTGCAGGGAGAAGAGAAAGTTGAGGACCTATTTCCAGGTTCCTGACATCCAGTTCTAAATTCCTTGCTCTCAGTCTCATGCGTTCTTTACGGCATTCACTGTCTCTGCTATTGGAGTCCAGTTAAGATCTACAACTTTAAGTTGAGGTTCCAAAGCTTGTGATTGACAAGCTTTGGAAAACACGAATGCACGTGGCTTATTTAGCACGCAGGCTCTAGACATGTGTGTATAGGTTAATTCAACTGTTGGAGATATCTTTTATAGCTTTTTTAGATCAACAACTGCATCAGTAAATAATTAGGAAAAACGTCAGCAGTGCTGTGAAGTCTTCTCTTAAATGTGTCCTGGTAATGAAAACATTGTCTGCTCACAGTGCTGTCCGTGGAGCCAAGTGTGATTATATGCAAACAGCATGTTTGGAAAGATTGCTCTAATTGATAGCAGTGTGTATTTGTAGCAGCCAGACTTCTGTGGATGACCCCCAGTGACTTTAGATTTTGAGTGTATGTGAAACCTGTGATTATGACCCGTAATTATGTTGTACAGCAAAAGGGAGATTATCTGGGAACAGCTAGCCAAATCATGTGGGCCCTGAGTTTTCTCAGGCTGTCAGCAGAAGTCAGAGATTCAAAGCAGGAGGACTTGAGACACCATGGCTGGTTTCAGATGGGGGCAGCCACATGAGGAGAAATGCCTCTAAAGGAGCTGAGAGGCCCTAGCCGGCAGCCAAGGGAATGGAAACTGCAGTCCTGCAGCCGCAGGAACTGAACTCAACCAGCAATCTGAAGGAGTCTGCAGATGGACTCTGCTTCAGCAGCCAAGAGCCTGGTCCCCACCAGCACCTGGATTCCAGCCTTCTGAGACCTTGAGCAGAGAGCACAGTCCTGTCTGCCTGGACTTCTGGCCTACAGACCTGTGAGATAATAGATGGGTATTGTGTTAAGCTTTTAAATTTGCCGTGATTTAATGCAGCAATAGAAAATGAATATGATATTTAAAAGAGGTGAAGCAGAAAAGTCTTCCTACTTGATTCCTTTGGTGTGTTATTTTTATTTTTTAAATTGGAGGATAACTGCTTTACAATATTGTGTCGGTTTCTGCCATACATCAGCATGAATCAGCCACAGGTATACCTATGTCCCCTCCCTTCTGAAAACCCCTCCCACTCTATCCCACCCCGCTAGATTGTCACAGAGCACTGGCTTGAGTTTCCTGAGTCATAGAGCAAATTCTCACTTGCTGTTTTACGTATGGTAATGTACGTTTCCATGCTGTTCTCTCAATCCGTCCCACCTCTCCTTCCCCAACTGTGTCCACAGATCTGTTCTCTGTCTGCATCTCCATTGCTGCCCTGCAAATAGGATCATCAGTACCATCCTTCTAGATTCCATATGCATGCATTAATATACAATATCTGTCTTTCTCTTTTTGACTTACTTCACTCTGTATGATAGACTCTAGGTTCATCCATCTCTAGGACTGACTCCGATGTACACTTTTTTATTTAATAGCTGAGTAGTATTCCACTGTATATATGTACCACAATTTATTTATCCATTCATCTGTTGATGGACATCTAAGTTGCTTCCATGTCCTAGCTATTGTAAAAAGTGCTGCAATGAACATTGGGATTACATGTGTCTCTTTCATTTATGGTTTTCTCAGGCTATATACCCAGTAGTGGGATTGTTGGGTCATGTGGTAGTTCTGTTCCTAGTTTTTCAAGGAATTGTCATACCAGCTGCATCAGTTTACATTCCCACCAACAGTGCGAGAGCGTTCCCTTTTCTCCAGATCTTCTCCAGCATTCATGGTTTGTAGGTTTTTTACTGAAGACCCTTCTGACTGGCATGAGGTGATACTTCCTTGTAGTTCTGATTTGCATTAATAATGAGCTATGTTGAGCATCTTTTCATGTTTGTTGGCCATCTGTATGTTTTCTGAGAAATGTCTGTTTAGGTCATCCGTCCATTTTTTGATTGGGTTTTCTGTTTTGGAGCTGCACAAGCTGCTTGTGTATCTTGGAGATTAATCCTTTATCAGTTGTTTTGTTTGCCTGTTGTTTTATTTCTCCCATTCTGAGGGTTGTCTTTTAATCTTTATTGTTTCCTTTGCCATGCAAAAGCTTTTCATTAAGTCCCATTTGTTTACTTTTATTTCTATTACTCTAGGAGGTGGGTCATGGAGAAGCTTGCTGTGATGTATGTCAGAGTGTACTACGTATGTTTTCCTGTAAAAGCTTTATGGTTTCTGGCCTTACATTTAAATCTTTAATCCATTTTGAGTTTATTTCTTGTGTTAGTGTTCTAGTTTCATTTTTTTATACATAGTTGGGTTATTTCTTGATAAACACATGAATAAAGTCTTGTCCTACCAGATTATATATCCAAGTCTCATCTGGAATTCTCTCCCAAAGACCTCAGTTAATTTTCATTGGAAGGTTATTGGCAAAAACCTGCAGCAGCTTAGCAGCGCATTTCATAAAGGAACTGCTAGCATGACATTGCAGGAGCAGGATCCAGTAAGGCATATTTTTCCTGGAATCAGTGTCACTTTATGTTGATTTTGATTGTTCTGAGCCTGTCAGTTGTTACTAAGAATGAATAATGCTATTTTAAATAAGCTATTAAGAGGAAGAAAAGTATGCCTTTGTGTAGAGATCAAATCATCTGCTCTGTATTACTTTATAATCTAAGCACAGATCAAATCCTATATGTGCTAAACAAAGTTTTGTAATTCATTTATTTTCCAAAATACTTTTGCTTCCAAACTGTTAATTGCTGGTTTAATTTTGGTTTATCCATATTTTTTGTGCTTCTTTGACTATATTGCCATAGCCCTGATATAAGAAAAGTTGAAAGAAAATGAGAGGCTAAAGTTATCAAAAAGTCAAAGACTTGAGTCATAATCGTATCTGAAGTCCTAAAGGAAAGGAAACATTTCCAAGCTATGGAGCAGTGTTTATAGTGTGTGAGATTTAGTTTGAGAATTGTATATCTTTAATTAGTAATCTTAACATATATATGGCATAACTAATATGCTTCATTTCTTCAATGCATGTGAACCTACAGTGCTGAAGAGACCACTACAAGAGTATTACTAAAAAAAAAAAAAAAAAAACAGGCATTTTTTTATATTTATATACCCGTATCATCACTATCTATACAGAAACTTGACTCTTCTTGCCCGAAACACTCGCTTCACCTGTTAGGGTGCTAGCTAGAGCATTTCCAGAGGAACAAACCAGAAAGGGCTGGAGCTTCGGAGTATGAGTGGGCAATTTAGATGTCATTCAAAAAACGTAAACTGAGTGTTGGCCTGGAAACGCTTGTGTGGAAAAACGTTAGGAACTGTGGTGCTAAAACTGTTCTAGAATAAGGATTGTCTGCTGTGGGGAACATTCCATATTCTTGGACTCAAGGAAGGCTGTTTAATTCAGAGCATTAGTGATTAGCAAATTGCCCTGGAATCAAAGATTTGGTACTTGAGTTTGATAAGCATTCCATTATTTGTTCGAAATGCTCAGTTTGCTGAAATTTGGGTGAAAATACCTTTTGAAGACACAGTCTCTGAGCCTTAATGATGGCCGGTGTGGACAGTACTGTAAGATGCACTGCCAGCAGATTTGACGTTTTCAGTGTAGTCGGTCGTGTTTTCTAAGAAAGATTTTAGAGATCAGCTGATTAAATGTAACCATTGTTTCATTTATGGGGTGAAAAACTAAAGCATTTCTCCTTGAAAACAAACTTCGTTTGGAAAGGCTGTCTTTGCGATTGGGGGTGTTTTTGGAAGCACCCCTGGGAGAAGCTGCCTGAAGAACTGCTTTTCCAGGTTGTACCAATGTTTTTTTTTTTTCCCCTGAAATAATATTGTACATATTTCCCTTATAACATCTTCATTGGTTGGATTGGTAATAACTGTAGTACTATTTTAGGTCCTGTTGGATTTTCAAAGGCAGATTATTTATTTTCTAATTTGCTGCTAAAACTGAAAACCTGATAACTGGTCCCGTTGACTGTGCCTTCATCACTGTTTCTCTGTGCCACAACCGTTCATGTGTATTTGAAATAAAGAAGTTTAAAAAGCCATGTTGAATTCAAGACTCCTTCTAATAAAAAACAGGTAAAACTTCATGAGTACCAAGCTTTTTTATTATTATAGTTTTGTTTAACACTGATATATAATAATAGCTTACCAGGACTATTTTCAGTTAGAAAACAATAGTAGATTTGTGTGTTTTGGAAAGTCTTTAAAAAAAAAAAAAGCCTTAGTTGTTAAGACCACGATTATCAGCGTGATACAGAGGTTCACTCATGCCTTGCGTGTGTTATACAGTTCCCAGAGTAAGAATAGCTTCTGGGGGACTCTTCATCTACTACATTTTGTTGGTTGGGTATTTTTTTTTTTTGGCATAAATAATGGCTATTAGTGACATTTACAGCCTGTAGTTCAGTGATTCCTAAAGAGACTCTTAAAGCTTAAATTAGGACCCTGTGGCTTATATAAAAGTTTAAAATGTGGCCTGTTAGAAATGGGGGTGACTCTGTACCTTGTCAGTAACAGTTGGGGAGGGGATGGGACACACATGACTATTACGTGGATACGTGTTCAAAAATAATTTGTTAAAAAGTTTTACCTTTTTATTTTCTTCATAGCCTTAGTACTTTGCATATCATTCTGTGTGCAAATATTTATGAATAAAAGGTAACACTTTAGTTTAAAAAATATTTATTGTAGAAATGTACATTTAATTAGTTTTAAGGAATGTACTAAGTATTAACATTTATAGTTCTTCAAATTTGCAAACTTTATACCTTTAAGATATCTACAATGATAGTTTATTTACAGGTTTCACAAGAAATCACCACCTCACCAATACTGCTGCTCAGATGTAAGGGGCGCCCTGGCTCACTTCACTCTGTACTTGTAGAAGGAGCAGAGCGTGTGGGTGAAGTTCCAGCCCAATGCTAGTGACAGCCCGTAGAGCAGGATGAGAGGTGCAAACGGGTAGAGAAGGATCACCGTGTTTTTCAGAAATGGCAGCGCTGGAAAAGGACAGGATCCGGGTTAAGGGTGAGAGTCAACATCGCCAGCTAGTAATGGATGAAGTGGGGAATTTAAGCCTGTGATGCTTCAGAAGCTTCCCATCTTAATGTACCAGCAGAGATGGATGATGTTATAGGAAAAAACCAACTTTCAGCTGTTGGAGATTTCCCGACCGAGGGAGTGTTACACCTCCACTTTGAGAAGGTGAGCTCTCAACTAGGATCCCAGACTTTAGGAAAGAAATGAAGCTCTCAAATATAAAACCCACCCCCAGATATCTGTGTTTCTTTCTTTCTCACTTGTCACTTCCTGTTAGTGGGTCCATACCCCATGCATTCAAATCTAAGTGTTTCTCATACAAGTAGTCCCCAAACTGAAACTGAGCTGTGCCCAAAGAATCTTCTAAATTGTAGGGAGTTACCAGGACAGTGATCCAAAATCCACTTCCATCTCTCCCGAACGAGAGACAGGACCTCCCTCATGCCCACAACGAGGTGTTACAATTTGGAGATGGGGGGGCAAGTGGTTCCTGACAAAGTCAAGGGGACTCTCTGACCAGTGGAATCAGTCACACGTGAGTCCAAGTGACTTAGGTTTACGGTAAGATCCTGAACATCTAGAGGGACAGTAAAGGAAAGGGCTACAACACATAACACTAACAAGTCATACGATCTCTAAATTTAACTCCTAATAGCAGTCATTTCTTAACATACATGAAGAAAAATAAATACGGTTCTCATTCATACTGTGAAAGATGAACCGAGAGCAGGATTGAATAATGAATTTATAAACATATCCTGAGTTCAGCAGGATCAAGCTGGGCTTGATCATCTGTGATCATCCACAGCACCTCTCACCCCTAGGCTTCTCCAGTCCAGCAGGTGGCCTGGGACCAACACAGATGTTTACAAAATGAAAAATATTTCAGAACCGTCCCCCAATCATAAAACAGAAAATACGGCAAAGGTTTTAAACATGCCCAGACACTGGACCCAACCCTTTCCTCATCTGACTGCCTGCTGGTAACCCAGAACCCAAAAGCCTGGGAGAAAAAAAACTCGTCATGGGTTCCTGCAAGAAACCGGGAGAGCATCAGTATGGTTTAACATGGTTCCTTGAAATTACAAAGTTTGTTATGTACCAGCTATGCCACTTTGGAGCTACGGGACCATGGATAAATTACTTAATCTCTCTGGGCTTGTCTCATTTGAAAAATGGGGAATAGTAAACCTGTATCATGTAACTAAAGATTAACTGGGAGAATTTATGTAAAACACCAGGGACAGTGCCAGCTCCATAAAGCTCACTGTATTACTGTTACAACTTCTCCCCTCCCCGTAGTGTTGTCAACCAAAAAAATCAATTACTTACCACTGTATCCTAAGAAAGTTACATAGATATAGTAGCCAACGGCAACCAACCATAAGGTATTTCCAACTAAATATCCAATAAATGTGTCTGTTAGGATGACATCTGCTGAAGAGACACGGACAATGAGTCTTTTTTCAGTGAGTACAATGAAGACTTTCTGATGACAAGTTTAGAAGAAACTGCTACTTACGGTTGATGAAAAAAAGCTGTATAAAATGCAGAATGACCAGGAGAGGATAAAAAGCATTCAGATGCACATCGAAGGCATAGCCCCACTCCACATCATAGTCTCTGCTCTGCCGTTTCACTAAATACTTATTGGAGATAAACCTGAAAAAAAAAGGTAACATTTCTTTCATAATACAATAAAATTAACCCCATGCGTATTTACTGACTATTTTCTATGGCTCAAGCATTATTCCAGACACTGGAGATATGGTGGTAAACAAATTTCTGCCTTCAATCTAGTGGGAGTGGACTGACAGTACAGTCAGATGGCCCTACGGAGAAAGACTAAGCAGGACAGAAGGGCAGAGGCTACCAAGGTGAAATGTTAACTATGACAAGTCATGAGAGAGCGACATCTGGGCAAAGAACCAGGGGCAGTGATGGGAACCCCTGGGGCAGAGCCTGCCAAGCAGAGAGGAGTCTCGAGCACAGAGTGGGGGAGGGGCTCAGAGTGCCTGCAACTGGTGAGAAGACAGCAGGCAATGAAATGGCACAAGAAAAAGGAGCATCTTATAGACCCTGTGGCCACTGTCAGACGTTTGGCTCTTACTCTTGGTGGAATAAGAAGTCACTGAGGAGTTCCCAAAAGGACGTTTGGCTTACTGTTTTGACGGGGTTCCTCTGGCTGCAGTCTGAGAACAGACCCTGGGGACAATGGAAGCGAAGCGGCAGGAGGGAAGGCACTGTGAGGAAGAGAGGAGAGGGTGGCGGCAGCGGGGGCGCTGGTCTGGGGCGACTACAGCAGGGACGCCCGAAAGACAAGAGTGGAGTACTAGACAGTGGGTGCCAGAGGAAAAGGTCAGTCAAGGACAACTGAGAGACTCCTGCCTTAAAACCACTGAAAGATGGAGGTGCCACTGAGGCAGGAGTGGCTGCACCAAGAGTGATTTGGGTGCAGGAAGGGGAGAGCACAGGAGTTTGGACCTGGCCCTGTTATGGTGAAGAAGTAAGAAATACAGAAAGAAGGTCTAGAAGCTTAGAGGAGCAGTCCACACAGGGGATATACAGATTCATGTGTGCAGATGCTATTAAAAGCCATGAACTTGAATGAGATCACCCAGAGTGAACACAAATAGGGAACAGGTCTGTGGCCTAAGACTGGGGTCACATACACCCCACCAACCCCCGCCCCGCTGTGGAAAGTTCAGGGAATCCTGAGGAACCAGTAAGGAAAGAGTGGCCAGTGACATCTCCAGCCACAGGAACAGTCACTCAAGCTCGTGCCTCTGTTCCACAGCATGGTCTCATGGTTCCTTTAAAAGATGAATAAATGAAAAGGCAGACATTCAGGTAACAGAAAGACAGGTCTGCAAAGGAAAAGAACAAAAAGGATTGTAAACAGTAATGGAAATTTGATGGTTTGCTTCTACATGTGATTTCAAGGATACTGTTAAGAAAAATGCTATGCCTACAGTGGAAATAAAAATAGAAAAAGAAACGAGAGGTGTTATAGTACTAATAAAATAGTCCTATACTCAATTGTCTGAAAATGTCAAGATCAGAGTGCTTTGGTAGAACAAACTGGAACTTACCAAAACACCTTCCACATGAGCCAAGGCTGTGCTATAAAATGAACGGAGTAAGAAGCGTTTAGCCCATCCAAGGGCTCCCATTCAATGGTCCTGCTGCCGCCCCACCCCTCTGCTCAGCCCTTAAACAGGTGCTTCCCAGGCTTCTGGCCTTCATCCAGGTCTCACCTCTAGAACACTGACACTCCTCCCGGGACAGCTCAAGACAGCTGAGTCCTCCCCTCCCACCTTCAGATTAAGAATGCCAGTCACATCCTCATTTTGGCCAGACTGCTGCAGCCTCCAAGTTCCCTCCCCCAGTGTCTACTGCTGCTGGTAAGTCGCTTCAGTCGTGTCCGACTCTGTGCGACCCCACAGACGGCAGCCCACCAGGCTCCCCTGTCACTGGGATTCTCCAGGCAAGAACACTGGAGTGGGTTGCCATTTCCTTCTCCAATGCGTGAAAGTGAAAGTGAAAGTGAAGTTGTTCAGTCGTGTTCAACTCTTAGTGACCCCATGGACTGCAGCCCACCAGGCTCCTCCATCCATGGGATTTTCCAGGCCAAGAGTACTGGAGTGTGGTGCCAATGCCTTCTCCGCCGCCAGTGTCTAATGAACCTTTATTTCATTATCAACAAGTCTCCTGAACTCAGCATGTCCCATATGGAATGCACCAGCACCCAAAGCCCACATGGGCACTCATAAGCCCACAGCCTGCAGGCCACCCTAGAGGCCCTGGGCTCCCCCCTCTTCCCTACCATCCTCCACTTTTGGAATCACCACACTAGTTTGGGCTTCCTCTGCTCAAACGCAGATCACACAACTGCACCCAGCCTCACCACTCTCTCCAGCTCATCCTCTTCCACAGTCAGATTTTTCATTAGTTCAGTTTAGTTCAGTTGCTCAGTTGTGTCCAGGCCTCCCTGTCCATCACAAACTCCCGGAGCCTACCCAAACTCACGTCCATTGAGTCAGTGATGCCATCCAACCATCTCATCCTCTGTCGTCCCCTCCTCCTCCTGCCCCCAATCCCTCCCAGCATCAGGGTCTTTTCCAATGAGCCAGTTCTTCGCATCAGGTGGCCAAAGTACTGGAGTTTCAGCTTCAACATCAGTCCTTCCAATGAACACCCAGGACTGATCTCCTTTAGGATGGACTGGTTGGATCTCCTTGCAGTCCAAGGGACTCTCAAGAGTCTTCTCCAACACCACAGTTCAAAAGCATCTTCTTCGGTGCTCAGCTTTCTTTATAGTCCAATTCTCACATCCATTCATAACTACTGGAAAAACCATAGCCTTGACTAGATGGACCTTTGTTGGCAAAGTAATGTCTCTGCTTTTTAATATGCTGTCTAGGTTGGTTGTAACTTTCCTTCCAAGGAGCAAGCGTCTTTTAATTTCATGGCCACAATCACCATCTGCAGTGATTTTGGAGCCCCCAAAATACAGTTAGCCACTGTTTCCACATCTATTTGCCATCTTAGTTAGCAGTATCCTTTTTAGGACAGATTTTAGAATTTAAGGGGCTTCCCTTGTGGCTCAGGTGGTAAAGAATCCACCTGCAATGCAGGAGACCTGGGTTCGATCCCTGGGTTGGGAAGATCCCCTGGAGAAGGAAAAGGTTACCCACCCCTGTATTCTGGCCTGGAGAATTCCACAGACTATGGGATCTATGGGGTCGCAAAGAGTCAGACATGACTGAGCAACTTTCACTTAGAATTTTAGATTACTGGTGCATGCATTTTTTGACTACCCAGCACATACAAAACCTATTGGACTGGTCAGGAGTTAACAAAGCAAACAGGCTGTATCCATCAGAGGCCAGCCTCTCACAATCTTGCTCAAAATGTTAACAGCTACCATTTATTGAGCACAGACTGTATGCCAGGTGCTTTTCATAGTACAAGCTTTTCAAATACCTCACAAATAGATAATTAACGTCCATCTTCCAAGGACAGGGTAAATGGCCGAGCTGGCACTCGAACCCAGGTCTCTCTGCAACTCAGGTTCCAGTGTTTTCTCTGATACACAGCAGCAACCACCAGCCCCCTGCTGAGCTCACCCGCCTGTCCACCCCTTCCACCAACCACACAAGAGCACCCATCAAAACATCAAACGCCAAATTGATACTCAGCACACTATTACTGGTACAGCAAACCCAGAGAGAGTCAGACTGAGAAATCAGTCAACTTCAGCAGAATTGGCTGTAAAACATTTTTGCAAAATCAGGGATTTTGTTAATACGACATAATCATGACTTCAATTCACTTATCTGGTGCAGTTTGACAAAGCAGACCATCCCCCGAAAAGTATTTTCTGCTCTAGGTGCCAACACAGGAGAATGAGATATGGTAATCCTGGCGGACAAAATCAGTGCTTTCAGTTCATAGAGTTTCCATTTCCATCAGCTACTCTCTGAAGCAAACAGAGGGAGGCTCTACAGTAGCATCTGAAAAACCAAAGCTTCTGTACTTACCACATTAAAGTTGATATGAGAAGACCGACGCCTACACAGTCTATGAATACCACCCAAAGGAGCAGCTTTATCGTCTCAAAAAACCCCATGTCCAGCACAAAGCCAAATCCTATCGTGGACACTGCAAGAAAGATTTACAAGATGCATTCAGGCACTTTGCTAGATTCTAAGCATACAGGCCAGTTTCTGCCTTTCAGATGCCCATTCCAGAATGGGATGCAGGTATGTAAAATAAGCTATCTTACTAATAAATGTAACTGATTAAGAAATGCAGATCGCCCTGGAACACACAACTACCACTGAGATACCTGACGTTTACTGAGGAGGCCCCCATATATCTGTGACTCACCAGGGTAGCCCCAGCATTCAGAATACGACCATTACTGAGAAGGCACTCACATGTTTAAACCCAGTTAAAGGTGGGCTTCCCTGGTGGCTTAGATTGTAAAGAATCTGCCTGCAATGCAGGAGACCCAGGTTTGACTCCTGGCTCAGGAAGATCCTCTGGAGAAGGAAATGGCTACCCACTCCCGTATTCTTGCCTGCTGAATTTCACGGACAGAGGAGACTGGAAGGCTACAGTCCAAGGGGTCACAAAAAGTCAGACATGATTGAGACACTAAAAGTGGTTCAGACCCTTTCACTGCACTATTGGAGAACTTAAAGCAGTTTCTCAAGATCACATTAGTACTTTCAGAACCCTCACTCTGGATGGGCCTGATGAAAGTGAGAAGTGAAAGTGTTAGTCCCTCAGTCATGTCTGACTCTTTGCGACCCCATAGACGGTAGCCCACCAGGCTCCTCTGTCCATGGCATTCTTCAGGCAAGAATACTGGAACAGGTTGCCATTCCCTTCTCCAGGGGATCTTCCTGACCCAGGGATTGAACATGCATCTCCTGCACTGCAGAGGTTATTTACCAACTGAGTCACCAGGGAAGCCCTGGATCAGCCTGAGGTGAAATGTAATTTCCAATCTCAGTAGTCCTTTTTCACAGTAAGTTTGCATTTGGGTATCAGTGAATTTATGAGAAATGTGAAAGTGTTAATTGCTTGGTTGTATCTGATTCTTTTGCGACCCTATGGACTGTAGCCTACCAGGCTACTCTGTCCATGGAATTCTCCAGGCAAGAATACTGGAGTGGGTAGCCATTTCCTTCTGCAGGGGATCTTCCTGACCCAGGGATCGAACTCAGGTCTCCAGCACTGCAGGCAGATTCTTCACCATCTGAAGCACCAGGGAAGCCCTACGTATTTATCATGGCAGTTGAAAGACATGGAGTGACTCTGTACTGTGCTTTTCAAAGTTCCCAGGAACCATTTTCCTCTGGCATCTGCTTGGGACCTTTAAAATCAGGAAGAATACCACTCTCTTTCCTGTGAGGAGATTTTGGAGACTTCAGAAAGGAAGACAACGGCTTCAGAGAACCCCAAATTATGACCCATAACACGCTGACAACAGGATTCTCCAAATGACAAGTCCAACCTGAAACACTCAATTGATTTCTCAACTCTCCTGCAGATAAACACTTACCACAGAGCCAGATACTTAACAGGACCAAGAAAGCCGGGTCATCCCTGGCCCACTGATCTTTTGTCTGCTTCCTATAGTGAAAGTTTCTATAAACTCTCTGTGGGGAAGTGAATAGGTAGAGCATCTGCCAGGCAGCAAACTCAAAGTCCATCTGCCGGAAACGGAAAAGCCTCCTCAGGTATTTGTAGCGTTTTGCTCCCGCTGTGTGTCTGGCTGCATCCCTGGAACTCAACACTCCGTTCCCCTGCGCTGGGGAATTCACCGAAGTACTTGGTAACATCTTCCTAGATAGAAGGGAGGGAAAACTATATTATTAATACAAATCACCAGAAGAAACTGCCAGCCTCTAGCACCCCTCTTCTGAGTTATTTAGGAGAGAAGTCACCTCACATTTTGGCCCCGATCCCTGAGAAGAGGCAGGACTCAGAGTAAATTTGGTTTTGAGGCTGATTTGGGAGCTGGAGAACTGCCCATTGCACTTCAGGAAAGGGCTGCCCCGTGGCCTTCTGAACCTTCATAATAACGCTTTTACAAGGTCCACCCATTCTCTGTACTTCATTTCTGTCAATCCTCAGACATGCTCCACCTCTCCCCACCTCCTCCCACCCCTTCTCCAGAAGCAGAGATAGTGATGGAGCCAAAATTTGAACTCAGGCAGTCTGAATCAAAAGTCCACCTGTCATCTGTGCTAACAATCAAGACTTTAAGGAAAAGCCTTTGCTGAACCCAAACAGAAACGATGTTCCCGACGAGGTAAAGTAAATGGCTTATCACACAAGTCCATCAGCGCCTCACCAACAAACAACTCGTTCATTAGCATGGGATGTAAAAACAAGGCAAAACTCAAACGCATAGTGTTTTACTTCCTGAATAGTTCATCATGGTCCAGTCCAACTAGTCTGAAGCCAGGGAGGCGCTGGTCATCGTCCGGCCTCCATGTCCCGCCCCGGCAGCCCAGTGTCGGGCTCCACTCCCCAGGCCTCCAGGACGCCAGCTGCTCCCCGCCCGCTCGGGGCCTCCGGTACGGCGGCCAGATTGAGCATAAAAACACATGACGTCCAGTTACAACTGCATTGCAGATACAACAGTAATTTGTAATATAAGCAGGTCCGAAACACTGCGTGAGACCCACAGCTATGCAGACATCATTCGCTGTTATCTGAAATTCGGCTGTAACCAGCCTCCGCGATGGTGTCTGGCAGCCCCACCGCAGCCCGAGCAGCCGGACCCGGGCGCGGTCACTCCAGGGCCGGGTGATGTGGGGCCGCAAGTTGCCGGAGGAAAAGGCTGACCAGCGAGCCCGAGTCGCGCGCAGACGGGGCCGTCGGCAGGCCTCACCTGGAGCCCCGCGGCGGCGTCCACCGGCTTCACATACACCCGCCACCACCGCCGAGCAGCCGACCCAGCAGCCGCTGGGCCAACTTCCCTCCCCGCTACGTCAACCACGTAGGGGGCGCGTCGCGTCACGTGACCCACAAACGCCGCGCGCGATACCTTTCGCGTTACGTCTCTCGCCGCGCGCCCACCGGAAGTGGTTGCTACCGCTCTTTTTCCGGTTCCGCCCGCCGCAGCGTCACTGGCGTCCTGAGGAGTCTGGGCCATCTCGGAAGGAGAGGGTGGAGGCCGCGGCCAGCTGGAGGCGCAGTCATGCCCCGGTATTACGAGGACAAGCCTGAGGGCGGCGCGTGCGCGGGCGTGAAGGAGGATCTGGGCTTGTGTCTGCTGCAGTCTGACTGCGTGCTCAAGGTAGCGCGGCCTGGCGCTCGGATGACCGAGGCCCGAAGCGGGGAGGCGAGGCTGGCGGAGGGTCCCTAGCGGGCCCCAGTGGTGGCTGAGTCGTGCCTCCGAGTTCGCGGTCTTAGGTGTCCACCAACTTAATGAACTTGGGCGAGTCCACTGTTGGAACCTGACTTCCCAATAGTGAAATTGGAGAGAACGGTGCTGCCCCTTTGGGTTTTTGTAAAGTTTAAACCATCTCGAGTCCTGAAACACGAAATGCTGCTGCTTTGCTGGGTTCTGGTGGCATATAGGAGAGTATCACAGGTTTCTGGAGCCCTCGAAAATGAGAACCAGTAAATTCGCAGATAATTACATGAACCTGGCATACTGTGTTGCCTCGTGAAACCTCCTTTCTCAGTTCAGTTGTGGCTGAATAGATGCTGTATTTACTTTGTGCTGGTCTGAACTTGTTGCTGAGTTCTGTGTATTCCAGGATAAGCTGTCAAAGAGGCAGCTTTTTTATTTTCACACTTTGTATCTTGCGCCCCCTACCGTTGATCTTGTGGTTTTAGGTGCTGTGATGGGAGACAGGAATTTGCTATCTTTCCCTCAGTACAGTCACAGGTCTTCTCTGGAGCCAATCTGATATCACGCGTGCCTTAGTCGTTTCCTACTTTTTGCGACCCTGTAGACCCTACCCTCTAAGCTCCTCTGTCCATGGGATGGTCCAGGCAGGAATACTGGAGTTAGTTGTCGTGCCCGCCTCCAGGGGATCTTCCCGACCTGGGATCGAACCCGTGTCTTTTGTGTCTCCTGCGTTGGCAACTGAGTTCTTTACCACTAGCGCCACCTGGGAAGCCCAGTGAAGTTCAAAGTCGACTGGCAAACCTGGATTCTGCCCTTCAGTTCAGTTCAGTCGCTCAGTCGTGTCCGACTCTTTGCAACCCCACGGACTGAAGCACTCCAGGCTTCCCTATCACCAGCTCCCGGAGTTTACTCAGACTCATGTCCATTGAGTTGGTGATGCCATCCAACCATCTCATCCTCTGTCGTCCCCTTCTCCTGCCTTCAATTTTTCCCAGCATCAGGGTCTTTTCCAGTGAGCCAGTTATTCGCATCAGGTGGCCAAAGTATTGGATTATCAGCTTCAGCATCAGTCCTTCCAGTGAATATTCAGGACTGATTTCCTTCAGGATAGACTGGTTGGATCTCCTTGCTGTCCAAAGGGCTCTCAAGGGTCTTCTCCAACACCACAGTTCAAAAGCATCAATTCTTTGGTGCTCAGCTTTCTTTATAGTCCAGCTGTCACATCCATACATGACTACTGAAAAAACCAGAACTATTATTAGATGGACCATTACCAAAGTAATGTTTCTGCTTTTTAATATCCTGTCTAGGTTGGTCATAACTTTTCTTCTAAGGAGCAAGCATCTTTTAATTTCATGGCTGCAGTCACCATCTGCAGTGATTTTGGAGCCCCCAAAATAAAATCTGTCACTGTTTCCATTGTTTCCCCATCTATTTGCCATGAAGTGATGGGACCAGATGCCATGACCTTCGTTTTCTGAATGTTGAGCTTTAAGCCAACTTTTTCAATCTCCTCTTTCACTTTCTTCAAGAGGCTCTTTGGTTCTTTGCTTTCTTCCATAAGTGTGGTGTCATCTGCATATCTAAGGTTATTGCTGTTTGTCCAAGCAATCCTGATTCCAGCTTGTGCTTCATCCAGTCCAGCATTTCTCATGATATACTGTGCATGGAAGTTAAATAAGCAGGATGACAATATACAGCCTTGATGTACTCCTTTTTTGATTTGGAACCAGTCTGTTGTTCCAAGGCCAGTTCTCACTTGTTCTTGACCTGCATACAGGTTTCTCAGGAGGCAGGTTAGATGGTCTGGTGTTCCCATCTGTTTAGAATTTTCCACAGTTTATTGTGATCCACACAAAGGCTTTGGCGTAGTCAGTAAAGCAGAAGTAGATGTTTGTCTGGAACTCTCATTTTTCCATGATCAAACAGATGTTGGCAGCTTGATCTCTGCATTTTCTAAATCCAGCTTGAACATAAGAAAGTTCACGGTTCACGTACTATTGAAGCCTGGCTTGGAGAATTTTGAGCATTACTTTGCTAGCGTGTGAGATGAGTATAATTGTGCGGTAATTTCAGCATTCTTTGTCATTGCCTTTTTTTGGGATTGGAATGAAATCTGACCTTTTCCAGTCCTATGGCCACTGTTGAGTTTTCCAAGTTTGCTGGCATATTGAGTGCAGCACTTTCACAGCATCATCTTTTAGGATTTGAAATAGCTCAACTGGAATTCCATCCCCTCCACTAACTTTGTTTGTAGTGATGCCTCCTAAGGCCCACTTGACTTCGCATTTTAGGATGTCTAGCTCTAGGAGATGGCAACGGCACCCCACTCCAGTACTCTTGCCTGGAAAATCCCATGGACGGAGGAGTCTAGTAGGCTGCAGTCCATGGGGTCACTAAGAGTTGGACACGACTGAAGCGATTTAGCAGCAGCAGCAGCTCTAGGTGAGGGATCACACCATCGTGATTATCTGGGTTGTGAAGATCTTTTTTGTATAGTTCTGTGTATTCTTGCCACCTCTTCTTAATATCTTCTGCTTCTGTTAGATCCATACCATTTCTGTCCTTAATATTGAGTCCATCTTTGCATGAAATGTTCTCTTGGTATCCCTAACTTTCTTGAAAAGATCTCTAGTCTTTCCCATTCTATTGTTTTCCTCTTATTTCTTTGCATTGATCATTGAGGAAAGCTTTCTTATCTCTCCTTGATATTCTTTGGAACTCTGCATTCAAATGGATATGTTTTTCCTTTTCTCCTTTGTCCTTTGCTTCTCTTCACAGCTATTTTTAAGCCCTCCTCCGACAACCATTTTGCTTTTTTGCATTTCTTTTTCTTGGGTATGGTCTTGATCACTGCGTCCTGTACAGTGTCACAAACCTCCGTCCATAGTTCTTCAGGCACTCTATCAGATTGAATCCTTTGAATCTATATGTCACTTCCACTGTATAATCGTTAGGGATTTGATTTAGGTCATACCTGAATGGTCTAGTGGTTTTCCCTACTTTCTTCAATTTAAGTCTGAATTGGGCAATAGGCAGTTCATGATCTGAGCCACAGTCAGCTCCCAGTCTTGTTTTTGCTGACTTGCTAGAGTCAGAAGTCTTGTTAGAGCTTCTCCATCTTTGGCTGCAAAGAATATAATCAATCTGATTTTGGTGTTGACCATCTGGTGATGTCCATGTGTAGAATCTTCTCTTGTGTTGTTGGAAGAGGGTTTCACTATGACCAAAGAGGGTGTTCGCTATGACCAGTGCGTTCTCTTGGCAAAACTCTATTAGCCTTTGCCTGCTTCATTTTGTACTCCAAGGCCAAATTTGCCTGTTACTCCAGGTGTTTCTTGACTTCCTACTTTTGCATTCCAATCCCCTTTAATGAAAAGGACATCTTTTTTGAGTGTTAGTTCTAGAAAGTCTTGTATGTCTTCATAGAACTGCTCAACTTCAGCTTCTTCAGCGTTACTCGTTGGGGCATAGACTTGGATTACTGTGATATTGAATGGTTTGCCTTGGAAACAGATCATTCTGTTGTTTTTGAGATTGCACCCAAGTACTGCATTTTGGACTCTTGTTGACTGTGATGGCTACTCCATTTCTTCCAAGGGATTCTTGCCCACAGTAGTAGATATAATGGTCATCTGAGTTAAACTCACCCGTTCCAGTCTGTTTTAGTTCGCTGATTCCTAAAATGTCTATGTTCACTCTTGCCATCTCCTGTTTAACCACTTGCAGTTTGCCTTGATTCATGGACCTGACATTCCGGTTCCTGTACAGTATTGCTCTTTATAGCATCAAACCTTGCTTCTATCGCTAGTCACATCCACAACTGGGTGGTGTTTTTGCTTTGGCTCCATCTCTTCATTCTTTCTGGAGTTAGTTCTCCACTGATCTCCAGTAGCATATTGAGCACCTACCGACCTGGGAGTTCATCTTTCAGTGTCCTATCTTTTTGCCTTTTCATACTGTTCATGGAGTTCTCAAAGCAAGAATACTGAAGTGGTTTGCCAGTCTCTTCTCCAGTGGACCACATTTTGTCATAACTCTCCACCATGACCCGTCCATCTTGGGTGGCCCTACACTGCATGGCTCATAGTTTCATTGAGTTAGACAATGCTGTGGTCCATGTGATTAGATTGGTTCGTGTTCTGTGATTGTGGTTTTCTTTCTGTCTGCCCTCCGATGGAGAAGGGTAAGAGGCTTATGGGAGCTTCCTGATGGGAGAGATTGACTGAGGGGGAAACTGAGTCTTGTTCTGATGGGCGGGGCCGTGCTCAATAAGTCTTTAACTCAATTTTCTGTTGATAATCGGGTCTGTGTTCCATGTCATTTGACCTGAGGCCAAACTATGGTGGACGTAATGAGGATAATGGCGACCTCCTTTGTACAAAGGTCCCAGGTACACACTGCTGCACTCAAGTGCTGCCTATCCTGCAGCAAGTTGCTTGTGGTTATTCTTGCATCTGGAGATGTAATTTCAGAAAGTTGCCCTTATTTCAAAGGAAAGACAACTACCCAAATATGGACATCAATGATATTGGCGATATTGGTGTTTCTGCTAATTGATGATTTACATTTGGTTCACTGGTGTTGACAGGGGCTGTGTGAAGTGAAAGTTGCTGAGTCGTGTCTGACTCTTTGCGACCCCATGGACTGTACAGTCCATGGAATTCTCCAGGCCAGAGTACTGGAGCCTTTCCCTTCTCCAGGGGATATTCCCAACCCAGGGATCAAACCCAGGTCTCCCATGTTGCCGGCAGATTCTTTACCAGCTGAGCTACAAGGAAGGACTGGGTGAGCTTTGGTAAATACTTGTTTAATGAGTAGAGGAGCAAAGTGCCTTGGGTGCCCAAGGGAGAGCAGCTTATTTTGCTTGAGAGTTTGGAAACTTCTCACCAGAGGAGGTGACCTTTGCTCTGAGTCTTAAAGGTTGAGTAGTAGTTGATGATGGAGAAGGCAGTGGCAACCCACTCCAGTGTTCTTGCCTGGAGAACCCCAGGGACGGGGGAGCCTGTCTATGGCTCCCCAGAGACGGTGGGCTGCCGTCTGTGGGGTCGCACAGAGTCGGACACGACTGAAGTGACTTAGCAGCAGCAGCAGTTGATGAAGTAAAGGAGTGGAGGCTGTGGTGGCTGTGGGGAGACTCTGAAACAACAGCATGTACAGAAAAATCAGGGAGATGTGGGAGGGCCACCCAGAAGCTGGGCTGGAGGAGGAGAGAAAGGTTGCCATGGACGATGGCCCTGGTGTGTCAGAGTGAAGGGCTTGGGCGCAGAGTAGGACTGAGGAAAGAAACTTTGGAAGTGGAAGAGGACACTGGTGATAAGGAGAACCCTGAATTGGTTTTTGCAGTGATGGGTTGATTTAGCAAACAGTTGAGTGCCAAGTCTGATTGCAGGACACAGATAAATGACCTCTGGGAAGCTGGAAAGCTGTAGGCAGAGAGAATGACCAGGATGTGAGGCACAGACGCTCCTTGCCCCCATTGAGTACACGGCCTTTTTGTTGCTGAATGTGGTCAACTAGGAGAACGTGTCATTGTATTTATAAACAGTCTCTTAAATGGAAGTGCATTTGCAGTTTGTGTTAAATTCATCCTGAACGGTCACTTCAGCAGGACTGGAAAGGGGCAATAGTGAGGCAAAACACTGAGTCATGCACACCCAGCAGGTTGCCCTCCCTTCCCCTGGCGTCACTGCAGCTCCAGCCCTCCCCATGGGCACTCAGACCAAGGGAAATGCCTGCTTTGTGTGGCAGCCACATTCATGATAAGGTTCTTGATTTCTCTGCTCCTTGAGTAAGGAAGTTAACCCAGTCTTTTGACAGATAGTGAGCCCCACCTGAAAAACTTCTGGACCTCACTTTAGGGAAGAATTCAACATAAAATATTTAGTTTTGGGGCTGCAGTGAGAGAGTCCAGCAACTGTAGGGGCTCAGAGAAATGCCAAGTAATGATGCTAAGGATGTAAACTCCAGTGGGGCTGGAGAAGAGACACAGGAAAAAGCAGATTCAAAAGGCATCTTTCAGATAAACTTCTTAGGATTTTATGATTCCTGGGAGATCAAAAAGGTTGAAAACTGTGCCCAGGAAACTCAACTACAAGTTATCTCCCTTGTGTCTCTGTTAACAGCTTCCTGATTGCTGGCTTTTTATCAGAATCACCTGGCGTTGGGGATGGAGCCCTTAAAAGTACAGATTCCACTGCTCTCTGTCTCCCTTATAAATTAAAAGTGTCCCAGCTTGGCTTTTGGACACAGCCATGTTTGGGAGTCACCAATCTTGACCTCAGAAGGCAAATAAGCGTGGGAGTGTATTAATTAGTTTATAGATTCAGGTAAATGTTACAGAGACAGGAATAACACTGGCTTAAAATACCATAGAGAATTCTCTTTTTTGCTCTTGTGCCTGTAATTGGGGTCTAGTTTGATCCTGCCTTTCATGGATCTAAACACTGTTGATCTGTGGGGTTGGGTGCTGTGATGAGAGATAGGATGTTACTCTCACACTCATGGTCTGAGAATGCCATGCTGCCACGTCGTCAAGCCTGGTGACATTGGTGGAGTGAGTGGGAGAGTGGGCAAGCCACTTTCCCTTGAGGACCAACTCGGAAGTTTGACTTTCCAGTGCCCTACATGTTCCGTTGGCTAGAACTTAGTCACATGATGCTGCCCAGCTGCAAAATGGCTGGTTAATCCAGCTGAGCCATAAAAGAGTGATTGTTAAGGGGTTGGAGGAAGATGAAGTAACATTTCTCTCCTAGGTGTTTTAGCTAGATGTATCTTCCCACTAGGCAGTTGGCAGTATGGGTTGAAAGCTTGTGAAAAAGATGGCATCTTAAATACATTTTAAGGAAGCGTCAGTTTATAGATTACAGTCTTTTGTATAATTGTAGTCCTTTCTCTCTCTGCACATTGTTCGTGTTTGCAGCCTCATTACAGAGTCTGAAGGAGGAACAGTGCAGAGAAGCTTACTGCTCTGTTCTGGTTCACTTTTGAGGTTCACTGTGGTATTTATTGAATTGGCCAAGAGCTTGATCCAGGTTTTTCCATACCATTCTATTACAAAACCTGAATGAACTTTTTGGACAACCCAGTAAATGACCATTCAAATCTAGGGCCAAGCAGCCATGAAGACTGGAATGTGGCCAAAATTCTTGGGATCAGGAATGCCATAGATGTATCCTGTAGCTTTTTTTCACAGAGAAAACTAGGAGTGTGACTGGCACTTGCAAAATAAAGGTTTTGGGGAGTGACTGTAGTGGTGGGGTTGTGGTGTCAAAAATCTGCTTGAGGGGAAATCCCTGATGATGGAGGCGCAGGCACAATTTAAATACCAGGTGTTTCTACTTAAGTAGTACTCCAGCCAGCCTTATTAACATTTTTCTGAAGTGTTGAGAACTGGCACTAAAGCTGTTCAGTTTTTAGAGCACCTAATTGTAGCTGTTTGGGCTTTTAAAGTTCACATCGAACAGAATCATTTTTATTCTCAGACATATATGCTTGACTCATTTTGCATTGGAACTCTCTTTGATGAGGAAGATTCCGTGATCTTCCTGTATATTGTCAAGTAATTCATGAAGCTAATGTTTATAAGCAGTACATGTTTTATTTACTTGTTATTTTTTTAATAGTAATAAGATGTTAGGTTTTGAATTTTTTCCCCTCATGAATTGACAGTTTAATGTCATTAAACCTCATGTGATTCAGAAAATCCAAGTTCAGTCTCCTTTTTCCAGATGGTGTTGCATACATCATGCTCCCGGGAAATAGAGCCCCCTCAGCACCGCCCCTGCTCCCCTCAGCACCGCCCCCTGCTCCCCTCTGTCACCGCCCCCTGCTCCCCTCAGCACCGCCCCCTGCTCCCCTCAGCACCGCCCCCTGCTCCCCTCAGCACCGCCCCTGCTCCCCTCAGCACCGCCCCCTGCTCCCCTCAGCACCGCCCCCTGCTCCCCTCAGCACCGCCCCCTGCTCCCCTCAGCACCGCCCCCTGCTCCCCTCTGTCACCGCCCCCTGCTCCCCTCAGCACCGCCCCCTGCTCCCCTCAGCACCGCCCCCTGCTCCCCTCAGCACCGCCCCTGCTCCCCTCAGCACCGCCCCCTGCTCCCCTCTGTCACCGCCCCCTGCTCCCCTCAGCACCGCCCCCTGCTCCCCTCAGCACCGCCCCTGCTCCCCTCAGCACCGCCCCCTGCTCCCCTCAGCACCGCCCCCTGCTCCCCTCAGCACCGCCCCCTGCTCCCCTCTGTCACCGCCCCCTGCTCCCCTCTGTCACCGCCCCCTGCTCCCCTCTGTCACCGCCCCCTGCTCCCCTCAGCACCGCCCCTGCTCCCCTCAGCACCGCCCCCTGCTCCCCTCTGTCACCGCCCCCTGCTCCCCTCAGCACCGCCCCACCATGCTGTGTGGCTTGCTCACAGTGCAGGGAGCACTAGCATGGGTACACCTCCTACCTGCTATTGGAGGCTCATGTAAACAGGAATATGTTTTTTAAAAATAATTGTATTTATTTATTTTTGGCTGTGCTGAGTCTTCGTTGCTATGTGGGCTTTTCTCTAGTTGTGGCGAGCAGGGGCTACTCTCTGGATGCACTAGCTTTAGACTGGTTGGGCTTCAGAAGTTGTGACATGTGGGCTTTGGGACACGGGCTTCAGTAGTTGTGCACGGCTTAGTTGCTTCTCGGCATGTGCGGTCTTCCCGGACCAGGGATGGAACCCTTGTCTCCTACATTGGCACCAGGGAAACCCTGGCAGGAATAGCTTGTGTTTACTTTTAACCTCCTGCTAAACCGATCTGGGGCAGTTCTGATTTTTTTTTTTTTTTTTAATAGAGTAGTCCTTATGGGTGTTTAGTTACTAGAAAAATTAAAGGGTATGGCATTCAAAAAGAAATTTTAAAGTAGTGAAATTTTAAAGTAAAATTTTAGTCTTGCCTCTCTAAATTGTAAAATATACTTTCTGTAGGTGCTTCCGTGTGTCCCATATGTTTAAGTGCCTTTGTGTTCAATTTATGGCTGAATATTTGTTCAAAATATTTTAAGGTAATGAACATGTTGTTTTAGAATTTATATCCCACATTTGTTGTTGTTCAATCACTGAGTCCTTTCTGACCCCATGGATTGCAGCATACCAGGCTCTATTCTCTTCCCCTGTCTCGCAGATTTTGCTTAGATTCATGTCCATTGAGTTGGTGATGCCATCCAACCATCTCATCCTCTGCCACCCCTTCTCCTATTGCCTTCAGTCTTTCCCAGCATCAGGGTCCTTTCCGGTGAATTGGCTGTTCACATCAGGTGGCCAAAGTATTAGAGCTTCAGCTTCAGCACCAGTCCTTCCAATGACTGTTCACGGTTGATTTCCTTTAGGATTGACTGGTTTGATCTTGCAGTCCAAGGGCTCTCAAGAGTCTTCTCTAGCATCACAGTTTGAAAGGATCAGTTCTTCCATGCTCAGCCTTCTATGGTCCAGCTCTCACATCTGTACATTACTAGAAAAACCATAGCTTTGGCTATATGGACCTTTGTCAGCAAAGTGATCTCTCTGCTTTTTAATATGCTGTCTAGGTTTGTCATAGCTTTTCTTCCAAGGAGCAAGCATCTTCATGGCTGCAGTCACTGTCCACAGTGATTTTGGAGCCCAAGAAAATAAAGTCTGTCACTGCTTCCACTTTTCCCCAATCTATTTGCCTTGAAGTAATAAAAACAACAGAATGGGAAAGACTAGAGATCTCTTCAAGAAAATTAGATATACCAAGGGAACATTTCATGCAAAGATGAGCTCGATAAAGGACAGAAATGGTATGGACCTAACAGAAGCAGAAGATATTAAGAAGAGGTGGCAAGAATACACAGAAGAACTGTACAAAAAAGATCTTCACGACCCAGATAATCACGATGGTGTGATCACTGACCTAGAGCCAGACATCCTGGAATGTGAAGTCAAGTGGGCCTTAGAAAGCATCACTACGAACAAAGCTAGTGGAGGTGATGGAATTCCAGTTGAGCTATTCCAGCTGAAAGATGATGCTGTGAAAGTGCTGCACTCAATATGCCAGCAAATTTGGAAAACTCAGCAGTGGCCTCGGGACTG
Source organism: Bos indicus (assembly GCF_029378745.1). NCBI lineage: Eukaryota > Metazoa > Chordata > Mammalia > Artiodactyla > Bovidae > Bos > Bos indicus. The sequence goes on along the minus strand of NC_091770.1, from coordinate 3,759,593 downwards.
GAAAAGGTCAGTTTTCATTCCAATCCCAAAGAAAGGCAATGCCAAAGAATGCTCAAACTACCGCACAGTTGCACTCATCTCACACGCTAGTAAAGTAATGCTCAAAATTCTCCAAGCCAGGCTTCAGCAATATGTGAACCGTGAACTTCCAGATGTTCAAGCTGGTTTTAGAAAAGTCAGAGGAACTAGAGATCAAATTGCCAACATCCGTTGGACCATAGAAAAAGCAAGAGAGTTCCAGAAAAACACCTATTTCTGCTTTATTGACTATGCCAAAGCCTTTGACTGTGTGGATCACAAGAAACTGTGGAAAATTCTGAAAGAGATGGGAATACCAGACCACCTGACCTGCCTCTTGAGAAATCTGTATGCAGGTCAGGAAGCAACAGTTAGAACTGGACATGGAACAACAGACTGGTTCCAAATAGGAAAAGGAGTACGTCAAGGCTGTATATTATCACCCTGCTTATTTAACTTATATGCAGAGTACATCATGAGAAACGCTGGACTGGAAGAAACACAAGCTGGAATCAAGATTGCCGGGAGAAATATCAATCACCTCAGATATGCAGATGACACCACCCTTATGGCAGAAAGTGAAGAGGAACTCAAAAGCTTCTTGGTGAAAGTGAAAGTGGAGAGTGAAAAAGTTGGCTTAAAGCTCAACATTCAGAAAATGAAGATCATGGCATCTGGTCCCATCACTTCATGGGAAATAGATGGGGAAACAGTGGAAACAGTATCAGACTTTATTTTGGGGGGCTCCAAAATCACTGCAGATGGTGACTGCAGCCATGAAATTAAAAGACGCTTACTCCTTGGAAGGAAAGTTATGACCAACCTAGATAGCGTATTCATAAGCAGAGACATTACTTTGCTAACAAAGGTCCGTCTAGTCAAGGCTATGGTTTTTCCTGTGGTCATGTATGGATGTGAGAGTTGGACTGTGAAGAAGGCTGAGCGCCGAAGAATTGATGCTTTTGAACTGTGGTGTTGGAGAAGACTCTTGAGAGTCCCTTGGACTGCAAGGAGATCCAACCAGTCCATTCTGAAGGAGATCAGCCCTGGGATTTCTTTGGAGGGAATGATGCTAAAGCTGAAACTCCAGTACTTTGGCCACTTCATGCGAAGAGTTGACTCATTGGAAAAGACTCTGATGCTGGGAGGGATTGGGGGCAGGAGGAGATGGGGACAACAGGATGAGATGGCTGGATGGCATCACTGACTCGATGGACGTGAGTCTGAGTGAACTCCGGGAGTTGGTGATGGACAGGGAGGCCTGGCGTGCTGTGATTCATGAGGTCGCAAAGAGTCGGACGCGACTGAACTGAACTGAATGGGACTGGATGCCATGATCTTAGTTTTTTGAATGTTGAGTTTTAAGCCAGCTTTTTCATTCTCCTCTTTCACCCTCATCAAGAGGCTCTTTAGTTCCTCTTCACTTTCTCCCTAGAGTGGTATCATCTGTATATCTGAAATTGTTGATCTTTCTCCTAGCAATCTTGATTCCAGCTTGTGCTTCATTCAGCCTGGCATTTCGTATGATGTACTGTGCATAGAAGTTAAATAAGCAGAGTGACAGTATACAGCCTTGTTGTATTCCTTAACCAATTTTGAACCAGTGTGTTGTTCCATGTCCAGTTCTGTTTTTTTTTAATTTATTTTTTAATTGAAGTATAATTGCTTTACAGAATTTTGTTGTTTTCTGCCAAATATCAACATGAATCAGCCATAGGTATACATATGTCCCCACCCTCTTGAACCTTCCTGCCATTTCCCTCCCCATCCCACCCCTCTAGGCTGTTACAGAATCCCTGTTTGAGTTCCCTGAGTCATATAGCAAATTACTGTTGGCATTCTATTGTACATATGGTAATGTAAGTTTCCATGTTACTCTCTGCATACATCTCACCCTCTCCTTCCTCTCCCCACGCCTTGTGTCCATAAGTCTGTTCTCTATGTCTGTTTTTCCATTGCTGCCCTGTAAATAAGTTAATCGGTATCATCTTTCTAGATTCCATATATATGCCTTCAGTTCAGTTCAGTTCAGTCACTCAGTCGTGTCCGACTCTGCAACCCCATGAATCGCAGCACGCCAGGCCTCCCTGTCCATCACCAACTCCCGGAGTTCACTCAGACTCACGTCCATCGAGTCAGTGATGCCATCCAGCCGTCTCATCCTCTGTCGTCCCCTTCTCCTCCTGCCCCCGATCCCTCCCAGCATCAGAGTCTTTTCCAATGAGTCAACTCTTCGCATGAGGTAGCCAAAGTACTGGAGTTTCAGCTTTAGCATCATTCCTTCCAAAGAAATCCCAGGGCTGATCTCCTTCAGAATGGACTGGTTGGATCTCCTTGCAGTCCAAGGGACTCTCAAGAGTCTTCTCCAACACCACAGTTCAAAAGCATCAATTCTTTGGCACTCAGCTTTCTTCACAGTCCAACTCTCACATCCATACATGACCACACGAAAAACCATAGCCTTGTGTTTCTGACTTAACTTCACTCTGTATAATAGGCCCTAGTTTCATCCACCTCAGAACTGACTCAGATATGTGTGTTTTTACTGCTGAATAATACTCCGTTGTGTATATGTACCACAGCGTCTTTACCCAGTCATCTGTCTGTGGACATCTAGGTTGCTTCCATGTTCTAGTTATTGTAAATAGTGCTGCAGGGAACGCTGGGGCACACACACGTTGGTGTCTTTTTCAGTTTTGGTTTCCTCAGAGTGTATGTCTAGTAGTGGGATTGCTGGGTCATACATTGGTTCTATTCCTCGTTTGTTAAGGACTCTATACCATCTTCGATAGTGGCTGTATCAATTTACATTCCCACCAGCAGTGCATGAGGGTTCCCTTTTCTCCACACCCTTTCCAGAATTTATTGTTTATAGACTTTTGGATGATGGCCATTCTGACTAGTATGAGGTAATATCTCATTGTGGTTTTGATTTGCATCTCTCTAATAATGAGTGATGTTGAGCATCTTTTCATGTGTTTGTTAGTCATCTGTATGTCTTTGGAGAAATGCCTGTTTAGGTCTTTTCCCCACTTTTTGATTGGGTTGTTTGTTTTTCTGGCATTGAGTTGTATGAGCTGCTTGTATATTTTGGAAATTAATCCTTTGTCAGTTGTTTGATTTGCTATTGCTTTCTCCCTTTCTAAGGGTTGTCTTTTCACCTGTTTATAGTTTCCTTTGCTGTGAAAAAGCTTTTAAGATTCATTAGATCCCACTTGTTTTGGTTTTTATTTCCATTACTCTAGGAGGTGGGTCAGAGGATCTTGTTTTGGTTTATGTCATCGAGTGTTCTGCCTATGTTTTCCTCTAAGAGTTGTATAGATTCTGATCTTACATTTGGGTCTTTAATCCATTTTGAGTTTATCTTTGTGTTTGGTGTTAGGAAGTGTTCTAATTTCATTCTTTTACATGTAGCTGTCCAGTTTTCCCAGCACCATTTATTGAAGAGGCTGTCTTTGCCCCATTGTATATTCTTGCCTCCTTTGTCAAAAATAAGGTACCCATAGGTGCATGGGTTTAATCTCTGGGCTCTCTGTCTTGTTTCATTGGTCTGTATTTCTGTTTTTGTGCCAGTACCATACTGTCTTAGCTTTGTAGTATATTCTGAAGTGCGGAAGGTTGATTCCTCCAGGTCCTTTCATTTTTCTTAAGACTGCCTTGGCTATTTGGGGTCTTTTGTGTTTCCATATGAATTGTGATATTTTTTGTTCTAGTTCTGTGAAAAATACCATTGGTGTTTTGATAGGGATTGTGTTGAATCTGTAGATTGCATTTGGTAGTGTAGTCATTTTCACAATATTGACTCTTCCAACCCAGGAACATGGACTGTCTCTCCATCTGTTTATGTCATCTCGTTTCTTTCATCGGTGTCTTATAATTTTCCGTACACAGTTCTTTTGTCTCCTGCTGCTGCTGCTGCTAACTCGCTTCAGTCGTGTCTGACTCTGTGCGACCCCATAGACGGCAGCCCACCAGGCTCCTCTGTCCCTGGGATTCTCCAGGCAAGAACACTGGAGTGGGTTGCCATTTCCTTCTCCATTTGTCTCCTTAGGTAGGTTTATTCCTAGATATTTTATTCTTTTTGTTGTAGTGGTGAATGATATTGAGTCCTTAATTTCTCTTTCTGATTTTTTTTGTTGTTGTTAGTATAGGGGAAAGCAAGTGATTTCTGTGTATTGATTTTGTATCCTGTGACTTTACTAAATTCACTGATTAGCTCTAGTAATTTTCTGATAGTATCTTCAGGGTTTTCTGCATATAGTAGTATCATGTCATCTGCAAACAGTGAGTTTTATTTCTTCTCTTCCGATCTGAATTCCCTTTATTTCTTTTTTTTTTCTCTGATTGTCATTGATAGGACTTCTAAAACTATGTTGAATAGTAGTGGTAAGAGTGGAACCCCTTGTTTTGTTACTGATCTTGGAATGCTTTCTGTGTTTCACCATTGAGAATAATGTTTGCTATGGGCTTAAGCCACTCCAGTGCTCTTGCCTGGAGAATCCCAGGGACAGTGGAGCCTGGCGGGCTGCCGTCTATGGGGTTGCACAGAGTCGGACACGACTGAAGCAACTTAGCATGGGCTTATCATATATGGCCTTTACTAAGTTGAGGTAGGTTCTTCTCTGCCCATTTTGTGAAGAGTTTTTATCATAAATGGGTGCTGAATTTTATCAAAGGCCTTTTCTGCATCTATTGAGATTATCATATGGTTTTTATTTTTCAGTTTGTTAATATGGTGTATCACATTGATTTGCATATATTGAAGAATCCTTGCATCCCTGGAATAAACCCGACTTGATCATGGTGTATGAGCTTTTTAATGTGTTATTGAATTCTGTTTCCTAGAGATTTGTTGAGGAGTGTTGCATCTATGTTCATCAGTTATATTGGCCTATAATTTTCTTTTTTTTATGTTGTCTTTGCCTGGTTTTAGTATCAGGGTGATGGTGGCCTCGTAGAATATTTTTGGATATGTTCCTTCCTTTGCAGTTTTTTGAAAGAGTTTTAGAAGGATAGGCACTAGCTCTTGTCTAAATGTTTGATAGAATTCACCTGTGAAAGCATCTGGCTATGGGCTTTTGTTTTTTGAGAGGTTTTTGATCACAATTTTGATTTCAGTGCTTGTAATTGGGTGGTTCATAATTTGTATTTCTTCCTGGTTCAGTCTTGTAAGATTAAACTTTTCTAAAAACCTGTCCATTTCGTCCAGGTTGTCCATTTTATTGCCATATAGTTACTCATAATAGTGTTTTATAATCCTTTGTATTTCTGCGTTGTCTGTTGTAACCTCTCCTTCTTCTTTTCTCATTTTGTTGATTTGATTCCTCTTTTTTTCTTGATGAGTCCGGCTGAAGGTTTATCAATTTTGTTTATCTTCTCAAAGAACCAGCTTTTAGTTTTATTCATCTTTACTATTTTTTCTTAAATTTCTTCTTCATTTATTTCTGCTCTGATCTTTATGATTTCTTTCCTTCTGCTAATTTTGGTTTTTGTTGTTGTTCTTTTTCTGTTTCCAGTTTTAGGTGTAAAGTTAAGTTGTCTGTTCAATGTTTTTCTTGTTTCTCGAGGTAGGGGTGTATTGTATAAACTTCCCTCTTAGAACTGCTTTTGCTGCATCCCATAGGTTTTGAGTTACCATGTTTTTATTGTCATTTGTTTCTAGGAGTTTTTTTATTTGCCTTTTGATTTCTTCAGTAACCTGTTCATTATTTAGAAATGTATTGTTTACTCTCCATGTGTTTGTGTTTTTAGTTATTTTCTTGTAATTGATATCTAGTCTTAAATTTACTGAGGCTTGACTTGTGACCCAAGATGTGGTCTATCCTGGAGAATGCTCCGTGTGCACTTGAGAAGAAAGTGTATTCTTCTGCATTTGAATGGAATGTCCTGAAGATATCAATGAGATCGACCTGGTCTAATATGTCATTTAAGGCTTGTGTTTCCTTATTAATTTTCCGGTTTAATGATCTGTCCATTGGTGTAAGTGGGGTGTTAAAGTCTCCTACTGTTATGTGTTACTGTCAGTTTCTCCTTTTATGTCTATTTGTGTTTGTCTTATGTATTGAGGTGCTCCTATATTGGGTGCATAGATATTTACAATTTTTATGTCTTCCTTTTGGATTGATACCTTGATCATTATGTAGTGTCCTTTCTTATCTCTTGTAATATTCTTTACTTTTAGGTCTGTTTTGTCTGATACGAGGATTGCTTCCCTAGCTTTCTTTTGATTTCCATTTGCATGGAGTATATTTTTCGATCCTCTTCCTTTCAGTTGTATGTGTGTTTGGGTCTGAAGTGGGTTTCTTGTAGGCAGCATATATATGGTCTTGAATGTATCCATTCAGCCAGTCTGTGTCTTTTGCTAGGAGCATTTAATCCATTTATGTTCCAAGTAATTATTGATATATACATTCTAACTGCCATTTTCTTAATTGTTTGGGGTTTGTTTTTGTAGATCTTTTTCTTCTCTTGTACTTCCTGTCTATATAAGTCCTTTTAACATTTGTTATAATGTTGGTTTGGTGGTACTAAATTATCTTAACTTTTCCTTGTCTGTAAGGTTTTTGATTTTGCTATCAATTTTGAATGAGATCCTTGTTGGGTAGAGTAATCTTGGTTGTAGATTTTTCCCTTTCAGTACTTTAAATATATCACTTTTGGACTGCAGATTTTCTGCTGAAAGATCAGCTGTTAAAGGTGTGGGATTTCCTTTGTATGTTACTTGTTGCTTTTCCCTTGCTGCTTTAAACATTCTTTCTTTGTGTTTAATCTTTGTTAGTTTGATTAGAATCTGTCTTGGCGTGTTTCTCCTTTTATCCTGAATGGAACTCTTGCATTTCTTGGACTTGATTGATTATTTTGTCTTCCATGTTGGGGAAATTTTCAACTAGACTCTCTTAAAAATTTTTCTCATACCCTTCCTTTTTCTTTTCTTCTTCTGGAATCCCTGTAATTCGAATGTTGGTGTGTTTAATATTGTCCCAGCGGTCTCTGAGACTATCCTCAATTATTTTCATTCCTTTTACTTTATTCTGCCCTTTGGCAGTTATTTCCACCCTTCTATCTTCCAGGTCACTTGGCTGTCCTTCCGGCTCAGGTATTCTGCTATTGATTCCTTCTGGAGTATTTTTAATTTCAGTTAATTGTGTTGTTTGTTTCTGTATGTTGATTCTTTATTTCTTCTAGGTCTTTGTTAATTGATTCTTGCATTTTCTGTATTTTACTTTTGAGGTTTGGATCATCTTTACTCTCATTATCCTGAATTCTTTTTCAGGTAGTTTGCCTACTTCCTGTTCATTTATTTGGACTTGTGTGTTTCTAGGTTGTTTTTTCATTTACACAGTATTTCTCTTTCTTATTTTCTTTCTTTTTTTTTTTTTAACTTATTGTGTCTGAGGTGTCTGTTTCTGAGACTTGGAGGTTGAGTTCTTTCTTCCTCTCGGTTTCTGCCCTCCTGAGGTCGGTCCGGTGGTTTGTATAAGTTTTGTGCAGGGTGTGGCATGTGCTTGTGTTCTGGTAGAGGGAGTGAGTTGTCCCCCCTACCCCCTGGCAGGGCTGAGTGAGATGATAGTTCTGTCTGCTGATGATTGGGTTTGTGTTTTTGTCTTGTTTGTTGTTTGGATGAGGTGTCCTGCCCAGGGTTCTGTTGGCAGTTGGGTGATGCTGGGTCTTGTATACACGTGGTAGCTTTGTGGAGGTTCATTATTTGATACTCCCTAGGGTCACAAGTTCTCTGGTAGTCTAGGGTCTTGGAGTCAGCGCTCCCACTCCAAAGGCTCAGGGCTTGATCACTTGATGGGAATGGAGATTCCACAGGTAGTTTCTTATGACATTAAATGAGATTAAAACAAATAACACAAAAACGAGAAACAAAAGACACACCACAGACAAATGTCAGTTACATAATCAGGCAGTTGATAGCTAAAATAATGGAATATACGTACATAAATATACACCCATAAGCAAAGCCAAACGGTCCAAAAAAAAATAAAGTACAATGGATTGACCCGTGAACAGAGAAAACCAAAAATAATATCCATCAGTTAAGAACAAAACTAACCTAAAGCACAAACTGGAAAACAAAACTAAAGCAAGGTGCCAACTGGGGAATAAAGCAACAAAAACAAAACAAACACATACGGTGAGAAAAAGAAAGAGAATAGAAATGCAGGGTTAAATAGAGGTAGACGAAGAAGACATATTAAAGATTAACCGCAGTGGGAAAAGAACAGTAGGAAAAGCAAACAAAGGAATACATGTAGGAAAAAATAGTAGTATTTTAAAATTTAAAAGCTGAAAGTAAAGAAAGGAAAAGGATAGGAAATAAAAGAAGAGAAAAGAAAACCCCACAGAACCATGAAAGGCCAATGTAGAGGCAGAAGTATGTAACAGAAATAAAAAGTGTGATTTAAAAAAGTTTATAAAGCTAAATAGATTTAATAGTGCTAATAAAGTCAAAAGATACAACAGCAGATGAAAAAGAAAAAAAAAAATCCAGAAGTAACCACAGAACAGTCAAAATATAAGAATAATAAATGTCTTTCTTGAGTCTCTGCCGTCAGCATCCTTTCCCTTGTTGGGAGTCACAGTCCTCCTTGCCTCCCTAGAATGCACTCCAGCACTGGGCTGGTGTCTGGGTCTGCTGTGGGGGCAGCTCAGACTCTAATCTGGTCCTACTCCTGTGTGTTCTTGCCTCTAATGGCCACAGCTGTCAGAACGCACATGCATTTTCTTTTGTGAGAGTTCTCAAAGTCCTTTTATATATTCTATAGATACAGAGTCTGCGTAGTTGATTGTATGGATTTAATCCACAGTTTGTACAGCTAGTGGGAAGGTTTTGGGTCCTCTTCCTTAGCCATGGTGCCCTGGTTTCAGTTGGGTTTTATCTCCACCTCTGCATGTGGGTCATCTTAGAGGGCTCCCTGGCTTGGGTCCTTTTCTGTAGCTCCTCAAGTCAGGCACATAAAGGGATTCCCCTGGCACATAAAGGGACTTCCCTCCCTTGTTTCCTGAGTCAAGAGCTTGAAGGGCCAGTGTCTCTCTTGTTCAGCTACTGGTGTTGGCATGTGGCGAGAGAGATGCTATGGTGATGGCTCCATCCCCTACACATGACTGAGCTTATTGCGTTCCCTCAGTGTCTGGTTTTCCTCCACAGGCTTTTCCCACCACAATCTCCTCACCTCCCCTCGGGCTGTCTCCCCACAGTCAACAGAAATCCTCGCCCTGGAATTGCTCTACAATCCCTGTGCTCCAGCTCCCAGCCACTGAGCCTTCTAGGAGACCTGTCTGGGATGTGTATAGCTGCAGCAAGGATTGTCTGTGCGATTCTCATTCCATTTAGACTGTCACAGATCAGCTGCTTCACTCTCAGCATCAAATGTTTCTCCTTTGACCCAAAGAGTTGTCCCGTGTGGGGATCAGACCCTTGCTTTGGTTCCCCCACCCACCGAGGGCAGGTCCAGTCCTGCTAACTCTCCTAACTCTCCTGTTCCCCTTCCTTCCTTCGTCCTGCCGAGTTTTGCGTGGTTCTGTGTATCTTTCCCACTGGCGGGCACTCCTGCCCACTCTCAGCTGGTGCTCTGCACACGCTTCTGTGTCTGAAGGTGCGTTCCTGATGTGTCCATGGAGAGAGATGCACTCCACATCCACCTCCGCCTCCGCCATCTTTTTCTCCCTTTGGCTGGTTCTAGCTGTTGCTTCCTGACCTGCATACAGGTTTCTTAGGAGACAGCAGAAGACAGGTAAGGGGATTTGGTATTCCCATCGCTTTAATAATTTTCCACAGTTTGTTGTGATCCACACAGTCAAAGGTTTATCATAGTCAATGAAGCAGAAGTAGATGTTTTTCTGGAATCCCCTTGCTTTATGATCCAATGAATGTTGGCAGTTTGATCTCTGGTTCCTTTTCTAAACCCAGCTTGTACATCTTGAAGTTCTCGGTTCATGTAGTGCTGAAGCCTAGCTTGAAGGATTTTGAGCATAGCCTTACTAGCTAGTGAATTGAGTGCAGTTGCTTGGTAGTTTGAACATTTTTTGTCATTGCCTTTCTTTGGGATTGGAATGAAAACTGATCTTTCCCCATCCGTTGCCCATTGCTGAGTTTTCCAAGTTTGCTGACATATTGAGTGCAGCACTTTAATAGCATCATCTTTTAAGATTTTAAATAGCTCAGCTGGAATTCCATCACCTCCTCTAGCTTTTGTTTGTTTGTTCTTTGCTTCTTATGTTTTTATTTTTTAAAAATTAATTTATTTTAATTGGAGGATAATTACAGTATTGTGATGGTTTTTGCCATACATCAACATGAATTGGCCATAGACATACATATGTCCGCCCCATCCTGAATCCCCTTCTCACCTCCCTCCCCACCCTGTCCCTCTAGGTGTCCCAGAGCGCCAGCTTTGGGTGCTCTGCTTCGTGCATCAAACTTGCACTAGTCCTCTGTTTTACATATGGTGATATGTACGTTTCAATGCTATTCTCTCAAGTCATCCCATTCTCGCCTTCTCCCACTGAGTCCAAAAGTCTGTTCTTTACATCTTTCTCCTTTGTTGCCCTGCAGGTAGGATTGTTGGTACCATCTTTCTAAATGCCATATATATGTGTTAATATACAGTATTTGTCTCTTTCTGATATACTTCACTCTGTATGATCGACTCCAGCTTCATCCACCTCATTAGAACTGACTCAAATGCATTAGTTTTTATAACTGAGTAATATTCCATTGTGTATATGTACTACAACTTCCTATCTATTCATCTGCCAATGGACATCTAGGTTGCTTCCATGTCTTAGCTATTGTAAACAGTGCTGCAGTGAACACTGGGGTACTTGTGTCTCCTTCAGTTCTGGTTTCCTTGGGGTTTATGCCCAGCAGTGAGATTGCTGGGTTGCATGGCAATTCTGTTCTTGGCTTTTGAGGAATCTCCACACTGTTCTCCACCAACAGTGTAAGAGGGTTCCCTTTTCTCCATGTCCTCTACAGCATTTATTGTTTGTAGACTTTTTGATGATAGCCATTCCGACCAGTGTGAGATAATACCTCATTGTGTTTTTGATTTGCAGTTCTCTAATGATGAGAAATGTCAAGCATCTTTTCATGTGTTTACTAGCCATCTGTATGTCTTCTTGGAGAAACGTCTGTTTAGGTCTTCTGCCCACTTTCTGATTGGGTTGTTCATTTTTCTCGTATTGAGCTGCTAAATATATTTTGGAGACTAGTCCTGTGTCAGTTGTTTCATTTGCTGTTGCTTTCTCCCATTCTGAGGGCTGTCTTTTCACCTTGTTCATAGTCTCCTTCATTGTGCAAAAGGTTTTACGCTTAATTAGGTCCCATTTGTTTGTTCATTTTTTTATTTCCATTACTCTGGGAGGTGGGTCAGAGAGTGTTCTGTTTTTGTCTGCGAGTTGTATAGTTGCCGGTCTTGCATCTAGGTCTTCAGTCCATCTTGGGTTTATTTTTGTGTGTGGTGGTAGCACCGTCCTAGTGTCATTCTTCTAAGCACAGCTGACCAGTCTTCCCAGCACCACTGGTTGAAGAGACTGTCTTTTCTCCATTGAATATTTTTGCTTCCTTTGTCAAAGATAGGGTGTCCATAGGTATGGATATATCTCTGAACTTTCTATTTTGTTCCGTTGATCTGTATTTCTGTCTTTGTGCCAGTACTGTCTTGATGACTGTAGCTTTGTAGTATAGTCTGAAGTTGGGAAAGTTGATTCTGGTTCCATTCTTCTTTCTCAAGATTGCTTTGGCTATTTTGGATCTTTTGTAGCTCATACAAATTGTGAAATTATTGGTTTTAATTTTGTGAAAAATACCATTGGTAGTTTGATAGGGATTGCATTGACTCTGTAGATTGCTTTGGGTAGTATATTCATTTTCACTATATCAATTCTTCCAATCCAAGAATGTGGTATTTCTCCGTCTATTTGTGTTATCTTTGATTTTTTTCATCAGTGTTTTACAGTGTCTGTATGTCTAAATATTTTATTCTTTTCATTGCAATGGTGAATGGGATTGTTTCCTTAATTTTTCTTTCTGTTTTCATTGTTGGTATATAGGAATGCAAGGGATTTCTGTGTATTCATTTTATATCTTTTGAATTTACTACATTCATTGATTAGCTCTAGTTATTTCCTGCTGGCATCTTTGGGGTTTTCTGTGTAGAGAATCACGTCATCTGTGTGAGACATTTACTTCTACTTTTCCATCCTGGATTCCTTTTACTTCTTTTTCTTCTCTGATTGCTGTGGCTAGGATTTCCAAAGCTATGTTGAGTAGCAGTAGTGAGAGTGGGCACCCTTGTCTTGTTCCTGATTTTCGAGGAAATGCTTTCAAGTTTTAGCCATTGAAGATAATGTTTGCTGTGGGTTTGTTGTATGTGGCTTTTATTATCTTGAGGTATGTCCCTTCTATGCCTACTTTCTGGAGAATTTTTTATCATAAATGAGTTTTGAATTTTGTAAAAGGCTTTCTCTGCATCTGTGGGAATAATCATATGGTTTTTATCTTTCAATTTGTTGATATGGTGTATCACATCAATTGATTTGTGAATATTGAAGAGTTCTTACATCCTTGGACTAAAGCCCACTTGATCATGATGTATTATCTTTTTAATATGTCATTGGATTCTGTTTGCCAGAATCTGCTGAGGATTTTTGCATCTGTGTTCATCAGTGATATTGGCCTGTAGTTTACTTTTTGTGCATGTGGCATCTTCATCTGATTCTGCTATCAGAGTGATTCATGTGCCCTTGTAGGATGAGTTTGGAAGTTTTCCTTCCTCTGCAATTTTCTGGAAGAGTTTGAGTAGGATAGGTATTAGCTCTTCTTGAAATTTTTGGCAGAATTCACCCATGAAACCATCTGGTCCTGGGCTTTTGTTTGTTGGAAGATTTTTGATTATAGTTCTGTTTTCCATGCTTGTGAATTTCTGTTTCTTCCTGGTTGAGTTTTGGAAGGTTATACTTTTCCAAGAATTTGTTCATTTCTTCCAAGTTGTCCATTTTATTGGCATACAGTTGCTCATAGTAGTTTATGTTTGTTTGTATCTGTGTGTTGTCTGTTGTAATTTCTCCATTTTCATTTCTAATTTTATTGGTTTGAGTCATCTCCCTCTTTTGTATCTTGATGTGTTTGGCTAACAGTTTGTCTCTTTGGTTTATCTTCTCAATATCTTTTTCATTTATTTCTGCTGATTTTTATGATTTCTTCCCTTCTGCTGACTTTGGGTTTTTATTGTTCTTTTTCTAGTTGCTTTAGGTATAAGGTTAGGTGGTTTGTTTGATTTTCTCTTGTTTCTTGAGGCAGGCTTGTATTGCTGTGAACCTCCCTCTTAGCACTGCTTTACTGTAGAGTCCATAGTCCTGGATTGTTGTGTTTTCATTGTCATTTGTTTCTATGCATATTTTGACTTCCTTTTTCATTTCTTCAGTGATCTGTTGGTAACTCAGAAGCGTGTTGTTTAGCCTCCATATGTTTGTGTTTTCTTACAGTTTTTTTTTCCTGTAGTTGATATCTAATCTTACAGTATTATGATCAGAAAAAGTTCTTGAAATGATTTCAGTTTTTTAATACTCACCAAGGCTTGATTTGTGGCCCAAGATGTGATCTGTCCTGGAGAATGTTCCATGCACATTTGAGAAAAAAGTGGAATCCATTGTTTTGGGGTGAAATGTCCTGCAGATCAATTAGGTCTGTGTGGTCCAATGTATCATTTAAGCTTGTTAATTTTCTGTCTGGATGATCTGTCCATTGGTGTGAGTGGGATATTAAAGCCCCCCAATATTTTTGTGTTACTGTCAGTTTCCCCTTTAATAGTTGTTAGAATTTGCCTTATGTATTGAGATGTTCCTATGTTGGGTGCATATATATTTATAATTGCCTTAAATTGTGCATAGAGGATAATGGGGGAAGGGGTGGAGTCATGCAAGGACAGCAGCTCCTGGCCCTAATCGAAGCCAGGCTTTCAAATTTATCATATGCAAAAGTTCAGGTGAATTACATCATCTTCTGGCCAGGAGGTCTGTTAACATTTTAAGAAACTTATCTTTCTCTAAAGGTGATTATTCCAAAGTCAGGCACCAGCCTCTAAACAAGCATTGGACAAAGCTGCATTCCTATAGGGCAAAGGTGAGGTGGGCTCAATCAAGAAAAGAATTAACTCAAGGGTCCAAGGTTACAAACATTGAGGCTACTACTTACATTTCTATACACCCATTATACCAATCAATACACTGCCAAGGACACAGTAGGTAGGGAGTATGGAGACTTAGAAGCAAACATTGGCCCAATAAGTGAAAAACCCTTCACCAATACAATTTCTAAACAATCTTTTAACTACTCAAAGGAATCTGTGTTTAGACAGTTTAGAACATCTCCTGCCTCTCACAGTTGGGAGGCTCTGAACAATCACATGTGGCCGGAAAAACCTATTCTGGCAGGCTAGAGGATTTCCAAAGGAGTTTGTAGGTTGAAACACTGTCACACCCAGGAATTATTAACTGGAGCTGTAAGCTAACTCTTTTTTCAGAGAGAGGTAGGGGGGGATAGCCCCCCGTAAAGTCAGAGGTGTAGGTGAGAGCACAAAGCAGAAAGTAGGCAGACTCTGGTTTTGGGGGTAGATGCTCGAGAATTTCCAGGGAGACTCCTGAGGCTTGATCCTGCCTTTGCGTATGCCAAGCCTCCTTCCTCATGACCTTTGCCATGGGCGGAGCTCGCTCCCCGCATCTCTTATAACAGTTTTTATTTTGAAGTATTTTATCTGATATGAGAATTGCTACTCCAGCTTTCTTTTGGTCTCCATTTGCATGAGATATCTTTTCCATCCCCTCACTTTCAGTCTGTATGTGTCCCTTGGTTTGAGGTGGGTCTCTTGTAGGCAGCATTATATAGGGGTCTTGTTTTTGTATCCATTTGGCCAGTCTTTGTCTTTGGTTGGAGCATTTAACCTATGTATGTTTACGGTAATTATTGATAAGCATGATCCCATTACCATTTACTTTATTGTTTTATAAACCTTTTCCATGTTTCCTGTCAAGAGAAAATCTTTTAGCATTTGTTGAAGTGCTGATTTGGTGGTGCTGAATTCTGTTAGCTTTTGCTTGTCTGTAAAGCTTTTGATTTCTTCTTTAAATCTGACTGAGATCTTTGTTGGGTCGAGTAATCTTGGTTGCTTTTTCCTTTCATCACTTAAATATATCCTGCCATTTGTTTCTGGCCTGCAGAGTTCCTGTTGAAAGATCGATTGCTATCCTTATGAGGATCCCCTTGTGTGTTATTTGTTGCTTTTCCCTTGCTGCTTTTAACATTTATTATTTGTGTTTAATTTTTGTTAGTTTGATTACTATGTGTCTTGGTGTGTTTCTCCTTGGGTTTATCCTGTATGAGACTCTGTTCTTGGACTTGGGTGGCTATTTCCTTCCCCATTTTAGGTAAGTTTTCGACTGTTATCTCCAGTACTTTATCATATTCTTTCCTTTTATTGTCTTCTGGAATGCCTATGATTTGAATGTTGGGGCACTTAACATTGTCCCAGAGGTCTCTGTGGCTGTCCTCATTTCTTTCTAGTCTTTGTTCTTTTTTGCACTGTTTCATTCATTTATACCATTCTATCCGCCAGCTCACTTATCCTTTCTTCTGCCTCAATTACTTTACTGTTGGTTCCGTCCAGAGTATTTTTCATCTCAGTTATTACATTGTTCATTACTGATTGGCTGTTCTTTATTCCTTCTAGGTAGGTGCTTGTAAACATTTCTTACGTCTTCTCAATCTGTGTCTCTAGTCTGTTTATCTGTATCTCCATTTTGTTTTCAAGATTTTGTATCATCTTTACTATCATCATTCTGAATTCTTTTTCAGGTAGACTTCCTATTTCTTCATCTTTGGTTTGGTTTGGTGGTTTTTTTCATATTCTTTGACCTGCTGGGTATTTCTTTGCCTTTTCATTTTATTTAGTGTGCTGTGTTTACGGTCTGCTTTCTGCATGCTGGAGGGGCATAGTTCCTCTCAATTGTGGAGTCTGCTGCCTGTGGGTTGGGTTGGCCCAGTGGCTTGTGAAGGTCTCCTGGTTGGGGAACTTGTGTCTGTTTCCTGGTGAATGGAGCTGGATGTTGTCTCTCTGGAGGACAGTACAGTGTCCAGTAGTGAGTTTATGGGTTTGGTATACCTTTGGGCAGCCTTCTCATTTTTTTAATGTTCAGTGTCGTGTTCCTGCTTTGCTGGAGGATCAGTGTGGGGTGTCTTGCACTGGAGGTTGCTGGCTCTTGGGTGGAGCTTGATCTCAGTGTAGTATGGAGGTTTTGGGATAGGCCTTTATCTATTAATGTTCCCCGGGGTCAGGAGTTTTGTTATGGTCCAAAGTTCTGGAGTTGAGCCTCCTGCCTCTGGGTTTCGGTCCCCACCTTTTACAGTAGCATCAAGATTCCAACCACACAGCACAGAAGATAAAACCACTAGGTTAATGGTGAAACAACTCACCACAGCCGGAAACAAAGAGATTCACAGAGTTATACAGAAAAGAGAAGAGGGAGAAAGCAGATAGAGGTGATCAGGAGAAAAGGGAGAGTCAAAAGGGAAGGGACCAATCAAGCCAGTAATGAAATCCCTAAGTGAAAATGGATACTGAAAATCAGACTCTTAAAGATACAAAATTAATAACAAGA
Source organism: Bos indicus (assembly GCF_029378745.1). Classification (NCBI taxonomy): domain Eukaryota; kingdom Metazoa; phylum Chordata; class Mammalia; order Artiodactyla; family Bovidae; genus Bos; species Bos indicus. The sequence goes on along the minus strand of NC_091770.1, from coordinate 3,742,913 downwards.
GCCCAAAAAGCAAAAGTTAAAAAACTAAAGTAAAAATTAGACTCTCAAAAGTACAATATACAAAAAGCCAGAGTCAAACATAAAAATAAACAATGTGGGATTTATTTAAAAAGTAAGTTTTTTTAAAGAAAGATATAAGTAGGCTATTAAAAAGTTAAAGGAGTACTAAAGAAGCATATTAGGACAATATGAGGGGAAAAAGCAAAGGAAGGGGAAAAAAGAGGGAAAAAAAGATAAAATAATAATAACAAATTAAAAGGAATTTAAAAACTAACAAAAACTTTAAAAATAATAACAAGAAAAACATATCAGAAATGTCTCTGGAGCTGTTGTGGGTAGTGTGGGGTCAGTTCAGTGTCAGATTTTCCCTTGTTCCAGCTCGTGCTTGTTCTCAAAGTCTGCGGTTGCCCCTCAAATGTACCGTCGCAGCTTAACTGCAGGGTTTTAATCTGTTGCACCTGCCGGTTCTGGAGCGGTCCCCCCTCCTTTTCATTGCTTAGGTTGGCCTCCTCTGTTTGCAGGTCTCTCTTCAGTGTCTAATTTCTGCCCTGACATGAGAGGGTGAAAATGCCCACTAATTTGGGTGCACTTGCTCAGCTGTGCTTTGGAGGGGGAGGGGCACTGCTAACAAAACACTCATGTGTGGGGAGCACTTGCAGTGGATGGACCACACGGGGGCTGCCACAGCGCAAGGCAGCATGTGCCTCCCAAGTCCAAGCTGCTCAGGCTCCCGGGTGCACTGTGAGGGCACAGTCCCAGTGGGCTGTGCATTTCCTCAGGGGAGCTGGTCTCAGGCTGTGACACTGCCGGCAGATGGGAACCATCCAGGATCCCAGGAAGACGTGGTTAGCGGTTGGCAGCCTGCTTAGTGCTTGCTGGGAAACATGGTCCCTGGGGCTGAGATTGCAGTGGTCCCTTGCCTTTCGCCTCTGGCTGTCCTACACCTGTCTCTCTGCCTCCAGGGAGAGCCACAAACAGCAGCTCCCCTTTGATATTTGCAGGGGTGCGACCCTTTGCTCTGTGAGTGCACCAGGGGTCATGGTGCGGCATTAGAGCCTTACCTAGGGAAAGGTCCCTTGCTTTTCTTTGTTTCTCTGGCCTTCCCATGGTTTGGGTTTTCCCCATTCTGTCTGTGCTGTGTCACATTGGTCCCCTCATTGAGTCCTCGTGGCATTCAACCCTGGCCTTTTCCCTAAGGACCGACTGCAGCACGCACCTCTGCACCCGGCCCCACTCACTGTGGGCAGTTGCAAGCCTGGGAGCTGCTTCTTGGCTGGTAATTGCCTTTCAGCAGGATTTCTGTGGTGATTTTTTATGCTGCCTCTGAGATTCCAAAGCTCCCCACTGATCCCACCTATGAGAGGGTTTCCTGTTGTGTGGAAACTTCTCGACTCCCTCCCCAGGACTAGTCTCCATCCGAAAATCCTTGCTCTCCCTTTTCGTCTTTATCCTTTGTGCTACATAATTTTAGAGAAATTGGTATCTGGGGTCCTCTGCCAACACTCAGAAGTTGTTTAGTGGAAGTTGCTCCACACGCAGATGATATTTTGATGTATTTGTAGGGGAGAAAGTGGTCTCCCCCTCCTATTCCTCTGCCATCTTGGAACTGCTTCCCTCCTCTAGCTTTGTTTGTAGGCCGACTTGACTTCACACTCCAGGATATCTGGCTCTTAAGTGAGTGACTACACCATCATGGTTTTCTGGGTCATTAACACCTTGTTGGTGCAGTTCTGCTGTGTATTCTTGCTACCTCCTCTTAATCTCTTCTGCTTCTGTTAGGTCTTTAGCATTTCTGTCCTTTATTGTGCCCATCCTTGCATGAAATGTGCTCTTGATATCTCCAATTTTATTGATGAGATCCCTAGTTTTTCCCATTCTGTTATTTTCCTCTCTTTCTTTGCATCATTCATTTAAGAATCTAGTAGGCAGATCTAATCCCCTGAAGTATTTGTCACCTCCACTGTATAATCATAAGGGATTTGATTTAGGTAATACCTGAATGGTCTAGTGTTTTTCCCTACTTTCTTCAGTTTAAGCCTGAATCTTCCAGTAAGGAGCTTATGATGTGAGCTAGGTAAGAGCTAAAATTTAGTACTATTTCAGTAGGTAAACATTCTGTTATCTCCATTAACTTTGTTCATAGAAATGCTTCTTAAGACCCACTGGACTCCAAGATACTCCAAGATGTCTGGCTCTGAGTGAGTGACCACACCACTGTGGTTATCTGGGTCATAAAGACCTTTTCTGTATAGTTCTTCCACATGTTCTTTCCACCCTTTCTTAATCTCTTCTGCTTCTGTTAAGTTGTTACTATAACATTTTATAGGAGGCAGTGACCAAAACTACCCAAAAGAAAAAATAATGCTGAAAAGGAAAAGTTCAGTTCAGTTGCTCAGTTGTGTCCGACTCTTTGCAACCCCATGGACCACAGCACGCCAGGTCTCCCTGTCCATCACCAACTCCCAGAGTTTACCCAAACTCATGTCCATTGAGCGGTGATGCCATCCAACCATCTCATCCTCTGTCGTCCCCTTCTCCCACTGCCTTCAGTCTTTCCCAGCATCAGGGTCTTTTCAAATGCTTCAGCTCTTTGCACCAGATGGCTGAAGTATTGGAGTTTCAGCTTCAACATCAGTCCTTCCAATGAACACTCAGGACTGGTCTCCTTTAGGATGGACTGGTTGGATCTCCTTGCAGTCCTAGGGACTCTCAAGAGTCTTCTCCAACACCACAGTTCAAAAGCATCAATTCTCTGGCGCTCAGCTTTCTTTATAGTCCAATTCTCACATCCATACATAACCACAGGAAAAACCATAGGCTTGACTAGACGGACCTTTGTTGGCAAAGTAATGTCTCTGCTTTTTAATATGCTGTCTAGGTTGGTCATAACTTTTCTTCCAAGGAGTAAGCGTCTTTTAATTTCATGGCTGCAGTCACCATCTGCAGTGATTTTGGACCCCCAAAAAATAAAGTCAGCCACTATTTCCCCATCTATTTGCCATAAAGTGATGGGACTGGATGCCATGATCTTTGTTTTCTGAATGTTGAGCTATGGCCAACTTTTTCACTGTCCTCTCACTTTCATCAAGAGGCTCTTTAGTTCTTCTTCACTTTCTGCCATAAGGGTGGTGTCATCTGCATATCTGAGGTTATTGATATTTCTCCCAGCAATCTTGATTCTAGCTTCTGCTTCTTCCAGTCCAGCGTTTCTCATGATGTACTCTGCATATAAGTTAAATAAGCAGGGTGACAATAAACAGCCTTGACGTACTCCTTTCCCGATTTGGAACCAGTCTGTTCCGTGTCTAGTTCAAACTGTTGCTTCCTGACCTGCATACAGATTTCTCAAGAGGCAGGTCAGGTGGTCTGGTATTCCCGTCTCTTTCAGAATTTTCCAGAGTTTCTTGTGATCCACACAGTCAAAGGCTTTGGCATAGTCAATAAAGCAGAAATAGATGTTTTTCTGGAACACTCTTGCTTTTTTGATGATCCAGCGGATATTGGCTATTTGATCTCTGGTTCCTCTGCCTTTCCTAAAACCAGCTGGAACATCTGGAATTTCACGCTTCACATATTGCTGAAACCTGGCTTGGAGAATTTTGAGCATTACTTTACTAGCGTGTGAGGATAAGTGCAATTGTGTGGTAGTTTGAGCGTTCTTTGGCATTGCCTTTCTTCAGTTTAAATCTGAATTTGGCAATAAGGAGTTCATGATCTGAGCCACCGTCAGCTGTGTCTTGGGTGGCGCTACACGGCAGGGCTTAGTTTCATTGAGTTAGACAAGACTGTGGTCCATGTGGTCAGATTGGCTAGTTGTCTGTGATTGTGGTTTCAGTCTGTCTGCCCTCTGATGCCCTCTCTCAGCGTCTGCCGTCTTACTGGGGTTTCTCTTACCTTGGACGTGGGGTAGCTCCTCTCGGCCACGCCAGCGCCGCGCAGCCACCGCTTGCTGCAAGTAGGTGTCTGAAAAACCGGCGGTTGTCTGGGATTTACCTGCTAAAATACTACTAAATTTTAGCTCTTACTACTTTTCACAGTTACTTTATCAAGTGTGATTTTTAAAGTCTTATTATTTTGTTAAAATCAGAAATAGCACTAATCTTATAGCAGTACCTGCTTCTGAACTTCAACAGTATCCTGTCTTGTTGGCAGAAAGGGAATGGTTCAATCTAATTTTCTTAAGCTCTTATGAGCTTTCACTGCTTAAAGACAAGTTAATTACACATTGCGCCCAGGAAGATCTTCCCTCACTAGTGTATATAATTTTGTTTAAAATTTCACTTTCCTTTTCCAATTCTTAGTGAGCTTCTCAGAATAGAGAACTTGACTGTGAAGGTAAGGGGTGGGAAAAGCAAAGGTGTGTTCCAGGTAGACTTGCTTGTATAAAAAGATAATGTGATTGGAGACTTTAAAGCGACTTGATCCTGGCTTCCAGGACAGACACCTCCCCTTTGCTCCCACAGTGTGGCTGAAGTCTCACCTGCGTGCTCTCCCGCCTCTGCCGCTGTGTCACACCCACTGTCCTCCCTGTCTTCAGGGCTCCTTGAGGGTCTAAGTTCGGAAAACACTGAAGAAACCCCGTTACTACTTTCACCTCCACTCTCTTCCTTTCTTACACAGAAGGAGCTAGAGATGTCAGTTTCTAAATTTTTATACAAACATTTTAAAGAAAAGTGTCCCATGGAAACCAGTGTTTTCAAGAATTCAAGGGTATCCTTAAAGTGCCCCCAAATTATTTTACACATTTCTTATTTTATCTTTTTCTCCTTAGGTACCAACAGTTAAAATGATTTATGAATTATTTATTATATAAATTACTGTTTTCTCCTTTTGCTTAGCTTAAAAAAACAAAACAAAAAAAAAACACTGGACAGTTACTTTGTACTTTGTGAGAAATTTTCCCTTGTATTTATATTGTTTTTGTGTCATAGGAAGGAAAATCCCCTCGGCAGTGTCTGAAGGAAGGAAACTGCAAAGCTTTGAAATACTCATTTTTTGAGTGTAAAAGATCAATGGTAAGTGGCTAAAGATTTTTAAAAGCTTATGCTCAAAATTAGCTCTGTAGAGTCAAATATGTTAGTGACTTAGTAATTATAAATAGGTTGCAGTGGTGTCACTTGGAAAAAAAGATGTACTTTTTTCTCACCCAGTGAATTAATGTGAGGTTCATGGAAACCCACAGCTGATTGTTCTATTATGCTGACCACAGTAGCTGAACTTCATGAATTTCTAAAAACGAGTTAAGACCATGGTCTTGGCAAGTATAAATGGAAAAGAGTTGATGTTGGTCACTGTATTTGGGTCATTTGGCGATTGCACAGCCATAATGCGGGATCTAAAGGGTGTGTACTGCTCCTTACATGTTGATGTGATTGGAAAAAATGTTGGCATCTGTGTTTGAATCTGTAGTGATGAACTGTGGAGAGACAGCCTGAAGGACATTACAAATCTCATCTTTGATTCAAAGATTCACAAAGGTCTTTGGAATAGAAACCAGGAGCCTTGTGTTTGTGAAAAGAAAATAAGAAATCACAAAAATGAACATCCCTTTAAAAACAGCAGTAACTTTAACTTGAACATGCTCTCGATTGGTCAGCAGCACTTACATCCCTTTCCTTTTGTTGATAGGAGAAGCAGAGCGTATAGGATATTATGATCTGGGAGGCCAGAGAAAAACTTTGCTAACTAATCAGATCCAGGGAGGTGTAAAGTGAGATTAAAATTGGCAATGCTTTCTCAAGTGACACAGTTCTTTGCCATATTTTCCTGTCATTTAATGTAGGAAAAGAGGATTTTCTTGCCTTCTCCCACACAGTTTTGTTACCCTTGTAAAATGCAAGCCTTTAGACCTTTCCAAGAATGTTAAATCATGTTTATATAATTGAGAAGTCATAAAGAACAGTTAGTGTAGGAGGCAATGAGGTGTCCTTATTAATCACAATGACTGGATTTGTAATAAACTCCCTGTTAATTCCTATCCTGAAACTCAGGCTTTGATCTCCAAAGAACATTAAGAAATCAGAACATATAAAGCTTTTCCACAGTTTTATCTGCCTTCTGCAGACATTTGTAATAATCTTGAGTAAAAAAAAGTTAACATGCTTCTGACCATTTCTAAATATCAGTACGAGGCAGAACTTGACTCACACTTTGACTCTAGAAGGAGCAGTATTAGGAACCTTATAGCAGATTTAAGAGACCCTTGCAACCTTTCTTCAAGACTAGGACGCACTGGTAGTCCTCCAGTGTGAGGAATAACTGTTGCAACTTCGGTTGGTCAAAACCTGAAATAAAATGATTTAAATTGTGCTGGTAATTTTGCTTATTATTTCAAACAATGGGTATGTAACTCAGAGTGAAGGTAAAATGGTCAGTTTGAATCGGCTGTGCCCTCCTAATAGTAGCATCTCATCATCCTGATCATGACTCTCGTTTGAAGATTACTTGGTTTTTGAAAGTGTGGCTCTTAGCTACTGTATCTGATGCTCAGATGAAGAGATAGTGGTCTGTCCCACACTGGCTGTGTTGTCCTCATTAACAGGGTTTAGCTCTAAACTAATTCATTCCTCTGGGATTTCTGTGGAATGGTATTGACTGCAGTTCTGCCTTCTGTACTGACTAGGACCCTCCATCCTGTGGCCTCACTTAAGAAGTGGCCTTACTGGGAGGCTTAAGTGAAAGAATATGCAGTTGACCTATGAGTAGTAATTTAAGGGTTTGTAATCTCAAAATGGCTGTGTGTTACATATATTTCAAGGCTCTTTTCTCAGTTACTATTTAAAGATTCTAAAAACACTTGAATATTAACCCAAATAAAGCTTAATCAGAAAGTCAGCTTTGTTAGAAGAATAATGTATATTGAGTGTACTCCAGAAAAAAAGATGAATGTAAGTTGGACTTAAGAATTCTTACTGTGACCGTGAATGGAACTCTTGTTTCTAACGCCTTCTTTCCCTCTTTGTTATTTTTTCCTCCCCCGAGCTGGGACAGTCGCCTTTTTGATTATGCTGGAGGCTGGTTTACTCCTCTCATGTAGTGACACCTGTTACCAAAACTGTGTTTGATTATGGTGTCCAAAATGTGATTTACTTGTGTATTTATTTTCAGTTGGATGCCAGATCAAGATTCAGGGGAAGAAAAGGATATTGATACTACTATGTTGAAACCAAGATGGATACAAGAAAGGACTCTGGTCATTAATCCAGAGAAGCCAAAATAAGAAACATACTTTTTGTTACATCTGTTCAGGTGGACCAGTTTTTTCCTCCATGAAACAAGAAAATGGATGAGTTCTGGTTTTCAGTAGGTATAAATGATTCCCTTGTTCTAAGTTATTCTTAGAATAAAAATTCAATTGAATAGTTATGAGCTGAGAACATAATAGATGTGTTTTAAGAATTGTTCTGAAGCACAGGGAATGGAAAGATTGTTAGTTTCCAACTTGACTTCTCTACTAGATGACACAAATTTGTGCATCCTTTGTCAGTACTGTGGAGGCCAGGGATGGGACTGTGAAAATCAACATGCAGCCTGATGAGAAGATAATCCGTCTGGAAAGTTTAGGGTAAAACTTTCTTTTATTCAGATTGTACTATTTAGTTCTAAAATAAATTGTGTTTGACTGCTTGGTGAAGAAATGCTTCCCCTGCACTGATTCATTCAGTAACAACCTCAAAACGTTAATGCCACTCATTAGGCAAAGCTGGATCCAAATCTGGGACTATGCTGCCAGGCCTTCTGGCCTCCTCTCCTGAGTGTTTTTCTGTTTCCTGACCTCATTTTTAGGCTGGCCCTCTCTCCATAATGGGGAAGAGGCCAGTGTCCCCCCAAAGCACACATCCTTAAAGTCTGTGATCCCAAAAGAAGAAAGATAACCTCCTTTTCTGGGGTCCACTAATCAGATTCCACAAAAGAACTGTTGTCTTCTCTGGAACAACTGCCTTTGAATTGGACCAGTCCCTGTGGGAAAAGGGACAGGACCCCATGATCTTGGCCAGGGCTGGGTCTTAGGCACTGTATTTGGTAATTCATGTCAGAATCACCTTGGTTGAGTGGTGGGCCTTTATCCTAAAAGGAAAGGATTCAGAGCAAACTGAAATAGCAGGTGTTGACGTTAGAAGGCAAGACTGAAAATTATGAAATACTTGAAAAAGTTTACAATCACAGTGATTTTATTCCAGTCACATAATACAGTAGAGCCAGATATGAATCCAAGTTTCTAGTTTTATTTTCAGGATTGAAGAATGATGGAAGAGCCGTTGCTTCTTCATAGATCTGCAGTTCACTGGAGTTAGAACAATCAAGGTATTTTATAGCTCTTTGCTTTCTTAAAAGTTCACCTAAAGTGAAAATTCTGTTATCAGCACTGGTCCTTGCTGCAGAACATCACTGAGGTCTATTTTATATATTATTCATTGGTAAAAAGAAAATGATAGATTTTTTTCAATAAATTTTTGTATATATCTGTTTAAGTGCCACAACTTTTATTAAAGGTTAAGTTTGTTAAGAAACTCAAATTATGTTATAGAGCCCTATCTTTTCTTAGCTACAGCTTTTTTGAGAGCTTCACTGGGAGAAATTCAAATACCTTAAAATTCACTCTTAAAGTAAAGATTCAGCTTTTTTTTCTCTTAGTAGTCACAGAGTCATGAACCCATCACCACTGTCCAATTCCAGAGCATTTACACCGCTCCAGAGAGAAGCCCTGTCTCCATTAGCGGGCATTCCCTTCTCTCCTTGGGTACCCCAGTTCCTAGCAACCGCTTACACATTTTCTGTCTGTAGATTCACTTCTTCTGGGCATTTCATAAACTTAGAATTATGTAACATGTGACCTTTTGTGACTGGATTCTTTCTTCATGTTTTCAAGGTTCATCTATATGTAGCATCCATCTGTACTTCATTTCCTTTTATTGCTGAATAATATTCCATAATATAAATATACCACATTTCATGTAACCATTTATCAGTTGATGAAGATTTGGGTTGTTTGTACTTTGGGGCTATTATGACTAATGATATGAACATTCATGAATGAATTTTACGTGGACATGTTTTATTTCTGTGTCATATGGTAACTCCAGCTTTAAATGATGAACTCCCAAACTTTTCCACAGTGGCTATATCATTTATATCCCCACCAGCAATGTAGGAGGATTGCAGCTTCTCCATATCACCAACAGTTGTTATTTTTCATATTTTTGTTTGTTTTTTATATGATAACTATTTTTAAGTCATTTTTATTTTTTGAAAATTTTATTGGAGTATAGTTGATTTACAGTGTGCTGTTGGTTTCACGTGTACAATCAAATGACTCAGTTGTGAGTGTGTGTATATATTTCCCTTTTGTAGGTTTCTTTTTCCATATGTGCCATTACAGAGTATTGAGTTCCCTGTGTTGTACAGTAGGTCCTTATTATCTGTTTTATATATAGCGTATGTGTATGTCCCTCCTAATCTCCCAGTGTATTCCCTCCCCCCTTACTCCCTGGTAACCGTAAATTTGTTTTCTACAACTTTCTTTTTTAAAGCTGAGTTCATCTGTGTCAGTTAAGGTTCCGCATATAAGTGCTGTTTGTTATTCCGCTCTAGTGTTGTTTGTCTGCCTCTCTTCATTCAGTATGACAGTTCCTAGGACCATTCACGTTGCTGCAAATGGCCTAGCTCTGTTCTTTTTCTTTGGCCAAGTAATACTCTATTGTATATATGTGTCTCATCTTCTTTATCCACTCCTCTGTTGATGGACATTTAGGATACTTCCACATCTCGCCTATTGTAAATAGCATTGCAGTGAATATTGGGGTGCATGTACGTTTTTGAATTATGATTTTCTCCAGATACATGCCCAGGAGTAGGATTGCTAGGTCATATGGCTGCTGGTGGTGGTTTAGTTGCTAAGTCGTGTCAGACTCTTGCTTCCCCTCTGTCCATGGGATTCTCCAGGCAAGAAAACTGGAGTGGGTTGCCATTTCCTTCTCCAGGGGTTCTTCCTGACCCAGGAATCGAACCCAGGTCTCCTTCATTGCGGGCAGATTCTTTACCAACTGAGCTACAAGGGAAGCCCTGCTAGGTCATATGGTAGCTCTGTTTTCAGTTTTTTAAGGAATCTCCATAGTAGCTGTACCAATTTACTTTTTCATCAACAGTGTAGGAGGGTTCCCTTTTCTTCATAACCTCCTCCAGCATTTATTGTTTCTGGATGGTCATTTTGACTGGTATGAGGTGATACCTCATTGCAGTTTTGATTTCATTTCTCTAATGATTAGTGATGTGTTGAGCATCTTTTCATATGCTTTTTAGCCATCTATCTTCTTTAAAGAAATGTTTTTTTGGATCTGTGTTTTGTTTTTTTTTAACTGAGTTGCTTGCTTTTTTGATATTGAGCTATTTGTACATTTTGGAGATTAATCTCTTGTTGATTCCTTCACTTGCAAATATTTTCTTCCATTTTGAGGATTATCTTTTCTTTTTGTTTATGGTTTCATTTGCTATACAAAAGCTTTTAATTAGGTCCCTTTTCTTTATTTTTATTTTCATTACTCTAGGAGGTGGATTGAAAAAGATCTTACTGTAATTAATGTCAGAGTGTTCTGCCTATGTTTTCCTCTAGGAGTTTTTAGTATCTGGCCTTGCATTTAGGTCTTTAACTCATTTTGAGTATTTTTGTCTGTGGTGTTCATTCTTTTACATTTGCTGTCCGGTTTGCCCAGAACCACTTAGTGAAGAGACTGTCTTTTCTCCATTGTATATTCTTGCCTCCTTTGTCATGGATTAGGTAGCCATAGGAATAAGGGTTTATCTCTGGACTTTGTACCTGTTCCGTTGATCTGTATTCCTGTTTTTGTGCCAGTACCATACTATTTTGACTGCTCTAGCTTTGTAGTCTGAAGTCAGGGGGCCTGATTCCTCCAGCTCCATTTTTCTTTCTCAAGATTACTTTGGTTATTCATGGTCTTTCATGTTTCCATACAAATTGTAAAATTTTTTGTTCTAATTCTGTGGAAAATGCCATTGTTAATTTGATAGGGTTTGCATGGAATCTGTAGATTGCTTTGGGTGGTGTCATCATTTTTACAATATTGATTCTTCCAGTCCAAGAACATGGTATATCTCTCCATCTGTGTGTATCATCTTTTATTTCTTTCATCAGTATCTTACAGTTTTCTGAGTACAGATCTTCTGCCTCCTTAGGTAGGTGTTTTATTCTTTTTGATGTGATGGTAAATAGGATTGTTTCCTTGATTTCTCTTTCTGATCTTGTTATTAGTGTATGGGAATGCAAGATATTTCTGTTAATTAATTTTGTATCCTGCCAGTTTATCAAATTCACTGAAGAGCTCTAGTGGTTTTCTGGTAGCATCTTTAGGATTTTCTGTGTATAGTATCATGTTATCTGGAAAGAGTGAGTTTTACTTCTTCTTTTCCAATTTGGATTCCTTTTATTTCTTTTTCTTCTCTGATTGCCATGGCTAGGACTTCCAAAATTATGTTGAATAAAAGTGGTGAGAGTGGACATCCTTGTCTTGTTCCTGATCATAAAGAGATGTTTTCAGTTTTTCACCGTTGAGAATGATGTTTGCTATGCGTTTGTTGTATACGGCCTTTATTATGTTGAGGTAGGTTCCCTCTATGCCCCCTTTCTGGAGAATTTTTATCATAAATGGGTGTTGAATTATGTCAAAAGCTTTTTCTGAACCTATTGAGATGATCACATGGTTTTTATTCTTCAATTTCTTGATGTGTGTATCTCACAACATTGTATTTATACAACAATGTTGTATATCTGGATCGATTTCCAGATACTGAAAACTGCATCACGGGTATAAATTCCACTTGATCATAGTGTATGATCCTTTTAATGTGTTTTTAGATTCAATATGATCATACTCTGTTGAGGACTTTTGCTTCTATGTTCATCAGTGGTATTGGCCTGTAATTTTTTTTGTGATATCGTGGTCTGATTTTGGTTTCAGTATGACGGTGGCCTTGTATTGGTAGAATGAGCTTGGGAATGTTCCTTTCTCTGAAATTTTTTTGGAAGAGTTTCAGAAGGGTAGCTGTTAACTCTTCTTTACATGTTTGATAGAATTCGCCTGTGAAGTCACCTGATCCTGGATTATTTGTTTGCTGGAAGATTTTTAATCAGTTTCAGTACTTGCGATTGGTCTGTTTGTATTTTCTATTTTTTCCTGGGTTTAGTCTTCAAAGGTTGTAACTTCCTAAGAATTTGTCCATTTCTTCTAGGTTGTCATTTTTATTGGCATGTAGTTGCTTGTATTATCTCTTAAAATGCTTTGTCTTTATGTGGTATCTATTGTAACTTCTTTTTCATTTCTAGTTTTATTGACTTGAATCCTCTCCTTTTATTCTTGGTGAGTCTTGCTGTTATTGTTCAGTCGCTAGGTTGTGTCTCTTTGTAACCCCATTGACTGCAGCACGCCAGGCTCCCCTGTCCACTGTCTCCTGGAATTTGCTCAGATTCACGTCCATCGAGTCAGTGATGGTATCTAACCAACTCATCCTTTGCTGTCTCCTTCTCCTTTTGCCTTCTCTTTTCCAGCATCAGGGTCTTTTCCAGTGAGTCAGCTCTTCATATCTGGTGACCAAAGTATTAGAGCTTCAGCTTCAGTCCTTTCAATGAATATTCAGGATGGTTTCCTTTAGGATTGATTGTTTTGATCTCCTTGCAGTCCAGGGGATTCTCAATAGTCTTCTCCAACACCACAATTCGAAAGCACCAATTTTTTAGCACTCAGGCTTCTTTATGGTCCAACTCTCACATCTGTACGTGTCTACTGGAAAAACCATAGCTTTGACTATACAGCCTTTTGTTGGCAAAGTGATGTCTCTGGTTTTTAATACACTGTCATGGTTTATCATAGGTTTCCTTCCAAGGAACAAGCATCTTTTCTTTTTTAAAGTGTCTTTTAATTTCATGGCTGCAGTCACCATCCAGTGATTTTGGAGCCCAAGAAAGTAACAGTTTCCACTTTTTCCTCTTCTGTTTGCCCTGAAGTGATGGGACCTGATGCCATGATCTTATTAGCTTTTTGAATGTTGAGTTTGAAGCCAACTTTTTTACTCTCCTCTTTCACCCTCATCAAGAAGCTCTTTAGTTGCTCTTCACATTCTGTCACTACAGTGGTATCATCTGCATATCTAAGATTGTTGATATTTCTCCTGGCAGTCTTGATTCCATCTTCTGCTTCTTCCAGCCTGGCATTTTGCATGATGTACTCTGCATGTAAGTTAAATAAGCAGGGTGACAACTCCTTTCCCAATTTTGATCCAGTCTGTTGTTCCATGTCTGGTTCTAACTGTTGTTTCTAGACTTGCATACAGGTTTCTCAGGAGACAGGTAAGGTAGTCTAGTATTCCCATCTCTTTAAGAATTTTCCACAGTTTGTTGTGATCCACACAGTAAAAGTCCAGGAAGCAAAGGTAGATGTCTTTCTGGAATTTTTTGTGTGGGATCCAGCAGTGTGTGCCAACAGTGGATGCTGCCAGTTTGATCTCTAGTTCCTCTGCCTTTTCGAAACCCAGCTGAAGGTTTATCAGTTTTCTGGCTGAAGGTTTAATTTCATCTTCTCAGAGAACTAGCTCGTAGTCTCATTGACCTTTACTGTTTTCTTTGTCTCTATTTCATTTATTTCTGCTCTGGTCTTTATGATTTCTTTCCTTCCGCTAATTTGGGGTTTTGTTTGTTCTTTCTGTGGTTGCTTTAGGTGTAAGTTTAGGTTGTTTATTTGAGATTTTACGTGTTTTCTGAGTAACATCGTATTGCTGTAAACTCTCAAACTTGCTTTCGCTGTGTCCTCTGGGTTTTGGATTGCAGTGCTTTGTTGTCACTTGTCTCTTCGTTCTTGATTCCCTCTTTGACGTCTTCAGTGATCCATTGCTTATTTGCTTTAGCCTCCATGCCTTTGTGTGTTTTTTTTTTTTCCTGTAATTGATTCCTAATCTCATAGCGTTGTGGTCAGAAAAGATGCCTGATACAATTTCAGTTTCTTTAAATGTACCAAGACTTGATTTGTGACCCAGGATGTGATCTGTCCTGGAGAATGTTCTGCGTGCACCTGAGAAGAAAGTGTATCCTGCTGCTTGCAGATGGAATGTCCCATAAGATATCAGTTCAGTCTCTCTGGTCTAGTATGCCATTTAAGGGTTGCATTTTTTATTAATGTTCTAGCTGGATGATCTGTCCATTGGTATAAGTGGGGTGTTCAAGTCTTCCACTGTTAATGTGTTACTGTTGATTTCCCCTTTTATGGCTGTTAGCATTTGCGTTATATATTGAGGTGCTCCTATGTTGAGTGCAAGAAAAAAACCCATATGTATGCTGTCTACAAGAGACCCACTTTAGACCTAGGGACACATATAGACTGAAACTGAAGGGATAGAAAAAGATATTGCTTGCAAATGGAAATCAAAAGAAAGCTGGAGTAGCAGTACTCACATGAGACAAAATAGACTTTAAAATAAAGACTGTTACAAGAGCTAGGGGTTTCCCTGGTGGCTCAGACTCTGGTAAGGAGTTTGCCTGCAATGAGGAGACCTGGGTTCCATCCCTGGGACAAGAAGATTCCCTGGAGAAGGGCATGGCAGTCCACTCTAGTATTCTTGCCTGGAGAATTCCATAAACAGAGGAGCCTGGTGGGCTGCAGTCCATGGGGTCACAGAGTTGGACACAGCTGAGTGACTAACACACGAGAGATAAGAACATTACGTAATGATCAGGGGATCAATCCAGCAAGAAGAAATAACAATTGTAAATATATACGTGCACTCAACATAGGAGCACCTCACTGTACTTTTCACCCTTTCGATTGTGGTCGTTCTACTAGATATGAAGTGGTATCTAACTGGGATTCTGACCACCATTTCCCAAATGGTTAATGATATTCACATGTTTTTGTGTGCTTATTGGCCATTTGTATGTCTTTGGGAAAATGTCTGTTCAAATCCTTTGCCCATTTTTCAAGTGAGTCTTTTTATTGTTGAGTTGTAAGAGGTTATTTTATACATTATGTATACAAGTTACTTAAAGACAAATGACTGGCCTTTGAAAAACACATGTTTTCTCCCAGTTTGTGGTTTATCTTGTTTAATGCTGTCTTTTGGAGCACAGTTGTTAATTTTGATGAATTCCAGTTTTTCTTTTTGGTGTATCTAAAGGAAGCCTCTGCCTATTCCAGGCTTGTGAAAATTTATTCCTGTTTTCATCTGAGTGCTTCATGGTTTTGGCTTACATATGGGTCTATGATGCATTTAAATAATACCTAGTACCTATATTTTAAATTTCTAGGTGTGGTAAAATGTACATGATGGAAAATTTACCATCTTAATCTTTTTAACAATTTTGTTTCTTTTTGGCTGTCCAGGGTCTTCGTTGCTGCTGGGCTTTTCTCTGGTGGCAAACACAGTCTGCTGTCTAGCCGTGGTACATGGCTTCTTGTTGCAGTGGTTTTTCTTGTGGAGCGCAGGCTTGAGGGTGCGTGGGCTTCGGTTGTTGCGGCTCCCAGGCTCTAGAGCACAGGGTCAGTAAGTGTGGCGCACTGGCTTAGGTTCCCGAGGCATGTGGGGTCTTCCCTGACCAGGGATCAAACTCAAGTCTTCTGCATTGGCACTCGGATTCCCCACCACTGAGCCACTAGGGAAGCCCTCAGGCATGTTTTAGATTGTAGTTTTTTACACACGTATCCAGTGAGAGAGGCCAGGATCAAGAGGCCTGGGAGCTGGGAGCCCTCAGCCACAGTTCTGGCTCTGCCGTCAAAAGCTCTGGGGCTCTAGCAAGTGCCTCCTGCTGCCTCAGTGGTGTCCAACTCTTGTGACTCCATGGACTGTAGCCCACCAGGCTCTTCTGTCCATGGGATTTCCCAGGCAAGAATACTGGAGTGGACTGCCATTTCCTTCTCCAAACCGTTTTTAAGGAAACAGTTCAGTAGTGTTAAGTAATTCACCTTGTTATGCAACCAGTCACCAGAACTCTTCTCATCTTGGAAAACAGAAACTCTTTACCAATTAAACAGTTCCCCATTTCCCTGTCCTCCAAGTCTGCTGATGTTGAGCACTGTTTTGTCATTTCAAGTGTTTGTTAGCTGTCTGTAGATCTTCTCTGGAGGAATGTCTATTAAGGTCTTTGCCTTTTATATAAAAAGTGTTGCTTGATTTTTTTTTTTAAATTCTAGTTCTTTTCATTTTCTAGATATTAACTCCTTATCACATATATGATTTGAATATATTTTTCCCACTTGGTTTCACTCTGTTGGTTGTGTTCTTTTGATGTGTAGTTTTTTGATATAGACCAGTTTATCTGTTTAATACTTTTGTTGCCTGTGCCGAGAAATAATTCCAGTCCAAGAAAGCTCTTCCCCTAAGTTTTCTCCTAGGAGTTGTATCATCTTATGTTTAGGTTTCTGTTCCAGTTGAGCTGATATGTGTAAGGTCAGGGTCCAGTCTCAGCCTTTTGCACGTGGACGTCCAGTTTTCCAAACACCATTGACAAGACTGTTGTTTCCTCTTTGAATGGTCTTCCTCCTTGTGGAAAGTTATTTGCCCATCAGCGCTAGGGTTTATTTCTGGGCTCTTTATTCCTTTGCACTATGTGTCTGTCCTTATGCCATTGCCACACTGATTTGATTATTGTAGTTTTCTGTTAAGTTGAAATCAGGAAGTACAGGGCCTCCAACTTTGTTATTTGTCAAGACTGTTTTGGCTGTTCAGAGTCCCTTGAGATTCCATGTGTATTTTAGAATGGACTTTTCTATTTCTTAATGAATTCCAATGGGATTTTGATGGGGAATATTTTGAATCTCTACACTTTGAATAGTATTGGTGTCTTAACAATACAGAGTTTTCCAATCCATTCATATAGGATGTCGTCTCATTTATTTCTGTCTTTAATTTCAGCAACATTTTGTAGTTTTTGAGTATACGACTTTTATGTCCTTGATTAGGTTTATTCCTAATTATTTTACTCTTTTTGATGCTATTGTAAGTGGAATTTAAAAAATTTTTCAGTTTTCATTAAACGATGGATTAACAGGTAATTTTTACTGTTAAATATATCAGAAAAGTCAATAAGATGTTGATTTCTTCACTAAGGTGTAGTTGATTCACAATGTTTTATAAGTTTCAAGTGTACAACACAGGGATCACAATTTTTATAGATTATAACCCATTAAAGTTTTTATAAAATATTGGCTCTGTTCTCGGTGCTGGACAGCATATCCTGTAGTGTATTTATTTTATGCATAGTAGTTTGTACTTTTTAATCCACTACCCGTCTTGCTCCTCCTCCTCCTGTCGCCCCAGGGATAACCACTCGTTTGTTCTCTATTATATCTGTAAGTCTGGTTGCTGTATTAATTCCTTTTATTTTTTAGATTCCACATATAAATTATACAGTATTTGTCTTTGTCTTATGTCATTAAGATTAATACCCTCCTGGTTCATCTACCTTGTTACAGATAGCAAAGTTTCATTGTTTTTTTATGGCTGAGTAGTATCATGTATATATATCATGTCTTTATCTATCTGTTGATGAACACTTAGGTTGCTTCCATAGTTTGGCTATTGTAAATAATGCTGCTAAGAACATGTATCTTTTCAGATTAGTGTTTTCATTTTCTTTGGATATATACTCAGGAGTGGAATTGCTGAGTTATATGGTAGTTCTACTTTTAGTCTTTAAAGCAGTCTCCATACTATTTTCCATTGTGACTGCACCAATTTACATTCCCACCAGCAGTGCACAGGAGCTCCCTTTTTTCACATCCTCACCAACATGTTACTTGTGTTCTTTCTGTAGATGCCAGTTCTATCTTAAGGTTTTGATTTGCCTTTCTCTGATGATTACTGATACTGAGCATATTTTTATGTGCCTGTTGGCCACCTGTATGTTGTCTTTGGAAAAACATCTATTCAGGTTTTCTGCCCATTTTTAAAGCAGGTTATTTGTTTGTTTGATGCTGAGTTGTAGGAGCTGTTTATATATTTTGGATATCAACCCCTGCTTTGTCATATCATTGTCAAGTATTTTCTCTTGTTCAGAAAGTTGTCTTTTCATTTTGTCGATACTTTCCTTTGCTCTGCAAAAGTTTAATTGGGTCCCATTTGTTTATTCTTGTATTTGTTTCCTTTGCTTTAAAAGGCAGATCTAGAAAAGTATTGCTAGTTTGTCAAAGAGTGTTCTATGTTCTAGGATTTCTTTTTTCTGTGGTTTCCGGTCTTACACTTAGGTCTTTAATCCATTTTGATTTTATTTTCGTATGCAGTGAGAGGAAGTGTGCCGATTTCGTTCTGTTGCATGAAGCTGTCTGGTGTTGCCTTTGGCCCATTGTGGATCTTGCCGCCTCTATCGTGGGCTGCGTGACCACACGTGTGGGGTATTTCTGGCCTCTTCAGCTCCACTGTGCTGTGTATGTTTTGTGCCATCATGTTTCAATGACTGAATCTTTGTAGTATAGTGTGAAGTCAGGGAGTGTAACTCCAGCTCTGCTACTCTTTCTCAAGATTGGTTTGGCTATTTGGGGTTTTTTGTTTCCCTAGGAAGTTTAGCATTAATTGTCCTGGTTCGTGAAAAATGTCATTGGTACTTGGATAAGGCATGCCCTGAGTGCGCGACTGCCTTGGGTAGTGTGGTCACTTGTGCAGCATTCTTCCAGTTCGTGAGCAGAGTGTACTGTTCCATCTGTTCGTGTCTTCAGGTCTTTCCTCACTGTCTCACAGTTTTCTGAGTAATGGCCTCTTATCTCCTCAGTTGGATTTATTGCTAGGTATCTTACTCTTTTTGATGCAGTGGTAAATGGAATTCTTAAGTTCTCATTCTGAAAGTTCATTGTTAGTGTAGAGAAATATAGTTCTGTATGTTTTTGTCTTGCAGCTTTACTGAATTCATTGGTAAGCTCGAGTAGTTTTTTGGTGGTGTCTTTAGAATTTTCTATATATAGTGTCATGTCATCTGCAAACAGGGATAGTTTTACTTCTTCCTTTCCAATTTAATCTCTTTTTATTTTCTGTTTCTTGTCTGGTTGCTGTGGGTAAGACTTTGAATACTATTTTGAATAATAGTTGTGCATTTTTCTATTCCTGATCTTAGAGGAAATACTTTTAGCTTTTCACTGTCAAGTGTGATGTTAGCTATAAGCTTATGATATATGGCCTTTATTACACTGAGGTTATTCCCTCTGTAGCTACTTTGCAGAGAGTATGATGAATGGTGTTGAATTTTGTTAAAAGCTCTTTCTGCGTGCATTGAGATCATGCTTTTTTTGGTCTTTGGTCACGTAATTTTTATTTTTCAGTGCGTTAATGGCGTATGCTACAGTGAATGATTTGCAGACAGTGGACCATCCTTGCCTCCCAGAGAGAAACTCCATATGATCATGGTGTGTGATCTTTTTAATGTGTTGTTGAATTCAGTTTGCTGTTTTGTTGAGGATTTTTACATCTGTTTTCATCAGTGATTTTGACCTATAATTTTCATTTTTGTGATATCTTTGTCTACCTTTGGTATCAGGGTGATGCTGCTGGCTAGAATGATTCTGGAAGCATTCATTCCTCTGCAATTTTTTGGAACAGTTTGAGAAAGATGGGTGTTAACTCTCTTCTAAATGTTTAGTAGAATTCACCTGTGAAGCTTTTCTAAATGTTTAGTAGAATTCACCTGTGAAGCCATTTGGTCCTGAACTTTTGTTTTTGGGAGTTCTTATTACTGATTCAACTTAATTACTGGTAATTGGTCTATTCATACTTTTTATTTCTTCCTGGTTCAGTCTTGGGAGATTGTATATTTCTAGGAAATTTTCCATTTCTTTTAGGTTGTCCATTTTATCGGGGTATACTTGGTGGTATAGTCCTATGACCCTGTGTATTTCAGTGGTAAGTTGTAATGTCTTTTTTCTCTTATAATTTTATTGATTTGGGTCTTCTGTCTAGATGAATCTGGCTAAAGGCTTATCAATTTTGTCTTCAAAGAACCAGATCTTAATTTTATTGATAATTTTTTTTTTCTTAGTCTCAGTTTCATTTATTTCTTCTCTGATCTTTATGATTTCTTTCTATCAACTTTGGGTTTTGTTTTTTCTCTGGTTCCTTTAGGTGTAAGGATAGATTGCTTATTTCAGATTTGTCTTATTTCCTGAGATAAGCTGTTGCTATAAACTTGCCTCTTTAGAGCTCCTTTTGCAGTAGCCCGTAGATTTTGGATCACTGTGCATTTTGTTTGTTTTCCATTTATGTTTTGCTTTCCTCTCTGATTTCTTTAGTGAGCCATTGCTTATAGCAGCATATAGTTTTGCCTCTACGTGTCTGTGTTTTTTTGCAGTCTTCTTCTTGTAGTTGATTTCTAGTCTCATAGAATTGTGGTCAGAAAAGATGTTTAGGGGTTTTAATTTTCTTAAATTTGCCAAGGCTTGCTTTATTGCCTAGCATGTCATCTGTCCTGAAAAATGTTCCATGTTCTCTTGAAAAGAATGCATTCTCCTTCTCTTGGCTAGAATGTTCTAAATATATTAAGTCCATCTGGTTTAATGTCATTTAAGGCCAGTGTTTCCTTATTGATTTTCTTTCTGGATGATCTGTTGATGGAGTTGAGATATAAAAGTCCCGACTGTTACGTTACTGATGATGATTTGTACCTTTTTGTTAGATACTATCTTGGGTGAAAAGTGAAAACGTTAGTCATTCAGTTGTGTCCAACTCTTTGGGATTCTGTGGACTGTAGACCACTAGACTCCTGTCCATGAGATTCTCCAGGCAAGAATACTGGAGTAGTGGGTTGCCATTCCCTTCTCCAGGGGATCTTCCCAACCCAGGGATCGAACCTGGGTCTCCCGCATTGCAAGCAGATTCTTTACCATCCGAGCCACCAGGGAAGCCCCTCTTATCTTGGGTGCATATATAACAGTTGTTATATCTTCTTGGTCTCTTTGTCATTATAAATGTCCTTCTTTGTCTCTTGTTAGTCTTCATTTTAAAGGTTTGTGGGGGCCTGGCGTAAGTACTGCTACCCCATCTTTGTTTTGATTACCATTTGCATGAAATACCTTTTCCCATTTCCTTTCTGTCTGTGTGTGTCTATAGTCAGAAGTGTGTATCTTATAGGCAATGTATATATATTAAGTCTTGTTTTTCTATTACTCAGCCACTCTTGTCCTTTGAAATTGGAGGATAATTGCTTTACCATGTTGGTTTCTCCTAGAGCAGTTAAGAATCAGCCGTAAGTATACATGTGTCCCCTCCTGTGAAACCGCCCTCCCACCCTCCACCCTACCTCACCGCTCCTGGTTGTCACAGAGCACCAGGTTGAGCTCCCTGTAGTATACAGCAACACCCCTTAGCTGTCTGTCTTACATACAGTCATAGGTTTCAGTGCTCCTCAGCCTGTCCCACCCTCTCCTTCCCCTGCTGTGTCCACAGGTCTGTGTCTGTCTCAATGTTCCTGTTCTGCAAATAGGCATGTCAGTACCATTCTTGTAGATTTCCATATATGTGTGTGTGTGTGTACAATAATGTGTTTCTTTCTTTCTTTCTTTACTTCACTCTGTATAGCAGGCTCTAGGGTTATACACCTCACTAGGACTGACTCAAATGTATTCATATTTATGGCTGAGTATTCCATTGTATATGTACACATCTTTATTCATATGTTGACAGACATCTAGGTTGCTCCCAGGTCCTGTTGTAAACAGCCCTGCAGTGCACATTGGGGTACATTTATCTTTTTGAATTATGATTTTCTCAGGGCATATGCCCAGTAGTGGGATTGCTGGGTCATATGGCAGTTTTAGTTCTAGTTTTTTTAAAAAAATAAAATTTATTGGAGGTTAATTACTTTACAATATTGTATTGGTTTTGCCATACATCAACATGAATTAGTTCTAGTTTTTAAAGAAATATCCATCACTGTCTTTTAATTGGAGCATTTAGCTCATTAGTTGTTTGGGGATTGTTTTCGTAGTTCTTTTTTGTTCCTCTTCCTTCTTTTGTTTTCTTCCCTTGTGATTTGACGACTGTCTTTAGAGTTATAATTCCTCTTTTTGTGTGTGTATGTACATTATTTTATATATGTTTCTAATCTCATAAATTCAAATGCATTGTAACTAACCCTACATTTTGCTCCTCTCCTCAACAACTACCAGTTTTCATATTTTAAATATTTATATAACCAGTAACTACTTATTGAGGACACAGATGGTTTTACTACTTTAACCTCCTACTAGCTTTGTACATGGTTAACACATTATTGACTAGAAACACATTAATATATCTTTTGTTACCCAAAGGTTACGGACTGACCAGAGACATTTCAACATTTACTTACATAACCAATCACCAGCCACAGGCATTAGTTTCTGCAGAATTTCCCTGGTCAGTAAGGTGTTAATTTACTGACTTTAGCAGCGAGCTTTTTCCTTTTGTGACTCTCATTTTTCTCCTCCTAGCCTTTTCTTTTTCACTTAGAGAAGTTCTTTTAACATTTCTTATAAAGCTGGTTTTGTGGTGCTTGAACTCTTTAAATAGCTTTTGCTTGTCTGTAAAACATTTGATCTCTCCATCAACCTAGAATGAAAGCTTTGCTGGGTGGATTATTATTAGTTTGTAGGCTTTTCCCTTCTATCACTTTAAATATATTGTGCCACTGCCTTTTGTCTTGCAGAATTTGGGGCCTGTCCACTGGGTGTGTGAGGCTGGTCCCAATAAGAGTATTTTTATAATTTATCGATTAACTATACAGTAGGTCACGTATAAGCAGCATCCAGATCAGTGGGATACTGTCTGACCCCTCAGTAATGCCTGACATTCTTCAGAGACCCTCTTGCTCACCCCCAGAGAAAACCACTGTCCTGGTGTTTGTCATGTATGCTGTTAAGCTTGCCTTCTCCCTTGAGCCTGTTGAATTTGATTCCTTATATTTAGCTATTATATAGAGAAAAGCAATAGTCTAGTAATGAAACAGGTAAGATTTCAATTGATCAAAAACATCTTTCCCTTCAGTAAACTTTTTTGAGTAGCTCCTGTGTGAGGCATTATACTTGCTGTTGAAACTCAAAGTAACATGCTGGACAAAGTAAAAGGTAAGTAACATGATGAACGTGACATGATGAATGAGATATGCATCATATAATAGGTATATATTCAAGACTGACTAGAGGAACTTTTTTTTTTTAAGGGTCAGCTCATTTTGTGGATAGAAATTACCGTAAAAGAGGGCAATCTGTCTGAAATGGGCCTTGAAAAGAGGAATAAGAAAGCTGAGGGGAAGTGGTCTAGATCAGAATGAACTCAAGACGGGGACCAGGGCTGTGACTATGTGGATGGAAATTATGGGATGGGTTGAAGAGACAGGCTCTTAGTGGCTGATGGGAAGGGGAGGTCATTTATCCTAGGAGAGCTCAGCTAGTCTGGAGGACAGAATGTGAGTTTGGTGTTGACATGCTGTGTTTGGGACACCAACGAGACACTCAGGTGGAATGGCTGGCATGTGGTTGATATTCAGATGAGTCTGGGCAGAGTCTAGGATAGATCTGGAAATGTAAGGGTCATTAGCAAATTATTCGGTAACTGCTTACCAAATAATTGGTAATTTATTCTATATGAAAAACTAACAAGATTTTTCAGGAGGAGCATATGAAGTGTGACAGAAGAAACCGAGGGACCACCACAGTGCTGGTGACAGGTGGAGGACAACAGCCGATGGGAGTGAAGAGGGCTGGGCAGAGTAGAGAGGAGCAGGAGCGGGAACCACAGAGGCCCAGAGCGAGGGGAGCATTAGGGAGGTGGGGCGAAGTGCCACACCCTGCCTTCCTCTCTGACACAGGCAGGCTCCTCCTCACTGAGAGCGAGCACATTTCCTGTTCTCCTCAGCCTGGCTGGTGTGTGTGAAAGGGTGCAACAGAGAGTGATGAAATGCAGACCTGCCTGGACTGGCCAAAAAGGCCCACTGGAAGCCCGGTGCAGGAAGCGGTCAGTGCCAAGTAATGCAGAAGCCCAGAGGGTGTCCGAGGTGGGCGCTTGGGAGTGTGGAATCTGTGTCAGAGCCTAGGTAGTGAGAGCGGTAATAAAAAGAAGACAAAGTTGTTACCCATTTGCCCAACCTCAGACTGGGGAGAGGATTCTCCCCTGAGTGGCACAGGCTAAGCTGTGGGCGCAGGAGGCACCCTGTGTGGCTCCCCTCACAGCGCCCTGCTGCAGTTCAGGACACAGCAAGGCCCCCACCTGCGCTCTCCACGGGACGTCACCATCTGACGCCCAGACACACTGTGGGCTGATTCTTGGGCCGACCCGTGGCTGTCAGCACCCGCAGTCGGTATAAGCCAAGCACTGGATGCTCTATTCTGGCCGGGGCTCTTTTGCTTCCAGGATCCTGTTGGGAGCATGGCGTGTGCTAAATACAAGTTTCCATCTCTCCAATCACTCCCCCCTCTAGTGCCTGTGCTGCTGGGTGCTCGGGGGAATTAAAGGCAAATCTTACCTCAAGGCAGATCTTACCTCTGAAGGACTGAATTTTCATTTTTGTTTTCCTTACTCAAATACTCAATTTGATCCACTGTAAATGTACTTACTTCCTGCTTTTGGAAAGGGCCTCTGAGAGGAGGTACATTTAAAAGTATATAGAGTCATCACCAGCTGTAGGGCAGCCCTGCCCTCCCTCTGGGCAGCCCCCGTGAGCAGTATGGGGCACGTCAAGCACCCTGAGCTGTGCTGTCTCCCGGAACTTTGTGCTTCTGGACTAGGGTTCATATACTGCAGAGCAGTAACTGCATTAAAAAAACTTGAGGCTTGTAAGGGAAGACGTTTGGAGGAAGGAAGCATTGGTTCCCCTCCACATGGAGAGTTTCACGAGGGCTTCTTGCCAGAAGGTGCTGCCCCCAGAGGATGTCCAGACGTGAGGCCCGGCCCTTCCACTGGCGCAGCTGCTGGCGCTCGCCAGCCCAGAACAGAAGGCAGCGCTGGGAACTCGGCCGCCTGACGGGGGGGGTCACCCTGTGCAGGAAGCGAGACCTCACGACTACAGCACAGGAGTGTGAGGCTGGGGGTGGACACTGCAGGGAGCTGTCAAAGATGGTTCCAACTCGCTGGTTGATGTTTCAGCAAAGCACATAGCATGTAAATTGGTGCAGCCACTACGGAAAGCAGTGCGGAGGTTCCTTAAACTGAAAATGGAGTTACCATATGAGGCAGCAATCCCACTCCTGGGCATGTATCTGGAGAAAACGAATTCAAAAAGATACACGCATCTCAGTGTTCACTGCAGCACTGTTTACAATAGGTTGCATGGAAGCAACCTAAATGTCCATCAGCAGATGAATGGATAAAGATGTGTGGGGGCGGTGTGTGTGTGTGTATATATACACACACACACAATGGAACACTACTCAGAATAGAAAAGAATGAAAGAATGCCATTTGCAGCAACACGGGTGGACCTAGAGAGGATCAAAGTCAGACAGGAACGTATGTCACCTATATATGGGCTCTAAGATACGGTACAAGTGAACTTAGAAATAGGAACTTCCCTGATGGTCCAGGGCTTCAGGCTCCATGCTCCCAAAGCAGGCGGCCCGGGGTTTGATCCCTGGTCAAGGAACTAGATTCTACATGCTGCAGTGCAGCCATAATTTTAAAAGCGTGCACAGAGAAACACTCTCTCAGACATATAAAACAGACCTGTGGCTACTGTAGGAGAGGTGGGGCGAGGGACAGAAGTTTGGGATTAACATATACACATTACTATATATAGTACAGTGAACTATATTCAGTAACTTGTGAAAACCTCTAGTGGAAAATATGAAAGAATAGATATACACAGATACAGGACTGAGTCACTGTGCTGTATACCAGAAAATAACGCAACATCGTAAATCAACTGTGTCAAAAAAGTTTTTTAAAAAAGGAGACAGGTTGGAACAGCCTTCAAGAAAGTAACAAAAGGGCGGGCCCTTTCAAAAGCACTGTTTCAACAGGACTGTTTATGTCCTCAGCAAAGTTACAAATGGGAACTCCCATCAGCCAGTTCCTCTTAGCTTCCTCAGATCAGAACCTCCATGGTCACTGCCCCTAGAACCAAGCAGCCCGGCTGAACCAAGTCACCCACTACAGGCTGGAATGGAAGCCTGGGGTGGCATTGAAGAGGGGCAGCAGGAAGTGCCTGGTGACTGTGGCCAGTGGCTTACAACTTCTACCTTCTCTTTAAAGAAGCAACGTTCGGGCTGGCTTAGAGGGAGTCATGCTGACTACAGCAGATGGAACTCACGCCTTGTGCCAGAAA
Organism: Bos indicus; assembly: GCF_029378745.1. Taxonomy (NCBI): domain Eukaryota; kingdom Metazoa; phylum Chordata; class Mammalia; order Artiodactyla; family Bovidae; genus Bos; species Bos indicus. Next base: position 3,716,642 of record NC_091770.1, on the reverse strand, counting down.
TCATCCCAGATGAACCGCTCTAAATGTAAAGCAAACCATCAAAGTTCTAGAAGTAAGAACAGGCGAATATTTTTTACATAACCTCAGTATCAGAGCAAAGGCAGGAACCATAAGTGGATTTCAACCGTGGGTGTGCAAGGAGACGAGCACACTGGCCTCCCGCAGTGAGAACACAGCATGGCAGCCTCTTCGTGGACGAGGATGGGGCCAGTGGTCACTTCACTGGGGAAGCCAGGACTCATTTCAGAATAAGCAGCAAAATGAAAAGACAGGTATGTACATCATCACACAGTATGTTTTCACTTCTCTAGACCCCTACCTGGACTTCCCCAGTACCTCAGCAGTGCAGGAGACGTAAGAGCTGGGGGTTCGATCCCCGGGTCAGGAAGATCCCCTGGAGGAGGGCACGGCAACCCATCCCGTTATTGCCTGGAGAATCCTGTGGACAGAGGAGCCTGGCGGGGAATGGTTCATAGGGTCACAGAGTGTCAGACACAGCTGAAGCAACTTAGCACGCAGGCCCCTTACCATCAATGAAACCAAAAGACAATTGACAAATAGGTTTTTAAAAAAACTGCAAAATACGACAAGAATATAGTATTAAAAACAGTCACATGAAAAAGACCAACAGTCGAAGTTACAAAAGTAGAAGCATGAATATAGTATGAAAGCTGTTCAGTTTCAGAGTAATCAAAGAAATAGAAGTGGAACAAGGTGCCATCTCCAGCTCCGACGAGAAAGGGAAAGGCTGGTGTTCCAGGTGGTAGGTTAATTAATGTTCTGTGAGTACTGTGGTAATACTAAAAGTCCAAAAATTTCAGAACGGTTAAATTATTCTTTAGCTGTACATTTCTACTGCTAGGAATCTGTCCGAGGGAGATCCCAGGCAGGTGTGCCAAGCACAGGGTGCAACAGTGAGCAGCGAGACCACGGGGCAGCACTTTAGCGAGTCACAGACGGACTGCCAGCCGCCCACACTCGTGGACATGGGAGGATACGTGCAGAGCTAGCTGGCGCTCAGAAAGGCGTGGTGCCAGCCCCTCGCCTCTGCCCGCTGTGTCCACGCTGAGCACAGATCTCAGGAGACCTCCTGTCTCCTGCTGGAGGTGTAAAGGGTTTTGTCTCTCATACTTACTGTGCACACGTCCATCTTGTGGAGGGCACGGTGGCCTTGGCTTACATGGCCTCGGTTTCTGGGACAGGAGGGCAGAGTAGCAGGGCCTTGAGCCCACGTCCTCTCATGAGCACGCCCAGGCCACAACTGCCTGCCGAATAGCCATCAGTAAAAAGACCAGAACCTAAAAAGGATGCTCCACAACCAAAGTCAAAGGAGGAGCCTCAACAAGGCAGGCAGAGAGGTACCCTAGCAATACAATTAAACCATATCCCTGGTGGTCAGGCCACAGTCTACACACTGCAGAGGTTCCCCCGCCAAGTGAGCGCTGAGCCCCAGGTCAGGCTCCCCAGCCTGGGGCTCCAGCTTTGGGAAGAGGAGCCCCCAGAGCATCTGGCTTTGAAAGCCAGCAGGGCTTAGCTGGAACTCCACTCTCACAGGGTGCACACAAAATCTGACATGCAAACAGGGCTATAAACGAGAATTTTCATGTTTGTAGACACTCAGTGCAGTGCCCATCGGTGATGGTCCAGCCAGGTGCTGGCCCCAGAACCATCCTCAGGTAACAGAATGACTCAGGCCGGGTTTCATGTTGTCAGTTGTTTATTATTTGTCATTCTAAAGACTCGCACATTTATAGCATACATGGCTTTGAATGAGCTAAGAATATATAAAACAGTAACTATATGTTTATTAATACTGTCCAAAACAAATAAATAAAAGTACCTTAAAGCACTAAGGTTGGCAAATACAACTGTGTAGGGACAAAACTGTATTGTATAATGTTTGTACATGTTTTAAAGGAAACCAGAGGCAGCTGAGCTGCAGACGCTTTGACAGAACCCATCTGAGTTTTCGGTACGTCACAACATTTCTAAGTGGGGGCCTTATAGGGAACACTGGCTGGAACCCCTATTTTACAGAGACCTGGACCACTGCCTGTCTTCTGCCGCGGGAAACTCAAAGCTCCCGTGTGACCTGAGGAGCCGCGGCTATCGCGGTGAGCAGCATGGCCCCCCTCGGCGAGCATGCCCAGTGCCGCTGGGAGACCCACGGTCACACAGGAGCCAGGGAGTCACACTCAGGTGGAATACTGCAACCAGAGTATCTTCTATGTGATTAGCCAAGTCTTGGACTCTTCTGGTGATCGATAATATGTAGACAAAATTAGGAGAATATTCACAAAAAGGTGCCACATGCAAAACTGCAAACAGATGACACAGCATTTGCTGTATTCCCTTTTGATAAATGCAGGTAATGCTCTTCAGACCAAAAAAAAAAAATCTGAAAGTTATATGAATAACATTAAAAATTCAAGGGAATTTTTTTAAAACGTAGTGATGTTAAAGTGAGTAAAGATGGAAATGTAGAGCTAACCAGACAATGAAATGGTGAAAGACTAAATCTGCCATCACAAAGCCGTCTTTGGACGGGGATGGACACGGCGGGAGAAGCTGACATCAGCGGTACAGTGGGCTTGCTGGGCAAGTTTCCCTGCCTCTGTGTGCCTCACTGACCCGCCCTCCACACCAGTTCACACTCACCAGTGGGCGTCGGCAGACAGCAGGCTCCGTGTGTGAACTGACCTGAGGAGGAGGGGGTCCGGGAGGTCACCTGGTTTCACCCATACCTGATGCCCACCCTGCATCCCTGCACAGGGTGGTCTTGCCTGTGCTCTCCAGGCCCGAGTCTGTTACCTGTTGCCTGGTGGCATTTCTAAGGGAGCCCAAAGAATAACATTTAGAATTTCAGACACAGGAACTTCCTAAGGGTTCACAAATCTTTAGGATCAACATCATGAATATGTGCCACATGTATTTCTTTTACAGCCTTTTAAATAACATGTAAACATAATAATGATAAAAAAACAATTGATAAAACATAAACTAAGAAAAAAACTCTGCTCTGTGCAGATGACTCATCATCTTAGAATAGATGACCAAACATAATTTTCTATGAAATTCCTAAGTCTTATGGCCCATTAATCCCTTTCAAAATCTCATTTCAGGAGACAGTTCAACGTTCTCAACAGCCATCTTACATAATAGACTTGAGTAGAGGGTAGTAACAATTATTGCAAACCTAAAGACACTTTCATCAGACATTCAAACATGATTGCATTATCTTCTCGAAGGCCAAAAAAATTGAGAAACCCACCAGAGACCTACTTGTAAAATATTTAGGTGTCCACTGTCTCTATGCAAAATTCCCCATTGTTGACTGACAGGCATCAGACATACCACATGAGCGGTCCTGCGCTCTGGGGCCAGGGCTAGAGACAGCTGGCCTCACCACCTCCCCAGACACCTTGTTCCCTAAGGGACAGTGGTGACCCCACCGTGGGTGGCTTTGCAGATGCTGTCCTCTGACACATCTTACAGCCTTTCCTTCAACTGCTGGTTCCACCTGTGTAGGCACTGGCAGGCTGATGCATAGATGCACTTGCCCTGCCCACGTGAGACAGCAAGCTGCTTTTCCCAAAACTTCCCTTGAACAGTTCACATTTAGAGGTCTGCCCAGGATCCAATCATTTAAACTACTGTTTACTATTTTCCATGGGGATTTTTAAAAAGTAGGTTGTAAATCAATGTTCAAGTTGGAATTACTCAGTAGAAAAATAAGGTGAGCAGCTGCCTAAGTGTGCATTTTAAAAAGTTTCAGCATTTCAGATGCACCTGGCTTGGTTCATACAGGTAACTACTGATATCCGTGTGGTGACGGCTGAAGGCTACTTGAAGGGGCAGTTGTTACTATCCACGGCAGTGAGCCCGACAATACCTGCTATGGATTCCAACGCAAAAAAACACATGCTCCATAGACTCTTTAGTGAAATATTTTAAAAACACAAAAGTAAAAACCAATCCTTCAGGTCTTCTTGAAGAATTCATGTATAGACTAGAGGGCACCCACGTTTATTACGGAACAGCTAATGAGAGGAGACCGTGTGTTCATGTTTCAACTTTTCCGTAAGTCCCTTCAGGAGGCCTGTAATGCTTGGGGAAAGCCTTCAGCTGCAGGGAATTAAACGCATATTTGCGACTTCCAACATTCTTCATTGTATTTTCTCTTCGACAACCCTCACTGGGGAAAAAAACAAGCACAAGAAATGATAGCAGTAAAAAAGGAAAAAAGAAAAGACTTAAACTCAGATGAAATGATTATTTTCATAGCATTAAAAAAAAGTTGATTAGTTTAAATGGGTGCCGGACTCATTTACAACAGTACACGCAAGATGGCGGGTTTCTGAACAAGGTAGTTAAGAAGCAGAGAGATGGACATGGCCTGTCTGGGATGCAAGGTTGCCCTTCTGAAAGCATCACGTATCCAAGTGGAGGATGGCTTTTTTTTTTTTAAGGTAATGGTTTCATGTATTTCACATCAGGTTTATCTGAGAAGTCGATCCTAACTAGTTCAAAGGGTCTGTCAGAAAATTCAGTGGGAACAGTGCTACTCTTGCTGAGAGACTTTATAAATAGCTGCATTTTCTCTGTGGGCAAAGACTGTTAACAGTCTCAAATTCAAATGCTGATTTTCCTTCCTTTAACGTGTAGCAAAACCATCTGGCTCAGAAGGTGGCTCTCACATGCTGCCACCACCTAGGAGGTGCATCCTGGGCACACAGCCATGCTGTGGGCCTGGGCGGTGGCTGTACAGCTCCCGGTGCTGGAGTGTCCTGAAGAAGTGACCCCACCAAGGTCACCTCTTTGAAGAGCTCCACTGAGCCCCTGCGGGGGCCCTTCCCTAGAGAATCTGCCACCAGTCTTTCCTGCTGCACTGATCACAGGTTGTCATGGCAACCCAGTGGGCAAAGCAGATGCTCTGCGGGAGGATGAGCCTTCGACAGGCCTCATGTCCCCATTGGGACCTCAGGGGAGCTCTCGGGGGGATGTTCTGGTCAACAGCAGACCCAAAGGCAAAGGTGAGTCCAAACAGGAATGACTTCCTGTAGCACAGGAGGAGGAGTTGATAGTTTTATATTATCCTAAGACTAACAGTTAAATCAACTAGTTATCAAATTTAGTACAAAATCCCCTTATGAGATGCAAAATTTGCAGTTACCAAGAAACTGATTTTTTAAAAAAGTATTTCAAGTTGTATGAAGACCATTATGTCATGCATTTAAAAAAAATATCAGTGGCAATTGCTCAAGCCTTTTAAGGTGAAAATGACAATCTCATTATCAAGAACATGTAAAATAATTTTGGTAAGACAGCAATTTTATTCAAAAGATAAATGTAGGTAGTTTAGAAAAATATCCACCTGTTTGTTACAAAGTAATTTAGTAGCTCAGATAAGCTTTGTCACAGAGCCTCCAAGCCTTCAGCCAGGTGTGTCTCATCTGTGCTGAGTGCCAGGGCCGTATGAGCAGGGAGCCCCCAGAGGAAGCAAAGATTATGTTGGTTTAACATCCAGTAATCAGATAAAAATATTCTATTGGAAGCAGAAGCTACAGAGGTGGTTCTTTAATCTTTGGAAACTCATCCGACTATTTCAGATATGGCTTCTCCATTTACAAAGAAATGTACACACTTTTTGGAAACCACCTATCACTGATAAACGTCAGACTGCTTTGAGGAACAAAGAATAATTTGTGAACTTCAACATTACCTTTTATTTACATGTTAAAGAGGCTAATTACTGGTTTAGCTGGCTGAATACACTTGAAATTACAGGCAAGATACACTTTAATTTGTAAGTCGTGTTTACTTTCCTGTTTGAATTTTGTGTGAATTTACAAAATCTGACTGATGAGGCTTATGCACACCAGCTCTATCACCCAGTATGCAGACAAGCTCGGCCAGGCGCCTGGCACTCAGGTGTGGAGGGGTGGCTCTGTGCAGTGGGAGCTGGCACTTCCGGCCCACCTCATCCTAAGGTAGAACCACTTAAAACCCATCACGATGGCTGCATAATTTTTAGGAATCCATAGTGCACGCTGAGAAGGTCTTGGATGGACTTTTAGAAAGACGGCTTTAATTATTTCAAAGCTTCATGATTTTTTAAGTATATTGACAAATTATTTTAAGAACATCTACTTTTCAAATAAAAAATTAGTATTGAAACCTCACATGGCAACTCATTTTAATGATGGCTCTGGTTTTTCTTTTCTGGAGGGCATCTTCCCCATTAGAATTGAGAATGTATCTGGACACGTGAGTGTCCTGGCGATCCTCAACACCTAGAGTCGCCTATGCTGAAGCCGTCTTGGAGCCAGAGTTAAGCTTAGAGTCAACCCAAACCATCAACAAGCGGGCCAGTGACCCCTTTCCTGAGCATATCTCCCCATCTTATATTATCCTGCCTGTTCCTCACTAAAGCAGAGATTTCACATATATATTTAGCCTAATGTCACAAAGCCTTCGTGACATTAAAAAACTCAGCCCCAAGGCACACTGGGCTTCCATCCTGACGTTCTACACCACCACCACCACCCAGAGCCTCTGCTGATCTTGTGGTTCCTCTCTCCATCCAGCCTCATGACTGCAGAGTGAGAATGGACTGCCTTCTGACTGGCCCCTGAAGAGAAAGACCACGAATCTTAGCCTCTGGCCTTCCCTCTGTTTCTCTCTTATCTTAGCAGCCAAGTCTACAGCAGGCAGGAAGGCCTGGCAGGCAACACTCCATCCAGGGGCAGGCCATGGTGTCCATGAGGATCCTATGGGGGCCTTTAGGCCCCTGGCCGCAGCCCCCTTGGATAGGCAGTGGGCCCCACCTGGGAGGAGGAAGGAAGGCCACGTGTGGTCAGAAGGGCCCCCCTCATCCACACACGGCCTCTGCTGGCCTGGAGGTGAGCAGAGTGTCACTCCAGGGGCAGGGCTGGGAGCCAGGCACGTGACTGCAGGCGCCGCCTGCCCTCTTCCCAGTAAAGCAACAAAGTGGTCTCAGAGCGCGCCCCCTCCATGTGGAGGGGACAAGCGGTGGACACAGCTCTCTCCCGGGGTCACAGGCTGGCAGGACCTCGGCTGTGCCCAGGGCCATGCTGCTACAGTTCACCAGAGTGACCCTGTCCTGAAGGAGGGTGGGAGCTGTCGCGGGGCCGCTGCCGCATTCACTCTGGGACAGGCAGGGTGGAAGAGGGGCCTCCCGCCCCCGCGTGCGAGGAGGGCACCCTGTCACCCTAGAATGTAAAGCCTGTGTCTGCCGTCTGTTGTCCACTGCTTCTCCAATCACACCTGCCTCTGCTGTTCCCAGAACCCAGACTCAGATCTGAGGCCAAACCAGAGAAACCTCAGAGTAAGTCCTAGAAGTCTGGGGGAGGCAATGGAGAGGCCAGATTTTCTGGTGGACGGGTTATGTGTATGCCTATGGAAAGCTTCTGGAAAAGCCAGCTTCTCTGAATTCCCTCCAGTGTTTCTAGGGTGGTGAAGAGAAACCCACTTCCATAGAATGCAGTGTAGGGGGAAGCTGGCTGGAGGCCGAAACAGAAGCACAACATAACCTGAGCTGGAAAGCTGAGAAGCCACAGCCTATTTCTCACACGGGCTCGGTGGGGTTTCCCTCTCAGCCCCCTACTGCCTTCAGAGGTGTCTGGCCACCTTTTTCCACATGGGAAAGTTAAGGTTACACATTCTAGACACCGCCATGTTAAAGAGTGATGAAGTCCTAACCAGGCCAGTGGTTAGGACTCAGCACTTTCACTCATGAGGCCCAGGTGTGATCCCTGTTCAGGGAACTAAGGTTCTGCAAGCCTCATGGTGCATCCCCCGTGCAAAATTTAAGAGTAATAAGAACAGAAACCAAAGTAGCCTTTTCTCTCACACCTCTATCTGGCACAACTGCCCAAAAGTTAGGTCTCATGTTTTGGTAAATTTTGATGTTGTTGTTATTAACCATGTTTGATTTGTAAGAGAGAAAAGATATCAGGACTTGAAACTGAAATTAAAAATACTAAAAATGAAGTTTTTTTTTTTAATGAAAATAGCTACTTTAGGAAAAATAAATATAGCCAACTTTTAAATGAAAACTGCTACTTCAGGAAAAATAAATATATCTAACTTTAAAAGCCTTTTGTTACGATATGCATTAATTCCCAGAACAGTTCAGTGACCATTAAAGATGTAAAAGAGTAATTCTAAAGCCACGTGCAACATGTTATCTTTATGTGCCTGTATGTGCCTGATTTAATACAGTGAGCTACTGTTCTCACAGCTTTGGGTCATCCCAACTTGAAAGGAAGAGCATAAAAAGGAATGTGATGATTCTGCAAACTGTTTGCTACTGAAATTCTAGGGACCACGCTTTGAAATGAAAGCAGAAAGTACATGTCCTATTGAATAGGTATATCTAGATGAGCCAGTGAGAAAGCATCGATCCTTTTCATTTCTCTTCAGAAGGAACGGAAAGGTTAGCAGTACATTTAAAGAATAGTATCAAATATACAAATTCTCTTTTGACAGAATGCCTCTCTCTAGGAAACAGGGCACACGAGATATACAGGTAAAAGAGTTTTACATCAGAAGGTAAGAGGTTTGATACAAGTAATTTCACGCCAGCTAAACAAAGCAGTAACAGGGCTCTGCAAGAACATGTTACAAGCGCTGAAAACTACAGAATTGAAACGGACACGTCCTCCTGGTGAAATAATCTGGCAGGTGTTTACAGTTCAGAACAACAGAATGTCCAACTGTAAGGCATGAAATACTTCTTGGCGGGCCATGCTCTGACACATCCCTCCCGTCCTGTTAGGTACACGGTGGCTGGACAAGTACTGGCACTTTTGTTTTCTTGTGACTTACTAATTTTTCATCAAGATGCTCATTTGCAACGCAATTTGGCCACCAGGTACGCTATGCTCAGAAAGAGCCACACAATCAGTAAATTGGGGCTCAGAGCAAGTAAAGGGATGGAACAGAGGAGGCTGGGGTCTAGTCTTAAGTCTCGGACGGGCACCAGGCCGCTCAAGTTCTTCTGCGTGACTACCTCCCGAGTTCCAATGCTGTGAAAAGGAAGAGGGTTGGGAGAAAGGAAAAAGGGAAAATAAAGAAAAAAGAGACACATGCAATGGATTTTTTTTTTTTTCCCAAAAGTATGGGGAAATAAAAAGAGGAGAACCGAAAAATAAGATTAAAAAAAAAAAATGGAATGAAGCCACAATAAAAAGAAAAGATGATATGCAGAAACGGGTGTGAAAGGGATACCAAAACAAAACGAGCACAGTTACAAGAAAAAAGAGAGAAAGAGAAGTGAAAATAAGAAAAAAATACCATAATCTACTGAAAACACACACGTGTAGGCTGACTAGATGGTTTTCCATGTTCGCTCCCGGGGCTGCCAAGCACACGCCATGCTGCCCGGCCATGCTCGCACATGCGGCTGGACATGGACTCCAGAAAGCAGGCTGAACATGAAGAACCATTGGGGTGTTTGACCTTCTCACAGACGCCTGAATGGCAGGATGCAACTGATTCCGCCACGGCTGCCTCCTGATGAAGCACCCAGATGACACCCGCTTCCCTCAGGTTGCCCTGGAGGCAGAGCCCACAAGGGACCCGCTGTGGCTTTCAGGCTGAGCAGCAGCAGAGCGCCTTGTTCTACCAGACACCATCTACCAAGAGCCCAGCTCACTGGAAACTTGGTGGGTCCCCCTTTGGAGCTACAGAAGCAGAGCTCGGAGGGGAGGTTCCTGAAGGAGCCCGGATGCCACGTGACTGTGGACACTTCAGGCTGTGAGCACTGGTGGTCACGTCCCCAGCCAGGGCAGTCTCAGGGGTCACTGGGCTACCTAGAAAGGCCGATTCTGGACTCCAGCCCCTGCGCTGGGGACAGCGGGGCACCACTAGTGAGCTGGAATTGGCTCCACCGGCAACAGCCAAGCAGGCACATCTCTTCCGAGCTCCCCAGGGTCGCTCGGCAGCCTGAAACAGGCCCCAGTGAGAGTGTTTATGCTGTAGAAATGGGAAGACCACACAGGTCACTTTAGGGGTAGTTGGTTTTGTTTTGGGAGAGAGCCGGTTATCGAACACTTAGCACAGCACTGGCCACTGCTCACCCTGGGCCTCCAGGACACGGACAGCCTGGGTGTCCTCTAGCCCAGCTCCACCCCACCCCCACCCTCCGCTGCATGCTCTGCTCTTCCATCACGTAAGACGCAAGCGGGAAAGCACGGGGACCACTGAGGGGCACAGACACAGCTCCTGCCGCCTCCTTAGGGTGCCGGGCTGACCCCAGGTCCTGGCCACGCCACAGCCAGAAACACCAGCTATGGGCCCGCCACCTTGGACCTGCAGCCTGTGAAGAGACATGTCTCCCGACATGGGTAACCCAGAAAACAGGAGGGGTCACCGTGACATGGAAACAGAGGCACGTGGCCTAAGCCTACAGGTCAGGCAGACGGGGTGGTGGCGAGCACGGCACCTGGGCCAGAGCTGTGAGGACCCCAGGGGCGGCAGAGGTGAGCTGTCTTCACCAACTTCTTAAGTGTTAAGGTAACACACGCTGACCATGAAGATTTTATAAAATTTAGAAAAGCACAAAGAAGAAACAGGATGTTCATAACTGGAGGCAGGCGGGGGTTTCCAAGAAGCAGAGGCAGGCCACGCAGTGAGGCCTGCCCCTGGGAGGAGGACCCTCCCCTCGGAGCCTCAGGGTCCCTACCCTAACGCAGGGGGATGGCCGGCACCCCAGGCCCGGGCGATCAGACAGGGCCAGGGGTGACAGCGCGGAGGGCGGGCGGCTGCCTGGTCTGGGAGCGCTGTGAGTCTGCGAACGGCCCTACAGAGGTGTCAGCAGGGCAGACGTGAGCAGGGCAACCAGGGTGTTCGCTGCACCCCTGTCCAGAGTGCTGACACTGCACGTTATCAACAGTTCAACGACAGCAAGCTGGATAAATGACAGTGTGCTGCAAACGTAAGACTTCCAGTGAAAGTCAACGTCGCTCACTCGTGTCCAACTCTTTGTGACCCCATGGACAATACAGTCCAGGGAATTCTCCAGGCCGGCACACTGGAGTGGGTAGCCTGTCCCTTCTCCAGCGGATCTTCCTGACCCAGGAATCGAACCCGGGTCTCCTGCATTGCAAGCGGATTCTTTACAGACTGAGATATGAGGGAAGCCCCGGTAAGACCTCCATTTATTAACCCTCCAACATGCTCACAAGACAGTCAAGTGAGAAGGGCAGGCTTCTCCGCCAGGGCGAATCACACCTGCAGCTGCACGTGTGTGTGCGTGCATTCTCCGTGCTACGCAGGGACTGGCGAGGTAGCCAGTGTGCGGATCAACCTCGCTCACAGCCATGTGTATGTACGTAACTGGCTCTAGGCTATGTGTCAAGACGTTATTAGCACTGTTCCTCGTAACAGCAAGCACGCGGAGAGCTGCTCTGTAGGGTGCGGGGCGGGTATGAAACCACGGGAGTAGGGGCTCGTTTGTATTCTCCAGTTTTCCCTCAAGGACTACCACTCGCCCACGTGATGGAAGCTGTGAGAGTGCTCTGCGTGTCAGAAGCTGCCCCAGGCCACCTGTGCTGGGCGGGCAGTGCCACACAGCCCCTCGGCGGGCTGCCCACGTGCCCCCTGGCCTCCTGAGGCCCCTGTGCTCACAGGCTGTCAGGATCAACTACTGTTTCCTCAAACATGTTCAAGAAACCAGCCTGCGTGGAGGCCTGGATGGAGTGGCATCAACTGTACTCCCGCCTCAGGCCTGGTCTCTGATGGACCAGACGCTCTGACAGTGACAGCTGAGCCCCTCCGTCTTTCTCGCTTCCTTGCTGCATCTCAGGGGCCTGCGTCTCACCGGAGTCATCCTTCCCACCAGCTCGCAGCTGACGGCACCGGGGACACCAAGGCAGGGGGCAAGAACTTCCTAAACGCGCGTCGGTAAGCGGCCCTGAGGTCACGGGGTGTGGGGGGCTCGGAAAGACCGAACAGGACAAAATGGTTGCCTTTTTACTAAATGCTCCTGTCAGGAGGCAGGCGCTCAGGCCTCGCTCTTGCACATGACTGTGAGAAGGTCAAACGGCAGAGACACAGAAAGGATAAGAGAGTCGAACGCTCTGAAGAGTCTGGTGAGAGGACAAATGGGACGGAACACTCAGCAGAAGTGACTGGGAAACGAGCCTGGAACAGCATTGGCGGCTGCATGGAAGAAGACGGGAAAGCAGGTTTCTTATCCTTTCTTTAGGCATGTGAGGCGAGGGGCTCCCAGCAGGGCTGGGAACAAGGCATCGCTGACAGCGGACAGTCTTATCTTAGTCCCTGGGGTTCCCTCTGCAAATGAGCCCGCGGCCTCGGAGGCAGAACACAATTAAGGCTGGGGACGGCGGGCGGCTGCCAGGAAAGGCTCACTGGACGCTGGCTCAGGAAAGCAAACCCAGCCCCCGGCCGGGAGAAGAGGGGCCCTGCAGTCTGCAGACACCGCATCCTGTGACGGGGACAGCAGGGGCCTGGGGGACGCTCAGGACAGGGGGTGGCTGGGGACACTGGGCACCAGGCGGTGGCCACGCGGCCGCCTCGGAACATCCGCTTCCCTCCCGGAGTTCCGCTCCCTGACTGGAAGAACACTGTCCAGGTGGGACCGTGCCAGGGGTTTGACTTTGCAGACCTGGGGCAGTTTTCCAAAGTCAAGCCGGAGCACGGCGGCGGCGCGGCTGGGACTCACCTGCGCATGCACTCCAGGGCCTGCGTGAACACCTGCGGGGCCATGCCGTGCTCGTGCTGCAGGATCAGGCACTGCTCCAGCGTCACCGACATCGCCGTGCGGTCCTTGGCACTCTTGCAGCTGGTGAACCGGACCCCGTTGAGGCGGCGGCAGACCTGCCGACAGGAGAGCAGGGGCAGCTTGGAGCAAAACGAGGGCGCCCCTCACCTGGGGAGGCGGTGCGTGGCGACCTCTCCACACCCAGGCCCAGCCTCGGCTCCAAGGAGCTGGTCTCAAGACAGGCCACGGCCCGGGTGGCCCTGGGCTGGGGGTCTCCCCATAGAAGGCAGCTTCCTCCCAGAAGCCCTGCCGTCCATGCAGCCACCTGACCAGCTGCCCCCTTCCCAACTCTGCTGGGACTGGCCCTTTGCTGCTGACCCCTGACTCTCAGCGGTCAGCACAGCTCCCAGGATACCCAGCCCCACCGGGTTTCCAGGCCTTTCTGGAAGTCAGAGCACAGACCGCTAGTCTCTACGCGCCTCCTCATCCGCACAGGTGGGGACAGCACAGCAGACCCGCTTCCCTGCGGCCACCTTCTGCCCACAGACTCCCCCAGCAAGATGGAGGGCCTGCGCAGGCTGAGGCTGCAGCCCCTCCGGAGCAGGGGGCACCTCTGCTCCCTGTGGGAAGAGTGCCTAGAAGCACAAGCTCTGCCACCAGGCACAACCCCAGACACACAGCTCCAGGTCCAGAAAGCCCTAGAACAAAAGACTGTCGGGTAAGTTTGTGGCGGCCACACTTGGCAACATGCCCAGATCTGAGAGCATGTCAAACTACTTATAATTTTTATTTATCCCATTTTGTATAAATATTCATAGTTTGCTAAGTCACTTCAGTCTTGTCCAACTCTTTTCAACCCCATGGTCTGTAGCCCACCAGGCTCCTCTGTCCATGGGGTTTTCCACGCAAGAATACTGGAGTGGGCTGCCATGACCTCCTCAGGGGGATCTTCCCGACCCAGAGATCAAACCCACATCTCTTACAGCTCCTGCATTGGCAGGCAGGTTCGCACTAGTGCCGGCTGGAAAACTCCCTAATTCATACTTTGCAATAAGGCAACGTTTGTTCAGCAGGTTGATTCCAGACCCCAGACTGCTAATGAATGTGAAACCATCCACGTGCACATCACACCCAGATGACCCTGTCACACGCCTGTGCACACACTGTACACTATACACCCATCACCTTTCTGAAGCACGGAGCCCGATGAATTCTAAAATATCTGGCCACAGGAGCCTCAGATAAACACCTCCAGGCCTGTACAAGAGGCTGCACTGTGAGAACAAGATGAGCGTCTCGTGAGAGGCCACTCCTCTACCAGAAGCCACGTGCAGCGGGACCCAGGGCGTGCTGCTCTCAGAAAGACACCAGCGGTGCTGCGGGGACACGGCACCACGGCAGATGGCACCACGCCTGCTTCTCAGGCCAGGAGGCCTCAGGCGAGACCATGCAGCTACTAGCAGAGGTGCCACTGGCAGAGGGCAGACTGCAGGCCCACAACACGCCTCAGTCCAGTCCAGTTCAGTCACTCAGTCGTGTCCGACTCTGCGACCCCATGAACCGCAGCACACCAGGCCTCCCTATCCATCACCGACTCCCGGAGTTCACCCAAACTCACGTCCATCGAGTCAGTGATGCCATCCAGCCATCTCATCCTCTGTCGTCCCCTTCTCCTCCTGCCCCCAATCCCTCCCAGCATCAGAGTCTTTTCAAATGAGTCAGCTCTTCACATCAGGTGGCCAAAGTACTGGAGTTTCAGCTTCAACATCAGTCCTTCCAATGAACACCCAGGACTGATCTCCTTTAGGATGGACTGGTTGGATCTCCTTGCAGTCCAAGGGACTCTCAAGAGTCTTCTCCAACACCACAGTTCAAAAACATCAATTCTTATGTACTCTGCTTTCTTTATATTCCAAACTCTCACATCCATACATGACCACTGGAAAAACCATAGCCTTGACTAGATAGATCTTTGTTGGCAAAGTAATGTCTCTGCTTTTTAATATGCTGTCTAGGTTGGTCATAACTTTCCTTCCAAGGAGTAAGCATCTTTTAATTTCATGGCTGCAATCACCATCTGCAGTGATTTTGGAGCCCCAAAAAATAATGTCAGCCACTGTTTCCACTGTTTCCCCATCTATTTGCCATGAAGTGATGGGACTGGATGCTATGATCTTAGTTTTCTGTGTAGAGAAGGACAAAACAGAAAAGACCCAAGCAAGTTTGGCCAAAACCATCAGGAGGAAGATGGCTGTCTTATGAGAGCAGACAAAAAATTAAAAAAAAAAAAAAAGACTCTAAGACTGAGCAGGCCCTGAGTTATGGAAACAGTGAATTAACCCAAATTCATAAAAATCGTAACTAATGAAGCGAGGTTGAACATGGACAAGATCACTGAATCCCACAGGCTGGAGAGTTCACGACTGAAACGTGGGGCACAAGCCAGAACTACAAACAGGCCAAACAGAATTACATCCCCAGGTGGGGGCTGAGCACCACAGGTCCTGGAGGGCGGCCAGAGTGGCCAGAGGCGCAGGTGCATCCTTGCCTGCGTCTGGCTGCAGGCTCCAGTCCTGGCTAGGCTAACAGCCAGTGTGGGGTGCTGGAGGGTCTCCCCATGCATGAAATGAGGGGGTTCAGTTCAGTTGCGTCCGACTCTGCGACCCCATTGGACTACAGCATGTCAGGCTCCCCTGTCCATCACCAACTCCAAAAGCATACTCAAACTCACATCTATAGAGTCAGTGATGCCATCCAACCATCTCATCCTCCGTCATCCCCTTCTCCTGTCTTCAATCAGGGTCTTTTAAAATGAGTCAGTTCTTCGTATCAGGTGGCCAAAGTACTGGAGTTTCAGCTTCAGCATCAGTCCTTCCAGTGAATATTCAGGACTGGTTTCCTTTAGGATGGACTGGTTGGATCTCCTTGCAGTCCAGGGACTCTCAAGAGTCTTCTCCAACACCACAGTTCAAAAGCATCAATTCTTTGGCGCTCAGCTTTCTTTATAGTCCAACTCTCACATCCATACATGACCACTGGAAAAACCATAGCCTTGACTAGACAGATCTTTGTTGGCAAAGTAATGTCTCTGCTTTTTAATATGCTGTCTAGGTTGGTCATAGCTTTTCTTCCAAGGAGCAAGCATCTTTTAATTTCATGGCTGCAGTTACCATCTGCAGTGATTTTGGAGCCCCCAAAAATAAAGTCTCTCACTGTTTCCATTGTTTCCCCATTTATCTGCCATGAAGTGATGGGACCAGATGCCATGACGTTAGTTTTCTGAATGTTGAGCTTTAAGCCAACTTTTTCACTCTCCTCTTTCACCTTCATCAAGAGGCTTTTTAGTTCCTCTTCACTTTCTGCCATAAAGGTGGTGTCATGTGCATATCTGAGGTTATTGATATTTCTCCTGGCAATCTTGATTCCAGCTTGTGCTTCTTCCAACCCAGCGTTTCTTATGATGTACTCTGCATAGAAGTTAAATAAGCAGGGTGACAATATACAGCCTTGATGTACTTCTTTCCTGATTTGGAAACAGCCTGTTGTTCCATGTCCAGTTCTAACTGTTGCTTCTTGACCTGCATACAGATTTCTCATGAGGGGGTAAGGCCTAATAATGTTTCCACTCTGTGCATGAGAACCAGTGTGGCCGCCCCAGGGGACACATCCCCTTGTCAAGGGTGAGTGAATGATGAGCTCTGAAATGGCCCTGGTACCCAGGGCTCAGACAGGGACTTGGAGCTCCACAAACAAATTCCTGAGAAAACATCTGACATATAAGGACTTCCCTTCAGGAGAAATGAGGAGATTGGAGCGGCAGTGTACCGGAAACACTGTTGAAAGAGAGGACACGGGTCCAGGCGGCCTCGCTGTGAACCTGTTTAAAGCCGCAGTGAGCCATGAAGTTAAGCACGTAGGGACTGTGCAGGCTGTTGCCGGGGACGACCTGCTCATAAGCCTGGTTACCACACGCCCGGGGGAAGACTCTGAGTCATGCTCATCAGCCCTCAGGCAGCCCCAACGTAAGCAGTTCACGGCAACTCTCAGCATCTCCTGGGGCCGGGGCACACGTCCAGGGATTCTCCCGTGTTCTTGGGGAGAAATCTGTCCTCACTCCTGGTTGAGACTTTAATTTGTTGCTGCTGTTTTATTATTACTATTGTGAACACCTCCCCCCACCACAGCGTGTACCTCGGCGGCTTGCCACAGAATGTCGACGTTCTTGTTCTTCCTGGCGTGCACGTTCTGACCCAGGAACCGCAGCAGCTCTGGCAGGCATGTCTGGCTCCGGGATCGAGGTAGACCTGGAAGAGGGAAGGGGTCGTGGAGCTGGGCCGCCCCAGGGGACAAAAGACAGCGGGTGAAATCTGCTGTGAGTGAAAAAAAAAAAACTTACAGTCCTCAGGCAGAACTTCCTTAAACTGCTCGAAGTAGGAATTTAACCGCACCAAGCTCTCCACGTTGATAACTTCTTGTAAAGATGTGTCGCCGAACCTTTGGAGTCACAAGGGGACACCATGAGTTTGCCAGCGTGACTTGCTTCTAGGACCAGGTGACCACATCACAGGCAACAGCGCCGATTCTCTCGGTCCTTACGTGTCTAAGCTTACGGTCATCTGTCCATGTTGGTGACAAGTCCAACATGTTTTGTCAGCACGAGGGATAACCTGGGACAGACATGCCTCAGAGGCAGCCAGGCCCTCAGGCAGCCCTGCCCTGGCCCCTGCTCCGCGAGGTGCTCCCATCCCCGAGGTGCCCAGAGCAGGACAGCAGCGGGGCTGTGGCTGGGGAGTCACGACAGTCCTGTCCTCGAGTCTGCCACTGAGGGACCATTCCCGACCGGCTGTTTCTGCTGGACAGTCCACCCTTCTCCACGCAGGCACCAGGCCCGCAGGGAGTGGGGAGGAAAGCCACCCATGAGGGAGCCGTGGGTGCTGTCAGACACGCAGCTCTGCAGTCCCAGGCCTGGACGCCCATCCCCTCCAGTACTTCCTGCCCAGGGACCTCCGTGCACATCTGCCTTGTCCCAGTCCTGGGTCATCTCATCCCGTGGGTCCACCACGGCCCGCCCACCCAGATGCCCACGATGGCCTTTCCTCCAGGCCCCGGCTCCCTTGGGGTCACCCTGGGACACGAGGGGGCTGTGCTGGTTTAGACCCTGCTCCCACCTCCCCCTGTGCATGCTATGTCCTCCCACCTGGCTTGGCCTCAACCCTTTGCAGAAACACCTCTTCTAGAAACAACTATCACTTCAGGAACAGTAACTGCAGACGCCAGCACGTTATCTCCTCCCTGCCGGGGGCCCCAACGCTGCCCACTCTTCCTGAGGTGGACGCCTCAGCGCTGCCCACACCTGCCAGGTCTCTGCTTCCTGGGCCGGTGTGCCCTCTGCCCCCAGCAGACCCTCCTTCTGGCTCCGGAATACCAGCCACTTGCCACCCACAGGGAGGCCTGGCTCTCGCACCCACCCTGCTGTGGACCACGTCTCAGCTCCCTTCGGGTCCTCCTGTCTGCACTGTCCTGGCCTGACCCAGCCTCTGGCCCGGACTCTTCTGAACAACCTCGTCACATCGGACCTCATGTCTTTCCAGCACATGGCCAGCAGGTAATCTCCTTCAAATGTGATCTGGCTCCTGACCTGTCCCACTAAAAGGTGTCTGACCGTGGAGGGAGGACCCCTTACCTGGGGGTCAGTGGACACTGACCACTGGGCTCAAGAGGCCCAAGAGGAATTATCGTCCTGGAGACCAGGCGTTCTTATCAGTAGGTGCTTTATGATAGCTCTTAATTCTAAACCATACCTATCGCAGGCATGTAATGATGGAACAGGAAGGTGTTCATGGATCAGTAGGTCAGCAGCAGCTACACACACAACCTCCCCCGCCATCACAGACGCACACGTGCCTGCACGCACGGGCACGCGCAACGCCTCCCCGCCAGGTGACCCTGAAGGAATTTTCAAGGCACAGGATTTAGGATCAAGGCGTGGCTCTCACCCCACCTGCCTTTGCTCAGGCTTCTTGGCCTGGGACTCCAGGTCTCTCCTCCACCTCCTTATATGAACAACTCCTACTTACTCTCCAACACCCACAAGTGCCTGGAAGCACTTCCAGGACGCGCTCTCATACCTCACAAGCGCCACCACTCCCTGCTACCAGCCCACCTCTAGCGGTCACAGACCACGTCTGGTTCATCTTTGTGTCCCAGCACCACCAAAGACAGGCCCAGGGTGAACGTGAAGACAGGGTGACAGGTCCACAGAGCCCTGAAGAGGACTGAGTACACGCTCTCTGCCAGCTCGAGCGCCCACGCCTGCACCCGGCCCGCACCTCTCGGCCAGCGTCTGCTGCTCGTTGATGCCCACGTTGAAGAGCACGGGCTGCACCCGCAGCAGCATCCCGCTCTGGATCTCCCGGGGCAGCGCATCAAACAGGGGGCCCGGCAGCGGGATCCGCACATTAAAGCCGTCCCTGCAACAGAGAGGAAGAGGGGCTGGGCCTGTGGCCGGGAGGCAGGAGGCGGGTGAGCAAGGAGAGGAAGGGCGGGCCAGGCTCGGTGACCTCCGAGCGGCTGGGCACCAGCCAGCCCGGGGCTGTGAAATGAGTGTCGCAGGCTGTGAGCAGCTGAGTGATACAGAAGAAAGCAAAAATGAAGAGCGTGTCACATGTGATGAACACAAATGAAAATACTGCGCTGGTTCTGAGAATCAGAAAACTCTGCCTACCGATTTCCTGTGATGACGGGCAGCATGTCAGTGGACGCGTTAGAAGTGGCCTGAGTGACTTTGAAGGTCACGTTCCTCAAGTCCATGATCCCAAGGCTCATGTCCTCCAGCATGGCCAGCTCCTCCCCTGGAGGCCAGAAAGGGAGGGGGCTGTCAGGCAGAGGGGCCCTGCGCTCAGGCCAGCCACGCAAGGCAGGCGACGGGCTCAGGGTGCTGAGACGCGGGGGGAGGGTAGGGGAGCTGGAGGAGGTTTCCTGAGTGCCTTCCAACTTCTCCGTGAGCACACCCCACTATGCGAGTCCCATGGCCACATTACGAAGGGCAGCTGGCACAACTCTGTATTCTTGGCCCTCTCCTGGTGAAGGAAGCAGGGACAGGGACGCCTATGTGGGGAACTTCAGGAACAAAAGCCATCTCTTTGGATGTTTTAATCTTTCCACATTCTTTAGATTTTCTATCTAAAGGATTTCTTTAGGTATTTCTTCAATGTCTTACAACTCCAAAGATAAACAGATACATTAATAAAAAAATTTACCTACTTTTACCACCTAAGAAGAAATAAACAGAAAATGAAGGTAAGGAGAAGAAATGCCTTTATAAGACAATTTGGAAATATCAGAATTTTTAAAGTGTTCCTATCTGTTGACCCACCAACTTTCCTTCCAAATGATTCAGTGGGTGCAAAAATGGGCCAAAAGTACACAAAAATATGCAAAGATGTTTTAACAGGAACAATTCTCAAACAGCCCAAGTGTTCCACAGGAAGCTATTCTTTAAAAATTGTCATCTATCCTCAACTAGAAAAACCTTCAAGATGTGTAACAAAGGCACCACAGGGGGCTGTGTGTGTGTGTGTGTGTGTGTGTGTGTGTGTGTGTGGTGTGTGTGTGTGTGTGGTGTGTGTGTGTGTGTGTGTGTGTGTGGTGTGTGTGTGTGTGTGTGTGTGTGGTGTGTGTGTGTGTGTGTGTGTGTGTGTGTGTGTGTGTGTGGTGTGTGTGTGTGTGGGGTGTGTGTGTGTGTGTGGTGTGTGTGTGTGTGTGTGTGTGTGTGTGTGTGTGTGTGTGTGGTGTGTGTGTGTGTGGGGTGTGTGTGTGTGTGTGGTGTGTGTGTGTGGGTGTGTGTGTGTGTGTGTGTGTGTGTGTGTGTGTGTGGTGTGTGTGTGTGTGGGGTGTGTGTGTGTGTGTGTGTGTGTACAACTATACAGGGCTGTTTTTAGTTCTCTGTTATACACTTGGGAGCTTTTTGGATACACTTTACTCAGCACGCACTACCCGCGCTTCAGAAAGCCACTGAGGGGCCAGGAGGGGCCCCACAGCAGGCCCCCGCCCCGGCTCACCGTAGGTGCTAAGCAGGCTCTCGAACTGCGCCAGCAGCCCGATGGTGTAGAGCTGCCGCAGGAAGCCGTCGTCGTGCAGGCAGTTCCTCAGCTTGATGATGAAGCCGCAGATGAGCGCCGTCAGCTGCGGGGACAAGACACCGCCTCGCCTCGCTCCTGGCCCAGCCGCGTCCTGCGCCCGCACCGCTCTGCCCGCAGCAGCCCCACGCCCTTGGGGCCTGGGGCCAGGAACACGGAGGCCATGGGGGACAAAGGCTGCAGGGAAGGCGCTCCAGGCTTGCTGCTTCTAGAGGTCAGTCTAGTTTTGATTCAGCTCCTGACCCGACCTTGGGGTTACTCCTGGGCCAGAACCTTCTGGAAGCCCAGAACAATTTCCCCTAGGTGCGGGAAAAGCCCTCTATGCCCACAGATCCAGTCCAGTGCTGAATGGAAACTGGGGTGCTCATGACAAGGCGCACAAGCAGAGAACAGGGCCCTCAAGAGTTTCCTGGGCAAGGGCTCTGGTCACACCCTGCCCTCGCAGGCATCCCAGGCCCCAAGGGGGACAGGAAGCACAGAAACCCGCCCAGCTGCTGCCACTGTTCCCGCTACTGACTACATCACTGGCATCTGTAAACTAGGGTGCTCATTTAAGCTCTGCCTCCTCTGCAGGGAAATCACCAGAACAGAGTGGTGCCTGAGCAGGTGTAACACCTGCTGTTTTACAAACAGGTTGTGCGTCTTCTTTGCAGGGAGAAACAAAGGTGACCCCATGCCTGTGCGACCCCAGGCCCCTTGGGGCAGGTTTGGGGGAGCAGGGGCGGCGGCCCCTGAGCACCCATGAGCCTCCAGCTCCCCCTCCCCCGCCCTCCACACCCACATCCGGGCCGCAGGCCGCACGGGCAAAGCCACACGCAGGAGAGCACGGCCCTGCTGGCTTCCTCCAGGGCGCAAGAGGGCCAGGCCGGCAGGCCAGGCCCAGGTCTGGGCTCGCTCGTGGCACATACCGTCTGGCAGAAGACCACGTCGCGGCGGTACTGCAGGCTCAGGAAGCTGGCGATGGTGGGCGCGCTGTCCTGCATGAGCAGGAAGACCATCGCTTTCTTGGCCTTGTCGCTCATCATGGCCACGCAGTCGGTGAGGGTCGTCAGCAGCGGGTACAGGGCCTCGCTCCACTCACCTGGCACGAGGGAGGGGCGCCTGAGAAGGCAGCGTGCGGGAGGCCCCAGCCCAGCCCTGCCGCCCTGTCCAGTCCGCCCCACTCCAGGAGGCCCGCAGCTGGCGCCCAGTGCAGCCTGTCTCTGCCCTTCTAGCCTGAGGCGTCTCCAGGGGGCCTGCCCGCCCACTCTCCCGACCCGCTGGGGACTCTGCACCAAACACTCCTGACTGTCCCCTCCCTGGACGATGGCAGAAAGGCTCCAAGAGCGTGTGGCGTCTGCTGAGGCCGGTCCCTCTCAGGGCCCCCGGGAGACCTGTCACCTGGCTTCTCTTGACCCAGGCAGCAGGGCAGGGAGCCCTGTGCTTCTGCAGCAAGGCAGCCACCCGCACTGAGCCTCTGCTCAGCGGGCTCAGGCCCTCGGCCAGTGTCTGGGGACAGAGCCTTCCCCAAGGCAGCCCACATTCTCAGCCCCCTGTGTCCCTGCCCCGATCCTCACCTTCCTGCCATCTATTCCTAGCGTACTGGGGTTTTTTTTCTTTTTCTTTTTTTGGAATATAAGGAAACTTTGACCCTGTACCAAAACAATTTTTAAAAAATAGATGCTCGGGGAAAATGAACAGAGTGAAAGGTATTTTTGGCCTTGGCTCTTTTTGTCTTTTCTATCTAGAAGACGTTCAGCAGATAGGTGCTGGCTCATTACCGCTGGGGAAGCCCCCCCAGCATCCAGCGTGCGGCCCAGGCAGGGCACCCTCCTGGGAAGGGGTGTGGGTCACTGGGTGCCCATGGCTATCATCCTACTCGGGACAGGCCTCATGAGCAGGGCAGCTACCAGGATGCTCAACTCTGTCTCAGATAAACAGCATCTAAACAAGAGAAAAGGGGGCACAGCTCTGCCCTGTGTGTGCATCACACTCTGTTGAGAAACAAATTTAGAGAAACGCCTAAAACCTACAAAAGGACTTCCCTGTATGGTCGACACAGATTTGCAAGTCTACACAGCAACTCAGAATTTGGAAACGATCTAAGTGTGCACGAGTCTACACAGCAGTTCAGAATTTGGAAACGATCTAAGTGTGCACGCAAGGCACACTGCACATGCGTGAGGATTTCCATCTGTCACGGAAACAGGCGGCTGAAATGCAGCAAGTCTACAGCAGGAAGGCCTCAGGAAGGAGACCACAGTGACGAGGAGCCCTGGATGGAGGAGTGGGAAGCGTGAGTCCCGGGCCCGGCTGCTGCCGAGCGGTGGTGGGGACGCTGGGGCAGGCCCCCACCACTGAGCCACGGGGCCTTCGCACCAAAATGGGACGGCTGCAGTAAATGACACCCACGTCTCTTCCTTCCTCTAAAATTCTCCAAGGCCATGCTTTTGTTTCTTTGAATAACTCTGTTGAATCCAGGTCAATTATACTCAACAACTATCAAAAAAGGCCAATTTTAGCATTAAGTTTTAACAGTCAAGTCCTGTGGGGAGAGGCAGGTAGGCATTCAGACCATCCTTCACCTAAGAAGTAAATGCTCTGAGAGCAAATGCTGCCAACTTTGCTTGACTTTTCCACTTAATGTGAATATATATGTGTAATATGCAAATTTACGATCATTTTAACCTGAAAATGAGCAGAATATATAAGTGGTCTTATTTGACTGAACAAGCTGTCTGCATATAATTTTTTTACTTTGCCTTACTTATGTTTAAACAAAATTCATATAAGAATGGCTCAGTTTTGCTACATTAGAGGGGAAAAAACACTGGAAAAAACTGTAGTGTTGGAAGAATGGTTTAAAAAAAATAGAAAGCACTCAGAATTTGTCAAAGAGAAGAGGCGTAGCCCTGAACAGGAGACGAGCCTGACATCGCCCAGAGACAGGCTCAGCGTGTCTGGGTGGCTCCAGGGCTCGTGTAGAGTGTCGACCAGCCCTTAGTGAATACTTGTGAGACCTCACTTTACCTGTTTTCTCATCTGATCCACAAAGAAGGGGTGACTAATACGGGTAAGGAAACAGCCTCACAGAGGCTAAGTCTTTTCCCAGACACACAGAAAAGAACTGCCGTCTGTCTACACGTCTGACTATGTAAGTGCGCAGCGGCTGGGGACAAGACTGTGGGTCAACATGAAGACAGAGCAAAATTTAAAACTTCTAAACAAAATGAACTTCAGGGGCAATAATGAGATTTCCTCTGGAATTAACCAGATTTAAGGAATTAACCTGAATTAAGTATCTGGGATGTTAGGGCTGGTGAAGGGGTTTACTCGGCCTCCTTCATCGAGAAAGCCTGGCCATGAAAAAAAACCAGCAGTGACGAAGCAGCACCCTCTGTGGGACAAGCTCCTGTCTCCCTGCTCACCCGCAACACCCACTGAGGGGCCAGCCCAGGACCACGCGGCTTCAGACAGCTGTGCTTTTGTGTGTTCTCATTAACAGGGGCCGGAAGGGAGGAAGTAGGGAGATACGAGGATGTGCGTGTTCTAACTCGGACTCAACACAGCTCTGTGAGGAAAGCTGAGGGAACTCTTGGCAGGGAACCATCTGCGTTCATCTGACGTCAACTGTGGGCAGGCCACCTGAGTGTCAGGGAGGTGGTGGAGCTGACAGGAGACGAGGAGAGCGTACAAGCCAGGCTGTTTGCTGCCTGGGAAGCACAGGACCGCCCGTCAGCTCCGCAAACTGCAGGATGTGCAGAGCTGAGGGAGCCCGAGCTGCTCCAGGGCCACCACCACCTCCCCTGGTCTTAATTTCTGGGGACCGTCACTGCCACAGAGCCTGGGGAGACAGCGCAGCGTGAGGCACCAACCTGCCATGCAGGTGAGCTCAGCGGGGCTGCGAGTCTGGGGACCGGCTGGGGAGGAGGCGCCGAGGTAACTGCCCAAGCAGCTGCCAGGCCTTGGAGAGCCCAGGGGACTGGTGCTGAGACCTGCTCATGGCCAGACTAAACTTGGGGCAGGGCAGGGGGAGAGAAACAGGGGCTGAAGCAGGCTGGTGGGCCTGTTACAAGGTGCCCGATCGGACTGCCCGCTGAGGCACCAACAGCACCCGGGGCGCTGGGGGAACGGCCGTGAGCAGAGCTGAGTGCCCGGTGCCCTGGGAGTGAGAGGATGCTCTGAGCGCACGGGAACAGGGTGGTGAAGCTCATGGTCCTGGCTGGCTGCGCTTGGGTAGGCAGCATGTGTCTCGCTCTGTGCGCCTGCGCAGTCAGGGGCAGGGAAGCAAAACAAAACAAACATCGTATCTGGGGGTCTCATGCTCGCTCTGGGAGAACCACAAGCCACGTTCAGGAAACGCAATATGAACTAGAGCAGGGGTCGGCACGTTTTCTCTCTAAAGCACTACACTCCGTGTTTCAGGCTCTAAAGGCCCTGGGGTCTCTGTTGCCACTGCTGAATTCTGGAATTGCCCCCGGGCAGCCACGGAACTGTGTGAACGAACAGGTGTGACTCACTTCAGGACAATGGTATCTAGGTGAACGGGATTCCCTCAGAGCTGTGGCTGGCCGACCCCTGAACTAGAGTCATAAACACCGATTCCTCCATGCAGATGAAGCAGAAAGGACTCCATTTCTAGCACTAACTCCACCTGAGGCCCCCGCAGGGTCTGACGGGAAGTCTGAGGCCGCAGCCAGACTCAGAACAGAGGATGCTGCGAGATGCGAGGTCACAGCACCTGGGCAGCTACGCCTCATCTGCCTCCCTGCCTTCATGGGATGCTTGCAGAATCGGGTGGAATCACAGGAAGAATCATTTATAAACATGAACTTGTCTTAACCAGGCCCCCGACTCCAGGACCCCCAGAGACGGAGACACAAGCCGTCTGAACGGCTGCAGGATGCCACAGTGCCCAGCCCGCCTGGCCCCTCGGCATACCCAAGGGCAGCTGCTAGATCCCGCACAACGAAGAAACCCCTCGAGGATCCTCCCAACTCTGGGAGCACACGGTAATCTGACAGTGGAGCTACACACACGACCTGGATATTAAAAAGAGGTCTGCGGAGCCTTGAACGGAAACCACGTACCTGGGCTGGACTCTTCAGGAGGGGGGCTGCAATCTGCACAGAAATGGAGGTGACATGGATGATTAAGGCACGCACACAGTTCAAACACCAACAACTCAACGCTTAGAGCAACTGCGGCAGCAGCTGGCAGTAAGCTGGCTCAACTGAGCGGAGAAGAGGCCAGGGGCCTGCCCGCCTCTTCCCGAGGGGTCCCATGGAGGTGGTGGGGCTGCTGGGAGCGCACCGCCCAACACACCAGCGTCAGCACTCATGTTGCTGACACTTCAACATGACACGCTCTTCCGGAAGAGCAGGTTAACGTGTCACAGTGCGATAACGCCCCCACGTCCATCGCATGGCATGTGCCGGAGCCCATGCTGACCCACGACATCTGGAAGCAGACGTGCAGTGAGAGACACTGACCAGTAAATAAGCGTCCAGTTCAGAGCCCACTGCCCTGATGGGCCGCGGAGCCTGGGCTAGAGGTCAACTGCTGAGATCCAAAAGGTTGGGGTCCGGTCAGAAAACCCATATACCAAACACGTCCACGCCAATCTTTACCACGTAAGCCAAATACAAAACCTTTATGATTGAGGGAGGGCTACTACTGGAACGCCCCCTTGGGTCCCTTAAAGATACCGTTTAACTTGATTTCACCCTCACTGAGTAGCATCGGGAAGTACTCACTTGAATTTCACTTTTCCCTTAAAAACTCTAAAATTTTCCTGGTTAACTGTGTGTGCCACTTATTAAGAAACAAGTTTGAAAGGGATTGTTTGGGGGTAAAAGCTTATTTTACGTCTGAACTTTTGGTTTCCAACAATGTTTTCAGATCCTTAAATAGGCAGTTTCAGATCCCCAAGAACAGACAGAGCCAGCTGGATGGAGACTTGACACCCTGGACTTTGCAGGAGGGCGGTGGCCAGGATCTTCCCTCTAATTGTATTTGGCCATGACTTCTTAAACTGGCCAGCAGGACAGAAAACAGACCAACGTTCAAGACCTGTGTGTGGTGAAGACTTCAGTGTCATCACCAGAGCTCAAACCTCCCGAGGCCATCTGCTTCCTAAGGAGGGAAGCCACCATGGGGTCTGTGACACAGAACATCTATCTGGTTAAAACCTGAAGTGCCTCAGACCTGGGAAGAATACCAACTCCTGCCTCCCCAGAACCTCTGAGATCCCGAATCTCCATGAGGAGAAGGGTCTAGAGGCCTGCTTCCATGATCCGCACTGATCCCAAGCAGCTGGGCTGGGACTA
Source organism: Bos indicus (assembly GCF_029378745.1). Lineage (NCBI taxonomy): Eukaryota > Metazoa > Chordata > Mammalia > Artiodactyla > Bovidae > Bos > Bos indicus. The sequence continues at coordinate 3,689,448 of NC_091770.1, read as the reverse complement.
CGCCTAAGAAGAGGTCAGGGGCTAAACCTGCTGGGCAAATTCATCTTCAGTAACAGGGAGAGGGAGGGATCTCCTCTGGTGGCCTTAGGGCACTGAGTCCCTTGAGATTTGTTGACCACAGTGGACTGCTCCACACACAGGCAGCATGTAATCTCAAGGGCACACGACCTGGGGTGTGACCCGTGGACCTCAGGTTAACAGAAAGCAGGTCCGAGGTTGGAATAACTCTCTGGGGACGAGGAGAGCAGGAGTGTGTGTGCATGGAATGTCGTGGAAGTCAGCAGATCCTGGCAGGTTGGGGGGGAGGGGTGAAGATGGGTCACTTGGGGAGACAACCAGGAGGAACAGGCCCATGAGCCCCTGTGGCTCCTGCCAGTGGGGACTGGCCAGTGGGTCCTGCTGAGCCCTGGCCCCAGGGGAACCCCGCCCACCAGGCAAGGTCGAGGCAGGGCAACTTCCTGATGAAAGATGAAAACCAAGGACCCAGCACGGGGTGGAGAACTGAATGAAAAGGGATAATAAAGTCTTTCCAAGAAGCAGGAGTTGTTGTTCACAGGTAATAAATAAACGTGTGAACCCAACCTGCTCGTTAGGCCGAAAGGACCACCCTGGGAACTTGGAAGGGCATCAGGAAGCATGACAGAGCCCAGCTCTGGCCCCTGAGGACAAGAGACAGAGTAAGACAAACGTCTCAGTCTGGTTCCCCTGATCCGCCGCTGCACACGGGGGTCTGAATGGCTTCCTGGCTATGCTTAGGATCACGGGCGGGTACTTTGGAGGCACATGGTTTCATATGTTTCTCTGAATGCTGATCAGCAGAGTCAGACTCTCAGACACTTCCTACTCCTGTGAGCACAACAGAGCTGATCTGTCGGGCACACACAGGTACCAGCCACGCCCTAGATATCATAAATAAATGCTCATTTAAATCACTTCAAAACTGCACTAAAATGTGTGTTTGAACATTACGAGATGTGCCTAGAAAAAGAGGACATTTAATAAGTTATGAGCATAACAGTATACCTCATTAAACAAACTACCTCCTGCATTTTTTTAAAACTCCTATCAATAACTTTTATCTCCAGAAATATGTTTAAATTGCAAGCAGGACAATATTAAAGAGACATGAGCAATGAACTTTCAAAAGATTGTTAAAAGCAACACAATTTACGGTAAAAAATGAGAACACGAACGACGACAAAACAGCTCCATGAACTAAACACAGGTCTGGGGAACTGAAAGTCAAACCCTCAGAGATGGAGTGTGGAGGACGCAGACACTGTGGAGACACACGCTCGTGAGAGGAGCGGCCTGGGGACAGACTGCAGGAGGGCTGGTGCGGAGGGCATCTGACACACCAAGCCACTCCAACAGGAGCCTGACTGTCTTGAAGGAACGCTGCCCAGTGTGGAAACAAGTCCTGCTGCAGGAGGCCCGTCAGCGCCTCGCTTCTACCGCGTGATGCTCCCAAAGGGGAGCGAGCAGGCGGCAGCGGCCGGTCTCAGCTGCCTGGCCCACGGCCCCACCAGCTCTTAGGAAAGGCCGGAGCTTTAGGGACCAAGCACCTCCGTATTCAGAAAGCACGGTACCCCCAGCTTTAGGAGCCAGCAGAATGGAGTGCCTGGTTAGGCTCCGTCTCCACAGACGGTGGGCTCTTTATGCAGCAGGCTGCTCCAGGCCACTGTCCTGCCATCCACGGAGAGACCCACCTGGAGGTGGCGCTGAACAGATAAACCCCGCTGGGCCCCCAGGTGTGGCAGAGGGGCGCACCCCGAGTTACCAGCACCGGCCAGGGCAGCAGGCTGCAGCTGTAAAAGGGCTCCCAGCCCACGACCACCAGCCTCTACAGACAAGTGCTGGCCTGCCACCAGCTTGCTCTTCCCTGCATGCTACGCCTGCTCCTTCACCCCTGATGCAACAGGCAATCTCACCAGAAAGGTGTCTACCATTCCGCCTCCTTCAGGTTCCCAGGTGGGTGGACAAACCACAGATGCTTAGGAACCCGACCCTCCAGACACAGCAGGGGGACCTGGGAGGGCTGAGGGCCAACAAGCCATGAAGACGCGGAGAGCCCCCGGCCCCCACCTGCTGCTCCGGGCACTGTGACACCCCCTTCTACTGAGAGGCCTCCCTGCAGTCTGCGTGGGGTCATGGAGTTAGAGACACATGGACAGACAGACAGTATGCGTGGGACCCGGGCTGCATACGCACGTGTGGGTGTGGTCGGGTGAGGGCAGCATGCAGCGGAGGGGCATGGCGAGGAGGGGGCATCGCAGAGGACGTCCTCCGGTCGGATCCAGTAGGCCTGGCTGCCCTGGTTACCTTTCCGGCTGGAGCCGCTGCCGGCGCCCAGGAGGCCATCTTCGCAGCCCTCGCCCTGCAGGCGCTCGCGCTGCAGCAGCTTGTCCACCCGCTGGATGATGCACTCCAGGCTCTTGTCCACATTCAGCCACACCTTCTCCTTCCAGAGCAAGGGCACGGGGTCAGTGCCTCGGGTGGGACAGAACACAAGCCAGACACCCCCGGACTTGGACCCCCACCTGGGCCCCATGCTCCCTAAAGCCCTCAATTTAGAAACAGCGAGATAATTCACAGCTCCTTATCACAGGTGCATTTGCTTTTCCAAAGACAAATCAATGTCCTGTTTTGTGAAGAGTCTGCCGGTTACTATCCCAGAGGCCAGGGCAGGCAGAAGGGACAGTCTCATCCCCTCCTCCGTCCACTGCAGACCTCACATGACCGTCACAGGAGACCAAGGTTTTCTGAGGGGGAGCTGCTGATGACTTGGGTTGGGGAGGGGGTGGCTCCAGAAACACAGGCAGAATTCAGGACACTGGGGTGGGGCTGCAGGAGCCCAGTGCCTCTGAAGAGCACACCCAACAAGCGACAGAGTTGGCTTTGTGATGTGTCACTATGAGAGGGACAGACCTGATCTTGGAGCCCACCTTTCGGGAAAGCATGATATGTCAGAGCACAGCTCCCAAGTCCTCAGTCTCTCAGTTCCAGGAAGATGCAGCCTGGCAGGGCCGATGGCCAGAGAGAGAGCAAGGCCTTGCGTTTTCAAGGCCAGCTCAGCTCGGGGGGTGGGGTGGGGGGAGTGCGGACTCACCCACTCCTCCTCGTGCCAATCCACCTGCAGAGAAGACCGGCTGTTCCTGCCCGACCACCGAGCCATGAGGGTATCCTGGTCGTTCCGCAGCATCACCTGCTCCTCCTCGGTCGAGGTGGGCGAGGCCTTGGAGGCGATGTAGTCAGGCCGGGCGGCATTCAGCCCGTGGATGGAGGTGGCCAGCAGCTTGCAGTCACACACAGTGACCAGCTGCCGGGTCTGCAGGGACACATGCACGCCCAGCCTCTGAGCACCCAACCCGTGCTGAGCAGGCCTTACCAAGGGGCGGAGGAAGCGTCCCAGCTTCAACAAGCCCCCCGGCACTCGCTGCAAAGTCAAGGGCATGGAGCCGTCACCGAGGATCCTGAGCCCCGGGCTCTGTCACTATCTTGCCCCCGCTCCAGCGCTATGGCCACAGGCCAGTCCCAGACCTCCGTTCCAGGCCATGTGGGAAACAGACCTGAAGGCAGACAGACCTTCGAGGTCATCCCAACGTCCCCACTCGTGTGGACAGCTCCCGGCACATGTGAGGTGTCCAGGGGTTTTCAGACACCCGAGGGACCCACCCCACCTGCAGCAGGGGAGTCCCTCCTACCTTGTCTGCCAAGATGGCAAGTGTTCTTTCCAGGCCAGTGGCAGACCTGTCCTTGGCCGCCCTCGAGAGCCGCTCGGCGTAGTAACTCACTTGGGTTTTGAGGGTGTTGATCTGGGCGATGATCTCCTTAGCCCTGATGATGTCCTGTGGTATGTAGATGATAGACTGGCAGCTGGATGACGTGCTAGGAAGGATTGGAACAGATTCAAAAGGGTTCTCCCAAGTTGACAAGGCTAGAGACACCCTCCCAACCCCAGCCCGCACCCAACGCAAGGTGAAGCGTCCTGTTCCTCAGGGGTGTTTTCCTAGGCTAGTCTAGTTGTTGACGGGCAAGAGTAAATTTCAGGAGATCCATCCTGTCTATATGGTAGAGGCTTGAAATGTTAAAATACAATTAAGTCTTTTATCTACATTCCCACGTATCTGTATTTCTACTGTGTTTATACACATGTGTACAGATACTGAGCCTGGTAGTCATCTGAACATCCACCCTCTTTCACCTAAGAACCTCTTCGTTCAGTTTCTAAGTGTTACCTAAATGGAGACTTGGGGTCTGCTGATACTGGAAGGGGTCACGTCACAGTACAAGGAGACTTCAGTGGGGGCTGGACTTTGCCAAAAGATTCCTGGTTTCTCATTTGGCCAATGAGGACTTCAAACTTCCTATGCATAGACGTACATCCTCCTTCGTGTGTTTACCTCAGCAAGTCCCCAGAAAACTGGGCTTCTGTCCTTTCTCTCCTGCTCTGGGACTCCCTTACTTAAAAAATCCTGTCCCGAGGGATGAAAGGGGTGTGGAGAACGCGCCGAACCGGAGGCAAGGCCCTCAGTGACTTAGGAAACCGGTCCTCCCGTCTCTTGCCAGGCGATGTGTGTGCCTCTTGGGATGCAACGCCAGAGACACAGCTCAGCCCGGCACAAACACCAGCCTCTGGGGAACCAGCTCCATCTGGGGACCTTCTAGATGGGGACATAAACTGAATGTCTCTTCGCTAAAATGCCAAATCAACCCTATATTACAAACTTATTTTTCAGACCACCTGAGGAAGCGAGGGAAGCAGGGGGAAAACATACAAGGCACCCATCTTTCACAGAATGAGGGGCCTTGACTGACACCCTCAAAGAACTGCCCTTTGACTCTGGGGGAGGAGAGAGAAGGTGGAGGACCACACCCTCCTTCGTTGCCCCAGGAGAAGAGGGTCATGTGATCAGGGATGAGCCCTTTCCTTACTGGGCTCTTTCCAGGCTAACCCAAAGCCGGGTCACCAAGAAACGGCCCTGCCCTGCCCCCTGACAGACTACGGGGTCAGCATGCACACACGAAAACCACAGCACCCCAGAACGAACAACACCCCGAGCCCAGACATCACAGTGAGAAATGATGGAGGTGTCAGAAGCCCATGCAGCAGGCCGCAGTCAGGCCCGCACAGCATGAGGCGTGCACGCTGCTCTCCAAGCTGCAATCACTCTGCCCAATGAATAGCTGCCACTCAGCGGAGTCGAGTCTTAGGGCGGGAGTTTTCAAATCTCTTCTTCCCAGGCCCCAGCCAAGAGAACACACATAACATGAGGTGCACGTTCGTGTGTGTGTGTGGAATGGTGTGTCCATTTCAGCAAATACGAAGCCTCCAGCCAGCCGGAGAGGAATCACCTCCCCACTCCCCATGAGTCCTCACACCCAGGTCTTATCAGTAACTGGGGCTCACAGAGGGGCCACATGGCAGGAGTGAGAAAGGACACACCTCAAACAGTGGCTGTTCATGGACAACTGTGAACAGCAGTCGTGTGAGCACGAAGACTAAAAATGGGGCAGCTGCAGAGCCTCGGCTGGGGGACAGGGCCATGTCCCCGTGGCACCCTGGCCCTCCCGGCCAGGGCCCTGAGCTGCTCCAGCTCCATGAAGGTAGCGGTTCCAAGGGCAGCGGGAGCCTCACGAGTCCTGGTGCAGAACCCCTGTTCTGGACCGGGGCCGCACTCTGTGTGAGTCTGGGGAGGCCTGGAGCAGCACCCGGGGACCCCAGTCAGCAGGCACCAGGATTCCAGCTGCCATCTCATTCTTTGGTGGAGAAGTCATCTGATTATATTAACCCCTGGTTTGCCGTCCAGGAGTAAAACTGACCCTAGTAATTTGTTTTGCAAATCTCCATTAACCATTAAATATAAAAATGTACGCAGGGGACTTCCCTGCTGGTCTACGGTTAACACACTGTGCTTCCATGGCAGGGGCAGGGATTCAGTGCCTGCTCAGGGAACTAAGACCCTATGTGCCATGAAGCATGGCCAAAGGAAAAAAAAGTAAGCTGGTTTCATTCCTGCGAGAGGTGAAGGGGAAATAAAAACAGAAGAGCCTTAGATGGCAGTAAAAGAAGCCAGGAAGGGACTCCCAAACACACCACGGTACTGGCTTGAAGCCTCAGCACCTGAGACCTGCCTGGCCTAGGTGCCTCCTCGTCATGGAGAGAGAGCTGGGTCTTTGCTCCGAGTGATGCAGCCAGACTGGGAGGGTTTGAAACAGCAGACTGGAGACGGGCTATTCATTATCACAGAACATTGCAGTTGGAAGGGAGTTCCATCTACGAGACTACAACTAGGAGCCTGCGGGGGCGTGGCGGGGGCAGCACCTCACAGAGGAGGGGACAGGCTTTCTCTGCACGAGAGCAAGACCCAAACGCACACTCTCCACAGACAGAGAACTCACCAACACTCCTCAAAACTGCTAAAGAGAAGAACCAAGACGAAATATTAGCAGTTTGTTAGCAAACGGCAAATGCAAAACAAAAAAACGTAAAAACCAAGTTCTCTTTCATCAAAATTCTGGAGATAACTTGAGGAAGCCCCAACTACAGGGAGGATTCAGCTTAGGAGCCCAAGGTGCTCCCTGGTCGAAGCAGCGTCTGCGCGTGTGCTTGAGCCCCAGGGAGAAGCCCATGTGGTGGGCTACACCTGGGCTGAGGAGAGCTCCCCTGGTGCAAACCATTCCTGCAGGCGGTTTTATGCCATTAGTAGGAAAATACATAAACATGTACATTATATATTTGAAAAATACTACAAAAAGCCTTTGGGGAATAAGAGTCCTGAAGTTCACATGCAGAATAACTGGTACCAACACCCCGACCTTCCTGGGACAGGGCCAGCCCCTTGACTGGCTTTCTCCTCCAGGGCCCCACGCCAGCTCGAGTCGCACGCTCACACCTCCACACGGCCCATGCAGTGCAGCGACACACATGCGGCTGGCCGTGCAGAGCGGCGGTGGCACAGGAAGCTGTCTTTGCCCTAATTCCCAGGGGACCACCAGGCTGGTGAATCCTCGGGTGGGTCTGGTGGCCTGGTTTGAGGAGCCCTTGGTGGGGCCAGATCCAGGTCAAGGGGGCTGCAGGAAGGTGGGCAGGATCCCAGAGATGCTGCCCAGTCTGAGGCCTACCTCCCACCCTCTGAACCCTGAGTCCCCGGGTGCTCTCTGCCCGCCTGCTCACGCCTCAGCCCACTGCACCTGTCCTTTCTCCCCGGCCCCTGCAGTCCAAGGTCAACCTGCTCAAGCCCTGTCCTGACACCCACCCAGACACAGAGCCAGGCTCTGGCCTGAGGCTGCGGCCAGCACTGTGTGTGTGCACTCAGTCACCAGGCCGCCACAACTGCTCCACAGGACCTCCTGAGGATCGTGGGCCTTGGTGTTGGGGCCCCTCAACTCCACATTCTGCACCAGCTGCTCTGCTGCAGCCCCAGCTTCTTCTTTCTCTGCGATGCCACCTTCTTCTCCTGGCCCTTCCAGGATCACTGCCCAGTCCTGCCTCCCCATCTTCTCCAGAACCTCGCTCCACCAGTATCCTCCACCATCTCCCCTCGTTTGCCATCCTCTCTCCTACCAGCCTGAGACAAGCTTGTCTTGGTCCCACTCCTCCTCCACCTCTAGGTCCGAGGAGCCCACGGCATCACCTGCACGTATCCCATCTACTTCCTACACCCGAGCCCTCCAGTCAAGGTTAAGTCTAGCCAGGCGATGTTCGGGAAGATCACCAATGCCTCCCGGTGTCGGACACGACAGGTCAGCTTATGCTCTCTCCCTGTCGCCCCTGCCCTGCAGCAGCCCCTGCACCCTCTCTCCAGCAGGCTCCCAGCACTGCTGTCGCCCTACCTGCTCAACCTGTCAGCTCTAGTCACCAGCTCGCCCTGCCCGCAGAGCTCCTCCCCGAGGCCCCGCCCCTTATCACGTGCCCCGCCCACCTCGCTGTTTCCCCGCTCTGATTGGTCACTCCCTGCAGCCCCTGGAGCCTCTCTGACCCTGGGAACACTGACCACCAATGTCCTCCAGGAAAGGAAACCGTCTTTCCCAGACCTCACACCCTGTGACCTTCGACCAAGGTTTCTAAAGGGCAGCGGAGCCCGCCAAGTCCGCCAGGGCCGGGGGAACCATTCTCCGGGCGGATTTTTCAATCGCCTGTTTTGCAGGGACAGGCCCTCGGGCACTCGTCACCGCCCAGCTTGGACGTGCACAAAGAGCGGCACAGGCGCCTCAGGCAGCTCCCCCACCCTGCAAAAGCAGCTCGGACGCTGGACGTTTCTGCGGTCCCCTTGCGACTTTTTTTCTTTTTTAAATCCAGGAAGCCCGAGACACCAGAACAAGGAGGACAGATACCCTCTGAGAACTTACTGTTTCTTGGTCTCTTCAAACTTGTGCAGCTTTTTGCGGAGCCCTCCCGACTTGAAGCCCTGGCAGTGTGCTGCTGGCGCCCCAATGGTGACGATGTCATAGTTCTGATCTGAATGACAGAAAGCTCTCCTCTGTTACTCTGGCTCAGGCCTGCGGACAAAGCTGGCTACGGGGATATGCACGAAGCTCTGGGGTCCCCCGCCAGCCCGGCTCCAAGCAGCCTATGGCAACACTAGCCCCACCATCCAGGGTGCCCGAGGGCCTCTGGAGCCCAGCACCCTCATCTTGGTTCAGAGGGGCCTGTGTGGGTCTCAGGGTGGGGCCACACAGCGACCCACGACACTCAGCCTGCACCCCTGCCTCAGAAGGATGACCCGTGGGCCGTTTTCTGCCCCAGACATGCAAGAGAAGCTGGAGGGAGGACAAACGAGAGGAAGGTGCTAGAGCTCCTCACAAAGGCCTTGGAGGTCCCTTTGCTGTGCTCTCAGCCCAACGCCACAGCAGACACATAGGACAGACGTGCGACAGCTCAGGGACCAAGGGCCAGTGGGGGAAAGAAGCGACATGATTCACGGGGCAGTTACCTGCTCCTCCATCATCCTGAACTCTCATCCTTTGTATGTGTAAGTTAGTGGGAACAAATTCTAGCTTTTTATCTGCTTTCAAACTGCTTGCTTTGAACGAGGGACCTAAGGATCAGAAGGGGAGAAGATAAAGATGGTCAGCCTGTATCCAGCGTGCAAGAAAGCCGCCCAGAGAAGGGACCCTGTGAGGACTCTGCCGTGGGTGAGCAGGCATGTGTCGGCAGAGGCCTCAGGGACTCCAAGCTGCTCACAAGCACGCTTCCTTCCCTGATGACAGGGGCTGTGAAATGCTGAGGGACAGCGGCTCCTGGCCAGAAGACTGGTCTGGGGTCCCAGGGGTGAGTGCAGGCCAGTGGAGCCACCCTTGGAAGCTGAGGAACGACACCAGGCCTGCCTACGCCAGCTCTCAGCCGAGAGGTCTGACTCAGGGATGGGACTGTGTGCAGCACGCTGTCAGCACCACTATAAAAAGCAGGTGGGCCCATGCCAGAAAGTGCGTGTTCCCACTGCAGAGCCTTCCAGCACCCAAGATCTAAGAAGCCGCGCAACAGCAGAGACACGTCTCCAATCTGGAAAGTGACGAGAAGGCCCACTCGCCACCCTAGGTCGCTCACGGTAAGCAGGCGCCACAGGGCACCTGGTTGGGCCCTGGAACACACATTCACACATCCTCACACACACCCTGGGTGGCTCAGGAGTTTGGACCGTGTTTCCTAACAAGATATTCACAATGTTACTTCTATAACTGGAATACTTAACTAAGTGAAGAATTACATGCCGAGAAAAGAAAGGAATTATAAATTACGGTGACAATGAGGAGAAATAAACATTTCATTTAGTGAAAAATGGCACGTTTATTTTGCCAGCACAGAAAATGAAGACTGGCCACCATCTGCTCCGCGCTTTGCCCAGGAAACCGTTCCCCAGCTCCTGATAGGGGTGCCCGCAGACCAGGAAACCGTTCCCCAGCTACTGATGGGGGTGCCCACGGACCAGCAAACCGTTCCCCAGCTCCTGATGGGGGTGCCCGCGGACCAGGAAACCGTTCCCCAGCTACTGATGGGGGTGCCCGCAGACCAGGAAACCGTTCCCCAGCTCCTGATGGGGGTGCCCGCGGACCAGCAACATCAGCTTCCTGGGAGCCCGTTAGAGATGCCAAACCCCAGATCTGCTGTTAACAAGATTCTCAGGGGACATAGATGCACAATGACATCTCATAAGCTCTGCTCCAGAAACACCCAGGTGTATAGGTTTCAGACTTGGCCAGGTAACAGGCAGCCAGCACCAGCAGGTCCCTATGTCCCTTTAGGAAAACACTGCCATTTCTCTTAGAAATACACTTAGATCTTTTCTTCAGACGCAAGCCAAACCCAGGGCACCGTCATCTTGCCATCATTCCTGTATCTGGCTTCTTCTCAGTCAAGTTCATGGACAGGTTTCTATGCTCTGTGTCAAAATCACATGAAGGGCTTATGACTTTCCTGAAAACCTGAAATTCTATTGTAAAAAGGGGAAGAAGGGAAGAATCTGGAGAATAAAGTAATAGAAAACCAAAGTCATTTCATTTGGAATCAAAAGGGAGTGAGTTTATCATCGTTTTCTAAATCTACCTGAACATGCTTTGAAAAGCAAGTGGCACCTTCTAATAAGAGGTGTCTGTATTTCATTTTCTCTTTTGAGCCTTAAAATGGAGAGCTTCACTCAGACAATTTGTATGTCAATATGTGTGTGTGTACACTCGTGTTTTTTTCTGACTCTGCAACCCCATGGACTGTAGCCCAGCAGGCTCCTCTGTCCATGGCATTTCCCAGGCAAGAATACAGGTTGCCATTTCCTTCTCCAGGGGATCCTCCTGACCCAGGGACCGAACCTGCGTCTCTTGCATCTCCTATACTGGCAGGCAGATTCTTTACCACAGGTGCCACCTGGGAAGCCCATATATCAGTATAAGGACCACCAAACAGTTAAACTAGGAAATCCAGAAAACCCTGCCTTGTTTGGTCTCAAGGCAAAAGGCCTACATCCTTTTGGGCACTGCGCTGACACAGGACCAGGATGAAGCAGGAACATGAACCGACGGCCTGGGACCCTGTCTCTCCTCCATTTCATCCTGCAGTGGTTTGTTTTGGCAGAGGACACCGTGGACGGAACTTTCAATGCAATTCACACATTTGTCTTAATTAAGATCTGAAAACTCCATCTTTGAAAGAACCGACATCTACATGAGAATCTATTTTTAAACATCCATTAGAGCGTCTGTCAGTGGGCATATGTGAGCAACCCTGGATTCCAGGATTTTAGCTGGAAATGAGAGTGGGCGCCCACCTTTGTACTGATGGAGGTCGGTCAGGTTCTCCTGGTAGGTGAGGATGATGGTCTGGTACTGTGTGACAATCTGGCGCCGGAGGCTCTCCCAGCATGGGGACAGCTCCCCCAGCTCCTCCAGTTCACATACTCTGCAAGCAAAACACACACGTCAGGCCATGGCGCCCACTCCCTCCTGGCAGAGGCTCAGGAGTCCTGAGCATCCGGGAGGCCAGATGGTCGTGGACGTGTCACTGACGCTCAGGGAAGGCCCTGTGGGTCTGAAGGGCCAGCAGCGGGGCAGCACGGCAGACGGCTCCACATGCGGCTGTAAGAAAGGTGGGCAACCGCTGACCGTGTGGAAACTGCACAGACAAGCTTTCCGTAGGAACCTAGTTCAGGGAAAACTCAGCGAAGGACTGGAGAGGGGAGTGGCTCTGCCGTGGCCCCTGTGACCATGCATGTTTCCAGGGGCCACAAGAGCTTGAGCTGCAGCCCACTGGAGTCTGACCCTCCCAGATCACAAGAGGACTAGAGCCTGAGGGCAACCCTCTCCCCTCTCCTCATCCCCACCAGGGTCTGTCACTGCCCCCTGGGTTCTGGGAAGCATGGGCCTTTCCGCCCTCCCAGAGCAGAGCTGCAGAACATAAAGCTGTCCAATGAGCCTGCAGCTGGGCTGCTCAGCAGTGGGGGTCCCACAGCTGCCAGGCCCTAGAGTCTCACTGGCATCCTTTCCAGGTCTGGGACAAGGACCCTGGGAAACCGGCAACTTCAGCCATGGCTCCCGTCACTGTCTGTATAAGTGATGAACTGTCCGGATGTGAAAGGTGTGAGGGTCAGGGGAGACGAGGACAAGAAAGGACGGACTTGGGACCTCCACAAAAATGAAAGCTGTTTAAGAACTGAAATATATGGGACTTCCCTGGTGGTCCAGTGGCTAAGAACCTGCGATTCTACTTCAGAGGCATGGGTTCAATCCCTGGCTGGGGAAGTAAGATCCTGCCTGCCACGCAGCATGGCCAAAGAGACAGAAATGATATATAATCTCAGCTCGGCAGGAAATAATAGCTGCATAATCAGACTACTGAACACACACAATGGATTTTTTTAAAAGGATAACCATTTTAGGAAACTGGGAAGAAAGTATAAAAGACCTAAAGTCCTCATCATTTATGAGGACTTCCCTTTCCTACTCAGGAGTTAATCCCTGAAATTGATTGAGAGTGCTCTGTGCATATATACAGAAATACAGCAGAAAACACTGACGTGGCTGAAGTGGCTGTTTCTTGGGAAATAAACAAGCATCTCAGCATCTCAAGACTTGCATTTTTTGTAAAAAGCTTTTTGCACTCTTTCACTTTTTACACTATGCACTTTTTCCTCTGGGGGGCTAATTTTATAAATGTTTTTAGGAATCTACTAAATTATCTGAAGTTAAAAAGTCACACCATTTTATCATTATTAAATCAGCAAAAGGAATGCTGAAGCGGGGGGAACATGTGCTCGGTGCTGGCACAGCTGGCCTGTCAGGCAGGCGATCTTGTGACTTCCTCACACACAAACGGGGGACACAGTTGAGCAAACTGAGCCCAGGCTGAGGAGTAGGCAGGCGGCAGGGCTGGGTGTGCGACCAGGCCTGGCTGCGGTCCGTGCTCACCCGCCCGGTCTATGAGCTTTCCTGCAGGAAGGGGCGGCCGCCAGGAGCCCTGGGCCTCACCTGGCCGCGTCCTCCTCCAGCAGGAGCTTCACAAACTGCCGGGGCACGTGCAGGGACAGCACGCTCTCTGCCATCTGCTCCAGGATCCGCAGGTGGTTGCCCTCGGTGGTCGGGAAGCGGTACATGCGGCAGATGGCACCACCAAACACTGAGGCGGGAGAGAGACAGCTGCAGTGAGCTGGTATGGGCCGCCGTGGCCCCCCCCAGCCTACATGGTGCCCTCACCCCCAGGTCTCCTTGCTGTTTATCTCCAGGGAATCCGAACACTTAAACCCAAGCTCACCGAGTGACTGAGCCTCAGTGCTCCTGCCCCGAGACGTGCAGTATTGTCATCCCAGACCATGCCCCTGGCTTGGAGGTGCTAGGACTGGGTAGGGAGGCCACTGGTCATCGAGTCATCAAGACAGGGCAAAAGGAAGGAGAAGCCCCTCCCCTGGAGGGTCACCAGTTCCCAATACGCTGAACCAAAGAATGGCACACTGGTGTGCAGGGAGGTGACCACTGGCGGACACATCCGTGACGATCGGAGCAGGTGGGGGAGGGGACCGCAGGCCCAGGTGGACGCTCACGAGTGGCAAGAGTACCCACGGAGGAAGCTGTTTACCCGATTTCAGTAAAGTGTCTTTTCGCAACGAAGCGTACTTGGATCGGATCCCCAAGGCCTCAGTCAAGCTCTCGTCAACAGGCAGAACCATCTAAAAACACATACACACAAGCATGACGAAACTGCCTCGGACTCCAGGGCGCATCATAGACATAAAAGCCTCCTTGAAACTAATATCCACAGTCAACTCTATGAGAAACACCCAGCCCCAGCCACAAACAAGAGAGGCCACCGCCTGGGACACTGAACGCCCTCCGCCCACAGTTTTCTAGAAATGCACTCTTCTGACCGAGCCACTTCCCTTTGTCTCTGAGTGTTTTGCTGTGTGGGATGAAAGGGCGGTGGTAGACAGGCCCGAGAGTATTTCCATAGCTAACGTTTCAGACTTGTTTTGGGTACGGTGAGAGATCTCTGTATTTTACAATGACTACTTGCCAGTGTTTGGGCTATAAGAGCTCTTGTTTGCGAGTGTCTGTGTGAGCAACTGTGCATGAGGAGGGCAGGGAGAGGTGGGTGGGGGGCGCAGGTGTGCGATGGGGCCCAGGCAGCCATGGGCAGGGAGTGTCTGGGAGAGGAAGACCTTAACCCACCCTCAGAGACAACCTGGGTCTCAGTCCACACCCGCAAGCCACCTCTCCCCTCCCGCCTGCAGCTCCCGCTCTTGAGGAGCCAGCTGTGACCTGGAACAGAGGCTGGGGAGCCCCTTCTCTACCGGTTAAGTGCCTGAGGGCGCAGGCATGTCCAGTAGGGGCCCCACTGTCCCGTCCCCTGAACTCAGAGGCCACGTGCATTAGGAGGGCCCTCCAGCCCACCCAGAGGGAGAAGATGCTGTGCTCACCCTCCCGTTGACGGTGTCCAGAGACCGGGTCACTGGGGGCCGCTGATCCGACTTCTCCTCCATCTGCCAGCCCATCACGGTGATGTTGCCCACGCGGTCACTCTCTGCAGACCTGCAATCAGCAGTGCCCTTCGGCATTGGTGCTGTGACTGGGCTTCACCTTCTGCTAAATGCAAAGCTCAGCATCCCGGGTGCTCGAGGGGTCCTGGGGGAACCAGGATGGGGCTGGCTGGTCGGCCCAATAGCAGCTGCCACATGCGGGGGCTCTGAGGGCGGCAGGTGAGCAAAGGTGGGGCCGCAAGGGAAGGCCGTGTCTGGGAGGGGGCAACGCCCCATGGGGAAGCACGGACGTGCCAGTAAAGCGGGAGGGGCAAAGCCACCGCCCACGTGGGAGGCCGGGGCCCCTCAGCCCTGGGCTGCCCCTCCCCTGAGAGTGACGGGGACACATCTCAGAGTCAGGACCCAGAGCATCTTCTTCTGGCACAGGACCCCTTTCTGCTCCATCTACTCCATCCTCAAGCTCTGATTAGCCTCAAGGCCTAGGTCTGGACCCCAGTTAGCAGAGGTCACACGGGAATTCCCAAAGCCTCTGAATCCTTCGTGATACAGCTGAGGCCCCTCTAGCCCCGGTCAGTTTCACCCCAAGACCCCTCAGGGTGACTGCCGGCTGCCTGGGCCCCTCCGATTCATCCCAGGAAGCTCTGATTCATAAAGCAATACTGTGAAGCCTTGGGTTTTTTATCTGAAGTGTGGGACTTAGCCAGGCTGTAAGTTTTTGCATGGTCACGTCCATCCACTGACCGTACCCTTTGTGATTCATTCTCATGGTTCTCGTGCCTGGGAAAGTCAACCCCAGTCACACTGTTCAGTGACCATCTCTAGCTCCTTTTAAAAAGGATGATGTCCAACCAGAATCAGCTCTGGCAATGGATGAACCTGAGTGTTTTCCTCTAACCATCCTTCCCCAAAGCGAACCCACCCATTCTCCCAAGACCCTTCTCTCGTCCTGAGTCAGGCTCTCCACACACACAGGATCACTGCAGGGCAAGCCCTCCCCAGCACCTGCAGTGCTGTCATCTCCGCATCTTCAGAATGTCATACTACTGGCCAAGAATTCATCTCCTACATCAAAACTGTCTTGGCTATTTCAGACTATTTTCCCAATTTTTACATTATTTTGGGGAAAAAAAGATGGAGCGACAGAAAGAAAGAACACTCCATCAGGGTGGGACCTGCCCCTAAACTGAATTTGGGAAGAACTGACATCTTGACCCCATCACAGTGGGGGCGGCCCCTCCCTCCCCTCATTCGTTCCTTCCACAAATATTTCCTGAGCAGCAGACACTGTTCTAAGTCTTGGGATACCTGCTGTCTGGGAGATCACATCCTACTAGGGGGGACAGATGACAGCCAAATACATTCGGTATAATTAGAGGTACACAAAGATTTTCCTTTAGGTCTGCGTACTCCCATGAACACTGCACACTTCCGCTTCATGACACGCCCTCTGACAGGCTGAGGTTTTCTCTTTCTTCTCAATGACAACCACCTCCCCACAAGACTGGCTTCTGGGGACAGGGGTTGAGGGTAAGACACTCTCTCAATATAGGGTCGACCTTCCCCATCCGTCCCCAGACCTTGTGATTCCAGATCCTTGCAGACAGACAAAATTAAATACCAACCTTAGTGTTAAATACAACCTATGGTGCCTGTCCTGGAGCAGATCTTTGACGACAAAAGTTCCGGACCCCAGCAAGTACATCTGCGGGAGAGGGGAGACAGCATTAGTGCCCAGGCCGTGCCTCTCCTCCAGCTCTTGGGGCGGCAGTGGGTTGGCGGGGGGATACGGCTGGCTGGCTCTCTCAACACATCTGACTTCATCTCAGGAGCCCAGTGGGAGGCTCAGAAAGATGTTCCCAAAGACAAAAACACCTGGACATTAATTCATAAGCCAGGAATAAAGTCAGTCTTATGTTCACCTCCCAGACAATTATGTAGCTTTAAAAAAAGAAGGGAAGAACATCCCACGAACAACAACATGGTACTTAACTGTTCCCTGAGATCTGTCCTTGACATCATACACGGACAGCTTGATCTGTGTCATCTGATTGATGAGAGAGTCTTGAAAGAAGGCAATGCTGCTTAGAAATATAGGATCATTGGTTCCCTACAATAGAAAAAAAAAAAAAATCAGAATACAGAGTTGCATTTTCCTTAAGTGGTTGCTTTTGAAATACACCAACATTCTCAGAAGAAGAAACTAACTAACATCTTACCAGCTTGGATCAACAGGAATGCAAACAGGCTTTACAGGGATGCAGACAAGCCGAACTCTGCTTTCCAAGAAAGACAAAGCCTGTAGGCCCAGATACCACGAATAGATCACCACATGCTGGGCCCACGAGCTCACCCTAAGGGCTCCTCCCCCAGCAGGAAAGACTTTCTGTAACTACTCTTACCACTTCAGATGTATTTGGATCTACTACTGTAGGCTATTCCTTTAAGCTGAGGCAGATGGAAAGATGAAAGAGGAAATGAATAGTCAGAATTGTTTATTTCTAGAATCCTGGGTTTGTAAGAATGGAGGTCCAGCTTTTTTAAGGTTGTCTTTTTCTGAGGATGAGCTGCGAGTCTCTAGATCATAGGTCGCCATTTCTTGGCAGCCCAGCCCTGACCTCAAACGCCATTATATTAAACTCGCTTCCTCAGGTGGTGGTTAGTGATCTTGGCCAAACTGTTAGCAGTTCTTGTCTGTACCGGCAGTTCCAGATCTGATGTCTTGCCACCTGCTGGACAGTCTCATCCCCACCCCACCCTGCAGTGACCTGCTGGGGCCACAGCCCCACCCAACCACTCCATCTGCTAGTTCAGACTCCCTCTGACTCTCCTTCCAAGGAGGCTCCAGATCCAGGCACCGGCTCTGCTGCCTTCTCTGTTGTTCTGAACCACCCAGGGACAATTCACCCCTGCAAGTTCCACCTGCAGAGCCTCCCTCTCACGCCCCCTTCTTCCCATTCCTCCCCGCTGCCAGTGAGGGCCCAGATCACTCCCCCAGGACCTGCCTTAAACACACCTGCAGACCAGCCGGCTACGGCGCGGCCAGACCCCCTGCACCCCTGCGGTGTCTCGTGCGCAGTGAGCGGGACAGGCCCCGTCCCCACGCACTGCCCCGCTCGCTCTGCCCTCACACGGCCCACACTCCGCTCGTCTGCAGGGAGCCGTTCACTTCAGCCGCCTCACCCACAGCCTGGTAGACTCCCTGAGGCAGGGGCGGGGCTCAAGTCTCACTGTGTCATCCACAGCTCCCAGTGCTTTGTGGGTAGGCCGTGCTAGACAAATGCTAGAAACCAGAACTGTTGGCTTGAACTTGAAATAAATTTCCAAGGTAATGAGAGGGTCTATCAGGCAAAATGTAAAACTTGGAAAGAAGGAGAAATGCAGTCTGCTTGCTGGAGACTGCCAGGGAGGGCAACATTCACACAGAAACTCACATCACCAACAAAATCTTACAGGAGCTCACACCAGCCACCTCCTACACTTAGTTTCATAACTTACGTAACGTGCTCAATTATCTAAAGAAATCCAGTAAAATTCCTGAGGTGACTGTATCATTTCATTTCATGTACAGAGTAAACACATAACATACAACTCAAAAAAGGATATAAAAATACAAACCAATAAAAAGTGTGGCTAGTACGAGGGTTGGTTGATAATTAACATTCTCTAAACTCTGATTAAAGACCACAAGTGTCCAAAAGTAGCAGCCAATTAGAGATGAGAAGGGAGTATGAGGTCTTACCTCTTAAAAAGCAATCTACCTTAGAGGATCACCGTTTAAAAACAGCCAGCCAATAGATAATCAACAACTGTAAAGGATATGGCAAATCAAGGGTTTCTCTGATGGCTCTGTGGTAACGAGCCCCCTGCCAATGCAGGGTACTTGGGTTCGACCCCTGGAGGAGGAAATGGCAACCCACTCCATATTCCTGCCTGGAGAATCCCATGGACAGAGGAGCCTGGCGAGCTACGGTCCATGGGGTCGCAGAGTCGGACACAACTGAGTGACTACAGACAACATGGCAAATAAAAGCACCACCCAGATGAGTAAGTGTGATGAAAGATACCAGTGTGCTGAACGTTCGTGCAAGAAGAAAACAATCCGCAGGAATAAACCTCAGCTACGGGTGCTCAGGGCACTGAGCAGACTTCCCACCAGGACCAGAAGCAGTCTTGGAGCCGCCGGGGGCAAGAAGCACCCACCTCGATGATCTCCGTCTGTGCGTGCTTCGTCCAGAATGCCTGGGGTGGGGTGGTCACGCTCACTGCCACAAAGCTATTTGGTTTTCGATCAAGTGACGGAGTATGCAGCTCACTGCAGGCTACAAAATTAGAATAGAAATAAAATAAATAAAGTAGAAATGGTTCTTAAAAATCAGACTTCAGTTAGTTCTCGGTTCCAAACACACCCAAAGAAGGTAAAAGAAGTAAAACCCACACAACGGAATGAAATGATCACCCTGACTACTGTTACAGGGAGGAGACTTTTTAAATTAGAAATGATCCCTTCTCATTCCTCCCAGCCTTCCTGGCCCCCAGGACAGCAATGCCATAACTGCCGATGGAAGGCTCTCTTCATCCACGGAATGGATGACACAGGAAAGGTCTGACCCGTGAAGTTTGACCTTAACAACTAATTGGAACTAAGTAGCCACAGAGTCTATGAAATCAAGACCCAGCTACACACGCCCACACCCAGGGCTGCTGCACTCCTAAGCTCACAGTATCCCTGGGTCTGTGTGTGACATATGTTGGAAGCTAATTAAAATTCTATTGCAAAATAAAGGTTTTTTTTTTTTTCTTTTTAAGAAAATCATGCTCATTCATTTTCCTTATAAGACTCATATCAAATTTGAGATTACTAAACATGTGGCTTTTTAGAACTAAAGACACTTCACGAACTGTTTCAGTTAGAAAACGTATTGCACTAAGCATTTTGAAATAGATTGTAAGACTCAGATAAAGTGAAAGTGAAGTCGCTCACTTGTGTCCAACTCTTAGCAACCCCATAGACTGTAGGCTACCAGGCTCCTCCATCCATGGGATTTTCCAGGCAAGAGTACTGGAGTGGGGTGCCATTTCCTTCTCCAGAGGATCTTCCTGACCCAGGGATTGAACCCGGGTCTCCCACATTGCAGGCACACGCTTTACCGTCTGAGGCACCAGGGAAGCCTTAATCAATCATAGAAGGGATCCACAATAAAAAGGATCATACTTCTTTGAATCTAACATGCCATCTACTGTAAAATGCATTATCAAAGAAAAAAAGGCCCATCGCCATTAACCTATGATATGCCATTAACTATAAGACACTTTCCGATTAAAAAGATACTAAAAGATGAGAAAGATATCCACCTTGTGACTGACGAAATATACGGTAAATCAAAGTCCAACACTCATAACAAGAACTGGCTTTTCTGGAGAGGCAATGAACATGCCCCAGAGTGCTGAAGGCCTCTGCTTAATTCCCAGAGTTCTGAAACAATTGATTGTTTTTAATTTTTTATAGAATTTTAGAAGTTACTTTGCATTTAGTTATTACAAAACATTGGCTGTCTTCCCCATGCTGTGCAGTACATCCTCGAGCCTACCTTACACCCAGCAGTCTGTACCTGTCAGCCCCCTCGCCCCTATATGCCCCTTCCTGGCCCTGTCCACCAGAAACCACCAGTTTGTTCTCCATATCTGTGAGTCTACTTTTCTGTTATATTCACTAGTTTGTTGTGTTTTTTAGATTCCATAGATAAGTGGTGTCTTACAGTGTTTATCTTTCTCTGACTGATTTCACTTAGCATAATGCCCTCCAAATCTATCCATGTTGCTGCAAAGGACAAACTTTCATCCATTGTTAATGGCTGAGTAATATTCCATTGTTTATATTTCTCTGTGTGTGTGTGTGTGTGTGTGTACTCACATCTATAATATGTATATATACACATATACAACAAATACACACACACGCCCTCCACATCTTCATCCATTCATCTGTTGATGGGCACTTAGGTTGTTTCAGCATCTTGGCAACTGAAATCATTGATCTGGACCATTTTTTCACTGTCTTTATGGAGGAGAGGATTTTTAGAGGTCTTTACTCCTGTTCTCGTCATTCTCATTTATTTTTCAAATATTACTGGTGATTTAAAATTCATAAGTTGATTTTTACTTCTGCAAATTAATTTACTTCTGAAAACTGATCTCTTTGTAATATGTTCTCATACATTTTTATGGGTTTTCATTACTTATTGGATATAATAAGACACAAAGAGCCTAGGTTTTCATTCAATGAGCTCTGACAATCATACACACTCACAAAACAAGATGACTTTCTCCATCAGACAAGAAAGCTCCCGTCCCACTTCTCAGTCAATTCCCCTGCCTGCGAACCACTTTCTGATTTTTACCATTTTTGTCCATTCTTGAATTTCTTGAACATAAATGGAATGTTTTCAAGATTCATCTGTATTGTTTATATACTGATAATTAATTCTTTTTAAAAACTGATGAATCATATTCCATTGTATGAATATACCAAAATTTACTTACCAGTCACTGTATGTTAATAGACAGTTGGGTTGTTTGCAGTTTTGAACCATTATAAATAAAGGTGCTATAGACATTCCTGGAGAAGGCGATGGCACCCCACTCCAGTACTCTTGCCTGGAAAAGTCCCATGGACAGAGGAGCCTGGTAGGCTGCAGTCCATGGGGTCACAGAGAGTCGGACACGACTGAGCAACTTCACTTTCACTTTTCATTTTCATGCATTGGAGAAGGAAATGGCAACCCACTCCAGTGTTCTTGCCTGGAGAATCCCTGGGACCGGGGAGCCTGGTGGGCTGCCGTCTATGGGGTCGCACAGAGTCAGACACTACCTAGCAGCAGCAGCAGACATTCCTACTCACATCTTCTTGTGAACATGTTTTCTTTTTGCATAAGCACTTAGGAGTGGAACTTCCAGGTTACAGTAGAGAAGGATATGCTTAGCTTTGTAAGAAGCTGACAGATTCCTAAAGTGGCTGCATCACTTTATAATCTCACTGCAATTTACCAGAGCTCCAGTTGCTCTGAATCCCACCAACATTTGGTGGGTTAGCCTTTATCTTGGTTGTTCCAAAGAATGTGTTTTCATTTGCACTTCTGCGATGACTAATGACATTAAGCATCTTTTCACCATGTGTTTGTTCATTTTTCTAACTTCTTTTGTCAAGAGTCTGCTCAAGTCTTTTGTTCATTTTTAAATTGATTTTTTTACTGTCAATTTGTAAGCATTTTATCCTAGATCTGTCCTTTGTCAGGTATATGTGAATATTTTTCTCCAGTTTGTGGTTTATTTATTCATTTTCTCAAAGATTTCCAGAGTTTTTTATTTTAGATTTTTAATTTTAGACACTAGCAGGCAGAAAAACGTCCCTCCCCTCAAAAAGGGCCAAATTCTAATCCCAGGAACTTTTGAAAATATTATAATACAGGCAAAAGGACTTCATAGATGTAACTAAAGTCATGGAATCTTGACATGGAAAGATTACTGCAGATTATCTGGATGAGCTTAATCTAATCATATGAGCTCCTAAAAGTACAAAAGGAAGATGGAAGGGTGAGTTACAAAGGTGTGAATTAAAAAAAGACTAGGGAAGTTCTAAGCATGAAAGGCACTCAACCTGCCATTGCTGGCTGTGCAGAGAGAGGAAAGAGCCACAACCACAGAACGTGAGTGGCCTTTATAAGCAGAGAACAGGCCTCGACTGGTAGCTAGCAAAGAAATAGGGACCTCAGTCCTCAAACAACTTGAATGAATAAGGAGCCACCTTTAACCCTTGAGTCCCTAGGAAGGACTGGGGCCATGCTGATGCTTTGACTTTGGTGTTTATAAGATTGAGTAGAGACCTGGCTGAGCCCTTTGCTTTCTGACCTAAGGGAACTGTAAGATAATAAACTTGGCTTGTTTTAAGGTCTTATATTTCTTATATTGTGGTAATTTGTTACAGCAGCAATAGAAAACTAAAACATATCGTACTTCCTGCCAAGTGATCAATCTCTGCCTAACCTGAAGTTGTGGTTGTGAGCTCTCCAGTTTCTTTTCTTCCAGAAGCTTTAAGGTCTTGTTCTCTTTTTGAAACACAGTGTTATTATTTCTGTTTGGCTGTGCTGGGTCTCCGTTGCTGTGCAGACTTTTCTCCAGCGCTGTGGAGAGCGTGGGGGGCTACTCTTCAGTTGCGGTGCACGGGCGTCTCACTGAGGGGGCTTCCCTTGCTGCAGAGCGGGGGCTCCAGGCGTGTGGGCTTCCGCAGCTGCAGCTCCTGGCCTCCGAGCACAGGCTCAGTAGCCGTGGTGCATGCGCTTAGCTGCCCCGCCGTATGTGAGATCTTCCTAGACGAGAGACTGAACCCATGCCTCCTGCACTGGCAGGTGGATTCTTCACCACTGAGCCTCCAGGGAAGCCCCTGTTGTCTTTTTCAATTCTGTTCTACTTCTTCTATGATGTCTGCCTCCACATCAGAGATATGACTGTTCCGCTGTTCTCCGTCCTTTAAGCTACACCCCGCAGAGACCCTGGTCTGGTCTCTCTCGGCCTGCCCTCTCATCATGTGAGGCTAGAACACCTGCGTCTCTCAAAGCCCAGTGATGGCAGGTAGACTGAGATACAGCAAGTGGCCCGAGGCTGGAAAGACTGATGTCAGCTTAAGGGCTGATGGGCCAACTGCCATGCTCAGAAAATACCTCCCTACAAGTGACGTTCTCTCCTGGCCTTGCCCCTATCCAACCTAAATCTCACCCAAGGTTTAATCCCTAGCTCAGTTCCATGACTTCCATGAAGCTTCCTCTCAGAGGCCCACAGTCACATCTCCTGCTTATCACTTACATAACTCCTCTGGCACATTTCCATAGAAACCATTAATCCCTGATGTGTATGTGGTGTCTTTCCAACCAGAGCATCTGTGTCCCAGCTGAATAAATGCTACTGAGGTAAATAACATTTCAGGTGCCTACCATTTGAGCAATTCTATATCCTATGACTTATCCCAAGGAGAGAACCAACAAAACATGCGAAAGACCCAGGCACAAGTACATTCACTGTTGGTGTTTACGACGGCAGACTGAAAAGACCGAAGTGTCCAGCAACAGGAGGCTGGTTACAGTAAGCACGGCACAGTTACACAGCAGACTCTATGCAGGCATCTGGAACGATGAGGTGGCAGACCCACACAGACCAAAACGAAAGGACGCCAGTGATGCTCTGCTACGTGGAAACCACATTAAGAACACTAGGGCGATGGAACTTCCCTAGCGGTACGTGGTTGGGACTCCGCCTTCCAACGCAGGGTCAGGGAGCGAAGATTCCCACGCGCCTCACAGCCAAAACACCAAAACACAGAAAACAGAAGGAATTAACAAATTAAAGACTTTCTAAAATGACTTTTAAAAAACAACAGGATGACAATTCTGTAAATAATTCCATCACCTCCACAACCAGAAATCATTAACAATTTCTGTATAGCACTGTGTGGGTGTAAAAAAATATCTGCAAAAGGATACATACCAAGATGCTGACTGTGGGTCTCTCTGATTGGGCTTTCTTTCCCTCTAACATTTTCTCTAATAAAGGTTTTTAAACGAGTGCTTTTCAGTTTTAAATTCTGTTTTTAAGATAAAATATTTGACCATTCAATTATCTGGCTCCTACTCCTCACCTTCTGTTTTGTGTGTGTGTATAGTAAAATTCATTTAACATAAAACTCTTCCTCACCTTTTTAAGCTGTTTCTTCCTCCATCTGTCTAATTAGTATGACTATATTATTGCCCTTGACTTGTCAGATTCAGAAATGTCCTGATTTCTAGATTTCTATTATAGGGTGAAGATTTTTATCTCCATTATATCAACTCTCATTCTCTCTCTATAGTCAGGTTAACTCAACGTTTTTGTTACATCCATGTCCTACATTATTAGAGCTGCTGCTGCTAAGTCACTTCAGTTGTGTCCAGCTCTGTGCAACCCCATGGACCGCAGCCCAGCAGGCTCCCCCGTTCCTGGGATTCTCCAGGCAAGAACACTGGAGTGGGTTGCCATTTCCTTCTCCAATGTATGAAAGTGAAAAGTGAAAGTGAAGTCGCTCAGTCGTGCCCGACTCCTAGCGACCCCATGGACTGCAGCCCACCAGGCTCCTCCATCCATGGGATTTTCCAGGCAAGAGTACTGGAGTGGGGTGCCATTGCCTTCTCCGATTACAGCTAAGCAAATACTATTCATTAAAGGATTTCTGTGACTTCTCTCCTGTGTTGGGCTCTGTTTCCTGGGTCTTCCTTTTCCTCGGTTTATTCCCTCTTTTGGATCGTTTTATTTACTCATTTCTGGCTGGGCTGGGTCTTCCTTGCTGTGCAGGCTTTTTCTCTGGGTGCGGCGAGTGGGGGCTGCTCTCTAGCTGTGGCGTGCGGGTTTCGCACTTGCAGCGGCTTCTCTTATTGCGGAGCTCGGGCTCTAGGGCACGCGGGCTTCAGCAGTCGTGATGCACAGGCTTAGTTACTCCACAACGCAGGCGTTCTTCCTGGACCAGCGATCGAACCTGTGTCCCCTGCATTGGCAGGAGGACTCTTAACCACGGGACTCCCAGGGAAGCCCAAGTTCTATTGTTTCTAATCTTTTTCTTTTTCATGTTGTGAGCCTTCCAGCAATCTCTTCTTTCATTTTGCTTTATATCACCTTCGAGGAATAATTTGTATGTAAAACACATCCGCTTTAAGTGTGGCACTCGGTTCTGATCAGCGCACACACTCCTAGTCCCACCACTTCTGTCCAGACAGGGAGCACCTCCATCGCCCCAAAGGGCTCCCTGTGCTCCCTGCCCTCACCTCGCTCCCAGGTAAGCATTAACCTGTGCGCTCTCGCTACAGACTCGTCCTTCTGACTTTCACGAAAATGGAGTTACACAACACCCAGCCTCTTGTTACAGCTTCTTTCACCTTTCACACTTTTCACGGATTCTGAGACGCACCCAGGGGCGTGTCAGGGACTTGGGCCTTCTCTCAGCTGAGCAGCCATCCTCTGTACACACATAACATAGTTAATCTTCCAGCTGATGGACGCTGTTTCCAGTGCTGGTTATTACGAATAAGACTGCGATCAGCACATGTGCGCCCGTCCTCGTCAGCACAGGCAAACGTACATTCGGTTCTAAAAAGGCGGTCTGAGGAGGCGGCGGGGCATGCTGGCCTAGGCAGGCTCCCCGACAGTAACGGGGTGGCCAGCTGACTGCTTTGGCTGGGTTCCAAAGGCCAGCATTTCTGCATCTCTGTGGAGGACTGAGTTTACTTTCACCAGAGAGAGCCTCCAGCCTTGAGGAGTAGCCAGGCAGAATTAGGATGGGAAGGAGGGTGGGGAGGGCGAGGTGGGCACGCCTCACTCAGCAGCCTTTCAGGGACAGGACAAGGAGAGGAATACCAGTGAGTGTTGGGCCCTGGAGAAGAAGCTCCTGAGGGTGAGCCCACAGTGAGCCATGCTGCCCGACTCCAGGCACGCTCTCACTGAGGCTCAAGAGCGAGGAGCACGAGGGCGTCAGTGCCTCTGCTCGTGGAGCAAGGATCTGAGCGCCAGAGAGCAACACTGCAGGGAGAGCAACGTGGCCCTGAGCCCCATGTCCTCACCCCTCCTGCCTCTCCCCAGCGAGGCTGACTTTGCATCTCTGGGGCCCCCTCCTGCCCGCTTCCCACCACCAGCCTGGACGGAGCACATGTGGAGGAGACGGGCATCCCATGCCAGGCAGCTGAGGTCCCCTCCCACGTGCAGGAGGCTCCCACCGGCCTCTCGGCCTCCGCTTCTCAGAAGCACTTCCACAGCCGTGGTGGCAGTGCCAAGGTCTCTGGACAAACTCCTGCCAGTTGCGGTGCTTTTGTCTCGGGTTTTAAGCTGCATGTATATTAACACAAAAAGTTACAGACACCTACCTAAGCTGAATTCTAAAATGGGCTCATCTGGATCTTGTACGTTTCCTGGATAAAAGAGAAATGACAAAAAAATCAGCCTTAATCAACTTTTCCCTGCTTTCCGATTTGATGCAAAAAGCCCAGTCACCAGTGGCGACACAGTATCCATACATCAAACCAGCAAGCTCTACATTTTGAACTTACAGTGATGTACTGATATGTCAATTACTCCTCAATAAAATGGGATTGGGGGGGGGGGAACCCAACACTCTGCCTTCTCCCAAACTGTTACATGAGATGATTTGAGATTCCTAAGAAGTTGCGGACCCCAAGACTAAACCCCTCCCCCTGGGCCTGCACATCCACAATGCAAAGGGCTTTTACTATGGTCTGGGCACCGGTCACACAGGCACTGTGGACACTCCCGCATTACCTACTGGCCAGTGAGCCCTGGAGGTGCCCATGCAACCTGGAAAACCCCGGCAGGCAGGTTCCAGGGGATGCAAGTCCCAGGAAGAGGGCTGACTTTCCCTATTCCAGTTCAAATGGGGCTGCCCGGCCCCGCACCCCCTGGCACTGCCACCGCGAGGGCCCACAGGCAGCCTGCTGAGGCTCACCTGCCAGAGAAAGGCCCAGCATGTCGCCTGCCACATCGATGGTGGAAGCCCGCTGCATCGCACGGGCCCTGGCGCCATGGCGAGGGCTGTGCTCTCTTGCTGTCATGATGTCATTGGTGAGGATGACTTCCCGTTCCTGGGTCAGAGCACGCCTGAGTCCCCAGAAGCCCCGTCACCACGCCCTCGTCCCCTAAGGCGGCAGCTGTCCTGAGAAACAGGAACAAACACTGGTTTAAACAAACACACAAATTCAAAATACGGGGATGGGATGGTGACAGAGAGACACTGTGGCCTCATGAAGAGAGCACGTGACCTACACGGGCAAGATTCGGTGAAGCCAGGGTCCCCGGCAGGTGAGGAGGGGAGAGTCTGACGATCCAGGTCCTGTCTAATCACCTCCCCCTCTCCTCTCACCCACAGGACTCCATAAAGAGAGCAGGGTCTCTTCCACAGAGAAGTACCACATTAAATGATGGCTCAACATAATCATAAACTATGGCTGGGGTCGGCTTTATTATGATTTCCCATTGACGAATCTCAGAGGAGCTTTAAAATGATAAATCAGCTCATTACCATCTCTCTCCCGAAGGATAAGAGGTGTGGGAAGAGAAAGGTCTGCCGCCCACTGGCCAAAACAGGACAGCAGAAGCTGGGGACCGAAGGCACGTCTCCAGCCTTGGTCTCTGCCCCTCAGGGCCACAGGAATCCCATGTGTGTCACTCGGGCTTTCTTTCCCATAAGGCATGACCATCTGCACCTCAGTGGACGGTGCTGTGCTTCGGGCACGGGGTTTCTGGGCAAGGAGCCACCACAGGCTGAGCCGCCCAGATGCTCCGGCCAGCATGGAGCTCACGCGTTGCTCTAGGAAGCGGCGCACTCGGCAAGGAATGGGTTTCAGATTCTTCCAACCCTTTATGCCGCCATTCCTGCTGTCTCTAGCAGGAACCAACCTTCAGAAGCTCAAATAATTAGACCAGGCAATAAGGCTGGTTTACAATATCCCCTCAGAGAGTGGAAGAAGACAGCAGAGGAGGAAGTCAGGGAGACCGCCTGCCTCTCCACAAATACATCAATAGCTCATCAAAATATGGACCAGCTCCTACAGAGCAACTTCTAAACGACAGCAGAAGACTCCAGGCCTCAAAAAAGAAATCAAACCAAAACTGTAAAGCAATCATCAATTAAAACTAAATAAATATGATTTTTAAAAAATCCCCTCAAAGGTCCCCATATATCCAGACACCCCGTGTTCTCCAAGGGTGTCAACACCTTTGCATCTGAAGGGCCTGAGCTCCCGCTCCTGGGTTAATTCACCCAGCAACTTACTGGACATGTTTGTCCTTCGGCCAGTAGAGACACGTGGCATCTCTTCACAGAAGCACATCCACGTCCATCATCTAGAAATAGAAAAGTATAAATTAACAAGCTGAGCAGACATGAAGTGCTCGGGAATGCTTATTACAACGTGTATGTTATTATTTTCATGCCTAAAAATGGGGGGAAGCCCAGTGCTACTATACGCTCCTTTGTGCCCCATACACCAATCTAAACTTTTAACTCAAAAACAGATGTTTTGCTCAAACCCCCAAAGAATGAGAAACAGTGCTCATTCCTATCCCTGCTCCTGTGGTGATCAGGGGGAGGGCCTGCTGGGGAGCTGGGATGTGGCTCAGGGAAAGGAGCAGATAAGAGGCTGAGCCCAGGCTTCCTGCCACAAACGTCAGGCTCTGGGATGAGCTGGGCACCTCGGAGGCTCTGCTTTCTGGTGACTAAGACGAGGGGGGCTGGACCCACCTCTCAGGGCGACAGT
Source organism: Bos indicus (assembly GCF_029378745.1). Lineage (NCBI taxonomy): Eukaryota > Metazoa > Chordata > Mammalia > Artiodactyla > Bovidae > Bos > Bos indicus. The sequence continues at coordinate 3,660,650 of NC_091770.1, read as the reverse complement.
GAGAAACGCACGTGCGAGGACAGCAGTGGGCACTGAGAACGCGGCTCCCAGCCCAGCGCGGCTGCCGGCCCTGCGAGCCTGCCCCAGAGCACAGCACTCGGCCCCGGCGCAGCACAGCACCACCAGGGCTGCTGGGCAGACCTCGGCGGCCAGTGTGAGCATCTGAAACTGCAAACCCCCTCCCCTGCAGGCTGTGTTCCTTCCCCTCCTCCCGCGGGGCACCCAGGGACCTTGGGCCTGGGCACGTCAGAGAAGGGCAGTGGCCTGGCTGGGGACACCCCACAGAGGTCACCAAGCGGGAGACCAGACAGTGCGCCGACATCAAAAGGCATCAAGTCAAAACTACGCTGTGACAATGAAACAGATGGAGAAAGAACCTGCAGCACTAAGACCTGTGTCTTTCCATAGCACTCACACAAGTCGACCAAGCCACTAAAATACAAGTGGCACAAGGTGTGAACTCACAAAAGAGGGACACTCACAGAAAATATTGTGGAACAGTGACCAAACTCAATCGTAATAATGAAAGAATGCCTAGAGTTATCTAAAGTAGGCTCCTTAAAGAGGTTTTGCTTCTTCTCCTAATGACAATATGCTTTGCTCATTGACCTAGGGGAAACTCAACAGAGTTCTCCTATACTACTGATAACATTCTGGAAAGGTCTGAATACTCTAGAAAGCAATCTGACATTATTTATCAAAAACTGTAAACAATACAAAATTCTCACCAAGGGTCCAGAGATGCCTATCGTTTGTAATGATAAATACAGGAAGCAATCTAAATGCCCAGCTACAGGTAAGTCCATTTCGGAACATCTGTGAGACACACCACTATCTGGCTGCTAAAATGATTATAATAAAGGCAACATACACACAAAACTTCTTCAACCTCATTAGTCATCAGGAAAACACTAACCGTAACCATGAGATACCTCTGTGCACCCACCAGAGAGCTAAACTGGAACAGACAGGCAGTACCAAGTGCTGACAAGGATGTGGAATAAGTGGGGCCCTGACACACTGCTGGTGGAGTGTAAGATGGTACAGCCGTACTGGGAAGCCCGCGGTATCTACCCACACTGAACACATATAACTCAGAGTGCAACTGCTCACAGAAACGCACACTTAGGTTCACCAAAAAGTGTGTAAAGAACACTGGAAGCAGTAACATTTATAATATTCAAAACCTAGAGGGACTTCCCCGGGGGTGCAGTGGTTCAGAATCCACCTGCCACTGCAGAGGATGAGGGTTCGATCCCCGGCCCGGGAAGATTCCACGTGCCTCGGGGCAACTAAGCCTGCGCACAGCTAGAATCCTCGTGACGCAATGAAGATCCCACGTGTCACAACTGAGACCTGACACAAATAAATTAATCAAAAGTAAAGAACATGGATGTTTCTATATTCAGAAAAAAAAAACAAAACAGAAACAATCCAAGGGTCCATCAACAGCAGAACAGACAAACAACACGAACGACCCTAAGGAACAACGTCAAGGGGGAAAGCCAGACCCTCGAGAGCACGCTCGAGGCAACGCCATCGCTGTGAAGTTCGAGCGCTGGGAGGGCGAGCGTGTGGTGTGGGAGGTCAGGACAGTGGCGTTAGTGTCTCTGAGGGGCAGACCTGGCTGGGGAGCGTGTGAGAGGCTGTGGGGGCGGGGGTGCCCTCTGGAGTGTTCCGTCTCCTGCTGGATGGTTCTTTGAGTGGATTTACTGTGGGAAAAATTCACTGTGCTGTTTGTGAATGGTCTTTACACCCAATAAAAAGGCTGATCCTTTTAATGACTGTAATAAAAACAGCAGCATGGAAAAGTGTTCATGTCAGCTCTGCACCTTGTGTGTTTTTAATGGGATGTTCTACCTGTGCTCTGGCTAAAGACATTTAAAAAGAGGGGCCCAGACGCCCAGAGCTGTCAGGGACCACATCTTAACGATGGCCATGTCTGGGGGCGTGCCAGAAGCATTTTCTTTCTCAGCTTACTGCCACCCTCCTGAATCACTGAGAACCGCACCTCGCACTGACCAGAGGCAGGGGGGCACCCAGAAATCCCCTTACTTGCCCGGCTGCCTGCGCAGCGCGCTACCCGCGTCATCCCCTTCATCGTCGGGACAGGGGAGACAGGCCACCCGCACCACACCTGTACCCCGACGGCCCGCCTCCCCAGGAAGGTTCCTCAACCAGCCCAGCCCCGCCTCTTGCAGGGTGCCCAGCCACCCACCCTCCCACCCCATCCCCTGGAGGGTGGCGGATACCAGAGGCCCTGTGAGACTCTGGGGATAGCCTAAAGAGGAACATCTCCAGGCTAATTTTACACTTGACAGAGTGAACAGATCAGAGAAGCTTTTAGGTCAAAAGGATCTCAGAAGCCGCTTCATGGTTTTGGGGAGGCATCTAATTAAGACCAGCAATTTAAGTCGAGACCCAGAACACGAATCTAATTTGCACAGCTGAACTCGACTTCCCTTATTAGTCTCATTAATTTAAGTTAATTCACCTAGGATTCTGATATTCCCAAGGTCCCTGGTTTCCTCCTAGCCCCATTTGAAGACCGGTGCTCATTAGCAAGAAAAAATGACATTTAAAGAGGACAGCAAGGGCGGGGAATTGTCTAGAAGGACATGAATTTTTAGGAAAGAAGCAAGAACTTCTGAAACTATCTGCCTTGGCTCCTCACTGTGAGAGATGTGTAACCTCCTCCATCCAACGTCCCTTCCACTGCTGGGGGCAGGGAGACGTGGCCAAGGACGGGGAGGACCCATGGCTCACACAGCTTTGCTTCTGAAGGAGCTGGTCTTGGGAAGGCCTCCCTGCCCCCCTTCCATAGAACAAGGCCTGGGAAGGGTCTGGAGGCCCCTCTGGCTCAGGAATCTCTGCTGAGATTCCTGTCAGAACACTGGGAAGGGGAGGGTCTTCTCAAAATCATCTTAAAAATGTAGGAGTTGCATGGATTCAGTCAGAGAAACCCAGGCAGGGTGACTTCCTCAAGGTCACATGGAGGGTAAAGGGTGAATGACCAGCCTCAACTCAAAGCAAGAAGCCCCGAGGCCACCTGGGGCCATCCTCTCCCATCCCAACCCTCTGCACTCTATGGCTGGCACCATGGCAGCGAAGCTCCCTGGTGCCGCGCTCTCCAAGAGCAAAGGTCACGGAAGGCCTGAGGAGGAGGCTGGCTCAGGAATCAGAAAGAGGAGGTGCTCTCTCTCACATCCCCATCCAGGATGGCCAGTCACTGATGGATGAGGCATCACATAGCTCACAGGCAGGAAAATTACTGCTTATAACCCAAGAAGGGACAGCTGCCCCTTCCATATGAAGCCTCCCCTGCAGCCAACAGCCTGTCCGCAGCAGAGCAGGACCCTGTGGGCCCCTCCCGGGTGAAAGCCCTTCCCGTGTCCCCTGTCTCTTGGTTGTAGGAAAATAGGCTTCATTCAGCTTCCATGACCCTCCCTGAGTTCCAAAGGACAGATTCAAAAATTGCTCATCAGAGAGGGGACACAAAAAACAGGGCAGAGCAGTCAGGAAGCAACAGTGCAGCCTTGGGGCAGGTCCTGACCCCCTCAAGGAACATCTATAACAAAATGTTTGCGTTCTTCTGTAGAAACTAGGGCCCCCACCCGAGGGGAGGACTTCAGGCTGAGCACCAGATTCCTGGAGCACTGCACCAACATCTCACCATCAGCCAATCAGAAGAAAATCTGCACACAGTGGAAGATGATGAACGACCTCCTCCCCACCCCAACGACTCTCGCTTTAAAGACGATCACAGTCAAGCAGAAACTTTGCAGTTAGGGCTTCCCTGGTGGCTCAGCTGGTAAAGAATCCGCCTGCAATGTGGGAGACCTGGGTTTGGTCCCTGGGTTGGGAAGATCCCCTGAAGAAGGAAAAGGCTACCCACTCCAGTATTCTGGCCTGGAGAATTCTGTATATAGTCCATGTACTATAGGACTGTATAGTCCATGAGATCGCAAAGAGTCGGACATGTCTGAGCGACTTTCACTTCACTTTCACTATGAACATGAGTTTGCCATCTCTCCCCAGGTTCCTAGCCTGCTAAATAAAGCAGCCTTTCCATTCCTACTGGCACTTGTCTCTCAAGTACTGGCTTTCGGGCGTCAAGCAGCTGAACCTGGTGACGCTTCCTCACAGAGGCTCCCTAATCCACCAGCCAGTCTGCACATCGGGATGATCCACTTCCTGTGTGATGGTGGGATGACCAGCTGGGCACCTGTGTCCTGCGAAGGCCAGACCTCAAGTCATTGCTTCCTCCATATCCTCCTGGGTGCGGAGTTCAAGCCTAAACACAGACCAGGGGTCTAACAAGCACCTACTAAGAAAACATCAAGGCCCATGACAACCTCACCTACCCGGCAGGTCCCTCCAGCCCCTTCGCAGGGGCAGAGAAAGCCGAGGGACCCATGCAGAAGGGACACGCACCAGCTCAGATGCAGATGGTGAAGTGGTCACGGGATCCTCACATCCCTGGACTCCCGGCTGCACACAGGAGCCTGGTGGGCAGCTCTACACACAGGGAAGGTGGAGTCACTGGATGGAAGGAACTAGGCCCCCGTGACTGCGGAGCAGGAGCAGAGCTGCCCCCGCCCCACCCTGAGCCTCACCCGAGGACGAACCCTTAACACACAGGCAGTCTCCTGCACTGCAGGCAGTTTCTTTACCTACTGAGCCAGCTGGGAAGCAAAGCCAAATATACCTCCTTCCCACAAAAGGCCAGGAACGCTGCCTGAGGCAAAGGCTCAGGGAGTATCTGGGCAGGTAAGGCCGGAGGGCCCAGGGACAGAGACCAGAGCGGAGGGCTCCAAGCAGGCACACAGGCAAGCCTGAGGCTCGGCACCCTGTGCTCTGGCCTCGACTCCACCAGTCCCAGACACTCTGGTCCACAGGGCCCTCAACACTGGCCCTTCCAGGACCTGGAAGCTTGGGCCAACCAGCAGAGGCCCAGAGCTGGGCCGTGCACCCAGGCACCTGCTCGCTTACTGCTGCTTCAGACCGCTGCTCCTGCGAGAATGACAGAGCTTCTCCCAGCCTCAGTTTCACCATCTGTAAAGCAGGAGTAACAGCACCGAGGGATGCCCCGAGGAGCAGCACCTGTGTAAAGAAACCCATGACAGCCCACAGAGCCTCCACCTGATGCGTGCATTCCTCCCCCAGGCCTTTCCTAATCTTCCACACGTCTGCCCTGCACTCGCCCTGGGGCCTCTACGAGCCAAAAAGGCCTTCCCTCCAGCTGAGTCTCAACTCCCAGCCTCCCTGGGTTCTCCAGCCACAACTCTGCCTCCAGGTCCATGACACTCTGCTGTGCTTCAGCTCAGAATGATCATAGTTTCGAACAATATCACACAAATTCAGGCCTAACAGCTGCTGTTGGGAAGGAATTGGTGAACAGAGGTCCATTCTTGGAGGTGGTGGGGCTTGGCAGGGGAGGCCAGGCTCTGCTGTCAGACCTGGTCAGCCACTGGGAGCCATGGCACCTCCACGAGCCACCTTCCTGTAAGATGAGGATATGCCTGCTAGCGGGAGGAATCCACGCCCCTGTCCCCTATCAGAGGGGAGGGTGGAAGGAGACCCCACCCCAGCCCTAGGACTGGACAGCCTGGGATCCTATTCAAGGGATCTGTGGGGTCCCTCTGTGCCGGAGAAAGCCTGTAGGGAGGCCGCCTCCTCCTTCCCCTTCGGAGAAGGGACCCAGATCTCTCCTACTTTCTGCTCCAGCCCCTGTGCCGAGTGGGGGAGGTGGGAGAGGGTAGGCTCAGGCTTTGGACTGGGACCCTAAGAACAAGGCCGAGCACATGAGTGAGTTTCAAAACAGCAGTTTGGGGTTGCTGGTACTTAAACGCTGGAAAGTGATGTGTCTCAGAAAAGCAAGCACAGGGAAACAAGAGATGTGCTGCAGTTGGTGTACATTCTCACCTGCAGACCCAAACAAGCCGACCCAGGGCCCATGGGGCTTGCGCTCACTCAGCAGGGAACAGTCCATCTGTCCCCTCCTGCGTCCGCCCATTTGCCCAAGGCCTGCTCGCTGACAATGACACTGAACAGACAGCATGGCAGTAAATTCACCCGATTTAATCAATGAACCTGCCTTGTTCGTTCAATGAACACGGTGGCTGACAGGATTCAGTGCCGTAACCTAGATTCAAATGCACATCTCTGGACTCCAGTGGGAAGACTGAGGCTCTGGGTGGGCTGTGGATATTCCTCTAAATCAGGGGTCCCCAGCATCAGGGGTCTGATGCCTGATGATCTGTGGTAGAGCTGATGTAGTAACAACAGAAATAAGGTGCACAGTAAATGGAGCACACTTGAATCATCACAGAACCATCCCCCACCCCACACTGTTCCACAGAAAGAGTGTCTTCCATGGGCCGATCCCTAGTGCCTGCCGCTCTGAAGGACTGGGTGTGTGGGTGTGTGTGGGTGTGGGGGGGAGTGCCCTGAGCAGGACAAGCCCAGGCCCTTCAAGTCCCTGCTCCCCACCCCGCATCACCTGGCCCCTCAATCCTCCCACCCCGGTCAGCATGGCTCCATCCTTCCAGCAGCTCCAGCCAAGACACAGATCAGTGTGGGCGCCTGGCTGCCTCTTTCTCTCAAGCCTACACCCTACCCATCAGTGACTCGTGCCAGCAGCACCCTCCTCAGAGGTCCAGACGTCAGCCCACCTCAGCACGTCTGGCCCCTGCAGCCCTTCTGTCCCCACGAGCACTGTGGCCCCTCCCACCCTCTGGCTGTGGCCTGTGGCCTCCTGGCTCTAGATGTCCTGGTCAGCTGTCCTCTGTGAGGCAGCTCTTTCTTGGGTAACAGGGCAGCTCCCTCACCTCCTGTGAGTCCTCCCTAAAAACCAGCTCCTGCAGGGAGCCTCAGGGACAGCCCGCTTTAAGAGTGCAGCTCAGCCCCAGTGACTCACCTGCAAACCACAAACCTCCAAGGGACTTTCTGCAGGAACTTATCTGCAACTAAGTTGCTGTGAATAAAGGGCTGACGAGCGCTCACGCTGAGCACCGCAGGCCTGGGTGCTCACACATCTAGATGGGAGAGGACACACGGTTTCACAATAAGCCCATGGCACATGGGGGCACCTCAGGGGCCAGGTCTCGGGGACCCAGAGATGAAGAGGAGGCGCCCTCAGAAAACGTACCACAGAGAACACGAGTGGTGGACAATCTGAGGGCCACGCTGGTGGGACGTCTCCCAAGACCTTCCCTGGCTGGTTCCCCCAGTTCCAGCAGGGGCACCCCAGGTGCTGAATGCAGGGATGAGCTGACCCCGTGTCCTTCACGTCACTCCCCTCACCCCCACGCCCCAGGCTCCATCTGCCGCCCGATTTTACATCAGCTCCCCAGGACACTGTGGACAAAGCGCGGCTCTGAGCACACAGGCCATCATGAGAGCCGCGGTCAGTCTGGGGACTCTCCCACAAGGTCCCGACTGCAACCAGCCTCACAGCCTGCTCCTCTGTCATCTGGGCCACTCGAAGCCCTCACATAATTAAATGAAAGTCTGTCTCTGTGCTGGACTCTCGGCAAGACCACAGAAATCCCCAAATACATGTGTTTGGGATGGAAGAAACCATCCAGTATTTATTGATTCCCACTGTCTGTGAAGACATGCGTCTCCCAAAGGATCAGAGAGGAGAGGACCAGGGCTTCCCTGGGACCCGGGGCTCAGCTTGTCTGCAGCCAATGAAGGAAAGTGTCATCACAGACCCAAGGCCCCACCCCCAGGCACTCACTCAAAGGTGGGTTCTAGACGTAGCCGGCAGGGAACTCTGGCTCCCAGCGCTGGACTGTCCTGTTCTCTGCCTGAGACACTTTCTCTTCTTTTTCCACCCAAACCCAAGGCTGCAGGGCCTGGCCTGTGCCTGTCTCTGCCTCCCCCCGCCCAGAACTGGCCACCTGGAGGCTGGGGCTGACTCCCTCCAGCCACCGCGGCGGAAGCCCCTCCCCACCCCCTCCCCACCCCGACCCTGTTCCTGTGCTCCTCCCTTGTGGGAGAGGTCTGTGCTCTCAGTGAAGAGAGCGGCCAACACGGGTGTGGCCGCAGCTGCTCAGGGCTCCTGGGGCCAGAGTGCACAGAGCGGGTGCCCTCCCAGGGCGGTGGCCCACACCCCAGCTGCAGCAGCACCCTCTGCTCGCTGACCCGTCCTAGGGGGCTCAGTGACAGGGCTCCTAGCCCGGCCAGAAAACCACACTTGACAGACAGGACCTTGTGCTGCAAGCTGGAGAATCCCATGCTGGTGGATCTAAGCAGAAAAGTTGCATCTTCATAAAGGTCTGGGCTGACTTACAAAACCTGGGCAGGAAAATGGCTGAGCCGGCCCGTGGAGCCCACGTCGGCAGCAGGGACAGCTCTGCTCGGCGCTCTCCTCCCCACCTTTCCCCTCCACGCTGTCCGCCCCTGCTGCCGACGGCCCTGCGCACATGGTGTGGCCGACAGTCCCCACTTGTTTTTAATTCATCGTTAATTGGAGGATAACTGCTTTACAATATTGTGTTGGTTTTTGCCATACGTCAACTTGAATCAGCCACAGGTATACACATGTCCCCCCTCCCTCTGACAGCCCCCACTTTCAACACTCTGGCTGCAGCCACCAAAGAGGTCAAACGCAAGGATCCTCCCCGAGCCCCCACCCCAGCTCTCTCCCAGGGCAGGTGCCCCCTGGCTGGAGGGGACACACTGTAGCACAGGTGCTGCCCTGACACCTGAGCCTGTGGGGCGAGTGCCCACCCAGAGGCGGGAGGTGGGGCCGGACCAAATGGTCTCAAGTCACAGCCGAACAGAGAGCCCCTACGGCAAGTGCTTCTTAATCTTCAAAGAGAAAAGTCAAAGAACTCGCAGTGGTCGTTGCCTTTCACATTATTTTAAATGGACAACATAAATATGAATTAGGTATAAACGCTTTTCTTGGAACTCTTAAACTAAAGCTAAAAGGGATCTACAAATTAACAACAAACAGAACCCCAGCACAAATGAACTCAAGTGCAGCTTAATTTAACATGATAGGTGCGGCTTCTATACAGAAGCCATCACCCAGACGTGACCTTAAGTGACTCCAGAAGGCCTATCCTGCCATACCTTCCACCCCATCCTTGCCTGGCCTGAGGCCTGGAAGCCTGCAATGGCTACTGAGATTTTCCCAGCAGCTGGCCGGTCACAGGAACGGCGGCCCGCAGCCACGGTCCCCCAAAAGGAAGCTGTCAAGCTGGGCAGAGGGCGGGGATGGGGCCACGCTCCCTGGACTGTGAGTGGGGACCCAGGGACGGCAGAGCACCCCAACACACTGTTTCGCTCTCTTACATGAGATCAAGAAAGCTGCAGAGAAAAGTGCAACACGCGGCTTGGGGGCTTCTGTGTAAGAACGGGTGCCCAGCACCACCCTTGGGGCCCCGTAGTGGGCGCAAGCACTGTGGCCGTGGAACAGGGCGGCCGACCGTCTGTCCCACTTGCCACTCCCGAGTTAGGCTCTCCCTAGACTTGCTATCTGCTGCCTGATTCTCACAAAAGGCCAAGCTTCTCTTAACATTTTCAACACGTGCGAGGAGTTCCAGAGAGGAGACGACCACAACCTGCCAGCCCAGAGTGCACCCCGCCCCCCACCGGCTGCTCACCGCCTCACCTGGTCTCCATGGAAAGAAAACCTTCTCAGGTAGAAAACGCCTGCCCAGGTGGCCATGCTCGCTGCCTGGCAGCGTATGACAGACAGGACCCAGGCTCACGGGGCCAGAGGGCTTGTCCAAGGTCATGAGCTACAGAGGGAAGTCAAGACCAGAAGGTGGGTCTTTCTAGTCCAGTCTCTCTCCCAAAACCAACACAGGGCACCAGGACCAGTAATTTAAGCGACAAACGCTAATAAAAGGCATAAGCTTGTCCGCTTGCAGAGGTGCTCGGTCTTTAAGCTCTTTCACAAGTTATCGTTTTTGTCTTACAATGTTTATTTGGAACATTATTTTCTTTACTCCATCCCTTTTCAGGACCTCCTCTGAAGGAAATAGTTCAGATTCAAGACACACTAAACAGAATTTCCTTCTCTGTCACCAGCCACATTCTTTACAAGTGTCTTCTCTGGGTAACCAGTCCTGAGCCCGTGTCCGGCTCTTGGTCAGCACCACAGACACGAGCGATGGAACGGGTCTTCTTAGAGGACGCAAGAGAGAACTCTGGGATGAGAACAGTGTCTTTTATTGGGGGGGGGGGGGGGGGGGGGCATAATTTCATGTTTGCGCTCCTTTTCCTAAACGGAGATTAAGCTTCTTGACAAAAATAACCTATTTTTGTCAAAATGTTTCAAAATAAATTACTTTAAAAACCACAAAGTGAGCAGGATGAATGGACAAAACAAGCCAACAATACTGATACTGAAATTTAAAAAATATATATATGTGTGTGTGTGTATACATACATATACGTACATATACATAAAATGTTGCACATTTCTGATGGTGGAGACCGGGTTTGTAGAATACCATAAAGTCATGTTACATTTCAGTGGGAAAGAAGGATGAAAAATACACTGACCCCAAGTCAGCAAGTCATCACTCCGGACCTATTTTGGTGCTGACACATTAACGTAATTAGCAGGGGGTCCTCTGCTCTTTGCTTGACTACTGTGGTTTCCTCCTCTGCACTGCCTCCAACAGGTTTGATTCGTTCACTATAGAATGTCCCGGTTTAGTCAGTGAAGAATGTGCCGAGGAGCTTGGGAAATAGTCACTGAGCTGTCCCCAGCTCACACTGGTGGTACACACCCCACAATTCAAGAATAATACACATTCCTCCCCCTCCTTACAAAATGCCCACAACGTCCTTCAAGTTTTTCCAAGGAACATGAACCAGCGTGTCACTCAGGCAGTGGCCTGACACAGGGAAGTAGCAGACCCTACGTGGAGACACACAGGTCTTGACCAGCGTTAACCCACCCAGGGACACTACTGTCTCGAAGACCTGCCTGTATTTTTCACAAACCTAATGCCAAGTGCACTCCCAGCAGAGAACCCGGACGCCCCCACCAGGCCCGACCCAGTGGAGCCGCACCTGCTGGTGAGTGAGCAAGCAGAAGCCAGGCTTTGGTTCCATTCACTAGAAGACAAGTTGTTAGTGCAGGACTTCAGCTTCCCAAACTCCATTCTAGTGGAGCTTTCGGAAAACACAGGCAGGTCCAGCTCCCAGAGCTGACCCATCAGAAGGCCTCAGGCTCTCCCCAGGTTCTGGGGTTTCTGCGCTGGCCTCAGTCCACACAGCGCTTCTGATCCGCCACACGCACGGGCAGCCCACCATGGGCTCCTGCTGGGCCCCGCACTCCAGCACCTTCTGCAGGACGCTGTGCGGGCCTGACGAGGCACGGCAGGTCCACGCCACTGTCATCCACGTTACCTTCTGGAGGACCACGGCCAAAGCGGGCCTGACCGTAACTGGAAAGTTCCATGTGCTTCAGATGACATGGGCAGGGTGGGTTCAGTTCATTGCTTATTTTTTCAGTTTATTTTTATAATCACTAGGAGAGTTTGTTTTCTAAGCCAGAAGCGTCAAAGTTGGCCTTCTATTCATGAGAGAATATAAAACTTTCTGAGCAGGAACATTATTCCATAAAGGGTTAGAAATGCGAAGCATCACCACAGATCAATGAAATGCCGGGAAGACAGTTATTTCTGGAACAAGGCAGTGAGCCAGGAGACTGGGATGGCCGGCCAGCCCCAGGCCTTCCAGTGGGCAGCACCCAACCAGGCCAAGCTCACTTTCTGCGCCAACAAACCCAAATGGGAGGGAGACGTCCCGGGCGACACGCTGTGGGATGCCCCGCAGAGCACTCGTCCTGCGAGCTTTACCACGTGTGGGTCTGGTGGGGGTGTACCGGCTGCTCCTCCAGCTGCTACCATGGACACTACCCGGTGGAGAACACAGCAAACTTCGACAGGACTTCAGGGCCCCGGGTTCACACAGGGAATACAGGGCAGGCTCCTCTGTGCCAGGTGACCTCTCCAGCTTCAGCTGCTCGGCTGTGTTACTCGGCTGTGATGCAACTGAGACAGGGACTCGCTCTGTGGCTGACGGGCAGGGAGGCGGGCATGGCCCACAGGAGAGTCCTTTCTTGCCCACACTTCACCTGGGCACCTGGGCCAGGAGGAGGAGGCTTGGCCAACAGAGAGGTGAGCAGCCCCCACTCCCCCACCAGGGCTGACCTCCCCGTCTCCCTTTGCCCATCCTTCCCTCCCAGAGCTGAGGGGGAGACTGGCGTGTGGGGAGAGGGCCCATGGCTCCCCTACCAACTGTGTTTCCCTTCACAGGTCGCCCCTCAAAGATGGCCTGGAACCCCCATCCTGACCAGGGCAAAGAGGAGCCTCACTGAGGCCTTCCAGGGGCCTGTCCCACGGCAGTCTGGCCATGGCTCTGAGTGCAAAGCCAACAGTGGCAGGGACGATGAGAACCCAAGAAGGTGATTCAGAAAGAGCTGAGGGCAGTGACCGGAGCCCCAGTTGTTTCTCAGGGTGGCGCTCAAAGCTGCCCCAACCGAGTGCAGGTTGGGGGAGCCCCAGCAGGCAGGTCAGGCGCCATCCACACCCAGTTCATGCTCAAGAGCACACCAGCCAGCCGTGCCACCACACCCCAACCTCCAGTGAGGGCAGCCCGACAGGGGCAGACCGGGGCCGGGGCAGACAGCAGCTCTGCGCTCCACTGGCAGGCCTGGCCCGGCGGCCCTTGACCGCCTCCACCACCCCGCCCCCCGCCACACCCACCCCGAGTGACCCTGGAGCCTGCAGCCTGGAACAGCAGCTGTTCGCTCATGTGTCCAGCAGGCACTCTGAGGAGATGCCAGGTGAGTCAGAGGTGCCCCTGCTTACAAGCACCCGGCGACGTAACAAAGGAGTAAGACGTTCAGACAACACCGAGACAGAGGGAAATGCAGGCCCCGGGCTGTGGGGTGGTGAGGAAGGGAGATGGTCCAGATGCAGCGTGGACAGCGCTGACTGCAAAGGCCCAGGCTCGCTCACGGACCACCACTCCAGGGGGACAGGGAAGCCTTGTGCTGCCGGGAACGGACCGCCCGGGCTGCAGGGCCAGGACGGGGTCAGTGCGAGGGAGTCCCTGACACCAGGCCCCGGCGCTGGGATCCAGACCGCAGGCGCTGCAGAGCTCTCCTGCGTACTCCTGAGCTCTCGTCTTGGGCTTCTGAAAACAAACCCTTCGCTCCCTCGGTACAAACCATCTCAGGCCTCGTAAGGCTGGGCCAAGGTGGCGACCAGCACATAAAGGACAGCTCTCTGTCCCAGCAGGTCTCCGGGGGTCCAAAGGCCATTTTGTCATCAGGACAACGGGAGTCAGGACAGGCTCCCCAGCTCTGAGGGAAGCGCGATTCAATTCTGCAAATACAAAGTGAAACCCAACACGGCAACAACCACAGAAGGAACTAAAACCACTTAGTAACTGAAGAGGCCAAGCAATTTCTGGTCTGTTAGCACATACCTTACACTAGAGCCATTTTCGCTTTTGAGAGGCCCCCTCCACGACCACACCCTAGGCCAAGAGGGATGTGACCCCTCAAGGAAGTTACCAGAACCATCTTTCCTTTCTTTCATTGTCCCCTTGTTCCAGAAAGATCCCTAGGGTGGTTGTGCTTTTTGTTTAGAAAAAGAATGCTAACAAGAATAGCTGTATTAAAAAAAAAAAAAAAAACAGTCCAGATATAACCTTTAGGGTTATTTCTTTGTCTCTGAAATTCACAGTTGAGTTCTATGGTGCAGAGAATGCATTGAGGACAAAGGCCTCCATAAGGTGTCTCCCTGGCACACACTTCGTGTAAAATTACCATCGCCAAGAGCAGCGACAGAGAAAACTAATTAAAATCTCTACTTGTGCTTTCACTTTTTTTTTTTAAACATTCTTGGGAGTTGGATACTAGAGATCAGGGAAAATGTGCCTTCAAAATTCATGCTTTAGATTTGTTCCCATGTCCCACTAGAAGAAATGTGCAGAAAAACTAAAAGCCGAAAGCTGGCCTAGAGCAAGGTACCTCCTCCCAGACACCTAGGCCCTGACCCCTGGGGAGCAGTCAGGACCCTGGCAGAGAGCCGGAAACCTCCAGCGCATGGAACGTCCTGCTCCCTTGGCTGACTCGGCCAGACCCACACAGGCACCACCCAGCACCCCAGGACCATCGTCCCACCCACTCACCGGGGTGAGCAGAGCAGCTCGGGAAGGGGCCGGATGCACACCCATCGGGCAGGGACTGACCCGAAAGGGAGCAGGTGCCAGTGCGTCCATCTGAAGTCTGGGGTCCCTCAGACACCCTGACACGCTGCTCACAGCAGTGGTGCGGCTGCCAGAACCGTGCCACGGAACACCGCGCGGAGCATCAGACGCTCACCAGCCACACGCAAGACAGAAACTCAGGGAAACACAAGTGACCCAGAGTCAGGGTCTTGGCTGCTCTGGGTTTTAACTCAGCCATCAGGCCTCAGGCAATTCACCAACTCTGGGTAGCTGTGTGCCCTTCCTGCTGGGTGAGGCCCCGGCCTCCCCACTGCTTCTTCCCCAATCTACTACCCTACCCACTAGGCTGCCCCACACTGCGTAACTGCGTGTGCTCTGCCTGTCACGTGCTCCTCACAAAGCCTTCCCCAGCTCCGGGGAAGTGAAGACTCCTGCCTTGGCGAGGACGCCACGGGGCAGACAAGAGCGGCATCTTCCCACCACCCCGAGGACAAGAAGCAAGTCTGGGCCACACAGCGGGACTCCAGCCCCTCTCTGGCCCCCTCGCAGAGACAGCAAGGGTCACAGCACCCCCTGAACAGTAGGCCCTCGGGGTTGGGCGGGGGCTGGGGGGGATGACTTCTGTCATGACTGCACTGTAGCACTGGCTCAGAGGTTTTTCTTTAAGTAAGTGTTTTAACTTAAATTTCCCACACGTAACATCTTGAATTAGTTAAATATTCAAGTGTATAGAAACGAATTTATTCAGATTCAAGGCTGGCATCCAGGGGCAGACAGGCCCCTGGAGGAGACACAGGGCCTGGAGCCAGGCACCTGAGCCCCAGCCGCCACCCGTTGCTGGCCTGTGGGCAGCTCCTCTCAGAGCCCCGGTCCTCTGTCATCAGCTGGGGACACAACCTCACCTTAGAGACCTGCTGCAGAGCCCAGTGAAGGAAGAGTGTGTGCTGTGAGAAGGCATTCTGCCATGTGTGGGACCTTCCCTTTGAAAACCACTTAAGTAAGACAAACGTAAGACAGCTTGAACAGAATCTACCCCCACTGCCTACCTTGGCTGAAAAGCAGAGAGAAAGACCCTCCAAGATGATGAAATTCAGGAAAGACAAATCAGTGGACAAAGACATTTTCTCCACTATTAGGAAGCAGGTGGTAATGAGAGCTGTGTGAACCAGGTCTCTGGTTCTTCCTCCTTTGAACTGGGAGCTTTTATTGTGGGTATCATGCCCAGTCTCCATCCATGTATATTGAGAGAAGGTAACTTGTCATTTCCCTTCATGGATCACAGTCTTGTCATGGCAAAGGGGCTTACATAAATAAGTGAAGCTATGAGCCATGCTGTGCATAGAGAAAGCAAGGGAATTCAAGAAAAACATCTACTTTTGCTTCACTGACTATGCTACAGCCTTTGACTATATGGATCACAATGAAATGTTGATAATTCTTAACAAGACAGGAATATCAGACCACCTTATCTGTCTCCTGAGACACCTGTATGAAAGCCAAGAAACAACAGTTTCAAGAGTACATGGAATGACAGACTGGTTCAAAATTAGGAAACGAGTCCGACGAGGCTGCATATTGTCACCCTACTTATTTATCTTATGTGAAATGCCGGGCTGAATGAATCACAAGCTGGAATCAAGACTGCTGGGAGAAATGCCAACCATCTCAGATATGCAGATGATACCACTCTAATGCAGAAAGTGAAGAGGAACTAAAGAGCCTCTTGATGAGGGTAAAAGGAAAGGGTGAAAATGCTGGCTTAAAACTCAACATTCAAAAAACGAAGATTACGGCATCCAGTCCCATCACGTCATGGCAGACAGAAGGGGAAAAAGTAGAAGCAGTCACCGATTTTATCTTCTTGGGCTCCCAAATCACTGTGGACGGTAACTGCAGCCATGAAATTAAAAGACTCTTGCTCCTTGGAAGGAAATCTAAGACAAACCTAGATAGCATATTAAAAAGCAGAGACATCACTTTGCTGACAAATCTGCATTGTCGGAGCGTTGATTTTTCCAGTAACCACATACGAATGTGAAAGATGGACCATAAAGATGGCTGAGCACCAGAGAACTGATGCTTTTGAATTGTGGTGCTAGAGAAAACTTTTGAGAGTCCCTTTGGACTGCAAGGAGATCAAATCAATCAATCCTAAAGGAAATCAATCCTGAATATTCATTGGAAGGACCAATGTTAAAGCTGAAGCTTCAATACTTTGGCACCTGATGTCAAGAGTCGACTCACTGGAAAAGACCCTGACTCTGGGGAAGATTGAAGGCAAAAGGAGAAGAGGGTGGCAGAGCATAAGATGGCTGGAGAGCATCACTGACTCAATGGACGAGTTTAAGAAAATTCTGGGAGATGGTGAAAGGCAGGGAAGCCTGGCGTGCTGCAGTCCATGGGGTAACAAAGAGTTGGACACACTTAGCGACTGAACAACAATAACTTGTCATTTCGTCCATCAGATGTTAAGCAATAAACAACCATATCTCTATTAAAAAAGAAAGAAAAGAAACAGGAAAAGAAAGTGTGTGTACAGGCTTCGTAGATCACAAGTTAAATTTAAGTGACCCTACACCTTGCTGAGAGTCAAATGAGCTACAAGGGCAAAAATGCACTGAAAAGGTAGGAGTTAAGATTTAAATCTTTAAATGACACCTTCTTTCTGGAGGGTGACACAGCCTGGGTTGTGGGCAGTGGGGGGGCTTCCCCAGGAATTAGATCTGGGCCTGCCAGCGACGCCTCCTGTGGCTCCCCCGGCAGACGTGGCAAGATTCTGCTGGGCGTCAGGTCCAAGCTCACTCAAGCCACAGCCTGAGGGGGCGGTCTGACACCCTCCACCTGATCACTAAAGGTCATGAGTCTTGCCAAGAAAGATACTCCTCCTCTACAAAGAAGGATCTGTCCCTCTTGTCCTTGAGAAGTTGCAGCTCTCTCTGTGGGGACGGGGCATATATGGCAATGTTCTGTACTTTCTGCTATGAAGCCAAAACTGCCCCAAAAAATGAAATTAATTTTTTTAAAAAGATCTTCTGACACTAACTCCAGCAGAGTTTTTAATTTCCCTGCCCTAGATGGCCTAGAAAAAAAAAGAGGGAGAAATAATCATGAGAAAACGTACACACGAATTAGCAGTTAAGCCTTTTAAGGCATAAATTCTAGAGTTCCGTATTCATCCGATTTTCTTGGAGCAACATTCTGAAAAGCCCCGAAATTTCAAATAAATATAGCACTCTGCAGATCTTAAACAAGGCTGGCTGAGAGGATTAAATGATGTACCCAAAGAAAGGTTCACAAAGAGAAACCGCGAAGCAGCTCTAAAAATACTGTGTGCCACAGTTTCAGAAAAACGGGATGAAAACGCAAGGCGAACCCGGCATTTCTGGGATAACTGCTGCCAGCCGACCTTGTTCTGGGTGCATTACCATGCCCACCACTCAGTCACGCAGATGGCTTCTGCCCCCAGGCTGGTCATTACACAGATCTGAAGGAGGTCGGAGAGAAGACTGTGTCCAAAGCAGCCCCTTTACTCGTAATTATCTTGCACGTCTGTATTTCTGAGTGGGACTACTTTCCCAGCTGGTCAGTGGGCCAATCTGTCAATAACACGGTGGGGATCAACAGAGAACCCTGAGACCCCACACTAGCCACGCATCAGTCTGCCCGGTGGCTGTAACACGGTATCACAGAAGGGGGGACAGACACAGCACACACGTTTTCCCGCAGCTCTGGAGGCTGGACGCCCAAGATCAGGCTGCTGGCAGGCTCTCCTGAAGCCCCTCCCCTTGGTGTGCGCGCGGCATCTTCTCCGTGTCCTCACATGGACTGTTCTCTGTGCACCTCCCCGGCATCTCATCTTCTTCTTATAAGGTGTGTGTGCGTGCTTAGTCATGTCCAACTCTCACAACCCCATGGACTGTAGCCTGCCAGGCTCCGCTGTCCAGGGAATTTTCCAGGCAAGACAACTGGAGTGGGATGCTATTTCCTCCCTAGTCCAAATCCAACTGGACTAGGGCCTATTCTTATGACCTCATTTAAACTTAATTAACTCTTTAGAGATGCTATCTCCAGATACCAGAAATGGCCTTCTCCCTGTCCTCCTTCAGCTCTCCTTAATGGCCAGCCTGGTGGCAGAAGCCTGAGTGGCTGTGGGTCTGGCGTGCACAGCGATGCACCTGAACAGGGTCGCCCGGCAGCAGCTCCTTCAGAAATGCCAGACTTGCCTTCCAAACCTCAGGAGCTAGGGACTCAACATATGAATCTGGTAGGGGCGTGGGGAGAGACACACATCTCAGTCTGTGACAACATGCTTGCACACCAGATGCTACTTGGCATTCTCTAATACACTGCACAAGCCCAGCAGCTATGCTGGTGGGTGCTGCCAGGAAGAGTCAAGGACCGGACCTGGTAAAGCGACCCCTCTCCCCCTTTCTGCTCACAAAGGGTGCAGCCTTGACACTGAGCAGAGGCCCTGAATCCCCTCTCTCTCCTCCCCAAGTCAGACCTCTGGGGAGCGGGGAGCCGTGGTTAAGTACTTCCCAGTCATTATCCGAGTGTCCAAGGTGACCTTGCTAACACTTCAACCCACTGTCAGAGATGGAAAAGTGACCAATACTAGGTCACAAGGTCACACCAACCCCAGGTCATAAACTCCAGGCCCCAAGCACCTCCCTCACTCCAGGGCTGCTCCTTTTATCTTTACAGCCTCCTGGTCAGGTGTGTACCTGTTCCGAACACATTTAAAATACACCTTTGACCAAAAGACCCAGGATAAATGGGAGACAGAGGAGAGCTCTATCCAGAAAAAGCTAATAAAATTTCTTTCCATGTAGAATTAAAGAAACACAGGCAAGCTCTAATATTTAGTTTATACCCTTCTAATAAACACCAGTGGAAAGTGGCAAGGGCCTAGGCGTCTCTGCCTTTTTCATTCCTCCTTCCTCATTTCCTGCTTTTCTTCACATTACGTGAATATTCTCCAGAGTAACCTTTAATTTCTCTACCCACCTAATTCCAGTGAGATATGGAAACACTGTTTCTATACCGTTCTATTTCTTTTTCTTTCTGTTCAATTATTGCTATACATATTATTCTTATATATATTACAATCCCCTAAAGAGATTGCTATCATTTCTTTATATAATTTCATGTTTTCAAAGAAGTGAGAGAAGGGAAGCAAGTACATATTTACAGAGTTTGTTACATTCACCTTATTATTCACTATTTCTGGTTCTCTTCCTATTGTCCTGTGGAAATTCCCTACACCAATACAGTTTTGCTCACACCTGCTTCCTTTATGCTGTCAAACACATTACTTTTTTAGACGTCCTAGGCCCAAGAACAAAGTAATATACATTTTACTTTAAAAAGATGTTTTTAAAAATCAGTTAAGAAAGGAGAGATACGTGCATTTACGTTGTCTCATATAATTATATAATTCCGCACTCTCTGTCTTCCTCATATGGATTTGAATCATCAGCTGTGGTCATTTGCTTTCAGCCCAAAGGAGTTCCTTTATATTTTCTGTAAGGTGAGTCTGCTGACCACAAATTCTCTGGGGGGTTTTCTGGCTTATTTTTTCATTGAAAATATCTTTATTTCACCTTCATTTCTGAGAGACATTTTTCTGGATATAAGATCCTTGGTTGGCTTTTTTTTTTTTTTTTCTTTCAGGACTTTGAATATGCCATCCACAACTCTGCCCCTGGTCTCCACTGTTTCCAATAACAGAAGTCTGTTAATCTTACTGAGATTCTCAGTACAATTGAGTTATTCTTCTCCTGCTGCTTTTTGAGATTTTTTTCTTTGTCTTTCCAACATTTTTTTTTTTTTTTTTTTTACTATGAAGTGCCTGGGTGTGGATTTCTTTGTGTTCATGCTGCTTGGGAGAGTTCATTATGTTTCTTGGATGTGGAGGTTGTTTTTTCATCTAATTTGGGAAGTTTTCAACAAGATTTCTTCTCATATTTTTTTCTGTTCCTCTCTCTCCTCTTGCAAAACTTGTATTACGTGTACTTTCTTGAGCTTCATGGTGCCCCACATTTCTTGAGGTTCTGTGCATTTTCTTCACTTTTTTCTACCATTTGAACTGCATAATCTCCATCACTCTATCTTCAAGTTCACTTCTTCTACTTTCTTCTAGTTGACATCTACTGTTTTGGTCCTCTGGTGAATTCTTCATCCTGGTTATTTTACATTTCAACTCCAGAATTTCCATTTAGTTCATTTTATTGTTTTTTTTTTTTTTTTTTTTTTGTATTCTTTAATTGATCAAACATTGTCATCAGACCTTTCTTTACTTCTTTAAGTGTGATTTCCCTTGGTGGTGGTTTAGTTGCTAAGTCGCATCCAGCTCTTGTGACCCCAAAGACTAGGCCATCAGGCTCCTGTGTCCATGGGACTTCCCAGGCAAGAATACTGGAGTGGGTTGCCATTTTCTTCTCCAGGGGATCTTCCCGACCCAGGGATCGAACCTGGTTCTCCTGCGTTTCAGGGGGATTCTGTTATATTTACAACAGCTGCTTTAAAGTCTTTGTCTGTTAAACCCAACATCTGGGCCTTCTTTCTGGTAATTTCTGACGCTTTAAAAAACAAAATCACACTTACTTATTCCTTTGCAAGTTATCCTTTTCTCTTAAAAATTAGACCTTGTAGGCAATATATAGCCGCAGTTCTGAATACTGATCTTCTCCCTGCAGGGCTTGTTTCTGAGTGCTTATTTTTCCAGTGACTCAGCTGAACTATTAATAGTTTAGTCGAATCTATCCCCTCATGACTCCCTGCTATCCCCAGCCTCTGATGCTGTTCCTCAGGGAACATGGCCTTGGGTGTGCACAGTCTCCCTGGGATGACAATGGTTTTATAGGGCTTTCTTTTTCTCTTCCCTGATCTCTCTGTGAAGCTCCCTGCCTCTGAGGTTACTATACCCAGCTATAAGGATCCATGAATTGCTGGCTGATTATTATTTTTGACAATATTCTGGGGCATCAATTGCTGTGAAGCCTGATCAGTTAAATGCAGGCCTTTTTGCAGGGATAATTCTTGATGTCAGTGTTTGAGGCTTGTTCTCACCTCAGGAGGGCTCTTTTTGGCTATCTCTCTCTGGTCTTTGCTCAAGTTCTGGCTGTTGCTAACATGGAGTTACTGGCCTCTTGTTTCTACTGATGACCAAGATCTCCTTGTCTTGTTCCTGACAGCATGCTTACATCTGAACTTCCCGTATTCTGTTATACATAAATCCAGTACCTTTGGGGAGAGTGTCAAAGCTTTCTGTCCTTACAGCTAACCTCTCTTCCTCAGCAAGTCTCTGAGTCCCTGCTCTAGGGCTGGGGTCAAGGGCAGTGGCTCATCTCTCTGAGTGACCCACATATTATGAATGGAGTGCTGGGTGGGGGCAGCAGCTTTTGACGTTGTTTTTTTTTTGGCAGCAGCGCACAGCATGCAGGATCTTCCAGACCAGGGATCGAACCTGCACACCCTGCAACAGCCCTGGGGCTGCCATCTCGTCTGCGGTGTGGGGAAGAGGATGAACCCCACTAAACACGTCCATGACTGGGCTCAAAGGCCCTCCCACCTGGGGCACAAGGGCTGCTTGCTTCCATCTGAAACGCACCCAGCTCGCTGCTCCTTTTCCGGCTACATCTACTTGTGATGCTGGCTCTGCTCTCTTCACCTACAGTCAGGCTGAGCAGCTTCCAGTGGTCTTGTCAACCGAAACCTGCTGCTTCTCCCTCACTAGGGGGCTTGGAAACCAAACTGTCCAGATGAGACCGTGTGTGTGTGTGTGTGTGTGTGTGTGTGTGTGTGTGAACATTCAGATGAGAGCATCCCCTGGGTGGGGCCTTGGGGGCCCCATGGCACCCGTCTACCTTCTGCTGCCCAGGCCCCACCCAGCACTGGGTCTGTGGCTGGGGGTCATGAAACGCTCCTGTGTCAGGGAACCGGTTGTGAAAACAAGAGGCCTTACCTCAAATGCGAGAACAACCAGCCCTGCCATGTTACTACAGCCATGTATGAAAAACCTCTGGAAGTGCACAAAGATCACCTCCCATTCCCTTGTGGAAATACCATTTGTGATGAACTAGGTCTCAGCTATACTTAGCTATGGATGGAACTCACTATTCCTGCTACTGTCTATGTGATCCAGTTTAGGCTTTGATTTTTTTCTCCATCACATAAGGAAATGCAACTCTGTTTTTCACCACCATAGTTTTTTTTTTTTTTTTTAGTTAATAAGTTGGCATAAAAATGATTCTCTTCTTTGGAAAGTGTTTTATTTTGTTCTAAGTAAGAGTACACAGTACTATAAAACAATAATTTTGGAAAACAAACCCTCCATGAGCTGTTCTGACACCCAAGGTACCAAATATTTCACGTCAACGTGTTCTTCAGCCATTGCAAGCACAGTCTTCCTACTCACCACTTTGCCGGTGCCCCCAGCAGGGGCAGGAGGTGAAGCACCCTGGGTTCCCACCTCACTGATGAGGAGGCACTGGTGTCAGGGTTAATGTTGATTCCAGGGCAAGGAGATGTGGAGTCCCAGTTTCAAATGCAATGAGAGAAGGGAGGCATCTCCATGAGGATGATAAAGAAGTCAGGACTGGACTGACCCCAAGTGCCTCTGGAAGCGCCTCATGTCAGACCACTGAGGTGTCCAACTCCCTTCCCCGAAACCCAAGCTCTTCCTCCGTATGTAACCGTGACACCGCAGCAGAGAGGGGGGCCTGCGTGAGGGCCAACTGAGAGGACTACCATGGGGTCCCAGCCCGCCCATGCGGGCTCCACTCTCCAGAGCAGGCACCATTCCTGACTTCAAAACTTGTTCCCTGACACAGGAGGGTTTCGTGAGCCCCCAGCCACAGACCCAAATACAACACTCAGACAAAACTCTCCTCTCTTTTTAGAGATTCCCATGTGATAAGCAGTCCAATCTGACAAAGGGAGCTGGCCGAATAACCCAGCCCCTCAAGAGGACGTCCTCCCCTCCCTGGGACCACCGGCACCGCCCCGGCTTCCCTCTTGCTTCCCCCAAGTCTTCTCCATCTCAGCATCGGCATCCCCATCCTCCTGCCACGGTTCATGCCAGAAGCAAGGCGCCTTCCTCGCTTCGTCTCTCAGTCCCTCCCGCCTCAACTCCAGCCCAGATCTGGACACTTCTCACCGTCACCACACCCCCTGCAGGGTCACACGAGTTCTGGGTAAGTTCCATCATCCTGGGCCTTGCTAGACTGTCCACGTCACCCCACAGGCACGTGGATCCCACAGAGACGTTAATTCAGTGTAGAAGGAGTGGAAAAGGCAGACAGAACTTGGTGGCTGTGTGGAGTGATGATGGAAAAGCCTGACACAAAACACCGTGTCATCCAAAGACAAAACTCAAATAGTTCAAGATGCCCCCACACCATCTCCCTCCCAGAAACAAGTCACACCCGGAGCTGGGGTGGGGAGCACATTCGTAGGCACTCTCTCAGCCTCAGCAAGGGGAGAAGCAGGGTTCGCTCTGCCAGGCAGAGAGCATAGGGGTTAAAGCCCCCTCAGGAGGAGACTGTCAGAGGAGTTCCAGCACAGCACACAGAAGCCCCAGAGAAAAGACCCTAAGCCACCTGTACTGATGGTGGTGCCTGGGCAACCCTGAGTCCATCCATCACTCAGCACGAGGGCAGCTCCCATGCCAACAGGCAGGACAAGATGGAAGGCCGGGCCACGTCCTCAGGGTGCGCCTGCATCCTTCTGCACCTCGACGCCTTCAGCCACTGAGTCAGCCAGGAGATGATGGCCAAATCCCTCGCCTCCTCTCTTGAGGCTAAATCCAGCATTTCTAAGTCAACGAGTCACCCGCTGCAGACTCCCGGCACCCGCTGAAACCTGAGCTCACGTTCCCTTCAAAACTGACTTCTCCTGCATCCTCTCCCTTTGAGGCCCACCATTCTCAGGAGCTCAGACATTTCTGGCACGGCTTCGGAACCATCAAGCACGCTGTGCACTCACTGGGTTCTGACCGCTCTCCTTTCAAGATTTCTCTGCCTTCGTAACCCTCTTCTCTCTACTCCCACTGCCAGCCCACACAGGGCTAAGGCAACAAGCTGTGATCTGGCCTCCCAGGGGGGTTGAGAGCAAAGATGGCAGGACTTACACACGCATGCACACACTCACTCAAAGGCAAGGGTCCAGGGTCTTTAGGTCGGGGAGGAAGGCTTCCATTTGGCCCCCACACCTGTAGCCGCCACAGTACAATTCCCACAACACTTCCCCACCCACCCACTCCGCCTGCAGGACCAGCTCCAACCCCATCTCTTGATCGTCTGCCTGGACGCCAGCCTCAAGCTGAGGCGCTCCCTCTACGGAGCTCGGCAGTACTTCTGTCCACACAAACTTCTCTCCCATCAGGTTCTCTTCTCAAATTTAGATTTTATTCCTCTGACCAAGAGCCCCTACAGGACTCAGGGAGCAGGAAGCATTCATTCAAGATCTGCTTACTGCCTCTCAATCATGAAAGGGTAAGAGTGGATGACTTCAGAGTCACAGTGAGAGAGTGCACATAAAATCATTACCACTACAGAGAGAGCTCCAGAAACAGGATGCAGAATGAGGTGCACGTCAGGTTAACAACTGTGGAACGGGGTCTGAGGAGCCCTAGAAGGGGCAGGGCCAATAATTGATATTTTCAGTTATTTCTTGATAGTATCACAACTTATGTGTTTTGCATTCATTGCTCAGTTGAGGACACAGACACTGAAATAACAATAATTTAACCACTTGGTGCCCAGGTCTTGGTTTCTAATTCAATTCTCCAATAAAAGGAGTGAGAGGTCTTTGGAGAAGTGGCCAATTCTAGGACTGGGCAGGAAAGGTACAAGGTGAGCCCAGGGCATCTTGCAGTGCCAAAAAAATAAACAAAGAACAGACATGCTCAAAAGAAAAAATTTAAAAACCCATAATAATGGGGGCACATCAAAGGGACATAGGAGCCAACCAAAAGAGCTCCTGTGGCCAAAGCTGGGACAATCTGAACAACCAAATAACACAGTACTGAATTATAACTCCAGGTAGAAAAATAGGTATCTAAGAGTCCACTCTGATATAAATAAGTGACTGAATAAATGGAGAAGAGACAAATCTCATTCCAAACAATTTATGTAAACAACCCTGTCACCTCAAAGGGGTGGAGCCTAACTCCCACCCCTTACCTGCGGGCTGCACGTGACTGCCTTCCAAACAGAACACTGTAGGGAAGGTGGGAGTGAAACTTTACACTTTACCTGACAGACAGCACCTCAGATCAAGTCATGCTGGAAGAACGGACCCTGCTAGGATGCGACCAGAATGCACTTCATCTCTGCGGTCTTCCTCCCCCAAATTGATAATCTCAGTACAGTCATGAGAAAAACACGAGACAAACCCAAAATGAAGGGCATTCTACAAATGCGGACCATTACTACATAAAACCATCAAGGTCATCACAAATAAGGAAGGAACGCTAGAGAAAGACTCACCACCAAGAGGACCCTAAGGAAATAAGACAAATAAGTATAATCGAGTGTCCCAGGACAGAAAAAGGACATTTGTTTAAAAAAAGAAAAGAAAGAGAAAAAAAAAATCAAGAGGAAAAAAATAGGCAAGTCTAAAGGTATGGCCCTAAGTTAATAATAATGGATCGGTGCTGGTTCACTAGTTGTGACTAAAGGACCGCAACGTAGGGCAACAGGTTAACACGGGCGGAGGGGAGGGGGCACAGGCTGGGGGAGGGAGTAGGGATGCAAGGGAACTCGCTGTACTGTCTTTGTAAATCTCAAACTATTCTAAAAGTTTAAAAATTACCTTAGCTACGAATTAATTAGCCTTTCCGTTTTGTTTTTTTTTAAAAGCACAAAGATGGTGAGCTACACTCTACATGCTTTCTCTCCCCAGAGGACTCAGCTTCCAGGCCCTCCATGCCTACTTCCTGCCACTGGCTGAGGTCACTGGCGCAGACTCCTGGCAGGACAGCGCCCTCCAGGCAGAGTCCATCAAAGGCAGAGCAATCAGGCATCTGAGAAGAGCTGCCCTGCCCTTCATGCCACCCAGCCTTCTAAGACCTGACTCCTAGTCCCAGACTCTGACAGAACTCGTTTGCAGGAACCCCATGATCTAAGAGCTCTGTGACCTGGGCCAGCTTCACCCACCCGCACGGCAGGACCTCTGAACAACTCCCGGAACCCTGCCTGCCCACCAGCGTCTGGACTCCCCTCCTCTGGCGGCTCTGAGGATCTCCACACTGCTTCAGGCCTTGGAAGCACCACTGCCTTGCGGGGGAGAGATGAGCAGGCTGATGAGAAAGGCAGGAAGATGACCGGGGGCAAGGAAAGGAGGAGATAAGACGAAAACACGGAGAACAGCCTGGACACAGAGGAAGGGGTGTCACACCTCCCGGACTTTTAGGAACCCAGGAGATTCACGCTGCTTCCCAAACATCACAGGGACACATAAGACTCTTAACCATCTTATACGAGCGCCCACAACATATGTGCTCTTCCATTAAACTCAGACTAACTTACTAGTGGGATTCTAGGAAACAACACAAACCATCAACATAATTACAGTACCCCAAGAACAGACCCAGAGGAAAAAAAGAGGAAAGGCCAGAAATTGAGCCTTCCATTAGAGGAGGCAACGAGGAAGAGGAACTGCCTGGTCAGGGACCCTGGGAACCAGCCGTGGTCCATGGAGCGAGACTACAGCACACCCCTCACTGAAGGCTGAGATGGAAAACTTCTCAGAAGTCCTCTTTCTAACTTAACTTTCTTATCAAGATGCCTCCTCCCCTTGTTTTAGTAAGTAATAACCATTTTGATAGAACTGAAAATTTTATGAAGAGAAATATTTCGTGGAGGTGGCTAGCAAACAGCATGTTGAAGTACTTTAGACAAGGTATCAGATTTCCATTTTCTCAGTTACAGATTCACCTCGTGTGTGTATGCTGAGTTGTGTTTGACTCTGCGACCCCATGGACTGTGGCCCACCAGGCTCCTCTGTCCATGGGATTTCCCAGGCAAGAATCCTGGAGCGGGACGCCATACTCTTTGCCAGGGGATCTTCCCGACCCAGGGATCAAACCTACGTCTTCGGCACTGGCAGGAGGATTTTGACCACTTCCGGTATCTTCCCAGAACCACCTGGGAAGCCCACAGATTTACCTCAGGAAAAGAGTATTCGACTCTTAAAAAAAAAACTCTGGATTAACTATTCAAAGGAAGATGAATGAAGCAGTTGCCAAACTTCTCACTTAAAAGTCAAAATACATGGGAGGGATAAATTTGGATTGACAAGAACACACTGCTATATAGAAAACCAACAAGGACCTACTCCTGTGCAGCTCAAGGAACTTTATTCAGCACCTGTAGCGGCCTACACGGGAAAAGACTCTGAAGGAGTCACACATGTCTGTGTCTAACTGTTCCACTTCGCTACACCTGAAACTAACACAGCCTTGTAAATCGACTATACTGCAATAAAAATACTTTAAAATAAAACAAAATACTGCCAAGTCAGTAAAACGCTGATAACCCTGAAATCAACAAAAGGAAGGACCCCACAGTTGGGTTCCCACCCCCAGAAGAGCCTCAGCAGTGGTCCCCAAGCGATGGCTGGCCCCAAGCGCAGGACAACCAGACACACTCTGCCTGCCCAGCAGCCGGCTCACCCCGGGACCGCCCGGGGGTTTCCAAGGAATCCGACTAGTACTCGGCCAAGGACAGCAACACAGAAATTTGAAAATTTGCCACCACGGTTCCCTCGCTGAAAGTCTGAAAGTGAAGGGGAAACCCCACCCATAATCACACCTTAACTAAAGTCAGAATTTTTATTTGCATATTTTACACAGATGAGATCAGCGGGTACAGAAGTGTAATATCCTGCTTTTTCACTTGACTGTTAAATTGTAAACACAGTTCATGCTGTTGCCGAGCTGGATGACTATCATATTTTCAAGACTGCAGCAACTCTTCACACACGTTTTTAAAAATTTGACCTAACTATGTCTAATAGACAAGATAACATGTGGCAGTTTTCTTCAGCTCCCAACTAGGCACAGACCGACTGGCAGAGCACCTGACACTGTGGTCAGCAGAGGTCGGATGGTCTCCAACAGCAGGAAGGCGAGACGCTTCGTGGGATGAGGTCACATCCATTCAGGCCTGGCCGTCCACCCACAAGACAGGTGTGCAGCTGCTGGACTCACTCAGCCACTGGCGGGGTGGGGGTGGGGGCGGTAGGATGTTTGCAGAAAGGACGCCCACCCCAGCATTAGCGTCACTGTATCGTATCCTGTAACACACACTGCAAGATTTAGCAGCAGACTAAATGCCTGCCGGGAAAACAATAAACCATGGTTCGTCATGTGGGGGGATACTACGCAGACATTCGAAATGGAAATCACTGGGCTCCTGAGCGATGTTAACGACAAGGTGTCTGGAGCAGAGACCATGGGGATGCCCCAGGGCAGAGATCGCCTGACCGCATGGAACCAAGTCTGCAGCTCAGGTGGACACAGAGCAGCCTGTGCTCTGCGCTGGGAACCAGGCCTGCCCACCCACCGCGGCACACAGCCACACCAGGCAAAGGGGCAAGATGGGCACAATCCTCAGGCCCCGGCCTCACAGCTGGCCCCATCCTGGCCTTGACCATTCCTGAACCACCTGTACAGCAGAGAGCAACAAGCCTAAATTTAAAAAAAAAGCCGCTTCCGACCATAAGCACCCCAAGCCTGAAACTGAGAATTAACTGCTTCCTACCCCCCACACAAAAAATATGCAAAGACTGGATCACAAAATACAAAGAGTTGAGCAGACAGAAATAATAAAATGCAAACTGAGGCTGATGGCAACCTCAGGTGAATGGGTATAGTTTCAACAGTGGGGGATGCACTGGGATCACCTCGCCACAGAGGGCTGAAGTCCCAGGATATCACACAGGGGTGATGCAATACCACACACAGGCTTGCCTTTGATGTTGGAACTCCCCAGGCAGCCAAGGGCAAGAGTAGCATTCCAGGGAGCGTGTGTGCCTAGCTGCTCAGTCGCGTCTGACTCTTTGCGACCCCATGGACTGTAGCCTGCCAGGCTCCTCTGTCCACGCGATTCTACAGGCAAGAACATTGAAGCGGGTCGCCATGCCCTCCTCCAGGGGATCTTCCCAACTCAGGGATCGAACCCAGGTATCTTGCATTGCAGGCAGATTCTTTACCATCTCAGCCACCAGGGAAGCCCAACACCAGAAAGTTTCAAGGCCCTGGAGGTGAAACCATCATTAAGCTGAGTGAGCATTCACTGTATTACTCTTCCTGTGGTTTTTCATATGAAGTATCACCTCACTAAGTATTTTTACTATAATAAAAATAAATTACATCAAAAAATCACCATCTGTATTACAGTTTAACTCTTTCTTTTCAAAAAGCAAAGTAAGCGTAAGAAAAATATTTCTTACCAGTTAGATCAGAGGCCACCTATCACTTTTCATTGCATCCCTGGATGTCGAGCACGCCTTCCCACTGTCAGCACGGGCTGACATCCATCCCCCAAGACAGGCCCCCTGGAAGACAACCCCATTCAGGCAGGGTGACAAGCTGGGGTCGCGGGCGCTCACAGCTGCCCATAGCTGCCCCCGTCTATCTCCCAGGAGGGCTGGTCACCCTGTCTAGAGGGGCCCACTTCTCATGTTTTGCTGCCCACCAGCCTGCCCTTCTTGTAGGGTCCTAACCCCTGAACCAAGTGTGACCAACTCCTGACATCCATCAAGGCTCTCCCATGACTTGTGCTAATGAGCTAAACCACACCTGTCCAAGATGGTCAATGGAACAACTTAACCTGCGGTCCCTGGTGGGGACTTCACCCAGGAGTCCCCCTGGTGGGGACTTCACCCAGACCTCCGAAGTCTTAGCCCTAAAACCTGCTCACGCAGTAGCTGCAGGTATAAAGACAGAGAGGAAAGGAATCCCTCACATCACCTGCTACACCACCTCCTTTAACACTGCATCTGCCTGTTTAAACTTTTCAAGTTTTGAAAGTTTAGGACATTTAAACACAATGTTGAGCTATTAACCCAGGAAAGGACATCACAACCTAACTAAACCGCAACAGAGTCGTGCTAAGGGAAAAGCAGCAGAAAGTACCGATGACGAGACCTTTCGCCACAGAACAGAGAGCCCAGCCCGGAGGAGGAGGAGGTGGGGGAGAGGTGCACCCTCGAGAGCAGACACCCAACAAGACACTCGAGTCCAGCCAAGCGCCGGCCTGCAGCCCGGGGCGGTTCCCTTGTCTTCCTGGGGCTCTATGAGGCCCCGTGAGCCCGGGAACCGTCAAATGCTAAGTTTGCCCCGCACACAAGCCTGCCACGTCACTTGGAGATACAACAAAGCCTCCCCATAAGTCTGTTCATGAGGCTCAGTGTAGTAAGACCATCTCACACCGAGAACTGCGGCATTAAATCACATGGCGCACTGTGTCACTGGATCTTCATACCTGAACCCACGTCCACAAGTAGAGCACATGCCAGACACGCATGATGTGGGGAGCGGGTGTCTGCCAAGGGCCCCCAGTGCAGCTTCGGCCTCACTGGCAGGTGAGGATGGGGCTCAGAGCACACCTCTCCTTGTTCCCGTGGCTGGGGGCCCCCAGGCCCTGCCCACCACTCACCCTCCATTGTCCAGAGCAAGGGAGCTGAGCTGGGGAGACAGTCAGGGGCTTCCAGGGGCTGCAGCCAGCCAGGAGGGCTGGCTGAGGCCCTGCGACACCTGAGACTGCTGGTCACTCTAGGGGCTGCATGAGAGGTCCGTCCGTCAGCCAGAAGTGAGCGTTCAAGTCTGCACAGGCACAGGAGCTGGCTGCCGCTGGGGCCGTCTACCCTCCAGTGCACGGAAACCCCACAAAGGCCCAGGACACCTGAGAGGGAGATCCCCGGGTGAGCCGGCCCAGACACCCCAAAACTGACAGTGCAGGGGAGCTCAGCCAGTGACGATGTTCCTCACGGGCCAAACCATGACCCGAGAGCCCCACTCAGCCACGGGACACATGGCAGGACCCCCAGGGAAACCTGGTAAGTCCCTGCACCTCTCTCTGAGCTGCCCTTCCCTGTCCCTGCAATTGGAAATGAGTAAAACTACCTCCTCGGGTGCTGGGGAGTCAGACACTACTCCTTGAAAACAACTGGCATGTGGGCCCACCTCTGGGGTGAGACAGCAAGACAGCCACAACCCGCCCCCTGGGGGCTCCACCAGGGGGCCTGCAGAAATGGGAACAGGCTTTTCTGCTGGGGCAGAGGCTGGGCAGTCAGCCAAGGGGCTGCCCAGTCGCCAGAGGACCACACGGCAGTCAGGGGCGGGGAGGACGGCTCCTCAGCCAGACCCCCTGGGGGCAGCCCCCAACCGCACTGGGTTGTCTGGGGACAATGCCTAAGGCCTTGGGAAACCCCACATGGGGGCAGTTTCAGACACAGATCCAGCCGGAGGAAGACTTTGAAGAAGGGGCCCGGCCTACGGTCAGGCTCAAGGGCTCCAAAGAGCATCTCATGGGAACAGCACAAGCCAAGCGGCCGACCAGAAACCAAGGAGGCTGGGCTGGACAGAGAGGAGGACAAGTCTGTTATTCTCCGCCCCCGAAGTCCACTTGCAATGGTTATGTGTTTCAGAGAAGCTGGTCTTTGCCGTTTTACACATCAGTCAAGGTAAGCCAACTGGAACCGTAGCCTCACACACTGTCTGTCCACATGGTGTCCTGCCGATCAGCCACAATGCCCGGTCACAGACACCGTGGCTGACTGGACTCCTGACATACCTGAGAAGATCCTAATCCATAAACAACAGGGTCACAGCTTTGGTCCCCGTGGTTGGGACAAGCTGGCTCAGACCAGGGATCCCCGGCCCAATCAAACCATTCACTGATCCCCAAGGCTCCATAAACTAGGCTCTGGCATGTAATCATTATGGCGAAACATCGGAGCTCCTGGATTTTACAACATTTTGCTCAACTCACTGTGGGGGGAGCCTTGGGGCGCACACAGGGGCTCCTGGCAAAAGCACAGCAGGTTCTGTTCCCCTCCCCTCCCATGAGAACCGCTGCCAGTTACAGCAGGGACAGGAAGCCCTCCCCATGGTCCTTGAATCAGAGCTGCTATCAATTAACAATAAAAGAAGTAGCTCAGTTTAGGGAAGGTGTTAAAAATAAGCCAGTATCTTGAGTGGGGGGTGGGACAGAACCAAGGACTCCAGGACAGCGTGAACTAAGGTCCAGGGACAGGCAGCATCAGCATCGCCCCGACCAGCCTATCACAGCGCGCTGAGGGCGGAGCCTGGAACAGGCCCTCCAGATGACTGGGAGGAGCTGAAGCTGAGGAAACCATATCCAGCCTGCCTTAGAAAGAGGCGGAAGCGTCACGCAACTGCTTCCAATTAACTCCTAGTGCTCTTGTGAAAAATCAGGCCTCCCTCTCCAGTAAACTGAAAATTGGCTCCCTGGCAGAAAGACAGGGTGTGGGCCTCGTCCACAAGCAGTGACTGCAGGACTGCACACAGCGGCCAGGCAGAAGCGCAGCCGCCACCGGGCCCCCTCAGCAGTCCCGGCCCCGCCTCCCCGACGGCTCCCCTGGCCCGCTCGCTCTTCACAGCCGCTGGGGACCACCCAAAAAACCCAAGAGAGGGACTTTCCTCGTGGTTCAGTGGTGACGAATCCATCCGCCAATGCAGGAGACACAGGTTCAACCCGTAGTCCTGGAAGATCCAACATGCCGAGGGGCAAACAGCCCGTGTGCCACAGCAACTGCAGCCCACGAGCCTCGCGCTTCTGCTCCGCAACAAGAGAAGTCAGCTCCATGAGAAGCCCAGACATCACAGCCAGAGAAAGCCCACACATGCTCACAGCAGGAAACCAAGTGCAGCCAAAGATAAATGTTATAAAAAGCCAAAAGAGGTGGGTGTGTGTACACGTGTGTGACAGCTGTCCACAACTCACCCACGATGGCGGTCTGCCCACCACCGCCTGGACTCTCACTGCAGCCCAGGCCGGGGGAAGCCACCGGGCAGCTGGCCTGTGAGAGTATCCTCGGCTGCTTAGACCCCGGGCCCACCCAAGCTCCTGAACAAATGACCGGGTCCTCTGGGCAGGGGGATGAAGGGCAGACACTGCAGAAGCTCCCCCGACATGGAGGAGGCCCAGATCCTGAGTGGGCGGTGCCGTCAGCAGTCCGGTGTGCGGGTTCAGGTTGGCCTGGGTCTGCCCTCTAAGGTGGGAGGAAGGACCCTGTGACACTGTGACTTAAACACAGCGTGGCTGACACAGAAAAAGGAAACACCCACAAATTAAAAGGTACGGCCTATTTTAGCTTTAAACACACATCCCTCTCACAGACAGCAACGTCCAAAATAGCACACCTTATTTTAGGAAGATTAAAGGCAGCTCTTAAATGGGCCACAAAATAGCCCCCGAGTCTGGAATCAGGATTGGGTAATAAGAGAGGGTGAGGAGCAGCAGGGCGTGGACACCGCCTGCCCACCTCCAGGCAGCCCACTCCCAGGACCAGTGGACTGAGGCCTAGGGTCAGAGGGGCCCCCAGCCTCTCCCCTCCTCCAGCTGTGGCCCGAGCAGGACGGGCACTGGGCGAGACAGGAGGGAGCAGTGGGTGTGGGGGAGCCCTGCTGGGCAGACACCCCTCCCCAGGAGGGCGGGGGCTGCCCCGGCCGGCCTCTCACACAGGGAGGGCCATTCCCACAAGACCCCGTGACGTCCCTGGGCTCCGGTGCAGCCAGAGCCCCCTGACACGGAGGCAGAGGTGAGTCCTCACCCGCGGGGCTGTGCCCTGGGTCCAGCGGGTGCCAGCACCTCAGACAGAGAGAGGCCACAGCAACAGCGGGGCCTGAAGCGGTTACCTGCTGAGAACTGGGCCACTGTGGGGCTCCCACACCCAGAAGGGATCCTGCCTCACAGGCCCACAGCCACACCACCGGTGTTCCAGTCCCGGCTCTGCCTCTCGGCGGTCAGGGGCGGTCGGGGCGACTGGTTTAACCTGCTGTTCCTCAGTTTCCCCTCTGACCCGGGGTAAGCAGCATCTCTGCCTCCGGCTGTCGCAAGGACAACTGTGATCCCAGACAAAGCACGGCCAGCACTGCTGCAAGCCTGGCCCACGCCCTCAGGCCTGGGGACTCCTAGCCCTTAAGAAGCAAGGTGCTGGGAGCACTCAGGACGAGCAGCTGGATCCAGGACGACGGAGGGGCTCGGAGTACAGAGAAGAGGAATGCCTGCAGCAGGAAGCGAGGCCTCGAGAAAGGGCAGCATTTCTGTTCAGAGCCCGCATTAACAACCTGGCCTGGAGAGGGATGGCCCCCAGTCCCATGAGAACCTGCAGACGGCAGGAGGTGGGGAGGCCAGGCGACTGTGACTATGCCCGTAACTGGGCACCATGGAGTGACCTCGGCAACCGGGAGCTCAGACGCAGTGGACCCCACTCCCCTGTGAACAGAGGAGATCCCAGGGAAGCCAACCTCCAGGAAGCCCAGCCTCCCCAGGGTTCCTGCTGCAGCAGCCTCTCCTCCCCCACATATACCCGGAGTGGGGCCACCCTGACTCCAGGGTCGGGGACTGGACGCCTGGCAGGGCTTGGTGGTGATGAAGGAAGAGGCTCATCCCCAGGGCACGGGTCCCACCACAGCTGCAGAGGGCTCCCGCTCTGGGGCGCTCCACTCAGCAGGGAGCCGGGCACAGCGCCGCGAGCCCACCAGGCCAGGCCACAGGGCACTGCGAGCAGGCAGTCGGCACTGGCGCCTGTCCCAGCAAGACCTGACCCGAGCCTCGCTGCTACCCGTCTAACCGGGCCCTGAAGAAGCAAAAGGCAAGCTCTAGGAACTATCGAAACTCAAATATTTAAAAAAAAGCTTCTCCACTATGAATCCTCATTGTCCTGTGTGCCCATTCTAATTAACTTCTCTACAAAGTTCTGAGATTAAAAATGTTTCAAGTGGCAAGTGTGACTCATTACATTAAAGGAGAGAAACGTGGGCAAAATCTCATTGCAAAGAAGGCTGGTCACCACCAAACTATTTAGGGTTGATTTTAGTAAGATTCTGCCTTCAAACCTTGACTGCTTGTAGGTGGATCAAACATTTGCTGGATTAGCCTTGGGAAACAATGAGAAGACAGTGCATTTGAGGGAGAAAACAATGCACTTGCGGGGCGGGGTTGGGGGGGGGATCCCCCATCACCACCCTGGGTGCAGGGGAAGTGGGGAGGAGGGGTGAAACAGGAGGGAAGGGGGCAGGGCACAACCTCTGAAAGAACCACACAGCCGAGGGCACAACATAAACGGGACAGAACCAAATGGGTCTAAGAACTCGGACAAGTCAGCTTGACGAGATCTTGATGCTTAGTACAAGCTCATCTCTGCAAGCTAAACGACACACCCAGAGGCGCCATGACAGTTTCAAGGCCAACCATCAGAGACCAAAAAGTGTGCGGTGGCCCGACCCCTGGAAAACTCTGCCCCTCCCCCAAAACAGTTGGAATAATCCTCCCCCTCACTAGCCTATGAAATTACCCAGCCCCTAAACGCTAACCACACCACATAGGCTGCACTCACCCTCTGCAACAGCCCACATTCTGGCTGTGGAGTGCGTTTCTCTCTGAATAAATCCACTTCTTACCTATCACTTTGTCTCTCACTGAATTGTTTCTGCGATGAGACATCAAGAACCTGAATTTCATTTGGTCCTGAAACCAGGTCTGTGATCTCAGTTGGAAGACTGTGGGTTTTGGCTGGGTCTGTGTCCTGGCTGTGTCGGTTCAGGTTCTAAGCAAGGTTCTGGCCGGGTCTGAGTCCTGGCCTCGTGGGCTCAAGTCCCAAACTGGGCTGTGGCTAGGTTCGAGTTCCAGTCTCGAGGTTAGGCTGCTGAGTTCCTGCCCCACAGCCAAGGCAGGCCAGCAGGACCATTTTTGATCACGTAAAATAATATTGAAGCTTAAAGTACAAAACAATATATCTGTAAAAGTTCAACATGCTGCTAAATTTTACATGTAATCTTAGGCAGATTAAACTCATTTTGTACTAAGTTTTGACTCCTTCCGGGTTATCCGTGATTTAGCTCCGTCCAAGGCCAGTCTCACTCTCCCATCTCATCTATCATCCTGGATCATAGATATGAATTTATATACCTGGTCTTGGGAGTTCGAACCATAGGGTTTTAGCAGACTCTCTGTAACCTGGAAATCTGAGGGACAAACTCCCTGGCTTAAATCCCTTCCTCCGCATTCTCAGCACAAATAGGAAGCAGTCCAAGGTCCTTCACCCCAGAGGTGGGGCCTGCTGACCTACCTACCTTCCCCAAGGTTCTGAGAACCACACCTACAGACTGCTTCTCTGAGGCTCTCAAATACCCTCCTGGTCTTTGCTCAGGCTGTCCTCTCTGATGCCCTTCTGTTCTTGTCCTGCGGGCAATTCATGCTTCTGCTTCAAGACATGTTTAAACAGCAATTCCTCTGTGAAGTTTCTCAAGGCCAGAAATAACCATTCTCTGCTCTTAATGATACAGTTCTCTGTATACCACAAAGAAAACATCTTTCAGTTCAGTTCAGTTGCTCAGTCGTGTCCGACTCTGCAACCCCATGAATCGCAGCACGCCAGGCCTCCCTGTCCATCACCAACTCCCGGAGTTCACTCAGACTCACGTCCATCAAGTCAGTGATGCCATCCAGCCATCTCATCCTCTGTCATCCCCTTCTCCTCCTGCCCCCAATCCCTCCCAGCATCAGAGTCTTTTCCAATGAGTCAACTCTTCACATAAGGTGGCCAAAGTACTAGAGTTTCAGCTTTAGCATCATTCCTTCCAAAGAAATCCCAGGGCTGATCTCCTTCAGAA
Organism: Bos indicus; assembly: GCF_029378745.1. Taxonomy (NCBI): domain Eukaryota; kingdom Metazoa; phylum Chordata; class Mammalia; order Artiodactyla; family Bovidae; genus Bos; species Bos indicus. Next base: position 3,623,563 of record NC_091770.1, on the reverse strand, counting down.
TGGACTGGTTGGATCTCCTTGCAGTCCAAGGGACTCTCAAGAGTCTTCTCCAACACCACAGTTCAAAAGCATCAATTCTTTGGTGCTCAGCCTTCTTCACAGTCCAACTCTCACATCCATACATGACCACAGGAAAAACCATAGCCTTGACTAGACGGACCTTTGTTGGCAAAGTAATGTCTCTGCTTTTCAATATGCTATCTAGGTTGGTCATAACTTTTCTTCCAAGGAAACATCTTTAATACATTGCAAATCCCTGTTTTCCCCCAGCTCCTTAAGGAAAGGGACTGCGTCATCTTCAACTCTAACCCTTCCGTACTGAGCACAAAACCAATCCGTTGAAGAAGCCCCAAACTAGCTTTCCTTAAATGACCACATGACAGAAAAGCTTACACAGTGCCCCAAGATAAATTCAGCACAGAAGAAAAATTACTTGGAAATGCTTTTTATGAGCAAAAGACTACGAAATAATGAAACTGGTTTCCCTGCACTTCACTTAGGATGATACTAATGGCACTGGGGCTGCAAACTGTTGGGGAGATGGCAGTCTGGCTGACGTGGGCTCTGCAGCTCCCCGGGGCCTTGCAGTGCACAAGAGGGCCAGGCCCGGAGTCACTCACCAGCCAGGAGACCCTCAGCAGGCCACTGATCCACCCTGGCCCCCAAGGTGACCTCTGTGTAGTGCAGGGCTAGGCCGGACCAGTCTGGGCTCCCTGCACCTGGGGCTCTTCAGAGGCACTTAGATCTCTGTGGCATTTCCAGGTTACACAGAGCACCGCACCGCACCACGCCACACGCCTCCAACCCCAGCCCCCTTGGAATACACTCTTCTGTTCAGGCAACCTGCTTTAAAAATACAAAATGTGCCACAGACCTCACCTACCCCCAGAAGGCTGGAGGCAGCCCCACCTCTGCACGTGGACACCCAGCATCAGGCTGACCTGGAGTCTAACAGGGTGATATCAGATACCATGAATACGAAGAGGGAAATAATAGGAGACCGAAATGAAAACCACAAGTGATTCATTTCCCTGTGTACATGGCTTTCCAAACAAGCCCGTTAACTGGATGCATGCTTCTCAGACATACATCTCGATGGGGCAGATGGTACCCCCGGGATGATGCGCAGAAATGTCAGGCCTCCAGAGAGGGGAGCGGGAAGACCAGAGAGGACCATGGTTTTCTCTCCACACCCCGGTGATGTCTGAGTGAGGCCACAGGTAGAAATGCCCTGACAGGGTGTAACTGTGCCATGTATGTAACAGCCTTAGGAACCGAGGCTCCAGGTGCCACCACCTGTGATGGCCACGCCCTGACCCTTCCTCTCCGGACACACTTCAGAGTGCTGTCAGGAGGTGCTGGGTTCAAGCCCAGCCAGGACCCCGCACCCTCCTTCCTCACCAACGCCAGCCGCGGACCCGCGCACACTGCGGCTGTGAATTCAGAGACCCTCCTCTGTGGCTGTGGTTTTCCAGCCACTTCCTACTGAGTCGAGCAGCAGTCATAGCCAGGGTTGTGGCTTTACCAGTGAGACCCTGCAGGGAGAGGGGACAGGGAGGCCCTCTGCCACCAGCCCTTTCATACCAATCAGCCACTCTTGTCACGGAACCCCTGGCGCTCGACACATCACTCACCCACCTTAGCAGCCTCTGAGAGGTGGGGGTTGGTGCAGCTACGCGGGGATTCAAACCAGAACAGTCCAGTTCGGAACCTCTGGGGCCCAGCCCTCTCTGGCCCAGCTGAAACCCAGAGTCATGCAGTGGAAAAGGTGACAGACCCCTGTGCTGCCCCCACCCGTGTTGCTGGCGGGTAGCCCTGGGCGCAGGCAAGGGAGTGGAGAGCAGGCCTCCTTGAGAGCCCCAGGTGAGTGTAATGTGGCGGGGGCTGGGGGGGGGGGCTCGCATCACTGCTCTGCTTCCCCCCTAGTCCCCACCTCCACCCCAACAGGTCCTTTTCCTGGGAATCCCCACGTCTGTGCTGTCACATCAGCTCCTCCTCTGCCATCTCACTGCAGGTCCCGGTGGTGGTGTCTCCCGGGCCCTCGGGGAGCTCTGTGTCCATCTCAGCTGAATTATGTACACTTGTGAACTGGTGAGGCTTCAATCCTGAACCATCCACCTGTGGCATTCCACTGAAGTCTCACTGGGGTCAGGACTGAGACCATCAAAAGACGAACGCCACAGGTTTGAGGTGGAGACATGGGAGCAGCCAGCCTCTCCCCACAGAACTGACTCTGGTTTGGTTTTATTCTCCTTCCATCCTTACCCTTCCCTCGTGGCACCTTTAAATTTTCTGTTTTCTTTACTGAGACATCCAAATTGAGGTATCTAAGGCTCTCACCTAAGCCATGAAATTAAAAGACAGTTGCTCCTTGGAAGAAAAGCTATGACAGCATATAAAAAAGCAGAGACATTATTTTGCCAACAAAGGTCCATCTAGTCAAGGCTATGGTTTTTCCAGTGGTCATGTATGGATGTGAGAGTTGGACTCTAAAGCAAGCTGAGTGCTGAAGAACTGATGCTTTTGAACTGTGGTGTTGGAGAAGACTCTTGAGAGTCCCTTGGACTGCAAGGAGATCCAACCAGTCCATCCTAAAGGAGATCAGTCCTGAATATTCATTGGAAGGACTGATGCTGAAGCTGAAACTCCAATACTTCAGCCACCTGAGGCAAAGAATTGACTCATTTGAAAAGACCCTGATGCTGGGGAAAATTGAAGGCGGGAGGAAAAGGGGGACGACAGAGGATGAGATGGCTGGATGGCATCACCAACTTGATAGACATGAGTTTGAGTAAGCTCCGGGAGTTGGTGATGGACAGGGAAGCCTGGCGTGCTGCAGTCCATGGGGTCGCAAAGAGTCGGACACGACTGAGCAACTGAACTGAACTGAATGAAGGTTCTCACCTCCTTTCTGTCCAATCTCAAAATTGTACTATTTATTTCATTTACTTAGAGTTATCACCTGTTAAATTAGTTCATGGCCTCACTGGATTAGAAAGTAAACAAAGTACTACCAGTGATGATGAATTTTAAGCTCAGTTCTAGAATCCTACCAAGGTGAAAAACTTACAGGCAGTTCAACTAACAGGTTGCTTCCCTAAAGCCCATTTATAAGTTAATTGGAACCTAGAGAGTATTTCTTTTCCTATAAAATCACCATTAAAATGAGATTTAAGTTTCCAAGCTAATAAGCAAATGCTTACTTAACACATTTGTTCTTTTGCTGATTTAAAATAGGAAAAATGTTATAATCATACAAGAAAATCAAATGTGAGTTTACCTGTAGGGGGTCTATGCAAAAATTCTGTTACTCAAGGAAGAGAAGTTTTACAACTAGCACATAGCAGGGAGTCCACGAAGCTGAGAAGAGCCTTTCTGCTCACTGCCAAGGGGGGGACACTGGGTCTCCATCCACCCCCCACCCCTGCGGGCGGTCAGCAGCACAGGGCAGGCTAGCACAGGACAGGGCAAGGAGAAAGGAGACGGGAGATCCAGGCCACAGGGTGGGGGTCGGCAAGTGGACGAGGTGTGCGTGTGTGCCGGGGCGGGGGCGGTGTACAGCACAGGCACCGGGTGTCCCTGGAGATACACACAAGGAAGGGCTGTGGAGCTGTGAGACAGGATCAAAGAGAGACGGGAGAGGGAGATAAAGCCATGAGTCCCCAGAGAGGACGCAGAGGACACTGTCACCTGCTGGGCTCCCGTGGCCCTGTGAGTTTGGTGGCTGGCCCGTCCCTGGGCCTGGCCCACCTGGTGCAGCTCTGTAAGCGAGGGGCTGTGTGGCGAGAGGGCCCGTGGACCCCACTCTGCCACTGACCACTGGGTGGCCTCACTTCTCTGCACCCCGATTCTGCCACCTGCCCAATGGGAGGACAGATACGCGTGACTCAGGGTGTGTGAAAGGCAGCCGTGCACACGCAGGCAGAGCACAGCAGCGGGCACTCGGCCAGGCCCCAGGAGCACGGGCGGCTCATGGAATCAGTGACGGGTGTGACATGCATCAGTCCTCCTGAGCCAAGAGGCCTGGGCACACAGGAGTGCCCAGTAAGGTCAGTGTAAGAAACCTAACAACACAAGGTCCCTTCCTGCAGAGCTGGGGGAGCAGGACTCATGGGAGAGGCGTGGACTCAGCGAGGAGGGCAGGGGCTTGCCTGAGCCTGGAGCCAGGGAATCAGAGGGAGCCCGGGACCAAGCACCTGTCCACGCAAGGGCTGGAGAGGCCAGGTCCACACCAGGGGGAACCACAGGCCCAAGGGAGTGGGGGTCAGTGTAAATAGGCGGCAGGAAGCAGGCCTGTCCCCTGGGGAAGAGCATAACCAGGCCTGGCCAGTTATTAAAACCAGGGCCTGAGAGCCAGGGACTCAGGGACTGTACAGGGACCCAGGCCCAGCCACTGAGGGGCTTCGGGGACCTACAAGGAGTAACTGAGGAGCTCTGGGACCCATGACCAGCCACCAACTGGGGTGAGAAATGGAAGATGAGCTGAAGATACAGAACAGATTCAGGAACACAGACCCTCATGAATTTTCATCACATTACTTATGAAAATATAAATAAATACATGTGAGATGCATTCCTGCTGCTGCTGCTGCTAAGTCGCTTCAGTCGTGTCCGACTCTGTATGACCCCATAGACGGCAGCCCATCAGGCTCCCCCATCCCTGGGATTCTCCAGGCAAGAACACTGGAGTGGGTTGCCATTTCCTTCTCCAATGCACGAAAGTGAAAAGTGAAAGTGAAGGCGCTCAGTCGTGTCCGACTCTTCACGACCCCATAGACAGCAGTCCACCAGGCTCCTCCATCCATGGGATTTTCCAGGCAAGAGTACTGGAGTGGGGTGCCATTGCCTTCTCTGAGATGCATTCCTACTCCTCTTCATTTCAGTCCACAACTTAGAAATGACGGTTCACATGTCTGGCCCCTGGCTCCCCTCCTCCACAGCAGGAGGGCTGTGTGCTGCCTGCCCTTCTCTCCCTTCCCCAACCCAACTTCCTGGCTCAGGCAGGCATTCGATAAATGTGTGTCGTTATCATTGAGTCAATTATTTGCACACTTCTCAGTGCAGTTTCTCTTGGGTATTAACACAGTCCATCCTTCATGTCTCCTGACCTTGCTCATGTGATTTCTCCTTGTGGGGACCAGGGACTCACACTGAATGAGAAACCCATACAATGACCCTTGCTGGGCCATTTCACCCAGGAGACATCATCTAACTCACGGGCTGTTCTGTCTTCAATGTACAGATGAGGAGAATGAGGCTGCCCAGGGCCATCTGGCCACAGCGAATCCAGGCATCACCACACGTGCCCCCAGCTAGGTGCACCACGGCCCTGATCCAAAGCTCTTTCTTTTCCAAACCAGTGTAACGGCACAGGAAGAGTACAGGACTTATCTAGTCGCTGCGTGCATCTCAGTGTCTAAATGGCCCTCCTGCAGCTTCACAGGTTCAGGACAAGGAAGAACCATGGCCGCCCAACAGCCTCAGCGGGCCAAGCCTGCGCTTCCTCATTCCATCTGCTGTCTTGGGCAGTGCCAGCCTCAGCAGGTTGCTGTGGGATGTGGGAGGTCAAATAATGCCCCCCCAACCCCCCAAAAGATGCCCCTGTTCTAGTCCCTGCAGCCTGTGAGTGCTATTTACACGGCACAGACTCCAGGCACAATTAAGCTGAGGATCCTGAGGGAGGAAACCATCCTGGATTATGTGGTGGGCCCTAAAGCCAGTGTAAACGTCCTGAGAAGACAGACATGAAGGGAGATCTCAGAAGAAGAGAGCCACGTGACACAGGCAGAGGGAGGCCGAGTCACAGAGCCCGGCCCTAGATGCGGGGCGGGGCAGGCCTGCGAGCCGAGGGAGTCAGCAGCTGCTGTGGACGAGGCAAGAACTGGGTCATCTCAGCCACCGCGGCCCTGCCGACCCCGAGGTCTTGACCCTGTGATGCTAATGTGGACTCCTAGCCTCTGGAGTTGTAAGAGGATGAAGTTCTGTTGCTTCCAGCCACCAAGTTGGTAGGAATTTGTGACAGCAACCCTAGGACACTGACGTAGGGGACGACAAGAGAAACGTGAGTGAGGCCACCTGGACGCTGCCGGGCACGTGGCAGGAAGTCAAGAACCTCCATCAGTGAAGGGGTTCCTGCCACCGCCCGGGACCACCAGCCAGTCCTGTGAACTGTGCACACAGCCTCACGCTGCACAGTCCTGCCGTTACTCAAAAACCACCTTCACATATGCTGGCTCTCTTGATTCTGTTTCAAAGGGAGTTTCCAAGGCTGCCCCAATTCTTGGCGCATCCTACATAAATATAAAATTTTGCCACAGACGTCCGCCTTAAACACTCAGTGCCATGCCTCTGCTGACCTCACAGAGGAGGACCCCGACCGCCAGAGCCATGAGCGGCCAGCAGGCCCCTTACCTTCCACAAGCGCAGCGGGAGCACCTCCCTCAGCCATGAGCCCTGCAGCTGCCAAAGCAGCGGCGCAGTGGGTCCCTGGTGTGGGACCTGCAACCCCCGCCCTGCGAGCCTGGAAGAAGGGCCAGCGGGGCCGCAGAGGGTGAGTGTTAACACCAGGCCCCCCTCCCCTGCTCTCCATCTCTGCAGCCTGGCTCCGTGGCCGCCCCACTCCCGGTTTTCCTGCTTGGGGGCGGGGTAGGTCCCAGTTTGGAAATGCACGATGTGCAATCCCACTTCCCTGGCGTTGGCGGCCGCTCTCCGGGCTCTGAGTGGACGAGGCTGGATCCCGGATGTTTCTGCCCTCCCCGCCCCCTTTCAGGAGTCCCCCACCTTGACTCCAGCCTGCGAGGGATGTAAAGACCATCCCTCCCACGGGCCGAGCAGCCCACCACAGCCAGGGCAGAGCCTCCAAACCTCAAAAGTGTTCTAAAGAAAAAATGAACAGAAAGAGGAACCTCACTGGCTTCCCGAGCGCCACCGTCCCAGCCCCTGAGCTGTCTTCTCTGCACCCCTCTTCTCTGACCTCCTCTACAAGTACAAGGGCTGGGCTCCCGACCAGCCACCACCAGGCCAGAAAAGGGACAGTGGCCTTGGGACTGAGCCAGCAGAAGGAGGGACCCCCTCAGCGCTCCTTGGCCTGGGGAGCCCCTGGGTGCCTGCGTCTAACATCAGCTCGCCCTCACTCCCAGGGGAGGCCTTGCAGCTCGGCCCTCCTCTGAGATCCTGTGGGGGCTAGTATGCAGGCTTCCAGACACACTCCTGGGACAACTCTGAGGGGGGTTATCCCCACGTCTTTCTCCCTGGAGCATCCCTGGGCCACTTCACACGGGAGGGAACGTGAGCAGGCACTCAGGTGCCAGTAGCCTCCACCACCCCACCTCCTGGGACTGAAGGGGGGCCTTGCAGATGCCCCCGCCTGTACGCCGCAGCTCAGTGATGTCACCACATAACCGCTACGGTGCAAACCACCAGGGCCGGCTTGCAGACTGAGAAGCCGACGACGGCCATCCAACACGACTCCAAAACACCCATGTGTACAGTGCCCAAGCCCAGGTCATTCCCTTCCCTCCCAGACACACAGCATGAAGGCGGGAGTGGCTGAAACCCTGGGAGGGCCCAGCCAGGGCCAGCCTCAGGCAGACAACATTACAGCTGGAAACCGGCTCACTCCCCAGGCACGGTGTGGTCCCGGCTATCAGAAAAGACCCTCAGACCCTTCTGAAGCTCCTGGTGCTCAGCCCCGTGGTGAGCCAGGCAGAGGAGAGCCCTTCAGAACCACTATTCTAGAAGCTGGGTCCAGGTGGCCTTGACGAGCCTCATTCAGGGTGCTGCGGGTTAGTCTGAAAGGTCTGGATGTAACTAGAGAGCAGTATTTTAAAGAAGCCTGTCTTACAGATGATGATATCTGACAAAGGAGAGGTTACAGGCCAAGTGAGAACTGCAGGGAATGGGCAGGAGCATGCCAACGTCATCTAAGCCCCCGCTCTCCCTGCAGCCAGCGTACTTCGTCCACGCTTCGGGGCAGGACAGCGCACTCAACACGCGTGCCAAGCACGGGCTGGCAAAAGCCCCCCACCATCAAGGGAGCTCTGCTTAAAGAATCCACAGTACAGCCTGGCAGGGGGACCCCATGCAGCTGGGCCAAACAAAGAGAAGCTATGTCCCCGTGAGTGGAGGGCACCAGGGTACAGTCAGGGGAGGCGGGGAGGGCCAGGGGCAAGGGCAGGCAGCAGCGGCGCAGGACAAGGGTAACCGTGAGCGTGTCTACACGCAAGATACACACACCCGTGCTGACTCGTACACGGGACACCTGACACACCCGTGCTGACTCGTACACCGGACACCTGCGGAAGGAGGCACGAGAAGCCCGTGGTGCTGGCTTCTCCAGGGAGGGCTCCGGGTGGCTGGAGAGGGGACAGGAGGCTGACTTTATCATATACCCCACCATACCTTAACATCTATGAACCACCGAAGTGAACAGCTGCTGTGAAACAGAACTTGAAATGTTGTCTTCAAATTTGACAAATCAAGCCAAGAACAGGGAGGCTCTGAAGACTCCCACCAAGTGAGTTTGGACCATAAAGAGGGCTGAGCTGCGAAGAATTGATACTTTTAACTGTGGTGCTGGAGAAGACTCTTTGAGAGTCCCCTGGACAGCAAGGATCAAATCAGTCAACCCTGAAGGAAATCAACCCTGCATATTCACTGGAAGGCCTGATGCTGAAGCTGCAATAAGTTTGGCCACCTGATGCAAAGTGCTGACTCACTGGAAAAGACTCTGATGCTGGGAAAGATCAGAGGCAGAAGGAGAAGGGGGTGATAAGAGGATGAGATGGCTGGGTGGCATCACTGACTCAACGGACAGGAGTCTGAGCGAGCTCCAGGAGATGGTGAAGAACAGGGAGGCCTGGCGTGCTGCAGTCCCTGGGGCCACAGAGTCGGACACGACTGAGCCGCCACCACCAAGCGACACTAGCCCAGGACGGGGCTTAATGGAGCCCCACTCTGGGCGGCGCCACCCGGCGGGTGAGGGGACGGAGCCCCACTCCGCGCGACGCCACCCGGCGGTGAAGGGACAGAGCCCCACTCCGCGCGGCGCCACCCCTCTGCGCGGCGCCACCCAGCGGGTGAGGGGACGGAGGGCCGCACTGTCCCTGGCACGGCACCCACCCCCTGCTCGCTCTGCCTTCACTTCCCTTCCTCCAACTGGGCGCCTTCAGCGTGCCTTCCTCCCTGACCACATCACGACAGCGTACGGAAGGGGGACACAAACGCTTCGGGTCCCAGAGCCCAGGATCTCACAGCACGCCTTGGCAGACGCAAGCCAACACCTCCGCAGCCTCTGGTCCACAGGTTCAACCACGTTTCCTGGCGGCTCTGGGCCCCTGGTGCGGAGACCTCAGAAGGTTGAAGCCACCACTCAGCTGTTCCACCGCAGAGAGGGGACTCTGAGACAGCTGATCCACTTCTAGGAACACACATCTCTGGGTTCACACCCCAGTGCTTTCTCTTCCTCATGGCCCAGTCTTCACAGGCAGTTTATCACATTCTTCTCCAGGGCTGGTTTCATTTCCATCATTTCAGGGACATGGCTTCAGTGCCACCACCGCAGGCTCAGAGGGACACCCTGCCTGTGGCTGGGCACTTTGGCCACCAAGCATCAGGCCACGCGGGGCTCAGGGAGCAGAGGTGCCCACGCCTGCTGGCCCAGCCCTGAGCGGAGACCAGGCCACCAGCCTTGGCCCACGAAAGTGGTTAGCACACAGGGGTGGTCATAACAACCGCTGCAGTCTAAGAAAGGGCCTCCTCAGACCATTTAGAAGACTATGCTTTCATCATTTAAAACAATAACAATGATTCAACCAACCAACCATCAGTAAGATACAAGCAAAACAGAATTTTAAAGTCTGAAGAAACTCCAGTGTGGGATGAACGCAGTCTCAAATCTTGGGTTGGCCTCGCCTCCCGGGCCTCCTTCCTGGTGTGTTACCCCCACCCTGCCCACACGTCTCCCTGAACCCCGCAGCTCGAGCCCTCACCACATCCCTGACATCTAACTCATCGCTCCATGAAGCCCTTTGATGCCCCTGAGGCCCAGGAGAGGAGGCGGCCCCTGTCCTGTGCGCCCCACCCTCCCAGCTTCTCTGAATCTTCTAGTCCCCAGGAGTCTAGCCTGCACACATGGAAACAGAATTCCTCTTTCAGGTTGATTAAATTTAGGAAGAAAACATCCAGGGTAACCAAGCCCTGAGGCGTGGCTCCTTCCCCCCAGAGGTGCAGAAGCAGCCCGGGTTCGTCAGTGGGTGAGGGGCCAGGCGCGCAGCACACATCAGGTGCAGGGGACAAGCTGAGGGGCTCGGCCTCACCTTGCGGACTCACTGGGGCGACCACGGGCTCTGCTCTCACCTCCCTTTCCTAAGTTAGACTGAACCCCAACGTGACCTCCGGAAAACGGCTGTCTTCCCACAACAGCCTGAGGCTTTCCTTTCCCTTCTGACAATGAGGTAGTGACTTTCCCTTTCATTCATTCAACAAACATCAATTATACACTGATCGTGTGCCAGGCACTGTACGACACTTCTGGGGATACAAAGAAAGCTGAGCTGCTGGCCCTGCCCTGAAGAACAGTGATGTCTCAGGACACCCCAGATCCATTACGGTCACTGGGCATGTCCCCTGAGAACAATCGTCACACTGGTGAATGCCACACGGAACACAGCAGCCCCACACAAGGCAGTAAAGCAGAAGTGAACCTCTCAACAATTCCTCCAGACCTTTAAGGAGCTACTGTTGAGGAGCTACACACCGAGAAGGGAGAGTGGAGCAGGGCAGGGCATCCAGCCACCCAGCACCCCCACGCAGCCCCTCAGGGTTCCTACGGTAGACAATCGTGCTCTGACGCTGCTTCTCCTCTTCACTGCCCAGCACTCACTCCCTTCCTCCTAATGAGAGGTGCCTGCTGTTACTAGAGTGAACAGACCACCTGCCCTCTCTCAACCGGAGGGGCAGGGGTGCGCAGGAGACCCACGCCAGGCAATCCGAGTGCCTAGTCCCCCAGCCTCAGGGGTAAAGGCTGAGCCAGGCCCACAGGTCAACGGACTCCTGCCCCTGCCCCGCCCATCCTGTCCCACGTGAGTGCCGTCCCAAAGGGCGCAGCCCCGCCTGCATCCCTGACTGAGGACCACCCCCCGAGCCCCCTGGAGGCGCCCTTCACACCAGGGCGTCTCTGGGCCAGCGGTGGCGCCATCTTGAACTCAGATGTTCCCGAGCGCCCGCTATGTCCCTGGCAAGGCTGCCCAGGCCAGGGGCCTCACAAGCTGTGCCAGCCGCCACCTCCCATAGGCAGCAGCGCTGTTGAGGACTCCAGGTCGCTCCAGCTTCCCCTCCCCCACCGCCCACTCTATAACAGTGCCTGCCCCTTTAAGAGTGCGAGCTGAAACCTGGAAATCAGAACCACCTCCCCCGGGGCCAGGCCACACTTTCCGTTCACCCTGCAATACTCAGCACTCAGCGTGTCCCAGCAGTCTTTCTTTCCTCTGAAACGCAGGTGCAGCATCTGGTTACCAGGGCACCTGTGGAATGGGAAGGCAAGTCCCAAATGGCACGGGGTGGACACTCCCATGCCCAGGAGGAAAGGTGGTTCTGAGAAGTTCGATGGGCATCTGAATATTTACTCTCAAACATGAAAAAAAGAATTACGTTTTCACTGAGAAAGAACCGGACGGCAAAACAATCTGGAAGATCAGCACCAGCTCACACAGCGACGATGCTGGGGTGCGAGGAAAGATGGTGAGCTCACCCCCGGCCTGCAGAGCCACCCAGGGAGAGAAGGCAGGGAAGGGCTGTGGGGGAGGCCAAAGCCCTTCCCGTTTCAAAATGGGAAGTGAAGACATTTTCAAAGGCAAGGAAAAGCTGTTATTACCCATGAGCAGATTCTCATCATGAGTTTCAGAAACGCAAAAGGAAGTTCCTGATTTCAGAGGCATGAACTTAGGGAATGTTTCTGGTAAAGATCCTTGAACACGTGCACGTCCAGACTCCGAGCTCCCAGGGGTTCCAGTCAGCCAGAAAGCAACGCGTGGCCCCCAGGAGCGCAGCTTCCGGGGACTACAGCCTCCCTGGTGGGCGGTGGTGAGGGTGAGGCCTGGGTACACACGTGCGTGTATAAAGAGTGTATACACATGCGTGCAAGTGGCAGACCTACGTGCAGGTGTGAGTGGCGTGTGCAAGCATGACTGTGAGCACGCGGGAGGTGAGAGGAACACGCTGCAGGGGGGGTTGGGCTGGGTGGAGGGAAGGTAACAGGAGCAGCAGCTCTGGCCAACTACACCCAGACATGCAGCGAAGGCTCATGCCCAGCGGTCTGTGGCACAAGGAGGGCCCCAGGCCCCCCTATTCTGGGGTCTGCCATCCGACCAGCCTTGACTGTAGGCGCTGCTAGTGCAGTCCATGCCTCCCAGGTGGCTGAGTGGTACAGAACCCACCTGCCAATGCAGGAGACACAAGAGATGGAGGGTCAACCCCTGGGTCGGGAAGATCCCCTGGAGGAGGGCATGGCAACCCACTCCAGTGTTCTTGCCTGGACAATCCCACGGACAGAGGAGCCTGGCGGGCTACAGTCCACGGGGTCACAAAGAGTCAGACACAACTGAAGCAACTAAATAAGAACATATATCCTTCTTGAAACGCAAACACCTGTAAAAGCAGAACACAGTCAATTTCACTGACACTGAGAGTAAAGTGATTCTCAGATCCCTTCACTGGACAAACAGCAGGGCCTTGAGATCACCCTTCTGAAAGGAAAAGCAGGATGAGGAGGGAGGAGGCAGGAAAGATACCAACAGACCCAGGTGTCTCTCAACTCTGCTGGTAAGGCCGGCCCTCCCACGCTCAGAGGAAGACGGCTCTGGTGGGAGAAGCAGTCTACCCCACCTGGGCCCCCACTCCAGGCCCCTTCCCACCCAGGGCATCTCGCCCACTGGCCCTTGTCGGATCCCACACCCTGCCTGAAGTCCCCCCACCCAGGCAGCCCTCGCCTCTGGACACAGCCAGGGCTCCAGAAACCCCGAGGGCCTAGTGGGGAAAGCATATCCAGCCTGCAGCCTCAGCACCTGGTGCCCCGAGAACTCAGATGAGACCTCTGCCATTTCTGTCCTTTAAATGAGGGATTAAGGCCCAAAGGATCCGGGACCCATTTCAGGCTCGAGTGTTAAGACCCACGTGAAAGAGAGGAAGGTCTCAGGCCCTTGAGTTTAGTTACAATAGCTGCCCACACCTCCTTTCCCCACAGAAATTTCCCCAACATGTTGCCAACACTTTCCCAACAAGCACATAAACTTATCTTTCAAAGCAGATAACAACTTGCAGGAAAGACACAGCAAGTTGCCTCCAATGTCCATTCTTCCTTTCCTCCTTAGTTAACAGGCCCAGGACCCTGAACTTCGGTTGGCATGGGGCCGCCTGCCTCCCTGACTGTGGCCATGGGTTCAGCTCTTGCCAACACGACACAAGGAGAGCTTGATGAGGAGTCCTCAGGAAGTTCAGTTTCCTGCAGCCTACAAGACCCCAGAGCTGGGTGCCCCTCTGGCTGCCTTCCTGGACAAGAGGCTGGGCCAGGGGACAGGAGGGCACACGATCTGACTGCCCACCTCCAGACATCAGTACAAGGAGAGAAATAAACATTGCCTTTGACTAAGCCCCTCTTCCTCCAGATCTGCCGTTACACACAGCTAGACGTTAATCTTAACAATTTTACCATTTCCCACTTAAATCCAACAGTGGACAATGTCACCATCCTGGAGTGCTAAGAGCTGGGAACAAGGAAGGATACTATTTCAGATTTAAGTTGATTAACAGTCCCATTTTCCCAGAAAAAGAACTTTAGACAAAGCATTCTCAAATTTACCCTGGGCTCCAGGCTAGGGTGAGTACATTCTCACAAGAACTTATAAGCAGAAGAAGATTCATTTTGTTTGAATTACTTCATAGAACAGTTTCTTCCCAACATAATCAACATTTATAATCCTAAAAAAGCTAACAAACTCTATTTCCAAGCCTGCTTGAGTAGCAAGTTTAAAAAGCTTTAATATACCGAATTCCTGTTTACTGCCCCAAACATTTAATAGCGTGGCTTGCATGTTCCTCACAGACAAATCTAGGTTATGAGGTAAAAATAGCCCTTGTTTTTATTCATTAGAGTTCGTCCATTAAATTAGGTTCGCAGTCTAAGCCATGGGCTGCTGTTGCCGTGACAAACACTGGTGCAACTAACAGTTTATGATACAGCCAACCTACGGGTCTGTAACAGCGGTCAGATCCTGTCGTGCCCAGTTCCAAGGAAGGATATAGCAATTACATCCCAGGAATCTGATCACAGCTCATCTAATCCTGTTTGAAATGAACCGTATCAACGATAGTCGAGAACCCTCTTTGCCATGGAAGGGGCTGAGGCTGTGCTGGCTGCTCTGAGAACGAACTTGCACACCAGACAGTGTGGCCTGAGCCCCAGGAGCCTCGGGGCTGGGGCGCAATCAGGCTCCCGGCTCCATCGGCAAGTCCCCAGTGAAAAAGGCCTACGTGGTCCCAGGTTATTAACTGTTGCTGCTGCTGCTGAGTCGCTTCAGTCGTGTCCGAATCTGTGCGACCCCATAGACGGCAACCCACCAGGCTCCGCCGTCCCTGGGATTTTCCAGGCAAGAGTAACTGGAGTGGGTTGCCATTTCCTTCTCCAATGCAGGAAAAGTGAAAAGTGAAAGTGAAGTCGCTCAGTAGTGTCCGACTCTTAGCGACCCCATGGACTGCAGCCTCCCAGGCTCCTCTGTCCATGGGATTTTCCAGGCAAAAGTACTGGAGTCGGGTGCCATTGCCTTCTCCTTAGAAACTGATGGGAATCAATTTTAAAACCTGGGTCTTCTTAACCAAGATGGCAGTGCTGCTATCACGGAGCATCCCTCTCTCTGAGCCAGTGACCCAACCCTGCAGAAGGCCCCTTGCTGCTCCCAACCCATCTGCTGGCTTTGCTTCTGTCTTTGACCAACAAGGTGAATACCTAGTTCAGTAAAGATATTTGACTAATTAAAGAATGATTAAACAATCAAGTCGACTCAAAATGCAAAGATCTTCCTCCTTCTGCTGGGGTTATTCAAAATACCATACAGTTCAAAGGCACCTGTAATGACAATCACAAAACACACGTCCTAGTAGACTATTTCCAAGACTATTAATGCTTTCAAGTAAGATGGATTCCTGTCCTCGTGGGCTCTGCAGGGTTTAAGGAAGACACAAATGAAGAATGTGATGGCTTTCACCAGCGGGGGCAGCCCTGAGCTAGGAGGACTCCTCTGGAAGGGACAGTCCTCGTTCAGTTGTATCCACCTGAAGCTCCTCCTTTTCAATCAGCCTGTGCTCTGACTGGCAGAAGGCAATAGCACCCCACTCCAGTACTCTTACCTGGAGAATCCCATGGACGGAGGAGCCTGGTAGGCTGCAGTCCATGGGGTCGCTAAGAGTCAGACACGACTGAGCAACTTCACTTTCACTTTTCACTTTCGTGCATTGGAGAAGGAAATGGCAACCCACTCCAGTGTTCTTGCCTGGAGAATCCCAGGGACGGGGGAGCCTGGTGGGCTGCCGTCTGTGGGGCTGCACAGAGTCGGACACAACTGAAGCGACTTAGCAGCAGCAGCAGCAGTGCTCTGACTGGTAACGTTAAATCCATGTACCCTTTGAGTTAAAGGTCAAGAATGTCTACTAAGAAATAAAACAGCCCTAAAACAGAGTAAAAGGAGGTCGGAGAAGTCAGGGAAGGATGTTACCTTGTCGGAGAGAATCCAGAGATGCATGAGACAATAACTGTCCATAAATTATCAGAGAAAAGGAAACTGTTGGGGAGTAGAGTGGTCTCCAAAGAGAATGACAAGGATCTGGGCTTTAGCACAGAGTGCAGTTGTCCTGGGGGACTTTCTGCAAAGAGCCTCAGAGTTGAGGTGTGGAGACAGGGCGCAGGGGGAGGAGCCAGGGAAGGTGCCAGACGCTCCACAGGGGCCAGGAGGAGTTTGGTCTGCACGGTGCACAGGGAGCTTCCACCTCCACTAACACGCCAGGCGTCCTCCCGCGTCTCTGCCATGGAGCTTCTCCATTCTAGAAAGCTGCTGCTGAATCACTGCAGAGAGGTGGGAAAGCGAAAGAGCACAAGGCAGGAGGTGGACTTCCAAGGCCACAGACTCAAGAAGCGCTTCCCTAAATAGACTGTGTGTACAAGCATGTCTGAGCCCCAGGCCAACCGAATCAGGCACACTGAAGACTTCGCCCATGCTGCCCTCGGGCACCATCACAGTCCACAACCATGCAGGACTGGGGCCAAGGGGCAGAAATGCTGGGAGTGACCTTCACTATATGCACAAGGAAGGAGGGGATAAGATTCAGGCCCAGCCTCACCAAGTCACCTGCAAACTGAGGGCAAAACTCAACTGCCCGCTCAGGGCCGTGAGGCTCCTGAGCACAAGGGCTTTGGGTCCCACATCTCTAGGATTATAAGAAGCAGCCTTCACTCAACCTCCATGACCTTCCCTGAGTTCCAATGGGCAGATTCAAGCAGTTATTAGGGAGGAGCAGGGATGCAAGACCAGGGAGAAACAGGCAAGAGGAGCTTTGGGGCAAGGTCCTGGTTCCTCATCAAAGGATATACACAACCATACCTTGGAGCTGTTTCGTAAATACTGAACTCCCTTCCAGGTGGAAAAAATTAACAATTAATGACGGTATGCAGCCCACAAGCATGTAGACCCAGACCAGCTGGACCTGAAGGTTGACGATGCTGACTCCTACTTACCTCACCACCAACCCATTAGAATAATGTCCACAAGCTGATCACACCCTCTTCAAACAATTATGATAAAACTTCTCACTATTGGCCCCAAGTTGGGACACAGGGTTCTGGGGGCATTAGCCCGCTATGGCCCCCTTTGCCTGGCAAGGTAGTAAAGCTATCCTTTTCTACTTCACCCAAAACTCTGTCTTCGAGATTCTAATCAGCACCAGTGCACAGAGAAGCTGAACTTTCCGCGTGACGCCTCCACCCCAGGTGGGTGTTGACCAGCTCGGTGTTTCCCCAAGGCCAACCAGCTCAGCCACCTCTCCTCCTCCAAACCAGAGTAATGACAATGTTTGGAAGAGTCTGGGGCATCTTGATACTTCCTGGCACACAGCCCCATTCTAACTGGACTCTGTCAAAGATTCCATTTTATAGGTCATTTGATTATCACCCAATTATGCAATGTGATCACTGTTTAACATGTGCTTATGCAGACAAAGTCAAAGCAATCAGTAAGCAATGTGAAAATATTTAACACTCCACTGCACACAATCACAAGTTTCTATGTGCTTTAGGAAAAAAAAGTGTCAGCAGAAGACAGCTGGGTCAGTGACCACCTGACCAAAGCTCTATGAGTCCAGACCCCTCCCCCACTTCCCTCTTCCTCCTCCTGCCCACATCCTTCTCCTCTGACCTTTGCTGGCAGTCCCCTGCCTCTCAAAACCTCCTTCTTCTGCAGCATTTCCCCTCAGAGGTGCCCTGAGCAGGACTCATAGATGCGACACACTCCACCCTTTTGAATACACGTTTTAGAACAGGGACACAGTAGGAAGAGGGGTTATCAAGACTGTAAAGATGCTGGGCCTCCTGCGGGAAGGTACCTTCCCTGGATGGGCACTGGCCCAGAGCTGCAGCGCACAGACCTCTGCTGCCTGTACTATTCAATCCACACCCCAGCCCATCCCCATCCGCCAGGCGCCTTCCCCATTTGACACGTGAGAGTTGACTCAGGTTCTTGTCCAGCACTTTCTCTTCCCACATCCCAACTTGCCCCACTCAAAAACCAGACACAGACAGCCCGAAGACATGGCTGCAGAGGCTGTGACACAAACCAGATTCACCCCTGTGAAATAACACACGACTCTGTCGACGGCAGCCACGGTGACTTAGGCGTTGTCCCGTCACGGTCAAGCCACAAAGGTGAGGGGGTGTCACAGGCAGTGTGCGGCTGGCCTCAAAACAAGGCAGACACTAAAACCTGTCCACATCTATCTCCACCTCCATTTCCATTCCATCCCTCCCTCGGTAGGCCGCTGTATGCTGATCGCCCTGTTAGAAGGATGGGTCAGGCATCCAGAGTCAAATCTTGGACCTCTGACAAGCTGACACGCTCCCTGCCACTGCCTCCGCACACCCCACCCCACTCTGGCCTCCGCGTGGCCCTGCTGATGATCCCCAGCATCGTTAGGAGGGTCAAACACCACAAAAAATTAACCAGAGTAAGACCAGGAAGCTTAGGCCCTTGCCCTGCTGTCCTTGGGCGGCCAGCTCCACGACCCCAGCCCACACCACGGGAAGGCCCCTCTCAGTTCAGATTGGTGGCTTTCCAGCCATTGTGAGCCATGGACCCCCGAGGCACCCTCCCCAGGAAAAGACCCCATGTTTGTACACATCCAGAGGAGCCCTCTCCTTTCTGTGCTTGACACTTGGATTTATTTAAAAACAAACAAGAAACCACAGGAAAAAACAATCATGATACCCACTCACACATCATATGCAAATAACTAGGTATTTTATTTAAAAAAAAAAAAAAATGCTTCCCCTCCCTGTAGGAAATCTATTTGGATATTCTGTATTCTATTTTAAAAAACGTTTACCTGGTCACAACCTCAGGCTGACTTCACCAACAACTGCCGTCTGCAAACATGTTTTAGCCCTCCCAGCCCTTCTGCCCCTCGGCCGCTCTTCCTTCCTCAGCCATTAGCACCAAAGCTGTGGCACTTAATCTGAGACAGCTCCCATACATCATGTTTACATATTAGGATGGACCCTGAAAGCCCTGCAAAGTCAAGAAAATCCAGAAGTACCTCAGCTCTTGAGCTCCAGGAGAAACCTGGAATCCCATGGGGAAGGTGGCTGTTCTACTCACCCAAACGTGCAGCGGGGCTGTGCCTGCCCAAGGGGATGACAATGCTGATCACATGCGGGGTGCCAGGGAAAGGACCTGCTGCCATTCAGAGGGCCTGTTCCTGCAGGCCAGTTCCTCCAACATTCCCCAAGCCCCTACTAATGGCAGGGGTCCGTTTCTCCCTAATTGAGTGAGAAGTAGCAGAGAGTGCACACCCCACACACCTGAACACACTCCAGGACCTGCTTGGGGAAGTGAGTCAGCAGGGCCGGTCCCCACGCCCTCGGGGGCTGGTGTTAGCAACACCGTCCTGGAGGAAGGTCGGGGTCTCGCTCAGAGAGGTTGGAGAGGCTGCGGGAAGGAGCTGGGCACTCAGCCAGGTCCATACACTGGGGCAGGGGGCCAAGGCAGGCAAGGCTCCTTAGACACTTCGCACGCCCCTCGGCTGACACCACGAGCTGATCTCCCAACTTTTCTCTGCTGCCCGCCTTTTTTGGGAACTTTCCTCTCTGGATTCCGGAAACAGCAGCCCCATTTCCAGTTGAGTGGGAGGTGGCCTTGATTAATCTAAGAGAGCAATTCTCATCCTTTTCTTGAAGGAGAATCACCTAGTGGGCTAGTTTAAAAACAGACCGCAGGGCCCTCCCAGAGTTTCTGATTTGGTTGGCTGGTTGGGGCGTGAGACTATGTCAGACAAGTCTCGGGTGATGTTGAGGCTGCTGGTCTGGAGACCAGGCTCAGAGAAGCACGGCTAGATCAGTCAGCCCGCAGCCTCGTGTTCTGGGTCTGGGATGGCCGTGTGATCCTCACCACTCCCACTGGCCAGAGCAGGGCTGGGGACTGGCTGGCATGCCTCCTTCACACAGTCCCGCTGGCCCTAAGGATCATCCCAACCACTGGGAGACTGACCCTGGGATGTGGAATCTAGGTCCTCGATGAAACTGCTGCTAGAGAGGGCTCCGGTTGAGACACTCAATGTCCTTACTGTTTACCTGGCAGCCGACAGCACCCCAACCAACACAGCCCATAATCCACAACCCCAGGGAGACTCCTGAACTGGGCGTCCGCATCTCCCAGGAGGGCCCGCTCTCCAGAAACACTGGCCCGTCCACATGCATTTCCTTCACATTCCCAGGATCTGCACACCAAGGTCATCCTTCTTGAAAGCTCTAATTAATGGGCTAGAGAATGCACCGCTGAAATGCAAGCAACCCAGGACAGGGAAGGAAAGGAGGCCCACATTTGAGAGTGAGGGAGCTTTACCAGAGGCTGCTGTAACAGCCACTCAAGGGCACTGGTGAGGCGCAGAGCAGCGGACAGGGCAGAGAGAGGCTTTCGGGAGACCCCAGCATCCTGCCTGCAAGTGGGACAGGTCGGGCCATGCAGGGTCTCAGGGTCTGGACAATGACCAGGTGTCTGAGGGAAAGGCTCTGAGAGGTTTCAGGAAGGGAGCTGGGGGGAGCTGATCTCTTGGCGCCTCCAGCAGTCCCCTCCCTTCCTCCTGGGGGCCAGAGGACACCCATCTGTTTTCCTGACCCCATTCCAGAAAATGGACACCTCATCTTTATCCCCATAGCATGCCTGCCCATGCCAGATACTGCCTGCTTCTGACACCTTCACCAGGTGACCCCAACCGAGCAGACTCCACATGGAAGGGCCCGCGGTGTCTCAGCTGCCCCAGGTGACGGACAGCGGGCAGACACGAGGGCCCAGCTGGGCTGGCTGGCGGGCATGCGACAGGGCACAGGCAAGGTCGAAAGAGAGGAGACGAGCACCCAGGAGCCCTGGGCTCTTATTTCCCACCTGGGTTATGTCAAAAGGGACGGGTAAGAGATTAAGCCCAACGAGAAGAGGCTGCTCTGATTTCCAGTTCCACGTGGGCTCCAGCACATGCTCACCATATAACCCTGTCCTAAGCTTCAGTCCCTGGGAGCTCTGCCGGCGTCAGGCGCCGCTCCACACACCCGACGGGTCCCAACTCGTTCACCCCCGCGACAAGCCTCTAGGGTTGCCACTGCCTTCAGTTTTACAGATGAGAAAACCAGGCACAGAAAGATGATGCTCCTTCCCCAAAGTCACACAGCCAACTGGAGGGTCCAAACTTTAGTACGTTCCACAGTACAGTACGATAAACAACCTAATAAGGAAAAATGGGCAAAGGATGTGAACAGGCAATCCACAAAAGATATGAACAGGTAAATCCACAAAGGATGGGAAAAAAAAGTCGCTCAGTCGTGTCTGACTCTTTGTAACCCCATGGACTGTAGCCCACCAGGCCCCTCTGTCCATGGAATTCTCCAGGCAAGAATACTGGAGTGGATTGCCATTCCCTTCTTCAGGGGATCTTCCCAACCCAGCAATCGAACCCAGGTCTCCAGCATTGCAGGCAGATACTTTACTGTCTGAGCCACCAGGGAAGCCCACAAAGGATATGACCAGGTAACTCACAGCTAAAATAAAAACTAGAAAGAAAAGGTTTTCAATACTTTTGGTAATTTGGGAAATGTAATTTAAAAAGTAACATTCTTAATCCACTAGTTTGGCAAAAATTAACAATATTAGTACTCTTCAGTTCAGTGCTGGCTGAATTAAAGGGGAAAAGGCAATTTCACACATTATCTGTGCTCTGATGAAAAGAGAGATAAAGCCCCTTGGAAATGGGATGGGGCGAGGACGGCAATTTGGCAAAGTTATGTATTTAATATTATGCATTAACCCAGAAACAAAAAGATCTTAATGACCTGGGTAACCACAATGGTGTTATCACTTACCCAGACCCAGACATCCTGGAACGTGAAGTCAAGTGAGCCTTAGGAACCACCACTACAAACAAAGCTAGTGGAGGTGATGGAATTCCAGCTGAACTATTTCAAATACTAGAAGATGATGCTGTGAAAGTGCTGCACTCAATATGTCAGCAAATTTGGAAAACTCAGCAGTGGTCACAGGACTGTAAAAGGTCAGTTTTCATTCCAATCCCAAAGAAAGGCAATGTCATAGAATGTTCAAACTACCACACAATTGCACTCATCTCACATGCTAGCAAAGTAATGCTCAAAATTCTCCAAGCGAGAGAATTCCAGAAAAACATCTCCTGCTTTATTGACTATGCCAAAGCCTTTGACTGTGTGGGTCACAACAAATTGTGGAAAATTATTAAAGAGATGGGAATACCAGACCACCTTACCTGCCTCCTGAAAAACCTGTATGCAGGTCAAGAAGCAACAGGTTAAACCGGACATGGAACAACAGACTGGTTCCAAGTTGGGAAAAGAGTACAACAAGACTGTATATTGCCACCCTGCTTATTTAACTTACCTACAGAGTAAATCATGCAAAATGCCAGGCTGGATGAAGCACAAGCTGAAATCAAGACTGCAGGGAGAAATATCAATAACCTCAGATACGCAGATGATACCACTCTAATGGCAGAAAGCAAACAGGCACTAAAGAGCCTCTTGATGAAGGTGAAAGAGAGTGAAAAAGGTGGCTTAAAACCCAACACTCAAAAAACAACAATCATGGCATCCAATCCCATCACTTCTTGACAAGTAGATGGAGAAACAATGGAAACAGTGACAGACTGTTTTCTTGGACTCCAAAATCACTGCAGATGGTGACTGCAGCCATGAAACTAAAAGACTCCTGCTCCTTGGAAGAAAAGTTATGACCAACCTAGACTGCATATTAAAAAGCAGAGACATTACCAACAAATATCCATATAGTCAGAGTCATGGTTTTTCCAATAGTCACGTATGCATGTGAGAGCTGAACCATAAAGAAAGTTGACCGTTGAAGAACTGGTGCTTTTGAACTGTAGTGTTGGACAAGACTCCTGAGAGTTCCTTGGACTGCAAGGAGATCCAACCAGTCCATCCTAAAGGAGATCAGTCCTGAATATTCATTGGAAGGACTGATGCTGAAGCTCCAATACTCTGGCCACCTGATGGGGAAAACGGACTTCTTAGAAAAGACCCTGATGCTAGAAAAGATTGAAGGCAGGAGGAGAAGGGGACAACAGAGGATGAGATGGTTGGATGGCATCACCAACTCAATGGACATGAATTTGAGCGAGCTCTGAGAGTTGGTGATGGACAGGGAAGCCTGGCGTGCTGCAGTCCATGGGGTCACAGAGAGTTGGACACAACTGAGTGACTGAACTGAACCCAGAAAATCTACTTCTGGAAATCTAGAAGACTGAAACATCTGTGTTGACAACGATGTGGTTCACAGATTCCACACTATTTTTAGAGCAGAAAAATGGAAACAACCTAAATGTAGATCAAAAAAGATAGATAAATTACGGTACACTCACACTCTGGAATACAGACCAAACTTTTCATGTCAGTACATACAGGTCTCCAGGACACCGCATTAAAGCAAATCAGAGACAATTTTGTATAATGGGTCTCCATTTATATTTCCAGTGAGAACACCCGTCCACTGAGGAGGCCTAGAAGCAGCAAGGAGCACACCTGGCACCCAGATCTGGGTTTTCAATTCCATTCTCCACGAAAAGGAACTTGAACTCTTAGGGGAAATGGCTGAATTCAGGACTAGAAAGTACAAGGCAGTTTGGGGCCAGAAAGTAAAAAAGTTCCCAAAGAACGAGGAGGACATGTCAAAAGGACCTAGGAGCCAGCTGGAAGGGGCTCCTGCAGGCCAAGTCTGGGACAATTTAAGCAGAAAAATAAACAGGGGACTTGTTGGGTGGTCCAGTGGTTAAGAATAAGCCTCCCAATGCAGGGGACACAGGTTCAATCCCCGGTCAGGGAATTGAGACCCCACGTGCCGGGGGGCATCTAAGCCTGCATGCCACAACTACTGAGCCCACACACCACAACCAGAGGAGCACCTGTGCATGAGGCAGCCAGAAAACGCCCAGCAGCTGCCAGGAAGAGCCAGCACAGCCAGAATTTTTTAAAAAATGAATAATGAGAGTAACTATGTTGCATAAAGCAGGTATTTGTGAGTGCAGAGACGTAAATTAGAGTAAATGAGGGAGAAAGTAAAGATCTTCCTTTTAGTACAACTCCCACTAATAAGCATGGAAAGAAACAATGAATTAGAAAGTCACCATCTGTCAACTATCAAAACTGATCTGGTAAGACTCATCAATGGATTCTAAAGCAGCACATTTACATAGTCGCAAGCGATCTTACTATGATATACATGTTAACAACAAAGGGAAAATGGTAACTTTCAGTGAGGAAAACAGGCAGACACCCTCTTAATCAGGTGATGAAAGTTAGGACTAGAGAATGGGACTCTTAGAGCGTCTGCCTCCCACCAGCTAAGATGCCTACAATATCACCCCTGTGCCGCATCAGCCAAAAGTGCATAAAGTGAATCTAAGCAGGAGGAAACCGCATGCAAACCCAAACTGAGGGACATTATCCAAAACACAGGTAACTGTCTCCAAAACTGTCAAAGTCAGGAAATTCAAAGAAAGACTCAGGAACTGCTCTGGATTAAAGGAGACTAAAAAGGCAGTACAGTTTAACACAACACATAATCTTGCATTTCCTTTTGCGCTAAAGTGGCTACTGGCAAGATCTTGAAAAAGATCTGTAGATGATTAGTGCTGCGTCGACATTTAATTTCCTGATTTTTAATCTTCATACTGTTGTTCTGTAAGAAAATGTCCTTACTATTATAAAACACACAATAAATAAAAGCGTATCAAGTCTACAACTTAACATTAAACGTTTCAGAAAAGAGGGTGTGCATCGTGCTAAGTCACTTCAGTAGTGTCCAGCTTTTTGTGACCCCATGGACTATAGCCAACCAAGCTCCATTGTCCATGGGATTCTCCAGGCAAGAATACTGGAGTGGGTTTCCATGCCCTCCTTCAGGGGATCTTCCTGACCCAGGGATTGAACCCCTGTCTCCTGCATTACAGACAGATTCTTTACCACTAGCGCCACCTGGGAAGTCCTGAGAGAGGAGTGATCCCACACAAACATGAGAGAGGATAAAGCAAATGTCAACATTTGGAGAATCTGGGTAAAGGGTATTTGGGAACTCTGGATTATTCTTACAAGTTTTCAGCGAATCTGAAGTAATACATTAAAAGATTTTAAGAGACCAACGTGTGCATATGCACAGAAACACAGGTAAATTCCTGGGGATTAAGTTCACGATGGTATTTTTCTTAAAAGTACAGAGAGACAAAATGAAGCCAGCCTGCCCCAGTCTTAGTACTGGTCTCCCCAGAAAAGGCTCTCCTCACAAACCTTCTGCTCCAGGACACTGGAAAAAGCTGTGTTGAAGGATCTCTCAAGACTAGGACTAGCTCCTTAACCAAGTTCCACAGAAGTAGCAAAGACGTAATCAAGCCTTCTTCTCTGCAAACGCGTGCTGCTTTTCCCTGGTGAAAGCCAAAGGCTCCTGATGCTGTGAGCAGCTGATGATGCCACAGGGCCCTTCCTGGAATGCATAATCTCTAAAGGAGTTTTCCATCAGAAACCAGGATAAAATAGTCTTGGTCCCTTGTCTCCGCCTCTGCTTTCACTGAATTCTTGACATGTTACGCCATGGGTTGGGGGTGGGAGGGTCAGTCTGTCCCACGGGCTTTTTAGTTCCATTCCTCGGGTGCGTTTGTAGATTTGCTGGCTGAGGAGAATGCTCCCAGGCAGGCAACTGCCTAAAGGGATCTGAAGGGTCAGTGGTTCTATCAGATACAACCGGTCTGTCGAGTGCTTTACAGCGTACAACCACCTCTCATGGACATTATTTGATTTCATCCTTTCCCTAAATTGATTTTTTTTTAATTACTAATGGCTTAAAGTCTAACAGCAATACAACAAAATATCCAGTTTCCAAAAACGATAGGATATAATGTCTACTCTTGAGTCTAGACAGGAGGCAGTACTTGCACCGGAGCAAACTAACACTCTGAGATGGCCTAAGCCTAATGAAAAAGCTAAATAAAGTAGCTAACAGAATAAATACAAATGATTCTACCACTGAGCTCAGTGGAAATACAGCCTTCCTTTCTATGAATTTTTCCAGCATTTATTTCTTTAAGCCCTGTCTTCAGGGCAAACTCTCCCTAAAACTGTAACTTTGGCTTGTTTATGAGACACCACAGAGAACAAGGCCTCGTGGACTCCAGTCACATGCGATGACCCCTGGGGCAGCACCTCGGCCTCCTGACACCAAACCTCTGCACAGCTACACTGACCTTCCCACACGGGCACCATCATTTCAACTTTATTCCAAGAAACCAGTGAATCGACTCTTCCAGAAATAAGCATTTCCACAAAGAACCCTCCCAAACAAAGGTCCTAGCCTAAATCCAAAGGCAAAAATTCCTGATAAAGAAAGTCTGTCTTCAAAGAAAAATTAGGCTTCGTTCTAGGACAACCTATAGCTAGCCTATGTGCACTTACCAATGCCAACAGCATCTAGATTCCAAAACAAACTCAGCACAGTAGGTTTTGTTCTCACCTTCCAGAGATGAGAAAATTGGAAAACAGAGGTAGCAACTGGCAGATGCAGGACTGGCATACAAGACAGCTCGTTCCATCGCCAGCCCTACTGCCCACAATCCATACCATCCACCGTGCACAGAGATGAATCAGGCAGAATCTCACTGCAACATTCAAACTGCCACCCCACCCCCTGCTCCCTCGGTTTAGATGCCCAAATGGGCAGGTGGCGAACCAAATTCCACTCTTAAGCAGTCTCCCAACACAAAACCTATTCAGTGGCAAAGCAAGAAGACAAGATGGACTTTACTACTGCCTACACTTTTTTCTTACCCAGAGGATTATTTTCATGACCTGTCATTATGGATGAACTCGGGGCAGGAGGAATACATGATTATGTAATGTCAGAGGGCAGGCGACAAGGGGAGAGAGAGCGGAGCCCATCAGACCCCATCACAGCTCCCTTAGCCCACAAAGGAGTAAATTACCGTTGACGTTTTGAGTGTTTCAATCTCCTATGGCCTACACATTCAGGACTGGCTTTTCAAGAGCCGGTCACAGAAACCCTGCAGGTCTTTCGGGCCTCAATTCATTGACTAGCAAAGCCATAAAGAAAGAAAATATCAAAAGCAAAGATGTCAGAAATGTTGTTGGGGGCTGTGGACCGGCAGAAAAGGTCAGAGTTTGGAAGGATGGGACCAGATTTCCTACATCGAGAGGCATGTTTATTTTAAGCCGGTTCTGTTTACACCCGAAACACCGCGAGGCCTCGGCGTCTGGAGTCACTAAGATTCAGTCCTGGAGATGCACCAAGCAGGCGCCGCGACCTGCCTGGCCTCGGGGGCGCCGCGTCCCCGCATCCCGGCTCCCCTCAACCCCTGGCGGCCCGAGGTGTCGTACGGCTGGGGGTCGCTGGGGTCGGATTGTTCTCCAAAGACGCCACCGCCCGGGAACCGCTAGGCTGTACTATTTCCATGACAACCGCGGGCGCCGTACGCGTCCGGCGCGCCCGGCGTCGAGGTGTGCGCCGCGCCCCAACTCCGCCCGGGGAGCATCCCGGTCTCCGGCGGCTCGCAGCCGCCGCGATACTCCCGGCCCGGCCACCTACCTGGCGCGTCCGGGCCCGCGGCGCCCGCGCCCTGCCTCCCGGCCGTCCTCGGTGCAGCCGGGGCGCGCGCCCGACCCGCAGCAGCAGCGCCGCCTCTGGGTCACGAAGTCCTGGGCTGCGGTCTGGCTCCAGGTATCGGTCCCTCTGTCCCGGCCCGCGGCGCCCACCCCAGCCGCGAACCCGCAACCCGCGCTGCAGCTCCTAGCCCGCCGCCGCCGCCGCTGCCGCTGCCGCCGCCTCTGCTCCGGAGGCCACGCCGGCCCCGCCCCCTCGCCACGCATGCGCGCTTCCCCAGCTCCCGGCAGGCCCGCCCTCACCCGGCGGGTCCTCCTCCGCGGCGTTTCGTGTAGGTTCCTTCAAAACTCGCTGTCCGCTATGACGAAATCGCCTGCAAGGAGTTCTTGAACTTCTGCCCTTTAATTGGACGATGGCGTTTTCGCCCTCAAGTATACTGAGGATTGGAGGTCCTGACGCATTCCCGAGGAAGAAGGCCCCGGAGAGAGCCGCGACCCCGGGAGCCGCGCTGGCCCTTTGGGGAGAGCGCTTCCCGGGGTCCTTCGGCCACGTCTAGGAAACAACATTCAACCTAGAAATAAGCAAAAATTAAAATCATACTTTGATGATACAGATAAGCAAAAAGAAGACAGGAGCTGCTAACACTCTTCCAGACTGTCCTGGCGTATTGTTTAAATATACATTTATAGACTCACGAAATATCAGCTCCTTACACCTCTCTCCCAAAGTTCTATTTTTCCGTAGAAGGGAAATACAAAAGAGTCTGAAGTTTTAGAAGAAAAACTTCTCTTTAATAGGACTTTAAGACAATATTTCTCTTGAGGAAGAGAAACAATGGACTGAATATGAACATTTATCTTCGTCTTTATCAGAAAAAAAATTCTTTAATGAAAACTAATTCAATAAACCAGAACACTTAGTCGGAGCTCACATCTCTCATGTATAAAAGCAACAATGTACAATTTACTTTAAAAAGAGCAGATGTTAACCTGTTAGAAATGAAAATTAAACAAAACTCCTCTAACATTTAGATCTGAGCTTCCCTATGTCACCAAAAGCCAAACGAGGACAACAGTCTGGAATTAAAATAAGTAAATATAAAACTATTTTTGAAGTTTATTTTCTGACTTTTTTCTCTTATGAAAAGAAATTTACTCAAAAAAAGCTTTCTATTATTTCTTCAGATAAATGGAAAGAAATATCAACAGAAATTTAACCCTAGCATAAAATTAAAGTCAAAAAAGAAATCAAACTTGTGGAAATGCAAAAATACTTATATACTTTATCTTCTAAAATTAGGATGACCATTATAAACCTGGTATAGCTGGGACATTCTCACTTTACACCTTTCATTCTAAAAAGTGTTCTCAAAAGTGTTCAGACAATACATTTTATGGCCTTGTTAACTTTAATCAGGGCTTCCCTGGTAAAGAATCCGCCTGCAATACGGGATTCCTAGATTCCATCCCTGGGTTGGGACGATCCCCTGGAGGAGGGCATGGTAACCCACTCCAGTGTTCTTGCCTGGAGAATCCCCATGGACACAGTTCCATGGGGTCGCAAAGAATGGACAGGACTGAGCGACTAAGCAAAGCAAAGCAAAACTTTAATCCAGCCAAGATAATGTTTAAATTACTGACTTAAAAAGAAATCAACAACAAAAAAATTTTTAAAGTAACATTTAAATTCACAAACATCTAAAAATAGTCCAGCTTCCAATAACATTAGTCATTTGATTGCTGTGTAATTCACTTTTTAATCTTATAAAGATTAATTACATTTTCAGTATGGCAAGGAATGGGACCACAGTTTCAGTGTAGAGTGAACATTATCAAGAGAAAAGGGAGCCAAGTTTGTTAGTAAATACGGTACTATGCATTCCCTAAGCATCACAACATAAGAGAAGAAGGTATCCTAGAAGTGTATCTGTGGGAAGACATCGCCATCTTTTAGAAACTCTCAACATGTGGTTCCCTAACAACAGCTATGGTTTTTCGAGTAGTCATATATGGATATGAGAGTTGGATCATAAAGAAGGCTGAGTGCCAAAGAATAGATGCTTTCAAACTGTGGTGCTGGAAAAGACGCTTGAGAATCCCTTGAACAGTAAGGAGATCAAACCAGTCAATCCTAAAGGAAATCAGTCCTGAATATTCATTGGAAGGACTGATGCTGAAGCTGAAGTTCAATAGTTTGGCCTCCTGATATCAGTGAAGAGCCAACTCATTGGAAAAGGCCTTGATATGCTTGCAGAAATTGAAGGCAGGAGGAGAAGGGGTCGACAGAGGATGAGATGGTTGTATGGCCTCATCAACTCAATGGACATGAGTTTGAACAATGGTGAAGGACAGGGAAGCCTGATGTGCAGTTCATGGGGTTGCAAAGAGTCGGACATGACTGAGTCGCTAAACAACAACAGCATTAACATCTTCTCTAAACTTGCTAGAAACAGAAGTTCCCAGGTTCCACACCAGAACCGAATCAGAAACTCTGAAAATGGGCCAAGAAATCTATATTTTAACAAACTGACCAGGGATTCTGATAAACATGTGGACTTAGATCATCTAAAGTGCTATTTGGGGGACTAGAACCAACCTACATGAGAATTTCTCTGGGGGCCTTTAAGCATGATAAGAGGGCTTCCCTGGTGGCTCAGATGGTAGAGAATCTGCCTGCAATGCAGCAGACCTGGTTTGATCCCTGAGTTTGATCTCTGAGTTTAGAAGTTCCCTGGAGAAGGGAATGGCAACCCGCTCCAGTATTCTTCCTAGAGAATTCCATGGACAGAGAAGCCTGATGAGCTACAATGCATGGGGTCACAAAGAGTCAGAACTGACTGAGTGACTAACACTTTCACTTTCAAGCAAGATATATTTGTGTTTATATGTGTTTTCATTGGAGGATATACGTAACCTTGAAACCCAACAGCCCTGCTGTCATGGTAGCTGTGAAAGCCAGCAGCCTCCCAGCCACCAGAGGGGCAAAAAAGGATTTGGAGCACTTCATAAAGCCATGTCCCCAGGGAGTCCTCACTATTTGACTGACCTGACAGCTTACCGGAAAAGCTCCATTCTCAGGGCTTGTCTTTTTTTTTTTTTTTTTTTTTAATTGGAGGATAATTGCTTTACTATATTGTGTTGGTTTCTGCCATACATCGACATGAATAGGTATTCATGTGTCTCCTCGCCCTTGAACCTCCCTCCCGCTTCCCACCCCATCCCACCCCTCTAGGTTGTCACGGAGCACTGGGGTGAGCTCCCTGTGTCACACAGCAGATTCCCACTGACTGTCTATTTTACGTATGGTAATATATATGTGGTACTGCTACTCTCTCAATTTGTCCCACTCTCTCCTCCCCCCGGAGAAGGCAATGGCACCCCACTCCAGTACTCTTGCCTGGAAAATCCCATGGACGGAGGAGCCACTTTCATGCACTGGAGAAGGAAATGGCAACCCACTCCAGTGTTCTTGCCTGGAGAATCCCAGGGACGGGGGAGCCTGGTGGGCTGCCGTCTATGGGGTCGCACAGAGTCGGACACGACTGAAGCGACTTAGCGGCGGCAGCAGCTCCTCCCCCACTGTGTGCACAAGCCTGTTCTGTGTGTCTGCGTCTCCATTCCTGCCCTGTAAATAGATTCACCAGTACCCTCTTTCTAGATTCCATATATAAGCATTCATATGTGATATTTGTTTTTCTCTTTCTGATTTACTTCGCTCTGTATAATGTCTTTATTTGACCTGACTCAGGGTTTATTTGGTGCAAATGGCCCTATCCACAAAGCATTTGCTGAAAGGAATCAGTAGTAATTATTTAACAGTGCAACCGCCTAAGGTGGTGATACCAGGTGGAGCTAGCAAAAGGCTGACCAATTAACCTAAAAGGAAAGAATGAGGAAGACTTACCTGGGGGAACTTTGGAGAGATCTGAGATACTGCTCAATTATGTATGAAAGATTCTACAGGATAGGCTGTTTGACAGGCCATTAAAAAGTCTCAATAAATTAAAAAGGATTGATACCATACAAAGTATGTTCTCTGACACCCGTAATATTAAAATTGAAATCAACGACAAATGGAAATTACAAGTAGGTGGAAATTAAAAAACACAGCATTCAATAACCAAGGGGTCAAAAAGAACTCAAAAGGGAAGTGAGAAAACATTTTCAGAAAAATTTCAGTGGAAACTCAATGTATCAAAACTTTTGCAATGCAGCTAAAGCAGTGCTTAGAGGAAAATTTATGGCTGGAAACAGCTATATTTAAAAAAAAAAAGACTTAAAATTAGTAACCTGACCTTTCTCCTTAAGAAGCTAGAAAAATTTTTTAAAAAAGGAAATAAAAATGATTAGAATTGAAATTAATGAAATGCAGAATAGAAAAAAGAAGAAAGATTGATACAATTAAAAGTTGGTTCTTTGAAAATATTAACAATTTTGACAGACCTTTAGCTAGCTTGGCCATGAAACAAAGAGAAGATTCAAATTGCTAGGATTAGGAGTAAGAAAGGAGACATCACTACTGACCATTTATATCAATAATAAGGATTATAAAGGAAAACTGAGCAATTTTAACAAGCTACAAAACTTAGATGAAATGAAGAGATCCCTGGACAGAAACAAATAAAATTAACTGAAAAAAAGTAGAAAATCTGTATAGAACTTTAATAAGAAAAAAACTTAATTAGTAACTTTATAGCATTCCATTAAAAAAATCCTCAGGCCCAGATATCTTGACTAATGAATTTTAACAAGCATTTAGAAAACTCTTTGCAAACTCTCACAGAAACTAGAAGAGGAGGAAACACTTTCAAACTCTTTATACGAGACCTGTATTACTCAGATACCATAACCAGACACAGACACTAGAATAAATGAAAACTCCAAATCTATATTCCTTATTATATAAAAAAGCAATCCTCCCCCACCAAAGAAAATACTAGCATACTGAACCTAGTAACCTGGAAAAGGTTATATGCCATGGCCAAGTGGGATTTATCCCAGGAATGTAAGTTTAACATCTGAAAATCAATTAAGGAAATATATTAATAAATGACCAAAAAAAAAGCCGCATGATTTGACAAAATTCGACAAACTAGGAATTAAAGAGAACTTCCTCAAATTGACAAAGAATATTTTTGAAAACCCCACAGCAAAGATTACACTTGATGAAAGATTGAATGTTTTACCTCTAAGACAACGAAGACGACAAAGATGTCTCCTCTTTCCACTTCCATGCAATATCATATTGGAGGGTCTATCTAGGGCAAGCAGACAAGGAGGAAAGAAAAGAAAAGACATCCAGACTGAAGAGGAAAGGGTAAAACTATTTGCAGAGTTGGCTCCGATGGTAAAGAATCTACCTACAATGCAGGAGACCCAGGTTCAATCCCTGGGTCAGGAAGATTCCCTGGAGAAGGGTATGGCTACCCACTCCAGTATTCTTGCCTGGAGAATTCCATGGACAGAGGAGCCTGGCAGGTTGCAGTCCATGGGGTCACAAAGAGTTGGACAGAACTGAGCAACTGACACTTCCACTTCTTCATGTATATGGAAAAGGCTAAGGAATCATTTTCCTTTTTAATTAGAGTAAACCTGTTCAGCAAGGATGAAGAATATAACATCAGTATTTTTTATAAACTAGCAACAAGCAATCCAAACATCAAATTAATAAAACTCGCTTTGCAATAGCACCAAAATAATTTTAAAAAGTCAGGTATTTAACAAAGTTCAAGATTTTGTATGCTAAAAATCCAAAACATTGTTCAAAGAAATTAAAGAAAATATAAGTAAATGGAAAGACATCCCATGTTGATGGATCAGAAGACTTCACGTATATAAGATGGCAATATTCCCCCAAATTGATCTTCAGTTCAACATAATCCCTATCAAAATCCCAGCTAGCTTCTTTGCAGAAATTGACAAGCTGATCTAAAAATGTATATGGAAATAGGGGAAAAACCCAGATAGTCAAAACAATCATGAAAAAGGAAATAAAGTTGAAGGACTTACCCTGACTAATTTCAAATCTTACTATAAAGCTACAAGTCATCAAGATAACATAAGGATAGGCATGAAGATCAATAGGATAGACTTGGGAGCCCAGAAATAAAGACTTATATTTGAGTTATTGATTTTACTGATGCCGAAACAGTTCAGCTGAGGGAAGAATAGCCTGTTAAACAGATTATCTTAGGACAATTGGATATGTATTGCCAAAAAAAAAAAAAAAAAAAAAGACATTGGATTCTTACTTCATACTATATGCAAAAGTTAACTCAGAAGTCAATCATAAACTTGTAAGTAAAAGCTAATACTGTAAAGATATCAGAATAAAACATAGAAATAAATCGCTTCAGGCTTGGACTAGGGAATGATTCCTTAGATGTGACACCAAAAGTGTCAACAGCAATCAAAAATAGATAGCTTGGGCATTACCAAAATCAACACCTTTTGTGACTCAAAGAGTGTCATCAAGAACATGAAGACAACACACAGAATAGGAGAAAACATCTTGAAATCATATGCATTTAAGGAGCTTTTACCTTTATGTATTGTGGAATACATAAAGGAGATTTACAACCCAGCAATAAAGAGAACCCAACTGAAAATGAGCAAAGGATCTAAACAGACATTTCTCCAGAAAAAATGTATGAATGACCAGTAAGTACATGAAAAGATGCCCAACCTCATTAGTCACCAGAGAAATGCAAATCAAAACCACAATGAGGCACCACTTCATAGCCTCTAAGATGATCAAGTCACATAGTAACAAGCGCTGGCAAATTACAGGATTGTTCATGACAGCATTATTTATAACAGTCAAAAAGTAGAAACAACCCAAAGAACATCAATTGAATGAATAGATAAATAAAATGCAGAATATGATTTACAATGAAGTATTGATACATGCAATACACGGATAAACCTTTATAATGGGCTAAATGAAAGAAGCTCGTCACAAAAAGGCCACACAGTGTATGATTCCATTTCTGTAGTACGTCCAGAATAGGCAGACCCATAGAAACAAAGGTAAACAGGTAGTTCCCAGGGACTGGGAGGAGGGGATGATGGGGAGTGGCTGTTAGTATGTAGACGAGTCTTTTGGGAGTGATTAAAATATTCTGCATTTAGATAGTGGTGATGGCTGCACACTTCTGTGCAAAGAGTAAAACCCATTGAATTGTACACTACAAAAGGGTAGTTTTTATGGTATATGAATTTATA
The DNA here is from genome assembly GCF_029378745.1 of Bos indicus. NCBI lineage: Eukaryota > Metazoa > Chordata > Mammalia > Artiodactyla > Bovidae > Bos > Bos indicus. The sequence continues at coordinate 3,588,894 of NC_091770.1, read as the reverse complement.
CCTCAAAAAACCCTGTTATTTAAACAAGCAAGTAGCATATTATTGTGTTAATAATATCGAAAATCATCCTGAAACTCAATAATTTGCTAGAAGGACCCACAGGACCCACAAGTTGTTTTGCTCAAGGTTACAGTTTATTGCAGTGAAAGGATGTATCAGTTAAGCCTGTAAGGGACCAGATTAATTTTTATTTAAGAATTTCTGTCTCTTGGACTTCCCCGGTGGCACAGTGGATAAGAACCCACCTGCCAATGTAGGGGACATGGGTTCGATCCCGGATCCAGGGAGATCCCACATGCCCCAGAGCAAATAAACCTGTATGCCACAGCTACTGAGCCTGTGCCCTAGGGCCCAGGACAACAACTCCTGAGCCCGCACATCCTCGGGCCCACGCTCTGCAACAGGAGAGGCCCCACAAGGAGAAGCCTTCGCACCGCAACTACTGGAGCCCTCACTCTAGGGCCGGTGCTCCGCAACAAGAGAAATCACCGCTGTGAGAAGGCTTTGCGCTGGAACGAGGAGTATCCCCTGCTCGCCAGAACTAGAGAAAGCCCCTGCAAAGCAGCGAAGACCCAGCACGGTCAAATAAATGAAAAAATTAAAAAACTTCTGTCTCTTTATTGATACTCTTTATTTCATGAAACATTGTCATAATCTTTTTTTCACTTCTTTATGTTTGTAATGACTTTGATGTCTTCTTCCGCTAAGTACAAGCGAGCCTCTCTCCCAGGCAGTTTCTACTGCCTGCTTTTTCGTTGCATCTGTTTTCCTGTGTGTGGGTCGCACTTTCCTGTTTCTTTGCATATAGGAACTGAGAGGAACAGCTACGTAAGAGGCAGGACATTCCAGTGTCTGGTTACTTCTTTCGAAACCTGAGGGTGGGAGAACTTTTGGTTTCATTTTGTCTTCCATTTTCAGGATTCTGTGAATGTGGGGTGAATTTTGATGATACTTCTCCTTTTTGGTGTCGGCTCCCTCCTTTGATGGCTTGTCTTCTGGCTGGTACAGCTGGGTGAGCCTGGAGCTGTCTCACCCTGGAGACCCTCAAGGCAGGCCTCTGCTCTAGAAGCACCTTCTCTTCCTAAGGGTGGGCTTCCTCCCGTACCTTCCATTCTTTGCTTCTTCCCATGGCATTGCCTGTCAAATATTTTTACTTCAGGGCACTCATTTCTCCTGGATGCTGGGGTGAATAAAAGAAAGCCTCTTGCAAGTGGAGGTGAATGCCTTAAGGATTCTGACCTCCCCAGAGCCCATCAGGGAAAGTATATCCAGCACATCAGTTGAGCATCTTTGCCCTAGGCCAAGATAAAGTGTTAGTTGTAGGAAAAAGGGACAAAGAGTTTTCTCAGTCTGATTTTGGTACAGGCCTCAGGCGAGCAGTCCAGGATGTATCAGTTAAGCCTGTTTTGTTGGTGTTCAGTTGCTAAGTCATGTCCAGCTCTTTGAGATCCCACGCGCTGCAGCACGCCAGGCCTCCTTGTCCTTCACCGTCTCCTGCAGTTCGCTCAAACCCATGTCCATTGAGTCGGTGATGCCATCCAACCATCTCAATCTCTGTTTCCCCCTTCTCCTCCTGCCCTCAATCTTCCCCAGCATCAGGGTCTTTTCCAGTGAGTTGGCTCTTCGCATCAAGTGGCCAAAGTGTTGGAGTTTCAGCTTCAGCATCAGTCCCCTCCTATAAGGTTCAAATATCATTACCTCTGGGCAGTCTTTCTCCCTCCAATTTCCTCAAGAATGAATCAGTTCATCTCTCATCTGTACTCCCAAAGCAAGTATACATAAATGTGCTACAGCACTTTTTTACGTTATCATCACACACAGATCTGTTTCCCCTATTAGTCAACAGGTTCACAGACGGCGGGACCTCGTCTCGCTCAACTCTACACAAGGCCTCACTCAGCGGGGCCCGACACCTGCTGCGTGGTGTGTGCTCAGTAATTTTCATTCTAGAAATTCTTTAACTTGGCTCCATGTTGGGGTCATCTGGAGAGTCTGAAAAAATTGTAGCTGTCTAGCCTCTACCCCCAAACCAATTAAGTCAGAATTGCCAAGGATGGGGCCCAAGCATCAGGATTTTTAAAGGCCTGCCTGGGTGGTTTTAATGTGCAGTCAGGGTTACACACCACTGGTTTAATTGATTGGTCCACCTTATCACACTTGCTCTTGCCATTGAGTCCTGCCATAAAACCGGCTTCTCCTGAGATTTGATTCAATTTAGCAGATATTTTTGAGCACCCATCCTGTGCCAGCCATCGTGGAGACCGACCCTTGCTACACAAAGTGTGTTTTATGGACCAGCAGCTCTAGCGTCATCAGGGAACTTGTTAGCAATGCAGAATCTCAGGCTCCATCCCAGATCTACCAACTCAGGATCTGCATTTAACAAGATTCTCAGGGTGGTTCGCATGCATATTGAGTTCTGAGAAACAGTGCTCTCACAATGCCAAAATGCTTACTCACTGTGAATTTTATTTCACTTCTTATTTACTCTGCCGGAGAAGGCAATGGCACCCCACTCCAGTACTCTTGCCTGGAAAATCCCATGGACGGAGGAGCCGGGTAGGCTGCAGTCCATGGGGTCGCTAAAAGTCGGACACTACTGAGCGACTTCACTTTCACTTTTCACTTTCATGCATTGGAGAAGGAAATGACAAACCACTCCAGTGTTCTTGCCTGGAAATCCCAGGGACAGGGGAGCCTGGTAGGAAGCCGTCTATGTGGTCGCACAGAGTCAAACATGACTGAAGTGACTTAGCAGCAGCAGCAGCAGCAGCAGCAGCATTCACTCTGATTTGCTTTCCTGTAAAGGAGTATTGTAGGGCTTCCCAGGTGGCTCAGTGGCAAAGAATCCACCTGCAATGCAGGAGACATAGGTTTGATCCCTGCATCAGGAAGATCCCCTGGAGGAGGAAATGGCAACCCACTCCAGTAGTTTTCCTTGAGAATCCCATGGACAGAGAAGCCTGGCAGGCTACAGTCCATAGGGTCACAGTTGGACACAATTGAAGCGACTTAGCACACATGCATGCACGCAAAGGAGTATCACAGTCTATTCTGTTCTCCAGCTAAAATGGAACATCTCATCCAAACAGGCTGGGACTAGGCAGGGTTCCGGGAGCCACCACAGGAGTTCCCACCCATGACAAGGTCATGCGGGAGAGCCCTGACGGGCAAGGCAAGTCAGGGCTCGAGGACCCCCCTGGATCTGCCTAAGCGTCTACCCCAAAACCAGAATCTGTCTGTTTTACTATTTTACGACTTTCACCAACTCCTCTGACATTAACAGGGGGCTATCTCCGACCACCTTTCTTTGAAGAAAATCAACTCAGAGCTCTAGTTAATTAGCCTCCTGGGCATAATAGGAGTGTTTCAATCCAAACTCCTCAGATGGCTCTCTAACTTGCCTGACAGGTTTCCCGGACTCCTACAGCTACGCATACGATTGTTTACAGTCTCCCAAATGCTAGAGGCATGGGAAGCTTAAGAGATTCAAATAGTATAGAGCCTCTTGGAGAGTTAGAAATTGTTAGAACTAGTAGAAGATTTCATTGTTGAGCCAATGCTTGCTGCCAAGTTTCCACATCCCCTGTATTGTGTCCTTGCTGCTGCTGCTGCTAAGTCGCTTCAGTCGTGTCAGACTGTACGACCCCATGGACTGCAGCCTACCTTAGGAGTATATTAATTAATATAGTTGGTATATAGAAAAAATAAGTAGTGGCCTTGGTGCTAACAACTTTAGACCCTTAAGGTAATAAATTCTCTCCTTGTTGTAAACCCACTGCACCTCTGCCCTATAGAAATGCAGCTTTATCTAACACCTTTGGAGGATGGCGCCAAACTTTAAAATAATTACTCTTAGAGAAAATAAGTCTTATGGTTGACAAACCTTTATCAGAGTCATAAAATGTTAACAGGCCTTCTGACCAGAAGATGATGTAAATCACCTAAACCATTTGTATACGATAAGTTTGCAGAAAAGAAAGCCTGGTCTCAATAAGGATCAAAGACTGCTGACTTTGCATGATTTTACACCCCCTATTATCCTCTATGCACAACTTAAGGTATATAAGGTCCCTTTGAAAATAAAGCTACGGGCCTTGCTCAAAGCTCGGTCTCCCCGTATTGTTCGTTCTTGCTTCCTTTTCTCTCCTTTTCTTTTCTGTTCTTCCTTCAGGGTGACTGACTTAGAGCGTGGGGCTCTCTGAGACCACTTACTTGCCTGGGCTTCTAAGACCCACTTGAGAAGGTGCCTAAGGTGGGGCACCTTCCGCTATTCGAGAGGGTGCCTGCGGCCTCCGTGGTCAGTGCAAACCTAGTGTCACAGGTTTTATTGGCTTTCCGCATAAACCAGTTAGTTCATCTCTGTCTCTTTTTCCTTTTATCTATCCTTTTCGCCAACGCCGTCCTCCGGAGGGAATCCCTGGATCCAACCGGGGCTGGACTCCAGTAGCAGGGGAGAGATGAGCTGGTGGATTCCCTGAGTGTGGAGGGAAGAGGGAAGGTGAGGCTGGCCCTTGGAGAGAGAGATGGAAGCATTCCTTGGCACACTGAAGATCAGTGTATTGGGGGCCTTGGGGATGGGCTGTTGGAAGGGATGACTCCTGTCTGATGTTGCCAGTTCAGTGGGAATGATCTGGGTGTGCTGGAGGCCTGGAGAAGATCTGGTTGCCAGGGAGCATGCTGGCATTGGTGCCTTTCTTGGTAGGATAAATACAGCAGCCTTGCTCATCTTGTGCTTTGGGGATCAAGGTATAGTGGGGCTCACAGACACAGAAAACAAACATATGGTTATCAAAAGGGAAAGCAGGGGAGAGATGAACTGGGAATTTCGGACTAACGGATACACACTACTGTACATAAAATAGATTCACAAGAGGACCTATTGTGTAGCAGAGGGAACTGTATTTAATACCTAGTAATAACCTAGAATGGAAAAGAATCTGAAAGAGAATAGCTCCATGTATGTATGCATAACTGAACCACTCTGCCGTGTACCTGAAACTAACACAATGCTGTAAATCAACCGCACTTCAATCTGTGAGAACAGGTACGCTGGGCTAGACGTGGTGGTCCAGGTGGTTACGATTCCAGCCGCCAATGCCGGGGCCACGCGTTCCGTCCCTGGTTTGGGAAGATTCCACATGCGGTGCGGCAACTAAACCAGTGCACCACAACTGCTGAAACCCTCTCACCCTAAAGCCGGTGCTCCGCGATAAGAGAAGCCACAACTAGAGAGTACCCCTGCTCGCCGCAACTAGAGGAAGCCTGTGTGCAGCAGTGAAGACCCAGCACAGCCCAAAAGGACTGTTATAGTAAAAAACTAGAGTGGGGCATTTTTGAGGGCTGGCAGGTTAGGAGTCACAGGTTATTCACAATATAACATTTTTTCCCCATGACACTCACAGACAATTGAAATCTAATTTTTGTGGTGCTATCAGACTGCTGACTACAATCTGTAGCAAAAGATTGAATTTTATGTCCCAATCAAACACGTGACATGTGAGTATAACAAACACGGTTGCCATGGAGCCATACTCCCATGTATGGTGCCAACACGGTCTATTATTTTTATTATATTCCCCTAAAATTTGTTATTAGGTTGGTTTCATGACCCGATCATGGATTGCAGTCCACAATTTGAAAAAATAAATAAATGCTTTTCACAGAATCATCGTAAATTTGCAGTGAAAGCATTAGACATTCTCTGAACTGGTCAAGCTGACCCAACTCCTAGGGTGTAGTTTAGCATAAGTGGTTAAAATATGGGCTTCCGGAAGCCTGCCCGCTTTCCTAGCTGTGTGCTCTAAACAAGTGATTTCATCTTGCTCAGCCTTTGTTCCCCATCTGACAATGGGAATAGTGACAGCCACTTCCCCCTCCCTCAATCTCTTCTAAAGCTGAGTTCACTCTTAGCCATCCCAAAGATGGGGAGATAACAGATGTGCCTCTGGGCCCACGGCTGCCTCTGTTAGCACCAGCAGAATGGCACTGCGGGAATCTGGGGATGAAGACAGCACCCTCAGGAGCATCGCGGGCCAGGAGGTAGGCTTGGAAATGAGTTTTATAGAAATAGAACCCCGACTTGCTGGCAAAGGAAATACAGTGCTTCCTTCCTGATTCAAAGGCAGACGTTATAAAATATTACACATAAACCCAAATGTCACTGGCTTCACACAGTGAAGGCCTATCTCTTGTATCACAGTCTCGTGGGCTTGGAGGCACAGGCTCTGCACCATGAGGCCTGCGGGTCATGGGGCGGAGGAGGAGGAAAGCGTGGGGTAGCAGACACGCTACTTCCGCTCACACTTCTCTGGCCACAACTGGTTCCCTCGTCAGCCTGACTCTGCAAGAGAGGCACAGTGAGGCCTTGGTGTCTGTCAGGGCGCCCTCACCAAGACATCACCATAGAGACGAGGAAGGAGAGACGGTGACCATCATCAAAAGCCACCCACCCAGAGGGTCAAATACCTAGGAGTTTATTTATCATCAGTCATTGCATCTTAAATTCTACAAATGGTTCCAACCACATTCTTGCTTTGGCATCTTGATTACTGCAGTGCGCTAAAAAGGCCAAGCCACACCTTGCTGCCAGCACTGAAGGCTGACGTTTGCACAGAAAAGAGCTGTTCCCTCCCACTCTTGCATTGCAGGCAGATTCTTCTGCAGCTGAGCCACCAGAGAAGCCCTGTCCCCCCCACTCTGACCTGTTCTGTCTCTGAGGCCTGGGTGGATCTCCTGGGTATGGGCTTGCACACAGTTCAGCCTAACCTTTCCCTGGAAAACCACTCCAAGTACTGACAGCCGTGCCCTCTGGATCCCTGGCTTCCCTGATTATTCACCTAAACTCTATAATCACACACACATAACTTCTCCTCTAATCCATTTAGGAAAGATACAGGCTGTACTTAAACCACAGAAGAGTCCAACATTGCCAAGTCTGTCAACACTTATGTCTGTTAACAGCATGCACCTCGCATACCCACCTGAATTAAATGGAAGAATGAAATAATTCTGTCAAAGCCAACACTTCATCTGGGTCTAGGGTTAACCACTGCTGCCAGCAGCCATGATCATCTTCCTTCAGTGGCTTTACCAGTCGCATGGGGGAAATACCACCCAGATGATTTATAATGTGTCATTTGTAACCGTCTACTCTTAGGCAGTTTCATTGGCGATATATCTATTAATGTATTGACCAAAGTTTAATCTTAATATTTGAAAGTATATCTGAAATTTCAAAAATATCCAAAGACCATCTTGGAATTCCCATTTTAAGATCCTTGCCTTAGTGAAACAGAACTCAGATTGTTTTGAAGGAATTGTCAAAAGAATTTTGAAGTTTTTGTAACCTACTCTTTCAAGACAGATGCTCTTCAGTATCTGAAGCATCATTTCCCAGGTTGGGGAGCCAAACACATGGTTATATTCAAGATCACTGACATTAGAGTCTTCTGGATTACAATTGCCACAGTATAGCAATTGCTAGATACAAAGTCTGGTTTCTGTATAACTGCTTTGTCTTGGGGACAGGCAACTTTTGAAGTATAATGCCATGGATGTGTATTTTTTTTCTTCCAAAAATTTTGCTTTGTTGTGTTTCTCTGAAATCCATGCATCATCAAATTCTTGCATATAGAAAAAATAGTCCATCATTTTAATTTTAATGGTTTCATTCATGTTTACCTACTTAGATAGTCTCTATATTCCTGATGTGGTTTAGCAAATACAACCTTACAGCAGAGTGTTAAAACAGAAGACTTGGAGGATTAAAGAATATTAGATGTGTAGGGTCCTCTCTGGCCAAGACAGGCATTGAAATATGAAAGCTGCTTACCTGGCCTGGGGATCTGCCTCTTTCTTGTCTCTTTTCTTTTTTTTCATAAATAATAACAAAAGTAGTACATGCTTGTGGGTTGGAAAAAGTTGGATGGTACAGATAAGCAAGTAACAAAAGGATCTTTCCAATTCTACCAGCAGATGGTGGCGTTAAGGATTTATGCGTGTATCTCTCCACATTTGGCTGTCATAGTGACTGCCTCTTCTAGAATGAAAGACAGAATGAACTAGCACAAGAGAACTTGCCAAGGTCACCAATGTCCTTCTTGTTACCAAATTCAATGCCCACTTCACAATTCTTCAGGGTGTGGCATCATCAATCACATTGTTGAATTTCCATCGCTGACTTTTACCATATCTTGACTACTTACTTTCTTGTCTCAGTTCCCTGAAGGTTTCACAGGCAAGTCTTCTTTCTCCTTCAAAAATGGTTATGCCTTCCAGGCTTTAAAATACCGCTGACTACTTGACCTCTTAACTGTTTCTTGATTCTGTCTCTACTTCTCTACTGTTCAGCTTGCCATCCCCTTCCCCAGCCTAGACTCCTCCCCCAGCCTGGACAACTCCCCTCTCTGGGCCTCCAAATCCAACTCCGACATAACAGGGGTTTATTTAGGAGGCAGCTCAACCCTCCAGTGTCTCTTTACTGCCTCAGGTAAAGTTCAAAACTCCTTGGCATATGAATCTTCAGGAGATAACATTGGCAGAGGGGGATGACTTCCTATCCCACAGTGAGCATAACCACCTTTAACGTTTGGGAGAAGGGAGATGTCCAAGAAATAAGGTGAGGAAGCCCTTGCCTGGCTATCCTACTTCATCTCGAGCCACTCTAAACTTTTATGTTCTAGCATTATAAGATGTAGAATGAATGAAGAAGTGATGCTGGTGGCCTGAAATAAGGGTGAACTAGAGTTTTCACCCTTATTTCAGTGGCTCCAGCATCTCTAGCCACAGAGGAGGGGAGGGTGCAGAGGCCCAGCTCCAGGCAAATGCAGGCAGCAGCCTCTTGTCACTTAGTTGAACAGCTGCTTCGGTTTGCTGCCCTGAGCTACAAACTGGCCCAGAAAACGCGCTGGAGGGCAGCGCCCAGAATCCTGGTATGGAATGGTGCTGGCTTCTTATCCAGTGTGGAGAGACAGTAAAGGGGGCAGAGAGGCACAGAGCGATGACTTTCCCCTCCACATTTGTTGGCGGTTTGTTGCTACATGCTTCTGAGCCCAAAGAACAAACTGAAAAAGCTGGTGACTCACCTAGGGAACTGAATGTGTACACGTGAGCTCCCAGGTCCTAAAAGTAGAACCATCCCATTCATTGAAGACTGTGTAAGCTGCTTCTGGGTACATTGAAAAACTCCTTCCTGTACAAATTTCTCTGGCTAAGGGGAAGAAAATGAGAATCATTCACTGCAAGCATCTTCTTTTTCACTGCCCCTCCTACAAATAAAACCTATAAAGAGTTGCCAAGAAGAAAAGTTTGGAAAGTTATTTAGAATTAGGATTAGGTTTCTTTTGCTAGAGAATCAATGTTACAAATGGAGATAAAGTTTCCAGGGAGCCTATAGATTTCTATTTCACTGACATTAAAACAATGTTTCTATTAGAAAATGAAACCAGAATTCCATCAGGATGACAAGACTTTCTCTCCTCTGCTGCAGTCAGGATCTGTCCTCTCTACCCTCCACCCATCACCCACTGTCTGCCTTGGGAAGATATGCAACCCCAGCCTTGCACCACTGGTGGCGGCAGGAGTGCTGTGGGTGAGGGCAGTTAGGAGGATGTGGCACTAAACGTGGCCAAGGAGGGGTCGGGGTGGGGAAGGGAGGCCAGACAAGAAATGTGGGCTCCCTCAGCAGCCTCTCCTCCTTTCTTCTCATGCACCCTAAACCCTTTAAATTTGCCTTTTGCCCAAAACAAGTGGGCCTTGATCTAAAGGTGAGCACATTTTCTAAACAGGGAGCTTTTCGATGAAAATGGTATTACTTGTGTGTTTGACCTGAATTACTGAATAGCTTGTAGAGAACAAAAGTGAATTTGTACCAGGACTGAACTCTGTGTGATACAACATAAATCTAACTTAACCTATAGTTAGCAAACACAACTTTCCACCAAAAAGAATTTTTAAAAATTTCAGTAGTTCTTGCCCAGCCCCGCCCCCCAGGGTGGGGACTGGGAGGTGTCTGGAAAGGGCGTTGGCCTGTCAAGGCGACTGCCGGTGCCGAAAGCTCTTAGTGTGCGGGCGGGGGAAGGGCCAGATGTCCTCGCTGTTCTGCTCTGAACACAGGACGGAGCTGTCCTGCCCCAGATGCCACTGATAACTTAGAGTCAACCATTTACAGTTCCTGTTTCCATCCCTGATAACTGTGTTTTCAATGTTTTCTGGAAACATAAGGTCCATTTTAATTGTCCTGGCAATAGTAATCAAAGGACCCAGGTCACATACGAAATAAGAGGGCCACAGTCTCCCTTTTTCCTACCGGCAGGATCAGAGATGGGCAGAGGTGGAGGGGCCTTGGAGACTGGCTCACCCCACCCGCTGGCTCTGCCCCAGTGTGTGCTAAGCTGTTTCAGTCATGTCTGACTATTTGCCCACCAGGCTCCTCTGTCCATGGGATTCTCCAGGGAGGAATACTGGAGTGGGTTGCCATGCCCTCCTCCAGGAGATCTTCCTGACCCAGAAATCAAACTTGCATCTCCTGTGGCGGATTCTTTACTGCTAAGCCACGGGGGAAGCCCAGTGCAGAGAGACGCGGTAGCTGCGATGTCACCCTGTTGGCAGCAGCATTACCTGACCACTGCGGCCCTGGGGCCTGAACACAGTAGCCTTTCTCAACAAAACATCCAGAAACATGGTGGAGCTGTAGCGTTTGCTCATTAAACTTCTGCAAATCCAACTGAGTTTGGGGCTAAAGAGGAGAGAGGGGAGGGGGGGCAGCACTCTGAATGGTGTGGGAAACTCTGCCTGTCCTTCTGCTGCTGATGTGGGCAGGGATCCCAAGAGCATCTCAGAGTGTGAGCAGCTTGGCCGACGTGCCAGGACAAGGCAAACACTTTTTTCAGTTAATAGATTTTTTTTGTTTCTCTCTCAACAATTGTAACAAACATAAGGCCATTATTGAAAACTATACGCCTGACCAAAGAGATGAAAGACTTATATGCTGAGAACGATAAAACATTGATTAAGGAAATTGAAGATGACTAAAAGAAATGGAAAGATATACCATGCTCTTGGATCAGAAGAATTAATATCCTCAAAATGACCGTATTACCCAAAGCAATCTACGGATTTAATGCAAGAAGAAAATGGCAAACCACTCCAGTATTCTTGCCTAGAAAATTCCATGGACAAAGGAGCCTGGCAGGCTACAGTCCATGGGGTCACAAAGAGTCAGACACAACTGAGCGTGCACACATGCACACACTATTAAATTACCCATGACATTTTTCACAGAACTGAAACAAGTAATCGTAAAATTCATATGGAACCACAAAAAATCCAGAATTGCCAAAGCATTCCTGAGAAAAAAGAACAAAGCAGGAGGCACAACCCTCCCAGACCTTAGACAATACTGCAAAGCCACAGTAATCAAAGCAGCATGGTATTAGCACAAAAACAGACATAGGGGTTAATGGGACAGAACAGAAAGCCAGAGATAAAGTCACACAGCTACAGTCAATTAATCTTCAACAAAAGGGGCAAGAGTATACAATGGAGAAGAGAGTCTCTTCAGCAAGGGGTGTTGGGAAAACTAGATAGCTGCTTGTAAATCAGTAAAGTTAGAAAACACTCCCCCATACCACACACAAAAATAAGCTCAGAATGGCTTAAAGACTTTAAATATGACACCATAACACTCATAGGAAAGAACATAGGCAAAATATTCTCTGACATAAATCGTAGCAATGTTTTCTTAGGTCGGTCTCCTAAGGCAAAAGAAATATAAGCAAAAATAAACAAATGGAACCTAATAAAACATAAGTTTTTGCACAGCACAGGAAACCAGTAACAAAACAAAAAAGACAACCTATAGACTGGGAGAAAATATTTGCACATGATGTGGCCAGCAAGGACTTAATTTCCAAAATATACAAACAGCTCAAACAATTCAATAATGACAACAAAAACCCACAAGCCCCCCCCCGAAATGTGCAGAAAGCCTAAATAGACATTTCTCTAAAAAAGACATACAGATGGTCAACAGGCACATGAAAAGATGCTCAATACCACTATCTATTTATTAGAGAAAGGAAAATCAAAACTACAATGAGGTAACACCTCTCACTGGTCAGAATGGCACAAATTCTAAATGCAGGAGAGGGTGTAGAGAAAAGGGAACCTTCCTACACTGTTCACCCCACTCTGGTACTCTTGCCTGGAAAATCCCATGGACGGAGGAGCCTGGGAGGCTGCAGTCCATGGGGTCGCTAAGAGTCAGACACGACTGAATGGCTTCACTTTCACTTTTCACTTTCATGCATTGGAGGAGGAAATGGCAACCCACTCCAGTGTTCTTGCCTGGAGAATCCCAGGGACGGGGGAGCCTGGTGGGCTGCTGTCTATGGGGTCGCACAGAGTCGGACACGACTGAAGCGACTTAGCAGCAGCAGCAACAGCCTACACTGTTGGTGGGAATGCAAAATGGTGTCGCTGCTATGTAGAACATCATGAATGTTCCTTAGAAAACTAAGAATGGAGTTATCATATCATTCAGCAATCCTACTCCTAGGCGTATGTCTAATTCTAAAATCTCTAATTCGAAAAGGTACATGCACCCCAATGTTCTTAGCAGCACTATTTACAACAGCCAAGATGTGGAAGCTGTCCAAGTGTCCACTGATAGGCGAATGGATAAAGAAGATGCGGCATATGTACACGATGGAATACTACTCAGCAAAAACACAAGAATGAAGTAACGCCATTTGCAGCAACAACGGAGGGTTGTTGCGACCATCCTAGAGATTATCATACTGAGTGAAGTAAGTCAGACAAAGACAAGGATCATATGGCATCACTTACATGAGGAACCTAAAGTGTGACGCAAATGAACTTATTTACAAAACAGAAACAGATTCCCGAGGTAGGAATCAAACACAGGGTTACCAAAGGGGGAGGCTGGGGGAGAAATACATCAGAAGCTTGGGATTAACAGATACACACTATGATGTATAAAATAGAAAAACAAAAAGGTCCTACTGTGTAGCACAGGGAACTACATTCAGTATCCTACAATAACCTAGATGGAAAAGAATGGAAAACGATACATTTATATCTATCTATATATATATTTGAATCACTTTGCTGTACACCAGAACCACAACATTGTAACCAACTATACTTCAGTAAAGAAAATTCAATTTTTATTTTTTACAATTATTTATTTTGGACTGCATTGCATCTTTGGTGCTGCCTAAGGGCTGTTGCAGAGAGCAGTGGGGTGCTCTCGTGCTGTGGTGTGTGGGCCTCTCAGTGTGGTGGTTTCTTTTGTTGGAAGCGTGGGCTCCAGGGGAGTGGGCTCAGTAGTTGTGGCCCACGGACTTAGTCGCTCCGTGGCACGTGGGATCTTCCTGGTCCAGAGATTGAACCCATGTCCCCTGTATTGGCTGGGGAATTTTCAACCACTGGACCACCACAGAGTCCCAGCGAAATTTTTTTTTAAATAAAAAAGACATGAAGTTATCAAAGAAAATTTGAATTGTTAATGAGTTGGGAACTCAAAATCACTCAGATAAATTAATTTTGAAACAGATACACATATAGCTTTCATGGAAATAAAATGCCTTGTCAGTTTTAATGCTGGTGTGTCCTTTATCTCTTTTCTATAAAAATGATCACTCCTTTTATTAGCTTTCTTGTGGCATTGCAAACGTTAAGGAGAAGCTTTCTCCTGACAAGTGACGTTGGCTAAGATTTTGTATATAAATATATACAAAAGAACTCAGAAACGAATCAGGTAAACTATTGCTGCAAGTATGCTGCAACACTTGTCGGAATCAAAAATAGTAAGAGCTCACATCTCTGTTACTTGGAAGGGAAGGACACACAGCTGTCCTGTCCAGAGAAGACTCTTTAGCTCCCCCTGCTGGGAAATTGTCATACTACACTTACTGTGTTAGAACAAGACCCTCTACTGCCATCTGCAGGAAATCCATCATAATAAATACAAAAGTCTGTGATTCTAACAAGGCAAGATGCCTCTTTAGGAGGGACACTTTTGGGTAGCGGGGCTTCCCTGAGAGCTCAGCTGATAAAGAATCCGCCTGCAATGCAAGAGACCCCGGTTCGATTCCTGGGTCGGGAAGATTCGCTGGAGAAGGGATAGGCTACCCACTTCAGTATTCTTGGGCCTCCCTGGTGGCTCAGATGGTAAAGAATCCGCCTGCAATGCTGGAGACCTGGGTTTGATCCCTGGGCTGGGAAGATCCCCTGGAGAAGGCTGCTGCTGCTGCTGCTGCTGCTGCTAAGTCGCTTTAGTCGTGTCCGACTCTGTGTGACCCCATAGACAGCAGCCCACCAGGCTCCCCCGTCCCTGGGATTCTCCAGGCAAGACTACTGGAGTGGGCTGCCATTTCCTTCTCCAATGCATAGAAGTGAAAAGTGAAAGTAAAGTCGCTGAGTCGTGCCTGACTCTTAGCGACCCCATGGGCTGGAGCCTACCAGGCTCCTCCATCCATGGGATTTTCCAGGCAAGTGTACTGGAGTGGGATAGGCAACAGCTGCCAATTCCAGTATTCTGGCCTGGAGAATACTGGACTGTATAGTCCATGGGGTCGCAAAGAGTGAACATGACTGAGCAACTTTCACAACTAGAGCGACCATATGTGGCAGAGCCCTGAACACTTAAAGTAAGCCAACTGTTTCCTCTGATTCTCAGCCAGAGTAAGCTGAGATACTGGCATGCCGGACCTAACACAATCCTAGCCTGCATGTAGAGGGCAGTTAGAGAGATAAAAAAACATATGATCCATAGGTATATATGTCAAACAGAAATGAGTGCGTACATCCACCCCCAACAACGTTCATAGCAATGTTACTCATTGTGGCCAAGAAGAGAAACAGCCCCAATCCCCATGAATACAAGAATGGATAAGTAAATCATGCTGTGTTCACTCCATGAAATAGTAGACAGCAAGGAGAATATGGACTACAGCTACACATACACCATGGATGAGTTTTGATAACTTTGTGTTGAACAAGGAAAGTCAGCTACAAAAAGAATACCGTGTGGTTCCATTTATATGAAGTCTGAGAACAGACAAAACTAATCTCTAGTGACAGAAGTCAAATGGTTATCTTTCAGGGAGTTCTACTGACTGGGAAGGGGCCCAAGGGGGCCTCCCAGGATGCTGGAGCTGTTCTATGCATGTGAGTTCATGTCCACATGTAACTATGTATCAGACTCTACATTTAAGATACTTCCCATGTGTGTCTTATCCACAGCAAAACATTTGTCTGGAACTTCCAGATCCCAACCTCATTTAACTCCTTGTAAAATGAATTCTTTCTAAATGGAGAAAAGATTCAGATATAAGAAATGAAGCCACAAAAATTCTAGAGGTGTATACATGGGTGGATATTTCTATATTCTGAATGAAAAGACTTAACTGTGACATAAAGGCCAAAACAGATAAGACATTGATAACTTCAACAACATAAAAATACAGAAATCTTTGTGAACAAAAACTAAGTCGAGGGAAACTTGTATCACATGTTGACAAAGGAACACCAATTTGTTTTCCTAATATCTTCTCAGAAATGAATATGAAAGAGATGCAAAGCAGATATATAGGAAGAATTATAAACAGGGGTTTTTAAAGAATCATAAGTAACCAATTATTATATAAACACTCCAGTTATATTTATAGTGAACTAAATCACGTTAAAGTAAGGTAATTTCCCAACTATTAGTCTGATAAAGAACAAAAATGATGATAATACACAGCTACTCTTATACACTGTAAAAAGATAGAAACTTTTGGGAGAGCAACTTAATGTGTATCAAAAGTCTTTTTGAGAATTCCTGCACTTTGACTCACTGATTCTGCCTCCAGGAATTTACCCTAAGGAGATTAATCCCTTAACTATTCGGCACATATTTATAGAACACCTATTATTATGCTTGGTCCTTTGCTGGGTATACACTGGTAAGAAAAAAAAAAAGAACAAATATCTATCAGAATGGAATTTAGTGTAGGAGGTACTGAGATGAAACCTCAATAGCAAAAGGAACAAAGAGAATAAAAACTCATTCACCAAATAGGAAATGAATAGTGGAATCATGGGTGATTAAAGACTGACCTCGCTCACCTCTGGAAAGGCTGGGAAAATGTGCTCTTTCAGGCCGGAGGTGGGCACACACCCTGAGAGGGTGGTTCTGAGGCCACTCACACAGAATGTATGAAAATGCTAAATGTGTGAGCCTCTTGAATAAGAATGGCATATTTTCTTGGTTTCCGATAAGTCATGTGACTTAGTGTTTTCTATTTTCTTTGGGTGCTCAGAGTCCTATTTGATGTTCAACCTTTAGCCATTTAAATCTTAGGACACAAAACTGCACAACCTAAATCTAAATACGTGGGACATCTGAGAAACCCAAATGGAGGGAAATTCTGCAAAATAATCGGCTTCTTCAAAAAAGAGCAAAAGACCAAAGAAGAGTAAGGAGCCAAATGTTCCAGATGAAAGGATGCTACGGAGATGTGATGATAAACACAGTTTGTGAGTCTGGATTAGATCCTGGACCAGGAAAAAGTAGAGCTTCTTGGGACTCAGTGAAATGTGAAGACAGATCACAGATTAGATAAAATCTTTAAATCAGTGTTAAACTTCCTGCTTTTGATAACTGCATTGTGGTTATGTAAGAAAATGTTCTTTTCCTTGTTCTTAGTGAGGATGAGGGTGAGAACCACCGAGCTACAGACTCATCCAATGACTGGGTCAAGGAAAAATTTTAAATCCAGGTAAATGTCTTTCTTCTATGCTGTGATTATCCTAGTAAATCATTAAGAGATTGTGAGGCTCTCTTTAGTTCCGGTTTTTGTTGGGCTGCATTTAACTTCATTTTTGTTAGCAGGCATGCTATCACTGCTAAGAAAAAAATCCATGAATCCAAAATTGACCACAAAATATATACTAAAAAATGTTTATCCTCTGATGTATTCACTAATTAACATTTGGTGCTTTTTTCTCTATCTCAATTGATTTGACACCAGGTGTGACATTTACATTTTCTGAGTCTTAGTTTCCAAATTTGCAGGAGGGAGATTCTAATACTTGCCTCCAAGTGTTGAATAGAAAAATGCAGAGCATCTGACATTGTACCAGACACCAAGCAGGTGCCTTCCACGTGTCAGGGAGTATTAATGCACATGTCTCTAAGTCTCTTCCTGTTAGCTTAGCTGACTAGAGCCTGGGTCTGTGAAATACCAGCTCGATGCCTGCCCAAGGCGAATTGGTACTTTCTGGTCCTAAGCCGGCTCCCATTCCTGGATTCTGGGGCACTCATCAGCAAAGCCGTTGGATCATAGAAAAAGCAAAAGAATTTCAGAAAAATATCTACTTCTGCTTCATTCACTACGCTAAAGCCTTTGACTCTGTGGATCACAACAAAATGTGGAAAATTCTTTAAGGAGATGGAAATATCAGACCACCTTACCTGCTTCCTGAGAAATCTGTATGCAGGTCAAGAAGCAACAGTTAGAATCAGACATGGAACAGCAGACTGATACCAAATTGGGAAAGGAGTACGTCAAGGTTGTATATCATCACCCTGCTTATTTAACTTATATGCAGAGTACATCATGCGAAATGCCAGGCTGGATGAAGCTGGAATCAAGATTCTGGGAGATATACCAATAAACTCAGATATGCAGATGATATCTCCCTAATGCAGAAAGCAAAGAGGCACTGAAGAGCCGCTTGATGAAGGTGAAAGAGGAGAGTGAAAAAGCTGGCTTGACACTCAACATTCAAAAAACTAAGATCACAGCACGTGTTTCCATCACTTAATAGCAAATAGATGGGGAAACAATGGAAGACTTTATTTTCTTGGGCTCCAAAATCGCTGTGAATGGAGACTGAAACCATGAAATTAAAAAGATGCTTGCTCCTTGGAAGAAAAGCTATGACAAACCTAGACAGCATGTTAAAAAGCAGAGACATTACTTAGCCGACAAAGGTCTGTCTAGTCAAAGCTATGGTTTTTCCAGTAGTCATGTATGGATGTGAGAGCTGGACTATAAAGAAAGCTGAGCACCGAAGAACTGATGCTTTTGAACTGTGGTGTTGGAGAAGAGTCTTGAGAGTCCCTTGGACTGCAAGGAGATCCAACCAGTCCATCCTAAAGGAGATCAGTCCTAAATAATCATTGGAAGGACTGATGCTGAAGCTGAAACTCCAATACACCTGATGCAAAGAGTGGACTCTTTGGAAAAGGCCCTGATGCTGGGAAAGATTGAAGGCAGGAGGAAAAGGGGACGACAGAGGATGAGATGGTTGGATGGCATCACTGACTCAATGGACATGAGTTTGAGCAAACTCCAGGAAACAGTGAAGGACAGGAAAGCCTGGCGTGCTGCAGTCCATGTGTTTGCAAAGAGTTGGACACGACTGAGTGACTGAACAACAACATCAGCAATGCAAGATCCTCTTACTGAGCCATTAGGGCCCGAGCCGTCCTGTGTATCACTTCCCATCACCATTCACAAAAAGCCACTCAGAGCCATGACCACTGATACATGGGCTCCATATATTACAAAAGGTTAGTATAAAACTTTTGTTAGATATTTTTATTATTTTTAAGCTTTTTTTTGACATACACCATTTTTAAAGTCACTATTGAATTTATTACAGTATTGTTTCTGTTTCATATTTTGGTTTATTGACCAAGTGGCATGTGAGAGCTTAGCTCCTCGACCAAAGATTGAACCCACACCCCCTCATTGGAAAGAGAAGTCTCAGCCACTGGGCTGCCAGGGAAGTCTCTGTTATTTTCAAAAACCATCAGTCTATGATGGAAACAACTCAGAATGGTGGTTGCCTCTGAAAGCGGAATGGAGCTTGCCTGAGAAGGAGAATGTGGAACTTTCCAGAGTGTTGGTAATGTTCTACATCGGTTGCAGGGTATACAATGCTCAGCGCTCAGAGGACATGCACTTACTGCGTACCTCATAGTTCACATGTGCATTTTGTCTCAGTAGAAAAAAAACCTGTAAGCACAAAACTCTAATGATACACATGTTGAAGTATTTGGGAGGAATAATGGCAGCCACAATTTACTCTGAAATGTATTTTAAAATTAGGCACATTAATGGACGGATAGAAGAATGGATAGATGGACAGTAATAAGTACAGTAAAATATAAATGGTAGAATCTAGGTGGTGGATATATTGTTGTTTAACCACATAATTATTTCTATTTTGCTACATGTTTGAAAATTTTCAATATAGAATGTTGGGGATGTGGGGAGGAACCAATACCCAGGACCAAGGACCTCAAAATGGACCTACAGTTAAAATACTGATTATTTTTAACATTGAAGCCATAATTCTCATTGGGCTGGATGAAGAAAACATAATTATAACAATGAATAATGTTAGCTTTCTTCTGTCTTGGCCGCTGGCTGGTCTAGTGGACTGTAAGGACTTGGACAAATCCAGGTCAAAGATGGAGGTCCGCTGTCCAAGTGTAGGCTCGAGGTCCAGGTCTAGGCTCAGGACTCAGTCGCCGCGTCCCTCATCTTCACTCTCACCCCAGTCCTCGTCCTCAAGCTCCATGTCACGCTCACTGTCAGGTCCAGCTTCACTCTCCCCCTCAGGCTGGCCCTCACTCCTGCGTTGCGTTCACTCCTACTCCACACCTCAGTCCCACCTCCTCTCGCCCAGACTCATCAGCTTCTATTCATTCACCCTGACACCCTCAGTCTCACTCTCAAGGTTACAATTGCCATCACCCGCACTCCAACCTTCTCCTGACCCTGACTTTCATTTCCACCATCATGTCGAAAAAAGTAGACATGTGTAGATCCAAGATCCATGTCCAACATCTCTGTTAAGATCCGAGGTGCAGACACATCATCCACGACCAAGGTCAGGTCTCGGTCCATAACGGAGGTCTGGATCCATGATACAGTCCCAAGGCATAGTTTAGGACTGAGATTGCAGGATGTTTCCAGTTTTAATTAAAAGGAGAGAGGCTCCCCACCCTCCCTCATCTAATAACTGTGGGCTACAAAGATGTTCTTAGATTCTGGTATTTCAGTTATTTTCGTTTTTTTTTTTAATTAAAATAATGCTGTAGTAAACATTTGTGTATGTCTCTGGGTATACACATATGGAAGCTTTCCTGTAATATGGAGCCAGAAGTAGGGTTGCCACATCACAGGTATGAGTTGTCAACTTCACTAGGCAAAACCACTCCCTGCACTTCAGAAAAGCATTTTTCTTCTCCATTTTATTCCTCACGGTTTTCATTTTGCATTTCCTTCCTTGGGGTATTTTCTGGGCTCCCAGACCCAGAAAAGGAAGCTGCCTTGGCTTCCATTTAACAGAACTCTGGCAGAAGGGTTCTAGAGAGACCAGAGTTTGCTTAACAAAGTTACAATAGGTCTCTGGCCCTGCCTAACTTAGGGCGTTGGTAGCAGCAGAAATTTGAGGGCTAGTGCTTCAGGGGGATGGAGCAGGCTTCTCTCATATTGAACCAGTTGAGTTACCAATAATTTCAGTTGCTCTTTATACTGGTTACTGCCAAGATATACTGTGCCCAGCTCATTGTGGTTCTTTGAGGTCTAGAAGATTTGGGACTTCCCAAGTTTGAGGTATCGGAACCTTTACCAGGCTGGGTTCCTCAGACCCAAAGCTCCAGCCTGCTCATCCAAGGTCTGACCAGCTCCTCCCTCCCCAGGGTTCTGCCAGGGAGCCTGCAATCAGTCTGAACGTCGAGGGGTGCTCACCAGTGTTTTCTTCCTTTCTTGTCTCGGAGACTGCTTTTCCTGAGACCAACAGATACACACACAAACACATACACACAAACACCCCTCCATGAGTTTAGATTCCCAGAGAAGGCACAAAGAGAAGCTATCTCCCGGTGTGGACCCCCGTGCTGGACCCGGTGCAGAGGGAGGGCCTGCCTGCAGCACACGGGATGGGCTGGGAGCCCACAAGCCCTTTCTCAGGTTCCAAGACAGTGAATGGAAGTCCTAAAAACAATCCAAGACTCAACTTCCCAGCAACCTCAGCACCCAAGGGCTAACTAGATGAAACTGTGTTCATTTCTCCCTCCAGGACAATAATGTGACATTTTCTGCACCCAAGAGGTTGAAGGGCCATCCTCATTATACTGTATAAGTTTAAAGTTTGTTCACAACAACTCTGCGAGGTGGGCAACGTAGTTCCCATTTTTTGGGTGAGGAAAGCCAGGTATAGTGAGGTCAAATAACCTGCCTGAGGGGCAGTCGTGACTTGAACAAGAGCAGTCCCAACCCCCTCACACCGAAGCCCATATTCTAACTTACTACCCAAACTTCTTGGGCGTAAGCACTGGACAAATCTGGGGAAATGCTTACCTGGCTTCCTGAACATCCATGCCTTCCTAGACTGCCCACCACCACCCCCATGGTGGCCTGGGGCAAACAGTGCCAATGGGCTTAGCATCCCGCCTGGGACATATCTTTTATGTAACCGAATGCTTGGAGTTGCTCACTCTGACGAGTGCCGCAGCCTTGTCTGCCTTTCTGTGCCTGATTTTTGTACACATCCCCTCACACGGTGCCTGTGTGAAACCTGCTCACCAGTGCCCGTTCCTTTGGGGAAGCCAGGCTCATTGCCCTGGAAGCATACCCCAAGATATGTGACCACGTGAGTTTTCCCTTATGATAAAACATGAAGCAGGAGCCGTTCGGTGTTTTTTTAAATCCAGGTCTCTATTTTTCCTGTGTAAATATGAATGTAGGCAAAATTAATAGTTAAGGCTTTTAAAATACGTGCATTTTGGTAACACGTTGCTAGTTACATTGTGCTGATGATAAGAGCTTGGATCACATCTTTCTTTAATAGTTCTTTGAAATTTCTTCTAAAAAGTTAAAATGGTCAAATGATCCATAGTAGAAACCAGAACAGACCCATGTAAATCCAAAATGCATACTTGAAAAGGCAGCACCTTTTGTATGAACTACATTAGGGCCCAGTTATGTAGCATATGGATTATAATTTAGACCACAGAGATGTCAAGGTTTCCAAAGGGCATGGGGCATCTTGTCTGAGAAGAAAAGAGCATAGGAAGAAAGAAGAAGAGGAGGAAGAGAAGAGAAGGAAGGAAGGAAGAAAGGGAGATGAGATTGGAGAGGGGAGCCAGAAAGCCTGCATATACGGCTTCTCTGCATCAGGAGAGTTGGGTAATTTACAATGTGTATGAAGCAGAGAATGGACCATTAAGGTAATAATTCAGTCATAGAACCCAAATCTATATAGATACCTTCTAAAATCTTAATGTAATATTATATACTGATTAAACAAAAAGAGCCAGGTCGACACTCTGCACGTTTTTGTCTAACAGCTTTGCCTCAAGATGTAATTCCAAGGGAGAGTGAGGCTTCCTGTTCCAGGGTGCAGGGAAAGACATGGCCTAACGGTCTCGTCTCTTGAAAGTCCTAGTGGTCAGCTTGTTTACCTTAGGACCCCATTCCGACCTCCAACCCGGGAAACTTCCCCTCAACACGACTCTCCCCTCCAGGCCAGAACAGGCTGCCTCAGGACTCCGACTCAGGGACTGGGACAGAGCCTGTCTTTGAAGCCTGTTGGGGAGTTAGGAGATGTCCCTTTCCCTAATGGAGATGCTTTTTGCCAGGAAACAGATTCTGGTTTCACAGGAGTTGATGGCAGGGCACCTGGATTTGCTTCTCAGACTTGAAATGGCCTCAGCTGGGGTGACCTGGCTTCATTCTTTGTGCCTGTCACGGCATCAAAGAGCACACGAGGAGATACCCAAGTCAGAAATATGCCCAAGCTGTTTCATGTATCCAATTCGAGTTACCGCTGGTACTCTCAGCTTCTGTTATCACTCCCTCATCAGGAGGTGGTGGAGTGAGGGGCAGGAGGGATGGGTAAGTAAATAACCTCCCATTTACAAAAAAATGAAGTTCAGGAGTCTAAATATTCCCCACGGATTAAAAAAAAAAACTTCTGTGCTCACATTTTTATACTCTTGGCCTAGAAACATCTCACACTTAACAAAACCCTGCCTCAGGAAGCGTTTCTTGTGGAGCTCACAGCAACCTGTCACTTAACTGGGACAGACATAAAGACTCCCGTTATCTAGATGAGGGAAACCAAGGCTCTCTCCCAAGGCCACGCAGCGCACAGAGGGTGGGGAAAGCTAGAATTCGGTCCCGGCCGAGCCCCGTGCGGCGCAGCGTCACACTGACCGCCGCCCCGGGGAGGCAGGAGAGGGCACCTGTGTCTTCAGGGCTGACTGGCCTCAGTTTGCGGAGCATCGCCATCAGGCGGGAGGCCCATCTTCACCTGGCTTTCCAACTGGCTGAGCCGCTGCTTCACCTTCATCTGGGTGGCGTTGTACTCAGCCAGGAGCCGCGCAAACCTGGTCTGCAGGGAGTCCAGGGAGGTCTCGAGGTGCTCCACCTTCTCCTCGATGTCCTTGGGGTCTGCCCCGGCCTTGGCCAGCTCCTCGTCGATCAGGTTGTCCTTCATGAGGATCTGCCGCCCTTTCTCCTCCAGCGCCTTCTTGGCCTCGGGGTACTCGGTGAGCGCCTCCATCAGGTCGTCCTTGGAGAGGCAGAACAGGTCCGAGTAGCCGATGCTCCTGATGTTGGCCGTGCGGCGGTTCCCGGACTTGCTCCCCTTGATGTTCAAGATGCTGATCTCCCCGAAATAACTCCCGTCGCCGAGGACCACGAACTGGGTGATGCCGTCCTCGGCCACCACGGCCAGCTTGCCCTCCTTGATAATGTACATCTCCCTCCCGATGTCCCCCTTCTTGCAGATGTAGTCCCCGGGGCTGAACACTGCCGGCCGCAGCTTCAGCACCAGCTCCACCAGCAGCCCCGCCTCGCAGTCCTGGAAGATTCGGACCTTCCTCAGGGTGTCCAGGTGCACGTTGATGGCGATCTCGGCCTTCAGCTTGTCGGGGAGGCTCTTGAGCACCTCCTTCTCATCCACTGTCTTCTTGTTGGCCCACAGGTAGTCGAACCAGCGGATCACCCGTGTCTCCAAGTCCTTGGTCACCTTGCGGAACTGCATGTACTGCTTGATGGAATCGATCTTGGCCTGGAACTCGGCGCGTGAAGCGTTCATGTTTGAGATCATGGAGCCCACGTTGCCCACGATGGTGGCAAAAATCAGGACGCCCACCAGGAAGTCGATGACCACAAAGAGATATTCCTCGTCTTTTACGGGGGGCGGGGTCTCCCCAATGGTGGTCAGGGTCAAGGTGGACCAGTAGAGACTGTAAATGTACTTTCTGGAGAGGCGCCCATACTCTGGGTTGGAGATGTTTGGGTAGACCCAGGAGTCGGTCCCGAAACCAATGAACTTGGAAATGGCAAAGTAGATGCAGGCGTTCCAGTGGATGATGATGAGGATGTACAAGACCAAGTTCCCAATCCTGAACATGTTGGGGTAGTTGGTCCTTGTCTCCGTGCGGTCAAAGAATTCGAAGAGCCGGGCCAACTTCAGGAGGCGGTTGAACCTCAGTTCTGGGTAGTTCATGCCCAGCTTAAAATAAGCCAGGTCTGTGGGGGCCAGGGACAACACGTCCAGCTTGAAGTGCAAGGTCTGTGTGTAGTGCTTCCACAGACGGCTGGCGTCCATGACCATCAGGCCTTGCTCCAGGAAGCCTGAGGAAGGAGACAGACCACGCGGGCATCAGAGAGGCTGCGTGCTTATGGTCACGGCCCACAGAAAGATATTTTACCTTGTGACTACACAAGATGTGGTGTTATATATACATAACAGAAACCATTTCCAAAAACCATACTCACTATTATTACAGGAAACGTGCTCTGGTATTTCCTATCAGATCATCTAATCTATTTTATTCAGTTAAAAATACAGATCAGTTAGGTAAATTTGAATGTGGATTGGGTATTTGATAGTAGTGAAGAAAGATTATTAAATTTTAAGAGATAAATGGAAGTTATATTTTAAAGAATGGGTCCTGGTTAAAGCTACATGCTAACATGGTTACTGTCTGAGATTCACTTTAAAAAAACCTCCATCCAAGAACAGGGTGTGGGAGGATAAATGAACCAAAATTAGCAAAGTGTTGATAACAGTTGGAGCTGGATGAGGGTACAGGGGGATTCATAATAGTGCTCTCTCAGTTTTGTATATGTTTGAAAATATCAACAATAACAACTTTAAAAACATTGGTCATGGCCTAGCAAATTGGCTTTACCAGTTACTAATGGGGCATGATCTTGCCCGTGGGAACTCCCTGGTGGTCCAGTGGTTAAGACTTCACCTTCCAATGAAGGCGATGTGGGTTCCATCCCTGGTCAGGGAGTTAGGATCCCAGGCCGGTCACTCAGCGCTTCTGGGCCCTGGTTTCTAAAGCAGTAAGATGGAGATAATCCAGCCCGTGCTTCTTGTCTCCTGCAGCAGTTCTCACAAGAAAACAAGACGTGCTTGGAATGCTTTGTGTATTATAAAGCTGCCCAAGGTTGTGTGGTGATCTGGTGGTGTTTGTATCCACAACCACGGCACAGTTTTTAGTTTAAAAACCTTGGAAGTGACAGGCAGGGCCTCTGGCAGCTTATGTGATGTCTTTGTGCAAATCAGAAAGAGGATCCTCAAGGATGCACAGCTTGGAGACTGAGGCATGGGTGGGGCTTTAGGCCTGGCTCACAGCTAGAGGTGGTTTTGTTACTGACTGGGGGTCTTTGGACTCTTTAATCAGCAGAAACTGGTGAGAGACCAGACCAGGAATTCAGGCAAGGCTTTACTGGGGCTCGGGCAGCAGCAGCACTAGGCAGTGAGACAAGTCACGGGCGTCCTTGCTCGCTCCCAGAGGCGGGGCTGGTTTCTTAAGTGGGGTGGGGGTGGGGGTGGGGGTGGACCTGTGGGTTGGGCTGGAGGTGTGGCTCAGGTGGTCTGCATATGGGGATAGTTATTTTTCATTTCCTATGCTGCTGCTGCTGCTGCTAAGTCGCTTCAGTCGTGTCCGACTCTGTGCGACCCCATAGACAGCAGCCCACTAGGCTCCTCTGTCCCTGGATTCTCCAGGCAAGAACACTGGAGTGGATTGCCATTTCCTTCTCCAATGCATGAAAGTGAAAAGTGAAAGTGAAATCACTCAGTCATGCCCAACTCTTAGCGACCCCATGGACTGCAGCCTACCAGGCTTCTCTGTCCATGGGATTTTCCAGGCAAGAGTACTGGAGTGGGGTGCCATTGCCTTCTCCGTTCGTTCCCTATAGATCCTTTGTATGCTGTTGCTGCACAAGCACTCTGGCAGAGGATCGCAGCTCACAGGCTGTCTTAATCTGAAGGAAATCACACCCTCCTAGGCCCTATTTCAGATTTTAGTTCTCTGTATATTTCACCTACTCTGAAAGCCATGGGTAACATACCCTGGCTCTTCTGACTGTCCACGAAGAGGAACCCCAAGGGCGACTGTTCTGGATCTCCCTGAACCTGCCCACAGGCCCCAGGCCCCACCCCCACACCCCCACTGCTGCATGCTGTGGGATCTAGGACATGGGGCCCGGGCCCACTCACCTGTCCGGGCTCGGACCAGCATATCCATGCCATAGAGGATGTCTGCTGAGTAGTCCAGGACCAGCCAAAGCATCAGGTGCTCGGACTGGAGCTCATCGAAACAGGCCCTAAAAAAGTGCAAGAAGGGCCATGTGGGGGAGGGCCCAGGGTGGGCAGCAGCGCTGTGCTACAAACTGGGGCTCAGTTCATCCCCCCAACAGCCCGGCCTGCAGGGCTGTACCCCAGCAGCTCACCCCGGCCTCGATGAGGGGCCCGGGCGCTCAGAAGCTTTTCTGCCTCGAGGTCATAGAGCTCCTAAGAAGACCTGAGACTGACCCCAAAGAGTGGGCCCTGTTGCCTCCTGACAGTAAGTGATATGATGGCCCCTTCCCCACACTGGAGATGGGGCAGTTTTTCCAGGCCTCAGTGGTAGAGTCAGATGAAGGGGCTGAGAACCTGCCCTTTCTGGGGCCAAAGAAACAACAAAGATACAACAACTTCTAGAGATTAACAATGGAACAAGTCACATCTCCCCCCACAAAATAGTAGCTCACCATGCATCCCAAACGGCTCAGAAAGCCCAAAGGCCCCCTCTGGTGTCTGCCCCCTGGTGGGTGAGGTTGGTCCAGACTGGGATTGACATATACACACTGCTATATATAAAATAACTAATAAGACAACTAATGAAGACTTATAGTATAGCTCAGGCAACTCTCTGTATGACTTACACAGGAAAACAAACTAAAAATCAGTAGATATATGTATATATGTAACAGACTCACTTTGCTGAACCCCTGAAACTAACACAACATTGTAAATATAATATATGCCAATAAGAATTAATAGAAAACAAACAAGAAAGCCCAAAGACCACAGCCAGCAGAGAACACCACCTGTTACCTACAGCCCCGTCCTGCAGGTCAGCTCAGGAGTGGCCCACCCCTCCCACTTCCCCTCAGGAGAGCAATAACTCACTCTTGCATCTTCCTCCTGTGACTCAATTAGGAAGGCTCCAGGGTGCCAGGCCCTTTGCTTTGATCTCAAACACAGGTCCCCACCGGTGCTCCCTCTTTAAGCCCTTCCTTATGGACAGAGCCCTGGAGTGCGGCATGGCAGCCCACTCCAGTATTCTTGCAGGGAGAATTCCATGGACAGAGGAGCCTGGTGGGCTACAGCCCATGGGGTCACAAAGAGTCGGATACTACTGAGTGACTGTGGACAGAGAGCCTGAGGCACACACAGCCGGAGGGCAGCCACCGGGCGCTCAGAGCTCTGTCCCTAGCCGCCCCTCCCGGCTACCTGCACACGAGCAGACACCAGTTGTAGAAGACAGGCACGGCGATGACAGTCAGCCAGTGGTAGTACATGTTGCTGGAAGGGTCCATAACAACGCTGTCCTTCTTCTTCCTGGGAACGCCCACACAAACAGCACAGTGTGTTGGAAGTCTGCAGCTCTGGAGGGGTTTAGAGACCTGGTCTAGCTTACAGACCCCAGGGCAGCTGTGGGCTGCAGCGGAAGAGATGACTTCCCAGATAGGGTCCTATCTATCTCAGCAGGGGTCATGTGGGTGTCCCTGTAGAGGGCCTTCTCTTCCACCCCCAGGAAGCCACGGTAACTCTAAAACCATGGTGATGACATTCCCACGTGCCCTGTGGTATCATCCACGCACTCCAGAGTGCCAGGGAGGAAAGTGGAGCACCGTGATGTTGGAACCACCTCAGGGAAGCTTTGGGAAAATGCAAGTTCCCAGGCCCACCCAGACCCCTCCTGGGCTGGGGTCTGGAAATGTGCATTTGACCCTTGCCCCAGGTGGTTCTGAGGCAGCTCCTCTCTGGACTGACCTTGGGATCCCGGGGGTCCCCTTTAGGAAGGTGCTCTGTCCACTTCACTAACTGCATTTGTGCAGATGTTCTAAAGCCTCACTTCCGAGCACTGGGGTCCTGCCTCCCACTGAAAACCACCAACCTGGGAATCACTGCAGTTATGTCAGCCAAGACTGAGTGGAAGAAATAGCTTAGGGTGCTTTCTACTTTCATTTTCAGGATTTTTGGAGGGTTAGAATTTATAGGTGGTACTGGAGATCTTTTCTTTGGGTCCACCTGTCTCCTCCCCCATGCCAACTCCCCACCATGCCCACTAGGCCTGCAGAGCTGCTCCTGTGCCCCAGAGGACACCCTGGGTTGCCTTTCTGGTTGCACCTCAACTTATCAAATGCAAGATCAGTTTCTCACTGACAGGGCTTTGGACATTCCCAACCAGCAACACTCATCATCACTGGGTTTGAATTAGTTTGTGAACATAGTATTTTCTAGTGACCGGGAGAGGGGCTCCACATACCCCAGCTGTGAAGATGACACGGTGGGCAAACAGAATGCCCCAGAAGAGGGCACCAGAGCAGGCTCCCAGGGAAGCCCCCAGCTGCCCACCCAGGGCTGCAGACCACCCTGCCTACCTACAAGCCCCACTCTGAGGTCCCCGACTTTCCCTGCAGAATGAAACCCACACATGGTCTCAGCAGGCCTGATCCCTGCCTGAGACCAAGTCCTTTTCCATAGCCCTAAGCAGCCCCCTCTCTAGGGCTGACCCTGAGGCCCCACGGAGTCAGCCTCTCTCTCCTCCCTGGGGAGGGACCGGGCGTGCTGTGACCCCAGAACTTCCCCTCTTTGGGGGCAGTTTCTCTTCGTACTTACTCCTCTTTCTTGGGGTTCTCCTTTTTCTCTTCCTTTTTCTCTTTCTCCTCCTTTTTCGCCTTGTCACTGGATGACACAGGGTGACACTTAGCAATTTTCATATACCATGGGGAGAGGGCAGGCCGCAGTGACCGAAGGAGAGGGCGTGGTGCAGGAAACTCATCTTTCCAGCACGTTGGGGTGAAGCGAGCTTACTGATTTCAATAATAGTAATGTCAGGAAGCTGATGCACAGAGAGGTCAGGTAACTTGCCCAAGGTCACAAAGCTCTTAGGTAGCTGAGTTGGGATACAAATGCTCTTAACTAGTATATATATTAAATGTATTGCATGTATGTGGTGCTAGCGGTAAAGAACCTGCCTGCCAATGCAGGATTTATAAGAGATGTGGGTTTGATCCCTGGTTTGGGAAGATCCCCTGGAGAGGGAAAAGGCAATCCATGCCAGTATTCTTGCCTGGAGAATCGGGGAGCCAGTCCATGGGGTCACAAAGAGTCAGACATGAGTGAAGCGACTTAGCATGTATGTATGTATGTATGTATCTATTTATCTACCCATCTATATTCTCAATACATAGACCTAGAGAAAACTTGGAGGTATATTTGCCGATATGTGAAGAGGGGCTTCTCTGATACTGGGGTTCAATTATTAACATAGAGTATACTTTTGTGGCTGTGTGCCATTCATGGGTGCTTTTCTGTGTCCCAAGTTTTTGACAATGAGCATATTAATAAATTGAGTAGAAACAAAAAGTTATAATTGGTAAATGAGAAGAGCCAGGACAGTCAGTCACCCCATCCTCTGTTCTGAATCTACTGATCTTTCAGCAGCTTAAGTCTTAATGCCAAAACACCAGCAGAGGGAGCTGCCCACAAGCTTATTGGGCACACTCAGCCCTGCTGGGAGTTTAATTACACCAGGCTCTGCCACCCTTGTTCAGGATTTGTGGCCTGGGTTACAAGCTTTGGCCTTTCCTCTGGCTACCAACCTGCTGAGGCCTAGGGAAGACCCCGTGCCATCCAGCTGTGTCCCAGAATGCAACCAGCACTGACCCAGGGGACCTGCACAGAGCTACGAATCGATGGTGGCTTTGACTGAGAACAATTTGATCAGGAGAAAGAAAATTTCAGAAGCCATGGACTAAGCGAAATGCCATAAATGTGGTGGAAGAGTGGGGGAAGGTGTCCATAAGAATTACTTCTGTATCTTTGTGCCCAGGTGGCCCCATTTGGGAACAGTTCCGTTTTGTCCTTTGGTCCTTGGACCCATGGTACGAGCCCATCTGAAAAGATTTATCAGAGCCTGATGCAGCCAACTGCACCCACCCCCATCCTTGCCCACATCCTAGCCCCAGGTCGGAGAAGCCTGGAGACCCACCCACAGGACCTCCGCCCAGTCCAGTATCCTGAGCCTTTACTCAACTGCAGGACTTTCAAGGGTGTTTGATGTCAGGTTTGCCTTGACATCAAGCATTTCGAAACAGCTATCATTTTGCATATTAAATCATTTTGTTTTTCTGACATTTGGGTCTCTGGATTTGATGTCCCAATTTATGTAAACAAAATGCAACTGAGGGGGAGGAATGCATTAGGAGTTTGAGATCAGGTCAACTCTTTGTGACCCCATAGACTGCAGCCCACCAGACTCCTCTGTCCATGGAATTCTCTAGGCAAGAATGCTGAAATGGGTTGCTATTCCCTTCTCCAGGGGGATCTTCCCGATCCAGGGGCTGAACCTGGATTTCTTGCATTGTAGGCATTATTACTGTCTGAGCCACCTGGGAAGCCCTTCTTGTTTTCACTTCAAGGGAGAAATGGATTAAGAGTTTGGGATTAGCAGATGTAAACTATTATATATAGCATGGATAAAGAACAACTGCATAGAACAGGAACCTATAATCAATCTCCTGTGATAAACCACAATGGAAAGGAGTCTGAAAAAGAATATATAAATATATAAGACTGAATCGCTCTGCTGTATACCAGAAATTAACACAACATTGTAAACTTATTTCAATTAAAAAAATAAATTTAAAAGACAACAAAAACAAAACAAAAAACCCAATGCAACTAATGTTCAAGGAGGAAAACAGAAACAAAAATTCTATCAGAACAAAGGGAAATAATCAGAAAAAGCCTTGGCATAGTTCTCTGTCAACTGGAAGTCAAGAAATTGGCATTGTTTGCTGATATTGTCCTCCTAGGCTCCAACTGAGACCCCCCCCTTCCCTACTTATCCCCATGGTGTTCCATAAAGGAAGGCTGGAGAATGGGGCACACATGTGCATGTGTTCACACATGTAAATGGCCCCACCACATACACACTCCCTGTTTGGGCTTTTGGATGGCATTGCCAGAATCACACATCAAACTTCTCTGCCAGCTCAGCATCAGGTGGTAGGAAACAATTGCAGTGGGCCAGGGTTTCAAGAGGTTGTTCTCTGGAAATATTTAAATTTCCTTTTTCCACTGATTACATCCTGATCACATCCTCCAAAGAGGCCCAAATTAGCCTTAAGACAAGAGCGTTCCCCTGGCACACAGGAGCTTGAGGACGTAGAATGAAAAGTACATTCTTATCATGAAGGAGAAGATCCACTGCTCAGTAAAGGGACTCCAGCTTTGCACCTTCAGATACATAGCAACAGAGGGTGCTGGCACTGAAAATGTTTACCCATCCAACTCCTTCGCTTTATAAATAAGAACAGTGCGAGACACAGAAAAGAGGACCTGCCCAAGGAAGTCTCACCGAATAGGTCCCTCCCCACATTTGTCCATGGGGACGGGTTTCCAATGCCAGGAGCAGGGTTCTAGCAGGGTCTGGGGGTGTGGCAGAAGCAGCAGGACTAAGGAGGGAGTCACAGCTGGCGTGTCTACAGGAGGAGGGCGGCGGTGGGGAGTGGGAGGGGGCAGAGGTACTCACTCCTTCTCCGAGTTGTTGCAGGTGTTGGTGTTGTTTCTGGCCAGGGGCCAGGCACTGCGGGAAGGCAAAGAGAATCTGAACTCGGTCCACTTGCTGGGGACCCCTTGCCCTCCGGCAGTTATTCTGGGACTCCCATCCCCTGTCTCCTGGGCCTTTCCACGCAGTTTTAACACAGGGAATTGTTATCGTTGGGGACAAACTTCTTTTGTGTGTGTGACCAGTTTGTGCTGGTGAATGCCTCAGAGTAGAGGAGAGGATGGACACTTGGGTAATGTGAGGATTCTGAATAAATGGGGAGTGCCTCTTTGAATCCCATCCAGCACCCTGGCCTCAATTCCTCTTGCATTTTAGCACATGCCAGGCAGTGCACCAGACGCTACGGAGGGCACGTAGGCCACCCAGCATGGTGCCCGCCCTCGGGTGCTTCTGGGGGAACAGGCTGAGCGCCTTGGGCCAAGGTGGACAGAGTTAGCAGCAGCAGCAGCACTTTTAGAGGGTGGGCAGGGATGAGGTTCTCACAGGGCCCCTCCCTCAGACACCCCATCACAGGGGTCGCTTCCGATTCTTAGGGCAAAAAATAGACTGAGGGCAGAGCTGCCCCAGGGTTCAGCCCATCCTCCCCACCCCGGTCCCCAACATTCACCTTAAAACTTCAGGGCCCACTACCCAGATCTATGTGAGAATCTTGTAGAAGGCGGGGATTGGTTTTGCACCCAGCGATGTTTATTTAAAGCTGGACTGGCCAGTTCTTGATGGTGTTCTTTAGGAAAAGGCGTGATCCTTGTGAGCTCAACTGCCAGTTCACGTGTGTGACAGCTGGTTTAAGAAAGCCAGCCTGGCCTCACAGGGCTGGAGGGCGGCTTGCCTGTCTGTGGTCACTGCAGACCAGTGACAGGACAGGAGGTCTGCGGGCCAAAGCCAGTGCCTGGGCCACTCCAGACTGACTCTAGCACCTCTCCTCTGATGTCGAACATCCGGCCAAATACTTTTTTTGGTACTTCTGCCCATGCCTCCCTCCCTCCATTCAGAATGTGGCTCTAATTGCTTTTTTGGGGATTAATTTATCACCTGAAAACCCCCCGAGAAATCAAAGCTGTGCTATTACAAAGAAAAGTTTAGGTGTCTGGGGTGCAGTGGCATGTGTTTGCCACACCCCTGTGCCCATAATCTCATTGGGCCCAACCCGTAGGAGAACTAAGACCCATTTCTGCATACATTTTGCTTTGCTAATAGGACTTGGCCTTGGAAATTCAAGGTCTTCTTCCACAAGGAAGCCTCCCTGACTACTCTGCTCCCATCCTGCACCATTGCATTCACCTGCCCACTCTGAACCTTCCAGTGAGTTAACCAGGCATTGGTGGCAAGTTGGGGCCTGGCCCTGATGGGGTCCTAGCTCAACCCTCCACTTATCTGGTCACACAGGGAAATGGACACAGTCTAGTGTTCGTCTCCATGAATCTCAAGTTGCAGAGAAGACAGTTTGATCAGTTAAGCCAAGGAAGTCTTTGCTTGCCCAAAAGGAACTGAACCAGTTTGTTGACTTGCTAACAAACCTCCTTCCCTCCCTACCCCTTCTCTGCTCCCTGCACCCTACCTCCCTGCCACACACCACCTTTGCCCTACCCGGCTTCTCCAAGTTCCCTTCTTCCTTGGCCTGCATCCCTCCTCTCTGGCTCAGCAGTGAACAGCACGTGTGCCTTGTGGTCCTAGAGCTCCCTCACAGGGATGCTCAGCTCTGGGAACCTGCACGTGTCCCAGCGCTCAGGCCCTCCACAGCACCCTTCTCACAGCCCAGCAGACCAAGGGTTTGTTGTCCAAACTCGTGTGAAACAGTAGCCCGGAAACGCTGCTCCACTGGACCTCTGCCTCTCAGCCAGCAATTCTCATGCCTTCCTCAGCAGGGAAGACTCGTGCAGACCTCCTAATGTCACTAGCAAGACATTTCTTTGAACTGTCATATTTTATCTTAAGCATGCTTGTGTATCTCGCACATTTCACAATGTACTGCATAACCTGTAATAAAAATATACCCCACCCTACCCCCCAATCTGGAAATAAAGCTGAAGCTCTGAGAAGATCCATCCTGTTTTCCCCAAAGCTTCAGAGCCTTCAGTCCCCAGGGGCTTTCTCTGCCTGTTTGAGGTGCCACATCTGAGCCTTTCTGTTCCTTTAACTCAAAAACAGCATTTTCTCTATCAAATTACATAGGGACTGTCGGTTCTGCAACAACCATGCTTCTTTTCACCCTTATTTTTATGTCTTTTAAATCCTGACATGACCTAGAGAATTCAGCTTAGAGATCTTGTCCAAGCCCCCCTTTCCCTTAAAGTGGGTTCTGAGCAAGTGTCCTCCCATTTGTGAGGCTGAGAGGAGGTCTGCTCCCCCCGCAGGCTTACTTCTCCTACTGCTACAGGGTCCTAAAGAGACCTTCTGCTGTTAATCGACACCTGATTCAATCCGTGGTGGCTCAGTGGTCTCCCACTGACCAGAAGCTGGGTGCTTCTCAAGAGCACTAGAGAGGAGGGAGAGGGGAGGCAGCAGCTCTGTGTGGGGTGGGGGAGCAGGGGATATCAGTCTAGCCCCTGCAAACTTCTCTGCGTGCCTGCACCCCACAGCACCAGCCACAAGCTCCCCGCTGGGTAGGGGGCCAGGCAAGGTGCTCAGAGCCCTTGTTCTGCAGACCCTTCTCCTAATGAAAAGCAAACACTCTCCCTATCCCCCCCAGGCCCACCTATCGTCCCCTCATTGTTCTCAACCTAACCTGGGGTTGGAAGGTTCCCCTTGAAAGTTCTAACCAACCTTCAGATCTTTTCCCCAGAAGAATGCACCTATACCCATCCATAAAATTGTGGGTACTATGTAGGTACTCCCCGAGGCTCGTGGTACAAAAGCCTCAGTTTTCTAGCAAGAGAGGTCACAGAGCAGTGTAGGATGAGGGTCCTTTGATGGAGAGACTGGTGAGGCCAATGTCCTGCAGGTGCGATTCTGAAGACACCAGCAGCAGGGGGTGCTAGGGGGGCTCTGCGGAGGACAGGGTCAGAGCTCAGTTGAGGCTGGGGCCTCAGGTTAAAGGGCTTCATCTCCTGCAGGGCTTCTTGAAGTCTGATGGAGATGGTTAGAGCATGCAGTCTAACCCCAGAACAGACCCTTTCTTCAGGGAATACCTGGGCATCGACGTTCCAGGCCACATGCTGGGTTAATCCACACTGGCCCACACGAGCAGCAAGCGCTTCCAGCCCCATGTGGTACAGGTGGCCCCCTCTCCCTTACCTTCTCCCTCTGTCTGGTGGCTCCTGGCTGCCCACATTGAACTGGACATGGCTTTCTCGGCTAGACACCTCTTGGAGCTCAGCTCCGCGGAAACGCTCCAGGAAAGAGTCGGGCCTCTGGTCCTCCTGGTGTAAGTGCCTGGCGCTCCAGGCACGGAGCGAGATGATGAGGCGTGACAACCTGGAAGGATACAGGTGGGCAGCCAGGACGTAGTAGAAGGAGGCGGAAGCCCCCTCCCAGAGGGTGGGGCAGGGGCAGTGATGCAGGCAGGACAGGATCCCCCGGCAGGCGGCAGGCTCAGGTTTGACCCCACCCCTGCCCCCCACTCCCCAGAACCGCTTCTTCCTCCTTCCTCTGCCACCTGGGATGGAGCTTCCTCCATAAGGGATACTATTTTCATTGTGGCTTTGTCACTTTAATGCCTGGACTCCATCAAAGGCATGATCCTTCCACTGGGGCCTTAGCAAGTTTTTCTGCTCATTTTTCCTTTTGCCCCATGTAGAGCTCTTTGTTATGACTGGTAAGCAGAGGAACAGTAAAAAAAAAAATACAATTTCCAAATAGGGATAAAATTCAGAGCCAGTTTAATGGAGCAAGCACCCAGATACAACCTAGGTTTTTTCCCCAACCCTTGTCCTATGAATTGCTGTCCATACAAACTTTTGTTTTGTCTCCAGGCCTGTGGAGAAGTCCCTCTGCAATGTGCACTGACCTCTGTCTTGGAGCAGATCCGGTCCAGGCCTCAGGCACCTGAACCCAGGCAGCCCGCATGCCTAGAGCGCATCTAAGCTCCAGCTTTCCCTGTAAAACCTTCCCTCAGCCCCATCTGGTACAGGTGGCCCCGTCTCCCTTACCTTCTCCCTCTGTCTGGTGGCTCCTGGCTGCCCACATTGAACTGGACATGGCTTTCTCGGCTGGACACCTCTGAACTGCCTCTCCTGCCCCTTTATTCTCCAAATCTGCAACCCCATCCTCATCACCATTTCTTCCTAAGACTTATCTTCTTTCTGCCTCTGTCTCCTTATTCCCAAGCTGAGGGCAGAAACCAGTCACTTACCTGGTGGGACCCTGGCTGGTGAAGGAGCTTTGCCTGGATTCAGCCAGTCCTCTAGTCTCCATGGCAATGCCTTCCTGCAGTTCTGACGATGTCTCCTCGCATGGCAAGTGGGTCCTAGGAAATCAAATATGCAGCAAGCAAAATTGATTTCCAGCTCATCCAACTCTTGGACATGTTGAGGATCGAGATGGCCAGATGCTCTGCTTAAAGAGGAATGCCACTGTCAGAGATCCTCACCCCAGAGCTCCACCCTTCAGTTCATGCTCCAGCAGATCCTGGCTTTTAGGATAATGTGGCCTTTACTTTATGGCAAGGAGGCCACTGCCCATAGCCTAGGCGAAAGGGGCCAGCCAGCAGTAAGTGGTCCTTACTAGAGCACCGAGGGCAGGGAGTTGGGGTGGGGGAGGTACTGTGCCTGCCTCTAGAGCCAGAGCAGTTGTTTCCACATGAGGATTCCAGAACAAGGATTTTGGTTCACACACATCTCTGCATGCTGAAACCCTTTCTCCTAAAGCCAGATCAAGTGCCGCCTCCTTCAGGAGGTCTTCCCTTGCCCTCTGTCCCAGTGTGTATGTGCTGCAGGAAACCACTGATTAAGAGGAGGGTCCTGAAATATTGTAATGAATTGGCTTCATATTTGTATAGTGCTTTCAAATGAAAGTCCACTTCTGCTGTGCCCTTTTGCCAAGGTAGGGGCGGAGGACCTTCCCTTGAGCAATTCAGGGCAAAAAGTCTGAGCATTAGCAGAGCCTAGTGTTTCTTGAATTTCCTGGAATAAGAGCTCTCTGCTGGGGCCTGTTTTCATTTCTTTCCCTTTAAAACTTCCTGGGGCTGAAGTCTGATCAGCCTGATTAAAAGCCATCCAGGCACTGGCCTCTAAGGATTTGCACTTCATCCTTTGAGTCTTGAAGAGCCCAAGCAAGACAAATTAATTCGATCACATGACCTATTCCAACCTAATCAGCCTTCTTAACAAGGTGGCAACACGGTTGAAGAAGTAAGCAGGAATTACTGTCAGGGTAAACGCTCTGTGTCTCCCTAGTGAGTGATCAGAAGTCAGAATTCCACAACCCAGCCGCCAAGCTGCTGCCTCTTCCTTTCTGCAACAGCCCTGCTGTTTCCAGCACAGGGCGGGGGGTGGGGGTGGGGGGCTCACTACCACACCTTGGCTCCTCCAGGCAGTCCCTGCTCAGCCCTGATGGCCAGCAGGTTCTTCTCTCCCTCAGCTTCCCCATATCGAGGATACTTTTTTTTTTTTTTTTACTGAAAACACACAGAGTGACACATAAAGTACCTGCCATTTATTGACTGCTTACTGTACGTCAGCCACTTACATTTTATCACTTAAATCATATAACAATGTTATAAGGGACGAAACAGGTTCAGGGAGATTAAGTAACTTTCCCAAGGTCACGTAGCCAACTGGAAAAACTGAGATTTGAATGCCATGCCATCCCATTTCAAAGCCTGCTGTCACCCATTCATGAATCTGCCTTCTGTATTTTCTAATTAAAGCAAAAGTTGAATAGGACATGGCTGAGGCAGATGGTGACTGAAGCTATGAAATTAAAAGACGCTTGCTAAGCTTGCTAAGGAATAGCTATGACCAACCTAGACAGCATATTAAAAAGCAGAGACATTACTTTGCCAACAAAGGTCCATCTAGTCAAAGCCAGGGTTTTTCCAGTAGTCATGTATGGATGTGAGAGTTGGGCTATAAAGAATGCTGAGCACCGAAGAACTG
The DNA here is from genome assembly GCF_029378745.1 of Bos indicus. NCBI lineage: Eukaryota > Metazoa > Chordata > Mammalia > Artiodactyla > Bovidae > Bos > Bos indicus. The sequence continues at coordinate 3,550,674 of NC_091770.1, read as the reverse complement.
ATGCTTTTGAAGTATGGTGTTGGAGAAGACTCTTGAGTGTCCCTTAGACTTCAAGGAGATCAAACCAGTCCATCCTAAAGGAAATTAGTCCTGAATATTCATTGGAAGGACTGACGCTGAAGCTGAAACTTCAATACTTTCTCGATTTGATGTGAAGAACTGACTCATTGGAAAAGACCCTGATGCTGGGAAAGACTGAAGGCGTGAGAAGGGGATGACAGAGGATAAGATGGTTGGATGGCATCACTGACTTGATGGACATCAGTTTGAGCAAGCTCCAGGAGTTGGCGATTGACAGGGAGCTTGGCGTGCTGCAGTCCGTGGGGTCACAAAGTCGGACACGACTGAGGGACTAAACTGAACTGAGGACTGAGTTCTGTAGCATGCCACTAGAGACATAATTCTAATTCCCCTAGCTGCACTATGTGGGCATGTTTTTTTTTATTGCCAAAGCACCTAATTAAATTCTCTCTCTAATCTCATAAGAGACCACTCACACCTCAACCTTATACATATAAGAGACCCTATCAGGACTTCCCCTGACAGGGGATAAGAATCCATCTGCCAATACAGGGGACATGGGTTCAGACCATGGTCCAGAAAGATTCCACACACTGCGGAGCAACTAAGCCCATGCACCACAACTGCTGAGCCTGCGTGCTGCAACTAGTTAAGCCTGTGCACCTAGAGCCCATGCTTTGCAACAAGAGAACCAACTGCAATGAGAAGCCTGGACACCGCAACAGAGAGTAGCCCCCACTTGCTGCAACTAGAGAAAGCCTGCACGCCAAAACGAAGACCCAGTGCAACCAAAAATAACATTAATTAATTTAAAGAGAGAGACCCTATCAGAGGCCCTGCTACAAGTAGGAAGCTACAATTCCCTTGCCCTTCTAATATTGTCCACAAAGCTGGGAATGCATGTTCCAAGGCACCGGGTCAGTTACAGGAGGAGGAGGCAGGGGGACAAGTGAATCCATCTCTCCAATCCCTGGTTTCGAGCAGCTGGCATGCCTGGGGGTGGGGAGCTGGAGGTGGGGGCAGCAACTGGCAGCTGGGCTGGAGCTCTGCATGGCCTGTGTGCCCGGAAGATCTGGAGGTGGTCCCCAGGACGAAGCTATTCTGTCCCCACCAGCTCCTCAGGGAGCTCCAGGCACCAGGCAGTCAGCCCAGCATTTCTGCCTAGTCTGGTTTCTGCTAATTGTGTGGGAGCACCTGCTGAGAGCAGATTTACTTGCATCCGCAGCAGAAGACTCCATGTGCATGACATCAGGGTTTGTGGGTGAGTGAGAGGGGCAGAACTCACCCCAGATTTCAAAGCAGGCCTGCAGCTGGCAGCAGTGAGAGCCACTGCATGTGGCCTGGACCTACGGCATCCACTGGAAGGGGAGGCAGCAAAGTGGGGGACCCAGAGGCCTGGGTTTGAGTCCCTACCCCAATGCCTATTAGCTAGGTGTACTGCAGGCTTGTCACTTACCCTCCCTGACTTTAATTTTCCTGGTCTTCGAAAAGGAAACAAAGGAAAAATTGATTTCATAATGACTTGTTCAAACACCCAAGTCCCAAAAGGCACATTTAGTTGTGAGGAACAGGAAGGGTCTTATATGATGTAAGTCCAAGGGACCCAAGGGGCTTTTTTTTCTGGATGCATCTCCTTAATTGTTTCTTGATGCACAAAGTTCTACCCTGATGTCTTTCTTCTAGCTCCAGAATCTCTACCCTTTTTAAACGCCTGGGAGATATCTAAATAATAGCAAATCCAATGAGTTACTCCTCAGAGAAACTGATTTCACAAGGTAGACAGAAGGGGAGATGGGGTGGGAGGAGAGGAAACAAATGTCTGAGGTGACATTTTGAGTCCCCAAGGACACACAGGTACTGCTGAAAGGGAGGACCTTCTGCCAATCACTGCAAGATCAGAGATTCAGAACCTCGAAGGGAAATACAGAGGGTGGAGACTGGGGGCCAGGCCCCGTCCTGCTAGCTGGCTGAGGAGCTAGCTGAGGACTTGACAGGCCTCAGGCTCTATAGAACAAGCAGATCAGGCCAGGACAACCTGACATTGCCTCCCACTCACAGACTCCTTCTCAGTGGTGATGCTACCTCTACAGGAAGAAGCCCTGGGAAGTTGGTAATTAGCAAGAACAAGGACAACTGGTGAAACACAAGAAACTGTTTTGAAAGACAAGGTCATTTTCAACGCGTAAAGCTCATCTTCTGTGTTCATTTATACAGAGGAATTCATGTCCATGAGGTGAGGCTTTTTTGTCACTGGAGGAAGCAGAGGTTCTCATCAGAATGGAAACCGGTAACTAACTTTGTGCTCTGTGGATCTGGTGTCTTCCTCTAGTGACTCTGGGGACATGCGAGTGAACAGAAGTGACCTTTTAGAACAAGGGTGGAGAGTGTGACACATTATTTTTCTTCTCCTCCCAAGCCCCGAGGAACTAGAGTGACGGGCAGGTGCTGCCCCAGCCGCATGTGACCAAGGAACCGAGGTCACTGCATTTTTGCCTTCGGTCCTGGGGAAGCAGGTTGCAAATGGTTTTCTTTTGTGATAATTGCTTTGGGCTCTGCTCAGGAAGCAGCACGAAGAAGTCTCCTCTTCTTTAGGACATGACCCTCTATGCCCAAAAGCTCATCTAAAATAGCTACACCAGGAGATTGCTCTGGGGGTTGAGGTGTCCTTGGTGCTAGCTGCAATTCTCTGCAGCAGGTTCTGAAGTCTTTATTGCATTATCTGCAAAAATATGCCAGGGAGCTCTTAAATAATTGAGTCAATGAAACAGATCTAAATAGAAAGAGCAAAATGCAGGATATTTTTATTTCTGGTCTTTTCAAGGTGTAAATTTAATTTTTTTGTGTTGTTGTTCAAAGGAAACATTTTGATCCTTCCTTATGACTCTTCACAAGCAAAATGATCTCAGTGATTTAAAAGAGAAATGGAAACCGGTCTCTAATTTGGTGAAAGAGCTGGGAAGAGAGATGTCTCAGGGGACAGGAAGATGACATCTTCCCTCTTTGGGGGGCCCTCAGCAAAGGGCCAACCAACACACAGGTTCCCAGCACAGCTGTGTGGTATCACTGAGGATAAAGAGTGATTCATATTTAAGGACACCCGTTTGTAATTATCTCTCCAAAAGCTTTCTAAAAGGATTGGAATTTCAAGGCAAAGATCTGATTTGTTCAGATTCCATTTCCTCCCTCAAAATAGCGATTGGAAACTTTAAAAATTTTATGTGACTGTGTCAAAATCCTTTGCTCAAATAAATCTTACAGGGAAAATTGGTCTGTCCATAGGCAGATATTAGGCTGCTCTGAGAAGCAGGGGAGGGGCCTGGATGCAACTTTCTGGCCCAAGGCTGTACCATTCCCAGCGTGAACTCCTACTCTGAATCCTCAGTGATGCTAAGGAACCATTCTGGAAACTTTTGTTAACCCACTCCTGCCTCTGTGAGCTAATGCTTCTCGTGAAGGAAGCTTTTTTCCTGTCTCTCCTTTTGAGATCTCTCTAGTGTTTCCATGGGATTCTGTACTAATCTGTCAACAACATGCTGTTGGGCATGGCCCCCAGTGGGGCTCAGTGAGACTTGGCTGCTGGTCAGGCTGAGACAACCTGATGTGGACACAGGCAGGAAACAGCCCATCCAGGTGTCAGGGCAGCTGGGGCTATCGGAGGTCAGAGGGGCCAGAAAAGGCTTCAGCCTGGGACACAGAGAAGACCCATGGAGGTGAGCATCTCCAAGACCAGCAGGGAGCGGTGATAAGGGCTTACTGCATGGCAGGGGCTGTGCCATGAGCTTTGCCTTGTTTTAACCTCACTGCTGCTCTCTGAGGTCAGAACTAGCATATTTTGCAGATGAGGAAACTAAGGCTTGGAGCTGTTGATCAGCTTTTCAGAGCCAGTTTTCAAACCTGGCAGAGTGGCCTCAAGCTTGTGCTGTTGGTCACCATGCTGGCCTGGGGATGCAGAGCAGGGGAGGGGGGGCATGGCATCACCCGGGGGAGATGGCAGAGAGGACTGTCCAAGGGCAGCATTTCAGAGCCCCTGCTGTGTGGCGGACCCATTCTCTGAGTGTGCATGGGCTCAACCTGAGCTCACAGAGAAGCTCTGGGAAACCAGAGGCTCTTGAACAGCCTTCAGACCAGATGGGACTTGCTGGCCACCTGCTGAGGCAGAGCCAGGATGCGTCGGGCAGAGCTGGCCCGTGTGGTGGTGGTGTGAGTCGAGCAGGCATTCTGGGCAGGAGCCCCAGCCCACCTGCTGGGCCTGCCTTCTCTTGACTCTCCCACTGGGAGAAGCCAGACAGACCCCAGGGAGCTTGGATCTCAGAGATGCTCTGGCTATGTCCTGCCTGAAGCAAAAGGGAGCAATGGGGAGAAGTTCCATGTTGCTTCACATGCTCCTGATCCTGACAGCCTCTGTCCTTCTCCCTGGGGCCCAAGATCCTAGGAGCCTCATGTCTCCAGGGAGCCTGACTTTCTTGTTGTGTGCCATGCTTGGACCTATTTTTTTTTTTTTTTTAGTTGCAGCACGTGGGATCTGGTTCCCTGATCAGGGATGGAACTCAGGCTCCCTGCATTGAGAACTCGGAGTCTCAGCCACTGGACCACCAGGGAAGTCCCCCTTGGGCCTTTTTTCCATTTTATTGCAACCCTCTTTGAAGCCCCTCTTCAGCCCCTTCTTCAGGGGTTTTGTCAGCTCTGATGTGGGAAAGAAACTATTAATATATACCAAAGTTTGAATAGCAGATAACTGTCCTAACAGTGTTCTTTTCCCTTTTAAATAAGGGCAATGCCTTAAGCTAAAGGAAGGAGCCCTCAGTTATGGAACACAGATATTGATGGTCAGCCAGTTAGCAGGGAGAGATTTGAGTAGGGTGAGAATTTATGATGCCCCTGAGTCATATAAAATTTCCTGGGTCTCAGCACCAACTTGCAAGAGTAGGAGGGAATAAACATCTGTTGGCATGCTTTGAGACTTTCCTTCCTTTGCCTGAACCCCAGAAAGTGGGGATCCAAAGACTGCATAAGTTTGCAGTGATGGGGAAACTACTGTCCATCACTCATAAGCAGAGTTTGCTAAGGACCTGGGACAAAGAACTGGACACACAAAAATGAGATGTGCATCTGAGAGAGGAAGAGACATACACAAGTGGGTGAGGAAAAATGGTGGAGGAGGGCCAGTGCCAGGGATGCAAGGACTGAGGGACTGTCGGTGCGTTTTGGGGCCTTAGATAATGTGCAATTTACATGGGCGGGAGAAGTTTTCAGTGCTATATAAGTGGGACAAAAATAACATTAATATTGGAAATACAGTTTCTCCTGGTTTAACTCAATTGACTGACAATTTAAGAAGCATCAAAAAAATGTAAGTCTGTCTGTACCAAATAGATACTCACATTTCCCAATGCTGCTCCATTTTACAATTGAAGAATCTGAGGCATAGAGGGTTTAGTGCATTTTCCCAGATCTCCCAGTAAGTTAGGAACAGGGCTTGAAGTAGAGGCCCCAGATTTCCAGGTTACTGCCTATGTCGGACATCATCGATGGTGCTGATGGCTTTGCTGGCAGGCATGGCCCCTTCCCCCAAGTCCATGAGCATGACTGAGTCCTGACCCTCCCCTGGAAATGAGGGGCAGGGCACTGGATTGGTACTCCACCCCAGTGCCCAGGACACTGACTGGTGCAGACAGAGCCTGATAAATGTTTGATGTACACAAGGCAAAGTGTGGCACTTTGGGGACGTTTTCACAGTCGTGTTTAATCTGCTGCATTTTAATCTTCATTTTCTTGCCTTCCCAAAGTTATGTAACTTTTGGAGCATTTTCCCACATCTCTAAAATGAGAATAAAAACTACTTCAGTGTGGGTTGGGAGGAGTCATGCAGTTAGAAGGAGTGCTGTGAACAGCCTCCACCCTCCAACCTGTCCTGCCCACAGGCTAAGGCATTCTTTCTCCCTGGTCAAGAGCAGCTATGGGAACAATTTGTTCCAGGCATGAAGTTAAAGCCCATCCTACCTGCTGAGACCGTTTTCAATGCAATCCAGATCTCTGTCCGTGGTCCTGACCGAGGGGTGTGTCCTGGTGCGGTGGGAGTATTGGGTGCTAATCTTGGCCATCTTCTTCCTGTGTCACATTCCACCCCAAGGTGGCTGCTGAAACATGAACATGAACCAGATATGTCGTCAGGACGAGGAAGTAACTGAACACCCAGCTCGTTTGGGAGGGCTGCTCCCCAGACAAGCCCTGGCACACGTCCTCCTCCATCTCTCTCACAACTCCTGCCACAGTGTTTTAGTTGGCTCTCTCTGGGTTCTTCTTCCCATTCAGAAGCACAAAGAAGGTCTTTTACTCCTTTGTATAAGCTGCATGCCAAGAACTGCTCAAAATTAAATGCTGATCAAACAAATGAATGAACTTGGTATCCAATGTAAGAAAGCTAAACCCTCATGATTCTCTTCAATGATGCAGTGTCCCTCTTAACTCTGACTTTGTGGTGGCTCAGTGGTAAAGAATCCACCTGCCAATGCAGGAGACACTGGTTCAATCTCTGATCCATGAAGATTCCCACATACTGTGGAGCAGCTGAGCCCAGGTGCCACAACTACTGAGCCTATACTCTAGAGCCCAGGAGCCGCAGCTGGGCTCACATGCTGCAGATACTAGAGTCCGCACACTAGAGCCTGTGATCTGTAACAGGAGAGGCCACTGCAGTGAGAAACTTGCTCTGCAACCAGGGCAGCTTCATTGCCCTCACAGCAGCGAAGACCCAGCAGAGACAAAAATAAACAATTTTTTAAAAGTAAAAAAAAAAGTCTGACTTTGTCATTTTCCTATATTTATCTTATAATTTTGCTCATTTTATAGCTCCCCCAAATCTTGTTTTAAAACAAAGCATAAAAAGCCTAAATACTTGACATTTATAAAAACTTTTAAACAAGATCTTCAACCTGATACACACTTCATCTCATTTAATCTTCAAAATAAACTCATCAGACACATACAATTTCTGTCTCTATTTAAAGATGACTAAATTGAGATCCCATTGCTGACCATGAATACTCTCCCTTCAGCAAACGGTGGAAGGTACCCCTCTGATCGATGAGAAAACTGACGTGAGTGCACAGCTAGCATGATGAAAACAGCAGACCAGTTGCATGATTTCTGATCAAAATTCTGCAGGAGGAAAATAAATTCCTGAGGATAGTTTTTCTGAGGCAGATGAGCACAGGCTCTCTTGAGCTGCTGCATGGCTTAAGTGTGTCAGAAGTCAGTTGAGACCACTCCAGAGAAAAATGGTGATTTCCAGAAATAGCCCAGTGGCTCACTCCAGAACTAAATTAATTTCATATCCAAAGGAAGGTCGGTGCAAGGACCCCAGAGCACTGCACCAAAGTACCTAACATAGATGTGGTCCGTGCTCATCACATGTTACTCAGGGAGGTGAAGATATTGGCTTAGATAGTCCTGGTTCATCTCTGAGATTTGATAGCTTAAGTCCATGATTTAATTAAAATTTTTATAGTTTTCTCAATAGACAAAAAATGGTTTTGGTTTTTGAAAACGATGTTCATTTATGTAACTTAGTTTCTGGCTGACCACAGGAGATACAAAGAAGTATAAGACAAAGACAGTTCTCAAGGATCTTACAAGTGGGGCAGATGACAGATACCAAAGAGTCCTGCTGGTTGTGTCAAGAGCTTGGATTCTACTCTAAGCCCAGCAGGGACGTGGTCAGATGTGTACAGGTTATTCTGGCTGCAATGGGGAGGATATATTCAGGGAACACGAGCAGCTAAGTGCTGCAGTATCTCAGGCAAGAGACAATCGTTGCCTGGACTAGTTTGTGGTAGTGAATCAAATATAATAAATTTAAAAACTAAATGGATAGGAGCATGGGGACATGGCAACTGATCAAGGATAAATGAGGGAGTCATGCTGCCATGACTGTGAGGGTGCGGGGTTGGTGGTGCTGCCCACTGAGGCAGGGACTGGGGAAGGAGGAGGGCTGAGGAAGAGAGTGATTCTGGTTTGAGATACCTGTGGAAACTGTGATGCCAACAAATGAAACAAGAATCTCCCATTAAAGAAATACATCTATAATTTGAAATCATCCATCCAGCGATTTTTTAACTGAGCCCTGACTGTACTCACTTAAGTGCCAGGCAATACGCTAAGAGCTAGGGTTTTATTAGAAAACAATATGCAGCTTTGTCCTCAAGGAGCTTACAGTGGGATCTAGAGAAACTCTTAAAGAAGTCTGGGACTCTGTCAAAAACCTATCAAAATTACTCTTTGTACATTTCCAGGAAAATTGTTCCAAAGAAAAATGTGATTGCCTCCAGTCTGGACCCTTTCCCTGAACTGCCCTCTCCACCCTGGGCTCAAACCCTGACCTGATGCCACTGAATGGAGGCCGCACTTCTGGACCCTCGTAGACCTGCCCGCTGTGGAGAGCTCCTGCATGGCAGGCACAGAGTAGGTGCTTGTGTAACACTGTCTCCTTTAACCCCCCCAGCAGCCTCCCTTTTCCAATGAAGAAACTGAACAGGTGAGCAGTTTCCCTAATGTTATTGCTTGAGACCTGGGCCAAGATGAACAAAAATCTGATTCCAGAGCCTGATAGCGTAAAGTCTGTGGGTAGAAAAGAACTGGCCCTGCTTTTTGGCCTAAGCAGTAGGGCCCCTGCCTGGGGTCCCATTCTTTAAAGGACCCACTCTGACCACTTTCCAACCACAGCCCATGACCAACGGGACATAGGCTGTGCTCTGGATGCCCTGGACCCCCAAATTCTCTGCCCAGCAGGCTGTGGACCGGCTCTCGAGACTGCTGGGGCCTCTTCCCAGGTCTGTCTTCCTGAGAAGTGTGTCAGTGTTCACGCCCTTAGACTTCCAGGTAGCTCAGGAGGAGCTGTTTGTGCGGGAGGGTTAAATGGAGCTTGGACGTGTGGGGAGAATGCCCACGTGCATGTGTGAAAGTCTCCCCTGTGACTTGGGATAAACCCAAAGGGAAAAGAAGGGGGCAAACCATGGATGGGAGACTGGAGATCAAATCTCCCCATGCTACCATGTTCTGAGGCCACTGTGACACGTGTGCAAACCCAGAAGTGCTAGACTGCAAGCCCTCCTTGGGCAACCCTTGACTGATAGAACCCAGAACCAGGGATAGATATTCCCCTCTTTTGTCCCCTCAGGAAGACAATTCAGACCTATATTCTACAGGGATCTTTGGAGAAGCCCTGGAAGGATCTAACCAGCTGCCCATAGTGGTCATTAGTTTGATAATCTACACTTGGGGTGGTTTCCCCTTTTTTCCTTGTTTTGTCTTCGAAGACTCTTCTTTTCCTTGGAACCACTTTCCCCAAAAAGCTGCCTGCCAGTATGCCCTTACCCAAAATTCTGTGGGTTCTTATGGTGAGAGGAGGGAATTACCTCAACTCAGAGAATGTTTTTCAGTTATTTAGACATGGTAAGTGGGCACTTGACCCAGACCTCTCAAAGGTTAGAAGTAATCTTTTTTAATTCTGTGTTCTTTATCCAGGAGAACAAGGTTGGGTAGGGCAGGGCAAAATGTACATAATTAAAGGAAAATGTTAGTTTAAGATAAATCATAAGATCTTTTCCCCCAATTGTTTCATAAATGTCATAATGGTTGTCTTTTTACAATTACTTAAAAGCATAAGGATCCAAACAAGGTCTATATATTCTGATGGCTTGATGTGTCTCTTTGGTATTTTTAAATCTAAAGTTTCTATGCATTTCTCTTCTTTCTTTTTATGGAAAAAACCAAAACTGCTTGTACTATTGAGTTTCCCACGGTATGGATTTTTGCCAATTCCAATTTTACAATGTTTCCCGTAAATTGGTAGCTGTACTCAGGATGCAGTTAAATTTGGGTTCCATATTTTTTTTGCAAGAATATTCCTTTGGGTGATTTTAGCAGCCATTGGTGATCATTGATTCATTAGGAGTTGCATATTGGTGATATTCTACCATTCCATCTTCATAAGTTAGCTGAAATATTCTTAAAAAAAGAAAATTTGATACTATTTGGCTGCTCAATAGTACGACTCATACAGGAAAGGCAGGTACATGCATGCTAAGTCACTTCAGTCGTGTCCGACTCTTTGAGACTCTATGGACTGTATAGCCTGCCATGCTCCTCTGTCCATCGGATTCTGCAGGCAAGAACACCATCGTGGGTTGCCGTGCCCTCCTCCAGGGGATCTTCCTGACCCAGGGATCAAACCCGCATCTCTTATGTCTCCTGCATAGTCAGGCAGTTTACCACTAGAGCCACATGGCAAGCCCAGGAAAGGCAGAATAAACATTTAATTCAATCCAAGTAATTCCCCAACCACCCAAGTGCTTTCACATCTCTTGGTCCCACAAACTCTAGGAGAACTCACAGATGAGATCATGAAATTAAAATCAGTAATACTGAGGCTCTGTTGAGAATGGAAACCACCATCCAGCCAGGGTCCCCTGAGTGTGGGACACCTGAATATCCATTATTTGTACATCCACAGGAACCTTAAGAGGTAATAGTGAAGCTGATTTTGGAGGTGAGGAAATGCAGGTTAGGGCCTCTCTGACCCTGAAGTCCATGTTGTGGTTTGTTTTATTTTATCACACCCACTGCAGGAGAGTAGAAGTGCACAAATATAATTTTAATTTTCAAGCATGGGAAGAAGATACAGCCTACCAACTACTAGGGTGACCTTGAAGTGGATCCCAGGGGTGAGTGGTTTGTGGTCATCTCCCAAGTCCATGTGTGTTTTCCAGGGCTTGACTGGGGAATTTAGGACATACTGTTTCAGACAATTCCTTTTTTTTTTTAACAGCATCACTAAATCCAACGTGTTTTCTTCCCACTGACACACTTACTGATTCTTTCAGTGTCCTAAACATTGCACCTGGCCCCAAAGAGTATGAAGATGAAGAAAACAGGTCCCTGTCTTTGAAGACACAAAACTGCATAGGGAAACAGGCATGTAAACAGCAGTGGGAGGAGAGAGAGGTGCTGAAATAGAGACAGAGGCATGATGGGAAGCAATGCAGATGGCAGGGGACTAATTCTGTCTTAGGGACCACTGAGGTCTGAGGAGACTTTTTATGTGAGGAGCAATCACCATAATTATTTAACATTATTCAACATCTACCACGTGTGAACCACTGTGCTTGTGCACCTTTAAGAATTTGATTGCCTTTTGTGCATAGCTCTAACTCCCTCCACTCTTCTCGGCTTGGGCATCTAAGTAGGCAGAAATCTAACACAACTTGCCCAGCTGTTCTTGTGTTTTTCTCACTCCTTTATTAACTCCAGAAGACTTAAAGGAGTTAATAAACTTTACTTAAAATATTTTATCCTCCAAAACACCCATTATATACTCATGGTAGGTAATAAAAAATAGGTGGTATAAAGGGAGGAAGATCCAGGTGAGTAACTGCAGTGATAACAATGATAATTACAACAGTATATTTATTAGCCTTTACTCTTTGCCTGGTACTGTTCTTGATAACTTAAGTTGTATTAAACTCATTTGATCCTCCTAACACTTCTGTGAATGAGTCATGCTGAACATTTACGTCCTATTTAAGAACGGAGGGGAATTTATGAGGGAGAGAGCAAGTACGCCACAAAGGAAGTCAAAACGTGTAAAGCTCTATTTTTTAAATTGAAATGTGCTTCTGAAAAAAAATCTTGGTCCCCACTTGTGATGACTAACTTCTCATACTAAAAAAATATTGTCCATGTCCTGTCCTCTTTTTTATTTTGGCTTAAACATGAAAACCAGTCCTGGTTCCATGTATGTCAACTGACACATTGTCATTTTCCAAAACCTGGACGTAGCACGCCAACAGAGAGGTGTGAGGCCTCTGTGAATGATCACTGTCCTGGGTAATGACTCCTGTTCAATCAGGGTCTGGCAGGTCCGATCAGTGAGGCACTAAGCTTGGACACAAACCCACGCCAAGCAGATGGGAATCCCCATCAGAGGAGAGCCCTGCACTCGTGCTGGGCTCGCACACTTAGCCCAGGCTTCCATTTTCTCCAGCTAGGATGGACCATTTTTACCACTTGGGGTCTTTGATCTTCTCAGAAGTAACCTGCCTCTGGCCTTCAGCCATTTCAAGCCTCCACAACTCAACTTACCTAGCATCACTCTGGGCAAAAAGCACTCAGCTAATTCTCAGTAAGTGTGAGGTTGGGCAGGCTCATTTTGTCAAATTAAACTCCTAAGATAAGTTAGTAACTCCCACAAAGTCTGCACACCTTGGAACTTTTATCTAAAGTACACTTCTAATTGCCTTTCCCTTCTTTCCTATTTCATCTGAGAACTTCAGGGTAGAAGGGAAAATCTCTAACGCTGAGCCACTGAATCACTCAGACGTGTGAGCCAGCCACAGAACAAACACAGGGACCAGAGCAGACATTAGTACATGAACTCAATGATAAGGGTTTTGTGTTTTCAAGCAGCTTCCTGAGTAAAATATCTTTTGTTTGCAACAAATGACATTGGAAAGACAATATAGGTGGTCATGTGTACTGTACTAAGAGAAGGGAGAGCTGGAGTCTCTTCTCAGCTCAGCCTTCAATTTGGGCATGTGACCTAGCACTTTAGTTTCTTCATCTAATAATGGGACATAGACTATGGCACATAGATGAAGTCTTCCACAGAAACCCAATTAAAAAAACATTCACTTGTAGTGTTCTGTTTAAATGTTTGATAATTTTTATAAAGACAATCAGTGGGATATAACTTAATTTTGACCATAATATCCAAATAATAAAGTTAGGTATGGAACACATCATACCAACCAAAGCTATCTCTATTCATTTGGGGTTTTAAAATATTTAAATATACATTTTAAAAAAACCCTTAAAATGCAGGTAGAATACCTTTGGGAACTCTGTGGAACAGAGGTACAAACCAAGACCCAGGAGATTATTAAAGGGCCTTCTGTTTCAGAATTTCCATGATGGGACAAAACTCTACAGTGCAAATATTGTACCTGATAGTCCTCTCCTATTTTCTATGAATGTGATCCTATATGAAGGAGATAAAAATATTCCAGAGTTTCAAAAACAGAAAGGGGAAGCAACTATATAATGTCAATATTCTCTGGACATGGCACAAGTATAAACAACTTAAATATCAGAACTTAACGTAAGACGATGAAAATTATATTAATAGGCAAAGATTTTAATAACAAAATACTAGCAAACCAAACGGAGAAGGCAATGGCACCCCACTCCAGTACTCTTGCCTGGAAAATCCCATGGACGGAGGAGCCTGGTGGGCTGCAGTCCATGGGGTCACTAGGAGTCAGACATGACTGAGCGACTTCACTTTCACTTTTCACTTTCATGCATTGGAGAAGGAAATGGCAACCCACTCCAGTGTTCTTGCCTGGAGAATCCCAGGGACGGGGGAGCCTGGTGGGTGGCCATCTATGGGGTCGCATAGAGTCAGACACGACTGAAGTGACTTAGCAGCAGCAGCAGCAGCAAACCAAATCTAATAATACATAAAAAGTATCCTATTCTATGGTCAAGTGATACTTATTCTAGGAATGCAAAGTTGGCTTATCATCCAAAATTAGTTAGCTTAGTATATTATATTGGGCTTCCTGGGTAGCTCAGCTGGTAAAGAATCCACCTGCAATGCAGGAGACCTGGGTTCAATTCCTGGGTCGGGAAGTTCCCCTGGAGAAGGGATAGGCTACCCACTCCAGTATGCTTGCCTAGAGAATCCCCATGCACAGAGGAGCCTGGTAGGCTATAGTCCATGGGGTCACAAAGGGTTGGCTGCAACTAAGCACAACAACACACAGTACACCGTATTAATAGGTTAAAGGGTAAAAACATGTTCATCTCAATGGGCACAAGAAAAGCATTTGACAAAATCCAACATATTTTCATGTTAAAACTGTCAATAAACTAGGACTAGAAGGAAATGTCCTCAATCTGATTAAGGGCATATACGATCAACTCATTTTCAACGATGGTCCCAAGATAACTCAATGAGGGAAAGAATAAATGGTATTTTCATCAAATGTTGCTGGTATGTAAAAGAATACATACCATTCATAAAAATTAACTCAAAATAGGTCATAGACTTAAATATAAGAGCTAAAACTATAAAGTTTCTAGAGGAAGACAGAGGAATTTGGGTTAGACAGTGGTTCCTTAGATATGACATCAGAAGTATAATGGACTAAAAAAAAAGATTGGGCTTCATAAAAAATAAATAAAACCTTTGTGCATCAAAGGACACCATCAAGAAGTAAAAAGGCAACCCACAGAATGGAAAAAATAATTTAAAATTATATATTGTAAGGGCCTTGTACCCAAAATATGTAAAGAACTATTATTACAACTCAATATTAAAAAGACAAGTAACCCAATTAAATAATGGGCAAAGGACTTGAATACATATTTCACTAAGGAGATACACAAATGTCCAACAAGCACATGAAGAAATGCTTAATATAGTTATTTATAGAGAAATGTAAGTCAAAATCATGATGAGGTATCACTCCACACTGCCTAAAAGGGCTATCATTAAGAAATAAACAGACAATAGCAAGTGTTGGTAAGGATGTGGAGAAGCTGGAGTCTTCACATGCTGCTGGTAGGAATGCTATAAATGGTGTAGCCTCTTTGGAAACTGGGCAATTCCTCAAGATGCTGAAAATAGTCATCATAAGACCCGGAATTCTGCTCACAGGCAGATACCTAACAAAAATATATGTCCGCACAACTTGTATTTCAATGTTCACAGCAGCATTATTCATAACAGTCCCCAAATGGAAACAACCTAAATGTCCATCACCTGATAACTAGATAAACAAAATAAGGTGTTTCTACATAATGTTATTCAGGTGGAATTTGCTACAACACGGATGAACCTTGAAAACATTATGCTAAGTAAGCAAGCCAGACACAAAATGCCACATATCGTATAATTCAATTTGTATGAAATGTCCAGAATAGGCAAATCCATAGAGATAGAAAATAGATTAGTGGCTGCCAGGAACAAGGATGGGAGGGGAGTTAGAAAAGAAAATGTCTGATAATGGGTGCAGGATTTCCTTTTGGAGTGTTGAAAGTGTTAAACTGTAACCCTCAGAGGGTGCCATTCTCCCGCTTCTGAACTCTATGCGTTTCTATAACCCAAGCAAAGGGCAGCTTGCACATACCAGCTGTAGATTTTCAATTCCTGACTAAGAAAAAAAGCTAACATTGTTCCCCAAACAGGAAGAGATTCAGGGTAAATGAGAAGGCTCTGAAATTGTAGCAATGTTGTTAGTTTTGTTAGTCAACCACCAAACAGAGGCTTGCCACATGCCTGCAAAGTGTCTTGGTCTTCTGCAAGAGATGGTTCAAAGTTCATGGGACTCTGGTTTCCTGAGCTTTAAGTGCACTCAGTTTCTAAATGACTACTTTGCAATAAGATTCAGCTGCTCAGGCTGAGATTCCAAGAGGATGAAACTACTTTCTAGATGTTGCTAGAGCCGGTGAACCCAGATCTCTGGAGCCAGCCTTATAGATGCTCTCTGCAGAATTATGTCTTCTCCTCCCAAAACACACACACAGTCATCAAGGCCGGGCAAAGGACCTCCCTTCTTTCCCCAAGGACCCATTTCCAAGATTAGCTGCAGGCACAGGAAGTAAAGTGTGTTATTTCCCCTTAATTAACTTTTTGGATATGATTATAAAAGTAGTACACTGTCATTATAGTAAATTATAAAATGGTCGTATCCAACTTTGAGCATTTGCCATACCAGGCACTGTGCTGAGAAATTCACTCCAATTGCTTCATTTCTTCTCCAACAACCCAATGAGGCACATAGTATTGCTACCAGTTTGCACATGAAGAACCTTGGGCTCAGAATGGCTAACAACAGTTATTGTTAACCATGGTTATTCAAAGTCACCTAGAGGCAGCACTGGGGAACAAAAGTCTGTTTGGGTTTAACCCCTACACTAGATTATTCTAATACAAGATGGGGTGTGTGAAATTCCTCATAGAACAACAAAAGAGGGACTCCTCTGGTGGTCCAACAGTTGAGATGCCATGCTTCCAAATCCCCGGTAGGGGAACTAGGATCTGCATGCCGAAGCCAAAGTAAATAAATAAAACAGGACAAAAGAAGCGCTTTGGGGATGAGGGCCATGTGAGAGAGGATGCAGCATATCCAGGGAAGAGTTGATACAAAACTATCCTGAATGGCACCCTCCCACTGGAGCCTGCTAATCACCCAGCTAAGACTCGCATAAGCTTCCAGACCTCCCTCTCCCTCACTTCCCTAGATCTACCGTCACCAAGTCCTCTAGGTTATCTGTCCCCTCTGTTGCCTTCCATTCTTCCATTCACTAATTCAGAAATGGATTGAGCCCTAACCATGTGCCAGAACCGAACCAGGCAGTAGGGGAGTGACAGTGAACAATCCAGAAGCAGCTCCTGGCCTCTTGAGTTCTGCTCCCACCTTTGTCCAGGCTCTTGTCCCTCTCTCCAGGACTGTCGAAACAAATCCACCCATGCCCCTTGCTGTGGAAGGGCAGAGTCCTAACCACTGGACCACTAGGGAATTCCCACACAGTAGTTCTAAACATGTCAATCAGAAACTTTTAGAGGTGGCCTATTTTCTCCAGCATGTAGCTTTAGCCTGACATTAAATCATGTAATCTGGATCATATTACCTTAAAAGTGATGCTCCATTTAAACCAAATCACTCACCCTTTCCTTAAGGGTGGCATGAGTTTTCTCATCCCACTTACTGGCATAGAATGCTCACCAAAGCCTACTCTGCACTGGCTTTTACTTCTCAGTCCCCCTTCCAGAGCAGCTGAGGACGGAGTGGCAGGCTCTGGCCAGCAGAGTCCCCCATTGATGGAACCCCCCACCACCCCCGGGGCCCCCGCCCCAAGCCTTGGAACCGCAGACATCGCATAGGCAATACACTAAGCTGCTGAGACCTTCTGAATCTATCACTGAATGCAGCAAGTTTGTGTGCCAGAAACACAGGAGGCCAAGTAATATCAAAACCAAAATGTTGCAGTTTGGAGCAGAGAAAGGTTTATTGCAGGGCCCTAAAAGCTTTCAGTAAGCCTTTTTCTAGGAAAGGTGATGGACGGGCGTGGTGAGTTGTTGCAAACTTCTTGGGGTCACATCCTTTGTTCTAGAGGTCAGGTCATGGTCTGGTCACAAGGTTCCTGTAAACCTCCACCAAATCCACCAAACAAACGTAGTAAAGCACAGAGTAGTAAAGCACAGACTGGCGTACTGCAGTCCATGGAGTCACAAATAGTCTAACACGACTTAGCGACTGAACAACAAATGTTATTCTCTGTTCTGAAAAGGAAGGGCAAGGTCCCAAGACTCAGCTCTCCCTCTGATGCCCCCGCCCTGGCAAAGGCCGGGTGGGGTGTGTGTCTCTGCTGGTGCCTTCACCCTGCCCAGGAGTGTTCCTCCAGCACCCAGTCTTGGTCCTCCTGCCAGCACCCTCAGGACCAGGTCCCCAGACCCTGCTCAGCCATCATCACTGGGTGACCAGAACCCAGCCAGCCCTCAGGCTTGTCATTTAACCTGGAGAGAACCATTTGTACAGGAACAGGAATACCCATTCTAGCAAATACTCATCAGGACAATTCCCAGTTCCTGACAACTGCCCTTGGTTGAGAAGAGCCCCACCCACAGAGGCGGACCTGAAGTAACCATGTGCAAGGTCCTTGCAACTTAACCCTCACCTCCAGCCACTTACTAGGAATGGACTACTGATCTATGCTGTTCCCAGTTTTGAAACTTGAAGGGAGAGACTGAAGCTGGCTGAAGCTGGTACCTGAATGGCAGTGTCCACATACTCCAGTTGCTGAGGCCTCCACAGACTCGGGCCTGTGAAGACCACTTCCGCCATTAGAAAGGAGAGAGGTTCCCAGGGCAGCTGGGCCGGGGGCTCTGGAGCCACCGAGGATGCAGCCCTCAGCCTGTCCTGGGACCCCCAGCTCACCCACTGGCCCCCAGGCTAGAGGACCTGGAGGGTCCTGGGGAGAAGGCTGCCATCCACCTCCCACAGCACCCTCCGCCATGACGACCACTGTGAGGGCGACCGTTGGGAAGTGAGCAGGACTTCTAACGGACACGCTCTGGGCCTTACGCTCAGGATCTCGCGAGAATTGTCGCGAGCTAACGGCTGCGCGCCGCCCCACCCATCTTATTAACAGAAGTCTCTGTGCTACCGCAGGGCTAGCCAGTGCAGAGGAAATTCATGTCTTTGCTCCTGCTAGTCCCTCTGCCTAGAGAGACCTTTCCCCTCTGGCTCCTCAGGTGAAATTCCTTCGTTTCAACTCCAATATGTCCTCCCCTGGGTGAGGGTGGCGGGGGTCTGTCATCCCCACCTCTGTACTCGCCGGGCTCTATCACCTCTGTTTCAGTCCAGAGAGGCGGCCGTCTCTGCACCGGGACGTCCGGAGACCAGGGGCTGTGTTTGGCTAGTTAATTCTGTCTCCCACAGGGCTTAGTCTTGCGATTTGTACTCAGGAGTAGTCAGTGAGCAGCAGACATGAGTTAAGTCAGAGCGAAAACCATTTTCCCCCAGCCTCATTGTAACAACTGGAGGATGGAAATGGAAACTTGACCCTTCCCAACCTGGAGGCCACAGGGATTAGAGAGGATTTCAGGTGAACAGGCGGCTAGGCGGTGTGTGTTGTTGGGGGGGGGGGGCGGGGGTGGGCAGGGTGAGCGCCGGCAGTACCTCAACATTGCCATCCCTCTTTCACAACTGAAGGAACCCCTCAGCCTGTGCAGGATCTGGGGGAGCTACTACTCAAGAACTTCTGCAGCTTGCAACAGTTTACCTCCTGGGTACCATGGCGATGGGAAATTGGTCGTCATGGCAACCTCATTATTGACAAGAAGCTGCAACCGCGGGCAGATAGTGAATGAGGACAGGAAACGCATTAAGCACGGGAGCATCAAAGTCAAGAGGCACAAGCAGTCCTGGCCAAAGTCCCTGCTAAAGTGACTGAGATTTTGCAGAACTAGTCACCCAAAGGGCATCCAGTGACCCTCTCCTGGCATCCAGCGCCCATCGAGGGCCCCATTTATGACGGAACAGAGGCGCCACATCCTCTAATTCTCCCACTGCTGCTGCTGCTAAGTCGCTTCAGTCGTGTCCGACTCTGTGCGATCCCATAGACGGCAGCCCACCAGGCTCCCCGGTCCCTGGGATTCTCCAGGCAAGAACACTGGAGTGGGTTGCCATTTCCTTCTCCAATGCATGAAAGTGAAAGTGAAGTCGCTCAGTCGTATCCAACTCTTAGCGACCCCATGGACTGCAGCCTACCAGGCAAGAGTACTGGAGTGGGGTGCCATCGCCTTCTCCGAATTCTCCCACTCGTTCAGTGAAATCCTAACGCGCTTCCCTGACCCAGCAGACTTTTCAAGAATCCGAAATTTGGGCATACAAGCTTAGAGCTAGTGGCTGTGACGGCGGTCTCCTCCCTTCTCCCGGCCTGACTTTCTAGCGCCCCATCCAGTGATTTCTCACCCAATTATGTCGCCCCATGCCTAGACAACGATATCAGTTGCGAATTTTTATGAATGAAAGTGTGTGTGCGCGCGTGGATGTGCAGCTTGATAGGCTGGAGGACACGTCCAGAGAGACTGAACTGTCCCGGAGAGACCCTGAACCCAGGTCTGGAGCTACTGTCCCAGGGTAGGAGGAGGAGCTCCCACTCCCACTATCACGCTGTCGGGTTTCCAGATGAGTTGTGCAGGTGGAACCCCTAGCAGGGAGCCCTGAGCGAGTGAATTGCCTGTCCCGGGCACGGGGTCCACCGCCGCGGAGATCACAGACCCGGGCTCGGGGTTTTCTTTGCTGCTGCTCCTGTCATCCTCGGCCACATCCCGCGTCTAACTAGGGATACCCACTTCAGAATGACAACGTTTAAAGTCTCAGCAACAGCATAAAATAAGGCAGCTGTGAATTGGAGGATTCCACGGAGAGGAGAATAAATCGGCCCTTCCTCCAGTCATCCAGCCCTTGCCCGGGAAGGCTGGAGCGCAAGGGGTTGCTGGCCGCGCCCCTC
Organism: Bos indicus; assembly: GCF_029378745.1. Taxonomy (NCBI): domain Eukaryota; kingdom Metazoa; phylum Chordata; class Mammalia; order Artiodactyla; family Bovidae; genus Bos; species Bos indicus. The sequence continues at coordinate 3,530,574 of NC_091770.1, read as the reverse complement.
AAGGATTGGGAGTGGGGGCGGCTGCTGAGCTGGGGAGAAAAGCCTGAGGATGAGGACAGAGAGCCCGTGTGATTATCCGCTTAGGGGATTGCTAAGAATCAGAGGGCCCCCCACCCCGCCCCTTCTTGCTCCTAAACGCTAAGCCCCTAAGGCAGGAGCAGCCAAGATCTCGGATTATGATTTTATCATTAAAAAAACAAAAGTGACTGTTCACTCCCCCAGAGAATTTTAATTCTTTGCCTCTTCCTCAGCCCACCTGTCTCCGGATCCTCAAGGCTGAGTAGGATCCAGTGGAGGCAGTCCCCCGACCCCCGTCCGCATTCTCCTTGGCTCCTGCTCCCTCCAAGTCGTGGTCACTACTTCCTCAGGAGCCGCGCACACTCGGGGAGACTGCGCGGGACCCCAATCTGGACCCCGGGGAAAGAGGCGGCCACGAGCCTCTTCTAGGACGGGCGGCCGTGAAGGCGGGGGCGTCCGGGTACCCGGGATCTTGGGGAGGTGTCTTGGGGGTGGTGCCAGGTGCATCCTTTTGCTGAAGGAGCCCAGCTTCTTCTGCCTCCAGCCTCGACGGCTCAGCCTGACTTGGCCCAGCGCGGCGGCTGCGGGACGTGAGTAGAAGGGGGTGCGATAGATTTAGAAAGCAGGGACGGCCTCTAGTCCTTTGATTGCTGCTGAAGGGATGTGTGTGCCGGGGTGGGAGCAGAGCTGGCCCTTGCTTCTGCCCCTTTCTCCCCTGTTTCAGCACCGGGGGCTTCGGACAGCGCCGCGCCCACCAGAGGGCCCCGCGACCCTAGTTCCTTGAGCGCATATCTTTAATCCACTTTCATACTGGAGTCTGCGTCCCCCGCGCACCTCCCAGCGCCCCAAGAACCATCAGCTCAAGAGCCCCTAAATTCCTTACCCCACCAAAGTTTGAGCTCTCCGCAGCGCGCCTGTGCCTGGCGGAGCGTCTCCTCTTCGCTCTGGACAGCAGCGCCCGCCTTGCTCGCTCCCACACGCTCCAGCCCCAGGACCCTCCTCTGCTGGCAGCGGAAGGAGCCGGTTGCCTCTCTCTCTCTCTGCGAAAGTCAGGTGAGGCTCTGGAGCCTCAAAGGCGGTCCCGGAAGAGGCCGAAGCCGCTCGAAGCCGTACCCTCTGAGGCAAGAGGGGCGAGCCAGGAAGAAGCAAGCAGCAAAGTCCGTCTGTCAAATCTGGACTCGCTCCTAACCGCGAACAGCCTCCTTGGACTCCTTCCTGGGATTTTGTTTTAAAACTGGTAGTGTAATTCACACCGCATGAGGACACAGCAGAGATCTGGGAGTTTGAAGTTTAAAGGTGGGAATATATATCCCCTTAAACTCATTTACAATCTTAGGCGGGAGAGTTTGAGAAACAAATGTCTCTTGGGGATATGGTGTATTCTCCTTGCAGAGTTTTGGTTTCCTTCTGTCACACCAGACAACACAGATTCCCTGAACCAAAACTTTAAACCTACCAATCCAGCTGGTATTCATTGCCCACTATGGAGGCCAAAGGTGCTTAAACTCTTTTTGAAGAAAAAAACCTTTTAGCAAACTCACTTTTGCCACAGAAGGTATATATCTGACACACACATATCAAGGATGAAGACCTAATCTCACCTCCTGTTCACTCTCCGGTTCTGGATGAACAGGTCCCAGGAGGAGTCCAGCTTTCTTTTCTGGGACAAGAAGCCTCTGGGTTCCAGGTTCCCATAAATTAACACCCTTACAGGAAGAAACTCTGAAGGAGCAGATCCCCCTCAGGACCCTGAAAACCAGAGGCTTCTCTGAGGACTTGAAGTACATGGCATTTCCTGAACATACCTATCAAACTGTCTATTCATGGAGGAAACTGTCTTCAGAGGGCAAGCTTTCAAGTTCATGCAGATTTGAAGGGAGAGATGAAGTGTATCCCATTCACTGGAGAAATAACGAATTAGACATATGTACACACATTTATCTACAGAAAGGACACAAAGCCTAGGAAAAAAAACTTCCTTGAAAAGTCAGGCTAAATTGTTCAGATTCAAAGGATTCTGGTTATAGGAAAACAAATGAATGGAAATGGTGAATCAATAAAGTTGAAGCCACAGAAGACGGAGAAGAAGAGAGTTTTTGTTTGGTCATTTGGGCTCTTGGAAGAAACCTGAATTTACCACAAGAGAAAAAAACAATTCATGAGACCATGGTCTCCTTAGCCCACAGAGTCTCCAACATACATCATTTACCCTGGGCAATTTTTTTTAAATAGTCCTTATTATTGAGAAATGCTGCATTTCTTCTAATCCCTGTGATTTATACAAGTAAGAGCTGTTTCCTGTTGGCTTGTCCTCAGGGAAGACAGGAAGCAGGTGGTTATCCTCTGTGGCCCAGAAATATTTTAGAGCTTTTAAAGAATCTTGAATGCTGATTTTGGAGAAAGTAGTAGTAGTAGCTATCAAATAGGAGACAATTTTTGAGGCATAATATTAAAAATCCATTTGAACTTTGTTTTTGAAATGTAGACCATTTCTAAGATCTGAAGGGGAAAACAAGATCTTACAAAATTGATCATAAGCTGGAGAAGTGCACTGAATCTGATGAAATAAAGTAGACCATCTACTATAGGACTGAGCACATAATTGGGCTATAGGGCATTATGTGGGTGTCGATAATTATTACTGAAGAACCTTTGGCACCTGAAAGATGGAAACAGATGAACTGAGACTGGGAATGAGCAGAAGGAGCCCACAGAAGATGTCTCTGTGAATTTGCCTGGAAAGACTTCTAGGAGCAAGATCTTTGACTGCCAGTTTAGAGGGTCCAGATTTGGCCAAAGACACACTTAGTGCGGTGGCATCTGGGGATCTGTCCTATTGCTGAAGCTTCATCTGAGGTACAAGATGGTGTGTACGGATGGCATCTTTGTCAAGAGGCAGGACACAGTCAGCACCAGGCAATTCCCGATGAGCCAGCGGGATGTCCTCACAGGTCCATGGGATCCAGAGACTCAGCATAGGGATTGTCAGAAACCCAAAGCCTTGTGCCAGAAGAGGAAGACCACAGTGTGAAGGACATGATGGAGGACACTACTTCCTTATTCTGATGGGGCAGGTGAGATTGGGAGGAGGGAAGACTGGGTGGATCCTGTGTTGTTTCAGTCTCAGTCAGGGCTCACTAAAGCAATGAGAAGGGGTCTGTGGGGGAAAGGGTCACACTCGGCCATCCAGAGCTGAGGAAGGCTGGCCCCAGGGAAGCTAGGAGACCAGTTCTGTTCACCTGTGATTTCAGTGCCAGAGAAATGAAAGGATAAATACTAGCCATGCCCAGAAGGGTTGAGTTAGAACAGGAGCCTGGATAAGTGTGGCTTAGGGGACTCCCTGGTGATATGGAAAAACCCAGATGCTGGGAAAGATTGAGGGCAGGAAGAGAAGGGGGTGACAGAGGATGAGATGGTTGGATGGTATCACTGACTCAATGGACATGAGTTTAAGCAAACTCCAGGAGATAGTGAAGGACAGGGAGGCCTGGTGTGCTGCAGTCCAAGGGGTAGCAAAGAGCCTCAGACACAATTAAGCAACTGAAAACAGTGATATTTAGTTTTATTTTAAAATTTAGAAATGGTGTGATTACAGTCTATATAGTCTTCTGGGATTTTTTTTCCCAACCAATAATTAAGATTCAGTGACGCTGTTGCTTGTAGCCATAGGTCTTTTAGTTTTACTCTGTATATATACAATTTGTTATTTATTCTGTGTGCGTATGATGTACTTTCATTTTAAAAAACTAGGAAGCGGAGCAATATTTTTGCTATCCTAATTACGTAAAATCTGCCCAGTCCAAACACTTCAGACATCCTGCTACTAAGTCACTTCAGTTGTGTCCGACTCTGTGTGACCCCATAGACGGCAGCTCACCAGGCTCCCCCATCCCTGGAATTCTCCAGGCAAGAACACTGGAGTGGGTTGCCATTTCCTTCTCCAACGCATGAAAGTGAAAAGTGAAAGGGAAGTCGCTCAGTCGTGTCTGACTCTTTGTGACCCCATGGACTGCAGCCTACCAGGCTCCTCCGTCCATGGGATTTTCCAGGCAGGAGTACTGGAGTGGGGTGCCATTGCCTTCTCTGCAGACATCCTGGGAACCTGATAATTACAGGCTGGTGTTGAAAGGCACATAATTTGTGCCCAAAGGTGGGCAACAAGGCAGCTGCTTCTGCCGGGGGCCATATGGTGTCCCTTATGTTAAAGAACACACAATCTGATAAGCAGATAAGCCACACTAGCAGATGAGAAGTAGAAACGCACACAGATAAGTCCACTTATCAGTAAGGGGAAGGTGTCGGCCAGCCCTGGCAGATGGCCTAGATCCTTGGTGAATGATAAAGGCAATTTGTAGGCTTGGCTTTTGGGAAATAAAATACTTATGCAGAGGCAGACAGGGTTCACAGGAGAGACAATCATGCATCAGTTTCCCCAGCAAAAATGCTCCTAGTCAATGTAAAATCATCTGGGGGAAAAATGCCTGAGGTAGGGAGAGGCAATTGTGTTTAGTTTTTAAGGCCCACTTTGCCTGCTTCCTTCTCAGACCATGAAGAAAACCTCTGTTTCCCTCACCTACCTGGCAGTTGGAAGAACAGAAGGAAAATAAATTAATGAAATATGGAGTTATGAATTCTATCCAAATGTCATTAAGAGCCCAAGGAGGTCCATGGTACTGTGGATCTAAGCTACTTTGTCCTGGGAGCCACCCCCTTCAGGTCAGCCTTGCAGGCAGTGGAAAGGTAGGAGCTGCTGAAAAGGCCTATGTGGGTGGGAGCCTTCTCACTCTGTACAAATCTCCTGTGTCTGACCACCAGTGCCTGCAATTCCACTCTCAGAATTTCATCCTTTTATTTTCAAACTTTGGTTCTTTTTAAAATGCCAGTAACTCCAGGTGCTAGAATGTGGTGGATAAAGAATCAAATAAAAAGTTCTGATAAGATTGAGGAGAGCATTTGATGATGCTGGAAACCAGTGAGGGTGGCATGGTGTGGATATCACGGCGTGGGGGAGGGGGTGCTATCAGAGGGGGCCAGGGCCGGATGACAGACACTCAATACTGAGGGCAAACTTGGCCCCCATTACAGCCACGCCTGGTCCTGGCCTCGGAAAATCACTTGAGTGTTCCTCTAAGACTAAAACCTTCCTTTTCCACCCAAATGGAAGGACAATTACCTTTGCAATTGTAAAAGCTGACAAATGTGTACGGAATGCAAGGCTGCTTGAGTGGATTGCAGCATGAATGCCATCACAGACGCTCATTAATAGATGTGAGTCACCCTGGGGCTCAGTACTGCTCAGGACCACATTCTCATCAGGGCCTGGGGGAAACACATGTAAGTGTCCTGTACATTTCAGTATAGATGGAGTGTGTGGCTAACATGCTTTCAGGAAATATGGCAAATAAGGGGTTTAAATCCAGATCCAAAAAATGCTTGAGAGCTTTCAGTGATGGGCTGAAAATACAGACCAAGAAAAAAAAAAGTAACAGGAACAAGGATAATGTTCTGCATCAGGGTCTAAAAAATCAGCTGTCCCAGTACAGAAGAGGAGACATGGCTTAGCAGACCTCATTTAATATGATGCGAAGCCTCAAGATGATGTATTTCTACAGAATTAGCAAAAGTTAAGGAGAATGCTGACTTAATAGAGAAGTTCAGTTCAGTTCAGTTGCTCAGTTGTGTCCGATTCTTTGCGACCCCATGAATTGCAGCACGCCAGGACAGCCTCCCTGTCCATGACCAACTCCCAGAACCCACCCAAACTCATGTGCATTGAGTCGGTGATGCCATCCAGCCATCTCATCCTCTGCCGTCCCCTTCTTCTCCTACCACCAATCCCTCCCAGCATCAGAGTCTTTTCCAATGGGTCAACTCTTCTCATGAGGTGGCCAAAGTATTGGAGTTTCAGCTTCAGCATCAGTCCTTCCAATGAACACCCAGGACTGATCTTTAGGATGGACTTGTTGGATCTCCTTGCAGGCCAAGGAACTCTCAAGAGTCTTCTCCAACACCACAGTTCAAAAACATCAATTCTTCAGCCCTCAGCTTTCTTCACAGTCCAACTCTCATATCCATACATGACCACTGGAAAAACCATAGCCTTGACTAGACAGATCTTTGTTGGCAAAGTAATCTCTCTGCTTTCTAATATGCTATCTAGGTTGGTCATGATTTTCCTTCCAATGAGTAAGCATCTTTTAATTTCATGGCTGCAATCACTAGTGATTTTGGAGCCCCCAAAAATAAAGTCTGACACTGTTTTCACTGTTTCCCCATCTATTTGCCATGAAGTGATGGGACCAGATGCCATGATCTTAGTTTTCTGAATGTTGAGCTTTAAGCCAACTTTTTCACTCTCCTCTTTCACTTTCATCAAGAGGCTTTTTAGTTCCTCTTCACTTTCTGCCATAAGGGTGGTGTCATCTGCATATCTGAGGTTATTGATATTTCTCCCAGGAATCTTGATTCCAGCTTGTGTTTCTTCCAGTCCAGCGTTTCTCATGATGTACTCTGCATATAAGTTAAATAAACAGGGTGAAATATACAGCCTTGATGTACTCCTTTTCCTATTTGGAACCAGTCTGTTGTTCCATGTCCGGTTCTAACTGTTGCTTCCTGACCTGCATACAGGTTTCTCAGGAGGCAAGTCAGGTGGTCTGGTATTCCCATCTCTTTCAGAATTTTCCACAGTTTATTGTGATCCACACAGTCAAAGGCTTTGGCATAGTCAATAAAACAGAAATAGATGTTTTTCTGGAACTCTCTTGCTTTTTCAATGATCCAGTGGATATTGGCAATTGGATCTCTGGTTCCTCTGCCTTTTCTAAAACCAGCTTGAACATCAGGAAGTTCACGGTTCACGTATTGCTGAAGCCTGGCTTGGAGAATTTTGAGCATTACTTTACTAGCCTGTGAAATGAGTGCAATTGTGCAGTAGTTTGAGCATTCTAGAAAAGAGGTGAGGCTTGCTTAGAGCTTCTCATGTAAACCTACCTGGATTATTTTCATTTTGGTTACCACATTTTTAAAAGGTGTTCCACAACAGAACTTCCCTGGTGGCACAGTGATGAAGAATCCACCTGCCAATGCAGGGAACATAGGTTCTATCCCTGGTCTGGGAGGATCCCACGTGCCCTGCAGATCAACTGCGCCCGTGCACCACAACTACTGAGCCTGTGCTCTGGACCACAGGAACTGCAGCTATTGCGTCTACGTGGCAACTACTGAAGCCCGAGCCCGTGCTCTGCAACAAGAGCAGCCAGTGCAGGGAGAAGCCTGTGCATCATGACGAAGAGTGGCCCTGGCTCCCCACAACTAGAGAAAGCCTGGGCAAAAGCAGTGGCATGGCCAAAAAGATAAGTACTGCCCAGTCATATTATAATAAACTTTAAAAATCTATTCAATAAATCAATTCTACATTTTGTTATGTTCTAGTTTTTCTTCACATACACATGTTCTCTTTTACAGTCATAATAACGTGTAAATACAAATTTCGTTACTCTACTTTTAATTGTCTTGAGGAATAGCCTAGCTTGCTATTTGGATTCTAATGCTTTTCTGGTCACAGCCAAAACATTTATCACTGGCCATGATCATGGCCAAATGAATTACATAATCAATAGAATGATTTACACACTTACTGATCTTTTCATGTACATTTAAATTATTTCCCATTTTTCAGTCTTTTAAATGATGGCCATAAGCACATGCATAGAATCTTTGCCTATTTTTGGTAATTATTTCCTTATGTTCCCAGAAGTAGGATTACTCCAAAGATGTAAACATCTGAATCCAAGAGAAGTTTTAGCAATTTCTATTGCTAAAAATCATTTTCCAGTTCCACCATTTTTTCACCTGTATTCTATTTTTCAAATTTCATGCATAAACTCTACCCTATTATAGTTTTAATTTGCATCACAGTAAGATGTAGTAAAGTTGAACATTTTCTCATGTCTGCTTATTACTTGTGTTTCCTCTTGGTGAATTATTGATTCGTGTTCTTGGCCCATTTACATTAAAGTTGATGCTTTTCCTTTCAATTTTTATGAGCTTTTTGTGCAATACTGAGAGAAACTTCTCTCTGATTTATTTGATGAAAATATTTCTCACAGTTGGCTTGCCTTTGAGTTATAATGTTTATTTTATAGACTTACAAAACATTTCCCACTGAGATTCATTCAATTCACTGAAATCCTAGAATGCATACTTTCACTACATATATGTTGCCTACTCCTTTTTTGATGGTTTTACATGTTTTTATACTTAATATTAACTTTTTAATACCACTGGACTTGTTCTGACATATAGTCAAGAATTTTACTTAAAATCTTTGAAACTTTTTAATTAATGTGGAAGTCAAGTTCTTCATCTATTAAAAAAATTTTAAAGCCACCTACTTGTCTTATTCCAAGATCCTCTAATAGACTATTGAGTGGACAAATACATGATTGTCCAGGATACCCCCACCATTGTTCAGGATTCTTCAACCATGCTATGTCAGTTACCAGCTCATTAGCTCTCAGCTCCCCAGTATTACCTGCTTCTCAGTGCAATATTAGGCATCTGTTTTGTGCAGAACGCAAGATGTAAAGCTGACTCCGTACAGGAAGCAGGAAGGGACTCTTCTGCCTCTTCTGGCAGCTGCACCGCTGGTCAGCAGAGAGGGAGTGAGCAGGACCAGCGGTCTCTGCCCCATCCCCACCCCACCGCACTTCTGCCTAAACCACACGGCTCCTTGATGATGTCTCAGCCCCAGTCCTACCTGGTGGTCGCCTGCCGGCAGCTCTCTCAGCGTGGACACCTGGTGCCACAGCCCATCCTGCCTGGATGGCTGCTCCAACTCCATCTGCTTCCCTATGCCCTCACCCCCCAGATTTGTCTCCTGGGACTTTTGGTGCTACAACCCTCTGACACAAGCATCAGAGCTCTAGGTCTCCTCCTCACACAAGTGCCCTCAATTTCTTTGCACACCTGTGTGGCTTACCCCATCTGCATTCTGCAAGTTGCTTCCTGCTGGCCCAACAAGTGCAGATCAGCTCAGGCCTATGCAAACCAGGGACCTTCTCTGCCACCCACTGGCCTGCAGTTACGCCAGATCCAACAAGGTCTAGCCTTTGGGAGGAGGGGTTCCATTCCAAGTTTGTCTCCCCTTGGTTACTCCCCTTCAGCCCTGGGGTGTCATGTAGATTCTCTCACATCTTGTGGTTACCCTTTTATCATAGTTTAATGATCTTTATAGTAATCTCCTCCTGTTTAAAATTATTGTGTGGTTTCTGCCTCTTGATTAGATCCAAACTGATATAGGGATATCTTTTATATTTTTATCTAGAGAAGAGGATCAGAAAATTTTTCTTAAATACTAACTGGATAGTAAGTATTCTAGGCTTTCAGGCCAGATGGTCTCTGTCACAAAATCCAACACTCATTCATGTTAAAAAACAAAATAAAACCCCAAACTCTCAGAAAATTAAGAATAAGAGGAAACTTCCTCAAGTTGATAAAAGTCATCTTAGAAAAGCTTACAGTTAGAAGTTAGAAAAGCTTACAGTTAAAATCACACTTAAATTTGAAGAGATCAGGAACAAAGCAAGGGTATTCGCTTTCAGTCCTTCTGTTAGTGTCTGTACTGAGAGTCCTAGCCAGGGCAATACTGAAAAACAGAATGAGCAATTGGCATGAAGATGAGGAGAATGTAACTGCCATTACTCAAAGACAGCATGAATGTATGCAGAAAATCCAATTTACAAAAATATTATAACTAATAAGTAAATTTAATAAGATTGCAGGACACAAAGTTAATATACAAAACTCAATTGTATTTCTATATAATCTAGCAAAAAACAATAGAAAATGAAATTTAGAAAGTATTATTTACAATTGCATCATAGACATAATTCTTTATTCTATGTGTAAAACTTGTAAACCATTGCTAAGAAAAATTACTAAATAAATGTAAATATATACCACGTCATGGCATATGTTTATGAAATCTCAATAATTTAAAGATTTCCCCTCATATTAATCTATAGATTTCATGCAGTCTCAATCAAAGCCCATATGTGTGTGTGTGTGTGTGTGTGTATGTGTGTGTGTGTGTGTGTGTGTGTATACAACTGATTTTTTGATAAGTGTCAAGGCAATTCAGTGTGGAAAAGAAATTCATTTTTAAGAAATGTAGTGAAAAAATCAGGATGTGTATGAATAAAACAAATCTCAATTCCTATTTCACTCTACACAGGAAACTTAATTTGAGATGGATCATAGACAGACCTACATATGAAAGCTGCAATCAAATGCACAGAAACAAAAAAACAGAATATTTTCATGATTGTGTAGTAGGCAAAATTTTTTTAGACAAGACCAAAAGTTACTAACCATAAAAAACACAATAAATTATACTTCACCAAAAAGTTTCTTCTAATCAAGAGATACCATCAAGAAAATGAAGAGGATAGTCTACAAAATTAATTGTACACGCTCTTCAATAACATATAGACTGACAGACGGGCAGACAGACAAGCAGACTGAGGGACTGTTTCGGATTAAAGAAATCTAACAATAAATGACAACTAAAGGCAACGTGATTTTGGTTTGGATCCTTGACTCCAGCAATTTTTCTGTCAAGGGTGTCATGAAACAACCAATGAATTCTGAACAAGACTGTAGTTTAATAATAATTGTGTTAATAATAGTTGTGTGTCACTGTTAATTTACTGATTTTGATAATTGTACTGTGATTAAGTAAGAGGATGTTCTTGTATTTAGAAAACACTGAAGTATGAAATAAAGAAGTAACATCTCTGTTAGTGTCAAATGGTTCAGAAAAAAGAATTAGTATGTGTGTGTGTGTAAGACAGAAAAAGTTGACATGCTGATTGGTAAAATAACATTTTTTTTTTTTTGGTAAAATAACATTTATGGGTCCCAGGTGAAGGGTATATGGAAATTTTTTGGACTATTTTTGCAACTTTTCTGTAAGTCTTATTTCATAATAAATATTTAAAAAGGAAATGTATAGACATAAAATACTCACAATACATATATCTGACAAAGGAATTATTTCCAAAATATATAAAATTTATATAAATCAATAATAAAAAGACAACCCAATTAAAAAATGGGAAAAGTATTTGAACAGACATTTCACCAAAGAATATATAGGGATGACAAATATACAAATGAAATGGACTCTGTCATTAGTAATCAAATTACAAATTGGAAATGTAAATTAAAACCACAGTGAAATACTACTGCACACCCATTAGAATGACTAATGAAAAAGTTAAAGTAAATATGGAGAGAATATAGAGAAGCAAACACACGGTGGGAATGTACAATGATGCATTTGTACTTTGGAGAACAACTTGACACTTTCTTATGACGTTAAAAGTACCCCAACCTCATGATCCCTCATTTCCACTCTTAGATGTCTTTTTCTCAAGAGAGATGAAAACATACATCATCAAAATGGTTTGCACACAAATGTTCATAGCAACTTTGTTTATAATAGCCCCAAATTGGAAATAAATCAAATGTCCATCAATACATGAAGGGATAAACAGATTGTGATTTATTCAAACATGGAACATTACTCAGGTCTAACTTACTTGAGATGATGACGTGGCCCCCACGGAATGGAGGTGTTTGAAAGCTGCTGATGAAGGGAATGTGGTTTGCTTTGTCCCTCTTAGAGCTATGACACAGCGCAGCAAGAAGTCACAGGCACTTGGAATTTCAACCCCTTGAGTGGAGGCTGAGCTCATGAAGTAAAGGTTTCCAGGGGAAGTGATTCAGAACCTCTGGGATGACTTCACGCAGTTTATTATTCACAAGATCAGAGTGACATTTAAATCATGCAGATGTACCCTGCTTATCTGTGAGTGGACACAGCACACACTGGCAGTGCCACAGAGCAATAAATAACACATTTTAGAGGAAACAAGGGTATTTTACATTTCCGTTTGACTCTGTGAAATGCGGCTTTTGAATTTGCCTTCTCTATTGAATTCCAATTTCTCACCAAGTAGCTGTATAAAGGAATTTATCTTTTTTCTTCTGCCTCTCCCCCACCTCCTTCCTTTCGTTATTTTTGTCTTTCTCCTTCCTCTCCCTCTTCTTCACTTCTCTTCTCTGTTCCACCTCCTCCCTACTCTGGCTTGTACCTACTGTTTGGGGTGAGGGTACAACCACCATTTTCTCCTGCCCGGTGTGAGTTCACATCCTCTGTGTGTTGCATGGGTCCCACGGTTACCACGAATGCTTGTTTTGGTTGTGGAAGGAGAATGAGGAGGGAGATTGTAGGAAGCAGATCTGGGAGGTTCTTGAGGGAATTTTGGATGAAGGAGTCTCCTCCCACGCACCTGACCCCATTCCTCAAACCTGCCCATTGTACAGATAAGAAAACTGAGGCACATAGTGGGGAGTAACAAGCTCAAGTTTTTTGTTGTTGTTGTTGTTTTTTTAATCAAGGAGTGTTACTGGCACACTTGGCTTTTCTCTCTCGCTCTCTCTTTTTTTTTTTTCCTGTGGCTATACTGTGTGGTATGCGGGATCTTGTTGCCCCCAGAGGGATTGAACCCATGCTCCCTGCAGCAGAAGCATAGAACCCTAATCACCAGACCACCAGGGTATGCCCTGCTGCTGCTAAGTCACTTCAGTCGTGTCTGACTCTGTGCGACCCCATGGACAGCAGTCCACCAGGCTCCCCCATCCCTGGGATTCTCCAGACAAGAGCACTGGAGTGGGTTGCTATTTCCTTCTCCAATGCATGAAAGTGAAAAGTGAAAAGTGAAAGTGAAGTCGCTCAGTCATGTCTGACTCTTAGCGACCTCATGGACTGCAGCCTACCAGGCTCCTCTGTCCACGGGATTTTCCAGGCAAGAGTACTGGAGTGGGGTGCCATATGCCCTAGCTCTAATTTAAATGTAGTTCTGCTACTCACCAAGGACCGCCTTCTGTGACCAGGTTCTGGCTCTCTTTCTAGCCAGATGATCTGCCCCGAAGTTCCCCTGTTATGCCTTCAGCCTATTAAGAAGCAAGCTCAGGATTTTGCAGATCAAACAAAACTGAGGGTTTTGTGCTTTTGGAGAGATAAAGCTTGACCTTTCCTTAGAAGTTACTTCATAACCATCCCATGCAGTGCTTGTTATGTGGAGAGAGATGCTGAGAAAATATGCGCCCTGTTGGTAATCATGGTTACTACCTTCAGGGCACTTACTCTGAACAAAATACTGCAAAGCACTCAATTCATTTACTTTTCTAATTATGAAAGGGGAAACTGAGGCACAGAAGTGGCCACCACCATAGAGCTAGGCTGGCACCAGTGGTGGGTTCTTAAGCACACACTTAAGCTGGGTCTCTGCACACCAGAAAGCTGGGCCCCCAGATCCTTCTGGGGACTCAAGATCCTCCCACCAGACACCTGGCAGAGGGGTGTGAAACCTCAGGCCACCAGGGTTGTTGTTCTCTCTGTGACATCGTCAGGATTCACCCTTCTCCCCCTGCAGAATCACTAGGAAGGTTACGGGGCGGGGTTGGGGGGGGAAGGGTTGTTCAGTCAACAGAAATTGATGAGGTCAGACGAGGAATTCAGGCGGGGCGTTATTGAGACTCATGCGGCACAGGAAGAGAAAACTAGAAGCAGGCGCCCTTGCTGGCTCCTCCCTTAAGAGGGGTGAGGGCGGGAGGGATCTGTGGGTGGGGCTGGAGGGGCGGCTTAGCTGGTCGGCCTGCCCCCTGGGTAGCGCTGTGTGCAGGCAGCATGAGCAGGACCCTGCTCAGGGAAGCGGCAGTTGGGCTTTGGCCTTTTTGTATCTTATTGTTCGTGATTTGTCCCAACTGCGCATGCCTGCAGTTATTTTCAGTCCCTTATAGTTAGTGGGAGGAGGAGGAGAAGACTGTTGCTGGAGGAGACGTTCGTCCAGGTGCAAGCACTGCAGCAAAGGGTCCCAGGTCCCACCCTGTCTTGGGAGAAGCAATCTGAGGCCACTTATCCTGAATGGCTAGCTCTCAGATGGGTTGGCTACTGAGGAATCAGTAAATGTTGCACCCCGCTCCGTGGTATCTCATTGGTTGCCCCCCAAACAGCAATCAGCTGTGAGTTGAGGAAATCGTCCTTTTTGGTTTAGCTATGCCTAGTGATGAGAACTCCAGCGTCCTTGCCTGGAGAATCCCAGGGACGGGGGAGCCTGGTGGGCTGCCGTCTATGGGGTCGCACAGAGTCAGACACGACTGAAGCGACTTAGCAGCAGCAGCAGTGATGAGAAAGTTGGCAAAAAGTGTTCCCGGACCAGACCCATTTTATTCCTGATTGTAGCATCTGGCTCATCTGTAATTGTTATACTAGCCGGAGGATATTGGACATACAATGCAAAATACCACCATGTAGGGATCAAACAGCTGGTTTAAGGGGTCAGATGTGGCCAGGCCATGCTCCATGTGCGTCTTTATGGGAGGCCAAATCAGAAAGGACAGGGTGGGCCTTCCTGAAGACTCTGGGTAACATAGAGATCCCTTCCAATCCGCATGCCCTGGGGGTTGCTGGGGAAGCAGCAGCCTGTCAGTGCTGGCCACCGCTGAGGCCCAGTGTTAGTTATTTCTCTACAGCATACATGCCCCCGTTGAGGGAATTTTGAAGCCCAGGAGTGAGGCTACCTAAAGGTCCATCCATTTCACAAATATACACTGAGCACCCACTGTGTGCTTGGCTCACCTTGTCACACTGAAAAAGACCTCCTACTCTTGTGAATTAGCTGGGACAAAGCCTCAGGGTCATGTAAGACACAGCTATTCTCTTCCTGGAACAAAGGTTAACTCTCTTCTGAAGAACTGTTTGGGAATAACAGAAAGAGTGCTGTGCAGGCTTCCCTGGTGGCTCAGGTAGTAAAGAATCTGCCTGCAGTGCAGGAGACCTGGGTGCTATCCCTGGCTCGGGAAGATCCCTTGGAGAGGGAATGACTACCCACTCCGGTATTCTTGCCTGGGAAATCCTAGGAGGAGACTGACAGAGGAGATTGGCAGGCTACCGGTCCATGGGGTTGAAGAGAGTCAGTCATGACTAAGAGACTAACACTTTAACTTTCAGGAAGTGTGCTGAAGCTCAGTACAGTCACTGGGGTCTTGGGGAGATTCATAGCACTTTGACTCAAAGGGGTGCTTGGTGAGGGCCTCCATCAGCCACTCAATGCCTGGAAGGAGGGAGCTTATTGAGAGACCACGGCGCATGTCTGGAATGACAGAAGGGGTATCTGGGGATTACAGTGCACACAGGAAGGAAATTCGCAGAGAAGGATGATGGGATGGTAACTTCTCAGTGGAGGATGGCTCTCTGCTGGGGGGTACGCATAGGCTCCTGGGGGTGAGAACCCTGGGAAAGCCTCCCAGCGCCGGGGAGATTAGGTGAAATGAGGTTGGTGCTGATGCTGAGTGCACGGTTATAATCTGTCCTGCATGGATCTTGGCTGCTTTAAGTGGTGATCTCCTCTTCCTCACAAGGTATGGGGGTAGGGATTCAGAAGGCCCCTGCCGTCTCTCCCTGGGAGTGTTATTGATGCCAGTAGCCATGGTAACGGCTGTAGAACAGCTGAGGTGTAATGATTTCTCACTGTGTGCCTCACCCTGTTCCAAGTCCTCCAGCCATTCATCCCCATGAGAGCCTGTGAGGCAGGCACGATTTTCACTCTAGGTGCCCAGAGGACCTTCTGTAGGGACCACGAGCCTAACAGTCAAGAAGTGAACTGGCTCTGGGTCTCGGAGGCCGAGTTCTCCTTGACCTTGGTTGGAGGGTGTTTGGGGCTCAGACCTGGGAGGGAGAAGTGTAACAGTATTTATGTATAACAAGAGTATTTCCTCTTGGATCACCTGCTCAGGTACTGGTTCCCTATGTGTGATTCACTGAGATCCTGCTCAGGAGCTTGTTGAAAATACAGAATGCCAGTTTCCACCCCAAGCCTTCTGCATTCGACTGCCTGGAAGTGGAGCCCAGGATTCTGCATTCTCAACAGGGCAATTTACTGGCATATTAAAATCTCTAGTAGATGCTGAAGAGATCAAGAAGAGATGGAAAGAACACAGAGAACTATACAAAAAAGATCTTAATGAACTGGGTTACTATGATGGTGTGGTCAGAGTTAGACATTCTGGAGTGTGAAGTCAAGTGGGCCTTAGGAAGCGCTGCTGTTAATAAAGCTAGTGGATGTGATGGGATTCCAGTAGAGCTATTCAAAATCCTAGAGGATGATGCCATCAAGGTGTTGCATTCAATATGTCAGCAAATCTGGAAAACCCAGGAGTGGCCACAGGACTGGAAAAGGTCAATCCTCATCCTAATTCCCAAGAAGGGTAGTACTTAAGAATCTTCTAACCTCATCTCCCATTCTAGTAAGGTCATGCTTAAAATCTTTCATGTTAGGCTTCAGCATTATGCAAACCAAGAACTTCCAGATGTCCAAGCTGGGTTCAGAAAAGGAAGAGGATCTAGAGGATCTCTAGATCAAATTGTCAACATTCACTGGATCATGAAGAAAGCAAAAGAATTCCAGAAAAACATCTACCTCTGTTTCATCAACTATGCTAAAGCCTTTGACTGTGTCGATCATAACAAACTGTGGAAAGCTCTTAAAGTGATGGAAATACCAGACCATCTTACCTGTCTCCTGAGAAACCTGTATGCAGGTCAAGAAGCAACAGTTAGAAAAGCCAGTATGGAACAACTGATCGGTTCAAGATTGAGAAAGGAGTATGACAGGGCTGTCTGCTGTCACCCTGTTTGTTTAACCTATACGCTGCTGAGCACATCATGAGAAATGCCAGGCTGGGTGAGTTACAAGCTGAATCAAGATTGCTGGGAGAAATATCAACAACCTTAGCTATGCAGATGTTACCACTCTAATGGCAGAAAGCGAAGAGGAACTGAAGAGCCTCTTGATGAGGATGAAGCCGGCTTAAAACTAAATATTAAAACTAAGATCATGGCATCCGACCCCATTACTGCATGGAAAATAGAAGAGGAAAAGGCGAAAGTAGTGACAGATTTCCTCTTCTTGGGCTCTAAAATCACTGTGGTGACTGCAGCCATGAAATCAGAAGATGATTGCTTCTTGCCAGGAAAGCTATGGCAAACCCAGACAGCGCGTTAAAAAGCAGAGACATTACTCCGCCGACAAAGCACAGATACTACTCTGCCATATAGTCAAGGCTATGGTCTTCCCAATGGTCACGTACAGTTGTAAGAGCTGGACTGTAAACAAGGCAAAGCACCATAGAATTGATGCCTTCAAACTGTGGAGCTGGAGAAGACTCCTGAGAGTCCCTTGGACAGCAAGGAGATCAAACCAGTCGATCTTAAGGGAAATCAACCCTGAATACTCCTTGGTAGGACTGATGCTGAAGCTGAAGCTCCGGTATTATGGTCATCTGATGTGAACAGTTGACTCATCAGAAAAATCCCTGATGCTGGGAAAGACTGAGGGTAGGAGAGGAGGGCATCAGAGGATGTGATGGCTGGATGACATCGCTGATGCAATGGCCATGAACTTGGGCAAATTTGGGGAGATGGTGAGGCCAGGGGAGGCCTGGCATGCTGCAGTTCGTGAGGGTTGCAAAGCCTCCATGGACGGGCGACTGAACAACAGCAAAGCAGCAAGCCTCCCCTGTGGGGTGGAATACCTGCCTTGGACAGTCTCTACGTTGTTCTACAGAAAAGGCTGAAGTATTGGGAAGACTTGCATACAGGAATATAATTTTGTATTCTTGGTGGGAGGTGAATCATTTATATTCAAACTTCCTCTGGAAGCAAAGGAACACAAATGAAGATTCCTGATAACTAGAATTGCTAGGTGGTGCGACTTCACTGTCACTTTTCACTTTCATGCATTGGAGAAGGAAATGGCACCCCGCTCCAGTGTTCTTAACTCGAGAATCCCAGGGACGGGGGAGCCTGGTGGGCTGCCGTCTGTGGGGTCGCACAGAGTCGGACACGACTGAAGCGACTTAGCAGCAGCAGCCTTCAAAAAATATCCCAGAGAGAGGGTTGAAACCTCATGACACTTCAGCAGTCAGTGTAAATCCAAACAATGGCAGAGTTTCTCGCAAGTGAAAAAGGCCACCTCGAGGAACCCGAGGCACCCCAGTCTTTGCATTGTAAGCAAAGCTTTTGCTGTAACATTCTCTCGCAGGGTTCAGAGAAGGCCTATCTGACTGCAACCTGTGATGCGCTGATGTGTGTGTATTCAGTCATGTCCAACTCTTTTCGACCTCATGGACTGTAGCCTGCCAGGCTCCTCTGTCCATGGAATTCCCCAGGCAAGAATACTGGAGTGGGCTGCCATTTCCTACTCCAGGGGATCTTCATGACCCTGGGATCGAACTCGAGTCTCTTTTGTCTCCTACATTTCAGGCAGATTCTTTACCACTGGGCCACCTAGGAAGCAGACACCAGGTTAAACGCCACCTTGACTGGACACCCAAGGAGATGTTATGGGGAGTGAGCAGAAACCCCGGAGGTACCTAGAATAATTATTCAAAATGAATCCAGTTAATTTATAGAGAAAGTAAATAGATCATTGTCCAGGGAGCAGAGGTGTGAGATGTGCCTTAGAAACAGCTGTTGGTAGAACTTGATGTGTTTCTCAGGGTCTCAGCCACAGCAAAACAGCAAAAGGAGGTGTTTCTCTGCTGGACACAAGGTGTAGGTTAAATATATTAACAAAGAGAGGAGATGTGAAAATGGAGGAGCGGGGAGAGCATTCTTCAAATAATCTCACAGAGCAATCCCAGAACTGAAAGTCCCTGGACTGCCATCCTGCAAATCTGAGCCCTTGGGAAGTAAAGGAAAAAGGCCTCCCAGTAAGACATTGTCCTCTTCTGGAGGCTGGGGGTTGGAAACAGGGCGTAAGCAAGAGTCTGAGGTTGGCCGTCTAGCCCCAGAATATTCCTGGAGCCCTGAATGGCCCAGTGTGGTCCCTCTTTTGGAAGATGGTGAGCCTACCGTCCCAAGAAACCCACACAGGAGAAGCAGCCCTGGAATGTAGCAGGGTATGTGTTATTCCTACATTAGTTCTGAAGACCACAGTACAGCATCCCTCATCCGTCAGATGGAATCAGTTGTCTCCTCTAGGGTCGTCTGAAGGGCTGTCAAGCGACACCCTTCCCCGGCCCTCACCTTCATCTTCTCCAGTCTGGCCAAAGTGACATGCAGAGGGCAGGCTGTCAGCAAGGGCAGGCTGGAACTCTTGGGTGCTGGCTGAAGCTCCTGTCCACAAGAAGAATTTCTTCCTCATCAGAGAAGCTTCAGTTCTACTCTTAAGGCCTTTCAACTGATTGACTCGGACCTACCCAGATTATCTAGGATAATCTCTCTTATGGACAACTGGTTATGGAGTTTAATTATACCTACAAAATACCTTCATTTCAAAACCTGGATATCCATTGGAAGGACTGTTGCTGAAGCTGAAGCTCCAATACTTTGTCCACCTGATGTGAAGAGCTGACTCATTGAAAAAGACCCTGATGTGGAGAAAGACTGAGGGCAGGAGGAGAAGGGGACGGCAGAGGATGAGATGGTTAGAATAGATAGACAGAATCCATCACAGATTCAATGGGCACGAATTTGAGCAAACTCTTGGAGATAGCAGAAGACAGAAGAGCCTGGTGTGCAATCAATATTCCATGAGGCCCCAAAGAGTCGGACTTGACTTAGTGACTGAACACCACCACTACCACCTAGATTAGTGTTTGAATTCCTGGGGACTATAACCTAGCCAAGGTCACACTTAGAAAAAAAGATCACTGGTTTCCCTGAGAGTTTATTCAAACATACTGGAAGTGGGGTTTCTCTCACCTTCACTGTCAAAGGCTAGTTCCACTGAATATACAATTCCTTGTTACAGGTTTTTGTTATTTTCCTTTTTTTATGCACTTTGTTCTTCCAACATCTGGTTTCCATAGCTTTTGTTAAGAAGTCATTAATACTGCGTCATCGTTTCCTGGAATGTAACACATTGTTCTTTGGCCGTTTTCAAGATTTTCTTGTTATCATCATCTTTTTAACAGTTTGACTTCAACGTGCCTAGAGTGGTTTTCTTTGTATTTATTATGCTTAAGATTATTTAGACTTCTAGAATCTACTAATGTTTTCCACCACATTTTGGAAGTTATCAGTCATTGTCTCTAAATATGTTTTTTCTCTTCTCCTGTCTCCTCTTTTAGGTCTTCAATTTCACATATTTTGAAAATGTTTGAAACCATACCACTGGTTTCTGAGGTTCTGTTTACTTTTCTCCAATACCTTTTTGTTTCTGTTCTTTTTGTTGAATTGGGTAATTTTTCTCAATATGTTTTCAAGTTCAATGATTCTTCTGCTTTCTCCTTCTGCTGTTCATATTTTTCAGCTATAGGATTCTCCTTTTGTATTTTTAGGACCTCCTTTTATCTATTGAGATTCCCTATTCATTTTTTCCATTGATTTTCCTTTAATTCCCTGTATATATTTATGATTATTGCTTTGAAGTTTGTTAAACACAACATCTAGATTCAAAGTTTCTATTGATTCTTTCAGCCATTAGAATGAAACACATTTTCTTGTGTCTCTGCATGTCTACTAAGTTTTTTAATTCAAAATCAGACACTGTAGGCAATATATTCTAGCAGTGTGAAGCCCGTTGTGTTCTTCAAGGGGGTTTTTGTTTATTTATTTTTGGTCTGCTGTTTTGTTTTTTTTTTTTTCCTATTCTAGTAATAAGTTAACTTGCTGTACTCAAACTGCAAACTTTTCTCTCCTGTAGTATGAAGCCGCTCACATTTTTATTCTGTTCTTACGGCTTCTCATTGCTGCTTTTTAATTCTGGCACCTTGGGTAGTTCCCTTATGTCTACATGTCTTGGTGGCAGATTTTGAAGCTCACTCTTTCCTTGTTTAAATTTTCAACTGCACTGCCAGCCTCAGACTCTGTCCCCTGATGTGGTAATCCCACAGGACTAGATCACTGCTGCCCAAGCTGTACATGATTTGCAAATACACTTCAGTTACCAGGCAGCCAACACACAGATGTTGCTCCATGCAGCTCTGTCTCATAAAATGCCTTTCTGCCTTTTTGTTGGTGGTGGTGGTTTTAAACAGAGCGCCCTGAGTTCTCCCTTACACATGCTTATATAGTTTAGTGATCGGTCAGGAATAAAAACAGTTAATATTCACTTTTTATGACTCACTCTGACTGTGGTTTCTTGCTCCCAAGATATCTTTAAATTTTCACTTCTTTTCCAGCCTTGAACTCTCATCTCTGGCACCTGGAGCCAGTCAGCGTATAGTTTTCTGTGGCCTTGGCCGTGAAAATTGGGAACTGCCCTTAAGCCAGAGTGTCGCCACCTCACAAATCTTACCTCTTCTAGATGCAGTTTTTGGAGAATAAACTCTCCATATCCTATATGCTTTTGAACATTTTTATTGTGGTTTTAAATACCTGTTGACTTTTATTTAATATTTATTTTTATTTATTTGGCTGTGCCAGGTCTTAGCTATAACACTGATCTTCGATTTGGCATTCAAGATATTTAGTCGCCACATTTTAATTCTCAGTTGTGGGATCTAGTTCCCTGACCAGGGATCGAACCTGCATTGGGAGCGTGGAGTCTGGGCCACTGGGCCACCAGGGAAGTCCCACCTGTTGACTTTTAAAAATATTTTATGCAGGTCATAAAATTGTTATTGTGAAAGGATTTGCATTAGCACTTCACATTGCCACATTTCTGGAAGTTCTCCAAATAGTTTTAATTTGTAGCTCTCTTAACATGAGTGAAGTTAAACATCTCTTCAAGCTTTTAGGTTTATTCTTATATATATTTTTATGTCCTTTGCCTGTTTTCTGCCATGTTTTTGGTCATTTTTTCCCCTTCAATTTTTAAGAGTTCTCTATATTTTAGGGACATCAGCCCTTTGTAACACACTAAATTTCTATTTATATTTGGGTCTGTTTCTAGACACTATTTTATCCCACTGGTCCCCTTGTCTTGTGTTAGCAACATCCAGTTTTAAGCATGAAGATGTTATCATGTTTCATGTGTTATCACAAGTCCCTCTCCTTTTAGTATTTTCAAGTTAGTGTCACATATTTATTTTTCTATATGAACTATACTACCAACTTCTCAAGTCTTATAAAACATTTGGTATTATTTTTCTTGGGACTATGTTACATTAAAAAATGAACTCAGAGAGAACTAATATATTCATGATGCTAAGCCATTTTGTCTAAAAACAGGGGATGTTTATTAAATCTAATTTTGTGTCTTTCAGGAGTGTTTTAAAGTTTTTCTCATATTGGTTTTGCACATTTATTGTTAAGTTTATTCAAGTTACAATAGATCCTCATTATTGATGGATTTCCATATTTGTGATTCACCTAGTCACTAAAACGTCTTTGTAACTCCAAAATCAATACTCAAAGTATTTTGTAGAATATGCATATGCTCAGAGTGGTGGTGAAAACTTAGGTCATCTTTCTGCTTCTTGTTTCAGCTCTCATACAGTAAAAAGAGGTCCTTTTCATGGCATATTTAGTGCCATATTTTCTCACATTTTTGTGTCCTGCTGGTGATTTCAGTTTAAAATGAAGTACAGTTTAAGTGCCGTCTAGTGGTCCTAAGTGCAAGAAGGCTGTGATGTACCTTACAAAGAACATGCATGTTCGCTTCCTTCAGACAGGAGTTTTAGTGCTGTTAGCCATGAATTCTATGTTAACAAATCAACAATATATATTAAATAAAGTGTCTTTAAACAGAAAAACACATAAAAGGAGGTTAGATGTTGATCAGTTGGTGGAAACAATGTGACCAGAGGCTCACAGGAACCTTACCCCTAAGAACCATAATTCAGTATATGCTAAATTTAGTTTTAGAGTTAACTTTATAGACCCTAAATGCCATTCAAAATATTAGATTTATGAGAATTGACTATATTTAATTTTCTTAGTTGCTGTTGTAAATGAGGTTTTCTCTATCAATATATCTTCTAATTGATCATTACTTGTGTGTATGAAAACTATTGGTTTTCATACAGTTTGATTT
The DNA here is from genome assembly GCF_029378745.1 of Bos indicus. NCBI lineage: Eukaryota > Metazoa > Chordata > Mammalia > Artiodactyla > Bovidae > Bos > Bos indicus. The sequence goes on along the minus strand of NC_091770.1, from coordinate 3,507,502 downwards.
TCATACAGAAACTGTATGATTTCTGTATATTAAATTTCTATCCTGCCACCTCACTAAATGTTTTTTGTTTCAATTAGTATCAATATTACCACTTATTCTCTCAGGTTTTTCAGGTATATTCTCTTTTCATGTGAAAATATAATTTTCTTTTTCAATTCTATTCTCCTAATTAATTTTCTCATCCAATTGTCTTGGCTACAACCCCTCTCCCTTTTTATAAGGATGGTTTTTCATCTATGTTGAACTGCTCTGAGTTAGTAATGGACTTTAGTTATTGCACAGACTCTCAAGTTGAAAGGCACTTAGAAGTAATGTTGGGGATTCTGTCATTTGATGCATGGATCCTTTTTCACAGCACTCAAGGGGTCATCTCGTCTCTTCTTGAACCATCTGTTCCCCTTCTTCTGGTAAGAGCTTATCACCCTGTACTCATTCCACATAGATCTGTGTGGCTATCAATCACTCCATCCTGATGCCTCTGCTCCTGGCTTTTAATCCAAGCTAATTATAAAGGGTAGCTATAAAATCTGTATGTATAGTTATTATTTTTTAACGGATCTAATCTCTTTTATTACTTCTTCTGTCATATGCTAAAAGTGCAGATTTATCCAGTGAAAATCAAATACACAAGTTACCTGAGGCAATGCATACAGATGAAATGTAAGGATGGCTGGTAATGCATCTCCTGCCTTTACTGGAGCCTGGAAACTGTTTCTAGACAGTCTATCAGGGACTCACAGGGCTCACTTTGTCTGTTTCCCAGAGATCAATGCTTCTGTCCAATGTTTTGGAAACTGTTACATATATTTTTATCAGGTGCTTTAGTTGTTTCAGGTCAACTGAAATCTAATGAGTAGAAATCTAATTTCTGTTATTCCACATTGGCTGGAAGTGGAAATACATCGATTATTGCAGTCTTCCCAGCACAAAGAACTGTGCATTATTACTGAAGGACAACACGTTGAACATATCACTTAATGGCATTGAGCATATCATGCACTATAATGTAATATCAATATACTATTATGAATATTTGTCCTGTAGTTCATCTTTGCATCCCCGTGGAAATGGAGAGAGGCAGAATAGTATAATGGTCTCTCTGCAGCCTGGCACACTGTCAGCACTCAACTGTTTACTGAATAATTGAATGGACACATGCAGGCTTACATGAATGCACACATGCATGAAAGAATCACTATGACCAAGTGAATGGTTTCTTTCCTACCCCTTCAGTCCTCAGCTGTACAGACCAAACCCGGATGACTGCTCCAGTATCTTCCTGCTGGGGTTCTGGGTGACAGGATGCCCAGTGATAGGATGCTCTCCCCAGCCTTGTTCCAGATCATTTCCTCACTCCTCAATTCCTTCCTCCTTGTATTACTGATGCATTTTAACCTGATCCCCTTTTCTTTCATATTTTTGGAACTGGATTCCTCCTTGAAATTCTTCATCATAACTCTTGGTGACCCCTCCTAGCTTTTAGGAATGTAAGCACCACTTTTAATTAGATTATGAATTTTAGAGTATCACAACACTGCCCTATCTTTTCTGGAGAAAAGCATCCAATATTTTTCTTATTAATAATCTGTACCCTATTATTATATAGCCCCAGGGCTATTACTGACTAGGAGAGGAGAATTTGGGAAACTTTTATTTTTAAAATTAATGAGGCTGAGACTTCACTGGTGGTCCAGTGGTTAAGAAACTGCCTTCCAATGCAGGAGATGCAGGTTTGATCCCTGGAGAAGTGGAGAAGGCAATGGCACCCCACTCTAGTACTCTTGCCTGGAAAATCCCATGGACGGAGGAGCCTGGTGGGCTGCAGTCCATGGGGTCACTAAGAGTCGGACATGACTGAGTGACTTCACTTTCACTTTTCACTTTCACGCACTGGAGAAGGAAATGGCAACCCACTCCAGTGTTCTTGCCTGGAGAATCCTAGGGACGGGGGAGCCTGGTGGGCTGCCTTCTATGGGGTCGCAGAGTTGGACACGACTGAAGTGACTTAGCAGCAGCAGCAGCAGCAGCAGGGGAACTAAGATCCCAAATGCTGCAGGGCAACTAAGCTCTCAAGCCACAACTAGAGAGCCTGTGTATTGTAACTAGAGAAGCCCACGCTTCAGTGGAGACCCAGTGTAGCCAAAAAGTAAATAAATAAAAAAATAAATAAACCAACCTTCTCATCACTCATCTCCAGGAAGCTACAAGGAGAACTGCCTTTCATCTACACTAAGAATGAGAGGGGAAAAAATAAAACTAATGAAGCTAATTTTACTAAACAATTATTGAATAGAAGTGAATATTTTTGTATGTCTTTGCCAAAATGTGTTCAAAGAAAATAGTAACAAACAGCCCAATCGTTTTGAAATGTTTCCAAGGTAAGAGTCTTTATTCTGGTTCCACGCTCAATTAGAAGTACCTACAACAGACTTCAGACAAAAATAATTAGGGAGGGCTCAATAAAAATTTTCAGACAACAAAATAGGTAATGTTCAGTTTTACAGCTCTCAGACAAGTTACTAGGTCTTGATTTCAGTCCTAATATTTAATGATAAAATCTGATTATGATGAGATAATCAATGTAAAATGAAATTGCAAGCTTGGATTAGAACTACAGAATTTCAAGATTAGAACTACAGATTTTAAAAAACTTGAAAATCCTATGAAGGTAATCAGTCAGATTAAACTCCTGGGTGTGTGTGTCTACTGGAAGATGGTATTCTATCGGTTTTGTGAGGACAGGGGAAATAATAGGATGAAGAACGCCCCAGAAAAGTCAGAACCAATAGGCTCAACTAGATCCAGGCAGAGGGCGGCAGGGACGACTACCTTTGTCACAACCAGGGAAGGTGAGGATACAGTAGAGGGCGGCCTTACCTCAGCAGAGGGGCTAGGTCCGCAGTGCTGGGCGGCTGAGGGCAGCCCTGAAGGGCCGCTGGTGCTCGTGAACGTGGATGGCGCTAGGCTGCTTTCAGGTTTCTCAGTGGTGCCACTCAGCCCTCGGCTGTGGGTCGCTTGATGAGGGCAGGGCAGGGCTTTTCCCGGTGTGGGTGCGGCAGCGATGGCATGGCTGGTTGACTCCTAGACCCCAGGCTGAGGACATACTCTGGGGAAGTGATGTCAGCATTACTTAAGGGTGTTTGAGTTTTTGCTGTGCTGGGGCCTACACTCACCCGGAAACTGGGGTGTGAGCTCACATGCGCTATCCTTGAGAGAGACTTCAGGGTGTTCCTGGGAGACATGATGTCCCCCTCCCAGCTTGGGCTTAGGGTGTCTCTTAGGGTGGGAGTCTCGGGACCTGTTGCCACAGGAAGAGTCATCTGAGTCTGAGGAGACCACCTCCTGGAGAGATAGCCTCTTGCTGGCTTTCTTTTTCTTCCTTCTAGGGTTCTCCTGTTTTGTAGCTTGTAAATCCCCTGTGTTAACTTCTCTGATTGGCCATACTAGGAGAGAAGAGTTCTTTGTGTCCATATCTTCCCTAGAGAGAGAGAGACATAGAAAGAGAGAGAGATGAGGGTTATCCTGGTTTTGATGGCTGCTGTGTCTACAGAGATGTCCAAGTTAAGAAATAAAAAGTGTGGGTGAGGATGTGGAGAAAAAGTAACCCCTTTGTACTGCTGGTGGGAATGTAAACTGGTAGTGCCTCTACAGAAAACAGCATGGACGTTCCTCAAAAAATTAAAAGTAGAACAATATTTTTGATCCAGCAATTCTACTTCTGGGCATATAGCCAAAGAAAATGAAATCAGTATCTTGAAGAGATATCTGCATTCCCATGTTCACTGCAGCATTATTTACAATTGCCAAGATATGGAAACAACCTAGGTGTCCCCTGGTGGATGAATGGATAGAGAAAACGTGACATATGTGGAATATTATTAGCCATAAGAAAGAAGGAAATTTGCCATTTGTGACAACATGGATGGATCTTGAGGGCATTACGCTAATTGAAATATGTCAGACAGAGATAGACAAATACTGTATGATCTCACTCATGTGTGAATCTAAAAAGAGCCAAACTCATAGAAAGGGAAAATAGTATGGTGGTTGCCAGGGTCTGGAGGCAGGGGGAGGGGAAGAAGGGGGGCTGGTGGGAGAAACAGGGAGATGTTGGCCAAAGGGTATAAAAAAATAAAATATATTGGGCAGTTTATTTATATTGAAGTGTTGTCCTTCAAAAAAGGCACCTTGGGAACACCATGATCCCTTCCCAGCCATGCCATCATGGCACACCATTTCAGGAACTTGCCTTTTTCAGAGGCTTCAGGGCAAAGTAAGGACACCAGCTGCCTGGTATTCAACCTTATTTTGTTCTCATAATCAGTATCTGCCACCTTGATCACCTACCTTTCACACTGAATAACTTTGACCATGGTTGTTTTAGATCCTTTTGGAAATTGTCAAGAAAAAAATCAGTAGAGTGAGAAAAGATTTTTAGCTATTTTTAAGTAGAAAATCCCTCTTCAGTGGTCTGAATCTTAAACCACATGTGATACTTTGCAAAAACTGGTTCAAAGACTCAGGAGGTAATTTCCAGGAGAGATTAAAAAATTGGCCTGCCCACTTTATACCCATTAGGATAGCTATTGCCAAAAAAAGAAAAAGCAAAACCAAAAAGTAACAAGTGTTGATAAGGATGTGGAGAGATTGGAATGCTTGTGATGGGAATGTAAAATGGTACAGCTGCTGTGGGAAACAGTGTGGCAGGTCCTCAAAATACTAAAAATAGAATTACATAATCCAGAAATTCCACTTATTTCTGGGAATAAGTGGAACTTATCCCCAGGGACCCAAACAGATATCTTTACATGGTGAGTACTCTTGAAATGAGGAACTAAGGATGGTTTTTAGTCTTTTTGTTTTTAATTCCTAAATTATATCGACTATGCATTCCTTTTGGAATAGGAATAAAACAATATAACAATCTGGGGAGGGAGGTTGGAGGGGGGTTCAGGGTTGGGAACATGTGTACACCCGTGGCAGATTCATGTTGATGTATGGCAAAACCTACACAATACTGTAAAGTAATTAGCCTCTAATTAAATAAATTTAAATTAAAAAATAAATAAAGTTCACACAAACTAAAAAAAAAAAAAAAATATATATATATATATAAAACAATCTGACTGCAATGTGGGAGACCTGGGTTTGATCCCTCAGTCAGAAAATTTCCCTGGAAAAGGGAATGACTACCCACTCCAGTATTCTTGCCTGGAGAATTCCATGGACAGAGGAACCTGGTGGACTACAGTCTATGGGGTTGCAAAGAGTCAGGCATGACTGAGTGACTAACACACACACACACAAGTTGTCAGGATTAGAATAAAAATGGATTGGGGTTTTGATCAAGGAAAAGCCTTTAGATAAACCAAGCAGATGCTGGGCCACTTTATCATACTCTCCAAAATGACTGATGTTGACCAAGTTCAAGATATTCCACAAGGAAACGTCCACTCACGGGATGGCCAGCAGAGTAGGTGGGAAATGAATCTGATGTGAAAATTCTTATCCATTCCCCCCACGCACCCTCACTTTGCTCCGCGGGGAGGGGAAGGGCGGCCGTGTCTTCACTTCAGTCAGGGCACATTCTCCACCTGCACATCTAGAAGGACCCTGCTAGGTGGTCCTCTTTTGCCCTGTGTGTATTCAGTCGCTCAGTGGCGTCCGACTCTTTGTGACATTTTTGGACTGTAGTCTGCTATGCTCCTCTGTCCATGGGATTTTTCAGGCAAGAATACTGAAGTGGGGTGCCATTTCTTTCTCCAGAGAATCTTCCTGACTCAGGGATTGAACCCACATCTCCTGCATTGCAGGCAGATTCTTTACTGTCTGAGCCACCAGGGAAGCTTAAGCCAAAACTGAGTTAAATTTAGTGCCCTATTGTCTTCCACTATAGAGTTAACTCGGTAATACAATAAACAGGCCAACACTAGAGGGGGTGTCTGGGGAGCCAGCCACTGTGTCTTCACTGGCTCTTCAAAGAAGCTGGTTCGACTTCAGGGAAGAGTTCTGAGCCTCCTGTCCACGCTCTCCTTAGCTTAAAACCCAATGCATTTCCTTAACCAGGCATCATCAGCTTAACCGTTTTCTTGCCGGTTCCCTGAGGCTTCAGTTCTGTTCTGCTCTAAGTGTGTCTCTGTCGGTAAGACCATCTTGGTAAATGAAGAACACGGGGACCTCTGGGGTGGGCACTGAAGAGATGTTTGATGAGGATCAAGAGGCCCCGGGGTTTTGACAACAGAAGTGGCAGAAAGTGGAGAAACTGATAAGAAAAGGCAGTTGCTGGGTTTTCCTGGTGGTCCGGTGGTGAGAGTCTGCCTGCCAATGTGGAGGACATGGGTTCCATTTCTGGTCCAGGAAGATTTCACATGCCTCGGGGCAACAAAGCCCGCACACCACAACTACTGAGCCTGTGCTCTAGAATCTGTTCTCTGTAATAAGAGGAGCCACTGCAATGAGGAGCCTGAGAGCAGCTGGAGAGTAGCCCCTCCTTACTGAAACCAGAGAAAGCCCTCCTGCAACAACAAAGACCCAGCACAGCTGAAATAAATCAATCATTTGAAAAAAAAAAAGCAAAGGCAGTTGCCATCCAAATGGCTCCCCCTGGCCCTCAGGGCTAATGGATCTCCATGACTCTGTGTTCTGGTCCCAAGAACTACACACCTTCTGAGGACAGGTAATGGCATTTTTCCCTCTGGATATGGCAGGGCACTCAATCATAGGGTTACTGCTGAACTGCTTATCTTTTAGGCCTTGGAAATGAGGCTCCTGATCTGACCAGAATGGACAGAGGCTGCTAATGACATACAGAGGTTTAATGATTTCAGAGGCAAGCTCCTTTTAAGGGAAAAATAGTCAGTTGTGACCAGGCAAGATGGTGGGAAGTGATTCATCTTGGGTAATGTCAGAGTCTGCGCTGAATCTTGAAGCTTTAATCAATGACTTATGTCCCTGCTGTTAGGAAGGCAGTGTGAGGCCAGGCTACATGGATAAAGGGAGGAGTGTTCAACAACATAGGACTTATTATCGCCTGTGGGGGCACAGTCTTAATTCAAACAGCTTGATGGAAAATTACTAAACTGCTCAAAGAATGATAACGAGAGGCTAGTATTTTGTGTAATAGGAATTAAGAGCTGGCCACAGACCCAGACAAACCACATCTGAACCCTTGGAGGAGGGTCCCCCTACCAGAACTCTTATCGCCAACTGCATCTCACGAAGTCCACATGGTTATAATCACGCATCAAGGAAAGAACACTCTTATCTCCAGGATCTCATGACCAACACCCTACTTCAGATCCCCAGTGATTTTCCATCAGCACAGAGACAATAATTAGTTCACTCTGGCTTTCCTGAGATCACATTTAGAATGTGCTAAATTTTTTTCAAGAAATCAGACTTCCTTTACAGTGAAAGAGGAGCCTTGAAGGCAACCTGCCCAAGTTGTACTCTGTCAAGAAGAAAGGGAAGGACTTCCCTGGTGGCACAGTGGATAAGAATCTGCCTGCCAATGAAGCAGACATGGGAAGATCCCACATGACGTGGGGCAACTAAGCTGGTGCACCACAACTACAGAGCCTGAGCTCGAGAGCTGCACTCGGCAACAAGAGAAGCCACCACAGTAAGACTGCACACCGCAACTAGAGGACAGTCCCTGCTCTCCACAGCTAGAGAAACCTGAGCACAGCAATGAAGTTCCAGTGCAGTCATAAGTAAATTAATTTTTAAAAATTTCAATAAAGGAAGGGAAGATGGATTCCAGCTCTGTTGGGAGGGTTTTCCAACTAGGTCCATGGCATCAGGAGCATGGATTCAGCTGCCAGAGCTGCCCTGCCCAGAGGAGCATGTGGTCCCCAGCTGTGGTGGTTGAATAACACCAGTAGGGGCACGTCCTTTTGCTGGAGGAAACTGGAAATCCGAGCATGAAGCCCACGAGGCACACTTTCCTGGAAGGAGCAAGAAGCCACAGCCTTCTGATGTGAACAGGATCCTGGGGGAGGTAGTCAAGGAGACCGAGGACGTGAATCTCCTGCTGGTGAGAAGGGAGGATGCCAAAAAGTGGGGAATATTCCTTCCGGTCCACTTGCTTTGGGGAGTTAGAAAAAATTACATGTATGTTCTCTAAATGGGGAAAGCCATAGAGAGGTTAGGGGATATTCTCACAAAGAAGAGAGATCTCTGATGCTGTGAAATATAGAAAAAGCTCAGGGACTTTCCTGAAGGTAAGGCATGGCAAGAGTGGTCATTTCCCTCCACCAGACACACCTCTTTCAGAAGCGCCATCAGAGAACACAGTCATTGGGTTGCAACGGAAAGAGGAAATTGGAACAGCTTCACAAACATGGTGATACTAAAACTATCTCTTTTAAGGACTAGTTATTTGGAATTTAGTGAACTTGGTAACATATTTTGCAAACCAAACTTATTATGAGGCTTTAAGAATCATTTCAGTGTCAAATTTTGAACTGAAAATGAAAAATTTGTATCAGCTGCAGCCATATTCAATCAGTGTTGAACTCTTCACCTTCCAAATACTGTTCTTCCTGCCTTTCACTATGTTACACCCTCATGAGGAACCAGAAGAGGGGTTTTCTGAAAATACTCTGTCAGCCCCAACTGAAGACCCCAAGAAGGAAGAAAAAAAAGGAGGGGCAGAGGGTGGAAAGTTGGATATCTGGCACTCTGGTCCATAGCTGTCTGGGACCATGTACCCCTGGTCTCACCAACCTCAAATGGTTGGTTATAGTGGATTTGATATTTTATTTTTTAATTTTATATTTCATTATTTATTTTTTAATATAAATTTATTCATTTTAATTGGAGGCTAATTACTTTACAATATTGTAGTGGTTTTGCCATACATTGACATGAATCTGCCATGGGTATACACGTGTTCCTCATCCTGAACCCCCCACCCACCTCCCTCCCCATCCCATCCCTCTGGGTAATCCCAGTGCACCAGCCCTGAGCACCCTGTATCATGCATCGAACCTGGACTGGAGATACATTTCACATATGATAATATACATGTTTCAATGCCATTTTCCCAAATCATTCCACCCTCACCCTCTCCCACAGAGTCCAAAAGACTGTTTTATACATCTGTGTCTCTTTTGCTGTCTCACATATAAGGTTATCATTACCATCTTTCTAAATTCCATATATATGCGTTAGTATACTGTATTGGGATTTGATATTTTAAAACAAAATTTTGTCAAGTGATGTCCTGTTGGAGTTGTAACCTACAATTCATTTCTTTAATTAGTCCTTCGAAGAAAGCACCATAATTTTTTTTAATGGTCTCATTTAGTGCAATGGTGTGAAGATCTGCTAAAGAACCACCAAAGGGAGGTGGTACATTTAGAAAGTGAGTGAGAAAGAGAATGAAATCATGGTTGCCAGGGGGCAGGGGAAGGATTCAAAGAAGGGATAGTTAGGGAGTTTGGGATGGACATATACACATTGCTGTACTTAAAATGGATAGCCAAGAAGCACCTACTGTATAGCACAGAGAACTCTGGTCACTGTTATACGGCAGCCTAGACGGGAGGGGAGTTTGGGGATGAAAATGGATACATGTGTATGTCCGGCTGAGTCCCTTCGCTGTTCACCTGAAACTATCACAACATTGTAATTGGCTATAACCAATACAAAATAAAAAGGTTTGTTTTTTTTTAAAAAAAGAACCATCTGCTCCAAATGTATGAAAATCATACGAAGTAAAGATATCTTAAGAAAAAAAAAAAAAAAGAGCGGGTAAGAAAGAGCTTCTAATGAGAAGGACCTACCAGAAGGAAATCTCCGTGTAGACACAAAATCAGACCTACGCCTTTATTCTGTGTGCTCACAGCTGCCAGCTCCGATTATGGAAACAGAGACAGATTAGGCTCTGAACTTAGCAGGCTGGATGCGACCTCTGCTTAGGAGAATTAGATGCTGTCTCTTGCTAGCAGAGAGGCAGCCAGAGCAACAAAACAGTGGAAATTACAAAGGGGGACAACAGGGTCGATGAATGTCTCTGCCGTGTAAAGACCCAGAAGCTGGGGTAGGTCACTAGCAGTGGAGAGTTTTAAATAAGGCCTGGGGCAGTACTAAGGTAGAAAATAATGAAAGGCTTTAATTTTAATTCTAAAATAGTGATCGATAATCTTGAGTTTAATGAAGATGGTCGATACCTAGACCCATGTATCCATATTCCTTTATTAGGTACTGTAATTTGGATATCAAATTGTTTGAGTAGGATTTTGAGATGAACAAAAAACAGTGCTATTATTTAAAAATGAAATATTCATCTAGAAAAAGGACTGTAACATCTATTTTCAACAATCATACCTAATAAAAGCTTTTCTGTGGAACTACACGCCCTCAAAGAGTCTTGCTGGGCATCCCCTAGTATTCGTTCATCTGTTCATTCTTCGAATTGTCCTTGGGTACATCTTGCAGGCTGGACTCTGGCACCCAGGATATAGAAGTAGATCCTGGCCCCTGCTTTCAAAGACTCATGTCCAGTAAGAGTGATGACCATTAAAGTACATGGCCCAAGACAAGGCAACAGTCTCATAACGAAAATGTTTACAGGAGGCAGTGGGATCACCTCACCATAGAGGACTGGAGTCCCAGAACATCACACAGGAGTGGTGGGATGCTTGCCTTTGATATTGGAATTCCCCAGGCAGCCAAGGGCAAGAGTAGCATTCCAGGGAGGGAATACTTAGCCTATGCAGAGGCACAGGGCTTTGAAAAAGCACAGCATGGGGAAAAAACTACAAGTTTATAAATTTAGTATGGTTAGTGTGCAGAGGGCTTTTGGGAGGATAGTTGGGGAGTAGCTAGGGGAAAAGTAAGACCAGGTAGGTAGGCTTGGTTCAGGTCAACAAGAAGGTAAGCTAGGTTAAGAGGAGGCATTTCAGGGAGGAGGGAGCTTTAGTGGGGGAGGGACAAGAGCAGATTTGCCTGTGAGGAAGATTCTTCTGCCCAGCCCTCAGGGTAGATGGCTGGACAGCAGGGCAGGAGGAAGCCTCCTGACCTACGGAAGCACATGTGCAGCAGTGCTGAGAAATATTTGCAAGCTGTTTATAGAATATGTCTGTCTTTAAATAAATCCACTTCTTACCTATGACTCTGTCTCTCACTTAATTCTTTCTGCAATGAGACATCAAGAACCTGAGCTTCGTTATGTCCTGAGACCAGGAGTGTGGTCTCAGTTAAAAGACAGTGGGTTCAAGTTCCAGTCTGGGTTGTGTGGTTTCAGATCTGGGTGGTGAAGGGAGTCCAGGGTAGTTGACTGAGCAAGGACCCCAGACTGAGCAAGACCCCAGCGGGGTACAGATCTATTAGGGGAACTACTGACTGAAACTGCCTGCCCTGGCTAGGCACCATAGTAGTTATCTCAAGCAGGAGGTCCCGGTAAGGAATGTGGAACTAACAAGCTTACCATCAACTGGAAGAATTCAGGGAAGGTCAAAAGGAGAGAGGAGACTCCAGTCCACATGTCCTACCAATCTCCCAGAATCCTATTGGCTGGAATCCATCTTGGCTGAGTGATGTGTGCACCACCAGGAAGGACCCTGAATCAGAATGACTGGCCAGATACAACCCAGAAACCAATTCCATCACCATAAAACCAAGACTGGGAGCCACATGGCAGAGTAGTCCTCCTGGGTTCCCTTGCCCTGCTGCTCTCCACAGAGATGCCCCTTCCTGATAAAGTCTCTTGCTTTGTCAGCACATGTGTCTCCTTGGACAATTCATTTCCAAGTGTTAGACAAGACCCCACTCTTGGGTTCTGGAAGAGGTCCCTCTTTCTGCAACAGACATACTGGGCAGATCAGTGTAGGACAAGGGGGGACTCTGACGTCAGTGGGAGGGATCCAGGCTTCCACAAGCCCAGAGGTGGGGAAAGCAGCACAGTGAGAGAACGTCTGGTGGTTTCTGTCTATGAAGCACAGGTGAAGCCATGGGGATATGGAAGGTTGGCACCCAAAGATGGCCCAACCTGTGCTCAAGGTCACCTCCAAGGTCATGGCTCTGACCCCAACTCTGATGTTCCTTGTTGGTCCCAGGGACTTGGGTTCTTGCCTACTCTCCAGGTCTCAGCTTTTTCTCACTGATTTTGCTTTAATCCACCTTTCCAGCTTTTATTGATCCTGTTGCCTCAGATAAAAATGTGTTCACTCCACCGTTGCCCCAGGAAACTACCACCCACCCACACTCACCAGGGCACGGGTAAGCCAGGAGCTGCACCTTCCTCTCACCCGCCATGGGGAGAGGCAGCGGCTGATTGGTCCCAGGTGCAACTGAATCTAACCTGAGCTGTCTAGGAAGATTGCATCTTGGAAGGCCTTGAATCCTTACCAATGAAAGGAAAGTAATTCCTTCAGATTTATGACAGGATTGAATGCTTTTCTGAAAGGTCAGTAAAATACATAACGTTGAATTTGAGATTAGAATCAGATAGACAAACAGCCAACAGATAAAAGGTGTGATGTGGCAGGAACCATCATCCTAGACCTGCATTTTAGCAGGAAATCCTCACTTTTGCTTTTCTCTTCAAGCATTTAGAGATCATGGATCTCAACTCAGAAGCAGATGAAAAGTCCAAAGACATAAATTAAATTCAGAAAGTAAGAAGTTGGGTCCACTTACGCTTTTGAATCCTCCTGAATTGGGGGTGAGTTAATATGAGAGCAAGAGAGAGTATATTTGTTTTGGCTGATCTTAATGAGTGCACTCCGAGGGCAAAATTCCTGTAATAATACCAAAAGAGTTCATTCAATTTAAATCAGAAATATCCACAATTCAGATGTGATTTTATTTTGCTAGTACAGCCCATTGTAATAGCTACCAGCCATTTTCCTATTCTGGTGACACTTAAGAGAGTGGTTTGAATGCAGAGTCTAACTTGGTAATTTTATGCTGAATAAAAGTCATCATTGAATCCTTTCTGTCATTTTTCCACATTCTGGATCATTTGTCAAGTTCACCCCGCTAAGATGCGTATGTGCATGCACAAACACACACTATTTCATAGAACTATCTTCCTTTCCATCTTAACTTCAGCCTTGGCCATCTCCTTTCTGGACTTATAAATTGTCACCACCACCTGATACTCAAAGTCCCACTGTCAGCCCCTGGGTCTCCCAGAATTCCTATCAGAATTGTCCTTGGCATCCATCTTCCATACCATGTTATCTAGTCTCTATGGCCCTGCTGCCCTGTGGATAATTTCTGAGGTCCTTCCTGGGCTCCGAGGCTCTTCCTCAGGGACCCTGGGTCACCTAGAACCCATTCAGGGGCATCTCTTCCAATGACCCTGTATCTGCTTTCTCCTCTCTTGCCTGGTGGAAGTCCCCAGAGCAGGGCCACCTGGCAGAGATGCTTCCCACCCACTTCCAGCCTTCTTCACTATCATCCAAACAGCCCCAGAAGAGTCCATCATCCCTCAGGGGTTTTCCTGGATTGATGAGAAGGTGCCTTTCTCCCTCTTGATCTGTCGGATTGGATACAGCACTCCAGGCGACCCGGGCTCTGATGGCCTTCACTCATCCATCCTAAATTTCATCCCTTCATCCTAAAATTCACTCACCATGACCCCTTCCCTGATGGACATACCTCAGTTACAGTCAGGAATTGACAAGATATTTTAATTCTGTTTACTAGGCAGTTGGGCACAGATATTTAGAGAGCAGGCCATAAAACCAGACTTCCTGGGTTCAAATGCCTGTGACACCGCCACCCTGGGTATGACTTCACTTCTCCACTTCTGGCTTCTTATATACAAATGGGGATATGCGTATGTACCTCACAGTGTTCTCAGCATCCAACTGTTCACTGTGTGTGAAGCACTTGGGTTTGTACCCATGCCACATAGAAAGTGCTGAATACAGTCAGCACGACAGTATTTGCTTGCCAATACATTTTCCAGGCATATTACGTGGGCCATCAAAACAACATTATTTCCATTAGAAACATCACTTATGCAAGCGCTTTATAAAACCATGGTGAGAATGTGCTCATTATCCACAGCAGTACCAGGGGTGCAAAGATGGAAGGACCCAGGCCCAGCCTTTAAGGAGTTGGGAGATTGGAGAGGGATCTGGTGTGAGAGGAAGGCAGGACAGTGTGCAAGGGGATCTGGGGGCCTCAGCAGAAACAGGGCAGAGTCTTCAGGGGACAGGAGTTTATATGGAAGAAGATGGAGAGGGTGATCCAGGAAGGGTTAAAAACCTAGAGGCTTGAGAAACTCCACTGTGTTCAGGAAGCAGTGAGCCTTCCATGTGGCTGGGAGTCAAACTCACAGGGCAGGGGGGCAGGCTGAGGTTGAGCTGGGCTTTTCCTCGAGGTGGAAGAGAAGTGTGTGTGTGTGTTGTGCAGGGATGGAGCAGGGGCAGGTGGCACATCAGGTAGGCAAGTGACCTCATCATTGTAACCTGATATTTTTTCTAAAACTTTTAGGAAAAATACATAGGGAGGAGCAGTAGGGAGACAGAGTGGGGCTGTGAGAAACTGGGGAGGCTCTTGACGAAGCCAGAACTGGAGCAAGCCTCCCCAGTCCCCCAATGTGGAACAAGAGCCCCAGAGACCATCTGATGGGGGAGTTAGGAGAGCACTGTGACTTAGCAAGGGCGGACTTCGAGTCGCCCAGTGGACGGAACTCTAACCACAGGAGCTGGATGTGCAGGGGAAATAGATACAGCCAGAGCAGGAGAGAGCCAGGCACTGCACCTGAGAAAGGCAGGGGTCAAGGAAGCCACTTTCTGCCTAAAGAAAAAGTGCTTTTCTAATGAAAGTCTACTTACTCTCCGGTTGTTACACTTTAAAACTGTGTAGAATTTATCGTCAGCCATATCTTGATTTGGAAGTGCAATAACAATGGCGGGGACATAGAAGTCAAATCCTTTGGGGATCACAATTTTGGCAAACACATAATCTCCAACCTGTAGATGAGAACATCTTTGAGAGCAAATATTCAGCTTATGGATCTTAGAGACAATAGTAAATAAGCTTGTTTGAAAACACTCCAAGATGCTAGCTGATGCTAGGATTCAAACACATTTTTTTTCTTAGTTGGAAAGAGTTATAGTTCCAACATTCTTTGGGTTCATAGGGCCCTGGCTCGAATTTTGTGATTAGTTTGGGGAAGCCACATTCAGCAGGGCTTCACCTGCCAAGGGTCTCAGGGACAGCCAGCGAGGTGGCGAGGGGTCTGGAAACCAACTCTTACAATGACTGGGTAAAGGAACCAGGACTCTTTGACACAAGAATGAGTTTGAACGGAGGAAAGGAGTGTGTTTGTTTCACACCTGAAATCCATGGGGAAAAGTCACAGAGAGAGAACTTCCAGGAGAAACAAAGTCTGGTGAAGGGACACACAAAGTTTTGGGCATCAGTCAGATAGAGGGGATTCATGGTCGGGGGAAAGTGCCCTGATGTGCCTTTGGGTCTGCCCAGGAGATGCGGGAACAGACAACCCACGTGAATCCTCTGAGTGCCCCTCAGTGCTTTTTTTCCTCCAGGCTCATATTATTTAAGAAACAGCAGCAGTAGAACTCTGCAGAGGCCTTCTCTCTACTCTGGCCTTGGTACTGGAATAAGGATAATACAGGAGAATCGGCAGACAGCACGGCTCTGATGAATTTATAAGTAGATGAGAACACATCAGCCCGGCTCACCCCTGGGATGCACATTTAGGGGTAACTGCATTATGGCATCAAGGTCTGGCATCAACTGACTTATGGTGTCAAGGCAGGTGCTACCTCTGGTCTTTTTATTCAGTCTGTTTTAGCATGATTTCCTGCAGTGAAAGCTTCCAAGCTCTAGCAGTTACAGCAACTCCCTTCCCCCACCCATCTATTGTCTGTAAAGCAACAAAGGCCTCAAGGGACATGTGAGCACGTCTGAGCTATTTAAATAGGGCATTGGCAGATAAGGGTCAAGAGCAAAGAAATTGGTAAGCAAGAGGTCACAGGAACAGGGGCTGCTGCTGTCCAAAGCTCTAGGAAAGGTGAAAAGGGGCCCAAGAACAGCTAGCTGGAGCAGGTACCTGGAGCAGTGGGCAGGGCATGGCGCCCCCCACCGGCGTGATGAACGAGATGGGCACAACCTTGGTGTCTCCATACCTGAAGCCCACAAGTGCATGGGTGGGGTTCACACACCTCTTCACAACTCCTATAAGGAATCAAATTATTGAAATAAAATATAAAGACAATGCCTGTTCCCTTAGGCTTGCCCCATCTCTTGGGTTTGCTAAATTATAACACTTTGCCTGCTGAAATCAGCGAGCCCCTTGATTTCTCCACTGCATAATGCTGGGTTCTGTGTGATGCCTGCTAGGGTTAACCAGCTCAGACAGCAGTGCCGTGCTGTGGTCTGGAGCTGAGCTGGGAAGCTGAGAGAACACACGTGGGAGCTTGTTCAACCAGTATTCCCAGAAGCCATCCTGATGGGAACACTGATCCTAGAAATACCTTCTCCCTGGAGGCTTCCTACCATCTTATTTATTTATTTCAGCCATATTTCCTTCTATAATATACTTGGAGACAGAAAATCATTATTGTTAAATTGAGAAAGTGAAAGGAAATATGAATTCCCATCCTCAGCTTCTCATCTGATATTACACACCCCACAGCTTCCCTAAAATGTATAATCAAAAAACGAAGGAAAAAAAAAAGTAAGTTTTCTTGTCTTTTAGTTATATGGGGAGATTATTATAACAGGAAAAGAATGTATCAGTGTTAAGGTTCATGTATTTTGTTATTTATCCTAGGTGAAATTAATTTTCCCATTGCAAAGGGATTATTAATATTAGGGAGAGGTTTTTGACAGGGACACTTCCCCAGCAGTAACAGCTTCACTTGGACCCCCTTATCCTGAGACAGAAATGTGCTCGCCCCCATGCTGGGCTCCAACGGCCTGAGTGCCTTGGCTTTCTTCCCCACTCTAGCTTACTCGTTGGCCTTGGTGAAGTCTTAGGTACTGCTGCTGCTGCTAAGTCGCTTCAGTCGTATCCGACTCTGTGCGACCCCATAGACTGCAGCCCACCAGGCTCTGACGTCCCTGGGACTCTCCAGGCAAGAACACTGGAGTGGGTTGCCATTTCCTTCTCCAATGCATGAAAGTGAAAGTGAAGTTGCTCAGTCGTGTCAGACTTTTAGTGACCTCATGGACTGCAGCCTACCAGGCTCCTCTGTCCATGGGATTTTCCAGGCAAGAGTACTGGAGTGGGTTGCCATTGCCTTTTCCGGTCTTAGGTCCTTCCAAGTGGCAAAGAAACAGCTGCTAGCTTTCATCTTGAGTCCACGTATCTTGTTTCAGTTATTTATTTATAAAGGATCTAATCCTTTTATTTTATATTGGCCACACTGTGAAGCTTACGGAATCTTAGTTCCTCTACCAGGCATCCAACCCATGTCCCCTGCAGTAGAGGCGCTGAGTCTTAACCACTGGATCGCCAGGGAAGTTCCCCATGTTTCTTGTTTTAAATGGTCAAAAAAAGGGAAAGCTTAAAAACAAAACAACTGCCCTCCCCCCGCCACACACACACAAGAAAACCAGCTTTATGTTATCTATTTTCTTATTGGACTAAGATGTTTGGGTGGTTTTTGAAGTACTATTTACACATTTTTTTTACCATAAACTGACTCTACCCTTTTCATCAGGAAAACAAACACTACTTTTTATAAAGAATTCCTACTATGAAAACAAAGAGCCACTGTGAGGTGAGAAGAATCCTTCTATGCCCAGCATATGCGTGCCCTGCCACAAGCGCCAGCCAGTGCCACAGAGCAGGGCTGAGGGTCCAAGCGCCAAGATGACCTCAATGGCCAGGGTGACCCTCCTCGAATTCTTAGCCTTTGGGACTGTGTAGAATCCAGTCTTAAAACTGGGGTGCAGTTTTTCAGGTGTCTGCCTGAGTTGAGCAGCTGTGCAGCTGCATGGCCCATGGAGTCTACACCATGCATTAGCTTTTTTTTACATAAAAAGGCTTCCTGCCCCTGATCTAGATCATTAGACCTAGACATTTGGTATGTTTCTACCATCTCTTTTTTGTTTCAATCTCTTCATTCGTGGGTTTTTGTTCACCTCCAGAAATCAGTGCAGTTTCTTCCCAATTAACTGTAGAGCCAGCCTCATGGTGTTGACACCTGGCTGGCTGTTAATCAGGCCAGAGGACCCAGAGCTGCTGGCCTGTCTGGTTATGGCTCAGCCTCTGCACTAACTCCTTCTCTACCTCATTAAGGAGTTGCTGCCATTTCCAGGTCCTGATTCTAGATCGGCTTCCTATTCTGGGATGCCGTTATGCTGTAGTTTCCTTCTGCCCTCAGCCCCAGAGAGGTGAGAAGGCATCTCCCAGGGCCATTTGGGGCTCTGGCTCTGGAGGTTGGACCAGAACCACCTCCATGGCTTTCTGTCTTCCTCCTACTGGAGGCTCTGGGATCCCCATCTTCCTGGGTATGAGTCAGCTTCCCTACCTCTGCTGGGGGATTCTCCTATACCCAGGTGGGGGGAGAAGGGGGTGCCCCCCAGTTGAGACCCTCAGTGAAAACACTGCTCATGCCCAAAGGTCAGAGGAATGAAGAAACATTTAAGTAGACAGCATGGGTCAGTTCATTTAGCAAAAGAAAGCAGGGGTTGTTTTCAATCTTCATTCCAAACAGGAATTTCTTAGGCTGGAGTGCAGATTTTTTTACCTCTGGCTATAAGAACCTTCTGATATTCACAGCTGGGCTGGGATTCCGTTTCCTGGAAGAGGCATCTGTTCTGCTCAACTGGAAACGTGCCTTCCACTTGCCCCTCCTCCACTGACTTCCAGCCTACACATCTAGTCATCATAGTCTCTTCTTCCTTTAGTCTCAGAGGTTTCCTCTGTAGCTCACTGTGCTGGTTTTGCCTTTTTGAATTGCTCTTAAACTTTTAAAAGTACTGTTAAAGTTTTTAAACTTCCAGCAGTGTTCTATACCCCCAGGTGAGGACCCCGGGTGAGTTGTTTATATCTCCCAAGAAGCGGTAATAGAAAAACTCCATAGGTAATTAACACGTTCCAATTTCAAAATGCTGCACATTATCAAATTTAATCGACATCACTATCTTATGGGGATTTTCATTGTTTAAATCCCATTTGGAGAGAGAAGGAAACAAGCTCAGAATACTTCAGTGATGCCTGTCAGCTGGCTGGTAGAGGCAAGAAACAGATTTCAAAAAAAAAAAAAAAAAAATTACGATTTTTCTGGTCCTAAATCATTACACCTGAGAAAGTATTCTGTTTCCCACCCCCAGCCTTTTTTTTTTTTTTTTTCCTGTTGTAACTTGTTCTGATGGCATAGTGCAGAAATCTTGCAACCCAGACTTTTCATCATTGAGGATTTCCTGAGATAAAATGCTGCTTTTTACTGAACAACAGGAAAGATGACACAGTTCCTACAAATAATGATTAAAATAAAGTTCTGAAATGTGTCCGCCTTCCTGATTTTCAGCATCCGGATGAACCAGGCTATCAGCTTGTCACTTCTGTTCTGTACAACACAGTCTGACCTCCACTAGCTAATCCACACTGATCCCTGGAGCAGAGGTGGTTGTTGTTGTTCAGTCACTTTGTCGTGTCCGACTATTTGTGACCCCAGGGACTGCAGCATGCCAGGCTTCCCTGTTCTTCACTACCTCCTGGAGTTTGCTTAAACTCATGTTCATTGAGTCAGTGATACTATCCAACCATCTAGTCCTCTGCCACCCCCTTTTCCTCCTGCCCTCAATCTTTCCCAGCATCAAGGTCTTTTCCAATGAGTCAGCTCTTTGCATCAGCTGGCCAAAGTACTGGAGCTTCAGCATCAATTCTTCCAATGAATATTCTATGAATAAAGGACTGATTTCCTTTAGGATTGACTGGTTTGATCTCCTTGCTGTCCAAGGGACTCTCAAGAGTCTTCACCAACACCACAATTTGAAAGCATCAATTCTTTGGAACAGAGGTAGCCAAATGGAAATCCCTGCCCTGATTCCCAAGGGTGGCAGCAAGAACTGAGCCAGCTTTGCTCCTGCACAGACCTGGCCTTAAGCAAAGGACGCTTTGATCCAATTGCTCTGAAGCTGCCTTCTGCTTAGCTGTTTTTCTCTAGAAACATTTATGAGGCTTTGAACAAATATTATCAGAAAGGAGTCACCAATGAAGATCATGCCTGTGCTCCTCAAAATTCTATCTGGCCTTCCTTTTTGGAAGGGGTAAAAAAATTCAAATACAATATCCTAGTTGTTAGTTCTACACATATGTCTGCTAGAAACCCAAATTCCTATTTAAGTACTTTTCCCACTTAAAAAGCAGATTTAATTAAATGTAATAAATAATTTTTTTAAAAAGGTGACTGGGAGTAGGATTGACTACACTTCAAGGTATAATCTTTTCGACTGACATCTCTTCTTCTGGGTTCTTTAAGCTCTCTTTCCCCATAGGCTTTTACATGATTTCAATGAGTACTTTTGTGCTGACGTGTCAAAAATTTCTGTCTCTGGACAGATTTCCTCTCCAGACTCTAGATCCATATCTCCAACTGCGTCTCTGACAACGTTAGTGTCTCATGGTGCATCTGCGATTCATCATGTCCCAGACACATTTGCCTCTCCCTCTAAGGAAGAGGATGTCATAGGCGTTCCATTCTCAGGGCTTCTAGTGAAGCTTCTAGTGAAGCCCTGGTCTTCCCTTGCTAGAACTCTCTCCCCCAGATAATCTCATGGCCCCTTTTAATTAATTTATTTTTAAATTTTATTTTTTAAATTTTTTGGCTGTGCCACACACTATGTGGGAACTTAGCTTCCTGACCAGGGTTCAAATCTATGCCCCCTACAGTGGAAGCCTGGAGTCTTAACTGATGGACTACCAGGAAATCCCTTCTTGCTCCTTTTGAAAGTCCTGATTAATATATCACCTTACCCATAAGCTCTTCATCGACCACCATACTTAGAATTGCAACCTTCACCTTTGATGTGCTCAATTCTCTTCGTGGCTCCATTTTCCTTCATAGCCCTGGATCTGACACACTACATATTTTACTTATTCAGCTGCTGTCTGACTCCCCCACTAGCATGTAAGCTCCATAAAGACAAGAATTTTCTTCTGTTTGCTTACTGTGTTAGACCAGCACTTTAGGAATATTACATACATGGAACATAGTAAATATGTAATAAAAAACTTGTTTACTAAACAAATGAAAGATTAATGTAAGTTTTTCTGGCGATTACTTCTCCACAAATATGGGTAGAAACCTCATCATCCTTTCATTTTAGAAGTGGAATACCTTAGTACGGCTTATGAGGTGTCAAAGTGATAGGGAAAGCACAGTTTGAGAACTTCTGGTCCCTGATATCGTATTACTTAACAAAGGAATTTTACAAAGTAAAATATCTAGCTACCTGGAAAATAAAAGCCATTTTCATCACATCTTGCAATAACCTTCTGGCCTCTGAGTGGATCCAATTTTTTTGATTTGTTTTTCTTTGTTGGAGTTCCTTGAATTTTCTGTTGCTAAAAAAAAATAAATAAAACATTAATAATCACAGGAACAAGATAGTTTGTTATTCTCTGATGAGAATTATGTCACTGAAGAATTACAGAACACGCACATACTATATACTCACTCTGGAGGACTCTCTGTTGTGGAACAGGCTTTTAAACTTGGACAGATATGGGGAACTGCTGCACATAGAAAATGAGGCAGTATTTCCAGCCTAATCTAATCAAGTTAAAATGAAACCAAAAAAGGCAACCTTTCCAGAGCATTTAAACAGGACCTAGAGTCTTAAAACACAATATTTAATATAATTGATATATTAAACTAAAACACAATATTTAATATAATTTAATATAATTGTAACATTGTATAATATTGTGTAGTATAATATTAATATTGTATAATATTGTGGAGTATTATATAATATTAATATTGTATAATATTATACAAGCCAAAATGCAACATACAAAAAAGCACACAAACATGATCAATTCTCAAGGTAAAAGGCAATCGACAGACCACAGAATTGAGATGACTCAGGCATTGGAATAATCAGATAAAGACTTTAAATTAGCAGTCACAACCGTAGCATGAATGCCAAGTCACTTCAGTCATGTCTAGTTCTTTGCAGTGCTATGGACCATGGCCCACCAGGCTCCTCTGTCTATGGGATTCTCCAGGCAAGAATACTGGAGTGGGTTGCCTTACCCTTCTCCAGAGAATCTTCCTGACCCAGGGCTGTGGGATGTGTTCAAGTTTTCGGACTCACATAGCTTTTAGCTTATGTGGCCACAGACAAAAACGGAAGATGACCAACACCCTTTTGATGTTCCCACTGAGTTGGATTTTGCTTGGGACCCTCCATTCTCATGGAATTTCTGGTTTTAGAAATGCAGTCAGTATATCAAAGAGGATGGCCCAACATCAATGGTAGATGGTGAATATCCTCTGACTGTTCCTGAGCTTTCAACCAGAGGACACATCTAAGCACTCCTTTCCATGGCCGATCAGAATGACCTACTGCCAGTCTGAAATGGTCTCAAAGAGATGGGACTGGACCAGGGGACAGGAGAAATGGGACCAAGTGCTATCCAGGTGGTTGTGTGAGCTTGGGCAGTATGCTAACATTTCTGGGCTTCAGTTTCTGCGTGTGCAAAATAAGAGGACAAAATAAATGACCTCTAATGTCCTCTAATATCTGTCCAGAAGAGTCTTAGCCTTAGTAGACTTTCTGCAGTACTGGAGAAACTGTCAGGTCACACGCGTACAAGGGCAGGAACACAAGCATGATACCCTGGCTTGTCGTTTCTACAACATAACGGAAAAGTCATGGTCAGAACTGTGACACGAGTAGCAGAGTTTTCCATCATAATTACCCCAAAGAGATGCCCACACCACAGACTACACAAGAACTGTAGTCAGTTCCTTGATGGAAGACTCCATGTACGGTATGTTCTTGTTATTGATAGAATTCAAAATCTTGAAAATTCAGAATATGCCAAATTAAATCAGATGTCACATAAATACCTCACCTTTACATAAATTTAGTTTCCAAAGCCACACTACTTCACACCACCAGTGTTCATATCAAAGACCGATCAGCCAGGGAGATGGTGTTGGCCCCTGAGGCATGAGGCGGTCTTATCATCTCCAGACCAATAATAACCTATTATTTACAAAGGATTTCCATATTGATTCTAGAAAGCCATTTTTCTCCTTTAGATTTCATCAGTATAACAGACCAGTGGTTTATTAGAACCTATGCATAGATTCATCTAAAACTCCTTTTCAAAATTCAAAATAAGAATAATCACATAATTTATTTGCCTAGCTTCTTTTTATCTCTAGATTCCAAATATTGATTCTCTCAACCAGAGAGCTTCTCTTAGCCAGAAGCTAACAAATATGATTGCTCTCTACAGTTCTACAGGTACAAATCTGTGAAGTCATTTGCCCAAAATCATCAGAGAGCTCTTTTTTACCTTCCTATAGTTGTCACTCACGTCCCAATGCACCTAATACAGAAAAACCACTCACTCTGTGAAGACCTTCCCTGCAAGGGTAATAGCAGCGAATGGAAGCGATGCAGAGGGCTGCTCGTGTTCATTCCAACACACTGAAAATGCTACCTAAGCAACCGCCTTTCTGGGACTTCCTCGGTGGTCCAGTGATTAAGACTCCACTCTTTCAAAGCAGGGGGCTTGGGTTCAATCCCCGGTCGGGGAACTAAGATCCCACATGCTGTGAGGCACTGCCAAACCCCTCCACCACCACCCCCCCAAAAAACCCTGCCTTTCTAAACAGCCAAAAAGTATCATCCCTCCTTCACATCATTCCCACACCACACCTTGAGTTCACCTGAAAGGACCATTACAGCTACTACAGGGCTTTGCACACTCACATTCACTCTGCTCTTCTTTCCAACTGTTACTACTATTGGCAAGAACTCGCTCCTGGCTGTTTCTATAGCATGGAGCTGTATGGAAGGAACCTCTCACTGCACACTCAGTGATTCTTCCATATCCCTGCACAGGCAACTCAGCTATACCACAGATAGAGCAGAGAAGCCTCGGCAACGCAGACCTATGGGGGCCAGCTTTAATATATGGATTCATTCACAGAAATAGAGCACTGGTCTCTCAGGATGGTAGGACACCAGTCAGGGCAGCTAGATACCTCATCCATTCAGCCATAACGCCGATGGAACCTTTCCAGAGAGATGACATCCTGCTATTTTTGAATCTTGCCAAAGACTTCATATTTTTTAAAAAATGTTTATTTATTTGGCTGCACAGAGTCTTAGTTGCAGCACATGGCTCAAACCCAGGTCCCCTGCATTGGGAGCACGCAGTCTTAGCCACTGGACTACCAAAGACTTACTAAAGACTTTAGAGACATAGCCCATACTAGAGGGTGTTCCCTGACCTGCTCCTTTTCTGCCATAAGGCAACTAATCATATGCGCAAGCAGATCAGATCAGTCGCTCAGTCGTGTCTGACTCTTTGCAACCCCATGAATCGCAGCATGCCAGGCCTCCCTGTCCATCACCAACTCCCGGAGTTCACTCAGACTCACGTCCATCAAGTCAGTGATGCCATCCAGCCATCTCATCCTCTGTCGTCCCCTTCTCCTCCTGCCCCCAATCCCTCCCAGCATCAGAGTCTTTTCCAATGAGTCAACTCTTCGTATGAGGTGGCCAAAGTACTGGAGTTTCAGCTTTAGCATCATTCCTTCCAAAGAAATCCCAGGGCTGATCTCCTTCAGAATGGACTGGTTGGATCTCCTTGCAGTCCAAGGGACTCTCAAGAGTCTTCTCCAACACCACAGTTCAAAAGCATCAATTCTTCGGCGCTCAGCCTTCTTCAGCTTGAAAAAGAAATCTTTGGAGGATGAGAGTCACAGGGGATGGAGAATGAGAGAATGAGAAATGCCAGCACTAAATAAATAAGCCAACCTATCTGCAGGCTCAGGGGCATGGGAGTACTGCAGGCCAGTTTTAGTGAGAAAGTCAGATGGGCAGTGATGCTGCAGTTAGGAATGCTGTTCTCTGGGTAATTTGATTCTGCCTTGTTTCCAAAATTCAGAGACTCCAATTCACTCTTTTGCCAGATTCAGTTATCAAGTGATGTATCAATAGATACAGGATCCAAGATACAATACCCTCCTTTTGTTTTATTACTTAGTTTCAAGGTCATGTTCTCAGGTTTGCATTGGTGGGGTGGAGATCACTAAATGTTTGATGCTTTAGAATTTTCCACTTAACAAACAGCATGTTTTCACATCAGGTACAGAACATACTTCTATGTTCTACATACGTAGAACTAGTCTTTGGCTCAAAATCTTGTTGTAAAATCACTGTATTTTTTTCCTGCCTCAAATCATTGAACTCTGCTGCTGCTGCTGCTAAGTCGCTTCAGTCGTGTCCAGCTCTGTGTGACACCATAGATGGCAGCCCACCAGGCTCCCGCGTCCCTGGGATTCTGCAGACAAGAACACTGGAGTGGATTGCCATTTCCTTCTCCAATGAATGAAAGTGAAAAGTGAAAGGGAAGTCGCTCAGTCGTGTCCAACTCTTCACGACCCCATGGACTGCAGCCCACCAGGCTCCTCCATCCATGGGATTTTCCAGACAAGAGTACTGGAGTGGGGTGCCATCGCCTTCTCCAGGGGATCTTCCTGACCCAGGGATTGAACGCAGGTCTCCTGTATTGCAAGCAGATTCTTTACCATCTGAGCCACCAGGGTAGTAGCAAAGGAACCTAATAAATATGCATTAGATGCTGAATCAAATTATTTCTGTAGCTTGAAAAGCACATTTGTAACATCTTCTCAGGGAATATTCCCTCATTGCTCTTTTAGGGAAGAATCAAAGAGAGGAAAACTTGAAAAGGTTTTAAGTATTTAAACCTGAAAATTACTGCAGCTCTGAAGTCTGTGCTTTGGATGTTACTGATAGTCATCCATAGGCAGGCACTTCAGAGATGCACATACTACAGCCACTTCTGTGCCACTGCCTGCAGTGTGGACCACCACCAGCTGACTGCTGCGGTTGTACAGAAACATCTCAAGTGAGGTGATGGTATAAATAGAAATGCTGGGCCTGTAAGAAAACTTTTCAAAAGAATCTCTGTGCTGCTTACTCTGGTCCACCCATCTGCCCCTAGGTCCATTCTCTGCCCTGCCCTGCCCCATGTTCCAGAAGGCTGACCCCTCCAAGGACAACATGACCCAATTTCTCTTGTTGACTGACTTTCTGATAGGCAGAGCCAATGGGAGGCGGGAGGTCAGAGGGCAGCAAGGAGAGAAGGGCTGGGGCATTGGTTCCAACCTCCCTCCCTGTCTTTTGTCTCTCTACAGATACCGCCCCCCCCAAACCCCAACTAGTGGACTGCACTCTTGCAGGCTCCAGTACCACTATTTCCCTCCACCGCTGAAGTCCAGAGGCGCTGACAACTTCCCGCTTTGCCAGTTCTGGGGTGAAATCCCCTTTTAGCTGCCTTGACCTGCCTCCCCCTCTGCAAACAGTCCTTTCATTAATGTTTCTTCACTTGAAGTGACTGAATGAGATTCTGTTTCCTGCCTGGACCCTCCTTATAAGCCCTCTGCACTCAATTTTCCTCCTCCAGCCAGTGAAGTCAATGATCACACCCAAACCTGTTTAGGGTAGAATTTATGCCAATGAAAAAACGATGAAAACTTCCCTGGTGGTCCAGTGGTGGAGAATCTGCCTGCCAATCAATGCAGGGGACCTGGGTTTGACCCCTGGTCTGGGAAGATTCCACTTGCTGCAGGGGAACTAAGACCACGAGTCCCAACGACTAAGCCCATTTGCTCCAACTACTGAAGCTGAGTGCCCTAAGAGCCCGTGCTCTGCAATGACAGAAACCACTGCAGTGGGAAGCCCACGAACTGCCACGAAGACCAGCTCCCACTCGCTGCAAATAGAGAAAGCCCTCGAGCAGCAATGGAGATCCAGCACAGCCAAAAATAAACAAAATTAAAAAAAAAAAAGACGAGCTGTGTGGCAGGGGAGTGCTGGGGTCCACCCAGCTGAAATCTCTAGCCAAGAGGGGTGCCTTCAGCTTTAGAATAAAAAGAATCAAGGTGTTGATTTTTGTTCTTGGAGCTGATAACCCCCCCTCCCCCGCTTTCCACTCCTGAACATCAGGGTACTAGACAGAAACTTTTCTGGATACTATTTAGAGTTGGTGGGAGTGTTTCTTCCCTTCTTTGAACTTCCTCCATTGGCTGGTCTTCCTGAGCAGGATCCTCGCCTAAAATCCCCAGCTAACCATGGCACTACCATGACACGGGCAGCATCTTCTCTTTGGCATCCTTGCCCATCACATCCGGGCGCCTCACTCTCTCTGGGATTTCAGCCCACACTGGCCAGGTGTCCCACCACCATCGTCTCACAGGAGCCCATGGGGGGTCTGGTTTCCAGACGTTCACGTATCGCCTCAGTGTGTGTGTGTGGTTCTTTGTGTGACGGCATCGCGGATGCACAATCCAGACTTGCTAGTTCCCCGCCTGCACGCCAGGGGACCCTCTATGTCACAGTCTCCAGGAAGTCAGTCCTCCTAGACTCAAGTAGCAGCAGAAGAGACTACAGGTTCCACTCGTGGAATGAGAGGGGCTGGCTAGTCATAAAGGGCTAAGGTGTGATGCCTCCCTTTAAAGAAGGAATACTGCTGCTGCTGCTGCTGCTAAATCACTTCAGTCGTTTCCGACTCTGTGCGACCCCATGGACTGCAGCCCACCAGGCTCCCCGGTCCTTGGGATTTTCCAGGCAAGAGTACTGGAGTGGGTTGCTGTTGCCTTCTCCGAGCTGTATAAAGATGGGTTATGAGGCAGGAATGACAGACAACTGGTTCAATTACTGTTTGGGAGAAAACATAACAAATGACTCTACTTATTCTGACTTCATTTTATACAACTCAAAGAAATTTCTAAGTCTCCTGAACCACTGTTCTCTTGTGTAATGTCACAGTCACAATCCAATATAATGTTTTCAAATCCAAGTGGTTTCTTTTCATCACTCATTCTCCCATTCCCTTCTCACCCAGTCTCACCCACATCCTCCCACCTGTGGTGCATTTTCCTAATGCTCTCTTTCTCCTGGACAACTTTCCATGGAATGGAACATTTAATTAGCTATTTCTCAAAGCCAAAGCCTCCAGATTCCTTGCTGGCCACAACTTGGAGTAGTAACCATGTGCAGCCAGCTGGGTCAGCTCATCTCCAAGGTCTCTATTCAGGTTGTTCACAGATGCTTATAGCTTAACAAGACTTGCCACCACAGTGTGTTTCAAGGCAGCCAAGGTTACGACTGGGGCTGCCCCACACCAGGCTCCCAGGGAGAACTCAGGAGGTGAATTGTATCTTGGATGCCCTTGGTGCCTTCCACCATCCTGCAGCCCTGAGGGCTCCGGATGGGCTAATGTCGTTGAACTCCTCAATCATGGCAACAAGAGCCGTGCTGGTGAAGGGAGCTTTCCAGTGGAATTTTAAAAGTTCAGAATTAAGAGACTTTCCTGGTGGTGCAGTGGTTAAGACTCTGTGCTTCCAATGCAAGGGGCATGAGTCTGATCTCTGGTTGGGGAACTAAGATCCCACATGCCATGCAGTGTGGCCAAAAATAAAATAAACACCAGGAAGATATTTCTTCATTAAAAAAATAAAAGTTCAGAATTAAGACCTCTCTTTCCATTATGCAGTCAGTAATCCAAGCACCTGTCTCCAAGGATGCCACAGAATGAGTGGATTACAGAAACAGGGAGAACGGTTAAGGATGGGATGTGCCCAGTATAATGTGCTGGGCAGAGCAGGTAAAATAATGATTCACACCCTACATCTGATCTTGCAAAGAACTGCCAGGGAAAGTCTGAGTGGAAAAGCAGGGCACAATCTAGCCAGACACTGGCATGTATAACCACTTCTCCCCACCACTAATCCTGACCAACAGAAAAATCATGAAGCTGTCCCAAGCTCAGGAACCAATGTGTGTCTACGCTGGGTGCCAACATATGTCAGGGGAAAGTATCTGAGAGCCACAGACCCTCAGGCTCCATGATGCACCCTCGACTGGATCAAATACAGTGACCACTCCCTTCTGAACACACATGGGCATTTCTGATTGCCTCTCATGCCAACCAACTTTGACCACCTTTTGCTGTGTTATCAATAAACTGTAGAGGATCTTAACAAAAACCGGGTTCTTCCTCTCCAAATTACAATCATTGATCAAAATCTTTGGCCTTTGCTATTAGAATTTAAAATGAGATTCCAGTTATATCTGAATCAATAAAGATGACTACATATGTGATGGATTTTTCACTGCAGGATCTCAAAAAGTCTTGCAATCCTGAGCTTTGATTTCAACCATTTTTCACACAGAAAGGTTGACACCTGTTAGTGGGTCATGAAATCAATTCAGATAGAAATGAAGTAAAATATCACACAATACCTCACTTACAGTAAGGAGAAGCATCCCCTTAAATATTACACAGAAAATCTTCCTTTGCAGAGGGCCACACTCACAGTGGAAGAAATTGTGGATCAGCTGCCAAGTATGAACCTCTCCCACCCATTCCTTACCTGTGGACAACTTTCCTGGGCACATGGGTGCTGCCCCGAGCAGACAGTGGGGGCTTTGGTCACCCAATAAAGTGACAGGGCAGTGAAAGGACATCTTTAATCCTTGACCAAAAAAGAGGGTAGCAGCGGACGCACCAATACCATTACATGAATTCAACGTCTTCTCTTGCTGTGGCTCTCACGTCAAGCTCCCACCATCTTTTTCTCCTTTCCTTTCTATGAAGATCTTCAAACTAAAGTCTTCACTTCCTATATTTATTTTCTCAACTTCTATCCACTCCTCCACCTTCTGCAAACTGGCTTCCACTCCCCAAAAGCCACCAAAACTGTTCTGGCTAGGATCATTACTGACATCCCTCTTGAAAGTCAAATGGCTTTCAGACATCATCCTGTATGATTATTTCAAAACTCCTCAGTAATTCATTAATCGTAAAAATAGCAATGATGGACAATGTGTGTTGAGACAGCATTTCCTGATGAACATTTAATGCTGCACACTGTCCTGAGCATTTTATGTGAGCTGTCTCATAACCATCTTGCAGGTGGCCATTATGATTTTTCTCACGTAAGGATGAGGGACCTAGGCTTAGACAGCCTAAGGAAGGTCCCTCGGCTGGAGTATGGCAGTGCTGAGACTTGAATTCAGGTCTTTCTGACTCCAGGCCCAGGGCTCTTGCCACCTCTCCTCCTTGGGCTCTGGCATCACAGCTCTCTACCTGGAGCTTCTGCTTCTCCAGCTGTCCTACACTGGCCCCTCTACAGTCTCCCTTTCTCATTACCTCAAAGAACCTTGAAATCTATCTCCTTAACTCAGACTTTTCTCCTAAACTCCAAACATGTGGCTGTCTATGGGCCTTTCTCACCCAGATGCCCTGGGGACATCCAAGAATCGAGAGGACCTAAAGAGAGTTTCCTTTCCTTTCCTCTCATGGTACCTCTTGCTTCTGTTCTTCCGTTTATTTATTCATTCAAATATTTGGGAGTGCTTACAAGGTGTCAGGCAATACTCCAGCAATACTAGAAATACCTAGAACACAATGGACCAAGCCCCACTCTTATTCCAGTGGAGGACGCAGATCATGAACAAATACATACATAATGTCAGGTGGTGAAATGTGCTATGAAGAAAACAAAACTGTGGTAAGGGGTGAGAGAACGACACGGTGTTTCGAAGGGCTGTCTCCTCAAGAAGCAGAGGTGATACGGATGTGGTGGTTAACAGTGCCTCTGTCTCTTAGCTGTCCAAGATGGGAAGTTTGTGGGTGTGCTCAACTTTGCCCTCTGGCTCACTGCACACATTCACTTTCCACCAACTCATGCCTCTTTCACCTAAACCCTCCATACTGTACTGACTTGGCTCGAGGATCAACGTCTCTGAGTCTGCACCTGGTTTTGGTCTTTTCCCCCTACACTGAGCCTTATCTTGCTGCCAAAATAATCTTTCCAAAACAAAAATCTGTTCATGTTTTCTGCTTGCTGTAAATCTCTCACTGGTATTCATTTCCTACAGGATAGAGTCCCTGATTCTAAGAGAGATTTTCAGTTCCCTGTATTCTGGGTCCATCTTCCCTTTCCCTGTCTCGTCTCCTGCCACACCCCTGGTGAATACACCATGTTCTTCCCCTCTACCTGTCTTGGCACACACAAGCTGTTTCTCTCACTCAGAACACTTCTCACACGCCCACCCGCAAATCCCTACACATCCTTCTGGATCAAATTCAATCACCCCCTTCTGTGAAGACTTCCTCAACTCCCCAGCCAGAATTGTTCACTTTTCCCCATCTTCCAGTTGTTCTATGGCTATGCCTCTACTGTCATATTTCTAATACTCTGATATAAGGGTCTGGGTTTCATTCCTTCAATAAATACTTTTGACCACCCACCATGTGCCAGGCATCATTCTCAGTGGATGTAGCTATGAATACAGCTATAAGTGAGGCCAAACAAGATCTCAGCTCACATGGAGATTATGCTCTAATACAGTATGTCTCCTACATTGGGCTGAACCCATGTCTCCAATGGTATTAACAAGCCCCTATTTTGTGTTCAATGTATAGCTTCACCTTGGCAGATCCCAAGGAAAGAGAGAAGAATGTGACAGGCTATTCACTGACTGAGATCACCTATGCCATGAATCTGATACATGGTAGGCAGTGAACAAATATTTTTGGATGAAGAAATTGTGGAAATTATTTTACTTCCCACTCTGTGGACAAGAGAATAAAGAAATAGAACAATTAATTCATATCCCACGAACAATGAGCCTTTGAATCCCACAAATCTAGACAAATTCAGAACACACTTTGTTCTGAATCACAAGAGGCTTCTTTTCACTACATTAGCAACACTCCCGTTTTTAAATTTAATGTAAAGTGTAGATGAAAGAATCCTGCTGTTGCTGCTGCTCAGTCACTCAGTTATGTCTGACTCTTTGAGACCCTGTGGACTGTAGCCCTTCAGGCTCTTCTGTCCATGGAATTTCCCAGGCAAGAATACTGGAGTGGGTTGCTGTTTCCTCCTCCATGTGACCTTCCTAACCCAGAGATCAAAAGCTTGAAAATTCTGCTGTTAGGCAGTAATGTCTTCAGAGCTCAACATGGGAAAGTCCATCATTTAAGACCTGTAATGGTCTGTTTTCTCAACTATAATAAGAGTGGGGCTTGGTCCCTGTGTTTAAGTACTCTTAGTGCTTAGAATAGGGCTTGGCACCTCAGAGGAACTCATAAATATTTCAATGAATAAATGAAGGGACAAACAGAGAGGAAGAGGCATGATGAAAGAAGAGATCTCCAGGGGGAGGGAGTTAATTCATTTTCAGCCTTCTTGATTCTTGGGTGTCCATGGGACATCTAGGTGTGAAAGGCCAATAGACAGAAACACATTTGGGGTCAACAGATGGTGCATTCCAAGGAAAGACTGAACAACTCTTTGAGGGGGTCACTTTGTTTGAATAAAAACAATATTAAGAATCCCAATACATATAAATAAATAAAACAGAATAGGTAAAAGCAAAAATAAAGATATGATAAAACTTTTACACTCTGCAGAAAAGAAATAGCTTTTGACACTAAAGGGGGAAAATTAAATTAAAATAAGCAAATAAAACACAACAATCTAGAATAGCAAGAACAGAATTTAAAACCAGGCAAAGTCAGTATCATTTAGCAAAGACTGAAATAAAAAATAGATGAATCTCAAAGGTCAATTCCTTGGATATATTTTTTATGCCATCAAATGGTGAATATATGAAAATTATATAGAAATCAGTAAGATTCTGGATGAACTATTCCAGGTCTACACACACTCTACTACAGTCAGAAAGAGAATATTTATTAAACAGGCAGCAAGTATTTAAAGCCCCCAGGTGTTTATGTTCTTTGGGCCAAGAGTCCCACTTCTAAGACCTTATCTTAACAAAATAGTTCAACTGTATGCACCATAGAAGCATCAAAACATCTGAAAGGAAAACTGAAAAAAAAAAAAAACCCAAATGTCCAACATTCAGTGAAGAGTTAAACCAATGAGGGTAGTTATACACCATGGAATATCATGTAACCACAAAAAATATCAATCTGATGGTTCAGCAAAAACAGAAAGAAAGTATATAAGGCAATGCTAAATTGAAAAGTAGAATATAAAATGATTATGGACACTCTGTATCTATGTGTAAAATTTATTCAAGGAAGAAAAACAATTAAAAGTAAATGACTGAGGATTTAAAGATGGCGGAGGCGTAGGTGGACATGGAGTACATCTCTCTCCACGGATAAATCAGGAATACACCTTCAGACACAGAAGTGCGTGCAGAACACCAGCTGAGAGCAGACAGGAGTGCCTGACCAGTGGAAAAGAATATATAGAACCAGACAAAACTCAGTAGGATGAAGGAACTAGGGGCAAAAACAGGAGTGTTAGCAAGACTGGACCTGCCCTCAGCGGGTGGGGGAACTGAAGCAAGGATCTGATCCCCATATCAGGGCAACTGTCTGAGTCAGAGGAGAAACATTTAAGTCTGAGAGGGAAACAGCTGATCTGTGGTAGCCTAAATGGAAGGAGAGTCAGACAGTCCTTGCTGCAGCCATACATATTCTGGAAAGGGATGAGGTCCCCTGGAAGGTGCAGTGGCTGGGAGCTGGAGTTTAGGGATTGTGGAGCAATCCCAGGGCAAGGGCTGCTGTTGATTGCGGAGAGACAGATCGAGGGGATGTGAGGGAGGAGACTGTGGTGAGAAATGCCTGTGGAGGAAAGCTGGGCAGCCGTGGAAGCAAGGCGATACTGCATAGTGGGTGGAGCCATCACCGTAGCCTCTCTCTCCCTACAATAGCCAGCAGTGGCAGCTGAACAAGAAAAGCTGGCCCAGAGAGTGCCTGACGCACTGAACTACAGAATAGGACCCCACCCAGGGTGCTCCTTTAAGTGCCTGACACCCCGATCTACAGAGTAGGATCCAAACCAGGGGGTCCTCTCTATGTGCCTGATGCACCAAACAACAGAGAAGGACCCCAGGCAAGGAAGCCTTGTAAGTGCCTGAACGGGCAGAGCTACGGAGAAAGACTGGCCAAAGAGGCCTTCTGATCACCAGCTACAAGAGAATCGAAGAAAGACTCTCTGATAGGGACATAACTCCTACAGCAAAGGCAGTCCATGTCCCTGCACATTTGGTGCCTCCAGGGTCCCTGCAAGCCAAGCAGCTGCACCACCTTCATGTTCAACTCTCACTGGGGCAGAGCTGCCACAGACAAAAAAAAGGCTTGCGTCTATGCATGCAGGGTTGCTTCGGTCGTGTCCAACTCTTTGTGGCCCTGTAGACTGCGGCCTGCCAGGCTTCTCTGTCAGGGGGTTCTCCAGGCAATACAGGAAGTATTGGTCAATACTGGTTGCCATACCCTTCTGTTGCTGCTGCTAAGTCACTTCAGTCATGTCCGACTCTGTGCAACCCCATAGATGGCAGCCCACTAGGCTCCTCTGTCCCTGGGATTCTCCAGGCAAGAATACTGAGGTGGGTTGCCATTTCCTTCTCCAATGCATGAAACTGAAAAGTGAAAGTGAAGTCGCTCAGTGATGCCCGACTCTTAGCGACCCCATGGACTGCAGCCTACCAGGCTCCTCCGTCTTTGGGATTTTCCAGGCAAGAGTACTGGAGTGGGGTGCCATTGCCTTCTCTGCCATACCCTTCTAGAGCATTATATTTCCTGCTGTCCTAGCCATCAACTCCCCTGAGTACCTGGTGCTGCCAGAACCCCTTCGACCCAAGCAGCTGCACCACCTCCACACCTGGCCCTCACAGGGGCAAACCCAAGTGCTCCAGGGCATCCTCAAGAGCAAACCCCAGGGGACGACCCACATGCAGAAGTGGAAATAAAACCACAATTGAAACCCAGAGGCAGTGTGGCTAAGGAAGAAGACCTCAAACCTTCCCACCAGCTGTATAAGCTTCAGATTAAATCCACACGATCAACTAGGCAGACTCTGTGTCTATAGAATATATAAAAGAACACTGAGAGCTTTCACAAAATAAAATGCACCAGTTCTGATAGCCGTGGACATTGGAGGCAAGAACACATAGACGTAGGACAAGATTAGAATCTAAGCCGCCCCCACAACAGGTCCAGAGATCAGCACAGTGACAGGTCCAGAGATCAGCACAGTGTTGGAGGGCCTCCTTGGGAGGTAAGGTGGACTGTGACTCCCAGTGAAGGAAAGGACTCTGAGAGAAGTGACTCAAGAAAAACATCTATTATTCCTATGTTTTGACTTGTTCTGTAGATTCTTTGGATTTTTTTTCCCCTTTCCCCCTCCTCTGTTGTAGTTGTCAAGTTTATTGGCACTATGAAATCTAATTCAGCTTTTGAGCTTTTTCTTTTCTCTTTTTCTCAGCCACATTTTTTTATTGTTGTTATAAACCTCTGCCTCTACACTGGGCTTTTGCAGTTCTGTGGAGTTTTCCTTGTTTTTTTCCTTTTTCTCTCTTTTTAGCTTTAATTAATTTTTCTACATTTATTCCTTTGTTTGCTTTTCCTACTGTTACTTTCCCCTTGCAGTTAATCTTTAATGTATATAAATCTTCTTTATCTACCTATATTTAACCTTGCATATCTATTCTTTGTTTCTTTTCTTTCTTTCCTTTCCTCTCAATATATTTGTTAGTTTTATTTTCTTCGCTTTATTCCCCAATTGGCACTTTGCTTTAGTTTTATTTTCCAGTTTGTGCTTTAGTAAGTTTTGCTCTTAACTGGTAGATATAATTTTTGGCTTCCTTTATTCACCAGATCAACCTATTGTACTTTATTTTTGTTGGACTCTTGATTTTGATTATGTGTGTATATGCATATGTATATATTCAGTCACACTTTTTTATATTCAGTCACACACATATAATTTTTGATTTTGTTTGTTTAACAGGTCAATCTACTGTACTTTGTTTTAATTGGACTGTTTTGACTTTGCTTATGGGTGCATATGTGTATGTGTATATTCCATTATTTTAATTATTATTTATCTGATTTTGTAACTTCCATTTGTCTGGGGTTCATCTTTGGTTTCTCACTTTGGGGTATCTGTTTTAAGCTCACTTAATGCCATAACAAATCACTTGTGAAATCTTCATTTCTAACCAGAGATCAAGCCCTGAGCCTTTGGAGTGGGAGCACTGACTCCAAGACCCTAGAATACTTGAGTACTAACACTAGGGAGTATCAAATAGTGAGAACTCACACAAAGGAAACCACTTGAGTACAAGACCCAGCATCACCCAACCCCCAGTAGCATCCTAGTAGCATCCTGTGCAGGACACCTCATCTAAACAACAAACAATAAAAATACAAACCCAATCATCAGCAGACAGGATTACCACCTCACTCAGCCTTCCCCAACAGAGGACAAACACACACACACACACACACACACAAACTCAGTATAAATCTCACTCTATCTGAAGCTTACACAAACCACTGGACCAACCTTAGGAGGCCAAAAACCAAAAGAAAGAAAGAATTCAACCCTGAAGCCTGGGAAAAGGTGACCTCAAACACAATAAGTTAAAAAAATTATGAAAAGGCAGATAAATACTACACAAATGAAGGAACAAACTAGAAAAACAGAAGTCCAAATAAATGAAGAGGAAATAGGCAAATTCCCTGAAAAAGAATTCAGAATAATGATAGTAAAGATGATCAAAAATCTTGAAAACAAAATGGAGAAAATACAAGAATCAATTAACAAAGACCTAGAAGAATTAAATAAAAAACATACAGAGACATACAACACAATTACTGAAATTAAAAATACTCTGGAAAGAATCAATAGCATATTAATAGAATATCTGAAGCAGAAGAACGAATCAGTGAGCTGGAAGATAAAATGGTGGAAATAATTTCTGAAGAGCAGAATAAACTCTGGGACAATATCAAATGCACCAACATTCAAATTACAGGGGTCCCAGAAGACGAGAAAAAGAAAGGGTATGAGAAAATTTTTGAAGAGATTATAGTTGAAAATTTCCCCAACATGGAAAAGGGAATAGTCTATCAAGTCCAAGAGGCACAAAGAGTCCCATACAGAATAAACCCAAGGAGAAACACACCAAGATACATACTAATCAAACTAACAGAATAAACACAAAGAAAGAATCTTAAAAGCAGCAAGGGAAAAGCAACAAGTAACATACAAGGGAAACCCCATACGTTTAACAGCTGATCTTTCAGCAGAAACTCAGCAGGCCAGAAGGGAATGGCAGGATATATTTAAAGTACTGAAAGGGAAAAATCTACAACCAAGATTACTGTACCTGGTAAGGATCTCATTCAAAATTGATGGAGAAATAAAAAGCTTTTCAGACAAGCAAAAGTTACGAAAAGTTAAGAGAATTTAGTACCACCAAACCAGCTTTACGACAAGTGTTAAAGGGACTTATATAGTCAAGAAATACAAGAGAAGTAAAAAGATCTACAAAATCAACTTCAAACAATTAAGAAAATGGCAATAGGAATGTATATATCAATAATTACTTTAAATGTAAATGGATTAAATGCTCCAACCAGAAAACACAGACTGGCTGAATGGATACAAAAACAAGACCCATATATATGCTGTCTACAAGAAACCCACTTCAGACCTAAAGACACATATAGGCTGAAAGTGAGAGGATGGAAAAATATATTCCATGCAAATGGGAAGCAAAGAAAGCTGGAGTAGCAATCCTTATATCAGACAAAACAGAGCTTAATATAAAGAATACTACAAGAGATAAGGAAGGATAGTTCAATTTACTTCAGTCACTCAGTTGTGTCCGACTCTTTGAGACCCCACAGACTGCAGCACGCCAGTCCTCCTTGTCCATCACCAACTCCTGGAGTTTACCCAAACTCATATCCATTGAGTTGGTGATGCCATCCAACCCTCTCATCCTCTGTCATCCCCTTCTCCTCCTGCCTTCAATCTTTCCCAGCATCAGGGTCTTTTCAAATGAGTCAGCGCTTCACATCAGGTGGCCAAAGTATTGGAGTTTCAGCTTCAACATAAGCTTCCAATGAACACTCAGGACTGATTTCCTTTAGGATGGACTCGTTGGATCTCCTTGCAGTCCAAGGGATTCTCAAGAGTATTCTCCAACACCACAGTTGTAGCATCAATTATTCGGCACTCAGCTTTCTTTATAGTCCAACTCTCACATCCATACATGACTACTGGAAAAACCTTGACTAGACAGACCTTTGTTGGCACTACATAATGATCAAGGGATCAATCCAAGAGGAAGACATAATAATTGTAAATATCTATGCATCCAACATAGGAGTACCTCAATACATAAGACAAACACTAACAGACATAAAAGGAGAAATTGACAGTAACACAATAATAGTAGAAGACTTTAATTAGGAGACTTTAACAGAAAATTAATAAGGAAACACAAGTCTTAAATGATACATTAGATGAGATGGATCTCACTGATATCTTTAGGACATTCCATCCAAATGCACAAGAATACACTTTCTTCTCAAGTGTACATGGAACATTCTCCAGGATAGACCACATCTTGGATCACAAATCAAACCTGAGTAAATTTAAGAAAACTGAAATTGTATCAAGCATCTTCTCTGACCACAACACTATGAGACTAGATATCATTTATAAGAAAAAATCTGTAAGAAACACAAACACATGGAGATTAAACAATACATTTCTAAATAACCAACAGGTTACTGAAGAAATCAAAAGGGAAATCAGAAAATTTCTAGAAACAAATGACAATGAAAACACGATAACTCAAAACCTATGGGATGCAGCAAAAGCAGTTCTAAGAGGGAAGTTTATAGCAATACAATCCGACCTCAAGAAAAAAGAAAAACATTGAATAGAAGACCTAATTTTACACCTAAAACAACTAGAAAAAGAAGAACAAAAAAATTCCAAAATTAGTAGAAGGAAAGAAATCATAAAGATCTGAGCAGAAATAAATTTAAAAAAATGAAAGAAACAATAGTAAAGATTAATAAAACTAAAAGCTGATTCTTTGAGAAGATAAACAAAATTGACAAACCTTTAGCCAAACTCATCAAGGAAAAAAGAAAGAAGAATCAAATCAACAAAATTAGAAATGAAAATGGAGAGGTTACAACAGACAATGGGGTGACCCCCCCATGTCACACATTGGCAAGGCTGGCAAAATTACAGGGTATCTCTGAAGAGGGCACCCTGGGGCAAGCACATCTCGCTCTGTTGAAGGGGATCCATGACCCTGTCACTCTACTGTCTGGAGGGGACCATAACCAAGAAAGAAAAGTTGTCATGTCAGGCAGCTTTCTGGACTTGGAGTTGTGTTAATGAATAAGTGATGACTTGCTGACCAGAAAAAAAAAGAGAGAGAGAGAGAGACTATTATGAACAACTGTATGGCAATAAAATGGATAACCTGGAAGAAATGGACAGATTCTTTGAAAAGTTCAATCTTTTAAGATTGAACTAGGAAGAAATAGAAATAATGAACAACCCAATTACAAGCACTGAAATTGAAGCTGTGATCAAAAATCTCTCAGAAAACAAAAACCCAGGACTAGATGGCTTCACAGGAGAATTCCATCAAACATTTAGAGAAGAGCTATTGCCTATCCTTCTAAAACTTTTTCAAAACTCTTTCAGAAAATTGCAGAGGAAGGAACACTTTCAAACTCATTCTACGAAGCCACTATCACACTGATACCAAAACCAGACAAAGACAACACACAAAAAAAGAAAACTACAGGCCAATATCACTGATGAACATAGATGCAAAAATCCTCAACAAAATTTTAGCAAACAGAATTCAGCAACACATCAAAAAGCTCATACACCATGATCAAGCTTGGTTTATTCCAGGGATGCAAGGATTCTTCAATATACGGAAATCAATCAATGTGATACACCACATTAACAACTTGAAAGATAAAAACCATATGATAATCTCAATAGATGCAGAAAAAGCCTTTGACTAAATTCAGCACCCATTTATGATTAAACTTTTAAATGCACATTAAAAAATGTGCATAGAAGGAACCTACCTCAACATAGTAAAGCCAATATATGATAAGCCTACAGCAAACATTATTCTCAATGGTAAAAAGTTGAAAGCATTCCCCCTGAGGTCAGGAACAAGACAAGGGTGTTCACTTTTACCACTATTATTCAACATAGTTCTAGAAGTCCTAGCTACAGCAGACAAGAAAAAGAAATAAAAGGAATTCAGATTGGAAAAGAAGAAGTAAAGTTCTCACTGTTTGCAGATGACATGATACTGTACATAGGAAACCCTAAAGATAGTATCAGAAAATTACTAGAGCTAATCAGTGAATTTAGCAAAGCTGCAGGATACAAAATCAATACATAGAAATCACTTGCATTTCTATATACTGACAATGAAAATACAGAAAGAAATTAAGGAATCAATCCTATTCACCATTGCAACAAAAAGAAGTATCTAGGAATAAATTTACCTAAAGAGACAAAAGAACGGTACACAGAAAATTGTAAGACACTAATGAAAGAAATCAAAGGTGACATAAACAGATGGAGAGATGTTCCGTGTTCCTGGGTAGGGAGAATCAATATTGTGAAAATGACTATATTAACAAACACAATCTACAGATTCAATGTGATCCCTATCCAATTACCAATGACATTTTTCACAGAACTAGAACAAAAAATTTCACAATTCATATGGAAACACAAAAGACCTGAATAGCCAAAGTGGTCTTGAGAAAGAAGAATGGAGTGGAGGAAACAAACTCCCTGACTTTAGATTATACTACAAAGCTACAGTCATCAAGACAGTATGGTACTGGCACAAAAACAGAAATATAGACCAATGGAACAAGATAGAAAGCTCAGAAATAAACCCATACACCTATGGGTACCTAATTTTTGACAAAGGAGGCAAGAATATAAAATGGGGCACACAGCCTCTTCAATAAATGGTGCTGGGAAAACTGGACAGCTACATGTAAAAGAATGAAATTAGAACACTCCCTAACACCAAACACAAAGATAAACTCAAAATGGATTAAAGACCTAAATGCAAGACCAGAAACTATAAAACTCTTAGAGAAAAACATAGGCAGAACACTTGATTACATAAATCAAAGCAAGATCTTCTATGACCCACCTACTAGAGTAATGGAAATAAAAACAAAAGTAAACAGGTGGGATCTGATTAAACATAAAAGCTTTTGCACAGCAAAAGAAACTATAAGCAAGGTGAAAAGACAACCCTCAGAATGGGAGAAAACAATAGCAAATGAGACAACTGACAAAGGATTAATTTCCAAAATATACAAGTAGCTCATACAACTCAATACCAGCAAAATAAACAACCCAATCAAAAAGTGGGAAAAAGACCCAAGCAGACATTTCTCCAAAGAAGACACACAAATGGCTAACAAACACATGAAAAGATGCTCAACATCGCTCATTATTGGAGAAATGCAAATCAAAACTACAATGAGATATCACCTCACATCAGTCAGAATGGCCATCATCAAAAACTCTACAAACAATAAATGCTGGAGAGGGTATAGAGAAAAGGGTGGCTCAGATGGTAAAGCATCTGCCTGCAATGCAGGAGACCCAGGTTTGATCCCTGGGTCAGGAAGATCCCCTGGAGAAGGAAATGGCAATCCACTCCAGTACTCTTGCCTGGAAAATTCTATGGATGGAGGAGCCTGGTGGGCTACAGTCCATGGGGTCGCAAAGAGTCGGACATGACTGAGCAACTTCACTTTCTTCTTTCTTTCCTGCACTGTCAGTGGGAATGTAAATTGATATAGCCACTATGGAAGAAGGTATGGAGATTTCTTAAAAAACTAGGAATAAAACCACATGACCCAGAAATCCCACTCCTAGGCATATACCCTGAGGAAACCAAAATTGAAAGACACATGTATCCCATTGTTCATTGCAGCACTATTTACACTATTTACAACAGATGAATGGATAAATAAGTTGTGGTACCTATACACAATGGAGTATTACTCAGCCATAAAAAGGAATGCCTTTGAGTCAGTTCTAATGAGGTGGATGAACCTAGAACCTATTATAGTGAAGTCAGAAAGAGAAAGATAAATATTGTATTCTAATGGATATATACAGAATCTAGAAAAATGGAACTGAAGAATTTATTCACAGGGCAGCAATGGAGAAACAGACAGAGAGAATAGACTTGTGGACATGGGGAGAGGGGAGGAGAGGGTGAGATATAACATGGAAACTTACATTACCATATGTAAAATAGATGGCCAAGGGGAATTTGCTGTATGGCTCAGGAAACTCAGACAGGGGCTCTGTGTCAACCTGGAGGGGTAGGATGGGGAGGGAGATGGGAGAGGGCTTCAGGAGGGAGGGGATATACGTATGCTGCTGCTGCTGCTAAGTCGCTTTAGTCGTGTCCGACTCTGTGAGACCCTGTAGACGGCAGCCCACCAGGCTCCCCCATCCCTGGGATTCTCCAGGCAAGAACACTGGAGTGGGTTGCCATTTCCTTCTCCAATGCATGAAAGCGAAAAGTGAAAGTGAAGTCGCTCAGTCGTGTCCGACTCCTAGCGACCCCATGGACCGCAGCCCACCAGGCTCCTCCGTCCATGGGATTTTCCAGGCAAGAGTACTGGAGTGGGGTGCCATTGCCTTCTCCAATTACTGAAGTCCAAGCACCCTAGAGCCCATTCTCTGCAGCAACAGAAGCCACTGCAATGAGAAGTCCATGCACTGCAACAAAGAGTAGCCCCCACTTGCTGCAAACAGAGAAAGCCCACATGTAGCAACAAAGACTGAGTGCAACCAAAAAAAATAAAATAAAATAAAGAAGTAAATGATCCAAAGTGGTAATAAATATTAAGGCTGCTAGATAATAAATTTTCTTTTTAGAAGGTCTGTTTTACTAGTAACAATAATTGCTAATACTTATGGAAGACTTTCAATACTAACTACTTTAAATGTTCATTTTCTCATAACAAGCCTATTAATACTATTAATACTCTTATCTTACAGATTAAAAAAAAAAAAACCAAACGGTTTAGAGAGAGTCACTGACCAAGATCACATGGGGATTAGGTGGGAGATCTGAGACTAGATGCTGGTCTGGCTCATATCAAAGTCCAGGCTTTTAATCACTCTGTGATACTTCTGCTTAGTTTTATTTTCCAGTTAAAACATGTATTGTTTAAAAAATAAGGTCAGAGTAAAATCAAATGCCATTTCCTTTCTACTGAAAGAGGTGCTGAGACCTTCAGTGGGTTGGCTGTAAGTCTTAGAAATCAGTGTGTTGAGAAGTGGAGGAGAGGGATGGCCAACACAGAGATGTCAAGGGCTCGGACCAGAGGGGAGGGAGCAAACACAGACCCCACCATGGTACGCACCTCTTCGAGTGCTTTGCCTACATAATTCTCCTTCTTGACAGCCTCTTGGAGCTCCATGGCCTGCTGCACGTACATTTTCCCAGCTAGGATTTCATTCTCCAGCATGGAGAGCTCCTTCAACGAAATGGGCCAATTCAACCTTTCTAATGCCTCGTTCAAAGCTGCCTTGTTTTCTAAGTACCGCATTGGTTTGTTTGCATCTAACCTAGAGGAGGGAGAAGAAAGAGAAAAGTAATGTGATCATAACAGAAAACATATGGAAAGATGGTTTTTCAGTCAACCCTCCCCTGAGAAACATCTGTCGGAGCAGATGTCAGGTGTTGACAGAATTGCAGCCACGCCTTCTTGTCCACTGGGGCTTTGGTAGTTTGCACAAGTTAAAAATAATCATCTCTGAGTCATGGAAGGCCCTTTTCCCCATTATTTAATTTGATGGTC
The DNA here is from genome assembly GCF_029378745.1 of Bos indicus. Lineage (NCBI taxonomy): Eukaryota > Metazoa > Chordata > Mammalia > Artiodactyla > Bovidae > Bos > Bos indicus. The sequence goes on along the minus strand of NC_091770.1, from coordinate 3,463,590 downwards.
TGATTTTATAGAACTTTGTTACACGAGTTTTTTTTTTTTCCAACAATTTTTTTTCAGCATGTTTGGAACCCATTCCTTTCTACTTAGGTCTAACGTTTGGCAGAAGCAAAAGCAAGTTTCAAAGAGATTTCACACAGCTATGTCTAGCAGTGACTCTGGAAAACAAGTAAACACTAAACCCAAATATTTGTCTCAGTGCAATAATTCTTCTAATAGCTCATTTTAGCTACCTTTATCTCCTGTCCTCTTGTAAGCCTAAATAGGCCTATATTTTCCGGTTTCACTGATTTGGTTCACAAAGAACAGAAGCCAAACTTTCTATCAGCTGATGAACAGGCTGCATGATTCCAGGGAAAGCCAGTGGGGTGTGGAGGGCCCAAGTTCTAAATTCTATTTCCAGTCCCAGCTACTTCTGAGTCAGATATTCATGGAAGGAGGTACAGAGAGGGCGATGGATAGATTGAGTGAGGGAGATATGGGGAGAAGAACATTTCATAATTATCATTCTCTTATTGCTGAAGGTGTCACGTCTTTTTATTTTTTTAAGTGTGTGTTGTGTGTGTTGGAAGAGCACACTGTAAACCCAGCACAATCACAGGACTCAATTCACAGATAAACTTGTCTCCAGAAGACAGCAAAAATCCTTATTAAAAATCTAAATGGGAGTGATGTCAGGAAAATAGTAAAATGAGAAACCCCAGACCTCATTCCCCCACAGAAATGCCGACAATAATATGTGGACAAACTGCCTTTGTGAGAATTCCAAGAAGCCAGTTAAAAGGTACCAGCTCGGAGAAGGAAATGGCAACCCACTCCAGTATTCTTGCTTGGAAAAGTCCATGGACAGAGGAGCCTGGCAGGCTGCAGTCCATGGGGTTACATGACTGAGCATGTGTGCATGAGGGTGGAGGGTCATGGGTTGGTGGCAATAAACTGGTAGAACTAAAAAAAAAAAAAAAAAAAAGGTACCAGCTCTCCAGGTGTTCAAAGCCAAGAAGAATGGGCACTGAAGTGTGTATTGGGAACATTTGTTGCACTTTGCCTGGCCTAGCCCCTCCCCTTTCTTGGCACGTGGGGAGCAACTCAGAGGAAATCAAATCCTGGCTTCTCCGAAAGAGAAGAGTGGAACATGTATGCAACATTTTCGCCTTCTGTGGGGCTGCTTGAGACACTAGCTTTTGTCTCACTTGACTCAGAGTGCCAATAAAAATGGCAGCATACTTTGCATGCCAGGTTACTGGCAGCTGAGAGCAAAGGCAAGTTTCATGGCTGGTTACAGCACCAGAGATACTGCAGTACCCAAAAAAGACACCAGGGGGAGGAAAAGACTACCCGCTCCTGAGAAAAGACAGGGGCAAATCTCTTTGACTGGGAAATTACACACACACACACACCACACCACCACCACCACCACCACCACTCCTAGAGAAGAAATACCCTCAGAAAAGTTGTGAGAGGTTCCCAGAATCTCTAGTCAGAATGACTGGTGAAGGTCTTCCCCTCTAAGAAGTCATCTATAAAGACTGGGACAAGTGTCTGCCTTTCCAAATGTCCAGATCTTGCCTAAAAGTACTAAGGAATAAAGAGAAATAGAGAAGAGTGGCCAAAGGTACAAAATAAATCTCCAGAAATCTACACTAAAGAAAAGAGCTATGAATTACCGGACAGAGAATTGAAAATAACTGTCTCAACAATGCTCATTGAGCTCAAAGAGAATACAGACAACTAAATGGAATCAGGAAAATGATGGATGAACATATTAAGAATATCAACAAAGACACAGAAACTATAAAAAGAACCAAACTGAAATTCTGTATCTGAGGAATACAATAACTGAAAAATTCACTGAGTGAGTGAGTGAGTGAAGTCGCTCAGTCGTGTCTGATTCTTTGCGACCCCGTGGACTATAGCCCACCAGGCTCTTCCGCCTATGGGATTCTCCAGGCAAGACTACTGGAGTGGGTTGCCATTCCCTTCTCCAGGGGATTTTCCCAACCCAGGGATCAAACCCAGGTCTCCTGCATTGTAGGCAGACGCTTTAACCTCTGAGCCACCAGGGAAACCCAAAAAATTCACTAGAGAGCTTCAAAAGGTGACTTCGTAAATCAGAAAAAAAAATCAGAAAATTATGAATATTTTAAGTCATAAATTGTTACAAGAGACAAAGAAGGACATTCAGCTCAGTTCAGTCGCTCAGTCATGTCTGACTCTGTGACCTATGGACTGCAGCACACCAGGCCTCCCTGTCCATCACCAACTCATGGAGCCTACTCAAACTTATGTCCATCAAGTCGGTGATGCCATCCAACCATCTCATCCTCTGTTGTCCCTTTCTCCTCCCACCCTCAATCTTTCCCAGCATCAGGGTCTTTTCCAATGAGTCAGTTCTTCCCATCAGGTAGCCAAAGTATTGGAGTTTCAGCTTCAGCATCAGTCCTTCCAATGAATATTTAGGACTGATTTCCTTTAGGATGGACTGGTTGGATCTCCTTGCAGTCCAAGGGACCCTCAGGAGTCTTCTCCAACACCACAGTTCAAAAGCATCAGTTCTTTGGCACTCAACTTTCTTTATGGTCCAACTCTCACGTCCATACATGAGTACCGGAAAAACCATAGCTTTGACTAGACAGACCTTTGTAGGCAAAGTAATGTCTGCTTTTTAATATGCTCTCTAGGTTGATCATAGCTTTTCTTCCAAGGAGCAAGCGTCTTTTAATTTCACGGCTGCAGTCACCATCTACAGTGATTTTGGAGCCCCCAAAATAAAGTCTCTCACTGTTTCTACTGTTTCCTCATCTATTTGCCATGAAGTGATGGGACCAGATGCCATGATCTTAGTTTTCTGAATGTTGAGTTTTAAGCCAACTTTTTCACTCTCCTCTTTCACTTTCATCAAGAGGCTCTTTAGTTTTCTTCACTTTCTGACATAAGCATGGTGTCATCTGTGTATCTGAGGTTATTGGTATTTCTCCTAGCCATCTTGATTTCAACTTGTGCTTCATTTAGCCTGGCATTTCTCATGATGTACTCTGCATATAAGTTAAATAAGCAGGGTGACAATATACAGCTTTGACGTACTCCTTTCCTGATTTGGAACCAGTCTGTTGTTCCATGTCCAGTTCTAACTGTTGCTTCTTGACCTGCATACAGATTTTTCAGGAGGCAGGTCAGGAGGTCTGGTATTCCCATCTCTTTAAAAATTTTCCACACTTTGTTGTGATCCACACAGTCAAAGGTTTTGGCGTAGTCAATAAAGCAGAAATAGATGTTTTTCTGGAACTCTCTCTCTTTTTCGATGATCCAATGGATGTTGACAATTTGATCTCTGGTTCCTCTACCTTTTCCAAATACAGCTTGAACATCTGGAAGTTCATGGTTCACTACTGTTGAAGGCTGGATTGGAGAATTTTGAGCATTACTTTACTAGTGTGTGAGATGAGTGCAATTGTGTGGTAGTTTGAGCATTCTTTGGCATTGCCTTTGAGACTGGAGTGAAAACTAACCTTTTCCAGTCCTGTGGCCACTGCTGAATTTTCCAAATTTGCTGGCATATTGAGTGCATCACTTTCACAGTATCATCTTTTAGGATTTGAAGTAGCTCAACTGGAATTTCATCACCTCCACTGGCTTTGTTCATAGTGATACTTCCTAAGGCCCACTTGAGTTCGCATATAAGAAGGACATTATATAATGGTAAAAAGGGTCCATCCACAAGGAAGATATGACAGTTATAAATATGCACCTAACTTCACAGCTCCCAAATATAGAAGCAAACATTAATAGAATTGAAGGGAGAAAATGAAACATGATAAGAGAAGATTTCAATTTCCATTTTCAATAATGGATACAATCACCAAACAGAAGACTAATGAAGAAACAGAGGACTTGAAAAACATAATAGATTAATTAGACCAGACATACACAGAACACACTACCAACCAATAGCAGAATACATATGCTTCCTAAGCACATGGAACATTCTCTTCAGGATAAACCACATGTAAAAGCACAAGTCTTAAAAGTTTTAAGATTAAATCATATAAAATATATTCTCCAATCACAGTGAAATAAAACTAGAAATCAAATATGTGTAAATTAAACAAGATGCTCTTAAACAACCAATGGGCCAAAGAAAAAATCATAAGGGAGACTGTAAAATATCTTGAGCTATTTTAAAATAACAATATAACATATTAAAATGTCTAAGACATAGCAAAAGCAGTCCTAAGAGGGAAATCTACAGTGCTAAAGACTTATATTAAAAAAGAGAAAATACTCAAATCAACAACCTAACTTTATACTTCAAGGAAGTGGGAAAATGAAGAATAAACTCAAAGTTAGCAGAAGGAAAGAAATAATAAAGATGAGAGCAGAAATAAGTGAAATATAACAGTAGAAAAAAATCTATGAAACTAAGAGTTAGTTTTTGGAAAGAGCAGCAAAAATGACAAATGCTTATTAGCTAGATGAAGAAGAAAAAAGAGAAAAGTCTAATAACTAGAATCAGAAAGGAAAGAATGAACATTACAACTGTTATCAGAGAAATAAGAAGGATATTTTATAAAAGGCTACCACGATCCATTATACACCAACAAAGTGGATAACGTAGAAGAAATGGAAATTTCTATAAAAATATAACCAAGACTGAATCAGAAAGAAATAAAAAATCTGAACAGACTTGTAACTAGTAAGGAGATTGAATCAGCAAACAAATAATTTCCAACAAATATGAGCCCAGTACTATATGGCTTCCATGGAGAGAACTACCAAACATTTAAATAAGAATTAACACCAATCCTCCTCAAATAATTCCAAATATTGAAGAGGAGGGAACATTTTGAAACTCATTCTATGATGCCAGTATTACCCTGATACCAAAGCCAGACAAAGATACTACGAGATGGAAAACTACAGCCCAATATTGCTTTTGAACACTGATTCAATACTAGCAAACAAAATTCAACAACACATTAAAAGAATGAGACACTGAAGAATGAGACTTATTCCTAGAATGCAATATGTAAAAATCAGTCAATATAATAAATCACAGTAACAAAATGAAGGAAAAAATTATCATCTCAATGGATACAGCAAAATCACGATGAATTCAACACTCATGATTAAAAATGAAAACACTCAACAAACTAGGATTATGAGGAGACTACCTCAATATGGGGCTTCCCCAGTGGCTCAGAGGTAAACAATCCACCTTCAATGCAGGAGACACAGGTTCAGTCCCTGGGTTGGGAAGACCCCCTGGAGAAGGACATGGCAACCCACTCTAGTATACTTGCCAGGAAAATCCTGTGGACAGAGGAACCTAGCAGGCTAAGGTCCATGGGATTGCAGAGAGTCGGACATGACTGAAGCAACTGAGCACAAGCACTGTAATATAGTAACGGTGTCATAACTTACTCAAAATCATGCTTTAGACGGTAAGGAGGGAAGTGATGTCATGAAAGACAGTGGAGTAGAAAAATCAAGGAATTGGTCTTTTCACCAAAACAACTACTTGATAGAATTAACTGTTTTGGAACTCAAGAATGTAATTAAATACTTACATAGCATTCAGAAGAACGCCTGATGGAGAGAGAGGCTGACATGTAGGGAAATCTCTGTCAGGTCACTGGCTGACCACAGGGATAACAAAACAATACTTCAATGAACACACATGATAAAGAATACAGTCTTTGCCAAATAGGTGGAAAGACATTAAACAGACAACTGCAGCCTTCATCAAGCAACAGTAGCAATTTCTGGGGAGGGTAGAGAATCTAATTTCCTGAGTTACTGTTACAGTGTCCAAAATGTTCAGTTTTCAACAAAAAATTACAAAGAATAACAAGAAACATGTATGCATACAGCCCATTCACAGGGGGAGAAAAGCAACAGACACATAAAGTTCAGACACTGGATTTGGCAGACAAAGACTTAAAATAACTTTCTTAAAAGCCAATCCTCAAATTCACACTGAACTTCAAGGGGCCACAAATAACCAGAACACTTTTGAAATAGAAGAACAAAATTGGGAGACTTTCAAAACTCACTATAGCCCGCTAGGCTTTTCTGTCCGTGGAATTCTACAGGCAAAAATACTGCACTGGGTTGCCATTCTCCAGGGGATCTTCCCAACCCGGGGATGGAACCCAGGTCTCTTGCACTGCAGGCAGATTCTTTACCATGTGAGCCATCAGGGAAGCCCAGAAAGCAGACTGGTAGTTACTAAAGTGGGAGAGAGGAATGGGAAGGAGTACTTAGCAGGTACAAGGTATTTTCTGAGATGATAGAGAAGTTTTGAAAGTAAAGGAACGTGTGGCTTGCACAACATTAAAAACTTTTTTTTTATTGGAGTATAGTTGCTTTAGAATGTTATTTTCTGCCGTACAGCAAAGTGAACTAACTGTGAATAACTTAAGTATTACCGAGTAGCACATTTAAAAACAGTCAAAAGAAACTGTTAACTGTAGGTTATATGAATTTCACCAAAATTAAAAAGCAATTTTAAAGATGAAAAGGAACTGGCTTACTTTTTTTTTTCCTCTGGAGATAATGCTCGCCAAACAATTTTATTCAAGCGCCTGTTTTAAAAAAAAGTCAACAATAATTATTTAATAGCAATACTTTACTCCAGAAGAAAAGGCTGACCCCAGGCAGGGAAAGCCCAAGCCACGCACCCCCGCAGGACCGCACCATCACCACTTGCTTGGAGACTGGATGTGAGGGTCTCCCTCCCTCGGCATGACTGCAGAAGCTTTATGACTCTGTGGCAACCATGCTAAATGTGAAAGGAGGGCATACTTCTCAGCTCCATTAGGTAAAACCCAGGCTGAGAAAAGGCAGCAAACAAACTGGTCCTCATTACCTCTGCATGAAGATATTTTTAAACATCTGATTTTCATCTTAAGGAAAGATACAAGTGTGCCCTTAGCCTGCCTCCTGTAGACATTTTTCTGTCTGGATTTGCAGAACAAAAAAGGGTTAATAGGGTCATAAATAAGAGAACTGGGATACACTTTAGAGATCAACCAGCCTGACCTCCTCGTTTTCCAAATGTGGCGGCTGAGGGGGCAGAATGATGAAGCGCCTTGCTCATCCAGCATCGAGAGTTGGGGCTGAGACTAAGCTCACTGAACATGTTTGCAGAAAGATTCTGGAAAGGAGGAAGTTGGAGCCAGTGCTTTCAGTTGGGTAGTTATAGCTCCTTTTCTTGTTACTCATCAGTGGTGCTCCAGGAGCACCAAGCACAGAACACTGGCTCCATGGGCTGTGAGCTGTGTCCATGAAAAGAAAAGTCTCAATAAGATGGAGTGGGAGAATACTGCCACTCCCCAGGAGGCACGCTCCTAATCCTTGGGCCCAGTGTCTGTGGCACAGGGCTCTGGGAGCATACTTTGGGTGGTGTTATCTTGCCCTGATCACCCATCATGAGCTTGGGGAGGTCATGGAAAGGGGGTCTAGTGTGGTGGTAAACAGCACAGACTCTGGAGCCACTGGGCCCAAAGCCCAGTGTTCCCCTCTTATTATCCAGTAGACTTTGGGCCAGTAGCCAACTTTTCTGTAGAATGCGGATAATAACAGTACCTCCCTCCCAGTGTTGCAGTGCAGATTTAACAAGCAAGTGTATGCATCGTACATAGAACTGTGTCTGACACAGGTAAACGCTCTGTAAGTGATAGAAAGTGTCAGGAAGCAGGAAACAAGCCAGCTCTGCCCCTGTCTCCTTTGATAGTTTTGGTTCTTTGTGGCCTCTTTAGAAGGGCTTCCCTGGTGGCTCAGACGGTAAAGAACCTTCCTGCAATGCAGGAGACCAGTTTTGATCCCTGAGTCAGGAAGATCCCAGTCGGAAATGACAACCCACTTAGGTATTCTTGCCTGGAAAATTCCAAGGACAGGGGAGCCTGGTGGGCTATAGTCCATGGGGTCACAAGAAACTGGCTTTCTTTAAAAAAAAATTTATTTATTTATTTATTTTGGCTGCCCTGGGTCTTAGTTGCGGCACGCAGGGCTTCCCTGGTGGCTCAGGCAGTAAAGAATTCTTCTGCAATGAGGGAGACCTGGGTTGCAATGAAGATTTGATCCCTGAGTTGGGAAGATCCCCTGGAGAAGGAAATGGCAACCCACTCCAGCCAGTATTCTTGCCTGGAGAATTCCCATGGACAGAGGAGCCTGGCAGGCTACAGTCCATGGGGTTGCAAAGAGTCAGACACAATTAAGCAACTAACACACAATAGGATCTTTAATCTTCATTGTGGCATGCAGGATTTTTTTGGTTGTGGACTGTGGGATCTAGTTCCCTGAGGGATCGAACCTGGGCTGCCTGCATTGGGAGTGTGGAGTCTTAGCCACTGGACCATCAGGGAAGTCCCAATTTTCTTTAATCATGTGGTTGATTAAAGAGGGCTTCTAAAACTTGTGTGCATTTATGGAAAATAAAAAACTATTTAAAAATATTTTAAAATTTAAACCTTGAAAGTGGAGGCAATGGAAGAGAGAGGCTGGGAATGTAGACAAGGGCTTGGCAGACTCTGGTCTGGGTTCAAATCTCAGAGGCTCTGCTTTACTGCTGTGTGCTCCTATTACATAACTTAAAAAATATTCATTTATTTGGCTGTGTCAGGTTTTAGTTGCAGCACTTGGACTCTCTAGCTGTGGCATGCAAGGCTCAGTAGTTGTGGCACTCAGGCTTAGTTAGTTACTCCATGGCATGTGGGATCTTAGTTCCCCAACCAGGGATCGAACCTGCAACCCCTGCAGTGCAAGGCAGATTCATAACCACTGGACCACCAGGGAAACCCCTGTTATGCAACTTTTGAAAACTGCTTTCTTACCAATAAAACAAGGATAACACCACTTACTCCTGGCATTGAGGGGATTAAATGGGCAGTATGTATAAAGTGATCAGAAATAACTAAGGCTCATTCCTTCCAGGTTCTAAAGAAGAGGGAGACTTAGAAATTCAGGAATGGTTGGTGAATGTGGGTCCAATTAGCTATGACATGTCTCTAATTTTATTTTTAAAATGAAAAAAAAAATGCTTACCACAGTGCCTGTCACGTACTAAGTGCTCAAAGGTTAGTGTTTTTATTTATTATTATTATTATTTTGGCCATGCTGCATGCAGGTGGGATTTTAGTCCCCCACCAGGCATTGAGCCCACACTCCCTGCATTGGAAGTGAGAAGTCCTAACCACTGGACTGCCAGGGAAGTCCCCCGTCTCTAATTTTAATTTGTTTCTTCAGAAGATATTTTCGTAAGAGGGTATGTATTTCATATCCCCTATTATTCCTCCATTTGCCATCTTCACTGAACTATTTCAAAGCACACAGCAAAAGCAAGCAGGCATGAATTGAGGGTCGTGGAGAGTATATGAATCCTGGCTCCACTAGTGTGGAAGGCAGCCGCAGGAACGCCTTTAAAAGTGTGGGATGAGAGCCATCCGGGATACTGGGGTTTGATAAACCACAATCTTCCTCTGTTTTTAGGAGAACCAAACTTGACTTCAGGTTCACCATGAACATAGCTACATAAAAATCACCCAAGAATCTAGCCAGCACTGATATCCTCAGAGCTTATGTGCAGATACACAAAGTCAAAACTGCTCCTGCAATTCTTAAAATACTGAAACACAAGGGAATTAGGTGTGACCAAAATAGCTAGAGTGTCACTACTTTGACCAAAGGACTGTGAGCTTCCAACTTACTTGGTCATCCCCAACCATACAGACTTAAGAGTTATATCTGGCTTACCTGTGGTGGGAAACTCCTTAGAAATGTTTTATTGGGGATGAGATGGGGATAAATCAAGTTTCACTAATTATTTTTCATAGTCTGCATAGCTTTAGAAAGATGGAGCAAGATGGAAAAGGGAACTGACATTTATACCAGCAAACAAATACTATTAAACACAAAAGATCAGAAGCTTTGTTCTATACAATATGAATGTTAATATTATTAAAAACAATATTAAATAATTCATTTAAAATAAACATCAAATTAATGATACCAAATAATATACATTCAATCAATATTAATCATATTAAAGTTAATGCTAATAATCATATTTAAATTAATAGTATTTTATTATTTTAATAACAATATGGTATAATATTTCTCTGAGGGTATTAAAGACTTTTCCAGATTCACTTATTGGAAGTAAGAACTGGGACAAAGCACTACTAGGTCTGTATTTTGGTTTTGCTATGAATGAAGGACTCTCTTCTGCCTAGGAACAGAGGGTCTCTGTCCTTCTGGAAATTCTCAGGAAAGGGTCATCTTAGTGGAAAGAACTATTTGACTTTTCCATCCCATGTATTTATGGTTATTTTAGCATCAGCAGATTCAGGGAATGAAAGAGGGAAGTAATTAACATTAGTTGCTCTTTATGTATATAATTTACATAACCTTCAAACCAGATTTTTGCAAATAAGGAATCTGAAGCTCACAAGTGTCACATGATCTGTCAAGCAACTGTCAGAGCCAAGAATGAAACCCCTGAGCTGTCTGACCTCAAAGCCCCAGCTTGTGGCCCTGTTGTAGGCTTTCACAGACCAGGTAATCACAGCACTCAAATATTTGAATGAGTCAAGCAAATTAAATTATAATATAAATGATATCATTATATTATATTTTATATAACTGAACTAGATGAATTTTAATAACTAAACCTGAATTAGATCAAATTCAAATTAAATTCCAACAGTCAAAATATATACAGTGACACCTGCTAGGAAGAGGGAGACCAGGGGGAAAGCCAGCAGCCCAGAGTCTGCCCTGGGGGCTGACATCCTCACAGGGGAGAGGCAGGCCTGCGTTGAAGCTGGGAGCACTCCCAAGCACCACAGTCAAAGTGGGTGCTGGAGAGTCGCTGGGGAAGGGCCTCTGGGTTGGCGGGGCGGGGGGGGGGGGGGTGGCGGTGGCCATTAGTGCTGAGGCAAGAAGGGATGAAAGAGGATAGCTGGGTGGGTGGGCAGGGAGAGTGGCAATAGAGCTTGGAGGCAAGGGAAGGCCTGCCTGGTGCAGAGGAAGAGGCAGAGAAGAGGACCAGACAGAGCAAAGTCTCTGGCCCAGCAGGGAGGGTGACCCTTGGGAGAGTTCAGCCTGCCTTGGAGGGAAATGAAGGGCCCACAAAGACTCAGAAAAGCCTTGAGGCAACAGAAGGAGCCCATGTAACACAGCCTCAGTTCTTAGGTGAGGGTAGCAGAAGAAGCTCAAGTGTAAGCAGATTTGGAGAGGCCTGAGATGGGCCTAGGAGAAGGCAATGGCAACCCAATCCAGTACTCTGGCCTGGAAGATCCCATGGACGGAGGAGCCTGGTAGGCTGCAGTCCATGGGGTCCCGACGAGTTGGACACGACTAAGCGACTTCCCTTTCCCTTTTCACTTTCATGCATTGGAGAAGGAAATGGCGACCCACTCCAGTGTTCTTGCCTGGAGAATCCCAGGGACGGGGGAGCCTGGTGGGCTGCCGTCTATAGGGTCGCAGAGTCAGACACGACTGAAGTGACTTAGCAGCAGCAGAGGTGGGCCTAGTACAGAAAGGCCAGTCTCTGGGCTGGGTCTTGCACTCCAGGTGGCAGAAGTCAGACCTTATATTCAGTTGGTCAAAAAAGTCTATTTGGGTATTTCTATAACATGGAATGGAAAAATCCGAACTTTGGGACCAAACCAATACTTTTTTGAACACACACTAGACACACGAAAAAATGACAGTAGACCAGTAAGGGCTGGCCTGGGCCCTGATCACTTTTGCTTACTTGGATTTTCCCCAACCACATGGTAGTAAATGAAAACCCAGTTACACAACTTCCAGAACCAAGAATAAGAACTTGCCTGGAGGAGCTGGATAGCTCAAAGTTTAATCAAGAGTGTGCATAAGGAGTAATTAAGTGCTACAGGGCAGGGTGGGGAGGTGACTAGAGAGCTGGGAGAGGGTGAGATTCTAACCACAGAGCAGTAATCTCCACTCTGAGATGGGCTCCCAGGTCAGGCCTGAAGGAGCCAGGCCCCAGGAAGGGGCTGGGATTCAAGGACCCTGGGTTTCTTTCCCATCTGGATCTCTTCTCCAGCCTGGCAGTTGCCTGCCAAATCCTGGGTTATCTGCCCTTGTGAAGACAGGCCCCCTAACTCAGCATGAACACAGTGACTATTTAAGAGTACAGTTTTCACTGCAGTCAACTTGGTCATCATCTTGCTTTTGATTTAAAAATTGTTTAAGTAAATTATGTCATTATTGTGGGGTTTTATTAGTCACTTTACAGAAAGTTAAATGCTAAAATGGTCCAGTTCACTCTGCTAAAAAGAAAGCTTTATGAGTTCATGGAGGGACTTCCCTGCCAGTCCAGTGGTTAAGACTGCACCTCCTGAGGCAGGGGGCTGGGGTTCGATCCCTGGTCCGGGAGATGAGGTCCCATATCCCTTGTGGCCAAAAAGCCAAAACATAAAAAATAGAAACAATATTGTAACAAATTCAATAAAGACTTAAAAAAAATGGTCCACATCAAAAGAAAATCTTTAAAAAGAAAAAAGAGTTTATGGAAACATGAGATGTCTACAGAGTTTGGAAAGGAAAGATGGTTTCTTGAAAACCCTACTGGGCACATTCAGGTAATGTACTTAATGCAGCACAGGCATAGAGGAAGCCCCTTCTGTTAGCTGGGGCTGCTGTTAATACTTCTTATGGACTATTGTTAAATAGCTGCTCCAGATGAAAATTTTAAGCTAAAACAAGAGAAAAGCCAAAACAAATTCCACATCCATTAAAGAGTAGCCAGGAGTAATACTCACTTTTCATAGGACTTAATTGCCTGTTCCACTTTTTGCTTGTAGATATTGAGCTTCACTCCTTGGGGGTTAATTAAAGTCATCTTATTTGTGTCATTGCACACATGTGCCAGAGGGAACACCTATACGCCAATGTCAAAGGAAAGTGTCACTTAACATGTGCCTTCAAAACTCCATTTAATGGTTGTACAATATGTTTCTCTGGCTAGAAAATCAATACTTTAGATTTGTAGAGAAATTAGAAAATACAGAAAATAAAAAATAAAGAAATAAAAATCAGAGATATCATTGCTAATCTTTTCCTTCCAATTTTTAAAACCACATATTTTAAAAATAACCATCACCTCAAAAAACTATTTCAGGAAACCCTAATCAGAACCAAGTATTCTCTTCATAAGACTCTGTCAAATTGATGGGCATGAGCAATAAGAAATAGAATCTCATTGCTGCTACTTTGTAAATGACTAGTTAGGTTCTTCCCTGATGGCTTAGATGGTGAAGAATCCACCTGCAATGCAGGAGACATGGGTTCAATTCCTAGGTTGGGAAGATCCTCTGGAGAAGGGAATGGCATCCCACTCCAGTATTCTTGCCGGGAGAATTCCATGGACAGAGGAGTATGGCGGGCTAGAGTCCATGGGGTCACAAAAGTCTCAAACATGACTGAGTGACTAACACTTTCACTTTTCAGTTGGATTCAACATCTTTTTCAAGTACTTATTTTAAATTTGATTTTCTCTTGAGAATATACGATTATAATTAATATCTCTGGGCCATTTTCCTTATCAATTTGGAAGAGATTCTTAGACATGTAAAATAAAGACAGCTTAGTGATCAATGAAACCATGCTCTGTAACAACAGTAGAGAACCAGAATGAGAGGGCATTTAAAAAAAATTCTGTCTGCATCTGATGCTTGCTTCTTTCTGGGTTTGGGGATGTCTCTGATTCCATGCTATGTTAATAGGACCTGTAATAATTTACTTTTTGTTGCTGCTTAGTTGCTAAGTCGTGTCCAACTCTTTTGTGACCCCATGGATTGTAGCCCACCAGACTCCTCTGTCCATGAGATTTCCTGAGCAAAAATACTGGAGTAGGCTGCCATTTCCCTCTCCAGAGGATCTTCCCAACCCAACCATCGAACCTGGGTCTCCTACCTTGGCAGGCAGTTTCTTTGTCACTGAGCCACCCGGGAAGCCCAATATTTCACTTTTACCTATTTGCATATTATTTATCCTCCCTTGAGCTTCCCTTGTGGCTCAGCTGGTAAAGAATTAGCCTGCAATGCAGGAGACCTGGGTTCAATGCCTGGGTTGGGAAGATCCCCTGGAGAAGGGAAAGGTTACCCACTCCAGTATTCTGGCCTGGAGAATCCCATGGACTATATAGTCCATGGGGTCGCAAAGAGTTGGACAGGACTGAGTGACTTTCACTTATCCTTCTTTAGAAATGTAAGCTCCTTAAGAGCAGGAACTTTGTTTCATCACCTCTTTATTTCTATCACCTGAACAAGGCTTGGCCCTTTACAAATATCTGTTGATAAAGGAATAAATGTATGTTCCTCAAAAGGTATATTCCATATCTTAATATTCATATGCAAAAGAAAGTCTAACAGGAGAAATACTGAGATACAGTGGTGTTTCAATACTGCATGTGATTCCAACCACAAGGAGCATGTAGGCACTTTAGAAATATGGGCAATCACTTTTAAGAAGTAAATTTTTACTTTCATTCCAGATGATACAGAGTTCATGCTTCCCTTTGCCTCCAAATCATACAAAAATTATATTGTTATTATTTAAGAGAAATGCATAGAAATAAAAGAAGGAAAATAAGAAGGAAAGAAAGTAAAAGAAAGATGCATCGATTATTTCTATAGAGAAAAAGTTGAACACGTCAGCAGGACTGAAGCTGCAGGTTTGTTTGTTGGCTCTTGTGTTCAAAGACGGCAGGGGCAGAGGGAGCTCAGCTCCCAGGAAGCAAGTGGGACTCTGAGTCAGGCTCAGTGCCTGAAGCTGGTGCGTGAGGTTCTCTCACCCCTGCAAGAAGGCCCTGCCTGATGAGAGAGAACGCTCGTGTAGCTTCACAACCAAGAACTAAACCAAGCCACCCTCAATCTGCACTAGCTCAGTATCATCATGGGATAAGAGCTCTAAATGCCAATGAACGGGGAGTAAGGGGATGCATTTAGGTAACTGCAAAAAAAAGAAGGCAGAGGAAAAAACAGATTTTTTAAAAGTCTTATTAAAAATGAGCCAACAAACTAAAACTCCTAAACACACACACACAAAAATGCCCCAAATGGTAGCTGAGCAAATCAACAATCTGAATATCAATTCACTTGAGTAGAAATTAATTTTATGACCACCTAACAATAATTTTATATTAATTTTGATTAAAATTAGCGATTAAGTTGCTCCAAGATGTAACAGTTATAAGAAAGTGTAAGAACAAACAGATGTGCCATGAAAACAAATGGATGAGAAAAAGAACAATATTTTGAATAATAAAATAACATCATTAAAAAAAAAGACATTGAAATTGAAAACTATGTATGTTGATTTTGCAATTAAAACCTCAAGACCAAAACAAACAAAATAGCCAAAGATTCAGGAAACTGAGAAGGAAGCAATTAAGTTAGGCTGAATAGTCAAATCTTGCTACTTGTAAGACAAAAGAATTCATCATGTGACCTCTAAGCAAGCTTTGTCCAAGAGAAGGAGCCTGAACAGTGGGTTAAAAGGTGAATTGAGGTGGTTGAGCAGTTAAGAATCCTCCTGTTAATTTCGGGGGCATGGATTTGATCCCTGGTCAGGGAAGGGTCCACATGCTGCAGACCAACTAAGCCCACGCGCCCTAGATCCCAGGCTCTGAAACAAGAGAAGCCCACGCGACGCAACTAGAAAAGGCCTGTGCAAAGCAATGAAGACCCAGTGCAGCCAAAAATCAATCAAACAAAAAATAAAGGTGAGTTGACTGGATTTTGAATATTGAAAGAAATTTACAAAAGTGAAAAAGAAAAAAACACAAACAAAACCCACCATCTTTTAAAATACCACATAAACTTTTAGAGGGAAAAAACAGCCTCAAAAAAGTGAAAGATCCTACACTCTTATCCCTCCTGGGAAAAAGTTCCCTTTAGAAGTCTATAAACAGCTCTTCAAATTGCCAACTTATGGCTCAACTGCAAATCAACACCACAAAATATTTAGCAACATTATATGACTTCATCAGGATCTGCTGGACCCCTGCCAGAAGGTGTGTAAAGAAAACCCTTTGTTTAACGTTCTACCTCCCTCTTTCGTGGGTTTGGATCTCATCCCTTGCGTGGCCATCTTGGACTTCAGGGTGGTAGCAGTTCAAATGTGGCTCATGTGCACCCACTCTCATTCCTTTCTGTGTGCAGATTGAGGGAAAGACAAAGTCATGCTCCACACCTTCAGTCTGTGGTCTTAGTTTTTACAACATGGTGATCAGCTGAAGGTCCCACAGGACATTCTCTTTATGATGCCAAGTTTGGTGTGACTGTGAGGTCATAAAGGGCATTCTCACAGGGACTTGGGGGATCAGAATCCTGGCTGTTCAGCTTCTGTAGGGAGGCAGGTGGGGAGGGGAGTGCAGTTAATGAGGAAACTGACATTGCTTAAAAGGGAATGAAACCACTTGGTCACATGTCCTTTGAACATGTTTTACTTTTTACCTCTTATAATGGAAATCAAGCATTACTAACTTATGGCGGGGCCCTTCTGGACAGTATTTGATAATAAAAGGGAGCCTCAAGGTATTGCCTATTTTAATCCTCTTGAGATTAACCTAGAAGCCTTACCAAATTAATGATAATCACAGTCTGTGCGAGATTGTAACTCGAGGGAGGAAGAGCAGAGTGAGAAAGGCAGAGGGGCAGAGACAGAGTCACTGACTATAACTGCTGAATCCATGGACAGCCTCAATTTGGGCTGGTTCTGCTAGAATTTTTCCCACTGTTAGACCAGAGACACTCCTTAACCAATAATTTTATCAATAGTTGAGAACAGTTTTATCAATAATGATAATAGTGTTTATCTTTTGCTGTCTGCCAACTCCTAAGCCCTCTATATATTTTCTCATTCAATCCTTCCATATACAGACATTGAAATGCAGTTTTGTTACTTGTTTTTCCTCTCCACTGAACTCTGTAGTTTTTTACTCTATTAAAAAATACTAGTTTCTAAAACACAATACATGTGCAACGTAACCATTTTCAAAATATGTAAAATACTAAAATTATATAAATTCAAGTAATGGCTAAAGCTCCAACATTTTTAGAAATTTATCTATATTGTAAAATACTGTGTCTTAAACTCCACCAGATTTGAGTTCTTGGTGATTGAGGCATGAAATGAGCATAACTTTGCTATTTTAAAAGACGTGTTTGCCAAGAATGTGAATGATGTAACCAAAATTTTAAGAGATATATTTAGCTTACATAAAAAACTGTTCTCAAACAATAAAAGAAAAAAAGTTAAATTTGGAGTACCATTTCCCCTTAGCAATAGGCAGGTTTTTTTGTTTTTAATGTTACTGCTGTAAGTGACAGCTAAGATGTAGGGAAACAGGCACTCACAAAATGCCAAGTAAACTGTTGAATAATGCAGGGAATAGCTAAAGTAATTGTAGTAATTCATATTACTGAATATTATTACAACTATTAAAATTCATCCAAAAACGGTCATTACAGGGAAATATGTGCCTAACATATGCTAAATGAAGAAAGTGGGGCACAGGACTGTCAGTTCAGTCACTCAGTCGTGTCCGACTCTTTGGGACGCCATGGACTGCAGCACACCAGGCTTCCCTGTCTATCACCAACTCCCAGACCTTGCTCAAACTCATGTTCATGGAGCTGGTGATGCCATCCAACCATCTTATCCCGTCTTCCCCTTCTCCTCCTGCCTTCAATCTTTCCCGGCAACAGGGTCTTTTCCAATGAGTTAGTTCTTCACATCGGGTGGCCAAAGTATTGGAGCTTCAGCTTCAACATCAGCCCTTCCAGTGAATATTCAGGACTGATTTCCTTTAGGATTGATTGGTTTGATCACCTTACTGTCCAAGGGATTCTCAAGAGTCTTCCCCAACACCACAGTCCAAAAGTATCAATTCTTTGGCATTCAGCTTTCTTTATGGCAACTCTCACATCCATAATGACTACTGGAAAAACCAGCTTTTCTTCCAAGGAGCAAGCATCTTTTAATTTCATGGCTGCAGTTACCATCTGCTGTGATTTTGGAGTCCAAGAAAATAAAGTCTGTCACTGCTTCCATTGTTTCCTCACCTATTTGCCATGAAGTGATGGGATTGGATCTTAGTTTTTTGAATGCTGAGTTTTAAGCCAGCCTTTTCACTCTCCTCTTTCACTTTCATCAAGAGGCTGTCTTTGCTTTTTGCCATAAGGCTGGTGTTATCAGCATATCTGAGGTTATTGCTATTTCTCCCAGCAATCTCGATTCCAACTTGTGCTTCATCCAATCTGGCATTTCTCATGATCTACTGTGCATATAAGTTAAATAAGCAAGGTAACAATATACAGCCTTGATGTACTGCTTTCCCAATTTGGAACCAGTCCGTTGTTCCATGTCCAGTTTTACCTGTTGCTTCTTGACCTGCATACAAGTTTCTCAGGAGGCAGGTAAGGCGGTCTGGTATTCCCATCTCTTTAGGAATCTTCCACAGTTTGTTGTGATCCACACAGTCAAAGGCTTTAGCATAGTCAATGAAGCAGAAGTAGATGTTTTTCTGGGATTCTCTTGCTTTTTCTATGATCCATTGGCTGTTGGCTATTTGACTTCCTCTGCCTTTTCTAAATCCAGCTTGAAGGTCTGGAAGTCCTCGGTTCACGTACTGCTGAAGCCTAGCTTGGAGAATTTTGAGCATTACTTCGCTAGCGTGTGAGGTGAGTTCTCAGATTCTTTGGCATTGCCTTTCTGAACTATAGGCACTGTCATTAGTTGTTACAGTAGTCCAGGAAGAATTGGACCAGACCACATTCTTGCTGTGTTTATAAGCGATCCCACAACATTTTGAAAATGAGAAAATGATGCAAACTGGTGTTTATATATTTATCATTAGACACTGACTGAATTCAACACCTTCACTGTTTTTCAACTAAATCATTTCTTCCTATACATATCCCAGAGCTTGCCGCCAGATTGGGCAAGGAGAGGTCTGACTGGCTGTGAGTAATGAAAATGCGAAGGCTGTGCACATCCCGCATGGCTGACTCTGAACACAGGTGCAGTGCTAAAGCTTAAACCTCTGCTTGTATTTATTTATTTAAACAAGTTGTGTTTATTTAATTTTTGGCCGCACTCCATGGCATGTGGGATCTTAGTTTTCTGACCAGGGATCAAACCGGAACCCCCTGAATTAGAAGGCAGAGTCTTTAGCCACTGCATCACTGGGGAAGTCCCAAACCTCTGCTTTTTAAATAGAAACATTTCCAGGTTTCCATAGAGCAAACTGAAGGCAGGGCCACAAAATTAACTGGCAAAGAGGTGTGTCAATAAGATCATTCATAAACCCATGAAAATACATTACTTACAACAGGGTAGGTTACATCTCACAAACTTCAATCTAAACTTTTAGAAAATAAAAAGATTATTTTTAATGTAAATTTTATAAATGAAATTTGAATTTGTAAATTTTATGAATGAAATTTTCTGGTATGGAATGATATTCAAAATAGATTGTTGAGTAAAAATCAAGGCACAGAGTATCTTCAGTTCAACTTCATTTGGTAAAACAAAACAGAGAACAAAAGACAATATATGTAATGAAAAAGCTTTGATCAAACAGTCATCAAATAATTAATCTGTGAGAAATTATATTCTAATGTTTCTTTCTTTTCTACTTATCTGTATTTTCCAATTTTCTACACAATGAATACATACAGTTTTTGTATTAACTGTCCTTTAAAATTTTTAATTAACTTTTCTATCAACACAGTTTTCAATACTATTATATTTGAAAGCAGCAAAATGTTATGCCCTTAGCAGCATCCCTAACATTGCTTGTCAGCTAAATGATGAGATAAATAGTCACCTCACTAGGTTGCTTTAAGTTTTAGATCAGACACTTTGATGAGATAAAATGCTTCTCTCAGAACCTAGTACGAGGGACTTTCCTGAGGTCCAGTGGCTAAGACTCCACGCTCCCAACACAGGGGGCCTGGGCTTGCCAATCGTTGGTCAGGGAACTAGATCCCACATGCCTCAACTTCAGATCCCATGTGAAACAACTGACCCGGTGCAGCCAAATAAATTAATAAAAAATATTAAAAAAAAGAACCCAGCACGAGGGCTCCTCACATACCTGATTAAAAGACCTTGCCATGGCCTGTCAGGAGTAAGTGACAGGGATGGGTGCAAGCCCAGGCTACCTGGTCATAGAGCTATGTGCTGGACCCAGATTAGAGCAAAGCAGGAAGCTTTGATGAGATGCTGTTAAAGATAGGATGATGTGTGATGTTGTAGTGGCCTTTCCAATGATGCAAAAACTATTGTTCCCACATTCTTTTTTTTTCCAAAGCAATTGGCAATAAAGAGCTTTAAATTCCAGATTCATCAAATAGCTAAAGCAGTTTTACTCTGTATATGACTTGGTGATGAATTCATTGTTTTGAAAGAGCTAAGGTTAAAGTTATCTGGTCCACTGAAAACTGAACGTGCCCCAGCTGAGCGACTGAACTGAACTGGAATGAACTGAATGAAGAGTTGCCAGGGCAACCTCTCTGCTCAACACTTCATTTCCAAGGTGACAGATTTGATGCTGGTCCAGGAAACATGAAAACCAAAACAGCATTGTGTTCCAGAAGAAGAAACAGCCCATACATAAGTCATGAATGAAACAAATGGCTGGGGACAAAACCAAACGATGCTTTACAATTCTACCCAGACAGACGTGGCTGCACACAGGACACTGGAGTAAAAGTAAATTAAAATTCTCAGTGAAGGAAGTTAAGATTCATGTTTCCTTTTCAGCTCCATTCTACTTTTTGTCTACTTTTCCAAAAAACTGTTAGGTCCAAATATAAAAGCTATATATCTCACCCAGAGGGTTTGTATTTTTCAATCATTGTTTTCCCATTCTTTTCTTTAGTTGAGGGTCTCTTCCAGTTAGAGAAAATATTAAATAAAAGATGTATGTGTGCTTTGAGGATGAAACTGGAATTTACTGCACTATTATTTGCTTCATTGTCATGATTCTTGCTCTTATCAATAATGGAATGAGGAGAGCATGTGTGTACTACGTGCCCACAGGCTTGTGGTGAGAATTTACGATGCCACAGAAGGCCCTGAGCATGAGTGCCCGTGGTGGAAGGCACAGGAGAAAAATACATGTCCTGTTTCGTTGGCTTTGCTTTCTAAACAGAACCCTCAATACTCTTCCATTTATTTTCCTTCTTGAAAATCACTCAACATGTTTCTCTCTCTCAGCCCCATGTGGTTCTCCTTCCCTCCTTTTGATTTTTTCCATTGGAGACTTTTATGATGGAAAAGATGCCACTGTATTTAGGAAGAGAAGGTAAGCAAAGGAGGATCATAATTTCCCACAAGTTCTCCCTGACCTTTGATATTGAATGGTATTCTCTCATGACTCGTGACTCTGACATATAGGCTTTTCAGACATTTCTGCAGCTCCACACTGCCATCCATTAGCAAGGAGCCATGAACTGCCAACCAAACAAAGGCCAATTTCTTCTCAGCTTAGAAGCAAAAATGCTTAGAGCTTCTCCCTCTACTTTTCATTGTCTTTATGAATAATTTTTTCCCAATGGCTGAAATACATTTCTATTACAACTGTACAAGACATTAAGTGGACTACTTTCTATGTAAGCAGGAAATGAAAAGTACATCAAGCAGGGACGTATAGAAAATCAGTCCTACCTCATCAAAGACTTTGGAAACAACGTGCTTGTCCAGAACAGGGACGTAGGTGGAGCTGTGAGGAATGGCAGCCATGGACAAAGCATCCATGATGGTGAGCTTCTTGGCTGCCAAGCCGTGGATCTTGAGCCAGGTTGCTGAAGACATTCCTGCAGAACTAAGAACATGAGACTGTGACGTTTTAAGACATATCAAACAAACACATAACAAGCCTGTCCTAGTAAAACTGAAGTACTCACTCTTGGTCATAAACTTGGCTTCCTTCTCGAGTCAATCTTTCTAATGACTTGTCATCTGGAAACTCATTTGTCAGCAGGATGCCCATTTCTGTAGAAAAGAAAATGGAAGCTGTATAATTTCCTCACATGTGGGGTTCATATCAAAATGCAAACGGATCACACTCATCTCTGGGTTCAGTGTGTCTGAGGACTAATGAATGGACTAGATCTCCAAGAGCTGATCTCTGAGTGGGTTCTAGGCAAAATGAATTTGCAATGGACACTAAAGGCTGATACACGGGTAATAGGGTACTTGCATTGTTTAACTAATCTACCTCACCCCATACCCACTGAGATCTCTCTCTGTGGAAGGATGAGACGGACTCATTCTCTCACACTCCAGAAAATGTATCTTCTAAATGTCAAATAAGAATGCCATGAGCCAATAATTATTCAGTGTTGCCCTCATTAGACTCCCCCCAGACTATATAGGACAGCCTCGTTCAACATTTGTTTTTGACAGTTTCGTCCCTGATTCCTCAGCTCTATGTGGAAAACCAAAATCCCTACTAAGTCCTATTTAGTTGTAAGTTCAAATCTTCAAACTATTATTTGGAATTTTTAATGTCTATTTTTATAGAAGCTTGGATTTACAAATGAAAAGCAATATTAGCTAATTGAATTAGTAGAAGAAGGGGTGTTTGGGAGTGAGCTAGTTAAATGCCTAAGAAATCACATCTCAGTCATCATATGATAATCCTTTTAAAGGACTGTGCACGTAGTAGATTTAGGAAATATGGAAGGTTAATTAAAATTGAGGAAAAGGCACCCCACAGATCAGCACTGAAGAACACAAGGTTTGATTAAGCTATGGCTCAGTAACAGCAGGTATAAATTTGTCCCTCATGCGCTTCCTCCTACTTAAGGGGTTGTGCGGATGTGTGTGTTTAGCCGGGGGCTTATTATTTATTAACTCCATGAAACTTAGGGAAAAGTGCTATAGGAATTAAAATGTTAGGAAATTAAGTCTTTAAATTTACTATTTTAAAAAATAATGATATCATCAATAAACACTGAGTGGAAAAGTCGAATTTTCCTCATATTTAGCCCCCATAAGGCTGACAGTATGGATCAGAGAGGGGCTCGTCAGATGGTACCACCTGTGAATGAATGGAAGAAAATAAACCAACTGTGAAGCATGAGGTTCTCAAATTCAGAACACGGAGTGGCAGCCAGCACCACCACTAGTGCCAGTGGTTACATGAGCCAAGGGTGTATTAAACACCCAGGGACTGATAAATGCAAGTCTGGCCCTAAGGAAGGCCCGTTCGCTAAAGCAAGACAACCTGACTTATCAGGGAGTCCTTTGAAGAGGTAGAAACCTAGACTCACTTAAAAATGATCTGCATCCCCTCAATCACTCTCCTCAGCTCTTTCAGGAGAAGACGCACTGGGGAGGGGAGACCAGCTTGGGCTTCCTGATGTATAGACCCTCAACAGCTTACCCCTGTCACTTGGCATGTTCCAGCTGCTAGAACTGGAAAGCCTGTCCCTCCTCTCACTGCAGGCTGAGCTCCTGAGGGTGGACAGCTGGCTTCTGAGCAGGCTGGTTTTGGTTGGTTCTGTGGGTGTCACAGGGAGAAGGGTTAAAGGAATTTGGGATGGAAGGAGGTGCTTCGGGAGATGCAGCTATGTCCTTGGACCTTTAAAAAGAAAGCAGGTTTAGTCTCCCAACCCTCAGGGGGACGGTGCTGCCACCAAGTAGATGCTATGTAATGGTGGATTCTACTGATCTGAGTTCAGGCTCTGCCCCTCCTGGATAAAGATCTGCTTCTGAGTTCCTTTAGCTTGTTGGCAGAAATTATTTCCTTGTGGTTGGAGGACTTAGGTTCCATTTCCTTGCTGGCTGTTATGCAGGGGTCTCAGCTTCTTAATCACCCCCATTCCTATTCATGGACCCCTCCCTCTTCAAACCAGCAATGGCACACTGATTTCCCTCTTGCCTCAAATCTCTGACTTCCTCTTCTGCCACCAGCTGGCAAAAGCCCCCGCATTCAAGGGCTCATGTGAGTACATGGGGCTCTCTTAGGAACCCTGGCTGAGGGTCACACGTAACATAATCAGGGAAGTGATGCCCATTACCTTCACAGGGTGCAGGGTTTAGAACGGGACCTCTTTGTAGGTCATTTTAGAAGCTCTGCCCACCACAGCTGCTGTCTACACTTTTATTTGTATTCTTTTCTACCCTCTGTTGGGTCCTTTCAACTAGCAAGTAGACACTAAGTAAATAATGACACTGAATCTGTGTGCTTTAGAGCAAGGTTCTCCAGTCTTTGGGATCTAATGCATAATGATCTGAGGTGGAGCTGATGTAATAATAATAGATATAAAGTGCACAAGAAATGAAGTGCATTTGAATCATCCCAAAACCATCCCCACTCACCCAACCCCAGTCCGTGGAAAAATGGGTTTCCATGAAACCGGTCACTGGTGCCAAAAACGTTGGGGATTACTGCTTCAGAGGATAATGCATTTGCACCAAGACATTTGATTACTTTTCCCATGGGATCACAGAAACCACACTAATTGTAATTGTTGTCTGTACTTTGTGATCTGGAGGCCTTTATGTAGTACCAAAGCTTTATGTAGTATTTGTAAACGAAATGTGTCCTGTTTTCAACAAGAAGGGACTTAAGATCCTTTCTTACAAGAAATTAGAGTGAAAATTAGCTAATAATCTGCATTGCCTTTCACACAGAAAGATAACCCCAGCAGTTTCCATGAGTGGAGTCAGGAGTGTGCTATGTGATAGTCACTGCTTTTCTAGGCAACAAATAGGGTGATTCCTGTCTCCATTGCTTCTGTAACAAGGAATTTGGAAGGATAAATTTTCTCAGGAGCTGTGTCTGTGAGCAAAAGAGACAAATGATCCATATAGGAGAGGTGAACTCCTGTTTCTCACTATACCAGCAGGCCATCTTGATCAAAATTGCTGGGTACAAACAACAGATGTGTCCAAATGAAAATGAAATTTAGCTCCCAAAGTTTCCAGACATGAAAACTGTACTATTCCCAAACTGCAAATAATGAGTGAAGACATATTTATCTGGCAGTGGATTCAAGCATTTAACTACTCCCCCAGCTCTGTATAGTCTAACACCACATTTCATCACTCTTCTAAATTAAAAATTGAATCAGAATAAAAACTTGGCACAGGGCTGCCTAACAAGAGCAACAAATCCCAAATCTAAGTGAAATGGTGCAAGTGACAAAAGGCCATTAAAACATTCAGGATGAGTAGCAAGTAGCATTTCTAGCAAAAGTCAGGTTCACTGGAACGACCAGGCAGGAATGGCAAAAGGGATGCTGCCACACAAGTGGCCAGAATGGGAATCCTCTTTGTCCCTGTGGGCTTAAGACAGAGACACAAGGGCAAATGGACAGAACATGAAAGAGGGACCAAGCTACAGCAAATACTTCTTTGGTCTCTATGGGTTTAAGGCTCTCCTCCTCTGCCCAGAGACATGGGGAGACAAAAGAGACAGTGTGTGTATGGCAGAGGAAGCCATCACAACCTTCCTCACTGAGAGACATGTAGCATCCTAGCCTGGGGAAACTCCTCTGGTCTCTCAGGAAGCACCATAAAGGGACCAGTGGGAGCCGCAATAACATCAGGTAACCAAGCACCAAAATGATACCACAAAGGCTGTCAAAATGAAATGACCATTAGAACCCACAAGAGCAGGCCAAAGTGAGACTTATGTGTCAACTTTAAACAGGACAACTGCTATCTAAAAGATATAAATAGCAGCCAGGGTCCCTAACATAAAAGAACATTCAGGAAACTATAAAAAAAATCATCCATCATATCAGGAATCAAGAAAGTCACACTTTGAAGGAGAAAAAACAATCAAAGGATGTTAATACCATGATGAATCAGAAGCTGGAATTCTGACAAGGATCTCAAAGAAGCTGTCAGAAAAATGGTTCAGCCATTAATTATAAAATTCCCTTGACACAAATTGAAAAATCTCAGCAAAGAAATAGAAGTTATAAAAATTTCTAAGTGGAAATTGTAGAACTGAAAAACAACAAATGAAAAACATTTTGGGTGAACTCAATAGCAGGGTGAAAATAGCAAAGGGTACTATCAGAGAACTTTGGGAACAGAATAATAGAATTCAGCCAATTTTAACAATAGAAAACACAACAAGAAAAGATAAACAGAGCCTCAGGGGTCTGTAGGATAATAGCAAAATATCCAACATTCATATCATCAGAGTCCCAAGACACAGAGGAAAAAAGTGGGTCTGAGAGACTATTTAAAGAAGTAATAGATGAAAGTGCCCCTAATTTGCTGAAAGATACAACATACAAATCAAGAAGTTGTGCAACCCCAAACAGAATAAACCCAAGGAAATCCATGCCAAGATGCATTATAGTTAAACATTTGAAAATTAGAGACAAAGAAAAAATTTAAAAAGCATGCCAGAGAGAAACGAACCAGTACCTAGAGGGAAGCAGCAGTTTGAACCAGTCTGAACCAGTTTCACGTTTAAAGTGTAGGCAGCCTGAGGGAGAGGCCCTATGTTTTCAGCTACAGACAGGAAAGAACAATCAGCTGCAAATTCTGAACAAGGCAAAAATGTCCTTCAGGAATGAGGAGAAAGTAAAAACATTCCTAGACAAAGAAAAAAATTATTGTGGCCAGCAGACTTTCCCTTGAAGACTGAACACAGGAAGTTCTTCAAACAGAAAGTAAATGAGAAAAGGAATTTTGGAGAATCAGGAAGGAAGAAAGAACGAAAGAGAAAAAATATGGTAAATACAATAGATTATCTGTTCTTCATAAGATTTATATTTGATGATTTAAATAAAAATTACATCATCACCTGATACTCAAGCCAATGACACTGAAAACTAGGGACAGCGAAGAAACCCAAACTGAAGTAAGATCTCCACACTCACAAAAAAGGGGTAAAATGTTGATACCAGAAGAGTGTTGTAAGTCACATTTATAGGCTGTTATACTCAGAGAAACCAAAAGCTACACTCAAAAGCACTGAAATAAACACTGAGGCCAAGTGGGAGACGTTCTAAACATATGAGGCTGCTTCAACATTTGAAAGCAATCAATGTAATCCACCATATCAACAGACTAAAGAAGAAAAATCATATGATACATGATCTCTCATTTGATGGGGCTTCCCTTGTGGTTCAGCTGGTAAAGAATCCTCCTGCAATGCGGGAGATCCCGCTTCAATTCCTGGGTTGGGGAGATCCCCTGGAGAAGGGAAAGGCTACCCACTCCAGTATTCTGGCCTGGAGAATTCCATGGACCATATAGTAGAGTCAGACACAACTGAGTGACTTTCACTGATCCCTGTTCTCTGGTGCCTCAGTGGTAAAGAACCTGCCTGCCAATGCAGGAGATCCCTGGGTGGGGAAGATGCCCTGGAGAAGGAAATGGCAATCCACTCCAGTATTCTTGCCTCAGAAATCCCATGGACAGAGGAGCCTGGTGGGTCACAGTCCATAGGATTAAAAAGAGTTGGACACAACTTAGCGACTAAGCAACAACATATCATTTGACATAGATATAGCATTTGACAAAATCCAGTACCAATTCATGATAGAAACTCTTAGAAAACTGGGAATGACGGGAACTTCCTCAATTTAACAAAGAGTATGCACGAAAAACCTACAGCTAAAATCATATTTACTGGTGAAAGATTGAATATCTTTCCCCTTTAAGACCAGGATAAAGGCAAGGATGCTCACTCTCATCACCCTTATTAAACATACTACTGGAAATTCTAGCTTTTGCAACAAGGCAAGAAAAAGAGATAAAGCCAGAAAGATTAGAAAAGAAGATAAAACCGTCCCAATCTGCAGATAACATATTGTATATGTGAAAATAGTAAGGAATTCACACACACATCAACATTTTAAAAAACCCACAAAATCAAAAAAGCTCCTAAAACCACTAAGTGAGTTCTGTGAGGTTGTCCATTATGGGATCAACACACAAAATGAATCACATATTGCTACACTAACAATAAACATATGGCAAGCTATATTAAAAAATCAATACCATTTGTAATTGTTCCAAATACAGTAAGTCCCCTACATACGAACAAGTTCTGTTCTGAGAGCCTAGAAGTGGAGCAGCCATTTTGTGACCATGAGAGTGAACTCTCAAAATTCACCAATAAAAAACAAACGATCCTTACAGAATATGTGCAAAGCCCATGTGTGCAGATATTTAATTGAGGAGAATGTAAGGATTGCAGATGAGCACATAAAAAGATGTTCCATATTACTAGTCATTAGGGAAATGTAAGTAAAAAATCACCATGAGATGTTACACGCCTATCAGAACAGTTAAAAATTGTGTGTGTGTGTGTTCATTCGTGTTTGACTCTTTGCAACCCCATGGACTGTAGCCTGCCAGGCTCCTCTGTCCATGAAATTTTCCAGACAAGAACACAGGAGTGGATTGCCATTTCCTCCTCCAGGGGATCTTCCCAACCCAAGGATTGAACCCACATCTCCTGCATTGGCAGGCAGATTCTTTAGTGACTGAGCCACCAGGGAAGCCCTTCAAAATAAAAAATATTTATGACAATCTTAAAGCTCAACATTCAAAAAACGAAGATCATGGCATCTGGTCCCATCACTTCATGGCAAATAGATGGGGAAACAGTGGAAACAGTGTCATAGTGTCAGACTTTATTTTTGGGGGCTCCAAAATCACTGCAGATGGTGACTGCAGCCATGAAATTAAAAGACGCTTACTCCTTGGAAGGAAAGTTATGACCAACCTAGACAGCATATTGAAAAGCAGAGACATTACTTTGCCAACAAAGGTCTGTCTAGTCAAGGCTATGGTTTTTCCAGTGGTCATGATGGATGTGAGAGTTGGGCTGTGAAGAAAGCTGAGTGCCGAAGAATTGATGCTTTTGAACTGTGGTGTTGGAGAAGACTCTTGAGAGTCCCTTGGACTGCAAGGAGATCCAACCAGTCCATTCTGAAGAAGATCAGCCCTGGGATTTCTTTGGAAGGAATGATGCTAAAGCTGAAACTCCAGTACTTTGGCCACCTCATGAGAAGAGCTGACTCATTGGAAAAGACTCTGATGCTGGGAGGGATTGGGGGCAGGAGGAGAAGGGGACAACAGAGGATGAGATGGCTGGATGGCATCACTGACTCGATGGACGTGAGTCTGAGTGAACTCTGGGAGTTGGTGATGGACAGGGAGGCCTGGCGTGCTGCGATTCATGGGGTTGCAAAGAGTCGGACACGACTGAGCAACTGAACTGAACTGAATAGCAAGTTCTGACAAGAATGTAGAGAAACCGAATCACTCATTGATTACTGTGATAATATGAAATGGCACAGCCACTCCAGAAAATAGTCTGGCAGCTTGTTATAAAACTAAACATTCAATACTATATGAATCAGCAGTTGCACTCTTGGGCTTTATCTTACAGAAGTGAAAAATTATGTTCACACAAAACAGGTACAAAAATGTTTAGAACTGCTTTATTCTTAATAGCCCCAAACTAGAAGCAACTCAGATGTCCGTCAACAGATGAATGGTTAAACCAACTCTGGAGCATTCATATCACATGCTGCTACTCTGTAATGAAGAGGACTGAAGTGTTGATACCTGTAAAAAATTTGGATGAGTCCGGGGGAAAATATGTTGAGTGAAACAAGCCAAAACCCAAAGATCATGTGTTGTATGATTCCATTTACATAATGCTTTTGAAATGACAACATTTTAGAAATGGAGAACTTAGTAGTTCCCACTAGTTGGGAAAGGGTGTTGGAGGGAAATGGGTGTTGTTAAAAAACAGCAAGGCCAGGGATCTTTGTTGTGATGGAAATGTTCTGTATCTTGACTGTAGGGAGTGGGGAATATGAAACCACACATGATAAAATCTGGGGCAATCTGACTAAGATTGTGGATTGCATCAATGTCAATAACCTGGTTGCAAAACTGAATTTTTTTTTCCCAACGTGTGACCACTGGGGGTAGCTGGGTGAAGAGCAGGTATACAGGATCTCTCTGTATGATTTCTCACAACTGCATGGGAATGTACAATTACTTCAATAATAACTTCAGTTTAACAAACACAAGTTTAGGCTTCTTTTAAAATGTTATGAGGCTTTAGCTTTATTCCTCCTTTATTCCTGTTAATACCTTCTTGCACCGAAGGAAAACCAGTCACGAGATTCAAACATTTTGTTTACAGATACCTGCATGGAGCACTTTCTTTCTCTGAGTCTTTTGACCTGATGGGTCCTCTGGTATTTTCAGCATTCGTGATGATTTGACATCAGCGTGAGGTTTTGCACATTTTTCTGGGGTTGAAACCATGGAACAAATCTCCTTTTGATGCCTGTTTTAGATTAAAAAGTAGACAAAGATGATGAAAGAAAAAATTTGAGGAACTTCCTGTGTTCGGTCTTTAAGGGTAGGTCTATTAGCTACAATTATTTTTTGTCTAGCAATGTTTTTATCTTTGTTCCTGATGGGCATTTATTAAATGCTTAATTTGCTAATAGGAAGACAGTGAATTTCGATGAAGAAATCCTGACTAATACATATTTTCAACTTCTTTCCATTTTGCTATCACAAATCTGCTTGCAATGTGGGAGACCTCGGTTCGATCCCTGGGTTGGGAAGATCCCCTGGCGAAGGGAAAGGCTATCCACTCCAGTATTCTGGCCTGGAGAATTCCATGGACTGTATAGTCCGTGGAGTCACAAAGAGTTGGGACACGACTGAGCAACTTTCACTTTAGGTTAATCATCCAGCCCTTAAAAGAGATTCTGTTTTGCGGATATTCATTCAGAAAATCGGAGAAGGAAATGGCAAGTCACTCTAGTATTCTTGCCCAGAGAATCCCAAGAACAGAGGAGTCTGGTAGGCTCTTTTTGTCCATAGGGTCACAAAGAGTCTGACATGACTGAGCAACTTTCACTTTTTCTTTCACTTCTAAGTAAAAAGATATACTCCTGATGGGGCATTTCTTGTTTGTCATTTTTAAATTGAAGTATAGTTAATTTACAGTGTTGTGTTAGTTTCAAGAGCACAAAGTGATTCAGTTTTATATATATATACATTTTATATTTTATATATATATACATTTTATACATTTGTACATATATTACATATATTATGTATATATATGTTATACATACATTATACATATATACACACACACACATATATACATTTTTCAGATTCTTTTCCATTATAGGTTATTAAAAAATATTGAGTATGCTATACAGTAGGTCCTTGTTGTCTACAATAGGGAAGCCCAGAATAAAGTTATTTTGTTTTATATATAATGGTGTAGATCTGTTAATTCAAAACTCCTTCCACTGTTAATCCCAAACTTCCCCCATTCCCTGCAATCTCCTTGGTAACCATAAATTTGTTTTCCATTCCTGATAGGGTATTTATATGCTGTGATACATGAATGCTATGATGCCTGAATATCTGTACAATGTGAAATCATGTAAGATTTGACACATTTACTGAATGCTGGGGTGGTTTTGGTTTTAGACATATTATTAATAGCATATAGCATGGGAAAGACCTGAAAAATCATCTATCTCAAATACTACCACCACATCATCTTAAAGAGGAAGAAACTGAGACCCACAGCAATCAACAGGTGTGGAAAGAAGTTAGGGATTCACCAAGGTCACACAGAGTGAAGTCCAGCCCTTGAGCCTCCTGCTGCTGCTGCTAAGTCACTTCAGTTGTGTCCAACTCTGTGTGACACCATAGATGGCAGCCCACCAGGCTCCTTCATCCCTGGGATTCTCCAGGCAAGAACACTGGAGTGGGCTGCCATTTCCTTCTCCAATGCATGCATGCATGCTAAGTTGCTTCGGTTGTGACCCTGAGTCAAATCTTCACAACAGTGCACCCCTACTCTGCTCTGTCACCTTTGTGGGTTGTGGTGGGGGTGGGGGATGTCCACATTGGGTACAGATGAGACATCCCTAAGGACCACACAGGATTTGGGAACCTGCATATAAGGATGAGTATGTCAGGCTTCCCTGGCAGTCCAGTGGTTAAGACTCTGCACTTCCACTGCACAGGTTTGATCCCCAGTTGGGGAACTCAGATCCCATATGCAATGCCACTCAGTATGACCAAAAAACATCAAAATTAAAAAAAGGATGAGTTTGTGGCTTCTGTAAGCCAATCATTAATTTGCTAGATTATGAGTTCCCTTTGCTTAAACAAAAATCTTAACATAATCATACTATGTGATTTTTTTTAAAGAACTCTCACAAACCACTGTAGAAAGTGGTAAAGAGATCCAGCAGAGCACCCAAGAAGACCTCTGTGATGGGGAAGTGGGCGCTTTGCCATGCTCACTTGTCTCCATCCTTTTCTGCATTGTACCACCAGTCCATGACCAATGACTCTGAGTAAAGGTCTTGCACCTTCTCTAGGTCATTGCGTCCTTGCTCCATTTCCTTAATTAAAAGAGTCAGATCTTCATTCTGCCAAAATAAGTAAACACATTGCAAGATTATACGAAAGTTCAGATTCCAAACATTTCTAACAAAAAACCAAACTGTATCAGGAAAAGAAGAATCTAAAGAATTTCATGTAGTTCTTATTTATTTTTTAGACAGCCTAATTGAGGTGTGGCAGAAAATGAAGAGGAACTAAAGAGCCTTTTGATGAGAGTGAAACAGAAGAGTGAAAAGGCTGGTTTAAAACTCAACATTCAAAAAACTAACATCATGGCATCTGCTGCCATCATTCATGGCAAACAGAAGAGAAAAAAGTGGAAGCAGTGACAGATTTTATTTTTGGGGGTTCCAAAATCATTGTGGACAGTGACTACAGTCATAAAATTAAAAGACACTTGCTCCTTGGAAGGAAAGCTATGACAAACCTAGACAGTGTATTAAAAAGCAGAGACATCACTTTGCCGACAAAAGTCCGTATAGTCAAAGCTATGGTTTTTCCAGTAGTCATGTACAGATAGCTGAAGAATTGATGCTTTTGAACTGTGGTGCTGGAGAAGACTCTTAAGAGTCCCTTGGACTACAAGGAGATCAAACCAATCAATCTTAAAGGAAATCAACCCTGAATATTCATTGGAAGCGGAGAAGGCAATGGCACCCCACTCCAGTACTCTTGCCTGGAAAATCCCATGGACGGAAGAGCCTGGTAGGCTGCAGTCCATGGGGTCGCCAAGAGTCAGACACGACTGAGCGACTTCACTTTCACTTTTCACTTTCATGCATTGGAGAAGGAAATGGCAACCCACTCCAGTGTTCTTGCCTGGAGAATCCCAGGGACAGGCGAGCCTGGTGGGCTGCTGTCTGTGGGGTCGCACAGAGTCAGACACGACTGAGGTGACTTAGCAGCAGCAGCAGCATTCATTGGAAGGACTGATTGCTGAAGCTCCAATACTTTAGCCACCTGATGAGAAGAAGTGACTTTTTGGAAAAGACCCTGATACTGGGAAAGATTGAAGGCAAGAGGAGAAGGGGCAACAGAGGATGAGATGGTTGGATGGCATCACCAACTCAATGGACGTGAGTCTGAGCAAACTCCAGGAGATAGTGAAGGACAGGGGAGCCTGGTGTGCTGCAGTCCATGGGGCTGCATGACTTAGCAACTGAACAACAACAAACTGAATGTATGTAAAGTGCACCATGTGAATCGTTTTGACATTCACACTTGTGAAATCATCTCTGCAATCAAGACAATAATTATATCCATTACCCTCTATAAAGTTTGTTTGTATCCCACTGTAGATCTGCCCTCCCTCTTAGCCCCTCTTCAAAGAACAAGCAACTATTCATCTACTTTCTGTCACTATCAGTTTCAATTTTCTGGAATTTTACTTGTCTGTTTATTTTTTCAGCAGGTCTATATTTGTTTTCAGCAAAATACCCATAAAGTTTCCTATTTTAACCATTTTTAAAGTGTGTACACCTCAGTAGCATTAAGTACATTTACGATATTGCACAACCATCACTATTATCTAGTTCAAGAACTTTTTTAATCACCCAAATGGAAACCCATACTTATTTTTAATTAATTTTTATTAGAGTACAGTTGCTTTATGGAATTTTATTTAAATGGAATCATACAGCATATCATCTTTTTGTGTCTAGTTTACTTTCATTAATTATTTTGAGATTCACCCATGATACAGCATGAATCAATAGTACATTCATTTCTATGGCTGAGTAGTATTCTATTATATACCAAATCCAAAATGTAGTCACCTGTAGATGGACATTCGGAGAAGGCAATGGCACCCCACTCCAGTACTCGTGCCTGGAAAATCGCATGAACGGAGGAGCCTGGAAGGCTGCAGTCCATGGGGCCGCTAAGAGTCAGACACGACTGAGCGACGTCACTTTCACTTCTCACTTTCATGCATTGGAGAAGGAAATGGCCTCCCACTCCAGTGTTCTTGCCTGGAGAATCCCAGGGACAGGGGAGCCTGGTGGGCTGCCGTCTATGGGGTCACACAGAGTCGGACACGACTGAGGTGACTTAGCAGCAGCAGCAGCAGCAGCAGATGGACATTTGAGTTTCCAGGTTTGAGCTATGATAAATACTAACGCTATGAGCATTTGTGCACAAGTCTTCATATGAACATCTGCTTTCATTTCTCTTGGGTCAATGAATAAGATCACACAGGTGGTGATGCTGAACTTTTCAAGAAATGACCAAACTGTTTTCTAAAATGATTGCACTAGTTTACATTCCCATTAGTAATTTATGAGAGTTCTAGTTCCTCCACATCCTTGTAAAAACTTGATAAGGTCAGTTGTCTTAATTTTAGCCATTTTAATAGCTGTGTAATGGTATTTCATTATGGTTAATTTGTGTTTCCCTAATAATTAATGAATTAATTTGTGTTTCCCTAATGATTAATTAATTAAGCATCCTTTCATAATCTTGTTTGAAATGCATATATCTTCTTTGGTAGGGTGTCTGTCCAAATGTTTTGCCCATTTTTTGCTTCCTTGAGTTTTGAGAAATCTTAATATATTCTGGATACAAGACAATGAATACAATCTGAAAACATTTTCTCCCAGTCTACAACTTGTCTTTTAGTTATCTTAACATTGTTTTTAAAGAGGAATCTTTAATTTTGATTAAATCAAATTTATTGAGTTGCTTTATATGGACTATGTTTTTGATATCCTAATAAAGTCTTTTTTGGTCTAACACAATGTCTCAAAGGGCTTTTCATATGTTCTCTTCTAGGAGGGGAAAAAACCTAGGTTTTACATTTAGGTCCATGTATCATTTTGAGTTAATTTTTTATTACAGTGTGATGTATGGAGCAAGATGTGTTTATTTTATCCAATTGTTCCAACATTTGTTGGAGGAAAAAAAAACACATACTTTCTCCACTGAACTGCCTTTGCATCTCTGTTGAAAATCAGTTATACACATATGTGTTAGTCTATTTCTGGTTTTGCCGTTCTGTTGATCTATAAATCTGTCTTTACGCTAATCCCACCCTGTCTTGATGACCATAACTTTATATATCTTGAGATCAAGTAGTATTAGTCTTTCAACTT
Organism: Bos indicus; assembly: GCF_029378745.1. Classification (NCBI taxonomy): domain Eukaryota; kingdom Metazoa; phylum Chordata; class Mammalia; order Artiodactyla; family Bovidae; genus Bos; species Bos indicus. Next base: position 3,428,074 of record NC_091770.1, on the reverse strand, counting down.
TGATTTTCTTTTTCAAAGCATTTTGGCTATTTGAAATCTTCTGAATTTCCAGGGAATTAGTTTGTCAACTTTTACTGCTGAAATTTTGATTAGGAATGTGTTAAGTCTATTTTTTTCTCTTTTAGTATTCTTTTTATTTTCATATAAATTAATGTCCTAGAAAAATTAAAATGAAAACACTAAACACAGTACTGCACATAGCAACCTCTGTTAAATGCCCTATTACAGCACTGAAGAAGGTCATTACACGTGGAATACACATGGAGGGACTGAAGGAGACAGGAAGACGGCAGAAGAGCAACTCGAGAGCCACTACTCTGTCTGCGCGTGTCAACTACAGACTGAAGGGTAAAGGAACGACTACACACATACAGAACAGACACAGTTCAGATTTTCTTTTGGAGAATGCACATTCTAACATTGTGATGTCTTCTAACCCATAAACAACATACAACTCTCAATGTTTTATAGTTTTCAGTGACAGGCCTTTCACACACTTTGACGAATTTGTCACTACATGTTTCATATTTTTGATGAGATTGTAAAAGATAATTTTTATTTCAATGTTTATTGTTATTTGCTAATATGACAACATTTTTGTATGTCATATGTTGATCTTGTAGGAAATTACAATCTTGCTAACTTCAATTATTAGTTCCAGTAGCATTTTTGTACATTCCATTGGATGTCGAATGAAAATATAGTTTAATTTTATTCTATTTCAGAAGATTTTTCTGTATATATACTATGTAATATATATACCTAAGTCTTTCATTTTGGAGGAAATACTAAATTTCAATATTTAATTTTGAATTCTGTATGTTTATTTTTACTTTATCAAAATGTAATTGAATTTCGTGTGCTGATTTTATAACCAGTGACCTTACTGAACTCAGTTAATAGTTCCAGGAGTTTTTTTGTAGCTCCCTTGGAGTTTTATTTGTTACTTGCAAACAGGGACAGGTCTATTTCTTCCTTTCTAATCTGTATGCCTTTATTTTCTTGCCTTATCTTGGTAGAGCTTCCAGTAGTATGTTGAATGTGAGTGGGGAGAGTGGACACAGCTAAATTCCCTGGAAATGGATTGACCCTTTCACGTTTTGCATTTATGATTTTCTAGACAGAAGTAGAGCAGCATTTGGCTGCTCCCACTACTGAGGCAAGATCTTCCTTTAAACTTTACCCAGTACCCACTGGATTATGAGGTTTTCCTAGTCTTGCTGATGGGAGTGGGCATTGCCATCTGATGAGCTCAGAGTACTGGTCTGTCCGATTCTTTTGAATGAGTCATTTCCAGACTCTAGTATTAATAGTTTCTCACATGTTAGCATTGATCAGTGTTCTGGCTTTAAAGTCACTCGTTAGAACAGACAATAAGAAACACATTCTCTAGAGAGGCACACTTGAAATGCACATCTTCAGGCCAAAATTGGAGAATTGGGGCATAGAATTTTATTTACTTTCTTGTATTAGCTCATTAAAATGAATTGTTTCATCAGATGGTCACATGGTTATACAGCTTGATGAGTCAGAAGACAACTACCTAGCAAGTTAATTTTTTGAAACCTTCCCACAAATGTGTGCAAACAGGCAGTGGTTAACAAACCTTATGTATGGACCCCCAGGGTGTTTGTTCCTAAAGTTTGGCAAAATGTTGGTAATTGTTAACTTTGACTGATAGGTACATGGCCTATATACTCTTCTACTTTTGCATTTGTTTGCAACATTCCATAATGAAAAGCTTAGAAGAAAAATGGAATCTATTAGGATTCCTGGGCCTCTGTGCCTGGAGCCTGATTTGGTGGCTCAGTAGTGGAACTCGAGAATCTGAATTTTCACAGGTGCCCTAGCTCAGGTGGTCCTTAGGGCACCACAGTTTGCAGGACACTAGCTGTAAGGTGATTCATTTTCTCAACTTAGTTGTTCTTATGGTTGCTGTTCTTCCAATCATTGTCCACAGATCTCCAACCATTAGTGCCCAAATAAGTGAACACTCTCTGCTCAGCTCATGAAGCTCTTACCTGAACAGCCTCTGGAGTATAGGGATCCTTGCAGCCAAAATTATAAGAATGAAACTCTCCTCCAGTCAAAGAAGCAAGGTCTTTCAAAAATCCATTTGCAATCTCATCATTGTAACAGAAGGAGATGGTGTAAATAGGAATTTTCTGAAAAACTTTGACCTGGTCCATAACCATTTCAGGTGACTGAAATGATACATTTTCAGGGAAAAGAAGGGAGATAGAGAGGAAGAGACAAAAAAAAAAAAATACATGAAAGTCCCTAGTATTTGTTCTAGATAGTGAAATTCTCAATTAGTAATTCCTTATACAGTGGAGAGTGACTTCTTGGAAAGGTGTCAATCCAATTCGACTGACAAAGCAAACTGTCAGGTGGTGAGAGCACGAAGACCAGTGACTCAGCGCATGCCCTCTGAAGGCTCACAGTTTCTGTGGGAAAAGTCTGGGAGAAAGACCGGACTAATCCAATTACTCGATTTTAGTGCACCTAAGCCTAGAATCCATGCTTTTAAAGGGTTGGACCTGGTGGCTCAGATGGTAAACAATCCGCCTGCCATGTGGGAGACCCAGATTCGATCCCTGGGTTGGGAAGATACCCTGGAGAAGAGAATGGCTACCCACTCCAGTATTCTTGTGGGGAGAATTCCATGGACAGAGGAGCCTGGCAGGCTACAGTCCATGGGGTTGTAAAGAGTTGGACACAACTGAGCAAATAACACATATATACACATAATTTTGAGCAGGGCTTTCCAGATAGTGTTAATGGTAAAGAACTTGCTTGCCAATGCAGGAGACATAAGAAACTCGAGTTCAATCCCTGGGTCAGGAAGATCCCTGGAGGAGGGCATGGCAACCCACTCACTCCAGTATTCTTGCCTGGAGAATCCCATGGACAGAGGAGCCTGGCAGGCTACAGTCCATGGGGTCACAAAGAGTCGGACACGACTGAAGTTACTTAGCACACACGCACACACATACTTCTGGACACTTAAAGCACTGGATCATGGGTAAGACATCCTGGATACTGGGATTCTACAGAATAAGGCCACAGGATCTTGGGGTGGCTTCCAAAGCTTCTACTCCTAAAAAGCAATGTCCAGCTTTAGATACCTCAGAGTGATAAAAACTGGTATCTCAGAGTGAAAAAAGAGACATTTATTTAGGGTCTTTTCATGTTCTGAGCACTCTGTTGGGGACATAATACCCCAGTTAACCCTCTTGTGACAGAGTTTTGGAAAGATTTCTAGTGGCCCATTCTCCTTTTTACTGTCAGAGACCTGGTTTTCAAGACAGCAACAGACTCAGTTAAAAACAAACATACAAACGTAACAAAACATACATGAAAACTCATCTTCTGACACTTTTTTTTTTTTTTGCAGCTAGGAGTGACCACATGACCCAGGTCTGTCCATTGAAGTTTCAAGGGAAAGATTTTTTTTGCTAATAAAAAGGCAAAGACGTAACAAAAAAAGCTAATATCCTTCTCTTTTCCACCCCTGCCTCCTGGAAAATGGACACTCTGCTTAGGCACAAAGCAGTTGTCTTGTAACCATGAGGGTGGATGTCAAACAAACACAAAGATCAGGTGAAGCATGAAGATTAAAAGAAGCCTGTTTTCTTGAAGATATCCTTGAGTAGCTGTATAACCTAGACTACTTACCACCAGGCTTCTTCTTCATAGGAATATAAATCTCTCCATTTCAGTTATCATTTGTCTGCTCTCCTGCTTTTTTCTCTCAGTAATATGAAATCCTAATTGGCACAGTAGGTATGGATTCCACTTAAAGATGGAGAAATTGAGGCTCAGAAGGACTAAGCTTCCTAGGGTCATCAATCTCTTAAGTGGTAAGACTAGATTCAAAGACAGATTTTAGTACTAGAAGCAATGTCAGATTATTTGTTTTCCCCTGCTTGCAATAGACTGTCACTTGGCAAGGATCGACTCTGTAAACATTACCAGACACACGGGGAAGGTGAACTGATGATGTGCCCTGCTGCCACTCCACCAGCACCACCACACCCAGATCAGCACCCTCAGAAGCTGCCTCTGGTTGTCCTGCCCTCATTGCTTCTGTATTTCTCAGTCCCTCTTTGATTGATTCAACCTGCTGGCTCCTTTAGCCAGTTTCCACTCTCCACCCCCAATTCCTATTCTTTGACTATTAACCTTTCCAAAATGTTTTCTATGAACCCCGGGGAGGTGAGGTGACGAGGGAGGAGGCCTCTGGACTCACCACCTGCTGGCCTTGAGCAGCTCACATGCTGCTCAGGGAGGCGCCAGTTGAGTGGTCCCCTGGTGTCCAGTCTCATTCCAGCCACTACATACACATGACTTCGGCCTCTGTATTTGGTTCCAGTCTTGAGCCTGCCCTTGCCCATAAGCCCGACTGAATGCCTAACACACACTGCCCATAAGCCCATCCCACTTCTCCTCCTCTCTTCTCCTCTCCTCTCTGCCCATCAGCTGGTTCTGAACCAAACAGCAACCTAACCTAGCTGAGGGCTGACCCCATCTGCCCTGTCAACTTCAAGGACAGAGCAAATCTCTCTCTGCTGCCTGCATCTCCTTCGACCTAGCTTCCATTGTGAGCACTCACCATGGGCCAGTCGCTAAGAGCTCTGCTGCGCTCTCTCCCTGCATCCCCTCCACAGCCCACTGAGGGAGGTACGATCATTATCCTCATTTCTTACCAACACTCTTCGCCACTGGCCCTACGCCTATATGCCAGACTGGAGATATCAGGCCTAAATTCTGCTAATTTGATAAGATAGGTTTTAGCTAGAGATTGCTCCTATATCGGGGCTTCCCAGGTGGCTCAATGCTAAAGAATCTGCCTGCCAAGCAGGAGATGAGGGTTCAATCCCTGGGTGAGGAAGATGCCCTGGGAAAGGAAATGACAACCAATTCCAGTATTCTTGCTTGGAGAATCCCATGGACAGAGTCTGGCAGGCTCTGGGCTTGCAAAAAAGAGTTGGACATGACTTAGCAATTAAACAACAACAATCTCTATATTGACTTCCAGCTGAGATATTTGGGGAGGGACATTAATGTTGATTTAGTGCTGACATTGTGGGTAGCATCTCCATTTTCATACATTACCTGACATCACTTCATAGATTTATTTGCTCACTGTCTGCATGCTAAGTCGCTTCAGTCATGTCCAACTCTGCAACCCCATGGACTGTAACCCGCCACGCTCCTCTGTGGAGTGGGTTGCCATGCCCTCCTCCAGGGGATTTTCCCAACCCAGGGATTGAGTCTGCATCTTTTATGTCTCCTGCACTGGCAGGTGGGTTCTTTACCACTAGTGCTACCTGGGAAGCCCAAAAAGCTTTGCGTTGCTCACTATCTATCTCCCCATAACACAGAAGCTTTGCTGAAGGCAGGTACCTGGTCTGTCTTGCTCTCTACCATATCTCAGATTGATAACAGTACCTGGCTCATAAAAAATGCTCAGGAAATATCCATGGAATGCATTCACAAGAACATCATAGCAAGCCTGTAAGGAGGGAGCATTAGCTCTAAGTCACAGATGAGGAAACTCACTTTGGGGACACTTGCCCAAAGTCATTCAGATGGGCAGTGCCAGTGATGAGCTCTAACCCAGGTCTCTGGATTTAAAGCTACTTATTCCCATCAGTCCTGACACCCCAAGAGAGCACGAGCATGAGAAAGTCTGCTACATGTATCGCTGTGAGCCCCGGACCCACACGCAGTCCCAGGTAATGTTTGCTAAACTGGCACGAGGTTCCAGAGCCCAGCGAAGTGGTAGAGAGCTGGGCAGAGGGCGGGGCTGCATCTTGACTGCAGAAGGAGCTTGATCTCTGCCAGGGAAGATAGCATTCCTGTCCTCCTGCCCCTCACCCGCAGCCCCCAGGGATTTTCCTCTGCCGGTGGGTGTCCTCACAGCTTTGACAAGAAGACTCAGTAGTTGAAGTAAGCCTTTTCCCCCTGCAGCCTGACTCACCTTGACTCTTCTCAGATGCTAAGTGGAGCTACTGCAGTAGCTGAGATGGAAGGGCTTTGAATGTGGAGGTCACTCCCTGTGTAATGCCCATATAAGTCCTTAATCAGTTCCCTTCAGAGGCCTTGTTGGTCCCTAAGATGAGGTCCCTAAGATGAGGCCAAGCTGCACACCTGAGACATTCGCCCCGGTGCCTTGTCCCTGAGTCTAAACAGGTGTGTGGCCAGATGTCCCTTTCGCCACAAAGGTCACCTTGGCGTGACAAGAAAGGCAGGAATGGTTCTCTCGTAGTCTGAAGGAGGTTTGTTTGTACAGGGGCAGTCCCCCGTGCCTTCCCCTGCCGCCACCTCTCATATACCCCATGTGGGTCCTTATTATACATCTGTTTTTGTTTAAAATGGTGTAGTTAACTTCCTCACGTCCATTTTCTCGATTTTTGCGAGAGTGAGGCCCTAACTTCAAAGAAATCCCCAATCACAGCCAAATGTGCTTGGCTTCTCTAGCAGAGGCCCCGCAGTGTCCACTCACATCTACAGATACCCAGCAAAGGACACCTAGTGATCCCAGGTTCATGAAAACTAGTATTACTAGAACCCTTTGAACTTGATTAAAGACTTGGCTTTCATATAATTCTGCCCTGGACATTTAATAAACAAGCAGTACGGTGATGTCCATGGAATTGAATTCTGAATAGCATCTCTGTGTGTTCTTCCAAGTAGAAAATTCTGCTGAGTACTGGGAATAATAACATTGGTCTTACCTATTCAGGTCCTACACAGTCAGTGAAAATTAAAAAACAAATGGAGATTGAGTGCTACATTTTAATGTCCTCTACATGGAACATGAATATCAAATATCCTTTTTTTGAGAAAACCTGAGGGGCAATACAAACTAAATAGACTGCATGTGGGGAAAAGGCAGAGAGGAATATGAAATGCCTGAATGAGAGTTTATAAATCACTTTTTTAGCAATTAGCATATTCCTAATTCCAGCTCATCCATATCCCTAGTTTCTTATCATTAACTGGACCAGGGACCCTCTGAGAATCCAGGGAAAGCTACTGACCTTCTCCCCAGAGGAATGTATTTAAATATAATTTAAATATATTTTTTGGAGATTCCAATTTAAATATACTTTTGGGAGATCCGAGATCCTCATAAGTCTGTGATGAACTCGAATCTAAGCATCCTTCTTAACACATTGTTGGTATAGTGTTACTTGGTAAATCCTTTTCAAGGGCTGTTTGCTGGGATCTATCAAAATATATATCTTTTTACTGAGAACACATCTCAGAATTTATGCTACAGATACACTCATACAGGTGCAAAATGATATATGCGCCCCATTACTTTTGCAACCTTGAATAGAAAGATTGAAATAACCTAAATGTTCATCTCCAGGGGATATGACTAAGTAGCTGTGTGATGGAATAGTAAACAGCTATTAAAAAATGAGGAAGCTTTTTATGAAATGATATTAAGTGATCTCTGAGGTATACTGTTTTATTTATTTACAAAAAAATTTTGGCCAAACCCTAAGGCATGTGGTATCTTAGCTCCCCAACCAGGGATCAAACCCAGTCTCCCTGCATTGGAAGGCAGGGTCTTAACCACTGGGCTTCCAGTGAAGTCCTTTGTTTTATTAATAAAGGTTCAGAATTGTGTGTGTAATATGCTGCGTGCATGTGTGCTAAACCATTTCAGTGGTTTCCAACTCTTTGAAACCCTATGGACTGTAGCTCACTGGCCTCCTCTGTCCATGGGATTCTCCAGGCAAGAATACTGGAGTGGGTTACCATGCCCTCCTCCGGGGATCTTCCTGACCCAGGGATCAAACCTGTGTCTCCAGCACCTGCTGCATTGGCAGGCAGGTTCTTTATCACTAACTCCACCTGGGAAGCCCGTGTAATATGCTACCATTTATATATTTTAAAAAGGAAATATATATATATATATATATATATATATAAACATTTATCTGTTTACATAACAAACTATCTTTCAAAGAAAATAAAGAAACTAGTAACCTACATTGCCTCTTAGGTGATGAACAGGAGGTGGGAGGGAGAATTTTCTCTACATATCCTTTTGTACCTTTGTAATATGTTCCATGTTAATGTACTACTATGCAAAAATTAAATCAGTTTTTAAGGTAGTTTTATTAAATCTATATAATTTAATATGATGCAGTCACTGAGAATGATGTTTCAGAAGAATGTCTCATGACTTGGAAAACTGGCACATATTAGAGAAAGGGCAGAAAATTGAATTATGAACTACTTATACTTACCTCTTATTTTTCCTTATGATTATATGCCTACCTATATTTCCTAAATTGCAATAAAATCAGTTAGAATTTATTAAAAAGAAAAAGACTCCTTGTCCAGATGACTTGCAAGTCAGAATCTCCTTACAGAATCAGCCTACACCTTCTCCAAACACCAGTCCCATACTTACACAGGTTTTGGACAGCCATGAAATCCAGGTGGCTCAAGCTCAGCTTCCTCCACTGGCAACCCCTAAGTCTTCAACTTCTTGAGTTGTCAGTCAGTTAATAACAATTACTAGACAACTGAAATCGGTCTTCTTGACCCCTTCCTCTCTTGGTCCTCACCCAGCCCCCCACCTTCTACCCACAAACTGGCCACCAAGTCCTTTGATGCTACTCCTATGATCTCATCTCTGATGGGTTCCTCCTTCCAAATTTCTGCTGCTCCTCCCTGAGGTGGGACCTCACCAGCTCTCATCAAGATCTAGTCTTTCCCTGGCTCTACTGAGGCATATTTATAACATATTAGGTGGATGGGACCTTCTGTTCCCCTGAGAGTACCCAGTGAGGTAAAGACCATCCTTTCCATGTGACACTCAAGGACCATCATGGTCTCCCCCAACTTAACCTCAGAGACTCGGCCCCGACACTCTTCTATCACTGCTCTTGCTCTCCGGTTGTCACCCTGAGCAGCCCACATACCTTTACACCTCTGTTCCTTCTGCCCAGGATACCAGCAATCTCCTCTGTTTAAAAAACTCTTTATCCTCCTTTCAGACACAGCTGAAGCGTGCCCTTCTCAGTGGATGCTTGCTTGGTCTTCTTTCCATCTTGTACAGCAGAATTCATCACTGTGCTCCCACCCAGTCTGTAGCCTAGACAACCCTACTCCCTGTATAGTGTCAGAATTCACTGTACATGCTCGCGTACCCTCCAACATGTAAGCTTCCCTAGAGCAGGACATTATTCATCTTTGTAGCCTCACACCTTGGCACCAGACAAGGAGCATAAACAAAGCACAATAAACTGCCTTTGAGTAGAAAGTACAGTGAAATTGGTAGGAAAATTATACCAAATAAAATTTTACTTTATATACAACTTCTTGGCCACAAATCTAACGCTGCAGTAAAATCTGGTTGCTTTAGTATTTAAGCCCTGGACTGTTTGACACAGGATATTTTACAATATTTGCCTAGCAGTCTTCACATGCAGACACTTCACAATGAAGGAAACAAGTTGATACTAATTCACTTCAGCGGTTAATTTACATTGTACTGGCCTGCACATCCGTATATTTATTTAATGCCCAGAGCATTAGCCTTTCATTCACAAAGCTCAAAAGAAGATGAACAGACTCCACTAAAACTTTTCAAATATTTTCCAGTCAGGCTAAACAAAACAAAGAACATTTCACCAGAAAGGCATGCTTTGTTTAAATGATTACTAAGTTAAAATTAGGGGTAAAACCAAGGACATTGTGTAGTGACATGTTTAGATTCAGTATCCCCAAAGGAAAAAAAACCAAAAAGATATCCTTGCTCTTAGTTTATAATAAAATATAAACCAGTCTTCCATGGAAAGCAGACATTTCCTTTCATGGGGTTGGTCTCCAGGCCTATGGGAGTGCATCAAATTAACCAGACAACACTCACTGTCACATAAATTTTCCTCAGTGCTGCAGTAGACAAAGGAATTTCTCAATGTGGATGTGTTTGTTTTACCTCACTTCTGGGTCCCTAAGTCAAGCAAGCATCTGTCAACAGCTTTTTGGTGGCAATGAAAAAGGTCCCCCAATTCCCACTCTCAGCTTTCACTTTCAGGGGATTAGTGAGTCTGTCTTTGTTCCCAACTTTGATAAGTACCTGATCAGGTCTCCCATCTGTCAAAAGGTAGATTACTTGTGTTTCTTCATCAGCAAAAGCAATTTGCAGGGCACTCAGGGTGTTTGTGGAACTTCCAATCTACAGAAAAGAGAGAGAGAGAGACATACCAAGTGTATACTTCAATCTCAGAAAAAGAGCTCACAAAGTGTTATTCCCTGCCTCCAAAAAAAAAAAGAAGGTATTTGTGAAATAAAAGATAAATTTAAATTATATTGAGATAATGATTTCAGTCCAGGAATTCAAGAAGTTGAATCCTTGGATGTATCATAAAAGCGTCTATGCAGATAGTCCCAGGAGAGCTAGAAGCTGGGACAATGCATTTCCTGTCCTATTGACAGAGCTCTTAATTCAATTTTATCTTTGTGTGTTTCTGTGGGAGGCACTAACTCAGTTACTGTTCATTCAGCTGTCAGCACGGCTTAAACACGCAGCCTGAATACACCCGGGTGGGGACCGTGTTTGTTTTCAGCCAGGATTGATTCATGACACCCAATATTCAGCAAACACAAGTGTGGTGTCATGGGCAATGTGGAGGTACAGGAAGCTGTAAAACTGTAAAATTTCTGCAGCTCTGTCCAGGGATGGAGAGAACTGTCACTCCACAATAAAAAAGAGCCAGACAAACAGCAAGTATGTGACTTTTGTTACATTCATGAGAGAGCTCAGATCACAGGGCAACCAACTGGCCCAAAATCTGGGGAGAGGTGGGCATCTGGAGAGTCCGGTGAGATGCAAGCCCTGGCTCCTGGGACAGGATGCAGCCAGACACTGAAGGAGAGCTGGGTTGGGGTGGCTGGTGAACCAGCAGAAGCTGCGGGTATATATTGGCAAGAGACCACAATATGGGGGCATCGGTGTTCTTTTTTTCTTTTTAAAGTTGTATTTACTCATTATTTATTCAGTTTTATTTATTTATTCACACCCAGCTGTGCTGAGTCTTTGCTGCTGCATGCCGGCTTTCTCTAGTTGCAGTGCATTCTCATTGTGGTGGCTTCTCTTGGAAGCACAGGCTCTAGGATGAATGGGCTGCGGTAGTCATCGTGCATGTAGTCATCGTGCATGGGCTTACTTGACCCATGGCATGTGGGATCTTCCTGGACCAGGGATCAAACTGGTATCTCCAGCATTGGAAGGCAGATTCTTAACCAGTGGAATGCCAGGGAAGCCTGGCATCAGTGCTCTCTTGAAGACTGTTTCACCACAAACCCCACAGGGTATTCACAGGATAGACTGAGAGAGCCTAGAGAAAATCTCCTTCATACGGCAGAACTGAGGGAGAGATTCAGTGACACAGGAACATCCACAGAGACCCTGTTCTCTCTCTCCCCTGCAGAACAAAAGCTTTTGTGTGTGTGTGTGTGTGTGTGTGTGTGTGTGTATGTATGAGGTAAAGGGCAGTAACGAACATACTCATCCTCAGGGTGCTGGTCAAAACCCAGAAGGCTGGGGAATGGAAGAGGAAACCACAAAGCCCCTACACCTGCAGAAGGAGCAGGGCTACATTCTGGACTCAGAGATACTGACAAAGCCACACCCCTGAGACTCCTGGACACCCGGCCCGACTAACGCTGAGGCTTATTCAGAAAATACCCATCCCTGTTACTCCCCTAGAAACATCAACTAACAAGCAACCTGCAAGAGAAAAGTTCTCTCTGAAGCCCAGTGTAAAGGGAAAAATCAAAAGCTGAGGGTGGAGCAGACAACCTTCTGGTACATCATCTCTCACCCTAACACAAAGCATCACTACAATAATGTGAGGGCTATGGTGCAAACAGACTAACCTCAAACCCAGTCCAGCTCTTAATTAGATTAATTTAACCCATCCCACTGGAGAAGGAAATGGCAACCCACTCCAGTACTCTTGCCTGGAGAATCCCATGGAGGGAGGAGCCTGGTGGGCTACAGTCCATGGGGTCACAAAGAGTAGGACACGACTGAACGACTTCACTTCACTTCACTTCACTTCACTAACCCATCCCACAAAAGAAAGGCATGCTCTTTTCCAGGCATAAAAAAATATTTATCTCAGTCTCTATATACTGCAGCTCTATGATGTCCAGCTCTTAACAAAAAATGTGTTGTTCATTGCTCAGCTGCTAAGTCATGTCTAATTCTGCGGTCCCATGTACTGAAACACTCTAGGTTTCCCTGTCCTTCACTATCTCCTGGAGTTTTCTCAAACACTGTCCATTGAGTCCATGATGCCATTCAACCATCTATGTCACCCCCTTCTCCTGCCTTCAATCTTTCCCAGCATCAGGGTCTTTACCAATGAGTTGGCTCTTCATATCACATGGCCAATGTATTAGAGCTTCAGCTTTAGCAAAAAATAAGCATATCAAATAGAATATACAACACACTATCAAGAAACTAAAGTACTCATCAGAAACAAACTCAGATGTGACACAGATGCTAAAACCATCTGACAGAAAATTTTAAATATCTGTGATTCATACATTAAAACCTCTAATGGCAAAGGTGAACAACATTCAAGACCAGGTAGGTAATTTCAGCAGAGATGGAAACCTTAAGAAATAGCAGAATGGAAATGCTACTAATGAAAAACACAGTAAGGGGACTTCCCTGGTGGTCTAGTGGTTAAGAATCCACCTTGCAATGCACGGAACGCAAGTTTGATTCCTGGTTGGGGAACAAGATCCCAAATGGCAGGGAGCAACTGAGCCCCCAAGGCACAACTACTAAGCCAGCGTGCTCCACAGCCCAGGCATCACACCTAGAGTCTGTGTACTGCAACCAAAGACTTGATGCAATGGAGATTGCATTCATGCATGCATTCATGACACAATGAAGATCCTGCGTGCTGCAATAAGACCTGACACAGCCCAATAAATAAAAATAAACAAACAAAACATGCAATAGGAATATGAAGAAATCTTTTAAAGAGTTCAAAGTGCTGTGTCTCTATATATCAACAGGGATTGGTCCAGGACCCTTTCTCCCATAGATACCAAAATCTGCAGATGCTCAAGTCTGCTAAATAAAATGACATGGTGTTTGCATATAACTAATATACATCCTCCCATCTACTTTAAATCTTCTCTAGATTATATGTAATATCTAATACAGTTTAAATGTTATGTAAATGGTTGCCAGTATGCAGCAAATTCAAGCTTTGCTTTTTGAAAACACTCTCCGACATAAATCACAGCAGGATCCTCTATGACCCACCTCCCAGAATATTGGAAATAAAAGCAAAAATAAACAAATGGGACCTAATTAAAATTAAAAGCTTCTGCACAACAAAGGAAACTATAAGCAAGGTGAAAAGACAGCCTTCAGAATGGGAGAAAATAATAGCAAATGAAGCAACTGACAAAGAACTAATCTCAAAAATATACAAGCAACTCCTGCAGCTCAATTCCAGAAAAATAAAAGATCCAATCAAAAAATGGGCCAAAGAACTAAACAGATATTTCTCCAAAGAAGACATACAGATGGCTAATAAACACATGAAAAGATGCTCAACATTACTCATTATCAGAGAAATGCAAATCAAAACCACAATGAGGTACCATTTCATACCAGTCAGAATGGCTGCTATCAAAAAGTCTACAAACAATAAATGTAGAGAGGGTGTGGAGAAAAGGAACCCTCTTACACTATTGGTGGGAAGGCAAACTAGTTCAGCCACTATGGAGAACAGTGTGGAGATTCCTTAAAAAACTGGAAATAGAACTGCCTTATGACCCAGCAATCCCACTGCTGGGCATACACACCGAGGAAACCAGAACTGAAAGAGACACGTGTACCCCAATGTTCATTGCAGCACTGTTTATAATAGCCAGGACATGGAAGCAACCTAGATGTCCATCAGCAGACGAATGGATAAGAAAGCTGTGGTACATATACACAATGGAGTATTACTCAGCCATTAAAAAGAATACATTTGAATCAGTTCTAATGAGGTGCATGAAACTGGAGCCTATTATACAGAGTGAAGTAAGCCAGAAAGAAAAACACCAATACAGAATAATAACACATATATATGAAATTTAGAAAGATGGTAAGGATAACCCTGTATGCGAGACAGCAAAAGAGACACAGATGTATAGAACAGTCTTTTGGACTCTGTGGGAGAGGGCAAGGGTGGGATGGTTTGGGAGAATGGCACTGAAACATGTATATTATCATATGTGAAACGAATCGCCATCCAGGTTCGATGCATGATTCAGGGTGCTCGGGGCTGGTGCACTGGGATGACCCAGAGGGATGGGATGGGGAGGGAGGTGGGAGGGGGTTCAGGATCAGGAACACATGTACACCCATGGTGGATTCATGTCAATATATGGCAAAACCAATACAATATTGTAAAGTAATTAGCCTCCAATTAAAATAAATAAATTTATATTAAAAAAAAGAAACTTTCTGGAATTAAAAAATCCATCTGGGGTTGGTTGAATCCATGAATGAGGAACCTGTAGATACAGAGGAATGACTGTAAGTTCAAAATAGCCAAGGAAAGAATTAGTGAACATGAATATAGAGCAATAGAAATTATCTAAAATTAAATGCAAAGAGGAAAAAGAACAAAACAGAAAAGAGCATCAGAGAGCTATGGAGCAAATGGTCTGGTATATGCTTAATTGGAAACAAAGCAGAAAAGGGAAAAAGAGGGTAGAAGAAATATTTGAAAAAATAATGGTTGAGAATTTCCCCAAAACAATGACAGATATAACCCCATGGACCCAAGAAGGTCAGATAACATCAGGTAGGATAAATAAATGACCTAACACTCTGCCAGTGTGATAGCTAAGAAAGCCAGGTAGTGAGCTGGGACTTTCATCCCCACCAACTGTAACATGGCCTCCCTGCTCAATGATGTCCATTCCCACTTAGCAGTGAAAAGGTGTCCCTCCCCATCAGGTTTCAACAGAGTTCCAGTGGGGAACCTGAATTTCAACCTGCACCCAGAAGTATGAGGCAGGGCCCACCTACTACACCCCTGACAGAGCAGTGTCAGACAACGCCGACTAAATAGGAGGTTAGAATAATATCCAGAGTCTCATAAACATAAGACAAAAATGTCTAGGATTCAGTTGATAAACACTCCTTCATACCAAGAATCAGGAAGCTCTCAACCTGAAATGAAAAAGATGATAGCAACAGCAAGAAGACGGAGATGTTAGAATTATTTGATAAAGATTTTAGAGCAGCTGTGAAAAAAAAATGCTTCAACTAGAAATGACCAATGATCTTAAAACAAATGAAAACTAAAAAACATCAGCAAAGAAATAGAAAGTCTCATGAAAAAAATAAAAGACAAGAAGGAGAACCAAGTGGAACTTTTAGAACTTAAAAATACAATAACTGAAATTTTATAAATTCTCTGACCTATGCCAGCTGACCACAGCTCGGTGATATCAGCACACAGCACATTTAGAGCACCTGGGTCATGTTCTGAACTGACTTGGTTGATTTCTGGACCAAATCAGTCCAAAGACTAATAGAGGAATCTGGTGTTCTTGAAAATGAATTTTACACATTCAGCAAGCAAGCAAAGGTACTTCAGTAAAGGTTTCTAAAGAGAACAGAATCACAGTGTAAAAACTGATCTGACATATTTTTAGCCATTTAGATGAGACTGATTCTATTTTTTAGTGATTTTTATATAAAGAGGAACCTGCTAATGTTTTTATCCAATGAGAGTACATATATAACATCCTGTTATCACAAACTCTAAATTAGCACACTCTGAATTAAGATATTTCCCGTTACCTAGAGTCATAAAAGAAACTTCAATGGATAATCCTGGATGTTTAACAAGCTGAGAATAAATTTAATACTCTTTTCCAGCGTATTATGGCCAATTAGGACAAAATGTTACAGACATTATTCCTTATAGAACAGATTTCCTCCTCTCGTTATTTATTTATTTAAATTTATTTATTTTTGTTGTGGTGCATGGCCTGTGGCATCTTAGTTCCCCAACCAGGGATCCAATCTAGGCCCTTGGCAGTGAAAGCACAGAGTCCTAACCACTGGACCACCAGGAAATTGCCCCTCCTCTCGTTTTAAAAAGAAAAACTTTTAATTTATTCATTTACTTATTTTAGGCTGCCCTGTTGCTGTGCATGGGCTTTCTCTAGCTGTGGAGAGCGGTGGCTCTCTCTTTGCTGTGGTGCACAGGCCTCTCGTAGCAGTGGCTTCTCTTGCTGTGCATCATGGACTCTAGAGCTTGAGTTTAGTAGTTGTGGCACAGGGGCTGAGTTGTCCCACAGCATGTGGGATCTTCCTGGATCAGGGATTGAACCCATGTCCCTTTGGCAGGTGTGGATTCTTCATCAGTGAACCACCAGGGAAGTCCCTTTCCTCTCATTAAAAAAAAGAATCCCAAAGGAACTCCAGAACATTCCAATGATAGTGCAAACCCTGCTCGTTAATACTCAGGGAGCTCCACTAATGGCCATGTGTAGCTTCCTGTCAAATCTGGAACTCTAATTCAGGCAACGAATCATTTTAAAGTTATTTATGATCCATATTTCGGAGAAGGCAATGGCACCCCACTCCAGTACTCTTGCCTGGAAAATCCCATGGATGGAGGAGCCTGGTAGGCTGTAGTCCATAGGGTTGCTAAGAGTCGGACACGACTGAGCAACTTCCCTTTCACTTTTCACTTTCATGCACTGGAGAAGGAAATGGCAACCCACTCCAGTGTTCTTGCCTGGAGAATCCCAGGGACAGGGGAGCCTAGTGGGCTTCCGTCTATGGGGTCGCACAGAGTCGGACATGACTGAGGCAACTTAGCAGCAGCAGCAGCATGATCCATATTTGACTTTTTAAGAATAGTCCTTGGTCTCAATTTTAGTATATCTTAAATATGTGGAATGCTATGTGATTCTAAAAAAAGAACTTTTAAAATGAAGGTAAGTTCAAGACAACAGAAAACTTGAGAAAAGGGAAATTCTTCCCAGTAGTCTGTGTAGATATAAAGTTCTCCAAGTAAAATAGACCCCTGAAGAAGTGATTTTACCTTTTCATCACACCCTGCTGCCCTATCTCTGTCCTGGCTTTCAGCCCTAACCACTCACATTATACTGTGTATTTCCACAAGTTCATTACTTTTGAACAAAATCCACTGTTTAAAATAGCTGTAATATATCATTTGAAACAAGGATGAAGTCTCAGAAGAAACAAATATGAATGTTTAAGTAAAAAAACTATATTTTGAAATTTGTTTTCATAAACAGACTGAGACTTGAACTGAGGGCAGTGTTG
The DNA here is from genome assembly GCF_029378745.1 of Bos indicus. NCBI lineage: Eukaryota > Metazoa > Chordata > Mammalia > Artiodactyla > Bovidae > Bos > Bos indicus. The sequence goes on along the minus strand of NC_091770.1, from coordinate 3,410,703 downwards.
TCAGTAGAAGCCTATCTAAATGTTAGATATCAACTAAAAAGATTGGATTAACATGACCTTTGTAAGTAAAACAAATGTCTATGTGAAGCCATGGCCATCCTTGGAGTTCAAAGCAGTTTCTTAAGCATTTCTATCCTGATCTCTGTTCTTCTCCCAGACCCAGCCTCTTTCTTACCTTAATGTCTCTAATCCAGGCCTGGGCCCCTTTCAGATTATCCTCATTGATTTCAACAAGTTTTTCCTGCCAAGCACTGGCTTGAGCATCAAACTGCACAAAATTGAATTTCTTTTTATGTTTCAACTGTTCCTGTAAGCGATAATTATTATTTAGCAATAAAAATCATTCAAATGTGAGAAGGGATTAGGACAGGTCATTGTTTGATACATTTTAATCACTATGATTTCTTTTTTCAGTTGTAGAAGCTAAAAATTACATTCAATAGAAAAAAATCAAGTACAAGAGGCATTTAAATAAAATTTACATACAGTTTGGACATTAAACTTTACAAATGTATATATGTATGACCATATATCAGATATATGTAATAAGTTTATATATATAAAATATTACATTATTTTTCTTTAATACTGACATTAATGATATACTGAATATGTACACTAAATGCAACATGCTTAAAGAAAAAAAGAAATCCAAAATGGTGTCATCACTTTTTGGCAAGGCTATTGTTACAGTTGCAGATTTGTTCACTTGCCTTCCATCAGCCCATACTTCTCCAGTAGAAGTTCATCAAATTAAAAATTGTGTTTTGTATTTGTCAAACATTCCCTGTGATTGTTTTCTATGGTGCATACTCACTTGAATACCACCAACTCGTGACGGTACTCTGACACCCATTTATAGGTGTGGAAACTAGGAGGCAGGGAGTGTTAGCAACCTGCTTCAGGTTGCGTAACTCAGAGGTGGCACAGGTGGAATAAGGACCAGACGCTCCTGACCAACAGCCTGCTCTCCCCCAACACGTCAGTTCTGGGGCCAGTACACGCAGCATCCCTAACACTCATTGGAAATTTAGAATAAACATGCCCAGCTGAAGAGTATCTGGAAAATAACGAAGGCATGTGCACGCCACAGATTTCAGGATAGAGCAGACCTGGAACGATGGACACAGAGATTCACCTAACAGCCTGTACATTACAGGAAGGACCCACTGACCCAAGAATCTACTTGCAAAGAACGGATGACTCGCACTGGCAAAAAGGATCCTTTTTCTGAAGTGGCTTTCCTGTGGGTTTCTAAGTACAAAGCTGGGCTGAGCATCTCTCATAACCACCGCAGGTCATGACTGGTAGAGATGTACTCATGATGCACAGGTGCCCAGGTGCCTGAGGCCTACAGCACCATCTCACCTGTATGAGCTGGATGACCTTGTTCTTCACCAGGTCCAGTTTCCCCGTCATTGAGTGAGACGTGTCGATGAGGATGTAGACACAATCACTAGGCACTTTTCCAAAGAGGCCTTGACTCCCATCCTGTAACCATTTAATCCTGGGGAGGAAATAGTTGAAAGTGAATGGTTAGAGCCTGTGGCACTGAGAGCATCCTCCTAAGAACTTTATGATACATCTACAAAGGAAAATCAATAGGACAGAAAAATAAATCCAATACTGGGCTCCAAAGCCAAAAGTAAATTACTTCCTGTCATCTGATATTTTGAGGCCTTTAGCTATGACTTCACACCATTTATTCTTCTAACGCTGCTGACTGTAGTCAAGCTAGTAATGCCAGCACATTCCTGAAGCTTCAATGAAGCTTATGGATAGAATCAAGCAACCCCAGATCCCAATAATAATCAAGTGCCACTTGTGTAAGCAGGACTGCTTATGTGGTCCATGCTCAGGGTCCCATCACAGATGTAAATGGTTCAGGAAGTTCATGGTACAGGCAAAGTCTGGAAGAGCGGGCAGGGCAGACATAAAAATACTTGAAATTGAGTTCAGAGTTCAGCAAGCCCCAACAACTAGACTTTATAGGGCAAAACACTGAAGAGAGGGCTGCAAAGGAGAGAAAGCAGGTTGGGGAATGATGGAAAGAGAGACAGAAAAGGACAGAATGTGCTCCAGAGGTCTGCAGGAGGATTCTCTAGAGATTTTGGCTAAGTTACAATCAGGGCATGCATGTGAAAAAACTACTGAAATCAGAGAATAAATCACCAAAAAAGGAATAGCTGGGCCAATTCCTCAGAGCTTACATAGGCCTGGGAATAGCTCATCTTCCAAGCAGTCAGAGTGGAAAGGCCTCCATAATGTATGTGGCACCAAGTAGAGTCCTCACAAGGGTATTGCTTTAGTAATAGGACCAAATGAATCCTGGACTAAAATGCCTCCTTGTTAGCACTATGCTAACATAACTTAAAAGCAAGTCCCAGAGTAACTTAACTGCACCCCAAGTAACTTATCTGCATCACATAACATACATTTTAAAAATATAACAAAATCCAGTTCCCAATAATGTTACATTCAAAATGTCTAGCATCTAGTAGAAAATTATCAGGCACATAGAAAAGCAGGAAAGTATGATTCATAATCAGAAGAAAAACAGATCAACAGAAAAAGACCTCAAAATGACATAGATGATAGAATTCTCTAAAAAGGATGCTACACAGCTATTATAAACATAACTCATATGTTCAAGAAGATTAAGTAGGAATGGAATGAGGAGAGGAAGGGAAGACATAAAAAAAAATCCTCTGAGGAAAAATATACTGTATGCTATTAATAGTAAAGTAGACAGTAGCAGAAGAAAAGATAAGGAACTTTAAGAAAGACATAGCAATAGTAAACAGTTAAAAAAAAAATACAGGGAGAAAAAGGTTTAAAAAATATAACAGAGGATAAGCCACCCATGGAACACTATCAAGGAGTGTAACATATGTGTAATTAGAAACTAAAGAGGAGGGAAAGGGGACAGAAAAATATTTGGAGAAATATGACCAAACGTTTCCAATTTTGTTGAAAATACACCTACAGATCCAAGAAGCTCAAAGAACCCAAATAGACAGACAAAAAAAAAAAATACCAAGACACATCATTATATAATGGCTGAAATCTAGTAATAAAGAAAAAAATCTTTAAAGGAGCCAGAGACAACATAAGAATAATAGATGATTCCTCATCATAAATTATGCAAGTCAAAAGAGAATGGAGAAAAATTTTTAAGGTACTGAGAGATAAAACGGTAAAACTAGAATTCTATACTTAGCAAAAATATCTTCCAAAAATAAAAGTAAATTCAGGAGTTTCTCAGACTAAAACAGCTGAGTAATTCATCAGCAACAGACGTGTGTTGGATCTATACAAAAAGAGTAAAGAGCAACATACATGTCAAACATGTGAATAAGTATAAAATACATTTATTCTCATTTTGAGTCTATTTACAAGACGATAGATTATAATGTATTTCGGGCTTATAGCATAAGTAGAAGTTAAGTGTAGAAGAATAATAGAAAATACCGATAGGGAATGGAAGTTGGAAGACTTTCATGATGTACATGAAGCAATACATTATTATTTTAAGGTAGACTGTGATAAGTTGGGGCTTCCTGGTGGCTCAGGAGTAAAGAATCTGCCTGCAATGCAGGAGCTGCAGGAGACATGGGTTCCATCCTTGGGTCGGGAAGATCCCCTGGAAGAAGGCATGGCAACCCACTCCAGTATTCTAGCTTGGAGAATCCCATGGACAGAGGAGCATGATGGGCTATAGTCCACAGGATCACAAAGAGTTGGACATGACTGAAGCAACTTAGCATGCATGCACATGTGATAAGTTAAAGACTTACATTGTAAATGCTAAAGTAGTCACATCACAACAAAACAAAACAAAGAGGTAGTTAATAAGTCAACAGTGGAGATAAAATGGAATCATAAAAAAATCTTTCTACAAAAGAAAGCAGAAAAAGTTAAAAAGGGAACAAAGAACATGTGGGACAAATAGAAAACAAATAGCAAGATTTTAAGTTTAAATCCAACCGAATCAATAATCACATTAAATGCAAATGATCTTAACACTCTAATGAAAAGTCAGAGATGGTCAGATTAGATTAAAAATAATATCTCTATATATTCTACCAATGAAAGGCCTAGTTCAATATACAATACATATAGGTAAATGAAAAAGGGTGGAAAAAAGATAAATCCTACAGAAAATAATCAAAAGAAAGCCAGAGTAGCTATACTGATTTTAGACAAAGCAAATTCCCAACAAAGAATTTACCAAAGATAAAAAGGGACATTTCATAATAATATGGGAGCTGATTCATCAGGAGGACATAATGACCACAAGTGTTCATGTACTGGCTAATTGAGCTTCAAAATACATGAAGAACAAAGTGATGGAACAGAAAGAACTGGACAAACACAAAACTATACTTGGAGATTCCAGCACTCTTCTCTCAATAATTTATAGAACAATTAAGCAGAAAATCAGTAAAAATATGGAAGATTTGAATAATACTATCAACAAACTTGAGCTGAGATAAAGTACACTCTACCCAAAGAAAGTTTTTTCTTCATATTCTGGGCCACAAAACAGATCTCAATATAAGAACTGAAATAAAACAGTATTTCTCTGTCCACAGTGAAATTAAAAGCTATCAGAAAAATCCACAAATACTTGGGACACGAAGAACAACATTCCTAAATGACCCTTTGGTCAAAGAAGAAATCAAAGGGGAATTATAAAATGTTTTGAGGTGAATGAAATGAAATACAACATATCGAAATCTGTGACAGATAGCTAAAGCAGTACTCAGGAAAATTTATAAAATTAAATGCTTATATTAGAAAGAAAGGTCAAAAACAGTGATCTAAGCATCTATCTTTAAAAACTTAAACTCAAAGTAAAGAGAAAGGAGGAAATAATAAAGATAAGAGTAGAAATCAATGGCATTCAAAGGAGGAAACCCTACAGAGAAAAAAAAAATGAGACCAAAAACCAGTTCTTTGAAAAGACTGAGACGATGGATAATTTCTAGTCAGACTTATTAGAAAACAAAAATGACAGAAATGACCAATGTCAGCGGTAGGTGTATTTAAAGAAATTGAAGGCACCGTTTTAAAAATCCTTCCCGTAGTGACTTCCCTGATGTTCCCGTGGCTAAGACTCTGCACTTCCAGTGCAGGAGACCCAGGTTTGACCCCTGGTCAGAGAACTAGATCCCCTATGCTGCAAATACAGAGTTGCATCCAACAACTAAAGACCCTGCATCCTGCAATTAAAAGGTCCTGCATGCTGAAACAAACATTGAAGATCCTGCATGCCACAATTAAGACTACAACTAAATAGATAATAGTAAAACATTAAAAATAATAAAAAATCAAAAATCTTCTCAGAAATAAAAACTCCAGGCCCAGATGGCTTCAATGGTGAATTCTATGAATATTTAATGGGGAGATGATACAAATTCTCTATGAAGTCTTCCAAAAAATAAAAGGGGAGAGAAAACTTCCCAACAACCATTGATACTTGGTGGGAGGAGGACAAACAGACCCCAGAGCTGCCAGCTGGGGTATCGTCAAAGCAGCGTCCTTTCCCCCAGATCTGAAATCCAAACTACTCTCCTCATGGAGTCAACTCCAAACCTTAAGCACTGCAGACTCCAGACACAAGGATTACTGTGTAATCATCACCAGCTGGGTTTTGAGAAACTGGGCCTATGCAGAGCATACATGGGGTAGACAGCTGTTTGCAGCTTGTGACTTTATAACAGAAAACATGGAAAGAGTGAAGAAGCTCGGACAACAAGTGACTACTGCAGCTTGGGGACTAGACTAAACTTACTATATTTAGTGTCTAGTCTAGTCCAATGAACACATTTGTAAATGGCATTATTATTCCCACTTTATAAATGAGAACGCTGATACACACAGACACTGACTTGCCCAGGGTCGCGGCAGATGGCAGACTGGGATTAGAATCCAGCTCCATCCGACCTTAGGACTATGTACCTAAGTGGACATGGTCTTCTCAGTCTAGAACTGTCTGTTGGCATTGGGGAGGTGAAAGCATAAAGATGGGTCACCCCATGGAGCTGATGTTGAGGTCACAGCACTAGTACACGAGACTATGAGCATTACCAGATTTTAAGAACCAGCAGGGCTGAGGCCGGTGGGGGGCGGGGGGGGCGGGGGACGGGGTCACATGAAATTATTTTTAGCTGATTCCTATAATGTATATATATATTATTTCATTGTATTCAAATGTTTCACAGCATTGTAACAGTTGCTTTGAAATAAAATATTCAAGAGTACAGAGGAGAGGTGTTATACAGTCTTGTATTCACCTGAGGTCCACAAAAAAAAATGCAAGACAAAGCAGAAGCATTCCTTTGCTTCCTACAGTGATGCATAAGCCACATGATAACTACATTTTTGCTGCTTTTCAGCATCTACACTGGCATCAAGGCAGCTCAGAATCTGCATCCTAACATCCCCTTTGGCTATGAACAACCAGGCCAACAGCAAATTGTCAGATGGCAGCCCTGACTTAACAATGCTTACTGGCCATTTCTCTTGACTGAGCTTTAATTTACCAAGCACTCAAGCAAATTTGAATTTCAAGGGAGGCTGGACCACTTGTACCCTCATGCAAGTACACCAACCTCCTCTGGATCTGGGCCAGGACTGCGTGCACTCTTTCACTGAACCACGTGTACTTCTCCTTGGTGATACAGACGTGGACCAAGCTCCCGTCCTTCCAGGGAGCGTGGACGAATCTGCTGCAGTATTTCGCATGGACTGTCTTCTTGTTGGTCTCCTGAGGAAAGACAGGACAGAAGCCGCTCAGAAACAACCAACGGAAAGCCCCCAGAAGGCACCTCTGCCTCTGCCTTCTTTAGACAGCTGCTAGCCCTCACTCCCACTGCAAGATCATTCAACAGTTGGTTCAAGCAAACACGTACCACAGCCTGCTCCATACGGAGCCCTGTGCTGGATGTCATGAATGACAGTCAGAAAGACATGTGCAATCTCATCTGTGCCCCCAAAGAATCTAATGTTTCCAGCAAGGAGACACCAAACACACACAGTGATTCATACCCACATAGAAAGTAGCAAGGCAGAGTACCAGGCACCCAGTACCTGGTCCTGGGTTGAGACTGTAATGATTGGACAAGTTCTGGCAAAGAAGAAAGAGTTCACAGTGGACTGGAGGGTCAAGGAGATCCACAGGAGGTGGACTTGAGACACTCCAAGCCTCTTTCCATTGTTACTCCCAGCTCCAAATGAAGAAAAGCACCCAAAAAGCCCATTCCACATCCAGCACCCACCCCTAGACATACAGAACGGGTCCAAGCACAAAAGCTTCCCGCAGAGAGCTTTCAGAAGGCTGTTTCCGTCACTCATCCCACCAGCTTATAAATGCAGTAAGCACCACTCCACCAGGCCCTCTTCTAGGGACCAGGACAATCCATAAAGGAAGACCAAAATTCCTACCTCTGTGGAGCTCACATGACCAGGAAAAGAGCCAGATGATAAAGCAATAATCATGTAGCAGATTAGAGGATGACAAATGCTAGAGAGACAAATAAGGCAAGGAAGGAGCAGAGAACGCCAAGGGACAGGGGAAGGGTGGGGGCAAGTTGAATCCTAGAAGGGGAAGCCTCAAAGAGAAGGTGAAATATGAGTGACACCCGAGGGAACAAAGCGTGTGGCCATTTGAGGGTCTGGGGGCAATCTGAGGACACAGCCAGGACAAAAGCCCTGAGGTAAGCGTTTGCCAAGCAAGTCTGTGGACTTTGAGGAAGGGCAGTGTAGCTGAAATACAGCGAGTGAGGCAAAGAGCAAGATGAAGCTAGAGGAGCGGGAGGAGGAGGAGGGCCAGGAAGCAGATGCTGTAAAACCTGCTCACTGATGGAAATGACCCTGGCTTGCCCCCTGAGTGAAAAAACGAAGCATCCAAAGGCCTTAAAGTAAATTCATAGTGACAAAAATTTTTAAATTGAGATAAAATTGACATTTAGCATTATAATAATTTTAGTGTACAACATAGTGATTTGATATATGGATCTACTGTGAAATGATCAAGAGGGATTTTAGGAGTCAAGGAGGAATGGAGGAGGCTCAGAGAAGGGAGGCAGAATCCAGGGGTCCAGGGATGACTGATGGGAGCAGGGTGGAAGCGATGATGGGATCAGTGCTGATGCTCCCAAGGCAGGCGAGAAGGGGAATTGTGTCTCCACTGCAGTACAAAGAAGGGAGGAGGAACACGTCGTCTCTCTCAGTCTGACCACGTGCTCCCTACTCTGAACCCCATCACGATGCAGTTCTCAACTTTGCTTCATGCATTTCCAAATGGAAACACACGAGACCAAAAGTTATGTGAAAACAGGTGTCCAGCACCAGAATGTCCAAATGGGGAAAGCCCAGTGTTGAGAGCCCAGCAGATCTGAATTCAAACCTGGTCTCTACCTGCCACGAGATCTCAGGTAAAGTCATCTAACCTCTCGAGGCCCTGGGACTTCATTTTCACATCTTTAATATAAGAGCACAAATATTTGCCTTGTATATAAAGCAGGTAGGTATTTCATAAATGCTCCTTTCTGACCCACAATGTTTGTGATGAAGAAAACATGGAAGGCAACATCTAGTGGCCATCTCCTAAAGTGCCAGGCATGGTGCTCAGATATGTGATTTTCAAACTTTATACCAACCCATGTTACAGATGTGGAGAGAATCAATCAGGTTAAATTATCTGTTCAACAGCTCATATTTTGTAACTGGTAGAAACAGTATTTTGGAGAAGGCAATGGCACCCCACTCCAGTACTCTTGCCTGGAGAATCCCAGCGACAGGGGAGCCTGGTGGGCTGCCGTCTCTGGGGTCGCACAGAGTCGGACACGACTGAAGCGATTCAGCAGCAGCAGCAGCAGCAGAAACAGCATTTACACCCAGGTCTTCTCATTCAAACCCAGAATGCAGTTAGAACCTTACATGGAACAACTGACTGGTTCAAAATTGGTAAAGGAGTATGACAAGGCTATATATTGTTATCTTGTTTATTTAACTTCCATGAAGAGTACATTATGCAAAATACTAAACTAGATGAAGCACAAGTTGGAATCACGATGGCCAGGAGAAATATCAACAATCTCAGATATGCAAATGATGCCACTCTAATGGCAGAAAGTGAGGAGGAACTAAAGAACCTCTTATGAAAGTGAGAGAGGAGAGTGAAAAAACTGGTTTAAAACTCAACATTCAAAAAACTAAGATCATGGCATCCGGTCCCATCACTTCATGGCAAATAGATGGGGAAACAGTGGAAGCAGTGACAGACCTTATTTTCTTGGACTCCAAAATCACTGCAGATGGTGACTGCAGCCATGAAATTAAAAGACTCCTGGGAGGGGGTTCAGGATGGGGAACACAAGTACACCCGTGGCGGATTCATGTCAATGTATGGCAAAACCAATACAATATTGTAAAGTAATTAGCCTCCAATTAAAATAAATAAATTTATATTAAAAAAAAGACTCCTTGGAAGAAAATCTATGACCAACATAGACAGCATATTAAAAAGCAGAGACATCACTTTGCCAACAAAGGTCCTTAGAGTCAAAGCCATGGTTTTTAAGCAGTCATGTTTGGATGTGAGAGTTGGACCATAAAGAAGGCTGACTGCCGAAGAATTGATGCCTTCAAATTGTGGTGCTGGAGAAGACTCTGGAGAGTCCCTTGGACAGCAAGGAGATCAAAGCAGTCAGTCCTAAAGGAAATCACTGGAAGGCCTGAGGCTAAAGTCGAAGTTCCAGTACTTTGGCTACCTGATGTGAAAAGCAGACTCACTGGAAAAGATGCTGATGCTGGGAAAGACTGAAGGCAAAAGAAGAGGTTGGCAGAGGATGAGATGGTTAGATAGCATCATCCACTCAATAGACATAAATCTGAGCAAACTCTGGGAGACAGTGAAGGACAGGGAAGCCTGGCATGCTGCAGTCCATGGGGCTGCAAAGAGCTGGATATGACTTAGCAACTGAACAACAACAGAAGTAGCATTTACACTCGGATCTTCTTGTTCAAACTGGGTATACTTTCTACCATACCACATTGCCTGGCACATAGTGAAGGCTCAATAAATATTTGTTAGAGGAATAAGTGATGAGACTAGACTGAGTTTCTGAACATCAGGGCTGGCTTTGTGCTCAAGCAGCATAAGGAGCCATGAATGCAATGTGACTTCATAGGTGCCCCAAAATATTAAGTTGTTAGACTTTGCCTGCAATTCCCTATTAGAAAAGTACTTTTGTTTTCTCCCCTCACTTGCTCATCCATCTTAGAAATGCTTCATAGCAAGGCCTTTTTTGTCATTTATTTCTCAGTGTCTTGATTTCCTGGTTCTCTACCTACAAAGCAGTTTTTATAGTTAAAAGTTTATGGGGTTCTGCCCAGTGGGAGTCTAGGGTAACCCTAAATAATCAGTCTCAGTTTTAGGTATAAATCCTGTTTCAGCTATGTAGCCCCAAATAATACTAAAAGCAAAATTGTCCCTTTCCCATCAGTATTGGTGACAAAGGATAGCTGCACTGCATTTTACAGGTATACTGTATTTTGTAGCTATACTGTAAAAGCTATTCTCAACTTTTAATATATTAGAACTTGCTAGCATCAGAAATTTGAGGCAAGATTCCCCATTTATAAAGCCAAATTCTTCAAACCATGCTTTTAAATTTCATTTAAATTTGTCAAGAAAGAAAAGGAGAAAATCAGAATTAGAGAAGACCTATGTATACCACACTATAGGGAGCTTGCAGTAAGCTATGTTCAAATTGACAGGAATCCACATTTTTCAATATTCAGGGCCTAATTATTTTAAAGATGAAAATGTGATTAAGTATGATTTCCTGAACTAATAATGTTACTGAATAATATCTACAGAATCAGAAAACTGAGCTGGGGGAGGAAACCCACAAATGAGATTTCCCTGCAATGTACCAATTACTCTGGATCCCAACATGTAAGTCAGGAAACAAGTCTTGCATCAATTCTGTATTTTTTATAATTCAATTTTAGTATTTTCCTCTTGCAGCTCATTCTAAACACACAGCAGTAAGAAGGCAAAAACAACATCACGTGGCTAACGTGGCCCCAAAGAAAAACAGTGCTTCCTTGGGAGGAAATGTGGAATCCAGGGCCTAAGAAGGAGTGTCAAAGAGACTGGAGTTTTGCCTCAGTAGGACTGAGAGACACTGCAGTGATGACCCTGACACTGAACCACAGTCTCAGAGGACACATAGAGGACATGACATTCCCTTTCCTAGCAGTCTCTGCTCGGCTGCCATGACTGGCATGGCTGCTCTGTGACTTGCATTTTAGCTCTCGTTTCAGTGCATTCCTGGGTTGGGAAGATCCTCTGGAGAAGGGATAGGCCACGCACTCCAGTATTCTTGGGCTTCCCTTGTAGCTCAGCTGGTAAAGAATCTGCCTGCAGTGTGGGAGACCTGGGTTTGATCCCTGGGTTGGGAAGGTCCCCTGGAGAAGGGAAAGGCTACCCACTCCAGTATTCTGGCCTGGAGAATTCCTTGGACTGTATAGTCCATGGGGTTGCAAAGAGTTGGACACGACTTTCACTCACTCAGTGTGGACCTGGATTTTAACCACCTTCTAAAAGAGATTTCCCGGAGAAGGCAATGGCATCCCACTCCAGTACTCTTGCCTGGAAAATCCCATGGATGGCGGAGCCTGGTAGGCTGCAGTCCATGGGGTCGCTAAGAGTCGGACACGGCTGAGTGACTTCCCTTTCACTTTTCATTTTCATGCGTTGGAGAAGGAAATGGCAACCCACTCCAGTGTTCTTGCCTGGAGAATCCCAGGGACGGGGGAGCCTGGTGGGCTGCCGTCTATGTGGTCGCACAGAGTCAGACATGACTGAAGCGACTTAGCAGCAGGAGCGGCAAAAGAGATTTCCATCAGTTTTACAAATTTACAATAATCATTTTATCCTGATGTTTCTGTTTCATATGGAGACCTTTTAGTCTTTCCATAATTCTAAACATTGGATAGCCTTCTTGGTCCTGTTCTACACACTAGCATTTCTCAGTGTGACCCACGGACTGGCAGCTTCAGTATCATCTGGCGATTATTATAAAGGCAGATTCTTGGGCCTGGCCTCAAACCCAGTGACTCATGCATGCTAAGGGTTAGAAGCCACTTACACATATACAATGGAGTATTACTCAGCCATTAAAAAGAATGAAATAATGCCATTCGCAGCAACATGAATAAACCTAGAAACTGTCATACTTAGTGAAATGAGATAGAAAAAGAGAAATATAATATGACGTCACTTAATATGTGGAATCTACAAATAAACAATACAAATGAATGTATTTACAAAACAGAAACAGACTCAGGGACTTCGAGAACAGAACTTATGCTTAAAGGTGGTGGTGAGGGGAAGAATGGAGGGAAGGGATAGTTAGGGAATTTGGGATCATCATGTACACACTGCTGTATTTGAAATGGATAACCAACAAGGACTTCCTGTGTACCACAGGGAGCTCTGCTCAATACTATATGGCAGTCTGGATGGGAGGGGAGTCTGGAGGAGAATGGATACATGTATACGTATGGTTGAGTCACTTTGCTCTTCACCTGAAATGATCACAACATTGTTCATCAGTTATACTCCAATATAATATAAGCTTAAAAAATAAAATAAAGGTTAGGCGCCACTACTGCAGATCATTATCCTTCCAGCCAGAGTTGGGCACCTGGAAAAGCTACATTCCTTTCAGAACCATTGTCATAATGGAACTGCAGCTTTCAGAAATTTACAGTATAGCCCCTTCCCATGCTATAACCCCTTAGCGAAAATAATTTTATATTTATTGAAAATCACTAAATGCTGGCTGGTAGTCACTTGCCAACATTCGTTGGATCATGGAGAAAGCAAGGGAATTCCAGTAAAACATGTACTTCTGCTTCATTGACTAAAGCCTTTGACTGTGTGGATCACAACAAACGGTGGAAAAGAGATGGGAATATAATACCACCTTACATGCTTCCTGAGAAACCTGTATGAGGGTCAAAAAGCAACAGTCGGAACCACACATAGAAGAACTGACTGGTTCAAGATTGCAAAAGGAGTATGTCAAGGCTGTGTATTGTCACCCTGCTTATTTAACTTACATGCAAAGTACACCACATGAAATGCTGGGCTGGATGAAATCACAAGCTGGAATCAAGACTGCTGGGAGAAATATTAACAACCTCAGACATGCAGATGATATCATTCTAATGGCAGAAAGCAAAGAGGAACTAAAGAGCCTCTCGATGAGGGTGAAAGAGAGTGAAAAAGATGGCTTGAAACTCAGAATTCAAAAAACTAAGATCATGGCATGCAGTCCCATCACTCCGTGGCAAACAGAAGAGGAAAAATTGGAAGCAGTGACAGATTTTACTTTCTTGCTGTCCAAAATCACTGCGGACAGTGACTGAAGCCAGATGCTGCTCCTTGGAAGGAAAGCTATGACAAACCTAGACAGTGTATTAAAAAGCAGAGATATCACTGACTCAATGGACACGAATTTGAGCAATTCTCCAGGAGATAGTGGAGGACAGAGGAGCCTGGCATGTCCAGGGGGTTGAAAACAGTCAGACACAACTTAGTGACTGAGCAACAATAAGTCACTTGAATAATGTATCTTCAAGATGGTGACAATACAAGAGGACCGTAGAAATGCCTGCTTTGGGGAACATTCACCAGGAGTTTCTCTCTTCCATTCAATATGGGGAAAACAAAGGGTTTGTTTTTTGACACAATGCCTAGATTTCTACAACTCCTGGTTTATATATAATTATTATCTAATTCACTTATATCTAGAAGCCATTCTCAGACTTGATCTCCACTCCCACAAGTATCATTCAGAGAAGTATAAGGCAGAGAACAGGAGTATCCTTCACAGACAGGCAACCTTGGTCCTGCCCTGGGTCCAACCCTGGTCCTCAATGCCCCACTCAGGGCAGCCCCAACCTAGGGGTTCGCTTCACTTACCGCACTGGTCTGCACCGACTCGTTCTCTGGTTTGGATTTTATATCAACAACTCCATCAGCGTGGCGGAAGGAGCAGTCAGCAATGACGTTGTAAAACGACAGCTTCTGGGCTTTCAAACCATATTTCTGAAGCCACTTCTCTGAGTCCCAGGCGTCTTCTGGATTTGACTCATGTGCTCCTAATTGCAGTTGTGGAATCACAGTTCATCAGACATTTATATTACGCAAGACTTTCATAGGACATCCTCAACTTAGTATTTTTCCCAAGCTGAAACATATTCCTTGTTAGCTCACATTTGTTGCAGAAGGCACACTTTCCAAAAGCAGGACTAGCAGAGAACTAGTTCACAAGACTGGAAGGCAGGAACCTGCTACTTTTCATTTCACTTCCTCCATTACTTAAGTTGCCTGGACCCATGTGTGGGCGGAGGTGGCTGACAGACAAGGCAAGGTGTCAGCAGAGCATCAGACTTGGGGTCAGAGCTCTGGGTTCAAGTCCTGACTCCATTACTTACTAGCTTGGGAAAGTTGCCCAAACTTGGGTGAGTCACTCCACTTAAACTCTCTGAGCTTCAACAGAATTCTTCACCTGCAGATGGCATCTGCTTGGCCTTTCTAAGCAGGTTGAAGTTATTCAATATGAAAAGTTATGTGAAAGTGTGTTGTAATGAAGAAGGAGGAGAAGGAGGGGCAGGAGCTCCTGTGTTAATATGGTGGATTTATCCCGGATTCAGAGCCTGGATCTCAACGCTATGGGCTCAGGAACCTCCTGTCAGCTCAGGTGCCTGAAGCTGTGTCTGTGACTCACCTTAGGCTCATAGGATCAAGTCTAGCAAGAAGGTCAATTGCCCGAATATCCTTAGCCTTGGGCACATTCCCTTGCTGTTTTCCAAAGCTTACCTGTACTCTGTAAATGTGAGGAGATGTTACGCTTCCTGAGCAGAACACCTGGGTAGCCAGTTTATCATACTAACAGCAAAGTACTTACAATGTGCTCAGAAACCCTACCACCACCTAAGGAAAGTTGGGTATCTGTGGGTGGGCATAGAGGAGGCATGGGTGTCTTAAGCTGGCCCCTGAGAGCTAACTGTACCCCTTTCTTCCAGACTCCATGCTCAGTGGTGGCACATGATGAAACTGAACAAGCTGGAAGCATTTACAAAATGTGAAAATCAGTGGATGCTACGAATGAGGGCTTTCTTATTCCAGAGAGGGGCTGATAACATTTCTCTACATGCCCTTGGATGGAAGGCAGAGAGGACCCTGAGCTTTTACCCCTAGTGGGACCTAGGGAGGACTGGGAGAAGGTGCTAGGCAGAGAGGTGGTTTTAAAACAGGCACTACCACATATTAGGTCCACTAGCCCTACAGTTTTGGAGAAGGAAATGGCAACCCACTCCAGTGTTCTTGCCTGGAGAATCCCATGGACGGAGAAGCCTGGTAGGCTGCAGTCCATGGGGTCGTATAGAGTCGGACATGATTTAAGTGACTTAGTAGTAGTAGTAGTCCTACAGTTACTCACTTGGATCAGCCGTTCTCAACTCTGCACACTGGAATTCTCTGATGCCTGCCCCCACACACACCATGCATTCAATTCTGTTTTAACTGATCTGGACATTGAGATTTTCAAAGTTCCCTAGGTGATTAGCCAAGCACTAGGGTAAGAGGAAGAGAGCTTTCTAAATTAAGATTTGGTCATCCCATCATTTATGCTTCTACCAGACTTAAATTATACTTTTAATTAAAAAGTAGCATTCAATGTTGGGGAAATAAAAATATTACCCATAGTTATCCACTACTATATCTAAGGAGATATATAATTAGAATACTATATGAAGAAATAAAACACTTGAGAGTCAATTATTTTTCAATAATACATGAAGGCTCTGTCCATTCATGTTATACTTGTCCTCAAATTCTAATAGAACAACTTTTAGAAAATTAACTCTGAAACCTACTGGGGCTGGAACTTCTCAAAGAAGCTTGATTTTGGCTTTTGAACTTTAATCCAATCTGGCATCAAAAGCCCCTTTGGGCACCATCCCCAATGCCAGTAGTTGGTTTCTATATGGTTCATAAAGTGTCTTTTCACCCCGAACAGGGAGCTGAAATCAGAATTTTCCCAGAGCTTTGGGAAGATCCTGAGGTTCTCCTGCATCACACGGAAATAGCCTAAAGAGACTGGAGCCATTTTGGTGACTAGGGTCAAGTTCCTTGGAGAAGTCCTTTTGTTGTTGTTCAGTCACTCAGTCATGTCCAACTCTTTGTGACCCACGGACTACAGCATGCCAGGCTTCCCTGTCCTTCACCATCTCCTGGAGCTTGCTCAAACTCATGTCCATTGAGTCGATGATGCCATCCAACGATCTCATCCTCCGTCATTCCCTTCTCCTCCCTCCAATTTTTCCCAGCATCAGGGTCTTTTCCAATGAGTTGGCTCTTCACATCAGATGACCAAAGTATTCACGTTTCACCTTCAGTATCAGTCCTTCCAATGAATATTCAGGACTGATTTCCTTTAGGATGAACTGGTTGGATCTCCTTGCAGTCCAAGGGACTCTCAAGAGTCTTCTCCAATACCACAGATCAAAAGCATCAATTCCTTGTCACTCAGCCTTCTTTATGATTCAGCTCTCACATCCATACATCACTACTGGAAAAACCATACTTTGACAAACCTTTGTCGGCAGAGTAATGTCTCTGATTTTTAATATGTTGTCTAGTTTTGTCACAGCTTTTCTTCCAAGAAGCAAGCATCTTTTAATTTCATGGCTGCAGTCACTGTCCTCAGTGATTTTGGAGCCCAGGAAAATAGTCTTTGACTGTTCCCATTGATTCCCCATCTATATGCCATGAAGTGAATGAAAGTGATTTTTTCTAGAAATGCTGGGCTGGAGAAACCCTTTGAATGTTTTTCTTCAGTTATTGTTGATTACAGTCTAAGACTTTGTCTCTTTACTCCTTCTTTATTCTCTTCCCTCCTTTATGATCAGTAGGTACAGTAGGAAATAAACTTCATTCAGTTATTTCCAAAGCAACATACACCCTATCACAGGCTCTGCTCTGTTTTGGGTTGTCTTCTTTTAAAAAGACAGGAGTCCTTTATCAATGATAAATTCAAGCTGATCAGAAAAGAACTTCTTAAAAACACATCAATCCAATTCTAAGAAGGGATTTTATAGAGCCAGAGACTAAATTTTGACTGGTAGTTCCACCCAGGACCAGGCACTGCAGTCAGCCTGGGGGCATGATTCAGGCTCCCAATTACCCTCTAAATGGAAGTTGGGAGGAAGACCCCCAATAACTTGAACCTTATCAAAGAAAGAAGGGGCAGTCAAGCAGGCAAAAACAAAGAGCCCAGGTACTCCAAAGCTGAAGAAAGGAGAGAAAGGGGGAAGTCTTTTCACTTTCAGTGCTAATTACACCACCAACACCTGAGCCTCATATCCCAGGGAAGGGAGAGGAGAGGGAGTCATCTGTTCATTAGAGTCACTTACTAAGAGGGCCTTCCTATTCCCCTGTGGTTATCTTAATTAAAAATGCTACATAAATTCTCACCTATGGAGCTGAGTATAATACCTTCATTTATGATGGAGATGTGACCTCACAGCACATCCTGATTACTCGGCTTTACCACTCCCCATGACCAATCTCTTAAAGATTCTCCCTCAGCCATGGGCAGGAGAATCACATGCTAGATCACATATATGTCACAAGATTAACTTACCTGGCCTCCCTGTCCTACTTAGCCTGCCCACAGAGCCTGACTGAACCTTTCAGCTTTTCCTCGTCCTTTTGACACTGAGTTTGGTATT
The DNA here is from genome assembly GCF_029378745.1 of Bos indicus. Lineage (NCBI taxonomy): Eukaryota > Metazoa > Chordata > Mammalia > Artiodactyla > Bovidae > Bos > Bos indicus. The sequence continues at coordinate 3,392,880 of NC_091770.1, read as the reverse complement.
TTGAACCAAGCATTCAGAGCCCAATCTTGGCATGACTACACAACATGATTAATCATCTCTAGTGAGTCTTAAAATGGCTGTGAAGGTTATTCCAAATAAGGACTTCCTGAAATTTTTTGAGCTGAAGTCTTGAACGTTTTGTGAGAAAAGTCATAATCTTGTTCGATTGCCGTAACTGGCATACACACACATAGAATGCTCAGATGTGCCAACAACAAGTCTTGAAACAGTTTAGCACCTCAGGAATGATGCATATTCTTAAAAAAATTTTTTTTTTTAATTTTTTGCCACACCACACAGCATGTGGGATTGAACCCATGCCCGAAGCTCTAAGTTTTAACCACTGGACCTCCAGGGAAGTCCTCCACATCTCTTTTACTTTATTTATGAATAGCTGTGTTAAGGTATATTCATCATTGATAACAATAAACTATACACATTAAGTTCTGACATATGTATGCTTAGGTTTATGTCAATCACTTTGGTATTTGTTGTCTATTGGCACCATCTGTCCTTTGTTCTTTGTTTTTTCCAGATAGCACTTTAAAAAAAATTATTATCTATTTATTTATTTAGTTGCGTTGGGCCTTTGTTGCTGTGTGCAGGCTTTCTCGAGCTGTGGTGAGCAGGGGCTACTCTTCGTTATGGGGCACAGGCTTCTCGTAGTGCTGGCTTCCCTTGTTGCAGAGCACGGACTCTAGGACGTGTGGGCTTCAATACTTGTGTCACATGAGCTCAGCAGTTGTGGTGCAAGGAGACTTGGTTGCCCACAGAATGTGGAATCTTCCCAGACCGAGGATTGAACCCATGTCCCCTGCATTGGCAGGCAGATTCTCATCCACACCAGGGAAATCCCAAGACAGCTTTTGGATTGAGTATTTTCAATTTCTAGTTATCTTGTTTGTTGGCTTGTTTTGTTATTCAGTGGGTAATTTATTTATAGTGAAAAGTGAAAGTGAAAGTCGCCTCCACCTCTTTGTGACCCTCCAGGCCAAAAGGCCTGTAATTCTCCAGGCCAGAATACTGGAGTGGGTAGCCTTTCCCTTCTCCAGGGGATCTTCCAAACCCAGGGATCAAACTGGGGTCTCCTGAATTGCAGGTGGATTATTTACCAATTGAGCTATCAGGGAAGCCCTTATTTAGAGTACACATCTTCAACATGTGTGTGTGTTAGTCGCTCAGTCATGTCCAACTCTTTGCAACCCTATGGACTGTAGCCAGCCAGGTTCCTCTGTCCTCTCCAGGCAAGAATACTGGAGTGGGTAGCCATTCCCTCCTCCAAGGGATCCTCCCAATCCAGGGATAGAACCCAGGTCTCCCGCATTTCAGCCAGAATTTTTACCGTCTGAGCCACCAGGGAAGCCCAGTGGATATCTGGATGGATAATTTCAATGGATATTATACTACCCCCCATATGCTATAAGAACTGGATAACAGAGACTTCCCTGGTGGTCCAGTGGTTAAGAATCCACCTTGCACTCCAGAGGACACAGATTCGATCCCTGGTCAGGGAACTAAGATCCCATGTGCCTTGGGGCAAGTAGGCCCATGAGCCACAACTAGAGAGAAGAATCCCTCACATCACAACTAGCACTTGACACAGTAAAATAAATTTAAAAAAAAAAATTTTTTTTTAAAGAACCTTACAATAGCATATTTCCTTTTCTCCCCTTCTGAATTTCTTTTTGGCAACGCAGTGGGATTTTTTTTTTAATAATTGTGGTAAAATATACATAATATGAAATTTATCATTTTAACCATTTTTAGATGAACAATTTAGTGGCATTAAGCACATTCACATTATTGGATCACTATCCAACTCCAAAACTTTTTCAGTATCCCAGAAAGGAACTCTGTACCTATTAAATGACTCTCTCCATTCCCTACTCCCCCAGTCCATGGTAATCTTGTTTTGTGTCTGCTTATTTCACTTAGCATAATGTTTTCAAGGTTTATCTATGCTGTCGCATGTGTCAGTTTCCTTCTTCAAGCTGAATAATATTCCATTGCACATACAGACCACATTTTTTTTGTCCCATCATCTGTTGGTGGACATTTGGGTTGTTCATCTTTGAAACTTATGAATAATGCTGTGATTCCCCTCCTGTCTTTTATGCTACTACTGTCAAACATTTAACTTTTATATATATCATATAGACCTCACAGGGACTTCCTAGCGGTACTAGTGGTAAAGAACCCACCTGCCAATGCAGGAGGCATAAGAGACACGGGTTTGATCCCTGGGTCGGGAAGATCCCCTGGAGAAGGGAATGGCAACCCACTCCAGTATTCCTGCCCAGAGAATCCCATGGACTGAGGAGCCTGGCGGGCTACTGTCCGTAGGGTAGTAGAGCTGGACATGACTGAAGTGACACAGCACGCACACACAGACCTCACAGCACACCATTATTACTTTTGCTTAAACAGAAATTGCTTTCTAAAGATATCTAAATAGCAAAACATCATCTATTTATCCACAGTTATTTCCAGCTTTTTATTCCTTTGTGTAGAACCATACTTCCATTCATTTCTTCCCACATAAAAGCATCATTCTCCTCCTGCCTGAAGGATTTCCTCACAATGCAGATGCGCTGATAATTCTTTTCTGCTGTAGGTAAAGATAAAAAATATCTTTATTTTGCCTTTGGTTTTTTTTTTTGTTTAGCCTTTGTTTTTGAAAAAGTATCTTCACAAAACACAGAATTCTAGATTGACAGTTTAGGGTATTGAATGAAAAAAATAAGATGTTACTCCACTATCTTGTCACTTGCAATGAGAAATCTACTATTGTGCTTATCTCTGTTCCTTTCTACAGAAAATGTCTTTTTTTCCTCTGTTTGCTTTAAAAATTCTCTCTCTCTCTTTTTTTTTTTTTTTTTTTTTGTGGACCATTTTTAAAGTCTTTATTGAATTTTTTTGCAATACATGTTCTGATTTTTGGCCAAGAGGTTTGTAGGATCTTACCAAGGATGGAACCTGTGTTTCCTGCACTGGGAGATGAAATCTTAACCACTGGACCACCAGGGAAGTCCCAAGATTTTCTCCTTATCAGTGGTTTTAAGCAAATTGATTGTGATGTTCTTTGGTACAGTTTCCCTCATTTTCTTGTACTTGACATTCCCCGAATTCTTTGGATCTCTAAGTTATAACTTTCATCAAATTTGGAAATTTTTCAATCTTTATTTCTCCAAATACTTTTCTGTTCCGCCTCCTCCCCTCTCCTCAGGAATTCCATCTACATTCATTGATGCTCTTCTGTTTGTTCTTTGTTTGTGTTATTTTTCTCTGTGTGTCTCATTTTGAATAGTTTCTCTTGCTATGTCTTCAAGATCACCCATCTTCTTTCCTGCAGTGTCTAATCTGCCATTGATTTTGTTCCCCATGTTTTCAACCTAAGATATTTTCTTGCCTAAAAGTTTTCATCTGTAAAAGTTCAGCATGTATTTTTTTAAAAAATACTTCCCTGCCTCTATTTAACTTTTTTTTTTTTTTTTTTTAAAAAAGCTTGACCCAGCTGAGGACCCGGCCCAGGCTCCTTGAAGGCAGCTTTGACTGCATCTAGGCAGGGCAGGCTTTGATGTATATCACCCAGGGGGGCAGCACAGCCCAATGGAACAAGAGCCAGATTCTCATCCTGGGCTCTGGTGCCTGTTCTTCTCCTGGCTTCAGTTGTACATCACCAGGTTCATCCACTCCATTTCTGTCAGGTAGAGTCCTTTTCCATCCTTGGAGAGGTTCTGGAAAGCTTCAAGACACCATTTGTGAAATCCTTCAGCTCTATTTAACTTTTTGAATATAGGAATACAGTTATAATTACTGTCTTCTGTCAATTCTAACATCTGTGTCAATGTTGATTGATTAGCAAGGGACATAGCCTTCTTTTCATGCCTAGTAATCTTTGATCAGATGCCAGTCATTGTGAGTTTTACCTAGTTAGATACTGGATGCTTTTATATTCTTATAAATCTTCTTGAGCTTTGTTCTGAGACGCAGTTAAGTTATACATAAAGAATTCTCTCCTTTCATGTCTTGCTTTGATGCTTCCTCAGGAGGGCTCAGAGCTGTTTAAGGCCAGCCATTCCCCATGACTGAGGTAAGACCTCCCAAGCAGTCCACCCAGTGCTCTATGGCATAAATTTTTCCAAATGGGCTGGTGAAAATAGGCATTCTTCTTCACCCTGCATGAGCTCTAAACCTTTTCTTTCTAATTCTTTCCAGTGGATCTTTCCCAGCCTTGGGTAATTTCCTCACAGAATAATTAAGATAATCAGAAATCACTAGAGGGACTCTTGGCAGATTTCCAGAGTTCTCTCTCTATTTCTTTGTCTTATGAAAGCTAGATATCTTGATCTTCCTGGATCCTTAGCTCTACCTCCCAAACTTGGAAGTTTGCTGTGCTCCTTCTTCTTACACCATGGCAAAGCATTAAGCTGAGACAATCAGAGTTTACCTTGGATTTTCCTGTATCTCTCAGGGATCTCTGGCCTTTGATACTAGGTATCCAGTGTCTTTAAAAACCAATGCTTTGTGTGTTTTGGTCAGTTTTTTGTTTCCCTTAGGGAATTCTCATGTACTACTCTTGGTAATTAAAAAGAGGTCAAAATTACCAACAGCCAGAGTGTGTGTGGCCTCACCATCTTCTCACTCCAGGCATCAGGCTGATGAGTCATCTCTGCCAGAAACTGCCTTTCTGATCCTATGGTTATAGGTGCCAGCTGGTCCCTGAACCAGTGCACCTAGCCTGGGGGGCAGGTGAGGGGCTGCCATGTTCAGGAAGGGAGATTTGGTCTAATATACATGAAGGTTCCTCTTGTAATGATAGCCCACCGGATCTCCTCCATTCTGACCCTTCCCCTCTCCAGATGACTACCCTGTCTCCTCAGGCCCACAGGCCCTGGCAACTAAACATGGGAAAGGCCACTACCTTCACATGAAGCAGACACAAGGTCTCGGCTGACACAGCATTTGCCTCAATAACACTGGGCTGTGGATGGCAACAGGAGCAAGTCAGTCTCTGCGGCCAAAGCGAGGTTACAAAAGCTTCTATGGGTATCCAACAGTGGAAATTTGGGTATCCAAATTTTCCTTTTTAAATAGAAATGGTACACTAAAAGCATCTTGAAAGTTTATGCTTGAAGTCATTTTGGTTTTAATTCTGGGTATGTGTTCATGTGTATTAGATTGAAACAAAGGGATGACAACTTATCCCTCTAAAGATTACAGAGGCCAACAACCCTTCTGTTTCCTTTAGAAATAATATCTAAACACCTTGTTACCCTCGAGAGTACCCCAAGTTTAACTATTCCCTGTATTAGTTTGCTCAAGATGCCATAAAATGCTTCAGACTAGGTGACTTAAATAGAAATTTATTTTCTCACATTTCTGGAGGCTGGAAGTCCAAGATCAAGGTGCCTACAGGTTTGGTTTTTGGTGAAGCAGCTCTTCCTGGCTTGTGGATGGCAATCTTCCGGCTGTGTCTTCATGTAGCTTTTCCTTTATGTGATGTGTGAAGTGAGAGAGGTCTCTTGTGTCTCTTCCTCTTCTTATTAGGACACCAGTTCTCTTAGATTAGAGCCTCACCCTTACGATCTCATTTACCTTTCATTTCCTCCTTGAAGGCCCTATTTCCAAGTACAGACACATTGGGGTTACAGCTTCAACATCTGAATTTGAAGGAGACACAATTCAGTCCATCGTGCTCCCCAAAACAAACACCTTAGTAGCAGGATCACCACTCTCTTTGCCTGACATGGATGTTGGGGTATTCCAGGTCCCCTGCTTCATTTTCATTCTTCTCTCAGGATGACAGAGGACTCTCTGAGTATTTGACTCTAAGATCACCTTTGGGGAAGGGAGAGGTGTCCCTACAAGTGAGCAGTCCCTCCGGACTAGCCTGATTGGGTCCCTTCTTGGAAAGCTCAGAGAGCTGGTCCTTGCAAAGCAACTGCCGCTGCTGCCACCCCAGACCCAAGTCAGGACACCCACTCATGGGGAAAAGTCAGTGTTGCCAGGATTTTATCAAGTGATACTGGGCAAGCTCACTTCTGCCTTTCACCCCTTCCTCCCTCTTCTCATGTCCTCTTCCCCATTTCTCCCCTAGCCAGCCTGGCCTCCTTGCTGTCTTCCCTTACAGATGCCTCTGTAACACAGGCAGGGCACCAGGAGCAATACAGCATGGCTGAGGTTCCCAGTTTTTTTGCACATTAGCATTGCCTGGGGAGCTCTCAAAACTCCCAATGTCTAGACTGAGAGAGAAAAAAAAAAAACTCCCAGTGTCCAGACTTCATCCTTTATGGATTAAATCAGAATGTCTGTGTTTGGAGCCAGACATCAGTATTCTTTTTTTTTTTTTTTTTTTTAAACCTTACAATATTGTATTAGTTTTGCCAAATATTGAAATGAATCCGCCACAGGTATACCTGTGTTCCCCATCCTGAACCCTCCTCACTCCTCCCTCCCCATACCTTCCCTCTGGGTCATCCCAGTGCACCAGCCCCAAGCATCCAATATCGTGCATCGAACCTGGACTGGCAATTCGTTTCATACATGATATTATACATGTTTCAATGCCATTCTCCCAAATCTCCCCACCCTCTCCCTCTCCCACAGAGTCCATAAGACTGATCTATACATCAGTGTCTCTTTTGCTGTCTCGTACACAGGGTTATTGTTACCATCTTTCTAAATTCCATATATATGCCTTAGTATACTGTATTGGTGTTTTTCTTTCTGGCTTACTTCACTCTATATAATAGGTTCCAGCTTCATCCATCTCATTAGAACTGATTCAAATGTATTCTTTTTAATGGCTGAGTAATACTCTATTGTGTATATGTACCACTGCTTTCTTATCCATTCATCTGCTGATGGGCATCTAGGTTGCTTCCATGTCCTGGCTATTATAAACAGTGCTGCGATGAACATTGGGGTACACGTGTCTCTTTCCCTTCTGGTTTCCTCAGTGTGTATGCCCAGCAGTGGGATTGCTGGATCATAAGGCAGTTCTATTTCCAGTTTTTTAAGGAATCTCCACACTGTTCTCCATAGTGGCTGTACTAGTTTGCATTCCCACCAACAGTGTAAGAGGGTTCCCTTTTCTCCACACCCTCTCCAGCATTTATTGCTTGTAGACTTTTGGATCACAGCCATTCTGACTGGCGTGAAATGGTACCTCATAGTGGTTTTGATTTGCATTTCTCTGATAATGAGTGATGTTGAGCATCTTCTATGTGTTTGTTAGCCATCTGTATGTCTTCTTTGGAGAAATGTCTATTTAGTTCTTTGGCCCATTTTTTGATTGGTTCATTTATTTTTCTGGAGTTGAGCTGTAGGAGTTACTTGTATATTTTTGAGATTAGTTGTTTGTCAGTTGCTTCATTTGCTATTATTTTCTCCCATTCTGAAGGCTGCCTTTTCACCTTGCTAATAGTTTCCTTTGTTGTGCAGAAGCTTTTAAGTTTAATTAGGTACCATTTGTTTATTTTTGCTTTTATTTCCAATATTCTGGGAGGTGGGTCATAGAGGATCCTGCTGTGATGTATGTCGGAGAGTGTTTTGCCTATGTTTTCCTCTCCTCCTAGAGGAGGACATCAGTATTCTTAATGAGGAACTCGGTTTTGAATCTCGGCTTCGTTAGTTCTAGCGTGGCCTTGGGCAAGTTATTTAGCCTTAAATGAAGATAATAGCAGCATCTATCTCATAAGATTGTAGCAACGATGAAATGAGCTAATACCTATGAAGAACTCAGAACAGTGCCTAACATTTAAGGTATGTACTAACTACTATCATTACTAGCTGTGCCCTAAATGAAACTAGTGACTACAGAGGAAAATCCTTTACTAACTCAAGAACTCAGGGATGAGAATCAGTACACTCATTGCCCTAATTGTGAAAGAGAAAAGATTGAGCTAACAGTTACCAAGAACCTCCTTGGTGCAAAGCATGCATTATTTATCTTAATTTTTACAAGAATCTCTCAAGACCAGTATTATAATTATTTAACAGACAAATAACCAAAGGCTCAAAGAGACAGTCAGGTTAATCTAATGATGGAACTGGTATTTACAACCATATTTTTCACTCTAAACTCAGGCTCCTCTGAATCCTCTCTCCAGCTGGCTCTTGGCCCATGGTCTTCTATGTTTGCCTTTGCATCGCCCAATTTTAGCAAAAATCCTGCTAAGATAGTTTATCCAGGATCCCTCACTCTCCACATCTGAGAAAAATTCCTCATACCCAACTGTCCCCAGGTGATGTCTGATCACCTCAACCTACTTTCAGCAAGAATTCTGTCATATAGGTTTAGCCAGAAACCCTCTTTGATCCCTGATGTTTCTTCTCAGTAATCTTCCATCCAGCAGCCCTCCACCCTGCTCCTTGGGTGCACCCACTTGTTCATGTTTATTAATAACTGATTCCACTTCCATACTGAGGTCTCTTTTCCCTTCTTGCAATAGTCCCTGAATAGAACCTTGTTTTTTTTAACCATTTGACTGTCCATCTCTGGTTTTGCTTTGACAACCAATAGACACATACACGGAGAAGGCAATGGCACCCCACTCCAGTGCTCTTGCCTGGAAAATCCCATGGATGGAGGAGCCAGGTAGGCTGCAGTCCATGGGGTCGCTAAGAGTCGGGCACGACTGAGCGACTTCACTTTCACTTTTTCACTTTCATGCATTGGAGAAGGAAATGGCAACCCACTCCCGTGTTCTTGCCTGGAGAATCCCAGGGACAGGGGAGCCTGGTGGGCTGACGTCTATGGGGTCGCACAGAGTCGGACACGACTGAAGTGACTTAGCAGCAGCAGACACACACATGTGCATGCATACACAGACACACACATGTGCATGCATACACAGACACACACACAACAGAGCTCTGGAGAGTCCCCTCAGAAGCTCCTACCAGCCAGACTAAGGAGCTCTCCTTGGTAAGGAACATGGAAACAGTTCCAATCCCTGATCAGTGGCAGTACAACTCAGTATTGACTCGTTCACACTCATGCCTGTCAACAGCACCCACCATGGTCTGTTGTGGCCACGCTGGTCTTGGGAGTCTCGGCCACCAGCCTCTGGATCTGGGCCAATATGCTGCCAGCTTCCTCCATCTCCCTCCAGATGAGAAATACATCTTCTCTGACCCCAGCTCCTGAAAGGGAAACACCTGTGAGCAAGTGACTGCAGGAGGCTCCAGAACTGTCTGATGGTCTGAGCAGGCCCGGCACACCCTGGCCAAGTTTCTAGAATATTTCTGAACATCAAATTCCATTTTTCCCACTAATTCTTTCCGAGATTCAGAAGTGAAATCCCTAAGAAAATGCTATCATCTCAAGAAATCATAAATGCAGACTTTAGGATGCAGTAAGTCCTCATAAAGGAAATATTTGTAGCAGCCAGTATATTTTAAGATGAGTTTATTGATAACACTCAAATAAAATAAAGAGTAAAAATATTCAAAAAGCATCCAATGAAAGCCAGAGTTATCACTGCGGGGCGGGGAAACTCAACGGTCTATGAAAGTAATACCCTCGCCTTTCTTGACCAAGCTGAAACTTTCTGCTCCTCTGAAACCACCTTCACAACTTGGTATTTTTCCCTCATGTGCTAACAATTCTTTGGCCTTATTTTCTGGAACTCTGCTGTCTCAGTTAAGGTTTTGGTCTGGCTGTGTGTCTTTTTTTTAATGATATGGCTAAATTAAATATAGGTATTTATATCGTTGTAGCAATCAATCATTGAGTCAACCAAAGTTCATCCCATGGGTAAGAGGTCCAAGGCTGGGACAGAAGGTCTGCCTCCACTAAGATCCTGGCTCTAACATGTGAGTAGTTTGAGAGGTTAAGGATGGTGTAGGAGGAAGAGGGAGATGGGTATGACTATAAAAGTGCAACACGAGGGAACCTGGGGCGGCATATTGACAGCATCAATATCAATATGCTGGTGATGATATCATCCTGTAGTTTTGCAAGATGCCACAAAGAGCAGGTGGGTGGGACTTGCCCGGTGGTCCAGTGGTTTTGACCTCACCTTCCAATACAGTGGGTGTGGGTTCGATTTTGGGGAGTTAAGATCCCACATGCCTTGGCATCAAAACGGCAAAATGTAAAACAGAGGCAATACTATAACAAATTCAATAAAAACTTTAAAAATGGTCCACATTAAAAAAAATATATTTAAAAATAAAGAGCATGTGGGCATTTCTTACAGTTATAGTTCTCTCTACCTACAGTTCTCTCCACCTTGTCTGCTGTGGATACGAGGTCAGTGGCAACTCCAACAGGCAACCACACTTAGCAGATGCCACTCACCCATTTTCAGTGGCATCTGTGGGCCCAGCCACCACCTGGCACCACTTAAGGCATCGTGGGGGCTACGGGGGAGTCTCTGCTTTGGGATGCTTCTAAAAGGTTGTGTAGATAAGAATTTAGCAGATGTATTCTCTAGTTTTAAAGATTCCATTTCAAAACAGTTTACCCTCCCCCCCAAAAAAAACGTACACAACAAATCTATTTCACAGACTGTATGCAGTTGGCTCAGAGAACATTGATGCTTTTACTTAAGTAAGCTGAGTCCCTATTCTCTAATGATAAATACCTTTTCAGAGTATCTGCTATGTGCCTGGCATTGTGCTTAGGGCTTTCTAAACATTTTCTCATCTCTCTTCACCACAACTCTGCAGGCAAATTCTACTCCTGTTTCTGTTTCTCGGCTGTGTAAATGGAGGCAGAGCTAGTTGTCTCAGCTCATACCAAGGTCAAAAGTGGTAGAGCAGAGTATCAAATCCAAGTTGGTGTGACTGTACCAACTCAGCACCCTGACTAGTTGTCCTGGAAAAGGGATGACTGGTTTATAGAGGCCCCTGCAGCCCCTCCCCCAGCAGATTCTGATGGCATCCCATTTAACAGTCCACAGATGCCCAAGATCCACAATCACAGAGAATGAGGGACCACCATTAGGTCTAGGAGATGACATAGGAGATTTATCCACCCCCAAAGGACTGACCCTAAACCACCAGGACAGACCGGGGCAGACCAGAGTCAACGTTCCTGAGTCTTAAAATGTAGTCCAGAAGGGCATGGTGAAGTTGAGGAACACCAGAGCTTTGCCCTCCTGAAAGATTGAGCGAGTGAGACAGTATTAATAGCCATATTCATTAAGAAGCAAGTGACAATCCCTGACAGAGATGGATAGCCACCAGTGCTCTGCAGCCATCAACAGCCCCAGGAGTGAAATGTGATGAGTGCCCAGCTCCACGCTGGGAACTCCAAAAATATCACAGGCTGCTGCCAATTGCAAACCTGGAGCCCTCAGGACTTTCTGACCCTGTGACAGCAAAACTGACTTCCAGCTGCTTGCTTCAGCCTAGACGTGTTAAGTAGCAGACTTCTCTCATTAAAAGTCTCAAATGAGTCAAGGCTTTCCATTTTCCCCAGGCTTGTCAATGATATGTCAAGAAGTGGACCACTCCTTCAGCATCAAAGGAAAAGCTTCCAAGGAAATACAGTGGCCACTCACTGATCCAAGGACAGGAAAGTGTGTTTAAGGGGCAGCAGTGAGCTGGGATGTGCTCCCCTGACCAAGGAGCCACTAAACTATCACTCCACTGGTTTAGTCGTTAAAATTAGGCAGCTACACATTCCAACACTGGGGATCGGGAAACAAAACAACTCAAAACGGCCCACCTAGGGCCTCCCTGGTGGTTCAGAGATAAAGAATCCGCCCACCAATGAGGAAGACACGGTTCAATCCCTGATCCAGGAAGATTTCACGTGCTGGGGAGAAACTAAGCCTGTGCACCTTAACTACTCTGTGCTCCAGAGCCTGGGAGCACCAACCACTGAGCCCACGTGCCACAACTACTGAAGCCCATGAGCCCTAGAGCCCTGTGCTCTGCAACAAAGACAAGCCACTGAAATGAGAAGCCTGAGCACGGCAACTAAAGAGTAGTCCCTGCTCACCACAACTAGAAAAAAGCCAGTGCAATAACATAAAATAAACAAATAGAATTATATGGCACCCCACTCCAGTACTCTTGTTTGGAAAATCCCATGGACAGAGGAGACTGGTAGGCTGCAGTCCATGGGGTCGCTAAGAGTCGGACACGACTGAGCGATTCACTTTCACTTTTCACTTCCATGCATTGGAGAAGGAAATGGCAGCCCACTCCAGTGTTCTTGCCTGGAGAATCCCAGGGATGGGGGAGCCTGGTGGGCTGCCGTCTATGGGGTCACACAGAGTCGGACACGACTGAAGCGACTTAGCAGCAGCAGCACCCTTTTAACTTGGTTTGCTTTAAAAACAAACAGAATGAAACAAAACCACCTAGTAGACAAGAAAAAAACACAGGCAATAAAAAGCTTAACTTAGAAGGTAGAGGGGTTTTTTTATGACTTTTAAAAAATATTTATTTATTTGGCTGTGCTGGGTCTTAGTTGCAGCATGTGGGATCTAGTTCCCTGACGAGGGGTCAATGAACCCAGGACCCCTGCACTGGGACGTCAGAGTCTTAGCCCACTGGACCACCAGGGAAGTTCCCAGAAGGTAGAGGTTTTATTTCAAGTTATCCTACAGGCAGTCAGAAAGGGCTATCATTTTTATCTGGGTCACTTCTAAGGAACTTAGCTGGAAAATCAAAACAGCTGCAGCCAAAGAGACAGCCCCGCTGAAAATAGAAGAGTGTGGGGGATGAGACACAAGAAATTTCAGTATTCAGAAAGCTCTGTGAGTTTGAAATTCTCCAGGTCAAACCAGAGAGGAGATGAAACCACAATGGATTCTGACCATCAAGGTATAAGCCATCCTGAGACCTGCCATGCACAGCAACAGGATCTGTGTCTTAGAGACACCAAGGTGACCTAAAAGATCCTCCAACCCAAAGGACTCTCTCCCCTCACCAACCCCTGACATCCCCCTAGGCCTTGTGGCAACAACTTGAAGGCTCCCAGAATGTTGACACCAGTTGGAGCTGGGGTCACATCAAGCTGCTGTTTGTCATTTGTAGCCGGTACAGACTTTTCAGACTGGCTAGTTCAACATATGAGTGAGACTCGGGTCAGGTATGTTTTGATGTTATCAGGGGAAGAGCCCACAGAGTACCTGCCACCAAACACCATCTCCCTGTTAAACTTCCTTGTCTCACCTGCAGCATAAAGTCCAGTTGTCAGAGTCCAATTCATTAATCTTTTAAGATTTAATTAGGGGGGAGGGGAGGGGAAAAAATGAAATAAAATAAAATTTAATTAATTAAATAAATTATTTTTGACTGTGCTAGGTCCTCGTTGCTGCATGCAGGCTTTCTCTAGTTGCAGTGTGCGGGCTTCTCATTGCAGCAGCTTCTCCAGTGCAGAGCACAGGCTCAGTAATTGTGGCACATGGGCTTAGTTGTTCCATGGCATATGGAATCTTCCTGGACCAGGGATTGAACCCGTGTCCCCTGCATTGGCAGGTGGACTCTTAACTACTGGACACCAGGGAAGTCCCCGTTATTCTATTCAGTTGGCAAATATTCATTGAGCACTTAGTATACATGGTGAGTGGACACTGTCAAGTGAACAGGGCCCTGCTCCCTGAGCTGGCATTTAAATCCAGGGGTCAAGGCCCCCCAGGACAGATGTCCCTTTTAATAGTTTGCCACCATGAACCTGGCCAGAGCACTGTCCTCCCAGCCCTCCAGGGCCCCTGCATCTGCCTGTGCTCCCAATCGGGGGCTCATAGCCCACCACCACACTTACCCAACCCCACCCTTCAGTCAAGGCACCGGCCTGATTCCATCATCAAACTTCGCCCAGCCTCTCCACGAAACAGCCATCTGCCTTCTGCCCCTTCTTAATTCCCATGAAATGAACCAGCCACAACCACAGCTCTCAGTGCTTTTGCTGCCAGGACACACTCTCAGGCTGCACACCATTAGACAGGCTGGCGCCATATGCAATTCCTGGCTGCCTGGCATGTCAACCTTCAATTCCAAAGAACACAGAGAAGCATCGGGCAGAGATGGTGAATTAGTGTATCCAGACCTTGAATCCAGGAGACCTAAAATTCCAAGAGACCTAAAATTATAATATGGATCTGATAAAAGGGGACATATTACATCCATAAAGGGATTGAAAGAGGTGAAATTGGTAGTTTTTGTTATAATGGAAAAATTCGCAGTTCTTTGTGTTAAATTACATATTAAGATATTTTGCTCAGTCTCGCCCTGTGGAAATTAACCACTAATTCAGTTCAGTTCAGTTGCTCAGTCATGTCCGACTCTTTGTGACCCCATGAACCACAGCACGCCAGGCCTCCCTGTCCATCACCACCTCCCCGAGTCCATCCAAACTCGTCAATTTAAGTCAATCCTTCACAAACACAAGACTTTATTTTTAGTAAGCAGCTGCTAACAACACAACTCACCACACAGCACTGTGTCCAGGGCCATCCTGGGGCTGAGAGCTGTGACCTACAGCTTTTCTATGGTATCAGCCTGCAGAGTTGGATTACTGGTTCTGTTTGCAAGTGCACAATGTCTCTTCTGTCTTTATATCCTCCAAGGCACTCAGCACAGGATCCAGAGTTTCCAGTAAGAATTCCTATCCTTCCTCCTTTTATTTTTTTATGAAGAAACAATGATCAAGTACCTAACATGTTCTTTCCTCAAGGAATTGCACTGTCTCATAACTGACAGCCCCTAATCATGCAAGAAACTCTTCTGAATGGTATATAACAGACTGATATCATTTGAGCATATGGCTGTGCCCTAGGTGTGGTGGATATTGACATGACATGCCCTAAAGCAGTAAGTTGTTTACTTTTAGATCTTCATGCCACAGTGAGGAAAGGCTCACCTCTCCCTCCAATATCTGAAATATTAGCAATACCAGGGGCAGGAGAAGAAAGGTGATTAATGGACTGTGAACTCATTAGTTTGTGGCCCTTTCCCCATGGCCAGGACTCTTGGGGAAGGAACTGGCCCCCCCTGGGTGGAAATTCGGCTGACTGCCTGAGCCCTAAATCCCTACTCAGTTTTAAGGATATAAAAAAGCTGAAGATGACTCTCAAAGGCTGAACTTTCAGGAAAACACGGCACATCTCTTTTCAGAAAGTAATGAATCATTTAAAAATAATAATAAACAATGAGGTGATTAAAATTCCAAGAGACCTAAAATTATAATATGGGTCTGATAAAAGGGGACATATTACATCCATAAAGGGATTGAAAGTGGTGAAATTGGTAGTTTTTGTTATAATGGAAAAATTCGCAGTTCCTTGTGTTAAATTACATATTAAGATATTTTCCTCAGTCTTGCCCTATGGAAATTAACCACTAACTCAGTTCAGTTCAGTTGCTCAGTCGTGTCCGATTTTTTGTGACCCCATGAACTGCAGCACGCCAGGCCTCCCTGTCCATCACCAACTCCCAGAGTTCACCCTAACTCATGTCCATTGGGTCGGTGATACCATCCAACCATCTCATCCTCTGTCGTCCCCTTCTCTTCCCGCCCTCAATCTTTCCCAGCATCAGGGTCTTTTCCAATGAGTCAGCTCTTCGCATCAGGTGGCCAAAGTACTGGAGTTTCAGCTTCAACATCAGTCCTTCCAATGAACACCCAGGACTGATCTCCTTTATTTTAATTTAAAGCAAATAGACTTATTTCACCATGTTGATAAACATCTAACATTTTTATGGAACAATGAATATATGTGTTTCACAATCAACACAATGTCTTAAAAGCAATTTCAAATCTCAAGTGTGGGTAAATCTTAACAGTTGGCTATGGTTTCATCTCCTGGGGTCTCTTTCTTCTAAGCGGAACACTATAAAATGCAAATGGAATGCAGTCTAATTGTCCAATATTCACATAGAAAATATGAATATAAATCATCATTCTTCTTCCCATGGTAGAAAGCAAGCAATAAAGGGGTTCCCTGTGGACAATTCTTGAAGAGATGGGAATAACAGACCACCTGACCTGCCTCTTGAGAAATCTGTATGCAGGTCAGGAAGCAACAGTTAGAACTGGACATGGAACAACAGACTGGTTCCAAATAGGAAAAGGAGTACATCAAGGCTGTATATTGTTACCCTACTTATTTAACTTATATGCAGAGTACATCATGAGAAACGCTGGGCTGGAGGAAGCACAAGCTGGAATCAAGATTGCCGGGAGAAATATCAATAACCTCAGGTATGCAGATGACACCACCCTTATGGCAGAAAGTGAAGAAGAACTAAAGAGCCTCTTGATGAAAGTGAAAGAGGAGAGTGAAAAAGTTGGCTTAAAGCTCAACATTCAGAAAATGAAGATCATGGCCTCCGGTCCCATCACTTCATGGCAAATAGATGGGGAAACAATGGAAACAATGACAGACTTTATTTTCTTGGGCTCCAAAATCACAGCAGATGGTGACTGCAGCCATGAAATTAAAAGACGCTTGCTCCTTAGAAGAAAAGCTATAACAAATCTAGACAGTATATTAAAAAATAGAGACATTACTTTACCAACAAAAGCCCATCTAGTCAAAGCTATGGTTTTTCCAGTAGTCATATATGGATGTGAGCTGAACCATAAAGAAAGCTGAGCACTGAAGAATTGATGCTTTTGAACTATGGTGCTGGAGAAGACTCTTGAGAGTCCCTTGGACTGTAAGGAGACCAAATCAGTCAATCCTAAAGGAGATCAGTCCTGAATATTCATTGGAAGGACTGATGTTGAAGCTGAAACGCCAATACTTTGGCCACCTGATGTGAACTGACTCATTGGAAAAGACCCTGATGCTGGGAGAGATTGAAGGCAGGAAGAGGAGGGGATGACAGAGGATGAGATGGTTGGATGGCATCACCAACTCGATGGACATGAATTTGAACAAACTCTGGGAGTTGCTGATGGACAGGGAAGCCTGGCATGCTGTAGTCCATGGGGTGGTAAAGAGCTGGACACGACTGAGTGAACTGAACTGAACTGAGATCTTCCCATATATCAGGTGAAGGTGTGACTTAAGGGAAGAAGAAGATTGAGTGTAGGTGGGCAATTCTTAAACCTTAAACTGAGATCCTATTGGGGTTCCCTGAATAGGAACTTTGTCTTCTATTCCTTTTGAATTTCCTCCTCACCCCTATTGAGACTCCAAAGCACACACAAGGCATTTAATAAGTGCTTAATTAACCAGAGGACTGTCTCAGAGTAGTATTAATAAGAAATCCAAGGCAAGCCATTATTAGGAGGAGCAGGACTTTGGAGATAATTAAAGTCTCAGCCTCGTAATCTGTAATGTGGCAATACTTTTGGAAGTGCAGCTGCTCCGGCTCCATCTATTGAATTAAACTGAGTTCTCGGGAGCAGGAAGGAGACCTCTGAGAGAACCGCTCTCAGTAAACCATAAACAGGCACCAGTTGGTGCTTCCAAATTAAATTACCGCTTAGAAACAAAGAAGTGATGCCAAGTCTGAGTGATGGGCCTGCAAACTTTAAATACCTAATTCAAGATCACAATGTCTTCCAAGGATAAGGACTTGGTTGCTTTTTCTCCTTAAGCCAGACAGGCAGAACATACCTTAAAATAAGTAAATTTTGGTTTTGTAATACCTAGTTTCTTTCATGCATTTTTCCTTCACCAACACACAAAAAAGTTTAGTTTCTGAAGGTAGAATCAGCCAAATTTTTACAGCCACACCATTTCTGGACTTCAGAACAATACTGTGGAGCAGAACAGATTTCCTAACACCATTTTGCCAGGCGTATTGGACACAAAAACTCTCTCAGAAAATCATCATCTTTTCCTATTACCCGAAATTCACTCCTTTTCTACTTTTTTTTTTTAACCCCCCACCTTTTTTCCCCCCACCACACTATACAGCATCTTAGTTCCACAACCAGGGATTGAACCCACACCCCCCTGCAGTGGCAGCTCAGCATCTTAACCACCGGACTGCAATGGAATTTCCTTTTTTCCCATATTTTTAAAATTGAGACATAATTATGCTATACAGTAAGTCTTTGTTGTTTATTTATTTTACATATAGTCATGTGTATCTGCTAATCCCAAACTCCTTATTTATCCCTCCCCCACCCTCTCCCTCTTGGTAATCACAAATTTGTTTTCAATGTCTATGAGTCTATTTGTTTTATAAGCAAGTTCATTTGTATCTCTTTTTAGATTCCATATATAAGTGATATCATATGACACTTGTCTTTCTCTGACTTCACTAAGTATGATAGTCTCTAGATCTGTGCATATAAAGTCAACTAATACCTGACAAAGGAGCCAAGAATCCTTGATAGAAAAATTATAGTCTCCTCAAAAAATGGTGTTGGGAAAACTGAATATTCACACGTAGAAGAATGAAACTGGACCTCTATCTTATGCCACTCTTCAGATCAACTCTAAACGGATTAAAGGCTTAAACTTAAGTAATTTAAACATTTTGAAACTGTAAAACTACTAGGAGAAAACATAGGGGAAAAGCCCCTTGATACAGGTTTTGGCAACAATTTTTTGGGGTAGGACACCAACAGAGCAAGCAACAAAAGCAAAAATAAATAAGTGGGGCTATACCAAACTAAAAATTGTCTCCACAGAGAAAGAAACTATCAGTAAAACAAAAGGCAACCTACAGAATGGAAGTATTTAAATAGTATTAAATAGATATTTACCAACCTTTTATCTTAGGAGGAGTTAACACAGAAAATGTAAAGGAACTCAAACAACTTATTAGCAAAAACACAAACAATCCAATTAAAATGGGCAAACGACTTGGATATTTTTCCAGAGAAGAAATACAAACGATCAACACACACATGAAAAGGTGCTCAACATCACTAATTACCAGGGAAAAACAAATCAATACAAGATATCACCACAAACCTGTTAGAATGTCTATTATAAAAAGATAACAGTGTTGGTGAGAATGTAGAGAAAAGGCAACGTTTGTGCACTGTTGCTGGGAAATGTAAACTTGTGAAGCCACTACAAAAAACAGGATGGAGGTTCCTCAAGAAACTGAAAATAGAACTATCATATGATCCAGCAATCCCACTTCTGGGTATATAACCAAACAAAATGAAATTACTGTCTTAAAATGACATCTGTACTCCCATGTTCATGGCAGCATTATTTACAACAGTCATAACATGGAAATAACCTAATTATCCACTGACAGATGAATGAATTTAGAAAATGTGATTTTATATTTTATTTTTTATGGGTATAGAAATTTAAAACATCTATCTATGCAATATTAATCAGTCATGAGATAGAAGGAATCTTGAGGGCAGCTAAGTGAAATAAATTAGAAAGACAAAATGCTATTATGATCTCACTTATATGTGAAAACAAAAAAAGCCAAAGTTGTAGAAAGAGGAAGTAGAATAGTTGTTGTCAGCGGCTGGGGTGAGAGAAATGGAGAGAAATTGGTCAAAGGGTACAAATTTCTAGTTATTAGAAATTTGTTATTAGATGAATAAATCCTGGAGATCTAATGTACAGTGTGGTGACTATATTTAACAATACTGTATTATACATTTGAAGGTTGCTAAGAGGATATTGAATGCTCTCAAAACACAAAAAATGTAATTATGTGAGGTGATAGATGCTTTAACTAAGCTTATTGTGATAATCATTTCACAATATATGCGTATCACACCATCATACTGTACATCTTAAACTTTTACAATACTATATGTCAGTTGTATCTCAATAAAGCTTGGTGGAATAAAAGAAACTCCTAGGCAACCAGGCAAAAAGACAAGTCACTTATGAAAGAAAAAAAATCAAGCTGGCCTTGGAGTTCTTCTCTGCAGCATGATCTATGAGAAGATACTGTAGCACAACCCGTAACACACAGAAGACAAACAAAATGTGAGCCAGAACTTTCCATCCAGCCAAGATGTCTTAAGTATAAAGAGGTAGAAAAGAACATTTGGAAACACTGGGGATATTTTTTCTCTGATTCCCTCCTTGGAGAAACTATTAGAAGATAAACTTTAGCCAACCAAGGGATGGCTTGGGAAACCAAAGCAGATGGACTGCAAGTCAGAACTAAATGTACTTGATAGAAGAATTAAACCAAACATGAGAATTGGAATGACAGAAGTAAAGGTAAACAAATTCAGTCTTTAAGTTGCTTACCTGGGGGTAATAACAGTAAAGAGTAACCCACAGGATGATGGTTATGACAATAACAAGTTATAAATTATTGACTGGTTAACTATGTACCAGGTACTGCTTAAAACACTGTGTGTGCGTGTATATATACACACAGTGTTTCATACAGTGTGTATACACACACACACATATAAATATATTCCTAACAACCCATAAGGTGAACATCATCGTGCATGCTGCATGCTCAGTCACTTCAGTCATGTCTGACTCTGTGCCACCCCATGGACTGTAGCCCGCCAGGCTCCTCTGCCCGTGGGATTCTCCAGGCAAGGATACTGGAGTGGGTTGCCATGCCCTCCTCCAGGGGATCTTCCCAGGGATTGAACCCAAGTCTCTTATGCCTCCTGCAGTGGCAGGTGGCTTCTTTGCCACTAGTGCCATGAGGACAGCCCCAAACATCATCATCTCCATTCATAAATAAGAAAGCCAAAGATCAGATTAGTTAAGTACCTTAACTAAGATCACACAGCTAAGCGATAAATCCAAACCTAGGTCTGGCTCCAAAGTCTGGGCCTTTAATTTTACTGCATTTGAGTTCCCTGAACATAGTACAACACTTTATTTCTCTCCGCCTCCTCATCATTTAACACAAATAATATAATATAGAGCAGTATGCTCCTCAGGTGGCACAGGGGTAAAGAATCCACCTGCCAATGCAGGAGATGCAAAAGATGTGGTTTGCTCCCTGGGTCGGGAAGATCCCCTGGAGAAGGAAATGGCAACCCACTCCAGTATTCTTGCCTGGAGAATCCCATGGACAGAGGAGCCTGGTGGGCTACAGTCCATAGGGTCATAAAGAGTTGGACATGACTGAGCAACTGAGCACATGGCACATAAACAGTAATATAATATAGTATAATAATAATTTATTAGTCCCATTTTATAGATGAGAAAAGGAAGCAGAAAGGTTAAATAACTTTCCCAAAGTTACACAGCTACTTAAGTGATGATGCAGCTAGTGTCGCTCTAGAGCAATACAATCCAATACTAATTCAATAGGTGAACCACATATA
The DNA here is from genome assembly GCF_029378745.1 of Bos indicus. Classification (NCBI taxonomy): domain Eukaryota; kingdom Metazoa; phylum Chordata; class Mammalia; order Artiodactyla; family Bovidae; genus Bos; species Bos indicus. The sequence goes on along the minus strand of NC_091770.1, from coordinate 3,371,720 downwards.
TAATTTCTCATTTTCTAGCAGCCACAATTAAGTTAGAAAGAACTTAATTTTATCAATAATATTTGATGCAATGCATATTTTTATGTTACCAGTTTGACATTTAATCTATATTAAATAGATTTTGTGATAATTCACATTTTTTCATGTGGTAATTTGCATTTTTCCCCACTCAGTCTTTGAGATTCTAGGTGCATTTTTCACTTACAGCGCATCACCTTTTTTTTTTTTGCCACTCGGTGCAGTTTGTGGGATTTCAGTTCCTGGAGCAGAGATTGAACTGGGCCCCCCAGCAGTGAAAGCGCAGAATCCTAATCACTGAACCACCAGGGGATTCCTTACAACACATCTCAAATTGGATTCACACTTCAACGCTCACTAGCCACATGTGGTTGGTGGCTCCCATACTGAACAGAGCAGAACCAGACCTGTATGTGTCACCAATTTAATAGCATGCCAACTCTCCATTTTCCATTCTCCAACACTGATTCCTGAAATGTTATTTTATAGAATAAAAAATAGCAACTGGATATATTATCTTCCTTCAGAGAAAGCCCATCCTGGGGTTAAGGTTTCACCTCTATAAAAGGTCATATTTATGCTTATCATTCAGTTCAGTTCAGTCGCTCAGTTGTGTCCAACTCTTTGCTACCCAAAGACTGCAGCATGCCAGGCTTCCCTGTCCATCACCAACTCCCAGAGTTTGCTCAAACTCATGTCCATTGCGTCAGTGATGCCATCCAACCATCTCATTCTCTGTCATCCCCTTCCCCTCCTGCCTTCAATCTTTCCCAGCATCAGAGTCTCTTCCAAGAGTCACTTCTTCGCATCAGGTAGCCAAAGTATTGGAGCTTCAGCGTCAGCATCAGTCCATCCAGTGAATATTCAGGACTCAATTCCTTTAGGATTGACTGATTTGATCTCCTTGCAGTCCAAGGGACTCGCAAGAGTCTTCTCCAACACATGTTCAAAAGTATCAGTTCTTTGGCACTCAGCTTTCTTTATGGTTCAATTCTCACATCCAAACATGACTACTGGAAAAACCATAGCTTTGACTAGACAGACCTTTGCTGGTAAAGTAATGGCTCTACTTTTTAATATGCTGTCTAGGTTGGTCATAGCTTTTCTTCCAAGAAGCAAGCGTCTTTTAATTTCACAGCTGCAGTCACCACCTACAGTGATTTTGGAGCCCAAGAAAATAAAGTCTGTCACTGTTTCCATTGTTTCCCCATCTATTTGCCATGAAGTGATGGGACTGGATGCCATGATCTTAGTTTTTTGAATGTTGAGTTTTAAGCCAGCTTTTTCACTTTCATCAAGAGGCTCTTCAGTTCCTCTTTGCTTTCTGCCATAAGGGTGGTGTCATCAGCATATCTGAGATTATTGCTATTTCTCCCAGCAATCTTGATTCCAGCTTTGCTTCATCCAGTCTAGCATCTCACACGATGTACTCTACATGTAAGTTAAATAAGCAAGGTGACAATACACAGCCTTGGCATACTCCTTTCCATGTTCCATGTCCAGTCCTAACTGTTGCTTCTTGACCTGCATACAGGTTTCTCAGGAGGCGGGTAAGGTGGTCTGGTATTTCCATCTCTTTAAGAATTTTCCAGTTTGTTGTGACCCACGCAGTCAATGAAACAGAAGTAGATGTTTTTCTGAAACTCTCTTGCCTTTTGTATGATCTAACAGATGTTGGCAATTTAATCTCTGGTTCCTCTGCCTTTTCTAAATCCAACTTGAACATCTGGAAGTTCTTGGTTCATGTCCTGTTGAAGCCTGGCTTGGAGAATTTTGAGCATTACTTTGCTAGCATGTGAGATGAGTGCAATTGTGTGGTAGTTTGAACATTCTTTGGCATTGTCTTTCTTTGGGATTGGAATGAAAACTGACCTTTTCCAGTCCTGTGGCCACTGCTGAGTTTTCCAGATTTGCTGGCATATTGAGTGCAGCACTTTCACAGCATCATCTTTTAGGATTTGAAATAGCTCAACTGAATTCCATCACCTCCACTAGCTTTGTTCATAGTGATGCTTCCTAAGGCCCATTTTACTTCTCAGTCCAGGTTGTCTGGCTCTAGGTGAGTGATCACACTATGGTGGTTATCTGGGTCATGAAGATCTTTTTTGTATAGTTCTTCTGTGTAGTTCTGCCACCCCTTTGTAATATCTTCTGCTTCTGTTAGGTCCATACTGTTTCTGTCCTTTATTGTGCCCATCTTTGCATGAAATGTTCCCTTGGTATCTCTAATTTTCTTGAAGAGATCTCTAGTCTTTCCCATTCTATTGTTTTCCTCTATGTGTATTGTTGGATCATATTTTTTATGTTTATCTGTTCTCCCTGTATTTTTCTCTTCCCCATCTCCTTCCTCCACATTGACGCAGGTATCAGGAACACAGCAAAGTTGCCCCAAAAAAGGCAGAGCAGAAAGATGAAATAGCCTGCAAGACATTCTGGCTTTTTCTATTGAAGCCTAACCCCATCCCCCACCCCCTGAGGAGAGGTGCTGGGGTTTACAAAGCAGGTAGCTTTAAGAAGCAATAGGAAGAAAAGCAGTATCCCAGATTAGAAGGAGATTCCCCTTGGCTTGGGGAAGAAGAGAAGAGCATCCTGGGATAAGGTGAGAACTGGCTCTGAGTCTCTCTCTGCAGCACCCTGGGACGAAGGCCCAGGGTGAACGGTTGGGGGTTAGAGTCTACAAAGGACTCCCACATCCAAAGCCACCATGCACAGGAGCAGCAGAGAACTGCTCAGCATGGAGTGACCATAAGATGGGCACAGGGGATATTTATAGGGCAATTTGCAGGAACAGATGTCCAACTACTAGAGTTACCTCCTGATGGCTTAGCACAGCCGAGGATCTCCAAGCTGTGGGAAAAGCTCAGGAGTCATGCCTGGGAATGACTTTCACCTAATCTTCTGTGATAGTAGGGCACTGGAATCAAACATTAAACTGAATTCTAGAAACCAAAGAAAGTGGCCAGCCTTGGACTTGCACCCTATACACACACAAAGAGAGAATGGAATATTATTCGGCCTTTAAACGGAAGGAAATTCTGACACATGCTATAACATGGATGAGCCCTGAGGACATGTGCTAAGTAAAATTTGCCAGTCACAAAATGACACATGCTGTGTGATTCCAATTACCTAGAGCAGTCAGATTCAGAGACAGGAAGCAGAATGGCAAATGTTGGGGGCAGAGCTGTGGAGACGGAGAAATGGAGAGTTTTTTTTAATGGGTACAGAGTTTCAGTTTTCCAAGAGGGACAAAGTTCTGGAGATGGTTGCACAACACAGTGAAGATACTTGACACCCCTGAGTTTAGAGAATGTACTTAACACTTTAAAAATGGTTCAGATGATAAATTTTTTTTTGGCTGTGCCACTTGGCATATGAAATCTTAGTTCCCCAACCTGGGATCAAACCCATGCCCCCTGCAGCATGGTGTCTTAACTACTGGACTGTCAGGGAAGTCCTTAAGATGACAAATTTTATGTACATTTTACAACAGTTTTTAAAAACTATTATCTTGACTATAGAGGTTTATAGCCTTGATGTAGCGCATGGGGTGAGGGGAACTCACACTCTGGAAACCTCAAAGTCAGAAACAGCAGGACATTTCTTTCAGTTGCCGGTTCGCTTCTCTGAGCACTGCTCCTCCTACCCCACACTTGACAGTATGTCTTTTCTAGGTAACAGAAGGCGGAATTATCTCCAGAGGAGACTAGAGAGGGCCTTGAAGAAGCTCAATTGATAAATGCTTGAGACAGATGATGGAGAGACAGGGAGGGGAAACTGATCAGGGCAAGATTGGAGAACCGCCTCTGAGCCTGAGTGAGGCTGAAAAGCACACATTTTCCAAACCAAAACCATCTAAAGGATTTCTGGGAAGTTGTTTTTTTTTTTTTTTTTTTTTTTTTGAGTAGGAGAGGTAGGTTCTGAAATGCTGGCATTTCTAGGACACTGTGATGGATTGAAGGGACAAGATCACATATTTAGGATTTGGGATTCTCTCCCTAGTTCAGAACATGTGATCACTGAAATGGCATTAGAATGGCAGGCCACGCCCTGAGGACCTCATTCTAAGAAAAATGTTTTTATCTGTAATTTGATTTGTATGCTTCAAGGTAATTGGAAAGAGGGTAGTTGTTGAAAATGTAAGCTATGCAGACAGAGACGCTTCCCTTTATAACAAGTTGCCAAGGAACACATAGGCCTGAATTAAACCCCATTTATGGTCACTGGTGTGCCTTGGGGAGCTGGTGACATCTCACATTCTTTACCTTGACTGATTCATTGCCCACTAGATTTAATCTTATGAATTACTTTCAAAGGCATACATCCTAAATTAATGTTTTTCTTAGATTAGCAACAATTTTGCTTACCAACTGACATTTTCTCAAATCCCCTGGAGATGTCCACCTCACCATCAGAGCAAAGGTGTAAGTGACCCAAAGCAGTGACCCTGATGACCTCAACTGGAACCTCTCCCCTGCTCTGGGGCGACCCAGAATCTGAACTCACAAAGTGTGTGTCAACCCCTGAGCTGCGAATGCAAGTGGCTCCAACGCAGTCCTTCTCTCTGGAGCCTCTGCAACACTGTTATGTAAACAGAGGGAACTTGCAAACATGTGTACCCTGCACTTCTTCCCCAGCCCCAAACTACCCCCAAAGAATAGTTCCTGGCTGTTTGAAGCTAGAAATCTTTCTGATGATTATCACAAATGAGCAGGAAGATAGGGGTCGGGATAGGCTTTCTCAGACTTCTAATGCCCTCTGTGCTGGGTCATCTCACATTCCCACAGGAGCTGCCTTCCCTGCTCCGCTCCTCTTGGTGGTGTTTACTCAGTGTATTTCCAGCTTAGCAATCTCATCAGCTCCCCAAAGAAACTCCCATCTGCTGCTTTCGGAGGAAGCTTGTAGAACTGGATTCCTCAATCACAGTACTATTTCTCACTTATTTCCTGAGCTTGTTCTCAATGCCTATTAAACTCTCTGATCACATCTTTTGAATGAAAGAGGAAGTTCATTCAGCCTCCAGAGTTTCCTATATGCCCTTGGCCCTCACAAGAGGCAGGATCATCCAGCATGTACATCTAGAAGCACTGCCAGCCCTGACGGGGAGGCAGCAGAAAACCCACAAGAAGTGCAGGCATCCTCATTATAGCTTCCAGATAACCCGGGCCAGAGCAGCTCTGCCTGTCCAAGAATGAAGACCGCACTGACACACCTGGGGCCATGTCTCTAGAAGTTTCCCAAGCTAGGAAACACATCTCACTGAGGCTACTTCCTCAGGTAATACACTTATGCCTGGTTGCCAGGCTGCCAAATGCTCCATTAACATCTATGAACTCTGCCCTGTACCACATGAATAATACAAAAGATACGGTTAGTCTCTCTCCCTTGTGCTTTATTTTTCAAGGCTAGGGATCATCTGGAGTTATTAAGACATAAAGTACACACTTCTTTTTGACCCCAGATACCTGGAGGGAGTTTTCCTTTCAGTTTCCTTGAATTCCAAGTAATCACACTGTCACCATCCTTAATGGGAAAGGCAGGAAATTCTACACACTCTGTTCTCTCTGCAAATGCATGGAATCTGAAATAGGAAGAGATTTGCCACATTAGGCTAGTAAGTGCACATGCCTATTCATTCTCCCAGGGCTGTGAATTTGCTCTTCTGTGGTGCTAAGTATCTTCCAAGTGTTCACTGCTTTCCCCTGTACCTTGTCAATTCCCACAAACAAAAGACAGGAAGGCAGAACAGAACAGAGAATTGAGAAGCTATTGGGATTTTAACTGATGACTCTTCTGTTCATTAGAGGACACTTAGCTCAACCAAATGGTATTTACTGATCCTGGAAAAATGATACCCTGTGCTGAGATTTATTCTTTTGTTCCCAGGGTTCCATCCTGTCAACAGTTTTGATAGCCAAGAAGCTAATGAGGGGCCAGACAGTGCCCATAGTCCTGAGGGCTCAGTGTTGAAATTTGGTGATAACAGGCACCATTGGCTTATCTGATGGGCTGCTGATGGGCTTCAGTCAGCTTTAACTCAGCAAACACACACTGCCCCCAGGACCTGAGCATAAGGACTAATGAAAAGAATTCAGTGTGGGCGAGTTTTTAAGGCCTGACTTCTCTAAGTGAGGTCCTAGGAGCAGCAGCAGCACCTGGGAGCTGGCTAGGGATGCACATTCCTGGGCCCCACCTGGATTCATTGAGTCAGAACTTGCACTTTAACAAGGTCCCTGGGGCAGTTCCATGTAGCTTAAAGCTCAAAAAGCACCTGTGTACCAATGTTCATGGTGCACTATTTACCCTAGCCAAGACATGGAAGCAACCTAGGTGTCCATCAATAGATGCATGAATAAAGAAGATGTGGTACATATATACAATGGAATATTATTCAGCCATAGAAAGAATGAAACAATGCCATTCGCAGCACCATGGATGGACCTAGAGGTTATCATATGAAATGAAATAAATCAGAAAGACAAACATTGTATGATACCACTTATAGGCAAAGCATAAAGGGAAAGATATACCCAACTGAATGCAGAGTTCCAAAGAATAGCAAGGAGAGAAAAAAAGACTTAAGTGAACAATGAAGAGAAACAGAGGAAAACAATAGAACTGGAAACACTGGAGATCTCTTCAAGAAAATATCAAGAGATATCAAGGGAACATTTCATGCAAAGATGGGCACAATAAAGGACAGAAATGGTATGAACCTAACAGAAGCAGAAGATACTAAGAAGAGGTGGCAAGAATACACAAAATTGTACAAAAAAAGGTCTTAATGACCTAGATAACCATGATGGTTTGATCACTCAATGAGAGCCAGACATCCTGGACTGTAAGTCAAGTGGGCCTTAGGAAGCATTGCTGTTGTTTACTCACCAAGTTGTGTCCGATTCTTGGCAACCCCATGGACTGCAGCATGCCAGGCTTCCCTGTCTCCCACCATCTCCCAGACTTTGCCCAAGTTCATGTCCACTGCATTGGTGATGCCATCCAAACATCTAATCCCCTGCCACCCTCTTCTCCTTCTGCCTTCAATCTTTCCCAACATCGAGATCTTTTCCAGTGAGTCAGCTCTTCACATCAGCTGGCCAAAGTATTAGAGCTTCTACTTCAGCATCAATCCTTCCAGTGAATATTCAGAGTTGATTTCCTTTAGGATTCACCGGTCTGACCTCCTTGCTGCCCAAGGGATTCTCAACAGTCTTCTCCAACACCACAGTTCAAAAGTGACAATTCTTCAGCATTCTGACTTCTTTATGGTCCAGTTCTCACAACCATCAGTTCAGTTCAGTTCAGTTGCTCACTCGTGTCTGATTCTTTGTGACCCCATGGACCACAGCACGCCAGGCTTCCCTGTCCATCGCCAATTCCCGGAGCTTACTCAAATTCATGTCCATTGAGTTGGTGATGCCATCCAACCATCTCATCCTCTGTCATCTTCTTCTCTTCCTGCCTTCAATCTTTTCCAGCATCAGGGTCTTTTCCAATGAATCAGTCCTTCGCATCAGGTGGCCAAAGTATTGGAGTTTCAGCTTCAGCATCAGTCCTTCCAATGAATATTCAGGACTGATCTCCTTTAGGATGGACTGGTTGGATCTCTTGCAGTTCAAGAGACTCTCAAGACTCTTCTCCAACACCACAGTTCAAAAGCATCAATTCTTCAGTGCTCAGCTTTCTTTATGGTTCAACTCTCACATCCATATATGACTACTGGGAAAGCCATAGTTTTGACTAGATGGACCTTTGTTGGCAAAATAATGTCTCTGCTTTTTAATATGCTGTCTAGGTTGGTCATAGCTTTTCTTCCAAGGAGCAAGCATCTTTTAATTTCATGGCTGCATTCACCATCTGCTGTGATTTTGGAGCCCAAGAAAATAAAGTCTGTAACTGTTTCCACTGTTTCCCCATCTGTTTGCCATAAAGTAATGGGACCGGATGCCATGATCTTAATTTCCTGAATGTTGAGTTTCAAGCCAACTTTTTCACTCTCCTCTTTCACTTTCATGAAAAGGCTTTTTAGTTCTTCTTCACTTTCTGCCAAAAGGGTGGTATCATCTGAATATCTGAAGTTATTGCTATTTGATTCCAGCTTGTGCTTCATCCAGCTCGGCATTTCACATGATGTACTCTGCATATAAGTTAAATAAGCAGGGTGACAAAACTTGACATACTCCTTTCCCCGATGTGGAACCAGTCTGTTGTTCCATGTACAGTTCTAACTGTTACCTCTTGATCTGTACACAGGTTTCTCAGGAGGCAGGTCAGGTGGTCTGGTATTCCCATCTCTTTAAGAGTTTTCCAGTTTTTTATGATCCCCTTCATGGATCACTGCCTGGTTGTGGCGAAGGGGCTTGTGTAACTTAATGAAGCAATAAGCCATGCTGTGCAGGGCCACCCAAGATGGACGGATCATAGTGGACAGTTCTGACAAAACATGATCCATCTACTGGAGGAGGGAATGGCAAACCACCCCAGTATACCTGCAATAAGAACACCATGAACTGTATAAATAGGAAGGATTAGTACAAACAAAGCTAGTGGAGGTGATGGAATTCCAGGTGAGCTACTTCAAATCCTAAAAGATGAAGCTGTGAAAGTGCTGCACTCAATATGCCAGAAAATTTGGAAAACTCAGCAGAGGCCACAGGACTAGAAAAGGTCAGTTTTCATTCTAATCCCAAAGAAGGGCAATGCCAAAGAACGTTCAAACTACTGCACAATTGCGCTCATCTCACATGCTAGCAAGATAATGCTCAAAATCCTTTAAGCTAGGCTTCAACAGTACACGAATCAAGAACTTCCAGATGTACAAGCTAGATTTAGAAAAAGCAGAGGAATGAGAGATCAAACTGCCAACATCCATTGAATCATAAAAAAGCAAGAGAATTCAAAAAAAAATCTGCTTCATTGACTATGCTAAAGCCTTTGACCATATGAGTCACAACAAACTGTGGAAAATTCTTAAAGAGATGGGAATACCAGACCACCTTACCTGCCTCCTGAAAACCCTGTAAGTAGGGCAAGAAGCAACAGTTAGAACTGGACATGGAACAATGGACTGGTCCAAAATTGGAAAAGCAGTACGTCAAGGTTGTATATTGTTACCTTGCTTATTTAACTTATATGCAAAGTGAACATCATGTGAGATGCCAGACTGGATGAAGCACAAGCTGTAATCAAGACTGCCAGGAGAAATATCAACAACCTCAGATATGCAGATGGCATCACCCTAATGGCAGAAAGTAAAGAGGAACTAAAGAGTCTCTTGATGAAGGTGAAAGAGGAGAGTGTAAAAGTTGGCTTAAAATTCAACAGTTAAAAAACTAAGATCATGGCATCCAGTCCCATCACTTCATGGCAAATAGATGGGAAAACAATGGAAACACTGGCAGGTTTTATTTTCTTGGGCTCCAAAATCACAGCAGATGGTGACTGCAACCATGAAATTAGAAGATACTTGTCCTTGGAAGAAAAAGTATGACAAACCCAAATAGTGTATTAAAAAGCAAAGACAGCATTTTGCAGACAAAGGTCCATATAGTCAAAGCCATGGTTTTTTTACAGTAGTCATGTATGGATGTGAGAGTTGGACCATAACGGAGGCTGAGCACTGAATAATTGATGCTTTCAATTTTTGGTGCTGGAGAAGACATCTGAGAGTCCCTTGGACAGCAAGGAGATCAAACCAGTCAATCCTAAAGGAAATCAACCCTGAATATTCATTGGAAGGACTGATGCTGAAGCTGAAACTCCAATACTTTGGCCACTTGATGCAAAGAGATGATTCATTGGAAAAGAACCTGATTCTGGGAAGGATTAAGGGCAGGAGGAGAAGGGAGTGACAGAGAATGAGATTGTTGGATGGTATCACTGACTCAACGGACATGAGTTTGAGCAAACTCCAGGAGATGGTGGACAGGAGATGGTGAAGCCTAGTATGCTGCAGTCCATGGGTTAGCAAAGAGCAGGACACAACTGAGCAACTGAACAACAACAAACAGGTGCAAAGGTGAATGGAGACTGGAAAAGAGAAGAACAGAGAAAACAATGTTTTGGCCGCACTGGGTCCTCATCGCTGTGTGTGGGCTTCTCATTGTGGTGACATCTCTTGTTTCGGGGCATGAGCTGTACACTTGGAGGCTCAGGAGTTGTGGCTCATGGGCTTAGTTGCTCTGCAGCATGTGGAATCTTTCCAGATCAGGGGTTTAACCCTTGTCCCCTTCGTTGGCAGGTGGATTCTTTACTACTGGAGCACCTGGGAAATCCCATAGCAACTGATTGGTCATGAAAACCACTCGGAATTGAGACCCACTGCTGACTTCATGCAAGCAGCAGTTCACTCAGTCTCCCTGGAGCCTGTTTTTGGCCTACCTGCTGAAGGTCTTGGCACTCAAATCCTTCAGGAAGGCTATGGTGCCCTGTCCTCTGGCATTGAAGGACACCGTGCAGACAGGACAGGGGATCTCCAAAGCCTGCTGAAGGAGAAGCTCCTTGGATTCCTCGGGAATGTCTCCCACCACAAAGTAGTAAATGGATTCAATCTGCAAAACAGTGGTGCCATTGGTTTATTTCCCTGACACACCCTAGCCTTGAATCAGACTCATGGGCCATATAATCTCTATAAAACTGTCTCTTTAAAAAAATAAATGGGCAGAAAGAAGAGCAGCACTTCTCAACATTTCTTGAGGATGTGTGGGGGCCAAAGTCAAGATGTGAGCTATTCAAGGCCTGGTGCCAAGAAGTCTCAGGCTTTACATGGGAAGGATATGACTGGCAGATTTGGAGAAAAGCTTCCTCTGAGCCCACAGATATGTTATGAGGTCAGGAGTGGCTATTTTCAAGTCCAGGAATGAAGGAAGTGTTGGCATAGCCACTGGGAGCAGGAAGCTTATTAGCAATTCCCCATGTTGGTGCCAGAATTCTACAGTGCAAACTCAGGCATCCTCAGTCTGAGGCTGTGTATGGGGAGGAGGGCATATTCCCAGCTGGTTCATCCTCTGGTCTCACCTTAGGGGACAGACACACCTGGGGAGGTGAGGCCAGTCAGGGGGCACAGCAGGCCAGAAGTCAGGAGAAAGACACATACACACAAACACACACACACCCCAAGCTTAAACCAGGGATCTGGGAGATGCATACCTCACCCAGAAAGGACACAATGACAAAGTGGTCCCTGCTTAACTTAAAGACATCGACTCCATCCACAGGGCCGCAAGCAGTGGTCCCGCCCCACCCTTAACCACACTGCTCTAAGGGTCTCCTCTGCCACTACTGAGTTCCATAACTTTGGAAAAGTGGTGGAAGTTCAGTTTCTTCACTGTGAAAAGGAGCTTATGCAATTGGCTTCATGATAGAGCTTAAACATGATGACTTACACTTATGCATGTATATAAATCTCAGGAAGTAAAAACCACAGGGAGAGCCAGAAACGCACATCATCTAAACCTAACCCCACCAAACACCCTAAGTGATTCTCTACCTATAACCCGGCCAGAACCTCCAGCAAATGTGTTCTGTTGTAAGGGATAAACAGATGTCACCAGCCCTTCAGGATTCAGGAGCCTCTAATTACACATCCCCCATCCCGGGTTAGCTGAAGGTATATAGTCAGTTACCTCACCTCAACTTCAAAGCTGGGACTTAAGCCTACTTGGCCCAGAGACAGGTGGGCAGAGGGTCAGCTCCCAGCTACTTAGGATGCCCAGTCAGTGACAGCAAAGTGGGGACAGTCTGTGCCCAAGGAGGCAGGGGGTCCATGCTGGGAGTCAGGGGATGGCCAGAGTGGGAGATGAGCCCCGTCTACTGCAACCACACTCCTCCTCGAACTGGGCACAAAAAGTCCATCTGACCCCTCACTCTCTCAGGCCCTTCATCACAAAGTCCCTGACTTTTAAAAGTACCTCGTGGGAGGTAAAGACGAATGAATGTTGTCTATTTCTCCCAGTCAGTCACCTGAAAAGAACTAAAAACACGGGCAGGAGGAAGAAAGCTTTCTTCAGATTCCTAATTAGACACTAATACTGTTCTTCCAGAAAGTGCATTCTCTGGCATTCTCTTCATGGTGTTACATGTTACTTTACATTGTTGTTGTTCAGTCTCTCAGTCATGTCCATCTCTTTGCAACTCCATGGACTGTAGCACCCCAGGCTTACATAGGACATCTTAAATAGGTTCCTGAGCCACAGTTACTGGTTTTCTAGCTGTGTTGGTGCCCAAGTTTAGCATGAGGACAACTTCATCCTCTCCTGGGATCTATAATCACACAAAGCTCGAGACAGGGAATCAGACACAGGGAGTATATTCTAGGGTTTGGTACATCAACAGGAAAGTGAGTGAGGACAAATATCTCTCATCGTTCTGTTGACAGCTTCTGACACCCTGTATCTCTGCCTCGATCAATGCAAACATAGCTTCTTTGCTCTGGCAATAACCCAGGAACCTGAAATTCTCACAGAGAGATTTTTTTTCCCTCAAGATTTCATCAAACTAGAAATTGCTATAGCCAGCAGTGAGTCAGGATTTGCTTTCATTCATTAATCAAGGCTATGGGGTTATTTACTATTCACTAAGGTTCTTACTCAGCTTCTTAGTTGCCTGTGTTTTTGGTCAACTCTCAGTTATCCGTGCTCCAGAGTTCTGGGGACATGTTTTCCCAGAGACTACTATCTGCACACTGCCTTTCTTTTTATAAAACAAAATCTTTACTTATTTATCTGGCTGCACTGGGTCTTTGCTGTGGCATGCGGGATCTTTAGATGCAGCATATAGGGTCTAGTTCCCTGACCAGGATCAAACCTGTACCTCCTGCACTGGAAGTGTGCAGTCTTAACAACTGGACCGCCAGGGAAGTTTTTAATAGATTTGTTTTTTTAAGTCTTATCCTATTTATAGGGTGTTGTTGTTGCTGTTTTTTTGACACACCACTTGGCATGCAGTATCTTCCCCAATGAGGGACTGAACCCATGTCCCCTGCAGTGGAAGCTCAGAGTCTTAATCACTGGACTTCCAGGGAAGTCACCACGCATGCTTTTCTTTACTCATCTTAAGACATAAAGCATGGCATTTTTATATGTGAGGCATTTACTAACATTCTCCTCGGGACCACAGCCAGATACAAGTTCTGAGTGGAGAACACCAGTCTGAATACGTTCCGCATCTTTCACACCCCATAGTCTCTGCTCAAGTTTTCATGTGGCATTTGGTGGCCAATGCCTGGAAACTTCTTTCTTGGTACTTTCTCTTCCACAGGACTTCCCTGGAACTCACTATATTGTTATACATTTCCTGGGCTAGGGAAAAACCCCAGAGAAAGGAGGCATACAAACCAGAGGAACATAAAATAGAAAGGCAAGATCACCAGGAAATCGTGCTGTCAGGTCAGGTCGCCAGAGCCAGCTATGACCAGGGTAGCCAGGGGAACAAAGAAAGAGAACACCCATGTGCACATGCACACACACACATCCGAAGCCTGTGAAATATTCCATTTCTTGAATGCTTATTATAGTGTCCAGACATTTGAAATTTTACAGATGTTAAAACAAACTTGAAAGGCCAAAGAACAACGTAGCTTGTATTTCGTTCTTCTTTAATGGAAAACATTTGTTCCTCTGGCTTTATAAAGATAAACAGTATGTTTCCAATTTCAAACCATCAACCCTCAGTATCAATAAACAGTCTGGTGACCACTGAGGGCTCTCCTTTCAAGGTGCCTCACCCAGGAAACGACTTCTTAATACAACGGAGTAAAGCTTGAAATCTACAGAATCCCCAGGCTTCCAGGGTAGAAGCAGAAATTAATTATGAATATTAATTAATACAGATCAATTAGTAAGGATTAAGCATCTGTATCCCAAGACAAAGCAGAAAGTTGAGGCTGCCCTAAGGACCTCACCTGCTCAGAGTACTTCCTCTCTAGCCTGTCACTGTCCTTAATAGTCACTCACAGAAACACACATCCTAATGGCTAAAAGAGACAAAACACCACCATTTAATCACATCTTCCAGGTAAAGCTTTATTTCCCAAAGGTCCCTATCAAAAAATATATGATCTGAAAACAGATGATGCACCAGCAGGGATACACTTCACCTTGGAAAGCACCTGATGGACCCATTTGTGAAGAAGAGGAACTGGGAAAGACTCAAAGCATGGATGTTGGGGAAACCCTATTTTCTCTTCCTTGGGGTTCTATGAGGAGTCTTATAACTTCTCCTAAGAAAGAAAAGTGTTAGCCACTTACTCATGTACAACCTTTTGCAACCCTATGGACTGTAGCCTGCTGGCTCCTCTGTCCATGGGATTCTCCAAGCCAGAACACTGGAGTGGGTTGCCATTCCCTTTTCCAGGGTATATTCCTGACCCAGGGATCAAACTTGGATCTCCTGCATTGCAGGTAGATTCTTTACCATCTGAGCCACCAGGGAAGAGCCCATAAGAGACAGGTTTATCTAATTGTCAGGTGAGCAAAAGTGGAAAAGTGGAATTGAAGCATTGCTGCTGCTGCTGCTGCTAAGTCGCTTCAGTCGTGTCCGACTCTGTGCGATCCCATAGACGGCAGCCCACCAGGCTCCCCCATCCCTGGGATTCTCCAGGCAAGAACACTGGAGTGGGTTGCCATTTCCTTCTCCAAACTGAAGCATTAGAGATACACAATCAGGGCCTCACTGCCTTCCTTTCTTGATGCTCAGAGGCTGTGAGCAGCACATGGTTCTCCTAGCAGCAGTTAAAGGAGGGTGTGCCTTGTGGCTCCCATCCCCCCCTCGCAGGGGGAGCCCAGCCAGGCTCGGGGAGCAGAGTCTGATTTGATTGATCCACCTCTGCACCACCAGATATGCTCTTTTGATCCCCATGTGGGGCCTGTCATCTATTTCTCAATTGGATCCAGATTCCGAGGCGAACAGGATTAAGACTTCTGGGGCTCCTGGATGCCAGGAGGCAGTGTCTGTGTGATGCAACTGGAAGGGCTCCGGCTCAGCTGAGAGGCAGTGTGAGGACACTGAGTGTGAAGGAATAAGCTCAAAGCCACTTTTGTGACCTGGGACCAGACTCACCACTTCATCCTTCCCCGCCTCCAGCAGAGCCTCCAGGCGGCTGGTGTGGCTCGAAGCCAGCTCAAAAGGCAACTTCTCAACCCAGCTGATGGCGGCGGCTATGGATGGTGCTGTCACAGGAACAGCATTTTCCTGCCATTTCACAGGCTCTTGAGAAACCCTGAAAGGAATCACATGGGGCTGTCACCAGGCAGTGGTCAACGTAGCTGTCAGCCCTCAGTCTCAGAGCTACAAGCAACAAGACACCCAACGTCACTAGAGAGAAAGAAAATGCAGCTCCCAGACCTCTGAAAGTTACTGAGAAAACAGGTGACTTTGCATAAGCTGTACTGATTGGGGAAAACAACATTTATAGAAGGGCTTCCCTGATAGCTCAGTTGGTAAAGAATCCGCCTGCAATGAGAGACCCCAGTTCAATTTCTGGGTCAGGAAGATCTGCTGGAGAATACTACTACTACCCACTCCAGTATTCTTGGACTTCCCTTGTAGTTCAGCTGGTAAATAATTCAACTGCAATGCGGGAGACCTGGGTTCTATCTCTGGGTCAATGCCGGAGACCTGGGGTCGATCTCTGGGTTGGGAAGATCCCCTGGGGAAGGGGAAGGCTACCCACTACAGTATTCTGGCCTGGGTCGCAGAGTTGGACATGACTGAGCAACTTTCACTTTTCACTTTTGAGAATTAAAAAATCTCAAAAATTTGAACATTACCAAGTGCATTAAAATTATTAAGGAAAGTGCACAGGGAACTATAATCAATATCTTGTAATAATCTACAATGGAAAAGAACCTAAAAAAGAATAGGTGTAAATTTTTATAACTGAATTACTTTGCTGTACTCCTGAAATTAACATAACACTGTAAATCAACTATATTTCAATAAAAATTTTAATCTCAAAAACTTATTGAGGAAAGTTATTTTCATAAATAGGCAGGTTTAGTTGCAACTGTCTTTTATGAGTAGTAAGTTTATAAGCATTAAGATTTGCAAATCAGCAACAATTTTGTTACTCCACAACTTTATTTCTAATTCTTTTATTATACTGTTTTCATTGTTCTGAAAGATTCCTATCAGTTACCCTTTTTAGGATCAAAAACAGTATTGCTTTGAATTCATCAGAGTGAAAGTTTTTACATTCTTGGAACTTTTGATTAAATCATTTAATTTGGGACTGGAAATGTGATGGAAATCCACCCCCGCCCAAAAAACAGCAGCTACTTGAGTTCATCTCTGTATTTATAATTAAATAATTAAACGAATTATTTGAATCATATATTAATTTGCAATAGGAAGAATTATATGAATCCTGGACTAAATTAATCAGCCTGATTTGTCCCTCCTGGCCTATACCTCCAGAGGCCTAGGTTGCCTCACCTCTGTGTCACCTCTGTGTGGCCTCTGCATAGAGGATCTGGCTTGGTGGCATGTATGCTATAGCACATATTTCCAAGAAAGCTGAAGCACTATAGACTTAATCACTTAATTCCTTCAATAATATATCTATGATATAAATAGGAACCTAGGATAGAACAAACACAATCAGGCAGTATCTTCAATGTCATCTGTTTTAGCTGAAAATATTTTACTTAGAAAAGAAAGATTCAGATAGATGGCCTTCTCATCCAGGTATCTTTTGTCAAGGAGAGAGAGCAACTGTTCCACAGGAGAGATTAGCACTGAAGTCCAAATTCTCTTGAATCCAAGAGTCTGTAAATAATTGATTGTGAAGACTCTGAAATAAGGGAACTTTTATAAAGCCAGCCACCTGTTGTTCTGATTAAAAGAGAGGTCAGCTTACAGAGGAAATCAAGTTGAGCTGCAAACTCAGTCTGAAAAACTGAAAATTTGTGATGTTGAAATTCATTATCAAACCTAAAGTCTAAAATGTGTGAAGGAATTTTATGGCCTTAAATATATATTCAATATAATAAATATTCTTATATTTTGACCTTGACATACACTGAAGAGAAGGCTGTTTTAAAATCTCTTCTAATGCCCTGCACAAAATAGATAAAAGTTTTTAATACTGATTCATTGTGGGTTTTTGCTGGAATGATAAAGTCTAAGAAATTACAAGATTATAGCTCTTCCCTATCCACAGAGCTAACTGTGTTAGTGATGCTACTTAACTCCAGATACATGAAAATTACTCATGAAGTTTCAGGGAAATACTCCTTTCCTATGGGAACTCACCATATGACATTGAACTTGGCTATGTGAGCCACTTGCTCTTGGAGGACCATGGTTAGAGCATCTCGGCACAGACTAAGCTCCTCCTCCAACATGCCACCAAAATCCAGCACTATGGTGATGCACTGCTCCAAGATGACACCAAAGATCTGCCGGCTGTTGCTGGTGAGCCAGTCCATCCGCTGCTTGTAGCTCTCCATAGCTTGTGTTAAATGTTCCATATACTGAGAGATTAGTTCTGATTTGGCTGTCAGCTTAATGAGAATAAAAGTAACAAAATAAAATAAATAGAAGCATACCAAAATAAGTCATTAAAAAAAATCATTTACTGGAGTATAGTTTTCTTTTTT
Organism: Bos indicus; assembly: GCF_029378745.1. Classification (NCBI taxonomy): domain Eukaryota; kingdom Metazoa; phylum Chordata; class Mammalia; order Artiodactyla; family Bovidae; genus Bos; species Bos indicus. Next base: position 3,354,105 of record NC_091770.1, on the reverse strand, counting down.
TTACAATATTTTGTTGGTTTCAGGTGTACAGCAAAGTGAATAAGTTTCATATATATAAATATAAATATATATATATATATATATATCTCCACTCTTTTTTTGAAAGATTGTTTTCTCATACAGGCCACTGCAGAGTATTGAGTAGAGTTCCCTTTGCTATACAGCAAGTTTTCTGTTTTACATATGGTAGTGTGTATATGTCAGTCCCAATCTCCTGATTTATTCTATCTCCCAGTAACCATAAGTTTGTTTTCTACATCTGTGACTCTACTTTCATTTTGTACATACATACATTTGTATCTTTTTTTTTAATTCCACATTAGGCAATATCATAGGATATTTTTTGTGTGTCCGACTTAATGTCACTCAGTATGACAATATTTAGGTCCACCCATGTTGCGGTAAATGGCATTGTTTTGTTATTAGCTGAGTCCAAACAAGTCACTTGAACCCCAGTGCAGCCAGGAACAATAGGGCCCACTGAGTTATGACTTTGCCATCAAGAACTGTATATTAATAACAACTTCATAGATGATCCTCCAAACCCCATACATTCCAGGAAGAAATCTTCCAATCTTACAAATAAAAAACCCTTGGATAATTTCCCATAGAAAGAAACATGATGATGAGATCTATACAAAAATATAGCATTCTTTAAAAAAAAAAAAACTGTTTCCAGATTGTGTTTAACCTTTCCAGTTACAGAATTATTTTTAATTCTGAAAATGCTCAGGGGTACTCTGAAGAAACTAGGTAAAAGAAAATAGAGATCAGCAAAGGCAGATTGGAAAAAAATTTCCTAAAGAAACCAGATAAAGATGAACAAACAAAACATAAAGTTAGTAGAAAGAAGGAAATTACAAAGATCAGAGCAGAAATAAATGAAATAGAGACTAAAGAAACAATGGAAAATATCAATGAAACTAAGAAGCTGGTTCTTTGAAAAGATAAACAAAACTGACAAACCTTGAGCCAGACTCATAGAGAAAAAAGAGAGAGTGCCCAAATCAATAAAATCAGTAATAAAAAGACAGAAATACAAAAGATCATGAGAGATTGCTATGAACAACTATATACCAATAAAATGAACAACATAAAAGAAAAGCACAAATCTTCCAGATGGAGCCAGGAAGAAATAGAAAACATGAACAGGCCAATTATCACAGTAAAACTGAATAAGTAAAAAAAAAAACTCCCCTGAAACAAAAGTCTAGAACCAGATGGTTTCACAGGTGAAAATTTTACCAAATATTTAGAGAAGAATTAACACCTATCCTTCTCAAACTATTTCCCAAAAAAATTGCAAAGTCAGGAACACTTCCAAATTCATTCCACCAGGTCAGTATCATCCTGATATCAAAACCACAAAAAATAAAATTACAGGCCTGTCACTGATGGACATAGATGAAAAAATCTTCAGCAAAATACTGGCAAACCAAATTAAAAAATACATTAGAAGGATCATACACCATGATCAAGTGGGATTTATCCCAGGGGTGAGGATGGTTCAATAGCTGCAAATCAATAAATGTGATACACATTAACAAACTGTAGAATAAAAAATCATGATCATCTCAAAAGATGAAGAAAAATCTTTTTGTAAAATTTAACATCTGTTGATGATTTTTTAAAAATTCCTCACAAAGTGGATATAGAGGGACCCTGACAATGTAAAGGCCATATATGATAAACCTATAGCTAATACTATACTTGATGGTGAAAAGCTAAAAGTATTTCCTCTAAGATCAGGAACAAGACATGGATGCCTTGCTCTTGTCACTTTAATTCAACATAGTATTGTAAGTTCTAGTCAGAGAATCAAGCAATCAGACCTAAAAAAAAATAAAAGGAATTCAATTTGGAAAGGAAGAAGTAAAATCGTCACTGTTTGCAAACAACATGACACTATACATAGAAAATCTTAAAGACACCACCAAAAAAACTACTAGAGATCATGAATGAATTCAGGATACAAAATCAGTACACAGACATCTGTCATAGTTTTATACACTAACAATGAACTATCAGAAAGAGAAATTGAGAAAACAATCCCATTTACCATCACATCAAAAAGAATAAAATATCTAGGAATAAATCTAAGGAGATAAAAGACCTATACTCAGAAAAATATTATGATATTAATAAAAGAAATTAAAGAAGACACAAAGAACTGGAAAGGTATTCCATGTTCATTGATTGGAAAAATTAATGTGGTTAAAATGACCATGCTACACAAGACAATCTACATATTTAATGCCTCTGTATCAAAATACGAATGTCATTTTTCACAGAACTAGAACAAATAATTCTAAAATTTATATGGAAACACAAAAGACCCAGAATAGCCAAAGCAATCTTTAGAAAGAAGAACAGAGTTGGAGGTATCATGTTCCTTGACTTCAGACTATGCTACAAAGCTACAGCAATCAAAACAGTGTATGGTTCTGGCACAAAAACAGACACATAGATCAATGGAGCAAAACAGAGAGCCCAGAAACAACGGGCAATTAACCTATGACAAAGGAGGCAGGAATATACCATGGGGAAAGACACTCTATTCAATAAATGGTGCTAGGAAAACTAGACATCTACTTATAAAAGAATACAATTAGAATATTTGCTCACACTGCATATAAAAATAACCTTAAAATGGGTTAAAGAACAAAATGTAATACTGGAAACCATAAAACTCCAAGAATAAAACATAGGCAGAACACTCTTTGATATAAATCATAGCAATATTTTTTGGATCTGTCTTCTAAGGCAAAAGAAACAAAAGCGAAAATAAACAAATGGGACCTAAATAAACTTAAAGATTTTTCTCACAGCATACTAAACCATTGACAAAATGAAAATACAGTCTTCTGAATGGGAGAAAATATTTACAAATGATATAACTCAAGAGGGGTTAATATCTAAAATAAACAGCTCACACAATTCAATATTAAAAAAAAAAACAAAAAAAACATGATTGAAAAAATGGGCCAAAGATCTAAACAGACATCTTGCCAAGAAGATATATGGATAATTAACAGGCACATAAAAAGATGCTCAACATCACCAATCATCAGAGAAATACGAATCAAAACCACAATGAGATATCACTTCACACCAGTCAGAATGTCCGTCATCAGAAAGACCACAAAGAACGAACGATGGAAAAGGAACAGAGAAAAAGGAGACCTCGACACTGTTGGGGGGAACGTAACTGGTGTATCCACTATGAAAAGCAGGATGGAAGTGCTTTAAAACACTAAAAATACAACTGGCATATAATCCGGCAATTATCTTGGGTATATATCCAAAGAAAATGAAAACACTAATTTTGTGAAGATACATGCAGCCCAATGTTTATTGCAACATACTATATATGAAATAGATAATTAACAAGAACTTACTATATAGCACAGGGCACTGGACTCAATACTCTGTAACAATCTATATGGGAAAAGAATCTGAAAAAGAATGAATATGTGTATATGTATAACTAAATCACTTTGCCGCACACCTAAAACTAACACAATATTGTCAATCAACTATTTGCTGTTGTTCAGTCACTAAGTTGTGTCCACACTCTGCAACTGCAGAGGTTTCCTTTTTCTCTGTTCCCATGAACTGCAGCATGCCAGACTTCCCTGTCCTTCACTATCTCCTGGAGTTCGCTCAAACTCATGTCCATTGAGTCAGTGATGCTATCCAATAATATAAAATAAGAATTAAATTTTCAAAAATTTGTATTCAACAAATCTAGATAAAATTCAGATATTCCAAAGAAAACTAGGCGGGGCGAGGAAAAAATTAGGTAGAAGAAAAGCGAGATCAGCAAAGCCAGACTGAAAAAAAAAAATTTCACTGAAACATCTGCCTAATTACAACATGCCAAAAACATTTCTGACAATGCTTCCAAACATGCCAGCATATCTGCCTGGCTTCCCCTAAGGGGTGCCTTCCCAGTGCCCATCCTCATGCTCATGGCCTTTGTCCTGTGACCTCTTGTCTCTCAGGCCGAGCTCCCCTGTACCTAGATCACTTGATCACCCAGAACCACCGGTGACACACAAATAAAGCATCATTCACACGGTCAGAACAACCACGCAAGGCCTTCCAGGGTGTTGGCAGGGGGCAGGAGATATACAAAAGGAATGAGAAAAGGTGGTGTCCTATTCTGTGAAGAATCAATTTTTAAAAGATATGGTATTTAAAAAAAAAAAAACCTTTCAACAATCCTCGCAACACCTTAAGGAAGGTGTGTCTCCTGAACACACCTTGTAATTCTATGTCTTCATGCCTTGGCTCATGCTCAGCACTCTGCCTTCAGCTCCTTTCATTTTCAGCCCCCAACTGTCTCAAGCTTATTCCTGAAGCACAAGCATCACTTCCTGCCGCTTTCCATGGCTCCCTAAAGCAGCATTCCCAACCCCCTCGCCAGACTTCCCAGCACTTACTACAAGTCACTACCACAGCATGGAAACCAGGGTGGGACCGTGTCACAGGGGCCATAAAGGTGGAATTGAATGGCAAAGACAGACGTATTCGGTATTTCTGCATTGATTTTTAAGGTGATTCAGACAAAAAAAAATACATTTTGTACACCAAATTCAAAATTCCGTGGATATTATTGTTTGTGTGTGTGGAGAAGGCAATGGCACCCCACTCCAGCACTCTTGCCTGGAAAATCCCATGGACGGAGGAGCCTGGTGGGCTGCCAGTCCATGGGGTCGCTAAGAGTTGGACACAACTGAGCGACTTCACGTTCACTTTTCAGTTTCACGCACTGGAGAAGGAAATGGCAACCCACTCCAGTGTTCTTGCCTGGAGAATCCCAGAGACCGGGGAGCCTGGTGGGCTGCCGTCTATGGGGTCACACAGAGTTGGACACAACTGAAATGACTTAGCAGCAGTAGCAGCAGTAAATCACTTCAGTTGTGTCCAACTCTTTGCAACCCTATGGACTGCAGCCTGCCAGCCTCCTCTGACCATGGGATTCTCCAGTCAAGAATACTGGAGTGGGTTGCCATTGCCTTCTCCAGGGGATCTTCCCAGCCCAGGAGTTGAACTCCCTCTCTGATGTCTCCTGCATTGGCAGGCGGGTTCTTTACCACTAGTGGTACCTGGGAAGCCCTACTAAACACTATTATTGTTTAGGAACAGGCTAAGTATGAGAGTAATGTGTATTTTTTAAATACTAAGAAATAACAGTCCAAGTGGACTCTACATGGATGTACAGTGACATGAACAAGTATCCATGAAGCAACACGATGGGACGTGTGTCTCTGGAGCTCCCTGTGGTGGCCGGGGTGTGCACAGGGCCTGACATGGGGCGGGTGCAGGAATCACATGCTGAATTGCTGGGAATGACGGGCTCCAGGACAAGGTGGCACTCTCTCGATGTTCACTACTACCTGCACCGGTGCTCCTTTATTTTACACCACCATCAGGTAACAGCAGCCTGCTCTTGCCTTTCAGATGACCCCCGTCATACTTGTTTTTTCCCCTTTATTTTCCAGGTAAAACAAAGTGTTGATATGCAAACGTCTTCACCTCTGGTCAGGTGCTTTCTGCACTCACCTCTAATGGGTCAAGTTCCTGGGCTGTGACTTTCACCACCCTCTACACTGTCAGAAGAAATCCTCCAGCACTGACAAGGCCCTGGCTTGGCTGCCTCTCTGTGTCAACCTCAGCAGTGTGTCCCTGGACCTGCCCATCGAGGGAACTCCAACTTACATTGTACACTCTGCCATCTTCCGTCGTGTAGATCCGTGGAAACAGGCCATCTGCATACCGGGAAGCCACAAGTCTCCCCAGAGACATCACATAATCTGCATGTGTATAAAGAAAAGCAGTCAAAATGGTACAATATCAACACTTATTTTTATTTCCAAATGCTTATCTCTGACATCAAATTATATCTGTGATGCTTATAATTCTGTTCTAGACAATGAAGTATTTCCAGGCACTATGATAAATGTGACTGCTATAACACCAAATGTATGAATGAATGGGAAGGACGAACAGTGTTTATTTCTTGGCCTGCTGGGTCTTTTGCCCAGAACGATTAAGGCAGAGGTCAAAAAGATGACACAGAAATTATGTTTAATTCCAGAAATCTTTTATTTGGGACTTGGACTTAGTTTTCAGAATTTTAAAAATAAAACCTAGGGGCTTCTCTGGCGGTTCAATGGTTAAGAATCTGCCTGCCAATGCAGGGGACACGGGTTCCATCCCTGCTCCTGGAGGATCCCACATGCCACGCAGCAACTAAGCCCATGCACCACAACTGTTGAGCCCACACGCCCTAGAGCCCATGTCCAGCAACAAAAGCCACTCAATGAGAAGTCTACACACCGCAGCTAGAGAGCAGCCCCCACTCACCACAACTAGAGAAAGACCACGTGCAGCAACGAAGCTCCAGCACAGCCAGAAAGTAAATTAAATGAATAACAATTTTAAATATTAAACTTAGATATTATCTACTGTTCCCTCAAGTAGGGGGTTGTGAATAAATGAGATGAAGCAAGAGTCAGAATACTCATACAGAATGTCAAAACCACTTTCTTCTCAGAGCATAAGCTCAGCTGTTCAACATCCACCCCGTAAACCCTCACTGAACACCCACTATGTGCTGACACAGTGTTTCCAGAATGGGAATACAATGCTTCCTGAAACACAGTCATTCCCTCACACGACTAAAAGAAAGTTTCATGGACTGGTTATGACTTGGCAAGGCAGAGATGAGGTAAGGCTTCAGGAACTGTTTTTATTGTGATGATTATTTTCTTCTTATTATAAATTATTAAGTCCCAAAAGTGGTGAAGAGAGTGGTGATGCTCTTGGATCCAACACTCCCTTTCCTCTGCCTTTCTAGGGAGGCAGGATCACAGCCTGCTTGGGAAAGCAGGAAGGGCAAGGCCACATTTTATAGACCAGGCTTGGTCCCAAATCACCAGCAATGATAAACTTTACAAGTCTTGAAGTTCAATGTCCATAATAGGAAAGAGCAAAGAATGGGTACTTGAATTCTGTCAGCAATATTCTCATTCAATAAATCTCTCAAACTCTAAAACCTTCATTTCCAAGATTTCAACATCGTGACTGACATTTATAGAGCAACTTCACATCACCAGCAGCATTCTCTCTTTACCTCAGGCATTCATCTGGAGTCAGGAGAGAGGGCTGTGTTTTTGAGAACTGAAGGAGATTAATTTATGTAAGCCTCCATCAGCTGTATAGCCAATTAAAATAAAAGGCATTGTGAATTCCTCATTCAATAATGGTGAAGTAGGTTTTATTGCTAACTCTTACACAGGAAAAAAACAAAAAACCTCTCGACAAAATATTTAAAAAGCTACTTGAAGGCACTAGAGAGCAATCAAGAACAGGCAGAAACTGGAGTGGCATTAATTCTTGAAAGAAGGAAATTGGTGAATTCTGCATTTATTTAACAGGGGAGACACTTTGAAGTTTGAGTCCGACCAAGTTAACTGCTTGCTAGGATAAGAATCAGATCTACACCCATCAAATGATAAGTGGATAAACAAACCGTGCAATATCCATACAATTCATCTCCTGACAGTAACTGACCATAAAACAAGTAGAGTTCTGGTATATGCTGCTGCTGCTGCTGCTGCTGCTGCTGCTAAGTCAATTCAGTCGTGTCTGACTCTGTGCGACCCCAGAGACGGCAGCCCACCAGGCTCCCCCGTCCCTGGGATTCTCCAGGCAAGAACACTAGAGTGGGTTGCTATTTCCTTCTCCAGTGCATGAAAGTGAAAAGTGAAAGTGAAGTCGTTCAGTCAAGTCTGACTCTTAGCGACCCCATGGACTGCAGCCTACCAGGCTCCTCCATCCATGGGATTTTCCAGGCAAGAGTACTGGAGTGGGGTGCCATTGCCTTCTCCCTCTGGTATATGCTACAACATACTAATAGACGGATCTTAAAAACATCATGTTAAATGAAAGATATCAGTCACAAAGAGGCTTCTTGGCAGAGGATGAGATGGTGGGATAGCATCACCAACTCAATGGACATGAATATGAGCAGACTCCCGGAGACAGTAAGGACAGGGGAGCCTGGCATGCTGCAGTTTATGGGCTCGCAAAGAGTCAGACACGACTTAGCAACTGAACAACAACAGAAACTGGTGGCTCAGTGGTAAAGGACCCGCCTGGCAACATAGGAGACTCGGGTTTGATCCGTGGGTCAGGACGATCCCCTGGAGAAGGCAATGGCACCCCACTCCAGTATTCTTGCCTGGGAAATCCCATGGACAGAGGAGCCTGGTGGGCTGCAGTTCATGGGGTTGCAAAAGAGTGGGACACAACTTAGCAACTAAACAACAATCAGCCAAAAAACATCTCATATTATATGACTCTATTTGTATGAAATGTGCAGAACAAGCAAATCTAGAGAGATAGAAAGTAGATTACTTTGGCCTGGGGCCTTATGGGCAGGGTGTATAGCTAAGAAGTACAAGGTTTATTTCTGAGGTGATGAAAATTTTCTTTAAGTTGACTGTGATAATAGTTGCACATTTCTGTGAATATACTAAAGAATATTGAATCATATATTTTAAATTGGTTAATGGTATAGAATGTGAATTACATCTCAATAAAGCTGTTATTTCTGAAAAAACAGATAAGAGAGGGACTTCCCTGGCAGTCCAGTGGTTAAGACTATGCATTTCCACTGCAGGCAGCACAGGTTTGATCCCTGACTGGGGAACTAGGATCCCACATGCCACATAGCATGATCAAAAATAATTTTTTTAAGTAGATATAAGAATACATCTGTGTTTTTTAAAATTAATTTTTATTGGAGTATAATTGCTTCACAATGTTGTGTTAGTTTCCACTGTACTGCAAAATGAATCAGCCATACCTGAACTAGTTGTTTCCTATTGGGATAAACATTAAAGAGATTTGCAAAAATGTAAAACTGTGCCACTCTTCCTACTAGCATTTTTATTTTAAAAAATTTACTTATTTTTCTTAAAAGTGTTATGCTAACATATAACAGGTTTGTGACTTTTAAATGAACAAATATTTTTAAAGGTTTTAGTTTTAACTTCCAATACAACAAATGTCAATGGATATAAAATGCATATATTCTAAGTATAAGAGATTAAATGAGTACATGATATGAACATGTATAGAGGAAATGTAATGAATAAAGAAGCATCAGGGTAAAAACATTTTCATTCCCTGGTGGTTCGGTGGCAAAGAATCCTCCTGCCAATGCAGAAGACATGGGTTCAATCCCTGGGTCAGGAAGATCCCCTGGAGAAAAGAAATGGCAATCCCCTCTAGTATTCTTGCCTAGAAAATCTCGATCCATGGGATGGCAAAAGACAGACATGACTGGGTGACATTCTAACGACAAAACAAAATAACAACAACTCTAATGACAGTGGTTTTCTCATCAGAAATCACGGAGGGGGCTTCCCTGGTGGCTCAGTGATAAAGAATCCACCTGCCAACACAGGAGGCCTGGGTTTGATCCTTAATCCGCGAAGATTCCACATACCTTGGAGGAACTAAGCCTATGGGTCACAACTACTGAGCCTGCACTCTAGAGCCTGGGGGCTGCAACCACTGAAGACGGCACGCCCTAAGCCAAAGCAACGAGAAGCCTGTACATCACGACTAGAGTGGCCCCCTGCTCTCCACAACTAGATAAAAGCCTGGGCAATGACAAAGACCCAGCACAGCCAAAGAAATCATGGAGGCCAAAAGGAAGCAGCTTCTTTGTTTCTTTGTTTTGGCTGTGCCTCTCAGTCCGTGGGATCTTAGTTCCCCAACCAGAGATCGAACCTGTGCCCGCTGCGGTGGAAGCGCAGAGTCTTAACCACTGGACTGCCAGGGAAGTACCCATACAGTCTCTCTTAAGTGCTAAAAGAAAAGAACTGTCAACACCAAATCTTATATCTGGTGAAATTACTCTTCAAGAATGAAGGAGAAATAAACATACTGTCAGACGAAGAAACTAAAAAAAATAAAAGTTCCCAGCAGAACTATTCTTATAGAATAAATAAAGTTCTACAAACAGGAAGGAGATGATAAAAGAAAGAACTCTGAAACATCAGGAAGGAAGAACACAGTAAGTATTGACACATATAAATATGCGTAAATAAGCAGACTCTTCTTGAATTTTCTAAATTGCTTGACAGTTGAATAAAAAACTAAAGTACAGCCTAATGTGATTCTCAATGTATGAAAAAATAAAGCATATTAAAAATGAGGAGATTAAAGGGACATAAAGGGAAATAGTGTCCATTCTTTATCCAAACTGGTAAAATGCTGATAACAGGAGACTTTGATATGTTACATATTTATAATGTAATACCTAGCACAACCACTAAAAGAGCTGCACGAAGAGATACACTCAAAAATATTACAGATAATTTTTTTTAAATTCTGAACAGTGTTTAAGAAACCCAGAGCTAGGCAAGAAAAATAAACAAATGGAAAACAGATAAAAAAAGAAAACAAAACAAAACAAAAAACAAAATAGCAAACTCTAACATACAAATAATTATACTAAATACAAATGGTATAGAGAAACAGTTAAAAGAGATTAGCAAAGAGGATTTAAAAACTGATTATATAATGTGTCTAAGAAATTTGCTTCAAATATACTGATATATAAGTTAAAGTAAAAGGACAAAAAAGATGTCATGTAAATATTAATAAAAACAGCAGGGTTGATTGTATTAACGTAAAAAAAGTAAACTACAGAGCAAAGAACATGACTAAGGGTAGAGAGGACATTATGTAATTATAAAAGTGGCAATTCTCCAGGAAGACTTTGAAATCCTAAGTGACATGATGAAACAAAATTTGAATAGTTTTATGTCTATTACAGAAATTGAATTTCTTATCAAACTTTTCTTACAAACTCCAGCCTCAGATAAATTTTACCAGTGAGTTCTATCAAACATTTGAAGATGAACTAGTACCAATCATATACAAACACCATCAGAACACAGAGGAGAGGGCAACACTTCCAAATCATTTTATGAGGCCAACATAATCCTGATACCAAAACCTAATAAGGACATTAAAAGAGAATTACAGAGTAACACCCCTCATGATCTTAAATGGAAAAATCCTTGACAAAATATGAAGAATTGTTATTTTGCTAATGTTAATGACTGAATTATAATTATTACCCTAATCCATAGCCTCCAAAAGGGGTTTGCACATGCCAGGGTGGGAGCAAGACATCTGCAGGGTGTGAGGGGTATAACTTATATTTAGGTTTTATTTCATCTTTAAAGAAGAAAGAATGAAATTAAGTATTACTAATATTTAATAGGTGGATTGAAGATTGTACATCTACATAATATACATATATTGGGGGTCCATGTGCAAACCTTTTTTACCCATAAGGATGTGAGATCAAAACAAACTCAGAGGAACATCCCTGGTGGTCCAGGGGCTAAAACTCTGTGATCCCAATGCAGGGGGCCCAGGTTCGATCCCTGGTCAGGGAGTTAGATCCTGCATGCTGCAACTCAAAGATCCTGCATGCTGTGACTATTAATAAGGCCTGGCACAGTCAAATAAAAAAATAAACCAACTCAGAGACCTGTGTTTTGAGGGGACTTCAGAACTGATGCCGCCTCCTCAAAGGCTAAAGGGCAGCATGCTGTTTGGGCTTTCCAGTCAGTGCTGCTTTGTATTAATACCTTCACAATGTGGGAATCCAATCTGCGATAAAATCTGTTTCAAGGTCAATTTGTTGCTCTTAAGCCCATGCAGTTGAAGCCATTCCTCAGATGAGATGAGACTCTGCTTGACTGAGTCTGTTCTAGTGTCGCTTAGTCCCTCTTGCTTCCGAGGCTGCTCCTCAGAGATGGTGGAAGATGAGCCTGGTACTTCCATCTCTGAATTAGGATCTAAGTCACAGGAACCTCCTGTAAGGGCAATTGTCAAAATCAGACTTCCTGAAAACTTAGAAACAAGCTAATATCAACTGAGAACTGGTTTAATATAAATGAGAGTACAATTACACTGAATGCTATTTAGCACAGGTAAAAATAATACAAATTGTATATTTGTTGGCAAAGAAGATACCTAAATATACGACTAAAAGGTATTCATAAAATTCAGTATCTATATTTGCATACCCCCACTCAGAAAAACATCGAGAAAGATATATGCCAATTTTACAGTAGTTTCCTCTGTGTGGTGAATACAAGGATTCACCATCCCATGTTTCATTCTCTGGGACTTTACTAGAAAGTTGTGGCTTTCTGGCTCAAGTAGCCAGAAAGTTTAAGAGATCAGCCCAACTTAAAGCAATATACAACACACTGAACTGATCCAGACCTGCCTAAACAAAGCTGGTGTACACATGGAGTGGGGAGACTGTAATGTGATCTTAGCTCACTCACCACTACTTCAGGCAGGGCCTGAAAATCTAAGGAAAGAGTAGAAAGCTCTGCTTCCCTTTGTATCTAGGAATGTGCAGTGCATGTAAATGGGTTCCCTGGAATGCAACATTTTCCAACAATGGAAAAACTCCCTTCTCCCATTTCTAAAATTCTCATCCTATTTCCAGAAAGTATCCCTGTTATGACAAGCAAGTTTAGTCAAACAGAAATCAATTGGACCCAAGCTAGGGAGGTTTTGTGAAAAGACGTTAGACATACTATTAGCAAACGTTTATTTAACTTTGTATATTTTCTCTGTAGTATACATTTTCCCTTACAGTAACCTAATGAGGTAGGTGGTACTACTATTCCCATCTTACAGATGAGGAAACCAACACAGAGGCGGTCTAACTAACTTGGCCAGTTCTCACAGCTGGTGGGGGTGGGGTGGGGGGAGGTATGTGGCTTAGATTCTAACCCGGGCCTTCCATTCCAGGGTCTATGTTCTGCGGACTTTACAATAAAAAATCCAACTGCATGCAGCAACTTTCATTTGTTGGCCAGGAACTGGGCTGAGCCTTTCAAAGACTATCTCACAAATTCTTCATAACGGTATCAGTTACCCACTGCTATCACCCTACTTACATTTGAGGAATTGGAACATGTTCAGGAGACACAGTCAGTAAAGCAGAAGCAGAAATCAAAGCCATTTCTTTACCACTCTGCCATGGTGATAAGTGACCTCTTCCCACCTGGTCCTATGCTACAAGGCTATAGACTCCATACAACAGGACTGCTGTCCAGGAGGGCTCCTGGGTCCTCACTGAAGACCGAGCACTGACCTTTATTCTCAGACCTCAGGCTCAGTAAGGGTTTTCCAGGTGGCACTAGTGTTAAAGAATCAGAGACACAGCTTCGATTCCTGGGTCAGGAAGACCCCCTGGATGAGGGCATGGCAACCCACTCCAGTATTCTTAGTTGGAGAATCCCCATGGACAGAGAAGCCTGGCAGGCTACAGTCCATGGGGTCACAAAGAGTTGGAAGTGATTAAGCACACATGCACAGGCTCAATAAGCTTTTTGACTTATTTTCAAATTTTCAAAGATGATGGTTTCTGGACTTCCCTGGTTGTCCAGTGGTTAAGAATTCGCCTGCCTATGCAGGGGTCATGGGTTCCATCCCTGGTCGAGGAAGATTCCACATGCTGCAGGGCAACTAAGCCCGTGCGCTGTAACTGAGCCTGAGCTCTGGAGCTGGTGCTCTGCAACAAGAGAAGTCATTGCAATTAGAAACCCACACTGCAATTAGAGAGTAGCCCCCACTTGTTACAACTCGAGAAAGCCTGCGAGCAGCAATGAAGACCCAGCACAGCTGAAAACTAACTAACTAAATAATAAAGATAATGATTTTCATTTTAAGGTTTATGTGAATTTGTACTGTCCCTATATGTTGAATTCCAAATTTCAAACAAATTCATATTTTTGGTGAAGATCTTCTTTCTACAAAGGCTCAATTTGATGAGAACGTTACAATAGTATTTGGAGAGCATCATGTAGGAGTTGGAAGATCATGGATGAAAACTCCTTATAGGTCCATTCTGCCATTTTAAGCAAGTGATTCCTCCTCTCTGCACTGTTTATACATCCTAACTCCCAGGGCCACCGCAAGGAACAAATGTGCCAATGCGTGGATGAGCACTTGATACATCAGAAAGAACTATGCACAAATAAATTCCTTAAAAGTCATTACTCTTCATACTATTTGTAACCTAATAAATGGACTTTTTAAGCTTTAAAAAAAGTTATTACCCTTTAGTAATTGTGCCTTGTTTCATACATCCACTTTTATCCAAACCTCCTTTTGGAAGTCCCAAAGTTCCCAGAGCTATGAAGTTTGGAATCCTCCTCCTCCTTTAGAATCACAGAATATGAAGACAGCAAGATGGGCAGGCTAATATGCTTCTGCTTTCTTTTTGAGATCTGTCCAACAAAGACTGCCAGCTGAAGGACTTTTAAATTTGGTCAATGGTTCCTATAGAAACTAGAAAAAGGAAGCTCAGAATATTTTTCACTATTTCATCATTTCCAGTTACTCTCTTTCCTGAACACACTCATCTACCTCCTGTAATCTTCTTCCTAAAGGGAGCTACATGCCTGAGGTTAAAAAAGGAGCACAGCTACACAAACTGCTCACTAAGGCTACTAAACTGGATTTTGGAAGCTTAAAGAAGATTTTAGAAGAGCCATAGCTTTTGCTTTTAAGCCAAATGGACATATTCTCAATTCCAAACAAAAGGCAACTGAATCCTTCAGCTAAGGTGTATGGCCCAGTCCCTTCTGCATTTGAAAGATTTTTATTTATCTTAAAAATATTAATTATTTATTTATTTGACTGCACTGGGTCTTAGTTGCCACCCGCCTAGTTGCAGCATATGGGATCTAGCTCCCTGACCAAGGATAGAATCCAGGCCCCTGCAATGGGAGCACAGAGTCCCAGCCACTGGACTACCAGGGAAGTCCCTCAAATGATCTTTTTAAATAATTTTTTTAAGTCTAGTAGGCTCTGTCAGATCAGAAAACCTATAGGAGTCCTCCTAATTCACATCTTGACTTTTCTGGCTTTTTAGCATGAGAATACCTGTATTGAGCTGAACCTATCCAGAGACAACAAGGAAGGAAGGAGAGAAAGGGCACCTCCAACAGAAGAGATCATTCTTCTCAAATGGGGTAAGAGGTACCCTGGAGAAGCCAGAAAGTTTCCAGAGCAAAGTTGCCAAGTGAACTGACAAAGCAATCCTTCCACACAGCCCACCTGTATTCCTACCTCTAAGCCGGTCTCAGGTCATTCTCCTGCGTGGAATCTCAGCCTTGAAGGCCCATTTCCAATCCCATCTCCTCCATTAAGCCTCTCCAGAGGCCTCATCAAACTCCTGCACCCTCCCCCTGTGAAAGCCCCAGTTTTTGCTTGGCTATTCCACCCATGTGGCCTTAGCCACTTCAAGTCTGTCCTCCCTAGATTGAAAATACATTCGATTACTACAGGGATAAACCACATGAATGTCCTCAGCACAGTGCCTTATATACAGCAGGTACTTTGTACAAGTATTGAGTTGAATTAAATTGATCACTCAGAATTACTGAGAATCCTGATTGTTCCAAAAAAGGCAAAGATTCGCAGTGCGGGAAATAGCTGTCTCTTTAAATAGACATTTTCCAGCTCTGACTATGTTATTATGATTAGTATTATAACTGAGTTTCTTTATCTGAGGTTATTACAATATACAGGAATCCAGAAGTTAGAAATAACAAATTGCAGTTGAGCACTTCCCTAAGTTTTAAAAGCTATCCAAGAGCCAAAGTTTTGGGAAATAGAAAAAGGTTTTCCTACATAGAAAGAGGAAGTATAAATGGAAAAAAGAAAAAAAAAAAAAAGAAGAAGAAGAAGTGAAAGTGTGAGCTGAAGGCAGCTGCAGGCAGGCAGAAGTTTGGGGAAAATATAGAAAGTTGTCTAAACTGGCACAATCCAAAGTCCCCAAGCAAGGTAACTAGGGGCTCCAGGTACGGCCACCCTGGAGCTGCTGGGTCTTTGGGTACCAGGCAGCAAGAGATGTCCCTTGGCCGCCCTGAGCTGAGTCCTACAGAAGGCCTCGTGCCTTAAGACAGCAGTCCTGTATGGTTAGAGGTTGAGTGGCAATGTTATTCCATTGTGTCTGACTGTGCAACCCCATGGACAGTGTAGCTTGCCAGGCTCCTTTGTCCATGGGATTCTCCAGGCAAGAATACTGGAGTGGGTAGCCATTTCCTTCTCCAGGGGATCTTCCCGACCCAGGTATGGAACCTAGATCTCCTACTTTGGCAGGCAGATTCTTTACTAGCTGAGTCACCTGGGAAGCCCTGGTCCCACCGTGGCGCCCACCAGTGGCTGAGCTGGTGGTATCGTGGGTGCCTGCCTCGCTTCCACTGCTCTTCTAGCAGAAAGGTGCACTCCAGAAAGCAGCCGGTCCAAACCAATATCAGGCCGCTCCTGCACTTTCGCCCTCCAGCCCTTGGCTGAGGGAGGTTTGCAGGCGGCAGAGACCACGGTGGCCACGTGGACACGGTGGACGTGCCCCATCAACCGGGATCACAGTCTAAGTTGGCCAGCGCCATGGGCCCAGCCGGCCGCCGACCCCACTAGCCAGCCCATGACTAACGAAGTGGCCCTGGAGCTACCCACTGCACCAAAACGGGGCTCCCTGTCCGCTTGTGCAGTGCGGGCGGCGGGAATAGGCCGGTCCGGTGGGATATGCGGGGCTGAGCCCAGAGAGCTGTCGGAGAGCCGGGCCTGCCTCAACGGAGCGCTCGGGCCCGCGCCAGGGAGGGAAGGGCCCTTCACATCTCGGGCTGGGGCTGAGGGGGCCACCACCACCACAGTGCATGACTTAATTATAATTTAATTCAGTCTAAATATCTGGCACGCTTCTACCTGCTTCACCTTATCAGTGTCGGCCTAGAGTACAGACAAAATTTTTCTAAGCTGGGTCTCCACCACAGAGGCGAGCTTTCCCCCCGGAATGAGGGGAGGTGCAAAGCGCTCTAAGGTAGGAGGGGTCGGGACGCGTTTCTGGCTGACCCTGGTATGAATTAGTTAAGTGACTCAGGGTAAGTTGCCGAGCTTTCCCCTAAGCGGGGGCCAGTCCAGCTCGTAAACTGTGGGATTCCAAGGCTTCCATCAGCAGCCTGCTGGGAACCTGGGCGCCTCAGGGGTTCTGACGTGAGGGGACAGCAGTCCGCACTTACGAGGCAACCTGTCAGGTGAAAGACCAGGCGGTTCCTGTCAGCAGCCACCTTCCCCTGCTTGGGGGGCCTTTCGGCCCGTGAGGACAGGCGAGGTATGCATCTCGATTGATAAAGAGCGACTCCAGCGGACGAAGTGTCCGAGCTTGGTGCGAAAGGATTCCAGCCGTTCTGTTTCTCTGTGACCCGAGGGCGACCTGTGGGGCACAGCGTCGCGGCGGTCGCTCGGACACCTCCAATCACGGCGCGGCTCCCCGGTCCGGCCCCGCCTACGGAGCACGTGCCCCCGCGGAGGCGGAGCCAGGGGCGGAGGGGCGGGGCTCCGAGGAGGCGCTGGGACTCGGTGCTTGGGCGCGGCTGGGTGTGCGGGCCCAGCTGAGACAGATGACCGGAAGAACTGTGAACTGTAGTCTTGCAAGTTTGTAATTTTGGAGAGGGGCGGGGGTGGGGCTGCAGTTACCAAAATTCCTCCTTTCTATTGCATGTGAGTATTCCTATAGGTATTACTTTGTCCATTTGGCTTTATTTTTAACCCTTATTTTCATTTGTAACAATGAGTAAGCAAAGAGCGCAAGACGTGATTTTTTTTTCAGTCACTCGGAAATAAAATTGTTTATGAAAAGCATCTTTAAATCCTTAATAAGATCCCACAGGCAAGTATTGTTTTACTGTGTTGAGATATTAAAATGTGTCTTAGATTTTAAAATTCAAGAAGTGACCAGATTATTTTTGGCTGTTTTTTGTTGTTGTTGTTGTTAAGTTTTTGGCTCAGAGATATAATAAAACATAGTTAATATTAGAACTGAATATTTCTGTCCCCAACAGAAAAGTCTACCTCATCTACAGGGGTTTATTTTTCCTATATTCTTTGAATGCCTTTATAACTATAAAAGTACTGAAAGGTTTGCTCTCATCATAAATCATTACACACAATTATTAGATTGTATACTACTGTCCCAAATGACACCTGCCATTTGCACCCCCAAAAAACAAACAAAAACTCAGCAGTACTGAAGATTCTGTTCAGAAGGCAAGTAGCACAGTGGCCATGCCCATGTTTGCCTATGCCACATTAAACCCTGCTGCCCACACCCTGCCAGGCTTGTATTCCTAGGTCACTGTGGGTGAGACAGAGAGTACAGCATCCACTCTACCAAACCCACTGCCTCATGCTGTCACACCGGGCACCCCACCTTCATCCCATGTCCTCTCCCTTCCCTGTGACACTCGCCTCTTAACATGCAAGTCACTGCAGGTGACTCTATGCTCTGTCAATTATGTGTATATGCCTGTAAGCATACATTCTGAGGAAACATTAATTATTAATTATTTAAAGTGTAGACAGAAAAGTGAGCAGAACTTGAAATCATTTTGAAATACTGCATTGCTGATAGGGACTTCAGTTCAGCCAGCTTTACGGGAATTCAACTTATTTTTGGTTGCTGAGTGGTGTGGAGTAAGAATATCTTTCGCAGAACTTCTCTGGTGCTCCGGAGAAGTTATTTGACCTTTGTACTATTTACTTTTCAAGTTGAATGGTTTTTCTTTTCTCTTAAACAAGCCTATCACTGGCACTACTAGGCTTAAGACTCTGCGCTTCCGATGGAGGGGGCACAGGTTCCATCCCTCAGGAAACTAGATCCCACGTATCAAAACTAAAGATCCTGCATGCCTCAACTAAGACCTGGTGCAGCCAAATAAATATTAAAACAAAACAAAACCTTTAGCACAGTTGCAATATGCCATTGGACTGAACCTTTACACTTTTGTTTTGAATTTTATACATATTTTGTATCTTACCTTCAACCTTAGTAATTGACATCTATCATTTCACTCCCATCCTTAAAGTAATATCTGTGTGTGTGTCTGTGTGTGCGTGTGTCTGTGTGTTCAGTTGTGTCCAATTCTTTGGAGTTCATGGGTTGTAGCTTGTGAAATTTCCAGGTGAAAATACAGGAGTGTGTTGCCATTTTCTACTCCAAGGAATCTTCGCCACCCAGCGATATAACCCTCCTCTTTTACATCTAATGCGTTGGCAGGCGGATTCTTTACCACTGCGCCATCTGGGAAGTAAAGTTTAACCTGAGTTTACCATTCAGGAACCATATACTTTCAACCTCTTTGCCCACAACTCAAACTCTCCAGCAGAGAGACAAATGTGGTTCCTGCCTCTGACCACAGATGCCTCTACTCCAACACCCGCTTTACCTGAATTACCACCACTTGGGGGCCACAGCCCCCAGAACCAACAGGGCCAGCTTAAGCCCCTATCTCTACTCGGCCCTCAGGACACTCCAGCCCCAATCATTTCTTTCCACCTGTCCAGATTTAGAGCACCAGTTGTCAGTACCACACTTGGCACCATGTCCAAGTGTGACAACCCTTTACGTTGTTATTTGACCTTTGTACTGTTTATTTTTCAAGTTGAATGTTTTTTCTTTTTTCTTAAACAAGACTATCACTGGCACTACTGGTCTTATGATCATGATTAGAATCTTGGTAGGTGAGGGGCAGGGAGGGTGATAAATGAAACAAGAGGAAGAAAAGCAATTTTCCTGAGCTCACCACAAAACCTGGAACCAGAGAAAAAGTAAAATGTTAATCCAAGGGAATTGTATATATACGTGAGGATGAGTCAGAGAGAATGATCACAGAAGCACTCCTGAAGAGGAAGGAGGCAATGGGGAGTGAAGCAACTGCATCAGGCAGCAGTTGCTCTTAAACCTTGGATGGTGCTGTTGGTCTAGGGAGTTTGGCTGCCATGGGCTGCTTGAGACATCAGGGCAGGCAAAGTCCAAAGAGACATTTGTACATAGCGTGATATTCTTCAGTTCACTGTTCTTTGTGTGGGGAGTGAATGCAGGTCTGCAGCCCTCAGTCTAACATCTTTCATGAGGAACAGAGATTTTAAGCATAACTGTCAAAGCCCTTTGACAATTGCTAGGCTGAGAGCCAAAGAATTGATGCTTTTGAACTGTGGTGTTGGAGAAGACTCTTCAGAGTCCCTGAGACTGCAAGGAGATCAAACCAGTCAGTCCTAAAGGAAATCAACCCTGAATATTCATTGGAAGGACTGATGCTGAAGCTGAAGCTCCAATACTTCGGCCACCTGATATGAAGCACCAACTCATTGGAGAAGACCCTGATGCTGGGAAATATCAAAGGTGGGAGGAGAAGGGGACGACAGAGGATGAGATGGTTGGATGGCATCACTGACTCAGTGGACATGAGTCTGAGCAAACTCTGGGAGATAGTGTAGAACAGGGAAGCCTGGCGTACTGGAGTCCATGGGGTCACAAAAAGTCAGACACAACTTAGCAACTGAACAACAATGTTCAGTGTTAATCAACATTTAAAAATAATAGCTAGAATTTCTTGAAATCCAAGCAATGCTCTAAGCACTATTAATATGTCACTTCATTCAGTACTTACAAAGGCTCCAGGAGGAAGATACCATGATTATCCCCATTTGACAGACAAGTAAACTGAGACATAAGCCCAAGCAGCTTCTCCAAATTCCTCAGCAAGTAAATAGTGGCCCAAGAATTTGAACCCAGGCAATCTGCTTCAACGCCCCACCCTCTTAATTATGTGGTGTGAGGATCAGTTATTGGCTTTAGTTTTCTCCATAAGAAATGTTCTTTCGTCTTGGTTGTACAGTGTTCATTTAGAACTGGATATTAGTGCCACAGTGAAAACCTCACTGGACTTGAATGGGCTTTTAACAGAACACATTTCAGTTTTAAATGGAATGAAACACATCCATTTTCTAATCACCCCTCCTTCCCACACTTCCTATTAATCAACCCCTTTGCAATGCAGTGTTGCTTTTCAATAAACTAGATGCCTTTAAGTCTACAGTCATATCCCAATTGCTGAATTAAGACTTAGATAAATATTTTATCTAAACAAGAAGTCCCAAACACCTGAACATTTTAAATCACTCTTCAAAATAGATACTTATACCAAAAACTGGCAAAACCAACACTCCTGGAATGAGACTTTGATCATATGCAAAAATCTTCAGGAATGGGTCTGAATATTGCCTTGGCTGGGACATGCTCTTCTCGTGGTTCCTAAGGATCAGAGTAGACACAGTGAACAATGGCAACAGGAAATAAGACATTTCCTCATTTAAGGGAGTGGCTTAGTAGTAAAGAATCTGCCTGCCAAGCAGGGGAGGTGGGTTTGATCCTTGGGTCAGGAAGATGCTCTGGAGAAGGAAATGGCAACCTACTCCAGTATTCTTGCCCGGGAAATCCCACAAACAGAGGAACCTGGCAGGCTACAGTCCATGGGGTTACAAAAGAGCTGGACACGATTTAGCAACTAAACACTGCATGAACCCAAGGCAGGGTGAACTACAGGGCACAGGACTCGGGCACAGGTCTAGGGTCTCTCCTTCAAAGCTCAGGTCTCTCCTCCAGATCCTTGCCAAGCCTGGAGGGGCAAACGTGTGACACTGCTAATGTGGGAGGAAGAGAGAAGAGTGTTTGCCCACCAGAAGATGTAAGTTCTGGTTTGGCTGCCCTCTTGTCCCTTTTGTGAAACAGCTAAGTGCCAGAGGGAGAAACACACCTGATGGACATAAACTTAGCCCCATCAGCATCCTGAAGTCTGATCCGATTAGGCCAGTACTCACACTTCCCGAGGAGTGAAGGGAAGAGACGAAAGAGAGGAAGAGGATAACATTAGGCCACTTGGAGCATTCTCACTGATGAATCTAATTGTAAAATTCCCAGGTAAAATAGCAGCAAATGAATTTAATAGAATATTTTTAAATCATTTTTTAATTGTAAACATATATACCTTTCTACCTAGCCATTCCACTTTTTGATGTCCTTGAGAATATATAAAAGTGTTTTTATCATAGCAAAATAATAGAAATCTAAGTGTCCATGAGTGAAGGAGTAGTAGAAATTATGATGGGCTTCCCAGGTGATGCTAGTGGTAAAGAACCTGTCTGCCAATGCAGAAGATGCAGGAGACACAGATTCGATCCCTGGGTTGGGACGATCCCCTGAGCAGGAAATGGCAACCCACTTCAGTATTCTTCCCTGGAGAATTCCATGGAGAGAGGAGCCTGGCAGGCTATAGTCCATGGGGTTGCAAAGAATTAGACACGATTGAAGCGACTTAGCACGTACACTCACTCCAGTACTCTTGCCTGGAAAATCCCATGGACGAAGGAGCCTGGTAGGCTGCAGTCCATGGGGTCGCAAAGAGTCGGACAAGACTCAGCGACTTCACTTTCACTTTTCACTTTCATGCGTTGGAGAAGGAAATGGCAACCCACTCCAGTGTTCTTGCCTGGAGAATCCCAGGGACGGGGGAGCCTGGTGGGCTGCCGTCTCTGGGGTCGCACAGAGTCGGACACGACTGAAGCGACTTAGCAGCAGCAGCAGCAGCACGCACACAATGCAGAAATTATGGTATATTCTCATGGTAATATGATAGCATTACAAAGTTTATTTGTAATAATGCAGAACAGTTTCCAAGGTATGTTACTGATTTACCTTTTAAACAAGTTGCAAAACAAATGCAAACATTTTATGTACATGCACACACACAATTATACTGATGTAGTCGTGTTTGCATCCACTCACAGCCCACTGGCCAGAGCAAGTCACATGGCCCCACCTCATCGGTAGGAGATGAGGAACTATGGGGACCCCAGGCTAACCAGTGGGCAGTAGGAATTTCTCTCTGCCATATAAACCAAGGCTTGGGCTTTTGGAGAATAAAGAGTTGCAGGCTGTGGTTTGGGCTTCCCAAGTGGTGCTAGTGGTAAACAACCCACCTACCAATGCAAGTACAAAAAGGAAGTTTTGAAGGTACAGGAATCAGAGGTAATGGGTCAAGGGGCCCAGGCACTGATTAAACACACCCACTAGCCGTGTGACCTTAGTCAGGTTAATTATACTCTTTGATCATTTTTCTCAGGGGTCATAAAACATTCATGCCTTCATACCCCCTGGAATGTTTTAATGTGCAAATGTGAAAGAAAACAAACTACCCTTCTCAAATACCATACATCAAATAACATTGTGTATCTGAACTTGAATTCCTAGGGCAGGAGTCAGATGAACATGTGTGCGCGTGAATGGGCCTTTAATGGCAGCTCATTCAAGAGAACTCATTCAAGAAACTCATTTCAAGAAAGGGAGTTTCACAGGGAGGAGAAGGAGGCAGGAGCCTTCTTTCTGGGCCCAGACCAATGAGTGTGGCTGCAGAGGAGGAGAGAGAAAACTGTGAATAATGCATAAGCTTGTATTCGATACAGAGAGCCCTGAATGACTGACCCAGAGCGCAAAGCACGGGGAAATACACATGGAAGGAAATTAGCACCTGGAGGAAAG
This sequence comes from Bos indicus, assembly GCF_029378745.1. Classification (NCBI taxonomy): domain Eukaryota; kingdom Metazoa; phylum Chordata; class Mammalia; order Artiodactyla; family Bovidae; genus Bos; species Bos indicus. The sequence goes on along the minus strand of NC_091770.1, from coordinate 3,330,596 downwards.
GGGATGAAGAGAGGTGATAAAGAAATTCGGGGAACTCTCCTGGTGCTCCAGTGGTTAAGACTCAAAGCTCCCAAAGCAAGGGGTCCAGGTTCAATCCCTGGTCAAGGAACTAGATCCCATATGCCACAGCCAAAGATCCTACATGCCACAATGAAGATGGAAAATCCCAAGTCCCGCAACCAAGAACTGCCATAGCCAAGTAAATAAATATTTAAATAAGAAAGAAATTTGGGGAAGGGTCTGGTCAGTCTGGGTTTCCTGTGGGTGTCTGTCAAGCTGATCCAACATAGACACAGAAGGATCCTGGCTTTGAACCAGAGGATGGAATGCAAATAGACTAAAGGAAGCCCCCAGCCTGACAAATAGGGTGAAGATAGCCAAATGGATGAATGCCGGCAGTGGGGGCCCAATGGAGCCAACTCTGCAGGGGCTGCACCGGACACCAGACTCCCCGAGAAGCTCAGAATCCCTCTCACTGTGGCCAGGTCTCCCTTGGATGTAGCCAAGATGTTGGTTCAGTGGGCAAAAGGGGAAGCGAGCAGCCATGCTTGAGGCCCATTCGTTGAAGAAATCTGGGATTCTCCAGGCAAGAATACTGGAGTGGGTTGGCACGCTCTCCTCCAGCGGATCTTCCCGGCCCGGGGGTCTAACTCATGTCTGTTATATCTACCTGCATTGGCAGGCAGGTTCTTTACCACTAGCACCACCTGGGAAGCTTTGAACTCTTAAATCAACAGAAATTATGAGAGGCCGGTAGTCAGACAAGGCTCTCTTGGGACTCGTGCAACAGGAAGGAGAGAAAACAAATAACATGTGTCCTTACTAGCTCCTCCAGGGGTGGGGTGGGGGGGTAGTGAGCTGGCTCCTTAAATGCTCTGAGCGTGGAAGGGTGGGAGCGAATCTGTGGATCCTACTGGAGGGGTGGCTTATGTGGTCTGTGCGCCCCCTTGGTGGTTCTGTGTGCAGGGATCCTGGGCAGGGGGATTCTGCTTTTGCTCCCAGCTCCTCAGAAGCTGCAGTTAGTTTGTTGACTTTTTGTATCTTGTACATAATTTGCACCAACTGCTCATGCCTGCAGTTGTTTTAAGTCCCTTATAGTTTGAATCTACTGCTGGAAGAGATATTTGTCCAGGTGCAAGCACTGCAGCAAAGGGTTCCAGGTCCCAGCCCATCTCAAAAAAAAAGTTCTAATTTCTGTGAAATTTTGGATGAATGCTTTGGAAGTCCTAGATAAAGGTGAGTCACTAAATAACATTGCTATGGAATTAGAAATGGGTTAAACCCACCCTGGGGGCACATAACGAGGGGAAGGGACAACAGTTATGCAAATCTAGAAGTATTCAGCTTGTTGATCTTTAAGCTCTATTTCCACATTACAGAGAGTGAAACTAAATTGTTGTTGTCCGTGACATTTTATGAGTGTGATTTTTGAAAAAAATAAAAAGGAGAGAAGCAGCTCTCAGCAGTGGAGAAATAGTCAAAGGAAATAGCCTTGACCTAAAAGAAGATAAAATCATGACTCTCATTCAGGTATAAAAATGAATGCATATTAAGATTATATTAATGCGTCAAAGGGAAGAACCAGGCAGATTAGTGCTTCATAGTAAAGTTTTTAAAAATTATATGGAGTAATTTTGAATTGACTATGTAAATAGACACAGACTGGCGTTTCCACAGGGAACAGGAAGCTGACTTTACCAAATAGAACAGAATTTGCATGTCTGTCAGTTACACTACCTATCTGATCATTTTCCATTGAGGTACAAAATTTTTTTTCTACAACACTATACCAAAAGATTGATGTTCTATCTTTACATGAGCCAAATTAAAAATGAGGTATCTCAGGGGACTTCCCCAATGCAGGCAGCATGGGTTTGATCCCTGGTCGGAGAACTAAGATGCCACATGCTGCACAATTCGGCCAAACAAACAAATGAGGTACCTAAGATTTGTGTATCATTGTTTTATAGTTCCAAGATTTTTCAGTGAACTGGTTAATAATTAGCCCCAATCTCTTGAAAAGGAGAGTCTCAGGTATAGTAGATTTTCTTTCACTAGATGAAAGGACTTAAAGAAAAGCTTCAATATTTCCTAGTTTAAAAAAATGCAGAAATTATCTTTTCCAAATGTTGCAACCTAACAAATGAACTTTATAGTAAGCACTGGGAGAAACTGGGTGAAAGGTACTAAGGACTCCTCTGTACTTTTTTGGAACTTTCTGTGAATCTATAATTATTTCCCCCCAAAAAAGTTAAAAAGCAAAAGACCATTCAAGTACGGGCTTCCCAGGTGGCTCAATAGTAAAGAATCTGACTGCCAGTGCAGGAGATGCAAGAGACGCTTGTTCTATCCTTGGGTTGAGGAAATCCCCTGGAGTAGGAAATGGCAACCCACTCCAGTACTCTTGCCTGGAGAATTCCATGGACAGAGGAGCCTAGCGGGCTACAGTCCATGGGGTTGCAAATAGTTGAACGTGATTGAGCAACTCAGTGTGCACACACACACAGACACGTTCAAGTACAGCACCAAAAAAGACCCCTCTCCCCCAAAGATTGCAGCTTCTCTTTCTGGTAGAATGATGGAAAACTCTTTTGGCCACAGAGAGCAAGGAACAAGGGCGGCCTGCTCTGTGTATTCAAGATGAGGAATTACGTGAACCGCATTTCTCTGCCCAAAGAACGCTTGGTTATTACAAAGTCAAAGAAGCCTGAGCAGGGTGAAGTGTGGAGAACTTAAACCTGGCAGTAGCAGATCTTATTAGGAGACAGGATTCATTCATTTTCTTAGGTTTAAGGACTTCTGGTTCTTACGCTGTCAGATGTCAAAAAGAATAGTGAGAACAGCACCAATGTCAATGTCAATTTCCTGGCTTTGATACAGTTATGCAAGATATCCACACTGGAAGGCAAGGGAAAGGCTACAGGGAATTCTCAGCACTACTTTTACAACTTCCTGTGAGTCTATATAATTATTTAAAAAGAAAAGTTAAAGAATGGTGGCATATATTTCAAAATTGATGGAGCTGACTGTATGAACTTGCACTGACAGAGGCAGGACTGTAATTTCCCTGTTGTGTGGGATCTATTGTAAGTCAGATCACATTTGGGGTAACCATGCGCCAAGTTCAGGTTAGAAGTGTCATTCTGGTATTCCTAGAGCTTTCTCTATCAGTATCTTAAGGTTCATCATTAAAAAGTTAAGAAGTGGAGATATTTTTTTTTAATATCTTCAGAGAAAGACAGACCGAAGAAAGAACTTCCTTCTGCTCAGAATGGTCAAACATCTAGTTGCTAGAGAAGAAGAAGAAAAAAAGGCTCTGATTGTTTCTCTTCTCTCTCTGTAAATATTTTCAAAGATTTGCAAGGGATTTCTTTTCACATGCTCAAAGGTAAACCTAGACGTGGGTCCAACTGTGCCTATTTCCCTTGAGAAAAGCTTGGCATTGGGTGCCCAGTGCCTTTGTCTTTGACACTGTTGTTATCACTGGGCACTCAGCGTTCCTGGTCTTCGTGGATGTTTTTTATGGTCAGGGAAGGGCTTTGTCAGTACAAGGGTGGGCAGTCTCTGGACATTCTTTTTAACTTGCAATGTTAACCTTTGGCTGAATAACCAGTGGAACTTCCGTGACACCCTCTTCTATCTGTCCTCCTCCTTTCCTTGTCTGTCCTTTGTCCTGGAAGCATCCCATTTTTGTTCCCAGTGTGGAAACTCATAGTGAGGGATGGGGAAGGTTTCTTTGCAGACTGAACTAACTGAAAAGGGTCTGTTGTCTGACTTAGAAAAGTAAACAAGACCACCATTGTCTACTAACCATCTTCTTTTAAAACAAGAGCTTTCCTGAGGAACAGGGTATTGTTTTGAGAAAGTAGCTTTTTGTAAAATGTGAAATGGCATTGTCTTATAGTCACTTGTGAGGAGTGTTTTGTGTAATGTTTTCAGCTGGTGTGGGTGCCTTGCTGTTGTCATTGGTTAGTTGCTAACTCGTGTCTGACTCTCTGTGACCCCATGGACTATAGCCCACCAGGCTCCTCTGTCCATGGAATTTTCCAGGCAAGAATACTGGAGTGGGTTGCTATTTCCTACTCCAGGGGATCTTCCCAATCCAGGGGTTGAACCAGCGTCTCTTGCATTGGAAAGTGGAAGAGATCAAACCGAGGCCCCCTCCATTGGGAGCGCGAAATCTTAGCCACTCCACCACCAGGAAGTACCACAGTTCTTCTTCATTTTTTTTTTGGAGAAAATAGAAAGCCAGCAGAGGGGAAGAACACAATAAGCTTATGTCTCAAGACCTGTGTCCCCATTCCATGAGGAATCTGGGGTATTATATAAGATGAGGGCTCCCAGTCAGGAGTAGGTGAAGAGGAATGTAAGGATCTTGTATTCTTTCTGTTGCATTGTTTCAAAAACAGTCATAGGCTGGGATCAGGTAGCCCAGGAATTGGGTCTGGCAGCCCTATAGCCCGGGACTTGGGTCCATTGTCTTTTGTGTATTGTACTGTGGCCTTCTTTCAGCTAATGTTTGGAAATGCCCTGGAGGGTTGAAAATGTGCTGAACCATTTTGACTTCTTCAGTGAAGTCAGATTCAACACCTAAGGATTTTCCTGTACCTCCCAGCCTTATGCTTCTGTGGTTGGGGGAAGGTTGGCCTGCTAGTGCCAGAGGGTCTCCCGTGGAGGCGTGGGTCAGCAGTGGCCAACCCTAGGGATGAGGGTACCGCCAGCAGCAGTCCTGGAAGGTGCCCCCTGATGTAAACCCCCACAATTCTTTTTATGCAAGAAAATAAATCTTCGGTGTGTCTTTAACAGGATTTGTAGTCATAGATGAAAGAATGTCTTCCAGTTTTCCAAAAAGCAACCTATATGAGACATCAGAAAACTAATCTTTTCTGATGTTTCATTTCACTTAGATGAATCTTTTTTGAGGTTTAATTTCACTTCAAATTGCATTTTTGTTGCCAATTTGGATCTTTAATAGTTAAATTCATGCAGCCAGTCACTGTGCTGTAGGCAGATAACTAATCAAGACAAGCACAGTTTTCCCTTAGGGAACTTGCGCCTAAATTTCCAAGCGCTCAATAAAGACTAAATATATATCAAGTGAAGGTTTATAATGGTGCAAAATTATAATCAACTTGATTTTCAAACAAGAGGTCTTGGTAAATAAATCATAGTATACACAAACAAGCCATTGAAAACAGTGTGTAGAAGGCATATTTAATGACTTGGAAAGGGTGAAACACGATTTTTAAGTGAAAACAAAAAGATCTCAATGTAAAATACTATGATATCACCTGAAAGTACAAGGAAGTATAAATCATTGTGGATCAGCAGAGGTTATCTCCAAACGGTATGATGAGGGGCAATTTTCATTTTTTTTCCTTTTTATAGTTTCTAGATTTTCTATAATAAATCTGTATTACTTTAGAATTTGAAAAACTAATGACCATTTCCCCCTTAATTGAAAGGAAATACATTCCTGATGTTCTCTACAATATGAAAATATGAAGCTAGTAAATTATTTTCTTTAAAAATATATATTTGGGGACTTCCCCACTGGTGGTCCAGTGGTTAAGACTTCGCCTTCCAATGCAGGGGGTACAGGTTCAATCCCTGGTTGGGGGGCTAAGATCCCACGTGCCTCAAGGCCAAAAAAACAAAACAAAAAACAGAAGCAATCATGTATCAAATTCAATAGGACTTTAAAAAAATCTTTAAAATAATAATATATATGATGGCTTATCTGTGCACAAATTATCTCTGGAAGGAGACCAAGACTGCAATATTGGTTGCCTCCAGGAAGAGGAAATGAGAGGTTAGGGACACCAGTGGAAAGAAGATATTTCACTAAATATTGTTTTATGTATTCTGAATGTTATAGTGTATAAATATATAATTTATTCAGAAATGAAAGTTTGAAATTTAAGAATTTAATCATATTAGCTTAAAGCAATCTTTAGAAACCTTAATCAAGTCCTTACATTAATGTCATTGGCAATGCCCGGGATCACAACCAATATACCAAGGACTTTTCCCGACTCACTTACTACAGAGTAACTCATAAGAGCATTGTGCATTCCTAAAACACAGTCATGGCTACTCTTCCCAGGAACCTGATTGCTGTGGGTAGAATATTAAACCTAATATGATCTAATGTGGTCTGAGGGCTACAGCTGCCAAAGCAACCTGTCAGTTAATTCTGCTTACTGCACACTTGGTGATTCACTGGGTAGAGAGAAAGGGTGAAGGAAAGTCATGGATTTAATTAACTGGGTAAAATATGTTGACCTCAATGATCAAAATGGAGAGTAGCCCTTAGTAGCATCATTACTTTGATGGCCATACCAGATCTTCCTGTGTGTGATGTTTCTCCATCAGTCCTGGGATGCCCTGAGCCCCCTTTCATGGACCGCTCTTTGGGACACATGTCACTGCAGGGTTGGCTTCTGTTCTGTACTGTTTGCCTAAAGCTCCGTTCAGCTGCCCCTCCCATGAAGCTCCTTCTCATTGCTCTGCTCCTGGGCCTTTCAGGCCACTTGACACTCATGTTGCACCCTGCAGTCTCAAATGAACTGATTGCTAGTGTCCTCTCCCCAGCCACCTCATCTTTCCCTTTTGAACACAGCCCTTAGCCATGTCTAAACATGAAAGAAACCAGTTAGTTTTTTAAATGCATCAGAGAATAGCCAATAACAATGTTTCTCAAACTGGACTCTCAACCCTATATTCCTGAAATTTGTTTTTGGATGTCTGTAAATGTTCTGTGGACATGTATTAATGTTGTTTTCATTTCCATTATTCATCTTTAAAAATACATAGCTATTTCTTGATGAATTCGTATATCTTTGAATGATGTCCTGTCAATCAGTGGGATTTGAAGTGACCATGTTTACCTGTGCTTATTGATGTGTTGCTGTAGCAATAAATGCCTCAAATAAGAAGACAAGAACTGGGAGAATAGCATAATTATGAAATGATGCATTCTGCCCAGTAAAGGCCAAATGATTGTCAAAGTTACCTCTATGCAAATAACTTTCACTGTGGTTTGATAGAGACCAGTGATGGGGAAAGAGAGCCTTCGTGTTGAATCCAGTAGTGAACACTGTACAGGGAACAGGCAAGCCGTAACCTCACTCACAAGAGCACCATATCCTAAGAGATATCAACTTGAATTATACTGGGTTTGGTCCCTTTTTCATGTTTATTTTATAAATTTCTTTTGGTTTCACAATTGTATGTGTGCCATAAGCCCAAGGATTGTTGTTGTTGTTGTTTAGTCACGAAGTTATGTCTGACTCTTTGCGACCCCTTGGACTATAGCCCGCCAGGCTCCTCTGTCCATGGGATTTCCCAGGCAAGAATACTGGGGTGGATTAATTTGTATTGTAAGGCAATAGTGGCTGTTTTCTTTTCTTTCAAGTGAGTCCACATGTTCCTCAAGAAACTCTGGCTGTTGAGAGTCTGTCTTTGGAATGTCCCAGAGGCTAAGACTTTGCATTTCCAATGTAGGGGGCCCGATTTCGATCCCTGATCAGGGAATTAGATCCCACATGCTGCAACTAGACCGAGTACTGCCAGATAAATAAATACACAAATATTTAAGAGTCTGTCTTTGACAGAAAACAAACTTATGGTTACCAAAGGGGGAAGTTGGGGAAATGGGATGAAGGATAAATTAGGAGTTTGGTATTAACAGATACACACTAATATTAATATGTATAAAACAGGGAAACAACAAGGGCCTGCTTGAAACCAATTGATGTCGTTTCAAGGGGGCGTCTGAAGGGCTCTGGTACCATAGTCCTTTATGTCTCGTCGCAGAGAAGAATTCCAGGAGAGCAAGGTGATGGATAAGCAGTGATTGCTTAGAATATAATGCTTGTGAGGCTTATAAGTGGGCGAGAAATGCTGTGCCCCAAGAACTTACTGGGCTACAGTTTCATAATCAAAGGAAAAAGTGTGGAGGGGGAGAAGAACTTCATTGTCTTTCTTGACTAGACATCATGTTTTTATCATCAATTCTTCCTCCAGGTTGAGCAGGGGAGTTTTCTTATCCCCACGTGGTCAAGCTAGGTCTACAAACTATGGTTTTTCCTGTGTGCAGAGAGAATGTCCTAGGGATCATTAACTTACTGAGCTCACTGGCCGTTATGTGGGTCTTGGGCCACCATGGTTTTATTGTTTGGGGGCATGTCCCATGCTTCTATTGCACGATTTTGTTGCTAAGCAAGCCGCTTGGTTTTGTGATTAAGCAAACCTGCTTTCTTGAGTAATCATTAACTTACAAGAGTGTCCCATATTTTTCTAGTTATCAACTAATAAGTCATTTATTTTGTCCCTTCGTTTTGTCCCTATCATACTATATATAGCACAGGGTGCTATATTCAATATCTTGTAATAACCTATAAAGAAAAAGAAGCTGGAAAAGAATAGATATAAATATATAACATTATATAACCGAATATGTAACTGAATCACTTTGCTATACATCTGAAACTAACACAACATTGTAGTTCAGCTATACTTTAGGTTTTTTTAGAGTCTGTCTCCAGACTTGTCTACCATATGCACTGATGTTCTAAAAGTTAGTGACTGTATTTGGTTGGTTTCCTTTCTATATCACCTACTATGGTAGCTAGCAATGTCTATAATCATTATAGACATTATGACAGACAGTAAGTGTTACGTTAGTATTGCCCTTTTACAGTATTTCAGACACCGTGGCAAGTTTCACGTTGGTGTTTTTCAGTGAACCTATCTTCAAGTCCCACATCATCAAAACTATTCCAGAGCATCATTATCCTTTATAAAATCTCTTGTCTTGGTTGGAAAAATCTTAACTGGTATCTTGGCCCTTGGTGATAATTATTCCAATAAATACTCTCTGAGAGAAAATTTTATGGTGCATGCTTTTTATAAATATATGTGTAGGCAGATGGGTCCCTCATCCCCTATTCTCAGCACACACATTATCTCGCTAAGGGCCTCGAGACATCCATTGTCTGATGCCTACCAGCATGTGGTACCAAGCCTGGTGGACCCACCAGACGAAACCAAAGAAAATCAAATAATGAGTGAAGGAGGAGGAATAGCCCAAGAAACCCCCCAAACAGATCTACCTACCAGTTCACGTTCCTTTAGTAGGTTAATTATATTTCCTCACTTTTGCAGCTAAAGAAAGAATTCTCAATTTTGACAAGAATTTGATGAATTTACTCGTATATGGTAGTTCAGAATATGTCTTCTTAAATGTTCTACTGCTCAAAGCAGGTATGGTCAAAATGGCATTCCTTTGTACTCATCAATTTTCAGCTCCTCATTAATTTTGTCATCATTATTCTTGATGATATGATCTTCACTATTACATGGATATGAACCACTTGCTCATGTGTTCTAAGCTCAAAACACAACAGAACAACCTACTTCTTTACTCTTTTTCTCAAGACAAGAAGGAGTTGGCAGTTTCAGTCTCCTGAAACTGAGATCCAGTACTGTTCAGAGTAAACCCAAGGAAAGGGGAAGTGAAATGAACGCTCTTTGTGGCCAAAAGAACTTACTAACATTTGCTCTCATCACTAAAATCTTAGTGAACATAAGTGAGTTCCCAAAATTTCCCTGTTCAGGCGATCTGGCCCACTCCTCTATGCTTCTCTCTCTCCATCCAAAAAGCTGTCATACTCAAGAAAGCTACAACCGTTATCATTTAGGTGCTGAAAATTAAAACTAGCTGTAAGCCATGTACAATCACCACAGTTGTGTGAAAATGCACTAAAATTAGATTAACCAGGACAAACCTTTAGAAATGACCACTTCTTCCAATCAAACTTGTGCTTCAGGGTAGTATGGATTATTAAGATAGTATGGATTATTAAGGTAGTATGGATTATCAGCAATAGCTGAACAAGTTGAAGAGAAACAGTTAATTCTACAGAGGTCTTTTATGACATTTATGTATAATTTCCATAAAAGAGCAGTTCTCAAAATGTGAGCCATGAAACCCTAGGGGTTCCGGAGAACTTTAGTAACTCAGATGGTAAAGCATCTGCCTGCAACGCAGAAGCCCCGGGTTTGATCCTGGAGAATTCCATGGACAGAGGAGCCTGGCAGGCTACAGTCCATGGGGTCACAAAGAGTCGGACACAACTAAATGACTAATATACACACACAAATTTAAAGCTATTTTTATAGTAATATTAAGATTGTCTTCATCACTGTGTTGACATTATTATTGATGTCACAAAAGCAGCAGTAGCTAAAACTGTTAGCATGTTAGCAGGGAGCCATGCAGTGGCTCCACGTTGTACTGGAAGTCATTATATTCTTCTGCACTCTACACAAGCTCCAATACTTTGGCCACCTAATGTGAAGAGCTGACTCATTGGAAAAGACTCTAACGCTGGGAGAGATTGAAGGCAGGAGGAGAGGGGATGACAAAGGATGAGACGGGTGGATGGAATCACCGACTCAATGGACATGAGTTTGAGCAAACTCCGAGAGACCTGAAGGGAAGGGAAGCCTGGCGTGCTGCAGTCCATGGGGTTGCAAAGAGTCAGACACGACTTAGCAGCTGAACAACTACGTACAAGGGGGAAAAAAGACAATTTCACTTGTTTTGTCTTTTTTTGGCTGCACTTTGTACTATGTGAGATCTTAGTTCCTTCGCCAGGGACCAAAACTATGCCCCTTGCATTGGAATTTTGGAGTCTTAACCACTGAACTCCTAGGGAAGTCCCAAAGACAATTTCATTTAAGAATGCCCTTTATGGGCAGTAAATTTATTTGCCTTTTTAAATTTCAACTTTTGAGTTATTTTCAAATTAAAATTATTTATTTTATTAAAACATGTATCATGACAAAATAGGAAGTACATTGCTGTATACCAAAGTAACAATGCCTTTCCGCCCCCCAAAAAATTAATTGAGAGAGTGTGTTGTGAATTGAACTTTTTTCCATAGAACATAGCCACTTTTTTCCCAGAACACCACTTTTACCCAAAAGAACCACTGATAGACAAACTGTGATTATTCAAGATTGGGTATTTGGTTGATGTTTTCTTGGAAGTGAGTAAAATGAGCCTGTCACTTTAAGAATACTACTGACAGTACTTGTTACTCATGATAAAATTTATGATCTCAAATGAAAATCAGAATTTTAGAGGATTACTGTCCACCACCATGAACATGACAGCTTTTCAACATCTAAATATTTTTCTGATGACATTGATTATAACATTAACAGCTATGATTGCTTTAAATATTATCTGCTGAATTATGTCACTATTTGAAATCTCTGTATAACTCCATGAACCAATGTTTTCCGAATGACCAACACATGATATTATAAAATTATGGGTGGTCAAAAGAGACCATTCAAAGGCAGACCAATGAATTTAATATAACCCAGAACAACATTGCTATAGTATTTGATTTCATATTACAAAATCAAATGGAATTTACCCTAGGAATGCAACTTTGGTTCAATGTAATATACTTTATTAATAGAATAAAAGACAAAACCCACATGATTATCTCAATAAATTCAGAGAAGCACGTCACAAAACCCAACATCCTTGTGTGATAAAAACACAACAAACTAGAAATAGAAGGGGATTTTCTCAACCTGATAAAAAGCATTGATGAAAAACCCACAGCTAACATCAGACCATATTGAAAGACTGACTACTTTCTCCTATATCAGGAACAAGACAAGGATATCTGCTTTGGCACTTATATTCAATATTATACTGGCAGTTCCAGCCAAGTCAATAGGCAAATTCATGGAGACAGAATGTATAATAGATTGGCAGTTGCTTAGAGTAGGGCCTTGAGGGTGAAAGATAAGGGGAATTAGGAGTGAATGCTACTGGCTTCCCAGGTTACGCTACTGGTAAAGAACCCATCTGAGAATGCAGGAGACATAAGAGACCCAGGTTCAATCCCTGGGTTGGGAAGATCCCCTGGAGGAGGGAATGGCAACACTCAGTATTCTTGCCTGGAGAATCCTCATGGACAGAGGAGCCTGGCAGGCTATAGTACATAGGGTCGCAAAGAATTGGACATGACTGAAGCAACTTAGCATGCATATTAATGGGTACAAAGTTTCTTCTCAGGGTAATGAAACTGTTCTAAAATTAATTGTGATGGTTATGCAACTCTGTGAACATACTGAAAACTGTTGAATTATTTACTTTAAATAGGTAAACGGTATGATATGTGAATTATATCTCATCTACTTTTGTTTGAAAAAGCAAGAGAGCTCCAGAAAAACATCTATTTCTGCTTTATTGACTATGCCAAAGCCTTTGATTGTGTGGATCACAATAAACTGGAAAATTCTGAAAGAGATGGGAATACCAGACCACTTGACCTGCCTCTTGAGAAACCTATATGCAGGTCAGGAAGCGACAGTTAGAACTGGACATGGAACAACAGACTGGTTCCAAATAGGTAAAGGAGTACGACGAGGCTGTATATGGCCACCCTGCTTATTTAACTTATATGCAGAGTACATTATGAGAAACGCTGGGCTGGAGGAAGCACAAGCTGGAGTCAAGATTGCCAGGAGAAATATCAATAACCTCAGAGATGCAGATGACACCACCCTTATGGCAGAAAGTGAAGAATAACTAAAGAGCCTCTTGATGAAAGTGAAAGAGGAGAGTGAAAAAGTTGGCTTAAAGCTCAACATTCAAAAATGAAGATCATGGCCTCCGGTCCCATCACTTCATGGGAAATAGATGGGGAAACAGTGGAAACAGTGTCAGACTTCACTTTTCTGGGCTCCAAAATCACTGCAGATGGTGACTGAAGCCATAAAATTAAAAGATGCTTACTCCTTGGAAGGAAAGTTATGACCAATCTAGATAGCATATTCAAAAGCAGAGACATTACTTTGTCAACAAAGGTCCATCTACTCAAGGCTATGGTTTTTCCAGTGGTCATGTATGGATGTGAGAGTTGGACTATAAAGAAAGCTGAGTGCCGAAGAATTGATGCTTTTGAACTGTGGTGTTGGAGAAGACTCTTGAGAGTCCCTCGGACTGCAAGGAGATCCAACCAGTCCATCCTAAAGGAGATCAGTCCTGGGTGTTCATTGGAAGGACTGATGCTAAAGCTGAAACTCCAGTACTTGGGCCACCTGATGCAAAGAGTTGACTCATTTGAAAAGACCCTGATGCTGGGAAAGATTGAGGGCGGGGGGAGAAGGGGATGACAGAGGATGAGATGGTTGGATGGTGTCACCAACTCAATGGACATGGGTCTGGGGGACTCCGGGAGTTGGTGATGGACCGGGAGGCCTGGCGTGCTGCAGTTCATGGGATCGCAAAGAGTCGGACATGACTGAGCAAGTGAACTGAACTGAACTTTTGTTCTTAATTACTTCTTTTGGGGTATTCTGGGTCTTCAGACTTCTCAGGTGGCTCAGTGGGTAAAGAATCCACCTGGAATGCAGGAGACATAGGAGACATGGGTTCAGTCCCTGGATTGAGAAGATCCCCTGGAGGAGGGCATGGCAACCCACTCCAGCGTTCTTGCCTGGAGAATCCTATAGACAGAGGAACCTGGCTAGAGTCCATGGGGTCACAAAGAGTCAGACATGACTGAGGCGACTTAGCATGCACGCATGCATGCTGGGTCTTCATTGCTGTGCAGCTTTTTTCTAGTTGCAGTGATCAGGGGTTTCTCATCTCTTATTGGGGAGCATGGACTGTAGGCACATGGGCTTCAGTAGTTGCAGCCCATGGACTCAGTGGTTGTGGCCACCTGGTCTCTAAAGCACAGGCTCAGTAGTTATGGTATGGGCTTAGTCGCTGGGCATCTGGGATCTTCCCAGACTAGGAATAGAACCCATGCATTGGCAGGTGGATTCTTTAATGAGCCACCAGGGAGACCCTCTCATATCATCTTTTAATAAATTTATTTATTTTTAACTGAAGGATAATTGCTTTACAATATTGATTTGATTTCTGCCATACATCAACATGAATTAGCCATAGATGTACATATGTCCCCTCCCTCTTGAACATCCCTCCCACCTCCCACCCTTTCCTACCCTTCCAGGTTGTTACAGAGCCCTAGTTTGAGTTTTCTGAGTCACACAGCAAATTCCCATCGGCTGTCTGTTTTACATATGGTAGTACGTATGTGTCAATGCTACTCTGTCCATTCATCTCACCCTCTCCTTCCTACCGCCTGCCCTTGTCCATAAGTTTGTTCTCTGTGTCTATATCTCCATTGCTGCTCTGCATACAGGTTCATTAGAACCATCTTCCTAGATTTCATATATATATATATGTTATCTGTTTTTCTCTTTCTGACTTACTTCACTCTGTATAATAGGCTCTAGGTTCATCCACCTCATTAGAACTGACTCAAATGCAAAAGTAGATATGAGAATCTAAATGCTTTCTGTTGAGACAGTCATTCAAGAGATTGGCAAAAATGTAAAACAATGCCACGCTTCTCACTAAAATTTTTGTTTTAGAAACTACCCTTATTTTTCTTAAAAATATCTTGTTTATGTTAGCATGTAATGTTTACTGTTGTTTTTAAATGAATGGAATATTTAAAATGTTTTTAGCTTTAACTTGACATATGGTAAATATCAGTAAGTGTAAGATACATAAACTATAATAAGCATGTGAGATAATAAATGAGGCCATGATATGAAAATGTATAGAGAAAGTGAAATGAATTGAATAAAGAAATTCCAAGGTAAGAACATTTAGCATTTACCTACTTGTAATTGTTTTTGTTGTTTAGTCGCTAAGTGGTATCTGACTCTTTCTCGACCCTCTGGATTGTAGCCCACCAGGCTCCTCTGTCCATAGGCTTTTCCAGGCAAGAATAGTGGAATGGATTGCCATTTCCTTCTCCAGGGGATCTTCCCAACCCAGGAATCAAGGCCACATCTCCTGTATTGCAAGCCGATTCTTTACCACTGAGCCACCTTGGGAAGCCCTATATTAGTAGTAGGTACTATCAAAAGAAAAAAAAAATACTGATAAAAAAATTGTTTTCAATTTTTGCCTTCCTTTTATGTCAGTATTCTTTTTATCCCCCAATATTGTATTTTTATTGTAATATAATTGCTTTACAATGTTGTGTTAGTTTCTGCTGTATGATGAAGAGAATCATCCATGTGAGTACATACATCCCCTCCCTCTTGCAAATGCTTGGAACTTTATTTAAAAACAACAAACAAACAAATGCCCTTTTCCATTATTTGAAAAAACATATACTCTCAAAATTTAAAGTATATTTAGAATAACTATAGATTCGTTTAGAAAAAGCCTAACAAAATGAATGTGCCTCTTTTTGTGTATTTTAAGGCTAAATTGTATTCTCCAAGGTATCTTTAAAACTATTTTCATCTCGTGGGGCTTTAGTTAGCTGGTGATGTAATAATAGCCGTGCCATGAAGGAGAACGTCAGTGATGTCCATCGGTCGATGCCAGATCCAACAAATGGTTGCTGTTAGGACAACAGGGCCCAAGTGGACCGTGCCCAAAAGAATCAAGTTTCCAGGCATTCAGTGGACATTTTAGTTTGTTTCTGTTTGCACTGAAAGTTAGCAACCGCCCACAGCAACTCTCCAGGAATTAGAAACAAAGGTCCCTAGGCTTGTCAAACATTCTCCATGGTTATCGAAGCCTTCTTGCTAATGAAGCGTGTGTGACTTCAGTTGACAAAGTCGGCGTACTGGGTGTTCTTTCTCTGGAAAGCTGTGCTGTTCTCCTGCTCCTCCCTAACCCCTGACTCCCAGCCCCTCCTGGCCATCTGCATGGCCACCTGCTCCTCTTTCGTTATATGATGAGTTAAGAGCTGAATACGGCTGACCTTTCAAAGTCAGAGCACAGAACCTCCCCACACACCAGGCTTTCACTAAAAGGTGTGAATTGGGTAGAACTGGGATTGGAAAAGGATTGAATAAAATAAAGGAACAGGCCAATTCAAAGGGACAGAAATTAAACTAATGGCACTCAGGACCTGAGGACGGAAAGAATGGGAAGTGACTGCTAACGGGTTTCTTTTCTGGGAGATGAAAATGTCCTGGAATTCGATAGTGGTGACGGTGACACAATGCTGTAAATATGCTAAAAAACCACTGAATGATACACTTTTTTTTCTTTTTAGTTTTTTTTTTTTTTGGGTGAAGGGGAGGGAATAACGTCTTTCTTGAATCTGTTACAATACTGCTTTTGTTCTGTGTTTCTGGTTTCTTGGCCAAGAGGCATGGGGGATCTGAGCTCCCAGACCAGGGATCGAACCCACACCTCCTGCATTAGAAGGCAAAGTCTTAACGACTGGACCACCAGGGAAGTCCCTACACGGTACACTTTAAAGAGATGGATTTTATAGTATATGTATTAAATCCCAGTCAGTCAATAAATAAGCGTTGGTTCACTGGCCAGAAATAGTGGAGGGAAAAGGGCAGTTGAGTAACATGAAGGGCTTGTTCACAGGGATTTTGGCTGCAGTTTTTTCTTCAACTGAAAACTTGATTTGGGGGCAGGACTAGGTAGTTTAAAAAATCTTTCATGTGAGATAGTTTCTCTCTCTGAAATGGAGGAGAAGGCAGAGAGCTATTTTTCTGATGTTTGAAGATTAGATTACATGTGTATAGATTTATACAGGTTAATACTTGACTTTAGTCTGGGGAAACTATTGAAAGATTGGGTGACTCTTAGGACTGCTCTAATGTAATTTTAAAGCCTATATAGTCTTTTAAAGGCTGTGTGTGTGTGTTTGTGTGTGTGTTAGTCCCTTAGTCATGTCCAACTCTTTACGACCTCATGGACTATAGCCTGCCAGGCTCATCTGTCCCTGGAAATCTCCAGGCAAATATACTGGAATAAGTTGCCATTTCCTTCTTCAGAGGATCTTCCTCACCCAAGGATCGAACCTGGGTCTCCTGCATTGCAGGAGGATTCTTAACCGTCTAAGCCACCAGGGAAGCCCTACTTTAGTGGCTATCTAGATAGCCTTTTGGAGAAGGAAATGGCAACCCACTCAAGTATTCTTGCCTGGAGAATCCCAGGGATGGGGGAGCCTGGTGGGCTGCTGTCTATGGGGTCGCACAGAGTCAGACACGACTGAAGCAACTTAGCAGCAGCAGCAGATAGCCTTTTAAATAGCCTTTAAAATAAAATAAATGGATATGTATTTTAAAGGATATGAATATATTGGGAGCAGAAGTAGACTTCAGGACACATCTCTAGGCAAGAGCAGGAGGCAGAGTTCTCAGTGGAAGGAAGGATTGTTTGGGCCATTTATTCAGAGCCAAACATGAAGGAAATTGGGGCTTCAGCAGCGAGGAGCTCCAACCAACGAGATGTCCCTGCCCCTCAGATTGCCCATCCTCCACCATCCTTCCTTGAGTGTCCAAATCAGGGAAGTAAGAAGATCAAAAGCTCAAAGCATTTTCTAAAACAAGTGTCTGTACCCTAATCTAGTTTGACTTCTCCAGTAAATAGGCTGTTGTGTTGATAAAGAAGAGGGTTCTAAGGGGACCCTGGCCACTACCAGGAAGTAGACCAGAGGGAGGGCTAGCAAACCCACTGGGTGGACTTGCATTCATCCTGGTAGAAGCTGTCCTGGGGAGGGAATTCACCCTGAAGAAGAAGGAGACACAGCAATGTGGAACCAGCATAGATGTTGCCTGTGAATTTGATCCCTGCCGTGCCTTTCCTGGAGAAGGAAATGGCAATCCACTCCAGTGTTCTTGCCTGGAGAATCCCAGGGATGGGGGAGCCTGGTGGGCTGCCGTCTATGGGGTCACACAGAGTTGGACACGACTGAAGTGACTTAGCAGCACCTTTCCTGGACTTCAGTTTGATCTTCAGGAATAGAAGGGGCAATGAGTAAATATCTAGGGAGATATTTGTGAGATAGGGGCAGCTCTAGCTGAATGTAATGCAAAAAGGGGAGTGGCATTCTGATTTCAACGAAGCTAAGCTCACCCCGAGGACCAACACCTGTACTGCTATTTCGGGTATCTCTAGGCTCTGCCAGTTGGACGTGGGTGGCTGCTATGTATTTCCTACCTCACAACTTCACAACCAGATGGTACCTAACGATCGGTGCTAGGCTTAGACCAGATTCTGCCACATGTACAAACTGCATTAGCCAACTAGGCTCCAAAAGTCACACAACCGGTTTTGTGACCTCAGTGAGGTTTCCTTCTCTGTGTCATTTGCTCTGATACACACTGAGTTTGTTTCTTAGGGCTGCGCTAACAAAATACCACAGCCTTGGTGGTTTGAAACAGCAGAAATGTATTCTCTCATAGTTCTGGAGGCTAGAAGTCTGAAACCAGGGTGTGAGCAGGGTCCCCTTCTCTCTGAGATGCTGGATAGGACCCTTCCTTTCCTTTCTTGGCTTCCAGAGGTGGCCAGCAATCTTGGTGCAACCGGGCTTGCAGCTGCATCACTCCCATCTCTGCCTCCATCATCACATGGTCTTCTCCCTGCGTGACTCTTCTCTTCTTACAAGAACACCCACCAGTAATATCAGGTTAGACTCCAGGATGACTTCATCTTAATTTGATTCCATCTGCAAAGGCCTTATTTCCAAAGAGGTCATATTCACAAGTATCAGGGGTTGAGAATGTCAACTAGTCTGGAGGACACAATTCAATCATGACCCACAATTTGGAGAAAGGGTCACTCCAGAACGGACACAATGATGTCCTGACTACACGGCCAGCCAGGCTGCTGGTTAAGCCACATGAAAATGTCCTTGGTATAAGGGAGACCAAGCAGGGTCCTAGATCTTGGTCTAACTGGCAAGTGGTAAGACAGTGGCGTCTTCTGATTTTGTGCCCCCGTTATGCAACAACCAAACTCATAACTTGAGCAGCTTCGATTACCTGGGAGAAAAATAATTTCTAACATCCCTTATATTAATTAACCCTCTAGGGTAGTATTTCTTAAGTATTTTGCATGTGGACCCCTTTGGCAATCCGGAAAAACCATGGACCCCTTCTTAGGAAAAAAAATAGCTTTCAAATGAATAAAATAAAATACATAAGATTATAAAGGAAACCAATTCTATTAAAATACAGTTCTCAATTTTTTTTAAGTTTGTGTAACACTTGATGATCATGTATGATAGTCAGAAGTGAGTGAAGTAAGTCAGAAAGAGAAAAACAAATATTTTACATTAACACATATATGTGGAATCTAGAAAAAATTGGTACAGATGAACCCATTTGCAAAACAGAAATAGAGACACAGACCCAGAGAACAAACATATGGACACCGAGGGGAGAAATGGCGAATGGGATGAACTAGAAGATTGTGATTGACACAAATACAGTATTGATGCTATGTATACAATAAATAACTAATGAGAACCTACTGTACAGCACAGGGAGCACCACTCAGTGCTCTGTGGTGACCTAAATGGGAAGGAAATCCAAAAAAAATTAGGGGATATTTGTATTTGTATAGCTAATTCCCTTTGCTGTACAGCAGAAACTAATACAATATTGTAAAGCAACTATACTCCAATAAATTTTTTTAAAATAAACCAGAAAAAGAAATGAGATCGATGGTTATTAGAAAGGAGGAAATACTTTCAAGACTAGTAATTGAGTACTTAAAAAATAGAAAAATAGGTAACAAGATCTAGTGGCACGTCTAATAATTACTGTGATTTTAAGGTAGGAATGAGTATAAACAATATTTGGTGGTGTCTGAAACCATTGTAACATCAATGCAAATACCTGAGATATTTGCTGGGGCAGATTTGGCACTTTCCTTCTACTGCTGTTTGATGCCTACTTTTACAGTGAAAGTGCAAGTCACTCAGTCATGTCCGACTTTTTGTGACCTCCATGGACTACACAGTCCATGGAATTCTCCAGGCCAGAATACTGGAGTGAGTAGCCTTTCCTTCCTCCAGGGGATCTTCCCAACCCAAGGATCGAACCCAGGTCTCCCACATTGCAAGCAGATTCTTTACCAGCTGAGCCACCAGAGAAGCCCAAGAATACTGAAGTGGGTTGCCTTTCCCTTCTCCAGCAGATCTTCCTGACCCAGGAATTGAACCGGGATCTCCTGCATTGCAGGTAGATTCTTTATCAACTGAGCTATCAGGGAAGCCCTGATAGAAGGGAAATGCAATTTTTCAGTTTGAGGAGAGTGAAAGTGAAGATGTAATTTCCTTCCCATCCAAATTCACAGACTTGATGAATGCTATCCTTAGCCTCCTGGGAGGTCAATGGACTTCAAGTGAAGCAGTCCTGACCCCAGTGGGTACAGAGAGTTTATAGTCCTGATCAGAAAGCTTCAAAAGTTAACCAACAGCCCCGAGGGAGGAAAAAGTTAATGCCATTGCATTGTCTTCCCTGAATCATTTTAATGTGCATGCTCATTCACTCACTTGTGTCCGACCCTTTGCGACCCTATGGACCTGTAGCTCTCTAGGCTCCTTTGTCCATGGAATTTTCCAGGCAAGAATACTGGTGTGAGTTGCCATTTCCTCCTCCAGGGGACCTTCTTGACCCAGGGATCAAATCCATGTATTCTTTGTCTCCTGCATTCTTTATGATTGATTGGGTGGATTCTTTACAATTGCATCACCTTAGGTTATAAATCCTTTAATTTAATAGAATTTTAGGAGGTGAAGCCAGGCAGAAGCTGCAGATGCAGGAGTCCTGGCCAAAATAGGAGGAGTGGGGGTCTCAGAGAAACAGTAGCATTGCCTGCAGGAAGCAAGGCAGAAGTGGACCTAAAAACAGCTGGGAAGTGTAGGAGATGGGCCTGACCAGTAGACAGGGCTGCACTGAAAAATTAAAACTGTAGACATAGTCAACACCATTTGGTAATTGACTAGATGTGTATATAAACTCTTGGAAAATACCCCTGGGCACTCTAGAAATTACCTGAGGACATTCCTATATCACTTGGTGTTTAGCTAAAATCAACGAAGTGTACATTATATTAGAATATTTCAGGTGGGTTTCATCTACAAATAGCACAGTTTCAAAGCTTGAAAGCCTGTCATTTGACAATCTACTCGAGGTTTTTAAAAAACTTAAATTTCAGAATATATCAGCTTGCTTCACTGATGATGCCCTCAGAGAAGTAGGGTTTTTTTTTTTGTTTTTTTTTAAGCAGAAGAGAACCTTTCAGCAAAGAATTATGTGTGGTGTGTGCTCAGTCGCTCAGTCATGTCTGACTCTTTGTGACTCCATGGACTGTAGCCCCCCTAGCTCCTCTATCCATGGGATTCTCCAGGCAAGAATACTGAAACAGATTGCCCTTTTCTCCTCCAGGGGATCTTCCCAACCCAGGGATCAAACCCACGTCTCCTGCACCTCCTGCATCAGCAGGTGGATTCTTTACCACTGAGCCACCTGGGAAATCCAGAGAACCACGGAGTAACTCATTTTCTATTACATTTAATCTGTGGCACCCATTCAGAAATGTTCAAAATAGCCCTTTAGCACATCTTTTGTCATATTCTGCACTTACTCAAGTGTGATGGAGGCTGAGTAAATGGTATTGCTGGCCTTGGTGGGTGGGGCCTGATGGCCAATCTAGTCTCTAAATTTCTTGTTTTTCAATTTTGTCTGGTCCTCTGTTGGCATAGTCTCTGAGGCAGGGGCCTTGTAAAATAGCAAGTAAAGCATCCAGCCTCTGTTTTAGGGAAGATTTCTCCATCCAACCATCTGGGGCTTAATAATCCACTGTCCAGGATCACTTTTCTGAACAGCCGTGCCTTGGAAGACGGCCCAGGCTGGACACCAGGAGACCTGATGTTATAACAGCCTTGCTGGGGATTAGCTATCTGACCTTGGAAAAGTCCTTTAATCTCTTGGGGTTTAAGTTTCCTCTCTACTAAATCACTGAAGAACTTAATCAAAATAGTACTTAAAAATGGAAACTTGGAACTAGATAGAAACTCTTTATGCACATCATTTTAGAGACTTGAAATAAAACAACATATCCAATAGAATTTTAACCAATATGCGTTATTATTAAATTTCAATTACTTTTATTCATTAATAATTGACAGTATTATTTCAATATCATGGCTAATACTGCTTTGCTGGACATAAATTGTTGCTTACAACTGGGATGTAATTTTCCAGAGCACTGCCTCTACCACTGTGTTCGCTTTGATGACTCTGTTCTCCCATCATTCTCTTCTTTTGAACTATTGTGAAACTTTCTTCAAAGCCATGGCGTCATTTGGACTTGACTTTGGAAGAATGCACTGTTTACGTATTATGTTCTCCTTTCTCTTTTCTGCTGAGCCTGCAATTATTAAAGTAAAACAGTATGGCACCAAACGACACTGCGCTCAATGACCATATCTTCACAAGGAGTTGTCCAGATAATCCCAAATGTGTTTGCAGTAGTATTTTTAGTGGGTATTATTAGGTTACCATTGAAATAAAAACCACACAAGCATT
The DNA here is from genome assembly GCF_029378745.1 of Bos indicus. Taxonomy (NCBI): domain Eukaryota; kingdom Metazoa; phylum Chordata; class Mammalia; order Artiodactyla; family Bovidae; genus Bos; species Bos indicus. The sequence goes on along the minus strand of NC_091770.1, from coordinate 3,308,174 downwards.
TTTTTTTTTGAAATTTTTATTTTGTATTGGGGTATAGCTGATTAACAATGTTGTGATGGTGTCAGGTAAACAGTGAAAAGGCTCAGCCATACATATATTAATACGTGTATCCATTCTCCCCCAAAACTCCCCTCCTATCCAGGCTGCCATGTAACAGAGTTCCCTGTGCTACACAGTAGGTCCTTGTCAGTTATCCATTCTAAATATAGCAGTGTGTACATGTTGATCCCAAACTCCCCAGCTCTCCCTCTCCCACAGCCTTAAATCTGTCCTGCTAGTCTGTGAGTGTTTCTGTTTTGTGTGTGTGCTCAAATGCTTCAGCCGTGTCTGGCTCTTTGTGACTCCGTGGACGGTAGCCCACCAGACTCCTCTTGTCCACGGGGTTATCCCAGCAAGAATACTGGAGTGGGCTGCCTTTTCCTCCTCCAGATCTTCCTGACTCAGATCAAACCCATGTCTCCAGTGGCTCCTGCATTGGCAGGTGGATTCTTCACCACTGAGCCACGTGGAACACCACTTGGGGTGTGTTTTAAGTAATTCATTTGAAAACACAAGCGTTTTAAATTTCTTAAAAATTCACAATTCCCTGCGGTCTCAGTTTGAGAAATTGTTGCATCAGGACTTTATAGTGGCCTTGGCAGAATCTTCCTCTAATGCCTGCATGATACCTCTCAGGAGAACATAACACATACATTAGGCCCTCAGTCCTTCTGAAGTGTTTCTGGAAATCAAGATATGGAACTCATGATCCAGTAGGTTTCCAAATGTCAAGAGACACAAGGTAATGCCCAGAAAAGAAATGCCCGTGTCCTCTCTTACAGAACTCCAATCCCCATTCCCTGCTTTCCAAAAAATATTTAAGAAAGAAAAATAGAGGGACTTCCCTGGTGGTCCAGTGGCTAAGACTCTGCACTTCCAATGCGGGGAGCCTGGTGAGGGAACTAGATCCCACATGCCACAACTAAGAAATGGCCCAGCCAAATAGATAAATAAATGTTTTTTAAAAAGGAAAGAAAGAAAATAGATCAGTAGGGTCCAGAGACCAAAAGGAGTTACTACAGTGAAGAAAAAAAAAAAAGTATGGTATGAAACTTACCTCTTGGCCTCCGGATATGTGATACTCCCTGGAGTTGGGCACAGCAACCCACTCCAGTATTCTTGCCTGGAGAATCCTATGGAGAGAGGAGCCTGGCAGGCTACCATCCATGGGATCACAAAGAGTCGGACATGACGGAAGTGACTTAGCACGCACATCATAGCAAAAGCTCATGAGACTCACAAAGAGAAGCTCATGGTGGCCATTCTGAAGTGTGCTCATGGATGAGAGAGCAGCCTTCACAACAGAGCTGAAGGGCTGCAACCTCTGGAAACAGCTTACAGTACACGAGAAAGCCATCAGCACCTCCAAGGTAGGGCTGACCTTCGGAGTGCAGCCCTGAGGCTCATACCTCAGCGTGAAAACAAGGTGAAGGCGTTGCTCTCAGGCTCAGGCTCAGGAAGGTGCGCTCGGCATCAGAAGGGTTATGACAGGGAAGCCAGCTGCCGCACAGGAAGTGCAGAGTCCACTGGCGGCCTGGCAGGGCGTGTGGATCCTGAGTGACACTGTCAGCCTCGGTAGGAGGTTGGCCACTGTCACAGAGAAGCAGAGGATGTGCCTGTCCCTGAGCTGGGGGAGGAGGACCCAGAGGGCCAGGCCATTCAGTGGCAAAGCAGCTGCCAGCACCAGCGGTAGCAGGAACTCTGGCAAAGTCCAGCCACTCTCAGATTTTATGGAGCACTAAATACCTGGGAAGCATTGGGGTGGGTTGGTTTGTTTGCTTCTCACGGATACACTTCTTGGGACTTTCCTGGCGGTCCAGTGGTTAGTAGCTAAGATCTCATGTGTCGTTGTTCAGTGCCTAAGTCGTGTCCAGCTCTTTAGGACCCCGTGAACTGCAGCACTCCAGGCTTCTCTGTCCCTCACTATCTCCTGGGTTTGCTTAAACTCAGGTCCATTGAGTCAGTGATGCCATCCAACCATCTCATTCTCTGTCGCCCTCTTCTCCTTCTTCCTTCAATCTTTCTCAGCTTCAGGGTCTTTTCCAGTGAGTCAGCTCTTCACATCAGGTGGCCAAAGTATGGGGACTTCAGCTTCAGCATCAGTCCTTTCAGTGAATATTCAGGGTTGATTTCCTTTAGGATTGACTGGTTTGACCTCACCTACTTCATGGCCAAAAACCAAAACATAAAACAGAAGCAATATTGTAACAACTTAAAGACTTTAAAAAATGGTCCACATAAAAAATTCTTTAAAAAACTAAACAAAAAGGGTAGACTTCTTTCTTCTTAAAAAAAAAATTATTTATTTATTTTAATTGAAGGTTAATTACTTGACAATATTGTGGTGGTTTTTGCCATACATGGATATGAATCAGCCATGGGTGTACATGTGTCCCTCCATCCTGAACCCCACTCCCACATCCCTCCCACCTCCCTCCCCGTCCCATCCCTCTGGATTGTCCCAGAGCACCAGCTTTAGGCCTATGAGGACAATTGCTGAGTTGCTTAGTATGTTTAGTCTTTTAAGAAACTGTCACAAAGTCTTTCTGCTGTACCATTTTACATTTCCATCAGCAAGGTGTAAGTGTTATTCTGAGATGTGTAAGGAAAGGAAAAGGAACTGGATGTCTAAAACAATTTGAGAAAGAAGAGTACACTAGGAATGTTTTACAGTTTTCAGTATATAAGGCCTGAATATGTGTTAGATTTACACTTGTTTCTCTTTCTTTAATGATTGTAAATGATAGTGCATTTAAATGTTTAGGTTCCATGTGTTTGCTGTTAGTATCCAAATATACTACTGATTTTTTTTCGGCTGCGTTGGATCTTCTTTGTTGCAAGCAGTCTTTCTCTAGTTGTGCCAAGCGGGGGCTACTCTCTAGTCGCAGTGCGCAGCTCTCTCATTTTGGTGTCTTCTCTCGTTGCAGAGCACAGGCTCTAGGCACGCAGGCTTCAGTAGCTGCAGCTTCTGGGCTATACAGCACAGGCTGAGTAATTGCGCTGCACGGCTTAGTTGCCCCACAGCATGTGGAAGCTTCCTGGGCCAGGGATACAACTGGTGTTCCCTGCATTGGCAGGTGGATTCTTAACCACTGGACCACCAGGGAAATCTTACAGTTGATTTTTGCATATTGATCTGCATCCTGCAATTTTGCTTAACTCACTTATTAGTTATAATTTTTTTGTCTTCTGGTTTCGGTAGGTTCCCTGCAGTTTCCTTGTAGACAAGCATGTCCTCTGCAAATAGGGACAACTTTAGTTCTTTCTCTCTGATCTGTATGCCTTTAACTTCTTTTTCTTGCCTCATTATACTGACCTTCCAGCACTATGCTGAATAAGAGTGGTGAGAAAGGACATTCTTGCTTTATTACTGATCTCAGGGGGACAGCAGTCTTTCACCATTTAGTACAATCTAAGGTATAAGGTTTTGTAAATGTTCTTTACTCCGGAGAAGGCAATGGCACCCGACTCCAGTACTCTTGCCTGGAAAATCCCATGGACGGAGGAGCCTGGTGGGCTGCAGTCCATGGGGTTGCTAAGGGTCAGACACGACTGAGCGACTTCACTTTCACTTTTCATTTTCATGCATTGGAGAAGGAAATGGCAACCCACTCCAGTACTCTTGCTGGAAAATCCCATGGACGGAGGACCCCGGTGGGCTTCAGTCCGTGGGGTTGCTAAGGGTCAGACACGACGGAGAGACTTCACTTTTTACTTCCATGCATTGGAGAAGGAAATGGCCACCCACTCCAGTGTTCTTGCCTGGAGAATCCCAGAGACGGGGGAGCCTGGTGGGCTGCCGTCTATGGGGTCGAACCGAGTCAGACACGACTGAAGCGACTTAGCAGCAGCAGCAGCAGCAGTAAGGTATAAGGTTTTATAGATGTTCTTTACCCAATTGAGGAAGTTTCCCCATAATTCAGTTTTCTGAGAGAGTTCTTATTGGATGCTAAACTTCTTTTCTTCTTCTTTCATTGGTATGATCATGTGGTTTTTGTTCTTTAGTCTGATATTCTAGTAGACTACTATAATTGATTTTTTTATAATTAAGCAGTCTTGCAGTCATTTGGATAACTGAGCAGTCTTGCATCCCTAGAATAAATCCTACTTGTTGTGTCATATGCTTCTTTTTATATATTGTTGAGTTCTATTTGTTAATCTTATGTGAAGGATTTTTGCATTTACATTCATGAAGGATATTGGTATAAACTTTTCTTTTTGAATGTCTTTGTCTGGCTTAGTAGCAGAGTCCCTTGGACTGCAAGGAGTTAAAGCTGGTCAATCCTAAAGGAAATTAACCCTGAATATTCACTGGAAAGACTGAAGTTTCCGTACTTCAGCCACCGGATGCCAAGAGCCAATTCACTGGAAACGACCCCGATACTGAGAGAGATAGAAGGCAAAAAGAGAAGGGGGTGGCAGAGGATGAGATGGTTAGATAGCATCACTGACTCAATGGGCATGAATTTGAGCAAATTCTGGGAGATAGAGAAGGACAGGAAAGCCTGACGTGCTTCAGTCCATGGGGTCACAAAGAGTTGGACTCGACTTTGTGACTGAAAAACAATACTAGCTTCATAAAACAAGTTAGAATGTGTTCCCTCCTCTTCTACTTTCCAGCATAAATTGTGTAGAATCGGTGTACAATCTCTAACCTCTTGGTAGAATTTTTGAAGACTAGTTTTTTCTTTGCAGGGGAATTTTTAAATTATAAATTTAATCTCATAATATTAATAGGGCTAATCGAGTGAGCTGATTCATAAATGTGAGTTGCGGTAGTTTGTGTATTTTGAGGACTTGGCACATCCTATCAACTTCTGTGAGTAGAGTTGTTTGTCGTGTTCTTTTATTATTTTTTGAATATGGAGAGGGTCTGTAATGACAGCCACTGTTTAATTTATGACAATGGTAGTTTGTGTCTTATTTCTTTTTTTTCCCCTTGTCAGTCTTGCCAGAGGTTTTAAATTTTATTGATTTTTTCAAAGAAACAGCTTTTTACTTCATTGATTTTCTCTATTTTTTCTATTTCATTTTCATTAATTTATGCTCTGATAGTTATTAATTACTTACTTCTGTTTGCTTCAGGTTTATTTTTTTCTTATTTTTCTAGGTCCTTGAGGTGGGAACTTAGGCTGTTGATTAGAAGCATTTCATCTTTTCTAATGTTTCCTTTTAGTGCTATAAATCTCCCTCTCAGTACTGTTTTAGTTGTGTCCCATAATTTTGAGTTGTATTTTCTTTCAGTCCAGTGTATTTTTTAATTGTCCTTAATATTTTTTGTCTCTTTAGTTTTTATTTTTGAAATTATGAAAGTATGATAACACATTTACAGGAGACTTGGAAAACACAGAACAAGGTTACATATAGTTCCACTATACATGACAATTATTTTAACTAGATAAATTAAGTTTTTAGTTGAAGTTTCAATATCAAACTCTCAAAAATTAATAGAATGAATATACAGAGAAGTAGAAGGTTATAGTCGGAGAAGGCAATGGCCACTCCAGTACTCTTGTCTAGAAAATCCCATGGACGGAGGAGCCTGGTGGGCTGCAGTCCGTGGGGTCGCTAAGAGTTGGACACGACTGAGTGACTTCACTTTCACTTTTCACTTTCATGCATTGGAGAAGGAAATGGCAACCCACTCCAGCGTTCTTGTCTGGGTAATCCCAGGGACGGGGGAGCCTGGTGGGCTGCCGTCTATGGGGTCGCACAGAGTCGGACACGACTGAAGCGATTTAGCAGCAGCAGAAGGTTATAATAGACCTGAAAAGCACTATGAACCAATACAGTTTTCACACAACAGTAGGGTACAAATTCTATTCAAGTTCCCATAAGCTATAAACTAAGAGACACTGGAACATATCCAGGTACAAGGCATAAAAGTTTCATGGTCTGTTGAAATCATACAGAATCTGTTCTCTTATCACTGTGGATTTATGTTAGAAATCAATATTAAAAGATACTTGAAAATAACCCATGTATTTTCAAGTACAATGTGACATTTACCAAAAGAGACCTTTGACTTAGCCATTGATAGCCTCAATAAAGTTAGAAGGCTGAAAAGACACAGAGGATGATTGCAGTCCAGTATATATTTTTTTAATTTCCCTTGAGAGTTCCTCTTTTATCTACAGATTAATTAAAAGTGTGTTGTTCAGTTTCCAGGTGTTTGACCTTAGCATCTATTGTCTTTTTTTTTTAACTCAGTTTGAGACCTTTCTGATTCTTGGTATCATGAGTGATTTGTTTGTTGACTCCTGGACATTGCAAGCATTGCTATGAGACTCTGGATCTTACTTAAACCTTCTGTTTTAGTTAACTTCTTTTGACAGCATTCCAGCAGCAGTGAGGTTGCCACCTTCTTACGACAGGTGAGGGTAGAGTCCAGCCTCCCAGCTGGCCTCCTTTGACACTCGAGGGTGATGGGACTCTTCATTACTGCTGGGTGGGGTGAAAATTCTGGCTCCTGACCAAGATGCACCGCCCTGGCTGGGAGAAGTAGGAGTCTGTCATGAATTGCTTTCCACTGACACCATCTGGGAATGGCCTAGTTATTGCTGGGCAATAGCCAACACCCTAATTCTCCACTTGCCTTCTGAAACTACATAGGTAGAGGAATTGGGGCACCTGTTTATACCCGGTCAGGTGGGGGTCTAGGCTTCCCACTCAGCCTTTGCTGGAACAGGTGGGAGTGGTCCACGGGCTTTTCTGTAGTCTTCAGCTGGAGGAGAACAATTAGTGTCTAATGGTTTCCGGTCCTGTAGGCGGTTCCTTTCCTGGTCTGCTGAGGTTTTTATTTTGTCCACAGTATTGGCATTTCCAGGCTTCCAGCTTCTTCTACTCTAAACCTGAAATGTAAAAGGCAAACAACAACAACAAAAATCTGGGGAGCTCACTGCCACGGTCATTTCTTGAATCCCAACGCCTAAGCTAGTCTGCCTCCTCCTCTCCACCTTCAGAGTCTCCTTTAGTTTGTTTTGCATATAATGTCAATGTCATTTAGTTACACTTAGTAGGAGGACTTGCACCCACTCTGTCTCCAAGAGGTTCACTGGTGTATCTTTAAGTTTATTTTGGGGGACTTCTCTGGGGGCCCAATGGCTAAGACTCTGTGTTCCCAGAGTAGAGGGCCTGGGTTCGATCCCTGGCCAGAAAACTGGATTCCACAGGCCACAATTAAGACCTGGTACAGCCAAATAAGCAAATAAATATTTTTAAAAATAAAATAATTTGCTGAATTGCAACTATCATTAAGGTCTCAGTCTACTTAAGCAGTGGGAACTTAATTTGAATTACATTATCACAGAATCTATCTGAAGACCTTGTAGGGCCTTAAGCACGTAGGAAGGTCAGCAGGTACATTTTGATGAGAATCAGGAGAACGTGAACCACAGGCCCCAGCCTGGAGCCCAGTTAGGCTGAGCGGCACTGAACAAGACAGCAGGTAGCAAAGGAAGGAGTGTGTTGCGAATTGGAGGAAAAGTTACAGACATAAATAAAAAGGAAACCTGGAAGATAAACAACCTTGAATCAAAATATTACTGGTGGCTGACACTGCCTGCTCAGGGAGCAGAGGCATGAAGACTTTTTCCTCCCAATTTTAGGCATTTTGCTTGAGGCCAGAGACTCAAAAATAATATAACCATAAATGTGAACATGTGTGTTTTCTTCTTATTTTGTTTCACCCTCACAGCATCTCTGAAAAGAAGCTATTTACATGTCCATGGTATAGATGAAGAAAATTCAATTCATGAAGAGAGTTTTTCGGGACTTCCTGGTGGTCCAGGAGCTAACACTTTGCGTTCCCAGTGCAGGGGCCCGAGCTCCATCTGGTGTCAGAGAACCAGATCCCACACGCCACAACAAAGGCTGAAGATCTCGCATGCCACAACGAAGACCCAGCAGAGCCAAATAAACAAAAATTAAAAATAAAAAGATAAGGGTTTTTCAAGGAGCAAGGAGAAACACCACCATCAGCCTAGCTCCTTTCAGAACATTATGCTTGCAGCTCACCCCAGGGGCTGCTGGCACATTTGGAGATAAGTCCTGCCAATGGGAGGTTGAACAGAAAGGATAAGGGATAAATGGCAGAATGGGTCAGCTTCACAGACCCGTGACAAGTGTGACCATGCAGGGCCACTTGTTCAGAGGGGCCTTGATGCTTGAGGCTTCGTGTTCAGTGGTTGCCATCTTGAAATTCTTAATGATTTGTGTTTTGTGAATGAAGTCTAATGGAACATGTGCCAGGGGCTTGGAGCCTCTGCTCACATGTGGTCCCACCTCCTGCTGCCTCCTAGTTACCCAGGGCTCAGTTGCCCACCCCGGGTCCCCACCCAGCAGCCCTTGTTGCCCTCCACCCCTGCTGGGGGCTGGGCTCAGACTCACAGTGTCAAGGTTAAGCACACTTGTCCTGTGCACCGAACTGTGGGTTGAGACCCTGCGCGTCTGTGAGCATCTTCACTCACCCCGTGAAAATCCCCAGGCATGAGGGGCATTAAATACGGAATTTAAAAACACCTTATCAGGCTTCCCTGGCAATTCAGTGGTAAAGAATCCACTTGCCAATGCAGGAGACACAGGTTCAGACACGGGTTCTGGACCCTGAAAGCCACAACCAGTGAAGCCTGTGTGCCCTAGAGCCCATGTTCTGCACCAAGAGAAGCCACTGGAGTGAGAACCTCGAACACCTCAACTAGAGAAAAGCCTGTGTGGCAACGAAAACCCAGCACAGCCATAAGTAAATAAGATCATTTAAAAAACAAAATAAAACAAAAACACCTTCTCAGATAAAGAGAAATATAGAGTCACAATAGAAAGGAAGACATGCTTTCCTCCTGGTAAACAAGGGGTCCCACATTTTCATGTTGCGCTGGGCCCCACACATGATGTAGCCAGCCTTGTCATTAGTGACACAACGTACAGTGTGTATAAGCCACCTGCTCAGCCAAGGAGCCCCTGGGCAATTTGCTGGCACACTTAAGCATGTCAGCCCTGGCACACTGAGACATATCTGTAAAACTAACTGTAGCACCCCAGGGTCAACCAGCATGTCCACACTGCTCTCAATACCCTTCAGTCTTTGCCTTGCTCTGCAGTTCAGAACTATGCAATCAGCTACAGACTCCCACACATAGAGCCCCAGCTCAGCCTTTCCAGCCAAGAAAACACATACTCTTAGCTTTGGAATATTCTATATATAAATAAGGGCTTCCCTGGTGGCTAAATAGTAAAGAACCCACCTGCCAATGCAATAGATGAAAGTTCAATTCCTGGGCCAGGAAGATCCCCTGGAGTAGCAAATGGTAACCCACTCCAGTACTCTTGCCTAGGAAATTCCATGGACAGAGGAGCCTGGTGGGTTACAGTCCATGGGGTAGCAAAAGTGTCAGACATGACTAAATAGTAACAGATACATGAATAAATTATGTGAATTTTGTTCACTGCTAAACTCCATCAGGAGACTCATGCGGAGGCAGATACCAAGTAGTTCTGGGAACTTCCCTGGTGGTCCAGTGGTTAAAACTTTGTGTTCCCAATGCGAGGGACATGGATTGAATCCCTGGTTGGGGAACTAAGATCCTACATGCTGTGTGGATCAGCAAAAAAAAAAAAAAAAAAGGAGTCCTGAGCTCATTTCTTAATGCTGGCCTTCTACAGAAGCCTGGAGAAAACACTCAAGTTGTCCTTCACCTTCTGCCAGCATTTGACCCTTGACTTCCACAGATCCAGGCTGCAGCATTACCCTCATATTCCTGAGTATGTGCCAGCCTTTTCAGATTAAACACTATTGCTGTCCAGAGTGGGGCTCATCTCTGCTCCAGGTCTGCCATGATCTCTCCTGTGGCTTCTCCACTTACTGGTGTTGCTCTGGGGATATTCAGCCCTGCTCTTGTTGTCGCTTCCAGCAACAGCTGACCGGTAGGAGAGGCTCCCTGGGCCTGCTCCCAGACAGCTGGCAGAAGCAGAGGCAGTGCACTTGAGCCCTGTAGCCTGGACACGGAAGGGAAGCAGTTGGGTCAGGCAGGGGCAGCTGGGCTCAGGGGGTTCTCCTGCCCCGTGACTGGCAAAGCTCAGGACACAGAGACCAGAAGGATGTGCCCAAAGGACAGCCACCAGCTTCCTTATTGTCATCCATTTGGGGTCCACTGAGGGGCATAGGGAATATGCTTGTGTTTACAGAAAGAATTAAAGTGTAAATGAAGAGCTTGCCGCTGTGGGAGCCCCAGACGGACCAAAGCCTGTACCCACAGCCAAGCCCACTATGGCTAGAATCTTCCATGGGTCTCCAGAAAATGAGCTCAGCCAACAGGTAGCTCAGCTGGTAAACAATCTACCTACAATGTAGGAGACCCCAGTTCGATTCCTGGATTGGGAAGAGCCATTGGAGAAGGGATAGGCTACCCACTCCAGTATTATTGGGCTTCCCTGGTGGCTCAGCTGATAGAGAATCTGCCCGTAATGCAGGAGACCTGGGTTCGATCCTGGGTTGGGAAGATCCCCCTGGAGAAGGGAATGGCTATCCACTACAGTATTCTGGCCTGGAGAATTCCTTGGACTGTGGTCCACGGGGTCGCAAAAAGTCGGACACGACTGAACAACTTTCACCTTCAACATAAGACACTTGTGTAACCCACTTCCTCAAAAGTCACAATAAAATCTCTGCTCTGGGACTTCCCTGGTGGTCCAGTTGAAAGTTTGCCTCTCAATGCAGGGGACAAAGTTTTGATCCCTGGTTCAGGAACTAGAAACCCACATGCTGTGGGGTAACTAAGACCCTATACAGCCAAATAAATAAATATTAAAAAAAAAAAAACCCTTATGCTTCAATGAGACTGACTGCAAATGGGTATAAGGGATTGTACTGGGATGATAGAAATGTTTGCAAATTAAATTGGTTGTACAACTCTGTACCTTTGCTAAAAGGCCTTGAATTGTACACTTAAACAGGTGACTTTTATGATCCACTGATTATTAGATAAAAGTCTTGCAAGAAAAAAGAGAAGCATACATATTCTCATTCCCTTGAGAATTCCTGTCCATTCAGATCCCAGCTTCAGACTGCATTTATGTCCTTGTTTTTCGATCAGTTTTGAAAAATGGAGGTATAATTTAAATGTATAGCTTGATGAATGTAGACAAGTGTATATATCTGTGTAATCACTGTCATGATCATGATATACAACATTTCTATCCTCCCAAAAAATTTCCTCTGAACTCTCTGCAGTCAATTCAGCCCTAGCCCCAGGCCACCAGTGATCTGCTTTTTGTCACTGTAGATTAGTTCTGAGTTTTCTAAAATTTCATATTAATGTACTCTTTTGCGCCTGAGTTCTTTTGCTCAACATAATGGTTTTGAGAATCATCCTTTGCCCCCTTTAAAATCAAACAAAATAAATTTGTGTTGGTGATTTCTTTAAAGTGAGATGACATCTCTTTGACAAGAACAAGTTTTCTAAACTAAGAAACAACCTTCCTTCATTAGTCTAAAGCTCCTAATTGATAATATTTTTTCTTAATAATGAGTTCAGAAGAAGAAATTTCACTTTAATTTAGAATGAATTTTTATATTATCTTTGTTTAATTTTTTATATTTTTTGGCCATCTTGCATGATATTGGAAGCTTCCCAGATGGCCCAAGTGGTAAAGAATCTGCCTGCTAATACAGGAGATGCAAGAGAAGCAGGTTCGATCCCTGGGTTGGTAAGATCACCAAGGAAATAGCAACCCACTCCAGTATTTCTTGCCTGGAAAATTCCATGGACAGAGGAGCCTGGCAGACTACAGTCCATGGGGTCACAAAGAGTTGGACACGACTGAGCACGCACATACACACACACACACACACACACACACACACACACACGGCACTGGGGACCTTAGTTCCCCAACCAGGAATAGAACCCATGCCCCCTGCAGTGGAAGCACAGAGTACTAATCACCGAACCATCAAGAGATGTCCTCTGCTCAATTTTTTAAAAAATGAAAAAGAAAAAGGGTCAGGCTGGAGGGAAAGAAACACACAAAACAAAAGTATTTTAAACTAAAACAGTTTCTTAAAGATGTCACACATTTAGTTTTCAAGCCCAATGAGTAATTTCCTCAGGAGAGGCAGAACGCTTCACCTTATGGCTGGCAAAAGACACACAAGTCATTGTTGAAAGATTGAATAAGTTTGACGATGTTTATAGGAACAGACAATGTCTCTCCAAATGCACCTAAATTACTGAATGGAGCAGTCAGTATGAAATCTGCCTTTTGCTGTGGGCAAGTTGTGCTCACAAGATAACAAGCAGTCACTGAAGATGCTGAGTGACTTTTTAAAACACCCAAACCAAAGGGAACAAAATGTGGGTGTTGGCTGACAAAGGAGTACACTGAGTCGAAAATGAAGCCACGAGTTGTTATTGAAGCTGAAGGGTTGACCTCAAATGGTTTAAGCCACTTGAGGAAGGAGACAACAAGACCATGAGAATAAGCAGAAGCTGGCTTTGCATGGAGCGCACAGGCCTCCATCTCTGCCTCCCACACTAGAAAAAGAAATGGTTCCATAAACACTTTCCAAAGAGGTTAGGTGTTTCTCTGCACCGTACCCTAACAAAACACCCCATCTCCAGAAGTTTCCAAGAACATGGTCTTAGAAATCTGTTTCCATGACTAACATGTAAACAGACATCTGAAGCTTCTACTTCCCGTTGCCTGTCATTCTAACCAGTTGTATCATTTTTCAAGCATTTTGGCTTAGAAGAGCACCTGGAAATTGGGTCATTTGTCAGGACACAGATGGACCTAGAGACTGTCATACAGAGTGAAGTAAGTCAGAAAGAGAAAAACTAATATTGTACATTAATGCGTATATGAGGAATCTAGAAAAATGGTACAGATGAACCTATTGCAGGGCAGAAATAGAGATGCAGATGCAGGGAACAGATGTGCAGACACAGATCGGGGGTTGAATTGGGCAAGTGGGATTGATGTATGTGCATTGCCATGTATAAAACAGACAGCTAGTGGGAAGCTGCAACAGCCAACCACACCCTCTCTTTGGTATAAAAGAAGCCTGAATTCTCATTTAGTTAAGGTGGGTTTTTTGGGACACTAGTCCAACATCTTCTTGGTCCATTGGCTTTCCAAATAAAGTCACTATTCCTTGCCCCAGCAACTCATCTCTCAACTTATTGGCCTATCATGAGGTAAGCAGCACAAGCTTGGACATCATGGTAACATCACCTTCTCCAGGAAGCCAGCCAGGGTTAGGAGCCACTTCTCTAAGACTGTATTTGATCCTGTTTAACTCCCTGGTGAAATAAGATTTGTTAAATAATAATCTTTTGTTTCCCTGGTAATTTCTCCTAAGCAAATGCTCAGCCTTAATATGGTCAAAGATATGGTAGAATGGGGGCGGGGGAGAGGGAGCATGGGGGAAATACTAGTTAGGTTCTTTCAGACTTTTGGATTCAATAACCTGGGTATCTATGGGAATGTGGAGGATGGAAGCATAAACATTATGTTTGGTAGGAGTGAGGTTTGAGGTATACAGGACTTGCTTCCATTCCTGCCAGGCTCTAGAATATTCCTCCTGGTGTAGCGGGAGGAGGATAAAGAGGGGAAAGAGGAGAGCAGAGGGTTGAAGGGTTTCAGGGAGAGGCTCAATCTGGCTTCCCTGGAAGAGTCTTAGGTAATGTTTTTCTGGGGACAAGTGTTGATGGGGAACAGTTCAAAGCACTTTACAGGCATTTAATCCTCACAAATCCCTGGGAGGGAAGTATTATTATTTACGAATGAGGGATTGAGGTCTAGAGAGGTTAGTGACTTGCACAAAGACTCACCTCAGGACAGCAGGTATGGTAGCCTTTAGCATGTCCTCCAGTGAGCCCAGCGTCCTGGGATTCCTGTCCTTGTGTGGTTGTCCATAGTGAATCAGGATCAGTCTGTGGGACCCAACCAATATGGCAGAAAGGATGGCGTATCACTTTCAAGGCTCAGTCGCAAAAGAAGGAAGCATGAGAGCCAGAATTCGAAGGCTGCTTTTGGAGACACTTTCCCAAGGGCAGAGGGATGAGCTGCAGGAGTCCTTGCCTCACCGGGCAGTGGTATCTGGTCTGAAAAGATTGTGAATAATGCAGTCCCAGAGGTAGAAAGCAAGTTCATATCTGGTCGGGGAATCAGGAAAGTCCGGTGAGGCTTTAAAGGATAAGCAGGATTTTTATCAGCAGAGCTGGTTATTAAGAAAGAGAAGAATTCCAAGTGGAGAAATTAGAAAGAGTGATGGGCAGAGGTGTGCTGAGTGAGCAGCATACACGGCCATCCACATCAGGGGAAATGGGGGGACAATGCTACCATATCATAGTGTTGTCAACTGAAAAGTAAATGCACACCCTCCACGTCGAAAACTGTGTTTTATTCAGTGGACAAAACTGAGACTTTTAGTCCAGCAAACAGCCTCTCATATAGCACTGAGGGACGGCTCAGAGAGGAAAGGGAGGAGCCAGGATATATAGGAGTTTTGCAACAAAAACCAGGTAGTCAAAACATCCAAAGATTACGGTTAATTAAAGAAAACCAGACATTGCAAGTTAATTAATTTAATGCTTTGGTGGCTGAGACAGTAAAAAGACTGCCTGTAATACAGCAGGCCTGGGTTCAATCCCTGGGTTGGGAAGATCCCCTGGAGAAGGAAATAGCAACCATCCAGTATTCTGCCTGGAGAATCCCACGGACAGAGGAGCCTGGTGGGCTTCGGTCCATAGGGTCGCAAAGAGTCGGACACGACTGAGCAACTAACACTTTCTATGTATGGGAAGATGCAAGAGTCTGAGATCGCTGAAATCATTCATTTGATGTGCACCTTAGCTATTAGGGGCTTTCCTGGCGGCTCAGTGGAGAAGGACATGGCAACCCACTCCAGTAGTCCTGCCTGGAGAATCCCATGGGCAGAGGAGCCTGGTAGGCTACAGTGCATAGGGTCGTAAAGAGTCGGACATGACTGAGCAACTTCACTTCACTTCACTTCTAACGGCTCAGATGGTAAAGAGTCTGCCTGCAATGCAGGAGACACAGGTCTGATCCCTGGGTCAGAAAGATCCCTTGGAGAACAGAATGGCAACACACTCCAGTATTCTTGCCTAGAGAATTCCACAGACAGAGAAGCCTGGTGGGTTACAGTCCGTGGGGTCACAAAGAGCGGGACACAACTGAGCGACTAACTCTTAGCTATCTAGGGCCAGCATTCTGTTTTTCTCCATCTGAATCCCCTCAGGGTGCACAGTGGGGATGGCTGCAGGGACTGATGGCTTGATAGCTGCAACATCCTTTGTTTACTGATACTGCAGGGTCCACAGAATGAAAGAGATTCAACTGGTCTTTTGACCCAATTCTTTCAGTTTAGTTTTGTCTTCATGGGGTAGAGGGCTTTGAATGACAGTTTGTAGAATTGCAGCCTTGTTCTGTGAACAGTGAGAAGACAAGGTTTGTTGGACAGCTGGAGTTAGTCGTCATTGTAAGTTAAAGGATTGGTTTTCAATTCAGTAGAAAAAGAACTTCCCTGATGGTCCAGAGGTTAAGAATCTGCCTGCTAATGCAGGGGACATGGGTTCAATCCCTGGTCCAGGAAGATTCCATATGCTGCGAGATGACTAGGCAGGCATGCCATGACTACTGAAGCTCGCACACCCAGAGCCTGTGCTCTGCAAAAAGAGAAGTCACCGAAAGGAGAAGCTCATACACCACAGCTAGAGGAGCCCACATGCAGCAATGAAAATCTACTGATGCCAAAAATAAACAAATTTTAAAGATCAAAAAAAAAATTTAGGTGACACATGCTCTAGAACTCTAGTTTTCCTTTCCAATTGGACCATGTGCTACTTGATTCCTGCATGTGTGTGCGCTAAGTTACTTTAGGCCTGTCCAACTGTGTATGACCCTATGGACTGTAGCCCACCAGATGTCTCTGTCCATGGAATTCTCCAGGCAAGAATACTGGGGTGAGTTGCCATGCCCTCCTCCAGGGGATCTTCCCAACCCAGGGATCAAACCCACATCTCTTACGTCTCCTGCTCTGGGAGGTGGGTTCTTTATCACTAGCGCCACGTGGGAAGCCCATTTGATTCCTAAACCCACGCAAAAATTTCAGCCTTTGAAGAAACTGATGCTGCTCCACAGAAGGAACTGACCTTTTTTACCAGCAAGTTGGATCCCAGCCATTTTTCAGGCCCAACTTAAATGTTATACTCAATTTCCCCCCAGTTTTTCACCAGCTTCCAGGCAGAGGAACACACCATGATGGGACTGCCGCTGCCTGCATCTACGCAAATTCAGCCTGTGTGACAGTTTCTGATGATTTTATTATCCCTTCGATTGAGTTATTTGCATTGGTAGCACCGGGCAAGATTGAATTTAAACTTGAATTTGGTTTCCTAAGCACTATTGAAGACTCTTGAAAGTTCTGTGATGCAGAACTGAAACTAAAAATAGTGTTGTATGCAAAAGACTCCCTGAGGGTGAGACTTCTGGTTTTAAAATGTGGCAGAAAGAGGGCAATTTACCTCTTCTCAGAGAAATCACCGAAAAGCAAGAAAGAATAAGAAACCGGAACAAACTCTAGCTTGAAAGGAATCAAGAGACATCTGTACCCCTGAACCAAAATAGATGAAGTGCGGTGAAAGTCAAGTGGGTGTGTAGGAAGATAATGAAAGGACATCCACAGCTGGAAACATCAGTCGAACCCAGGACAGCGTGGTTCCTCAAAGTAAGGGACAAACCTAAGGGACAAAGCCAACCACCTCTTTCTGGAATGATGGGAGCAGTAGGCTGTGGCCGGTGACTCTGTAGAGTGTTAGACTTAAGTCTTAACAAATAAGAAAGGTCGAACCCAAAGAAGAAGGATGCAGACAGACCATGTTTGCATTCTGATGGTGTGAGCAGTCATCTCATCTGACTGGGGAGAAATAAAGGGTAAAAGAACTCTCACACACACAACTGCATTTCATCTGGGAAATGGCACCAGCCTCTTGGCAATCTAAACCTCCAGGCAGATTTCATCTCTTTATAAAAGAGCAGGTGGCATAATGGTAAAGAATCTGCCTGCCTGAGTCAGGAAGATCCCCTGGAGAAGGAAATGGCAACCCACTCCAGTATTCTTGCCTGGGAAATCCCATGGACAGAGGAGCCTGATGGGCTATCATCCATGGGGTCGCAAAGAGTAGGACACGACTTAGTGACCAAACAACAACAATTTGCTCTTTTAGAAGTCTAAACAATGATGGCATGATAAAGAAAAAGATGAAAGTAACAGTGGGGAAGTGGTTGATGAAAAACTAATATTAAAAAAAAAAAAGACTTGCCACAGAACAGATAAAAAGTTGCTCAAATGTAGTTCCAGGAATTTTAGAAAGAAATGAGTGAAGTATTTGCTAATGAAAAAAAGTACAGGGACTTCCCTGGCCATCCTGTGGTTAAGACTCCACGCTTCCAATGCAGGGGGCATGGGTTCAATTCCTGGTAGGGGAAATAAGATCCCACAAGCCACACAGCATGAAAAAAAAAAAAGAAGGGAAGAAGAGAAGATGTCAAATGAAAGAGTACATGCAACTTAAAAATGTTGAGAGCTATATTTTATTTACTGGACATTTTTAGGACTTCAAGCCTGGGAGACAGTATCTCAAGTAACCCTGAGAAAACTGCTCCCAGGAGGTGAGAAGAGGAGCCAGGTTATATAGAAGTTTTGGAACAAATGGCAGGTAGTCTGAACATCAAAATATTATTGTTCACTAAAGAAAACTAGATATACCAACTTAAGGATTTTAGTGGTTTTCTATATATAGGAAGATGGAAGAGTCTGGGCTCACTGAAATCATTCCTTTGATGTGTAGCTCAGCTATCTGGGGCCCAGATCCTATATTTCCATACCCTGAGCTCCTCAGGGCTCACCAAAGGAAGTGACTGTAGTCTGACGGCTGCTTTGTTCTTGCTCAGTCACCAGGCTGTGTTCAGCTCTCTGCAACCCCATGGACTGTAGCACGCCAGGCTCCCCTGTCCTTCACTGTCTCCCTGAGTTTGCTCAGATTGATGTCCATGAGTCAGTGATGCCATCCAGCCATCTCATCCTCTGTCACTCCCTTCTCCTGCCCTCTATGGCTGCTAGATGGCAGGTGTTCTTCATTCTGAGTTCCCTCAGGCTCACGGGCTCACATCGGAGGGCTGCCATCCCTGATGACTGTGACATCTTTGTTTCCAGATATGGCAGGAAATCTTCCGTGTCTCAGAGCAGAAGAGCATGAAGCAAGACTGGCGCGCCCAGGAAAGAAAAGGTAAGGCGCAGAGGAAGACGGATTATGAATTACCAGAGTACAGGCGACCTGAGGAATAAAAAGTGAAACAACTACAGAAACAAAGACTAAAATGGATGCAGCACTCAAGAGAAGAGGGCTTAGCTGGAAAATACAGCAAGGTAAAAGGAAGAGGGAATCGAGAAAAGTTAGCAAGTGACATTAAAATGACCAAAGAAGTTTACGTGATTCAGAGATATCTCCAGCTCTGATGGAGTAATTTGTATCAGATACACCGTCCCCTGGGAGAACAACAGCAGATTACACACAGAAGAGGGAATTAGAAAACTGGAAAATAGATGAGTTGGAAAAACCCAAATTGAAATTCTGAAAGGAGAAACAAAGAATAGGAAAAATGAGAAAAGAGACATATGGGACATAGGTTTTTTTTTTTTTTTTTTTAAGTTTTCCATGGGAATCAAAACTCAGAAAGAGGGAAGAGAGAGGATGTGACTGCAGAGAATCTGGTTATTAATTTCCAAAAGTGATAAAAGATATATAAAGTTGTAGATTCATAAATCCAGGTAGGATAAATACACAGAAAATCACACCTTGGCACATCATTAAAAGAGCAAAGATTTAAAGGATTAGAAAGAAAGCATAAAAACACCAATGTAAATATCCTATAGACATTAAGGAGATAATGAAAAAATATTAAAAGTAACTTTATGCTGATAAACCTAGACATTTCAATGAAAAGGGACAATTCCTTGAAAGACACAACTTTCTGAGGCTGTGTTGAGAAAGAATGGGAAATATAAATATTTATATTATATATATATATATCTTTTATTCATTCAATGACGTTGAACATTTAATTAAAACTCTTGTCACAGAGAAAATCCCAACCTCTGATGGCTTCAGTGGGAAGATTCTCCAAACAATAGGATCAATATTACACAAACTTGCTCAGAGAAAAGACAAAAACTTAAGAGGCCATCATAAACTTGATCATAATCTTACACTTCAATTAAAAGGTTTACCACTAGGAGAAATATAAATTTTCTAATTAGAAAACACATACACAGGAAGTCAGACACTATCATGAAAAGATTTGAAAAGAAGCAAACAAAACAAAAAGTATAACATAAAATATAACAGAATTGAGGTTAAATTTGTTAGCACAGGAAATATAAACAAGCTCTCCTATTAAAAAGGAAAATAATATCAAATTACCCCCTCCCAAAGCATATAGTTCTAATATACAGAAATATACCTACATGTAAGAAATATGCTCAGAATGGAACTTCCCTGGCAGTCCAGTGGTTAAGACTCTGGGCTTCCACAGCAGGGGGCAAGGGTTCAATCCCTGGTTGAGGAACTAAGATCTTGCAAGCTGCCCAGTGTGACTGAAAGGGAAAAAAACAAGAACCCAGAACCAATTGTTCAAAAGAGTTAAAATTTTTTGAATGTGCAAAGGCCAGGTAGGCAAAGGTAAAGAAAAAAAAAGAAAGCTTCATCACAATCTTTGTTATAGGTAAGTTGAAAATCTAGGACAAAAAGCATTTATAAGCTAAAGAAAAGCATTTCATGATAGCACAATTGTGCATTTCACAAACTGTGGTGAATATCTGTACCTCAAATAACATAATATAGTCAGTGCTTCCAGCTGACTCACTCAGTACAATCTCACTCAACCTAGAGCTCAAAAAAAGATAGAAAGCATGGGACTTAAGTCCTTTGATCAGACTTATCAATAAAAGAATTGGAACATGAATAAGCAGTGGGAGATGATCAATCAACCTCTCAGAGGAAGGGGCATCAGTTAGAAAGCAGTAGGGGAGGCATTCGGTTCTTCTGGGACACAAGGAGGAGTTATTTCTGTCTTATCCCTGGCACTCTGTATAGCAAGTGTCAGATGGCAGCAGCTGTGCAGTTTGGGGCATTGATGTAGTGGGCATGCTCCTTACCTAACAGTGTGTGTTCCCTCACTGTATTTAGGAAGAAGATAAGATCATGTACAGATTGTGAGAGCTGGACCATAAAGAAGGCTGAGCGCCAAAGAATTGATGCTTTTGAATTGTGCTGGAGAAGACTCTGGAGAGTCCCTTGGACAGCAAGGAGATCAAACCAGTCAATCCTAAAGGAAAACAATCCTGAATAGTCATTGGAAGGACTGATGCTGAAACTGAAGCTCTGATACTCTGGCCACCTGATGTGAAGAGCTGACTCACTAGAAAAGACCCTTGTGTTGGGAAAGATTGAAGATAGGAGGAGAAGGGGATACAGAGGGTGAGATTGTTGGATGGCATCACTGACTCAATGGACATGAGTTTGAGCCATCTCCAGCAGATAGTGAAGGACAGGGAAGTCTAGCCTGCTGCAGTCCATGAGTTGCAAAGAGTTGGACACAACTTAGTGACTGAACAACAACAACAAGATAACTTATTTTTTTGGCCTCACAGGTCTACAGATAGAGCAATTGTGCCCACAGATGGACCATGCTCCAGGATCTTACTCATAGATTTACATGTTTTAGAAGATGAGATCTGGGACTTTTTGAGGAGATTTGAGACTTAAAGTTGATATACGAAAAGGTCAAGACTAGGGGGTCTTAGGATGTGGTGAATGTAATTTGCATGTGGAACAGACTTGAATTTTATAGATCCTAGAGGGCAGACTGTACTAGGTTGAACATCATCCCTCCAAAATTCACATTCATGTGGGACTTCAGAGTGTGACCTTATTCAGAAAGAGTCTGCAAAGCAGATGTAATTACTTAAATTCAGATGAAGTCATACTGGATCAGAGTGGGCCCTAAGCCAATGATTAGTGTCCTTATACGAGGAGAAAACAGACACATAGAAACATAGGCACAGGGGAGAAGACCACATGAAGATGAAGAGATTGATTTGTTCATCTGCAAGCCCAAGAACACTAAGGATTGCTAATAACCACCAGAAGCTGGGAGAGATAAGGAAGGATCCTCCCCTAGAATTTCAGAGAGTGCATGGCCCTGTTGATACCTTGATTTCTTTTCTTTTTTCTTTTTAAAGTGTTCAGTCAGTTCAGTTCAGTCACTCAGTCGTGTCCAACTCTTTGTGACCCCATGGACTGCAGCATGCCAGGCTTCCCTATCCATCACCAACTCCAGGATCTTGCTCAAACTCAAGTCCATCGAGTGGGTGATGCCGTCCAACCATCGTATTCTCTGCCATCCCCTTCTCCTCCTGCCTTCAACCTTTCCCAGCATCAGGGTATTTTTCAATGAGTCAGTTCTTTGTATCAGGTGGCCAAAGTATTGGAACGTCAGCTTCAGCATCAGTCCTCCCAATGAATATTCAGGACTGATTTCTTTTATGATTGACTGGTTTGATCTCCTTGCTGTCCAAGAAACTCTCAAGAATCTTTCCCAACACAACAGTTCAAAAGCATCAATTCTTCAGCACTCAACTTTCTCTATGGTCCAACTCTCACATCCATACATGACTACTTGGAAAAACCATAGCTTTGACAAGACAGACCTTTGTCGGTAAAGTAATGTCTCTGCTTTTTAATATGTTGTCTATGTTGGTCATAGCTTTTCTTCCAAGGAGCAATCGTCTTTTAATTTCATGCCTGCAGTCCCCATCTGCAGTAATTTTGGAGCTCAAGGAAACAAAGTCTGTCACTGTTTCCATAGTTTCCCCATCTATTTGCCATGAAGTGATGAAACTGGATGCCATGATCTTAGTGTTTTGAATGTTGAGTTTTAAGCCACCTTTTCCACTCTCCTCTTTCACTTTCTTTAAGAGGTTCTTTAGTTCCTCTTTGCTTTCTTCCATAAGGGTGGTGTCATCTGCATAACTGAGGTTACTGATTTCTCCCGGCAGTCTTGATTCCAGCTTGTGCTTCACCCAGCTGGACATTTCGCATGATGTACTCTGCATATAAGTTAAATAAGCAAGGTGACAATATACAGCCTTGATATACTCCTTTCCCAATTTGGAATTAGTCTGTTGTTCCATGTCCAGTTCTAACTGTTGTTTCTTGACCTGCAAACAAGTTTCTCAAGAGGCAGGTCAGGTGGTCTGGTATTCCCATCTCTTGAAGAATTTTCCACAGTTTGTTGTGGTGGTTAGAGCTCAGAATTTGGAGCTAGACTGGCTTCAAATCACGACTCTCCCATCTGGCTAACTGTGCCCGAGTTACAGAAGCCCTCCATGCTCTCATTCCTTCCTGTGTGAGGACATCTGGGCCCCATTCGCGGGTTGCTGTAAGGACTGCCGGATTCAGGGAAAGCCCTTAGAATGAATGATGCTGACAACACATCAGATATTCCATGTAACCCTCACCCTACTGGTGGCTCAGATGGTAAAGGATCCGCCTGCAATGCAGGAGAACTGAGTTCAACCCTTGGGTTGAGAAGATCTCTTGGAGTAGGAAATGGCAACCTATTCCAGTATTCTTGCCCAGAGAATCCCATGGACAGGGAAGCCTGGCGGCTACAGTCCATGGAGTCACAAAGAGTTGGACATGACTGAGAGCCTAAGAAACTTGAAAGTACTCCTGCTCCTCTCTCCACACCTCTCCCCTCACTCCCATCCCTGCAGTAATGACCTCTCCTTTCTCCATACAGATCCTTCCATTGTGAGGAGATATGGAAAAAGTCCTGGACAGTGTGTGGTACAACTTTAATGCCCTTCAGTTATGAGAAGACTTTCAAACCCAACTCTCTGCCTTAACTCCCCTGAGATAAGACTAAAGTCCAAAGGAGCAGGAATGACACCATTGAGTGGAAACAAGATCTGGGAAAATCAGAGGCAGGTGGCCAGACTCTTCTCCGGCTCCTTGAAGGGTTCCATTCAAAGAATGCAACACACTGGACAGATTTTGTTGTTGTCATTCAATTGCTAAGTCATGTCCGATTCTTTGTGACCCCATGGACTGCAGCACGCCAGGCTCCTCTGTCCTCCACTGTCTCCCAGAGTTTGGTCAAATTCATGTCCATTGAGTCAGGGATGCTATCTAACCATCTCATCCTCTGCTGCCCCCTTCTCCTTTTGCCTTCAATCTTTCCCAGCATCAGGGTCTTTTCCGATGAGTCAATCCAGCAAAAATGTCCTGAGGGCCCACCACATGCTAGGCCCCCAGTTGGATGCTTTCACAGTTATTATCTTTAAAAAATTTTTTATTTTATTGAAGTACAACTGAACTACAATATTGTGTTGGTTTCTGCTGTACAGCACAGTTATTCAGCTATACACACACACACACACACACACACACATACACATCTTCTTTCCCTTTATGGTTTATTACAGGATATTGAATATAATTCCCTATGCTATACAGTAGGTCATTGCTGCTCATCCATTCTATGTATAATAGTTTGCATCTGCTAATCTCAAACTTGGAAGGAAAGTTATGACCAACCTAGATAGCATATTGAAAAGCAGAGACATTACTTTGCCAACAAAGGTCCGTCTAGTCAAGGCTATGGTTTTTCCTGTGGTCATGTATGGATGTGAGAGTTGGACTGTGAAGAAAGCTGAGCACCGAAGAGTTGATGCTTTTGAACTGTGGTGTTGGAGAAGACTCTTGAGAGTCCCTTGGACTGCAAGGAGATCCAACCAGTCCATTCTGAAGGAGATCAGCCCTGGGTGTTCATTGGAAGGACTCATGCTGAAGCTGAAACTCCAGTACTTTGGCCACCTCATGCAAAGAGTTGACTCATTGGGAAAGACTCTGATGCTGGGAGGGATTGGGGGCAGGACGAGAAGGGGATGACAGAGGATGAGATGGCTGGATGGCATCACTGACTCGATGGACGTGAGTCTCAGTAAACTCCAGGAGTTGGTGATGGACAGGGAGGCCTGGCATGCTGCGATTCATGGGGACATAGAGTTCGCCATGACTGAGCGACTGAACTGAACTGAACTGAACCTCAAACTCCCAGTCCATCCTGCTCTGACCTGTCCTCCCTCTTGGCAACCACAAGTCTGTTCTTGTGAAAAGAGTGAAAGCATTAGTCTCTCAGTCATGTTTGACCCTTTGTGACCCCATGGACTGTAGCGACCAGGCTTCCCTGTCCATGGAATTCTCCAGGCAAGAATACTGGAGTAGGTGGCCATTTCCTAATCCAAGGGATCTTCTCAACCCAGGGGTCAAACTTGGGTCTCCCTCACTGCAAGCATATTCTTTACCATCTGAGCCACCAGGGAAGCCCCTGTTCTCCATACCTCACAGTTATTATCTTGTTTCATCCTCACAGTAGCATCATCATCTCACTGCAAACAAATCCCCAAACCTATGCTAAGCTGTAGAGGCTAAATGTCAAAGCTAGAGGATGTAAACCAGTGGTTTTCAAATTGAACACACAACAGAATCACCTGGAGAGTTTGTTAGAACTCAACTGTCGTCAGCAGAGTTTCTGATCAAGTAGATCCCGGGTGGGGCCTGAGAATTTGCATTTCTAACAAGTTTCCGGTTGATGCTGATACTGTTGGCCCCAGGGAGCACACTTTGAGAACCATGGAGGAAATGCTGCACACCATCAGAGATGGTCCTGAATACTTGCATGTTGTGGTTTTTCAAAGGGCAGAGGCTTTAGATTTCTCCATATCTGCTTATGGGCCTTCCTTCTAATACTTCTTCCTTCCTAGTCTAACTCAGTGGTCTAACAAAGGTCCATCTAGTCAAAGCTACGGTTTTTCCAGTAGTCATGTATGGATGTGAGAGTTGGACCATAAAGAAACCTGAGACCCAAAGTATTGATGCTTTTGAAGTGTGGTGCTGGAGAAGACTCTTGAGAGTCCCGTGGACTGCAAGGAGATCAAACCAGTCAATCCTAAAGGACATCAGTCCAGAATATTCATTGGAAGGACTGATGGGGCGGCAGAGAATGAGATGGTTGGATGGCATCACCAATTCAATGGACATGAGTTTGAGCAAGCTCTGGGGGATGGTGAAGGACAGGGAAGCCTGGTGTGCTGCAGTCCATGGGATCACAAAGAGTCAGACACAACTGAGCAACTGAACAATGACAACTTACACTTCAGTGTCCCTGAGGATTTCTGAATGGGGTTACATACATGAAGCCAAGCATGGGTGCTCATGGAAGATTTGAGAGCATTTCAAGGGCAGTTTGGGTTGTGCTTGATTTTGCCTTCTGTACTAATTATAGATCATAGCCTGCACTGCACAATAATACATGGGAGAGAGCGTGAGAAGAAATATTTTACAGACACTCATACACAACAGGTGGGAGAGGAAGGATTTACAGGTGTGAAGGCAAGTATGCTTACACCTGAAGACCTTGGGAGTTCTTGTTAGAGTGGACACTACAGGCAGAGAAACAGCAAGCGCAAAAAAGCACAGAGTCACTGGCGACTTCCTTGGTGGTCCAGCGGTTGGGACGTTGCTTTGCTCCAGATACAGGCCATCACGGGTCATAACTGCTGGCCTTCCAGCTACTGCTAGGGCACCTGCCTGAAGGCAGGGTTCTTTTTAGATGCTGGTGGGAATACATGATGAAGGAGATAGAGAACTCAACAGGCAACCAGAATGCCAGGAGGTGAGTGCAGCAAAAGGTGGAGCCCAGGATTCTGAGAGAGCCCATGGAGAATAGTGCAGTCCTCTCTCTTGCTTAGAGATGGCTTCTCAGAAACGTGGAGGCTGGGCTCAGGGTGAGGGCGAGCTGGAGTTAGTAAGGGAGGCTGGTGAAGAGCCAAGTGGAGGATGTGGCATCCTTTGGTTGTCATGGCGACAATGGGGCCCTGGAAATCACAGCCTGCCCTTGGGCTGCTATTTAATTAAGCCACCCAACCATGGCAGGGAATCACTGTTTTAATTTATTTTTATACTTTATTTCATCCCCAGAAAGAGTTCAGGAGGGTTGTAAGAACAAACATAGAGCACAATAGGATAAAAATAGAAAGCCCTGTGAAGGGAAAATAAGGACAGCTAGTAACATGAACCCAGAGGGCTTCTGGGTTGCTCCACCCTTGGTGAGCTGTCAATTGCTTAACTCTCATGAAGGAGTCCCTGCTCGTGCTGACATCTGGGATCCAAGGCACTCGATACCACTGTGGCAGGGTCGTGGGCAAGCTTCCCCAGGGAACACCTGACCAAATGATTGTCCAAAGATGGAGGTGATTCTGAAGAAGGCAGCACCCTGGAGCCCTCCCATTTACATAAGTGCAGGAAGCAAGAACATGAAACTCAAATCTATGACCTAGGGACTTCCCTGGTGGTCTAATGGTTAAGACTTTAAGACTTCAGGTTTCAATGCAGGGGTTGGGAGTTTGATCTCTACTGGGGGAGCTAAGATCCCACATGTGTGGAGGCCAAAAAAACAAAATATAAAACAGAAGGACTATTGTAACAAATTAAATAAAGACTTTTAAAATCGGCACATCCAAAAAAAAAAAAAATCTTTTTTAAAAAATCTGTGCCTTAACACCTTTTTATGGATTGAGTTATGTTCTCTTTGAACACAGTTCCAGTCCTAAACCCCAGCACCTAAGAATGTGACCTTATTGGAAAATGGGATCTTTGGAGATGCAATCAAGTTAAAATGAGATTTTGAGGGTGGGCCCTATTCCAGTATAATTGCAGTCCTTAGGAAAGTGACACAGAGACGTCCTTGGCTGTGCTGGGTCTTAGTCGTATTAATAACATGCAGAATTTTTAGTTGCTATTTCATTTTTAATAGCTTGCAAACTCTTAATTGTGGCACGTGGGATCTAGTTCCCTGATCAGGGATCCAACCCAGATCCCTTGCTTTGGGAGCACAGGGTCTTAGCCACTGGACCACCAGGGAGGCCCCATGGATCATTTTAAGTTTATCCTATTTGAAGTACACTGAGTTTCTTGGATGTGTACATTAATGTTTTTCATCAAATTTGAGAAGTTTCGATCCATGGTTTCTTAATATATTATTTCTGCCCCTTTCACTTCCTCCTCTTCTTCTGGGCCTTCAGAAGATTCTGTTCATTTTTCTTCCTTCTTTCTCTTCCTACTCTTCAGAATAGACCATTTCATTTGGCATTTTCAAGTTCATTGATTCTTTCTTCTGTCTGTTCAAATCTGCTGGGCCCTTCTAATGAATTTGCCTTTCAATTATTGCACATTTTTATATTTTTCATAATTTATTGTTCAGTTCAGGTCAGTCGCTCAGTCATGTCCAACTCTTTGAGACCCCATGGACTGCAGCACATGGGGATTCCCTGTCCATCACCAACTCCCGGGCTTGCCCAAACTCATGTCCATTGAGTCAGTGATGCCATCCAGCCATCTCGTCCACTGACGTCCCCTTCTCCTCCTGCCCTCAATCTTTCCCAGCATCAGGGTATTTTTCAATGAGTCAGTTCTTTGCATCAGGTGGTCAAAGTATTGGAGCTTCAGCTTCAGCATCAGTCCTTCCAGTGAATATTCAGGACTGATTTCCATCAGGATTGACTGGTTTGATCTCCTTGCAATCCAAGGGACTCTCAAGAGTCTTCTCCAACACCACAGTTCAAAATCATCAATTATTTGGCACTCAGCTTTCTTTATGGTCCAACTCTCATATCCATACATGACTACTGGAAAAACCATAGCTTTGACTAGATGGACCTTTGCCAGTAAAGTAATGTCTCTGCTTTTTAATATGCTGTCTATGTTGGTCATAGCTTTTCTTCCAAGGAGCCTGCAGTCAGCATCTGCAGTGATTTTGGATCCCAAGAAAACAAAGTCTGTCACTGTTTCCATTGTTTCCCCATCTATTTTCCATGAAGTGATCATAATTTATATCATCTTATTAACATTCTGTATTTGGTGAGACATCATCATCATATTTTCCTTGAGTTCTTTAACAGGTTTCCTTTAGTTCTTTGAACATATTTAAAATGACTGATTTAAAATCATTCTTATAGGACTTCCCTGGTGGTCCAGTGGTCAAGGCTTCATGCTCCCAATGCCGGGGGCCCAGGTTCAATTTCTGGTCAGGGAACTGGATCCCACATGCTGCAATGAAGACTGAAATCATGTGTGCTGCAAAAAAAGACCTGGCACAACCAAATGGATAAATAAATAAAATATTAAAAGAAAACTGTTATAACTATGATTCTGGGCACTTGGTTTTTAAGGCTACTATAGAGCTGGGCCAGGAGGAGGGAAAATGGAAACAAAGCAAGTTAAAATACCAGAAAAGCCATTGTTCTTACTCTAACTCAACCTTTTAAAAAAATAAACACTACTTCTGGATTGCTAAAAGTCTGGTTAGTTTCTGAAATTCTGAAAAACATTTATTTTGAAAAGTTTGCCATTTTTCTTTCTTTCTGCTCTATGGAGTTTTTCCCATCCTTACTCTACAGTAATTTTTGCTGACATTACTAGATTTCATTGATTTCTTGTCTTCTTTTTTTTTTCTCAGCACTGCTTTAGAGGCATCCTGCAAATATCGATAAATTGTATTTTATTTTCATTCAGTTACATGGACTTTTTTCCTTTGAGACTTCCTCTTTAACCCACGGATAATTTAGAATTCCGTTGTTTTGTATCCGAGTGTTTAGAGATTTTTCTATTGATTTTTCATGATTGATTCCTACCTTGATTCCATTATCTTCAAAGAACTTACTTTGTATAATTTAAAATCTTTTAAATGTGTTGAGGCTTGTTTTATGGCCCTGGATATGCATGGTCTTTCTTTGTGAATGTTTCATGGGCAATTGAAAAAAGAATGTATATTTTGCTGTTGTTGGGTAGAGTATTCCAAAAACATGAATTAGATCTTGTTGGTGGGTGATGGTGTGCAGATCTTCTGTATCTTTCTGGATTTTCTAATAGCTCTATCAGTTGCTGAGAGTGGAGTGTTGATATTCCAAGTATATTCATGAATTTGTTTATAATATTTGCCTACTATGTATGGATCTAACCCAGGTCTCCTGCATTGCAGGCAGATTCTTTACCATCTGAGCCACCTGCTACTGCTAAGTCACTTCAGTTGCGTCTGACTGTGTGCGACCCCATAGACGGCAGCCCACCAGGCTCCTCTGTCCCTGGGATTCTCCAGGCAAGAACACTGGAGTGGGTGCCGTTTCCTTCTCCAATGCATGAAATTGAAAAGTGAAAGTGAAAGTGAAGTCGCTCAGTCATGTCCGACTCATAGCGACCCCATGGACTGCAGCCTACCAGGCTCCTCCATCCATGGGATTTTCTAGGCAAGAGTACTGGAATGGGGTGCCATTGCCTTCTCCGTGAGCCACCAGGGAAGCCCATATATATCTATATGTGTATATATATTATATATACATATAACTTATCACAGTCTACCATTCAGATCAGATCAGTCACTCAGTCGTGTCCAATTCTTTGCGACCCCATGAATTGCAGCACGCCAGGCCTCCCTGTCCATCACCAACTCCTAGAGTTCACTCAGACTCACGTCCATCGAGTCAGTGATGCCATCCAGCCATCTCATCCTCTGCCATCCCTTTCTCCTCCTGTCCCCAATCCCTCCCAGCATCAGCGTCTTTTCCAATGAGTCAACTCTTTGCATGAGGTGGCCAAAGTACTGGAGTTTCAGCTTTAGCATCATTCCTTCCAAAGAAATCCCAGGGCTGATCTCCTTCAGAATGGACTGGTTGGATCTCCTTGCAGTCCAAGGGACTCTCAAGAGTCTTCTCCAACACCACAGTTCAAAAGCATCAATTCTTCGGCACTCAGCCTTCTTCACAGTCCAACTCTCACATCCATACATGACCACAGGAAAAACCATAGCCTTGACTAGATGAACCTTTGTTGGCAAAGTAATGTCTCTGCTTTTGAATATGCTATCTAGGTTGGTTGTAACTTTCCTTCCAAGGAGTAAGCGTCTTTTAATTTCATGGCTGCAATCACCATCTGCAGTGGTTTTGGAGCCCAGAAAAATAAAGTCTGACATTGTTTCCACTGTTTCCTCATCTCTTTCCCATGAAGTGATGGGAGTGGATGCCATGATCTTCGTTTTCTGAATGTTGAGCTTTAAGCCAACTTTTTCACTCTCCTCTTTCACTTTCATCAAGAGGCTCTTTAGTTCCTCTTCACTTTCTGCCATAAGGGTGGTGTCATCTGCATATCTGAGGTTATTGATATTTCTCCCAGGAATCTTGATTCCAGCTTGTGTTTCTTCCAGTCCAGCGTTTCTCATGATGTACTCTGCATAGAAGTTAAATAAACAGGGTGACAATATACAGCCTTGATGTACTCCTTTTCCTATTTGGAACCAGTCTGTTGTTCCATGTCCAGTTCTAACTGTTGCTTCCTGACCTGCATACAAATTTCTCAAGAGGCAGATCAGGTGGTCTGGTATTCCCGTCTCTTGAAGAATTTTCCACTGTTTATTGTGATCTACACAGTCAAAGGCTTTGGCATAGTCAATAAAGCAGAAATAGATGTTTTTCTGGAACTCTCTTGCTTTTTCCATGATCCAGCGGATGTTGGCAATTTGATCTCTGGTTCCTCTGCCTTTTCTAAAACCAGCTTGAACATTAGGAAGTTCACGGTTCACGTATTGCTGAAGCCTGGCTTGGAGAATTTTGAGCATTACTTTACTAGCGTGTGAGATGAGTGCAATTGTGCAGTAGTTTGAGCATTCTTTGGCATTGCCTTACTTTGGGATTGGAATGGAAAACTGACCTTTTCCAGTCCTGTGGCCACTGCTGAGTTTTCCAAATTTGCTGGCATGTTGAGTGCAGCACTTTCACAGCATCATCTTTCAGGATTTGGAATAGCTCAACTGGAATTCCATCACCTCCACTAGCTTTGTTCATAGTGATGCTTTCTAAGGCCCACTTGACTTCACATTCCAGGATGTCTGGCTCTAGGTCAGTGATCACACCATCGTGATTATCTGGGTCGTGAAGATCTTTTTTGTACAGTCTACCATTAATTATGCTGAATTGCTGTTTTAGTTTTATTTAATTTTAGTTTTTTTATTGAAAAAAAACTATGGCTGATTTACAATGTGTTAATTTCTACTGTAAAGCAAAGTGACTCAGTTACACATATACATACATTCTTTTTTATAATCTTTTCTATTATGATTTATCACAGGATATTAAACAGCACTCTGTTCTATACAGAAGGACCTTGTTTTCCATTCTATATATAATACTTTGCATCTGCTGATCCCAGAGTCCCAATCCATCCCTACCCCTTGCCCTTGGCAACCCTCAAGTCTGTTATCTATGTCTGTGAGCCTTTTTTTGTTTCATAAATAAATTCATTTGTGTCATATTTTAGATTCCACACTTAAGTGATATCATATGGTATTTGTCTTTCTCTTTCTGACTTACTTCACTTGGAATAATAATCTCTTAAATTCATCCAATATATTGCTGCAAAGGGCGTTCTTTTATTTTTAATTAATTGACCTTTTAGTTATAGTGGTGGTGGTTTAGTCTCGAAGTCATGTCCAGCTCTTTGAGACCCCATGGAATGCAGCACATCAAGCTTCCCGATCCTTCACTATCTCCTGGAGTTGGCTCAAACTCATGTCTACTGAGTCAGTGATACCATCCAACGATCTCATCCTCAGTCATCCCCTTCTCCTCCTGCCTTCAATCTTTCCCAGCATCAGAGTCTTTTGCAATGAGTTGGCTCTTCACATAAGGTGGCCAAAGTATTGGAGCTTCAGCTTCACCATCAGTTCTTCCAAAGAATATTCAGGGTTGATTTCTTTTAGGATTGACTGGTTCGATTTCCCCGATATCCAAAGGACTCTCAAGAGTCTTCTTCAGCACCACATCAGCATCGATTCTTCAGTGCTCAGCCTTCTTTATGGTCCAACTCTAACATCCATGCATGACTACTGGAAAAATCATAGGTTTGACTATACGGACCTTTGTCAGCAAAGTGATGTCTCTGCTTTTTAATCCATTGTCTAGGTTTGTCATAGCTTTTCTTCCAAGGAGCACGTGTCTTTTAATTTCATGGCTACAGTCACTGTCCACATTGATTCTGAAGCCCAAGAAAATGAAATCTGATGCTGTTTCCACATTTTCCCCATTTGCCACGAAGTGATAGGACTGGATGCCATGATCTTCATTTTTTGAATGTTGAGCTTAAAGCCAGGTTTTTCACTCTCCTCTTTCACATTCATCAAGAGTTCTTTAGTTCCTCTTCACTTTTTTTTTTTTTTTTTGTGGAGGGCATTATGTGAAGTGAAATAAGTCAGACAGAGAAAGATAAATACTATATCATATCACTTATATGTGCACCCTAAAAGGTACAACAATGTATTAAATATAACAAAAAAGAAGTAGACTCAGATGTAGAGAACAAAGCAGTGGTTCCCAGTGTGTAGGAGAAGGTGCGGAGGGAATATAGGGGTAAGTAAGTGGGAGAAACAAACTACTGAGTGTAAGGTAGGTTCAAGGATATACTGTAAAACGTGGGGAATACAGCCAGTGTTTTGTAATAACTGTAAATGAAAAGTAACCTTTAAAAATTGTGCAAAAAATTTTTTTAAGATGGCTGAGAATTTCCCTAGGGGTCCAGTGGCTAAGACTCTGAGCTACCAACGCAGGGGGCCTGGGTTCAATCCCTGGTCAGGGAACTAGACCCCACATAGCAAAACTAAAGAGTTCTCAGGCTGCAACTAAAGATCCTGCATGCCTCAATAAAGATCGAAGATCCTGTGTGAAGATCCTGCATGAAGACCCAGTGCAACCAAATAACTAAATAAATTTTTTTTTTTTTTTTTTAATTCATGATTCACAGTTCTTTTTCTTAGCATTTAAAAATATTGTGCTACTTCCTTCTGGCCTCTTTGGTTCCTCATGAAGTATCTGCTGTCATTCAAATTAGTTTTCATGTGTAGATAAAGTTGTTTCTTTCCGGATGTTTCAGATTTTTTATTCGTCCCTAGATTTAACTATGATGGGTCCTGATGTGAATTTCTTTGGGTTTATCCTGTTTGGTGTTCACTTGGATTTTTGAACATGTTATTTTATGTTCTTTGCCTAAATTGGGGATTTTTCAGTCAGTATTACTTCAAATATTTTTCATCTCCACTTTCTTTCTTTTCTCCTGCTGCTGCTGCTGCTAAGTCGCTTCTGCCATGTCCAACACTGTGTGACTCCATAGACGGCAGCCAGGCTCCTCTGTCCATGGGATTCTCCAGGCAAGAATACTGAAGTGGGTTGCCATTTCCTTCTCCATTTCTCCTTCTAGGACCCCAATGATATGAATATTAGATTTTCCCACTATAGTCCCACAGTTCCCTGAGACTCTGTTCTTTTTCTTTTCAGTGTATTTTCTCTGTGCTGTTCAGATTGAGTAATTTCTGTTGTTCTATCCTCGATCACACTGATTCATTCCTGTATCATGTTTTTTTTTTCTGGCACCCAATCCATTCAGTGAAGTTTTCTTTTAAATGGGTTCTTGTATTTTTAGTTCAATAATTTAGTTTCCTTTTGGTTCTTTTTAAAAATAGCTTCCACTTCTTTTCCGGGATTTTCTCCTTCTTGTGTTTCAAACATGATTGTAATTGCTTGTTGAAGCATTTTTAAAAGGATGACTGCTTTAGACTGCTTGTCAGAGAATTCCAACATGTGAGTCATCTCAGTGTTGACATCTGTTGATTGTCTCTCTCACGGAAATGTTCATTTTCCTCAGTTGTTAGTATGATG
The DNA here is from genome assembly GCF_029378745.1 of Bos indicus. Lineage (NCBI taxonomy): Eukaryota > Metazoa > Chordata > Mammalia > Artiodactyla > Bovidae > Bos > Bos indicus. The sequence goes on along the minus strand of NC_091770.1, from coordinate 3,274,234 downwards.
AGTAATTTTCAGTTGTGTTCTGGACATTTTGATTATTATATTGTGAGACATTGAATCCTACTTAATTTTTTGGCCAGACAATCACCCATTTTAGAATTCGGGTGTAGCCTACAGGTCAAGGTGTGGGTGGGTTTTCAGCTCCCTGCCGAACTCTGTTGACAGCATCCTGACAAAGGTGGAGCAGTGACTCATACAGCCTGTGAAGGCAGAGGAGCGGGGCGGAAGTTCAATAACCCTCTTAGCACTGACTCACTCTGCCTTATTTTCTCCCAGTCGGGTATAAGCTCAGCTCCCATCTTTGCCGAGCTGACGCCGGGTAGGGGATGTGAAGGGCCACCTAGCCCCACCACACACTGCCTCCTTCCATTTCACTGATCCCAGGTGGAAGCAGGGGTGCAGCTCCCCACTGGCACCCACTGGCAGTCCCAAAGCAGGAAAATCAGAGCATTGCCTGCTTTGCTGGATGCGAAAGATCAGCCCCCTGTTTGGCCCTGCTAACACCACCAGATGGATAAATCAGAACTTCACTCTTATTTCCTTAAGTCTGTCAGGGAAATGGAAGATTAACTCCTCCTTGGGCCTGGAAGAAACCTTAGGTACGGATACTGACCCATCAATGTTTGGCAGGAGTTGGGGAGATAATGGCTTTCCGTTCTCTTATGCATCTCTTCTTGATCCTTTGTTCAAGGGAAATAGGCTTCTCTTGGAGCCTTTTTTTTTCCTTTTCTTTTCTTCACTGTGCCTTTTCGTGGTTCCATTTTGCAGGTTTCCCCAATGCTCTATTCAGAATATATGGGAGGCAGAAAGAAAAACTAGGGAACTCATGGTCATATCGTTCCTCAAGTTTTGCTGTCCTTAGGAAGCCTGCCTTCTTTTCACCTTTCAGTCTTTCTGTACTTGTTGTGTATAGTTTTTTTAGATTCCACATATAAGCAAAATCATATGGTATTTGTTTTCCTCTGTCTGACTTTGCTTGGTATGATAATCTCCAGATCTAAACATGGTGCTGCAAATGGCATTATTTCATTCTTTTTAATGGCCGAGTAATAGTCCATTGTATATATGTACCACATCTTCTTTATGCATTCTTCTGTTGATGGACATTTAAGTTGTTTCCGTGTCTTGGTGATTGTAAACAGTTGCAATGGGGTGCATGTATTCTTTTAAATCATGTTTTTCTCCAGATATATGCTCAGGAGTGGGATTGCTGGATCACATAGTAACTATGAAGGAAGAGAAGGGGATGACAGAGGATGAGATGGTTGGATGGCATCACCAACTTGATGGACATGAGTTTGAGCAAGCTCCAGGAGTTGGTGATGGACAGGGAAGCCTGGCATGCTACAGTCTATGGGGTTGCAAAGAGTCGAACATGACTGGGTGACTGAACTGAACTAATGGTAGCTATATTTTTAGTTTTTAAAGGAACCTTCATACTGCTGTCCATAAAAAAAAATAGGTGGTACAGTGGTAAATAATCAGCTTATGATGCTGGAGACTCGGGTTCAAATTGCATCCATGAAATTGAGAGACACTTGCTCCTTGGAAGGAAAGCTATGACAAATCTAGACAGAATATTAAAAAGCAGAGACATTACTTTGCTGACAAAGGTCCGTATAATCAAAGCTATGGTTTTTTCCAGTTGTCACGCACAGATTTAAGAGTTGAACCATAAAGAAAGATGAGCACTGGAGAACTGATGCTTTTGAATTGTGGTGCTAGAGAAGACTCTTAAAAGTCCTTTGGACTTCAAGGAGATCAAACCAATCAATTCTAAAGGAAATCAACCCTGAATATTCATTGGAAGAACTGTTGATGAAGCTAAGGCTCCAATACTTTGGCTACTTGATGCAAAGAGCCAACTCATTGGAAAAGACCCTGATGCTGGAAATGATTGAAGGCAAAAGGAGAAGGGGCAGCAGAGAATGAGATGGTTAAATAGCATCACCATCTTAACAGACAAGAATTTGAGCAAACTCTGGGAGATAGTAAAGGATAGAAGAACCTGGTATGGGGGTCACAAAAAGTGAGACACAACCTAGCAACTGAACAAAAACAATATACTGTTCTCCAGAGCAACTGGACCAATTTATATTTCCACCAGCAGCAGTTGGTAGGAGGGTTCCCTTTCCTCCACACTCTCTCAAGCATTGTTTGTAGACTTTCTGAAGATAGTCATTTTGACTTGGTGTGAGGTGATACCTCATTGTAATTTTGATTTGCATTTCTCTAATACTTAGCAGAAAGTGAAGAGGAACTAAAAAGCCTCTTGATGAAAGTGAAAGAGGAGAGTGAAAAAGTTGGCTTAAACCTCAACATTCAGAAAACTAAGATCATAGCATCCAGTCCCATCACTTCATGGGAAATAGATGGGGAAACAGTGGAAACAGTGTCAGACTTTATTTTTCTGGGCTCCAAAATCACTGCAGATGGTTGATTGCAGCCATGAAATTAAAAGACGCTTACTCCTTGGAAGGAAAGTTATGACTTAACCTAGGTATTAAAAAGCAGAGACATTACTTTGCCAACAAAGGTCCATCTAGTCAAAGCTATGGTTTTTCCAGTGGTCATATATGGATGTGAGAGTTGGACTGTGAAGAAAGCTGAGCACTGAAGAATTGATGCTTTTGAACTGTGGTGCTGGAGAAGACTCTTGAGACTCCCTTGGACTGCAAGGAGATCCAACCAGTCCATCCTAAAGGAGATCAGTCCTGGGTGTTCATTGGGCTGAAACTCCAATGCTTTGGCCACCTCATGCGTAGAGTTGACTCATTGGAAAAGACCCTGATGCTGGGAGGGATTGGGGGCAGGAGGAGAAGGGGACAACAGAGGATGAGATGGCTGGATGGCATCACTGACTTGATGGACATAAGTTTGGGTAACTTCGGGAGTTGGTAATGGACAGGGAGGCCTGACATGCTGCAATTCATGGGGTCGTAAAGAGTCGGACATGACTGAGCGACTGAACTGAACTGAATACTTAGCAATGTTGAGCATCATTTCATATGCCTTTTGGTCATCTTTATGAGGAGATAGTTTTTAAAGTTCAGGACCACTGGCTGACCAGTGGAAGACCTTAGCAACCTCCAGGGAGTGGTCAGGATCCACCACAGAAGAGTTAGAATGGACTTATATTTCTGAAGGAGCTAAAGCTTAGACCTTTGATGTTACCTCCAAATAAGGTCCTCAATACAGTCACAGAAATAACCTCAAATGGCATAATAAACCACTTTGTATGTTCTTGTTTTAAAGATATTAATTTATCAAATGGAAGCATTTAAAATACATCACAATTTTTGTAACTCTGATTTAGAGCTTTATCCTTTATACATCAGGAACTTCAAAAAAAAAAAAAAAAAAAAGGAAGTACCTGAAGACCTTTCTTGATCTTTAAGAAGTTGAGGGAATTAGAACCAATATTCCTGGAGTTGCTGATCACAATGACTTGGGATTTGTCCACCATTTTTACCATAGATCCTCCTGGAATAGTGAACAAATGGAATAGTCCTGAGTGAGAATTCATATCAAAGAGGTAGAACTAAATTGCATGTGCTTCTCTGGCCTTATCTCTGCTTCAAGAGATGCCCTTTGGGAGACTTCTGTGGTCCACTGGTTAGGGCTCTGCACTCCCAATGCAGGGGATGCCAGTTCAATTCCTGGTTGGGGAACTAAGATCCTACATGTGGCATGGCCCAAATAAACAAATAAACAAAATGGATTTGTAAAAAAATAGAGAAATGTCTTTTGGGTTTACAAGAGCTCCAGTACATAGGGGGATTTGAAGTACCTTGGCCGAGTTGCATCAGAGAATCCCTTCCTATCATTCGTGAGAGCCTATCATTCATTCATTCTACGAATAAACACAAATAAAAGAGGCATTTCTCTCCAGAAATTTGCTTTCATGCAGCAGAGCGAACCTATGCATAACAAATCTTCTGGGTAACAGATGCTATTCTTGGCTCTGAATGCCACTAAGTCTAAGAAAGAGGGAAAATAGTTTCTTCTGGAAGACACTGATGGTGCGATAGCATTGTCCCAGGGTGCACTTTTTTTTTTTCTTATTTTTATGTGTTCTTCTGTTTGGACTTTTATTGACATAGACCTGTTGGGAAAAGATGATTGAGCCCCGTTAAGTTCACCTAGATAAACAGGATATTTTCCTCACTGTGATGTACAACAGTCTACCAGGACTTTTGCATCGATGGCCTTTGTTCATAAGAATCAATAAAATATGTGGATTTTCCCAACATATTTGCTATTTGGGATACCTTTTTTCAGTCTTTCCCTATCGCTCTGAACAGCCTCAGAAAAAGTCCCATTTAGCGACTCCCCTGGTAGTCCATGTTAACACGCTGTGCTCCCAGTGCAGAGGGCCCAGTTTCGATCGACAGTCAGGGAGCTAGATCCCATATGCCTCGGTGAAGATCAGCTGTGCTGCATCTAAGACCTGGGGAGCCAAATACATTTTTTTAAAATCCATTTATTATCATTTATGTTATTTATTTAACTTCACTTATTGAGAGCTTGCTAAGTGTCAGGCACTGTTCTAGGAGATTTGGGTACAGTGGTGAAGAAAACCAAGGTCCCTCTTCTCATGGAGCTTAATTTCAATAGGAAAAATAAATAAATGAAGAGATATAATGTAGGTCAGGCAATGAAAAATGCTGTGAAGGAAATGAAGCAGTGTGAGGCAATAGAGAGGGACAAGGGGTAGGATCTTAGAAAGGGTGGTCAATGAAGAATTCTCTGAGGATGTAACATAAGGAGTGAGAGAGTGAGCCATATGGATGTCAGAAAGAAGAGTATTCCAGGAAGAGGAACCAACAGATACAACGGCCCTTTGATAAAAGAGGGCCTGGCATATTCAACAGACATCCTCAAGGAGGTAGTACAGAGATTTCCTGGCAGTCCAGTGACTAAGTAAGACTATGCTCCCAAGGCTGGGGGCTGGGGCTCGATCCCTGGTCAGGGAACTAGATCCCACATGCCACGGCTAAAGATCCCACGTGCCACAAGACTGAAGACACAGGGTGCTACAACTAAGACCTGGCACAGCAAGATAAATTCATTAAAAAACATAAATATTAAAAAAACAAAAAACGATGGTAGTATGGCTGAAGGACCGTGAGGATGAGAGTAGAGGGAGGAGATGAAGGAGATGAAGGAGACGTATTCAGGGCTCAAAACAATTAAAGGTGTTTAGGCCACGGGAAGGACTTTGACTTTTATTCTAAATATGATGAGAAACCAGTAGAGGGATTTGAACATGGGTATGACATGGGTGACATACTTTAAGAGGGTCTGTTTGGCTGCTACATGAAAAATGTACTAAAGAGGCCAAGAAAGAAGTAGAGAGACCAGTTTGTGAGCTAACCTGGTCTTACTTGCAACGGTGCGGGTGATGGTCATTTGACCTAAGGTAGTGTATAGAGGTAGTGAGAAGTGATCAGATGCTATGTGTATTTGAAGATAGAGCAACAGGATCTGCTAATGTACTAAACATGGAATATGAGAGGAAGAAAATGCCAAAGATGATAACAGCACCAAGGGTTTTGGTCTGAGAGATGAGATGAGATGTTGCCATTGGCTGAAATGGGGGGATACTAGGGAAAGAGCAAATCTGGAGGAAAAAAAAAAGACGAGTTTTAGACCTTTTGAGCTTCAGAGACCAATTGAAGGTCCAAATGGGGTGGTAAAGTGCACTGCTGAAATATGAGTCCTTATTACTAAAAGTGGGGCTAGGGGCTTTCCTGGTGGCCCAGCAGCTAAGACTCTGAGCTCCAAGTGCAGGGGCCTAGGTTTCATCCCTGGTCAGGGAACCAGATCCCACATGCCGCAACTAAAGATCCCCAAACCAAGTAAATAAATACACTTTTTAAATGGGGATAGAGTTAAATATAAACTTATCTCACTATTCTCAAAGTATATGCTACACAGCTAGCTTCACGTGCTGTTTGATAACATACTGGACTTCCATTTCTGACCATGATAGGGTAATTTATACCAGAAAACCCTCTTTCCATAAACAACTATAAAACTGGACAAAATTTATAGGCAACTGTTTTTAGGGGATGGACAACAGCAGCACGAGACTATAATCCTGGGACCTCGGTCCGGTAATTAAGAATCTGCCTACCCATGCAGGGACATGGTTTCCATCCCTGGTTTTGGGAAGATCCCACCTGCTGAGGGGCAAGTAAGCCCATGGGCCACAACCACTGAGTCCACGTGCCCAAGAGCCCGTGCTCTGCAACAAGAGAAGCCCCCCATAGTGAGAAGCCCATGACAGCAATAAAGACTCATGACAGCCAAAAATAAATAAATAAAAATATTTTTAAAAAGATTGCGACCCCTTAGAAAAAGGAAATTTATAAAATTAGCCTCTTGATTACCCAATTCTCTGCCTTGAGGATGTTTTCCAACTGATAGCAAAGAACTGGAGTCCAAGCAGAACACTGTGATCTATCTGAGTCGAGGAGGTAGGAGTAATGGTCTGAGGCCAGCTGAAACAAGCAGAATATCTGGACTGGGATATGGCAGAGGAGGGACCTAAGGAAAGAGAAAGCCCAAGAGGTACAAATGGAGAGCCCCTATGAATCCGTACATGAAGGTGGACTGTCCATATGCAGGGAAAGACTCTTGAAACTCACAGACAGTAACCGCTATGATTTTGAGAGTGGATCAAGTAGGGATGGAACAGTCCTTGAAGACACTGGAGAAGAGCCCTGCTGGAGTGAAGAGATCTTGTTTACACCTCATTAGCATCCTTGGCGTCCAGCTGAGACACTGGAAAGCCTGTACCTTAGGAATGAGGACCAAGCCTGAGAGTAATGTCTGCTCTAAATTCACCCTAACAGAGGCTAAAGCCAAGTCCCAACAAAGTTCACAAGGGATAAAGGGAGCTTGGAGGCTGATTCCTGCCAAGTTAGAACGGCTTGCGAAGCATCTAAAACTTTTCACGTGTCAGCACTAACCAAATATAAACATAAGACTGTATAAGTTCAACATGATTGTTTGTTAATTAATGAGTCTGCTAAAATAAGAATCAACACCCTTCAGAGAAAGAAAACAAAAACTAGAGTCTCGAAAATGTATGATCACAATGGCTGAGATTCAGAAGTTGGTAGATGTACAAACAAACAGGATAATAATCCATAGCAATTTTTTTTAAAGAAGGTAGTTAATTTCAATAAAATCTAAGGGGGACCAAGATTTTAGTGTTAGCAAAAAAAGACTTTAAAGTAGCTGTTAAACTTCTGATCAAAGAATTAGAGGAAAATATCATACTGGTGAGTGAACACATAGGGAATCTCAACAGAAAAACTAAAACTATAAAAAATGGAAACTCTCTTTTTAAAAAGTGTATTTTATTAACATATAGATTATTAACAAGGTTATGTTCATTTCTGCTATACAGGAAAGTGATTCAGTTATGCATATACATTCTTTTTCATTTTCTTCCCCATTATGGTTTACACAGGGTACTGAATATAGTTCCCTGTGCTACACAGTAGGAACTTGTCATTTATCCATCCTCTGTATAATAGTTTGCATCTGCTAATCCCAAACCCCCAATGCATCCCTCCTCCAACCCTCCCCCCTGGCAACCACAGGTCTGCTCTCTATGTCTGTGAGTCTGTTTCTGTTTCATAGATAAGTTCACTTGTGTCATAGTTTAGATTCCACACAGGAGCGATAGTATACGACATTTGTCTTTCTCTTTCTGACGTAGTACGATAATCTCTAGATCCATCCATGTTGCTGCTAATGGCATTATTTCATTTATTATGGCTAATATTCCCTCAAAATGGAAATTCTTGAGGTGACAAGTGTTATTTGGATATTTAAAAAGCAATTCTGTGAACACTGAAGATGGGAAATTTGTTTCAAAAGAATTTAACAGGTTGGTTGCTGCAATACTTCTTTAAGTCTTTAATATGCTTCCATGCATTGCATGTGTGTGTGTGTGTATTAGTCACTCAGTCGTGTCCGACTCTTTGCGACCCCATGGACTGTAGCCTGCCAGGCTCCTCTGTCCATGGAATTCTCTAGGCAAGAATATTGGAGTGGATTTCCTGCTCCAGGATCTTCCTGATCCAGGAATCAAACCCAGGTTTCCTGCATTGCAGGCAGATTCTTTACAGTCTGAGCCACCAGGGAAGACTTACATGCATTGTGAATACACAAAAAAGATTCTCAGGTACAGTGGTTTCCACACCTAGTTGATTTCAGAACTCACATCACACAGAAACAGTGGTCTGAAGAACATATTTGAAGGTTAGCCTTGGACTCTGTACTCCTATCTCTTCCACCTGTGTTCATTCCCTCACCTGTCATACACTCCCAGACCTTCATGCCCTTGAACACTATTTCCTTTGCTTTGAAACTTTTTCTACATCAGCATCCATCTAATTAACTATTCACCCTTTACATTTTATTTTATTTTAAAATTATTTATTTATTTATTTGTCTGTGCCAGGTCTTAGTTTTTAGCATCCAGGATCTTAGATCTTCACTGTGGCATGTGGGATCTAGTTCCCCGACCAGGAATCAAACCCAGGCCCCCTGCATTGGGAGTATGAGTCTTAGTCACTGGACTACCAGGGAAGTCCCTAAAACTTATTTTAAATCTTCCCTTCTTGCTGAAGTCTTCCCAAGCTCCCTCTCACAGAATTAGCCACTCCATCTTCTGAGATTCCCTAGCACTCTGTACAAACATCCACTGAATCATGAGTTGCCATATTGCATTATAATTGTGTGTTTGCATGACTCTTTTGCTTGTGACCTGCTTATGGGAACCATCATCTCCTTGAAGTCAGCGATCAGTCTGATTCATTTTGACATCCTCAGCCTATGATATAAAGCTAGGATTGGCAACATCATAAGTATTTGTTGAATGAGCAATGTCTTACTTCAGAAGATGACAACCAGTGGAAAGCAGTGATCAAGATACCACATGCTCTAATGTGTAGCAAGTCACTATAACCCTCTGAGGAATGATATTCCTGGTGATTAGGACCACAAACTCTGGGGTCAGACTATAAGCATTTCAATCTATACTTGATCATTTGCTACCTGTGTAACCTAGGACAACTTAATTACATTTCTTTAGCCTGAGATTCCTCATCTAGAAGGTGGGGATACTAGTGCACTCTTCCTTAGAAGGGTATTTGGGGCTTAGATGAGAGATTCATGGAACACAGTTGAATTGGCCAAAACTTTGTTCGGGTTTTTCTGTAATATCCAATGGAAAAACCCAAACAAAGCACAAATTATGGTGCTGGAGAAGACTCTTGAGAGTGCAAGGAGATCAAACTAGTCAAATTCAGCCCAAAAGGGCTGAATATTCACTGGAAGAACAGATATTGAAGTTGAAGCTCCAATACTTTGGCCATCTGATTGTGAAGAACAGACTTGTTGGAAAAGACCCTGATGCTGGGAAAGACTGAAGGCAAAAGGAGAAGGGAGCGGCAGAGGATGAGATGGTTGGATGGCATCACCAACTCAATGGACATGAGTATGAACAAACTCCAGGAGATAGTGAAAGACAGGGAAGCCTGGCACGTGCTGCAGCCCGTGGGGTCACAAAGAGTTGGACACAACTTAGTGACTGAACAACAAAATAGTACAAGCCCTACACGTAGAAAGGACTCAGCGGGCAGTGGCTATTTATATTATTGACTTGTCCTTCTTGTCACCTCCCTGCCACTACCTCCCCTCCACCTTCTTTACCCCTCCCCTGCCCACCCCTCCTCCCCCTGTTACTTCATCTCTTACCAAAACCTATCTTCCCACTCATACCAGAAGGGTAGTATGAATTGTCACCAGGTTCCAGCATGCATGTATCCCTACATTCACTTAGAATTCTTTATGCACACCTCCCTCCGTGAGCCCTCAAGGCCAGATTAGATCTGAGTCTGCCCACAAAGATTTACCAGCTCTTAATTGGAAAAAAGCAAGAGAGTTCTAGAAAAACATCTACTTCTGCTTTATTGACTACACTAAAGCCTTTGACTGTGTGGATCACAACAAACTGAGGAAAATTCTTCAAGAGATGGGAATACCAGACCACCTGACCTGCCTCTTAAGAAACCTGTATGCAGGTCAGGAAGCAACAGTTAGAACTGGACATGGAACAACAGACTGGTTCCAAATAGGGAAGGGAGTATGTCGAGGCTGTATATCACTCTGCTTATTTAACTTATATGCAGAGTATATCATGCAAAATGCCCAGGTAAATGAAGCACAAACTGGAATCAAGATTGCCAAGAGAAATATCAATAACCTTGGATATGCAGATAACACCATCCTTATGGCAGAAAGCAAAGAAGAACTAAAGAGCCTGTTGATGAAAGTGAAAGAGGAGAGTGAAAAAGTTGGCTTAAAACTCAACATTCAGAAAACTAAGATCATGGCATCTGGTCCCATCACTTTATGGCAAATAAATGGGGAGACGATGGAAGCAATGAAAGACTTTATTTTCTTGGGCTCCAAAATCACTGCAGGTGGTGACTGAAGCCATGAAATTAAAAGACACTTGCTCCTTGGAAGAAAAGCTATGACCAACCTAGACAGCATATTAAAAAGCAGAGCCATTACTTTGCCGACAAAGGTCTGTCTAGTCAAAGCTATGGTTTTTCCAGTAATCATGACTGGACGTGAGAGTTGGACCACAAAGGAAGCTGAGCACCGAAGAATTGATGCTTTTGAACTGTGGTGTTGGAGAAGACTCTTGAGAGTCCCTTGGACTGCAAAGAGATCAAACCAATCAATTATAAAGGAAACCAGTCCTGAATATTCATTGGAAGGACTGATGCTGAAGGTGAAGCTCCAATACTTTGGCCATCTGATGCAAAGAACAGACTCATTGGGAAAGACCCTGATGCTGGGAAAGAATGAAGGCAGAAGAGAAGGGGACGACAGAGGATGAGATGGATGGATAGTATCACCGACTTGATGGACATGAATTTGAGCAAGCACAGGGATTTGGTGATGGACAGGAAAGCCTGGTGTGCTGCAGTCCATGCAGTCGCAAAGAGTCTAACACAACTGAGCGACTGAACTGAACTGAACCCAGATAGTGACATAGTTACAATGCTTTAGCAAGAGGCTCTTTAACAAATCACTGTTGACCCAGTGATTTAGAAGGGTTCTTTTCCTTTCCCCTATTCCAAGCCTGTGTGCATGTATGCATGCGTGCTAAACTGCTTCAGTCGTGTCTGACTGTGAGACCCTATGGGCTACAGCTCACCAGGCTCCTCTGTCCGTGGGATTCTCCAGGTAAGAATACTGGGGTGAGTTACCAGGCCCTCCTCCAGGGGATCTTCCTGGCACAGGGATTGAACTTGTGTCTCTTACATCTCCTGCGTTGGCACGTAGGTTCTTTACCGCTAGCGCCACCTGGAAAGCCTGCATTCCAACCTTAATTACAGAAAAAATAGCCCATGGTGTTCTCTCCATATCATTAAAACAACAGGAACTGTTTCGTATAAAATGAAGTTCTAGACATCAGCTGAGTTTAGGAAGCATGCTGCTGCTGCTGCTGCTTAGTCGTTTCAGTCGTGTCCGACTCTGTGCGATGGCAGCTCACCAGGCTCCCCCATCCCTGGGATTCTCCAGGCAAGAACACTGGAGTGGGTTGCCATTTCCTTCTCTAATGCATGAAAGTGAAAATTGAAAGTGAAGCCGCTTAGTCGTGTCCGACTCTTATCGACCCCATGGACTGCAGCCCACCAGGCTCCTCTGTCCATGGGATTTTCCAGGCAAGAGTACTGGAGTGGGGTGCCATTGCCTTCTCCAATGCATGAAAGTGAAAAGTGAAAGTGAAGTCACTCAGTCGTGTCCGACTCTTAGCGACACTGCAGCCCACCAGGCTTCTCCGTCCATGGGATTATCCAGGCAAGAGTACTGGAGTGGGGTGCCATTGAATGTTAAATGTATAAAGACAGTGAATATTAGCCCATATTACAGGAGTTATGTTATCCCAGACATATTAGGTTACTACATACATCTGCATGAGATGAGACTCAGCCAATACTCCAATGGCTAATAATAATAAAACAATCTGAGAGCTTTTAAATGTCCAAAAGAAATGAATAGAACGAGGCAGGAAGAGTACCTTACGGATGGGACTTTCCTGGTAACACAGTGGCTAAGTCACTACACTCCCAATGCAGGCAGCCCAGGTCTGATTCCTGGTCAAGGGACTAGATCCCATATGCTGCAACTAAGACCCAGCATAGGTAAATACATAAATAATTTTTTTATTGACTACCTATGGTTGATTCATGTTAATGTTTGGCAGAAACCAACACAATTCTGTAAAGCAATTATCCTTCCATTTAAAAAATAAATAAATATTAAAAAATAAAAAGAACATTAGAGACAATACAGGAACAAACACAAATTTTGGACATAAATACATAATAAGAAAATTAAAAACTCAATAGACACATTAACTAGTCTGGATGACTAGTGGTTTGCAAGTGGTTTGCAAGATGGGTGTGGGAAAATCACGCTGAAGCACAGAGAGAAGAACAGAGATTGTGGAAGTGAAATCAACGTAATGTGAAGAACAGAATGACAAAATCCAACATGAATCTAATAGCAGATCCAGAGGAGAGAACAGAGACAGGAAGGAGAGACAACACATTGAAGAGATAATGGCCGAGAATCTACCAGAACTGGAGGAGGATGAACACTCAGATGGAAAAAGCACACTAGGTTACAAGCAGGATACAAAAAGATAAATCTACCTGTAGTCACATCATAGTGAAACTGGGGAGCATCAAACACAAAGACCAAACATGAAGATTTTCTTAAGAAAGGGAACTAAAGTAGGTTACTGAGAAGCCACATCCTGTCTTGTCTGGTGGTCTTCTTCAGTTTCCAGCCAGAAAAGGAGCAAGAACTGAGAAACAGTCATTCTCCAAGTGAAGGGTAGGAGATGTGAGCGAGGCATGGGGTCCAGAGGGCTTCCCTGGTGGCTCAGATGGTAAAGAACCCACCTGCAATGCAGGAGACCTGGGTTTGATCCCTGGGTTCAGAAGATTCCCTGGAGAAGGCAATGGCTACCTACTCCAGTCTTCTTGCCTGGAGGATTTCACAGAGGAGACTGGTGGGCCACAGTCCATGGGGTCACAAAGAGTTGGACATAACTGAGCAACTTTCACTTTCACTTGGGTCCAGAAGAAGGTGTTAGTTTAATGAAAACCACTTTGCAAGGCCTCTTGGTTGAGATTTGGTGATCATATGGGTTTGGGGCTTTCATGGCAGGGTGAGTAGGAGGATGCCGGGAATCTAAGAGCCTCTTCAGTCCATCTTTTTCTTTTTAGCACTTGTGCATAAACCCCGGAGCAGGAGTTTGAAACCCAGGCTGCACATGATAACCATCTGCAGAGAATATTAAATACACTAATCCCCAGGAGGACCCAATATGTGCATTCCCGAAAAGCTTCTCAGGTAAATCTCATGTGCGACTGTACTCACAACACCTGAGCCTAGAAGAGGGTTTCTCCGTTTCAGCACTGTTGAGATTTGGGGCTAGATGATTCTTCGTCATGGGGGCCATCCTTTGTGCTGCTGGATGTTTACCAGCACCCATGGCCTCTACCCAGCAGATGTCAGTGGGAACCCCACCCACAGCTGTGACAAGGAAAACCGTCTCCAAATCAACCTACCATTGCTTCTCAGAGTCTCTTGATGATGATCCACAGCTGGACATTCTCACACATCGGAAACAAGTTTCAGAAAACAGTTCTTATGCTTAGTAGAAGCAACATGCTCTGATTTTTTTTTTGCTCTTTTCCACCCTTTCCCATTTGCTCTCTTTCTTTAATGCTCACTGTGATCGACTAGTCACGTTAGTTCGACGTCTGCCTCATAACTTCATCAAAACCTTTCTTGGTGAGATCTGATGGCTTTCTGGTCCAATGGACCCTTTGCCATTCTCAGCTCACCTGAGCCCTCAGCGGCACTACATAGAGTGGACCGCACCCTCCTTCTGAAATCATCTCTTGCCTTAGCTATGATGACTTCACACCCCCTCCTTTTCCTCTACCTCCTCTGGTCTATATGTCTTCATTCTGACTATTCCTTCTTTGTCTGATCTCTACATTGTGAAGTTTCTTAGAGGCGTGTCTTGTCACTTTTTCTCTTGTTCTAGATGACCTTCCACATTGTACGGCTTTCGACACCAACTATATGCCAAATTCATGTTCAGCCCAGATCTCTCTTCTGAGCTGGACATCCACAGATCCAGCTGCCCTCCTAATATCTGGCCTTTGATGTTTCTCAAACATCTCAAACAAGAAACACTTGCCTATTTTTCCAAACCTTTTACTCTTCCAACTTAAAAAAAATGATATATTTTCAGTTGTGCTGGGTCTTTATTGCTGTGCAGGCCTTCTCTAGTTGCAGAGAGCAGGGGCTACTCTTTGTTGCAATGCATGGGCTTCTCCTTGTGGTGGCTTCTCTTGTGGAGCGCAGGCTCTAGGGTGCACGGGCTTCAGCAATTGCAGCCCATAAACCTAGTTGTCCCGTGGCATGTGGTATCTTCCTGGACCAGGGATAAAACTGGTGTCCCCTGCATTGCAAGACAGATTCTTAACCACTGGACCACCAGGGAAGCACCTTTTCCAGCATCTTAAACCTCAGTAAATGTCATCACCAATCCATGCAACTGCATAAGCCAGAAACCTAGAGGTCATACTTGACATTTCCTAGATGTCCAATGGATCAGGATCTGTCAACCTGCAAAATATATCATGAGTCTTTCTACTTCCCTCTATTCCCAAGGCTGTCATCTTACTCCAAGTCACCATCATCTTTCACTGAGAGCACTGCCACTCCTGTTTCATCCTAATCCACTCTTTGGCCAACAGACAGCAATATTCTTAAAATATAAATTTGATCATATATCTTCTCTGCTTAACATCTTCAATGACTTCCCTTTGATTTTGGAATCAAGATCAAAGGTCTCGGGACTTCCCTTGTGGTCTAGTGGTTGAGTTCGCCCACAAATGCAAGGGACACAGGTTCGATCCCTAGTCTGGGAAGATTCCACATGCCATAGGGCAACAGAGGCCGTGCATCACAACTACTGAAGCCTCCACCCTCTGGAGCCTGTGCTCCATGACGAGAAGCCACTGCAATGAGAAACCCACGTGCTGCAGTGAAGAGTAGCCCCTGCTCACTGCAACTAGAGAAAACCCTCACGCAGCAGGGAAGACTCAGCACACCAACTAAAAAAAAAAAAAAAACCATTTAAATTTAAAAGATCAAAGGTCTCAGCCTGGCCTTCATGACCGCACCCCTGCCTGTCTTCCTAGACCCACTTGGCACTGCTCATCGGCTCATCGGCTCTAGCTATACTGACCCACTTTCTCTTTGTTCTATAAATTGCCCGTACTCTTTCCTGCCTTGGGTCCTTGACTCTTGTTCCACCCTTTCCTCACTCTTTGAAAGCCAATTTCTGCTACTCCTTGAGGTATCAGATTAACTTCCACTTGCTTAAAGAGTCCTTCCTTGCTCATCACCTCCCATTCCAATCTAAATTAGGTTCCTATTATACTCTCTCCTGATGCTCTCCATTTTTCCTTGATGTCACCATCAGAGTAAGTAGCTGTGTGATCATTTGTGCTCCCCACCAGAAAGTAAGCTCTATGGAGTAAGCACTTTCATTTTTAATTTATTATTTAGTGAAGTATAGTCAAATTACAATGTCACATTAATTTCTACTCATAGTAAAGGGATTCAGTTCTACATCTATATTCTTTTTCATATTCTTTCCCATTACAATTTGTCACAGGATATTCCATACAGTTCCCAGTACAGTAGGACCTTGTTGTTTATCCATTCTGTATATAATAGTTTGAATCTACTAATGCCTGATTCCCACCCCATCCCTCCCCATCCTCTTGGCAATGATAAGCCTGTTCTCTATGTCTGTGAGTGTTTCTATTTTGCTGGTAAGTTCATTTGTGTCATATTTTAGATCCCATATGTAAGTGATACTGTATGGTATTTGTCTTTCTCTTTCTGACTTTCTTCACTTAGTATGATAACCTCTAGGTCCATCCATCGGAGAAGGCAATGGCACCCCACTCCAGTACTCTTGCCTGGAAAATCCCATGGACGGAGAAGCCTGGCAGGCTGCAGTCCATGGGGTCGCTAAGAGTCAGACACAACTGAGCGACTTCACCTTCACTTTTCACTTTCATGCACTGGAGAAGGAAATGGCAACCCACTCCAGTGTTCTTGCCTGGAGAATCCCAGGGACGGGGGAGCCTTGTGGGCTGCCGTTCATGGGGTCACACAGAGTCAGATACAACTGAAGTGACTTAGCAGCTTAGCGGCAGCTTAGCAGATCCATCCATATTGATGCAAATGGCATTATTTCATCCCATTTCATGGCTGAGTAATATTCCATGGTCTATATGTAGCACATCTTCTTTAACCATCCCAAGAAGTCTTTTGCTTTATTTTTTAAAACATTTTATTGGAGGATAATTGCTTTATAATATTGTGCTGGCTTCTGCCATACATCATTGTGAATCAGCCACAGGTATACGTATGTCCCCTCCCTCTTGAACCTGCCTCCCATCTCCCACCCCATCCCACCCCTCTAGGTTGTCACAGAGCACTGGGTTGAGCTCCCTGTGCTAAGGACTGTCTTTTACACTCACCTTGAGCCTAGGTCAGTATCTGGCATGAATTCAGCATGCTATAAATATTAATCAGATATCAGATGGATGAATGAACAGTGTTATTTTGCAGAAAGAGATAGTGGGAGGAGGCCCAACAGGATGAAAAATAGGTGTTGAGGAGGATAAGGTGGCAAATTTCACTATTCTTTTGAGAAAATTGATGGTAAAGGGGATGTGAGAAAGTAACTACTTGGAAAGGGGCAGCAGGGTCAGAGGAAGTTTCTCATTCTAAACCATCCAGAGAGTGATGTCAGGGTGTAGAGGAGTCCAGTGCTGGCAGGCCGCCTTCTCTAACCACATCCTCAAGGAACTCAGCCTGTATGCCATCAGCTCGTGACACTCTCTGAGCCAAGTCCTTTTAGGTTCAACCATCTACTACAGAGTTGCTGGCCCCTACTCTGAGCCCTCTTCTGACCACGGTTGTGTCCACTGCTTACCCCCCACACCTGTTGTCACCTCAGCCCCCTCTCTGGAGGGACTGCAAGACATTTGAAGACAACCTCCTCTGGCAAATTGTTGTTGTTGTTTAGTTGCTAAGTCACATTCGACTCTTTTGTGACCCCGTGGATTGTAGCCCACCAGGCTCCTCGGTCCATAGGATTTCCCAGGCAAGAATACTGGAGTGGGTAGCCATTTCCTTCTCCAAGGGATCTTCCTGACCTGGGCATCAAACCCACATCTCCTGAATTAGCAGAAGATTCTTTACCGCTGAGCCATCAGGGAAACCCATCTTTGAGAACTGCTAACCTGAATATTAGAGGGTTGGTTCCAATAGGAACTAAGAATTTCTTCATTATTACTTACAGAATTACAAGGTGATGATGAACGTTGAGTTTTGTAATGAGTTTTAAATATTATCAGCCAGAATAGCTTTACTCTGGCCACAGAGTCATAACCTGTTAGAATATACGTGATGAGACTGCCGCTTTCACAGATCGTTTCATTTTTCTGAGCTTCAGTTTCTTCATCAGTAAAATGAATGAGGGACTGGACTAGACTCTTAGCTCTCAGTCCCAGAACACACACGCATTCAGGGTTTTTGAGGATAGAACCAGACCTATATATGTTAGGAATGTTTCTGACACACACTGCTGTTAACTGGCTTAGATTCTTTTAATTTCTATCATTTTATATTAACACCCCCTATTTGCTTGAAGTACAAGACCTTTTAGCACTAACACCCAAAAAAGATGTCCTTTTCATTATAGGGGACTAGAATGCAAGCGGAGCAGGCAATGGCACCCCACTCCAGTACTCTTGCCTGGAAAATCCCATGGATGGAGGAGCCTGGTAGGCTGTAGTCCATGGGGTCGAGAAGAGTCGGGCACGACTGAGCGACTTCACTTTCCCTTTTCACTTTCATGCATTGGAGAAGGAAATGGCAACCCATTCCAGTGTTCTTGCCTGGAGAATCCCAGGGACAGAGGAGCCTAGTGGGCTGCCATCTATGGGGTCACACAGAGTCGGACATGACTGAAGCGACTTAGCAGCAGCAGCAGCAGCAGAATGCAAAAGTAGGAAGTCAAGAAACACCTGGAATAACAGGCAAATTTGGCCTTGGAATACGGAATGAAGCACGACAAAGGCTAATAGAGTTTTGCCAAAAGAACGCACTGGCCATAGCAAACAGCTTCTTCCAACAACACAAGACAAGACTCTACACGTGGACATCACCAGATGGTCAACACTGAAATCAGATTTATTATATTCTTTACAGCCAAAGATGGAGAAGCTCTATACAGTCAGCAAAAACAAGACAGGGAGCTGACTGTGGATCAGATCATGAACTCCTTATTGCCAAATTCAGACTTAAATTGAAGAAAGTAGGGAAAACCACTAGATCATTCAGGTATGACCTAAATCAAATCCCTTATGTTTATACAGTGGAAGTGAGAAATAGATTTAAGGGACTAGATCTGATAGATAGAGTGCCTGATGAACTATGGAATGAGGTTCATGACATTGTACAGGAGACAGGGATCAAGACCATCCCCAAGAAAAAGAAATGCAAAAAAGCAAAATGGCTGTCTAGGGAGGCTTTACAAATAGCTGTGAAAAGAAGAGAAGTGAAAAGCAAAGGAAAAAAGGAAAGATATAAGCATCTGAATGCAGAGTTCCAAAGAATAGCAAGGAGAGATAAGAAAGCCTTCCTCAGTGATCAGTGCAAAAAAATAGAGGAAAACAACAGAATCAGAAAGACTAGAGATCTCTTCAAGAAAATTAGAGATAGGAAGGGAATATTTCATGCAAAGATGGTCTCAATAAAGGACAGAAATGGTATGGACCTAACAGAAGCAGAAGATATTAAGAAGAGGTGGCAAGAATACACAGAGAACTGTACAAAAAAGATCTTCACGACTCAGATAATCACGATGGTATGATCACTGACCTAGAGCCAGACATCCTGGAATGTGAAGTCAAGTGGGCCTTAGAAAGCATCACTACAAACAAAGCCAGTAGAGGTGATGGAATTCCAGTTGAGCTATTTCAAATCCTGAAAGATGATGCTGTGAAAGTGCTGCACTCAATATGCCAGCAAATTTGGAAAACTCAGCAGTGGCCACAGGACTGGAAAAGGTCAGTTTTCATTCCAATCCCAAAGAAAGGCAATGCCAAAGAATGCTCAAACTACTGCACAATTGCACTCATCTCACACGCTAGTAAAGTAATGCTCAAAATTCTCCAAGCCAGGCTTCAGCAATATGTGAACCGTGAACTTCCAGATGTTCAAGCTGGATTTAGAAAAGGCAGAGGAACCAGAGATCAAATTGCCAACGTTGACTGGATCATCGAAAAAGCAAGAGAGTTCCAGAAAAACATCTATTTCTGCTTTATTGACTATGCCAAAGCCTTTGATTGTGTGGATCACAATAAACTGTGGGAAATTCTGAAAGATGGGAATACCAGACCACCTGATCTGCCTCTTGAGAAACCTATATGCAGGTCAGGAAGCAACAGTTAGAACTGGACACAGAACAACAGACTGGTTCCAAATAGGAAAAGGAGTACATCAAGGCTGTATATTGTCACCTTGCTTATTTAACTTATATGTAGAGTACATCATGAGAAACGCTGGGCTGGAAGAAGCACAAGCTGGAATCAAGATTCCTGGGAGAAATATCAATAACCTCAGATATGCAGATGACACCACCCTTATGGCAGAAAGTGAAGAGGAACTAAAGAGCCTCTTGATGAAAGTGAAAGAGGAGAGTGAAAAAGTTGGCTTAAAGCTTAAATGTTGATTCAGAAAACAAAGATCATGGCATCTGGTCCCATCACTTCATGGGAAATAGATGAGGAAACAGTGGAAACAATGTCAGACTATTTTTTTGGGCTCCAAAATCACTGCAGATGGTGACTGCAGCCATGAAATTAAAAGATGCTTACTCCTTGGAAGAAAAGTTATGACCAACCTAGATAGCATATTCAAAAGCAGAGACATTACTTTGCCAACAAAGGTCCGTCTAGTCAAGGCTATGGTTTTTCCAGTGGTCATGTATGGATGTAAGAGTTGGACTGTGAAGAAAGCTGAGTGCTGAAGAATTGATGCTTTTGAAGTGTGGTGTTGGAGAAGACTCTTGAGAGTCCCTTGGACTGCAAGGAGATCCAACAAGTCCATTCTGAAGGAGATCAGCCCTGGGTGTTCATTGGAAGGACTCATGCTGAAGCTGAAACTCCAGTACTTTGGCCACCTCATGCGAAGAGTTGACTCATTGGAAAAGACCTTGATGCTGGGAGGGACTGGGGGCAGGAGGAGAAGGGGACAACAGAGGATGAGATGGCTGGATGGCATCACCAACTTGATGGACATGAGTTTGGGTAAACTCCGGGAGTTGGTGATGGACAGGGAGGCCTAGCATGCTGCAATTCATGGGGTTGCAAAGAGTCAGACATGACTGAGCAACTGAACTGAACTGAACTGGCAACCTGGCTAATAATAGTGCTAAAATTTCCCTCATGAAATTTTGGCCATGGTTGCATATAAACTGAGATTCTTTTTTTTCTCAAGAGACACTTTGTTCAGATGAATAATTCATTTATAATCAAAGAAACTGGGACTTCCCTGGTAGTCAATTGGTTAAGAATCTGCTTGCCAATGTAGGGTCACGGATTTGATCCCTGCTCCGAGAGGATTCCACACGCCATGGAGCAACTAAGCCCCATGTGCCACGACTACTGAGCCCGTGCTCTAGAGCCTGCAAGCTGGCTACTTGAGCCCATGCCTGAGAGCCCATGCTCTGCAAAAAGAGAAGCCCGTGCACCTCAACTAGAAAGCAGCCCCCACTCACCGAAACTAGAGAAAAGCCCGCAGGCAACATCCAGCACAGCCAAAAATAAATAAATAAATAGAATGTGAAAAAAAAAAAGAACTTATAAAGAAATAAATAAATGAAAGAAACCCAAGTACTAATGTCTTATTCATCTATACGACTCTAATACATTTCCATCATTTTAATGAAACTAAATCCTTGATTTAGGAAGACTTCTACTGCAATAAAGGAGATATCTTAATCAGGAAATGTCCTATAACATTCATGAGGAACAAGGGCAGCATAAGATTTTCCAAGCTAAATTGCCTCCTTTTATTACCAGACCTTTCAGAGAAGGCGATGGCACCCCACTCCAGTACTCTTGCCTGGAAAATCCCATGGACGGAGGAGCCTGGTGGGCTGCAGTCCATGATGTCGCTAAGAGTCAGACACAACTGAATGACTTCACTTTCACTTTTCACTTTCATGCATTAGAGAAGGAAGTTGCGACCCACTCCAGTGTTCTAGCCTTGGGAATCCCAGGGACGGGGGAGCCTGGTGGGCTGCCGTCTGTGGGGTCACACAGAGTCGGACACGACGGCAGCAACTTAGCAGCATTACCAGACCTTTAGGCCTGAGAATCAGAGGAGAGTTCTTCTACGGGGTAGGAGAATAAAGAACTGAAACTTACTATGGAATTGAGAACAGAAATTACAGGCCTGCTTAAAAAGCAGAACACAGTGGTAGGGAAACCACCTCCTTCTAATAGAACCCAGAGGGTGAATCAGAGAGCTGATGAATGAGAAATCCCGGTGGGACAGGCCCAGAGCACTGATGGCTGAAGTCTCTCCAACTCACGCAGACAGGCAGGAGCTGCCATCTGTGGAGAAGTCAACCCTCCACCCCACCATGGGGTGATAGAACCCCCATCTCCCACTGCTGACAAAGGTGGGGCAGGACAGGAACTCTACCTCGGCTGAGTGCCTCCATCATGCCAAAACCAAGCCTCAAAATTGGAATTGGCCTGAGGTATAGAAAGTAATCCAGAGAAGGCAATGACACCCCACTCCAGCACCCTTGCCTGGAAAATGCCATGGATGGAGGAGCCTGGTGGGCTGCAGTCCATGGGGTCGAGAAGAGTGGGACACAACTGAGCGACTTCACTTTCACTTTTCACTTTCATGCACTGGAGAAGGAAATGGCAACCCACTCCAGTGTTCCTGCCTGGAGAATCCCAGGGACGGGGGAGCCTGGTGGACTGCTGTCTACGGGGTCGCACAGAGTCAGACACGACTGAAGCAACTTAGCAGCAGCATAGAAAGTAAAATGGTATAGGGTTTTCCATTATATAGCATGGAAAAACCTGAACAAGTTGTTGGCCAACTCAATATCTCTTGCACACTCAAGCTTGTGGACTGTGGCCCATCTCTGCCACAGAGTTGCTATGGTCATCACCTTTGCTAGTTATCCCAACCTTCCTGCCAGGAACCTTTTCACCTCTGCTCTGTGGCTTGAGAGCAGATGACAAACATACATGGAGTCCTTCCTGCTCAAGTTCCCATCTCTCCTTCTATTTCCCCAGGTTTAAATTGCCCTCCGCCTTCCTCTCTTCATGAATAGCAGGGTAATTCATTCATTCTCTCCTTCATTTCATGCATTCATTCTAATATTGCCATGTGGTAGAGACTACTTTGGTAATAAAAATACAGCAGGGAATAGACAAACTTCTGGGCTTTTCTAGTGGCTCAGACGATAAAGAATCTTCCCACAATGTGGGAAACCCAGGTTCGATCCAATGCCTGGGTTGGGAAGATCCCCTGGAGAAGGGACTGGCTACCCACTCCATTATTCTTGCTTGGAGAATTCCATGGACAGAGGAGCCTGGTGGGCTACAGTCCATGGGGTCGCAAAGAGTCGGACACGACTGAGTGACTAACACACATACACACACAGATAAGCTCCTTCTTGCCTGAAGATTGCATTCTGAAGGTGAGGGACAGACAGTAAACAAATAAATATATAATGTGTCAGGTGGTGACAAGTGCCCTGAAGATAAATATAGAAGGGTAGAGGAATGAAGAGACACAGGAGACAGATGCTATTTTAGAGGTGGTCAGGGAGGCCTCTCTGTCGAGCTGACATTTGAGCAGAGAGTTCTGGGAACTTATAAAAATGCTTTATACACATAATAACCACAGATAATCAGCCATCTGGCACAGTAGGGGGACCTGTTCCCTTGGCAATATACCCAGAGCCCTGTCACAATGTAAGGCTGAACCAAATGACTTCTTGACCTCTAAAAGACAGGTAAATGCCATCTGGATGCACAGATTCACTGATGAGAGAGAAACTGACCAAAAATAACCACAGCAGCAGAAACGGACTTCTATTCAAACCAATGTTCCCTAAAACGTATATGAAATTACTCAGCCAAGGAATGGTTCTGACAAAATCTGAATACCTAAAATTAGCCACCTGGCATTTCCAAATAGTGTTTTCCCTTACTCTGTATTGATTTGGAAAAGTTAAGAGAAGATTGAGAAAGACAAATACCATATAATATTGCATATATGTGAAAATCTAAAGAAATGGTACAAATGAAGCTACTTAAAAAACAGAAGAGTCACAGATGTAGAAAGCAAACTTGTGGTTACCAGGGGTGGGAGGGGTATAAATTGGGAGAATGGGATTGACATATACACACTAAATATATATATAGAATAATGACCAATAAGAACCTGCTATCTAGCACGGGGAATTCTATTCAGCACTCTGTAATGATCTTTATGGGAAAAAAATCTAAAAAAGAGTGGATATATGTGTATAACTGAAATCCCTGGGGGTCTGTGAGATATTCCCTTCTTCTTATAATAATGTCTGCCTTTTCGGCTAATCTGGCCTGAGTCAGTTTATTTTACCTTCAGTGGAAATGTCCTCATGAACCCTGGTAGGATCTGCAAGGTCTCAGACTATGCTGACTTGCTGTCACAGTCCCGGCATGTGGTAGGGACTCAATTAACATAAATTGAATTAATGCATGAAGGATGCCCTGGGCAAGCGTGCCCTGAGTGGGAGGAAAGGGCAGGAAAGTAGCATTGCCCAGCTAAGTGGGAATGATGGAAGAACGGTGGTGCAAAGTATACAAGAGAACACACTCAGAGGCCTAATACTTGGTTGGCCAAAAAGTTCATTCAGACTTTTCCATACCATCTTACAGAAAAACCCAAATCAACTTTTTGGCTAACCCCAACGTGTTGGCAGTCAGGAACCTAACCAAAACCCTATAAACATCCATCCATATTTTGATGACATCTCAGATTGTGAACTTACCTTCAACTGTAGGAGTCAGATCTTCACTTTCTTAGCCTCTCTTTCCACTGGAATACATAGATTTGATTTGGATTCAGCAACTAAGCACGCACACACACACACACACACACACACACACACACACACTCAGATGAAATCAGTGTGAGCCACTGTTTGCAAGGCAACTCCAAGAGGAAAGGGGCAGGACACAGGGCACCCGCATGCTCTCTGTTGGACGGAGGGAGAGACAGCCTGGTTCTGGGGATGGAGCTTCCTGATCAGGTTGGTTCTGTGAACAGATTATGGACAATGTCTCTAGAATGTCAGCCCAATGTGTCCCCTTAGGTCTTCTAAGGACGTGTGTGCATGTGCTCAGGTGCTCAGTTGCTCAATTGTGTCTGACTCTTTGCGACCCCATGGACGGTAGCCCGCCAAGCTCCTTTGTCCATGGAATTCTCTCGGCAAGAACACTGGAGTGGGTTGCCATTTCCTTCTCCAGGGGTTCTTCCCCACTTGGATTGAACCCACATCTCTTACATTGGCAGGTGGATCCTTTACCCCTTGCCACCTGGGAAGCCTGTATATATACATGCATATAAATATATACATATTTGGTGGCACTAGATTGTCTCATGGCACCTGGAAATGCTGAGCAACCAGCCCTGAGGGCAGCTCCGGGGACTCTGCAGCAGGGGGTTGGAGATGGCCCTGTGTAAGCTCTGCCATTTACTTATCTCCTAATTCATCCTCAATGTTCATATTTCTTAATCAAATATTAATCAAATATTTCAAGAGAATCTGATTGGACCAGCCTGGAGTTTATAGCTAATCAACTATGGCAGGAAAAGCCAAATGATGGGGGGTAAAATGCCTGACTGGAGGTCTGTGGGCAGGGGAGCAGTGCTCACCGAGACGGGGTGGGTTAGTGTGCCAGGTGTCACCCTGGTGATGCTCACAACAGCGTTTGCATCAGAACAGGTTGGCAGTGACTGAAGCTGAGAGTGGACTGGCTCAGGGGAGAAAGTCTGAGCTGATGACCAGGGACCTTAGGCAGCAGGGAGGAGCATTCACAGTAGCCCTGTGTCAGACCACAGGTCTGTGTCTGGCTTAGGTTCATGCTCCAAACATTTCTGCACTCCTCAGAGATCAAAGGTGTCTGTACACCCGGTTAATGACCAAAGGAACTTTGGTGTCCTGCCGGGGCCACAGAGGACCCTGAGAAGAGGAATTCAGTTCCAAGCTGGACTCAAGTCTGAGGTGTTGGACGGGGCCAGTAACTGTGGCCCCAGGAGGCTCTGAGCACTTGGCCTCCTCAGGGGGCAAGAAGAGGTGCTTCTGGGGTCCTACCAGATGTTGCCAGGCATGGACACTACCACCCTGGCCTAAGTTTGGTTGCTTAAAATATTTGGCAAGTGCAAAAATTCTTTGGATGAAAGAAGACCTGGGGTTTGATGACAAGCCCCAGTGGCACCAGAAATGGTCTAGCACTCTCTTAGCCATGTCTAGAGGAGCCAGATCTGGGGCTAAAGCCTATTAATTTTTTTTCAAATAGAAAATTCCGAGTATACCTAAAAGTAGAGAGACTGGCATAATGAACTCCTGCACTAATCACCCAAGTGCAGCTGATCAAGTCATGATTAATCTTTCCTCTGTAACCCTACCCACTGCTTCCACTTGCCCTGTAGATTGCCTGCATGCATGCTCAGTCACTTCAGTCACATCTGACTCTTTTGCAGCCCCATGGGCTGTAGCCTGCCAGGCTCCTCTGTCCATGGGATTCTCCAGGCAAAAATACTGGAGTGGGTTGCCATTTCCTCCTCCAGGAGATCTTCTAGACCCAGGGATTGAACCAGTATCTCCTGTGTCTCCCTCACTGCAGACAGATTCTTTACCGCTGAGCCACCGGGGAAGCCCACCTTGTCGATTATTGTGAAGCAAATTCCATCATATAATTTCATTCATAAGTATTTCAGGATGTATATCTAAAAGATAAAGCCTTTAAAAAAAAAAATCAGTAATCATTAACACATCTAAGATAATTAAAAATTCTTCATAAAAAATCCTGTCAGTATTCAATAGTCCCTGTTATTGCCTTTTTAAAGCACAAACTCTAAAAATTAAAATTGGAATTCCCCCAACTGCTTTTAAAAGCATTCATTGGTGACAGTATTCACAATGAGTATTCAAATATATTAAACCACCAAGCCAAAAAAGGCATAAATGATTAAAAAAAAATTGTTCCTTACAACATGATAATTCATGAGACTAAAACCAGTTTCCACTATCTTTTCTCAGGCTTCTGCTTCTTATTTTCCAAGAAGAAAAGGAAAAAAGGTTAAAGCCTGAAGTCATCACTAAGGCTATTAAATTGTCCTCCCCCCCGACTTTCCATCACTGAAAAGATTATACTTCCTCAGTTCCTCAAAGTGAGATGTGGCCAAATGACCTGTTCTTACCAGAGTCGTGAGTGGAAGTAATGAAATGTCAGTTTTCATCAGATAATTTAATTTCCACTAAGGGCCCCTCTGGAGCACTCTTTTCACTGTGCTATAGTGAGTGACTCAGGTTACTATATCAGCCAGGATCCTGGATGAACAGGTAGCAGACGAGAGAAACAAATGTGTTGTTTGAAGTCACTGAGAGTTTGAGATTGTATGTTATTGAGATATAACCTGGCCAACCTTGACTCATGTAAAGTACTTAGGATTGGGATCACTGTAGCAGTCCAGTGGTTAAGACTCCATGCTCTCAATGCAGGGGGCATGGGTTCAATCCCTGTTCCAGGAACTAAGATCTTGCATGCCACATGGCATGGTCAAAAACAAAAGTGCTTAGGCTTGAGCTCATAATTTCAGGGAAGGTCAAGCTATGGCTAATAACCACTTAGTGAGAGCCCTCTTGAGGGATCATTGGAGTCACCTCTTATGATCTTACTGAATTGATCTGTGCTATTGTTTAGTTAGAGCAGTGGAATTTTAATTCTTCAGGTTTTGATATTATTATAAGATGAATACAATAATTAAAAGAGTACTTTGACAAATTAAGCACTGAAGATGCATAAAATATTAAATGGACCTGAGAATGAAACAGAAGATGAAAACCCTAGCTTGGAGCATCATGTCTCTGCCCTGCCATTACGTTGCCCTTTGTTTCCAGGCCTCAGTTTCCTGTTTCTTGATGATAATCAAGATTAAAACAGTGACACCATTGGACATCTTCTATGTCCAATAGTTTCATGGAACTTAGTTTATTCAATCTTTACAACTATCAGTAGTTAATTTTTTGTTCTGTTTTTAAAACACAAAACTGGAAATATATTTATGGAGGTTGCATAACTGCCCAACAGTAGCTGGAGGTGGGCACAGGTTCGTGCCATGGTTGGTTTCAAAGCCATCCTCAATGAACGATCGAAGGTCCATCTCTTTTTCTAAACCCTGTGGATTTTTTGGTATGAGGCTGGCTATTCATTATGAGTAAGACCACATTGTCAAAAAGAAAACATTTTCTCCAACAAAAAGAATTGTTCTTTTAATCACATTTTCTATTGTGTAACAACACACATATTTTATAAAGACCAAGGAGTCTGCTATTAATATTCCCTGGCCTGTATACTATCAACGGGATTCAAAGAATCAAACCTTTATGATAGAATACAGATGCTAACCATAATGTAGACTAACTCTGAAACACAAATATTCCCCCTGAGAGCTTCATAGGCTCTTTTTTTTTGGTAAATTCTTTTCTTTTTTTAATTGAAGTATAGTTGATTTACAACGTTGTGTTAGTTTCATGTGTACAGAAAGGTGATTCAGGTGTACATACATATATATTTTTTTTCAGATTCTTATTCTTTATAGGTTATTACAAAATATTGAGTATATTTCTGTATGCTATATAGGTTTATTTGCCCTCCCCTGCTGCTGCTGCTGCTGCTGCTAAGTTGCTTCAGGTATGTCCAACTCTTTGCAACCCCATGGACTGCAGCCCACCAGGCTCCCCCGTCCCTGGGATTCTCCAGGCAAGAACACTGGAGTGGGTTGCCATTTCCTTCTCCAATGCATGAAAGAGAAAAGTGAAAGGGAAGTCGCTCAGTCATGTCCGACCCTTAGCAACCCCGTGGACTGCAGCCTAGGAGGCTCCTCCGCCCATGGGATTTTCCAGGCAAGAGTACTGGAGTGGGGTGCTATCGCCTTCTCTGTGCCCTCCCCTAGGCTATAGCAATTTATCTGGTAATTGAATAGATTTAAACCTGGGGCTTCATGAGTTGATGTTTTTTTTCTTTTTAAGAATGCAGAGGGGGCTTTCCTTGTGGTCCAGTTGTTAAGAGTCTAGCTTGCAAGGTAGGGGACACCAGTTCGATTCTTGGTCTGGGAAGATTCCACATGCCCAGAGGCAAGTAAGCCTGTGCGCCACAACTAGGGAGCCCTTGCTCTAGAGTCCAGGAGCTGCAACTAATGAGCCCATGTGCTTCAACTACAAGCCCGTGCTCTGCAACAAGAGAAGCCACCACAATGAGAAGCCAGAGCACTGAACTAGAGAGCAGTCTCTGCTCTCCATAACTAGAGAAAACGCTTGCAGCGACAAAGACCCAGCACAGCCAAAAATAACTAATAAAAATTACCACAAGAGTAACTGTAAACTCTAAAAAAAAAAAGAGAGAATTGAAGGTTCCTTAAAAAGATAAAAATAGAGCTATCATATGATCCATTGAAATTAACCAACCCTAGAAGAGTCCAGTAGAAATTGAAGTCAAAGATAATAGGAGGTGAGATGGGGGGTGGGGTAGATTGTGTTAGAGCCTTATGGCCCAGCAGAAGAGCTCTGGTTTTTACCCTGAGATAGGAGTTACTGCAGGAGACACAAGCGATGTCATGTTTTAGATGGTCATTCTGCTGCTGTGTTGACAATAGACTACAAGTTTATGTCAAAAAAAGAAAGCAAAGACCACCAGAACTTAAAAAAAATAAAATCAAGGCTGAGTTTATATACTCATCAGGCAAAGAAACATATCAGTGAAGAAGTTTACTGAGTAATTCATGAATTGGGAAAGGTCAGGGTTTTTTTAGAGGTGCTAGAAAGAGGAAAGGGGGTTGGTGGGGGTGAAGCTAATCTAAGACTGAAAACCGGCATGCTGGATAGGAATGGACAGTGCTGGATCAAACAGAGCCCTTTGTTCACTGGATAGGAACAAGCCTTCAGCTAGGCCTAACAAGAGTCTGGCCTAGGGGTCATTCAGAGTTCACAGTCCTTTATCAGCTTCAGTTGGTTTGAACCAGACGAGGTATACCATCAACTTTCCTTGGCAAGAGCTGTAAGTGGAAAAATTTTCCTTTTACAGTTGGGAACAGAGAAAGCTGTTAGGAAGTTCTTTCAGAAATCCAGGCAGAATAGATAGGGCTCATCCCACAGTGTATCATAGAGGTGATACACCGTGGGGTGTGTATCACCCATCGGTCATTGGTTGCTTGGGGTGGCTCTAGAGACAGAAAAAGCTGTGGGCGGAGAAGGTTTAGGGAGCAGATTAAGAGTTCATGTGAGTTTAAGATGTCCAGAGCTGCAGCAATAGAAACAGTGAGGTCTGGCTGGTGATATAAACTTGAGACTTGAAAAAGAGTATAGGTGATGTTGAACGTCAGGAGACCCATGTGTAGTCAACCAACGAGCCAGTGAGATGGAGCCCTGGGGACTCCAACATATTTCCCCCTCCAAGTCCCAAATTTTAATTCATATATATTTTTATTACAATGCAAGTATTCTTGTAAGCCTCCTCAGATATTTTGTGGGACTATAAACCAATAAAGGGCTTCCCTGGTAGTTCAGTCAGTAAAGAACCCACCTGAAATGGAGGAGATCACCTGAAATACAGGAGACCTGGTTTCAATCCCTGGGTTGGGAATATTCCCTGCAGAAGGCAATGGCAACCCACTCCAGTAATCTTGCCTGGAAAATCCCATGGACAGAGCAGCCTGGTAGGCTACAGTCCATGGAGTCACAAGGGTTGGACACGGCTTAGTGACTAAACCGCCACCACCGTAAACCAATCCATGATCCTTGGAACTTTCACTGAGCTTAATACAGTTTTTTAATTTCTCCAGATTTATTAGATATCATTTTACAAATAAGGAATTTGAGGCCAGAATAGTTGAGTAATTTGCCTAGCCTCATATAACTAATAAAAGCAGGGCTAGGATTTAAGCCTTAAATTTACCTGAGTCCCTTTCAACTCTGCTTCCAGTAGTAGTTTATTAATCTGGGTAGACAACAAAGTGAGCAGAAGGTGAAAAGTCCTAACAGTGTGTTGTTCCTTGCATGTGTCAATTTGGTGCAATAGTCTTCAAACTTGAGTGTGTCACCCGGTGGCTTGTAAAAACACGGACTGCAGGACCTCAACCCAGAGGCTGATTCCGCATGTCTTGGATGTGATCTGCAATCTACATGTCTAACAAGTTCCCAGGTGATGCTGGTCTGGGGATGATACATGGAGAATCACAGGTTTAGCTGGTTTTCCCTGATTCTGCCAGCTAAATAGCCTGTCTCCACTTGCCAAATGCCCAGGTCTAACTCCCCAAAGGGGATTAGGGAGATCTGTTGCTAATTGGAACTTCAGAAAGGTCCTTGGTGACAGTTCCTTCAGTTTCTTTTCTTTCTTTCCTGTTTATGTGTGCACAGCTTGCAGAATCTTAGTTCCCTGACCAGGGATGAACCTGGGGCCCACTGGTGGTGAAGACTCAGAGTCCTAATCACTGGACTGCCAGGGAATTCCCAGTTCCTTCATTCTCTCCTTCCTAAAGAACATGGCTCTGGGGGGAAAGAGAAGGATGAGGTGATGGCAACTCTGGGTACTCTCCAATACAGTTTACCAAACTGTATGGTCAGTTCTTCTTTTATTATTATTCTCCCAGCAGTCTCAATGCCCTTTCCTGGGAACAAACTTCTATCATCACTGCTCTGGCTCCCAAAGTCCATCAGGCACAGGGAGGTTCGGATATGGTAGGCCCTAAATGCCTACACAGCTATTGGGGTTTGGGGGCTTAAATAACAAGAATACGAGCTTATAAGCACAGTTAGATGCAGAGACCTTTGGAAGAAACTTGTGCAAGAGAAAGGCCCTAAAGCTTAAGCTTCATTAGCTTCATGGCAATCAGCCTCTGATGAAACAGGTCTGTATATGTCTAAGCTCCAATTACAGATATTTGCTTAGTTCCCATGGGGCTCCTGAGCCTCAGGCTAATCAGAGGACTTGGTTGATTCCTGTGTAAGAGAACCTAAGCATTTAATGGTTGAAGAGGCTTGTCTGCCTTGAAACTGGTAATGGGGGAGGAGTTACAGGCTCCTTGCACATTGAAGGTAAGTTTTGACCCTGCACTCACATACTTATCTTTGAAGTCGATTTCTTCAGTGAGTTGAAAGCCTTCGATCTACAAACATGGAAACGCCCACTTAGAGATGATACTAATTATTCCTATTTAATTACATCAAGAACAAAATTCAATTAAATTCTTACTCTAAAAATCAGAAAAGTAAAATTGCTTTTCAAAATCAGGGTGAAGGCTCTTAAAAAATATAAAGTGCTTGCTTGACAAAGAAGACGACTGCAGAGGGTAGTACTTTTGAGTTTCTTTTGTATAGCTTCTTGAAATTTTATTTTTCCCACGTAGTTTGTTTCAGGACGTATTAGCGGTGGACTCAGCTTTAGTACAACATTCACTCGACAAATCCAGCTCAGCCTAAGTGAACGGCTCTGTAGTTAGGGGAAGTTACTAAAAGAGTTACTAAATTAGGAGTGAGGGGAAGTTACTAATTGATTAAAGAGAAAGTTTGTAGAGAACAGCCACGCCCAAGAAGAACCTTGACCTAGGATGAAAAGGGCCTCTAAGAGGCCCAAATCAGGTGGCTTTCTGATTTGTGCTGGGCCTTGAAGGAAACAGGTGAATAAAATGTATTAAGAATTATTCCAAGTTGGAGAAAGTCAGCCACTGCCACTTTACACACACACACACAGCAAAGGGCTTTCCCACAGCAAACTCGGCACAATCCAAGTGCAGGAGAATTCCACGAAGCGTTCCAGAGTGCTGTATCTTCAAGAGTGCAAAGATGAACAGTGCAGGTCCCCGTCCCCAAGGCAGCGCCACCGGGAAACTGAAACAGGTCCCGGGTATTCTCGAAACGGCTGAGAAGCGGGGGTGTGGCCTGGAAGAGACACTGGAATGGATTTTCCGCGCTAGACTTCGAGGTCCGCGCACTCAGTTCTCTGGAAGGCTCTCGCAATGCAGTACAGGGGATGCAGGCGTTTGTTGCCTGCTTCTCAGCTGCCGCCCTGCCTCCCCCAGCGCCCCGAAACTCCGCCCAGCTCCCGCCCCCGCCCCAGGGCGGCTGCGCGACCAAGCCCCGCCCCCCGTCCCCACGTGATCGCCGTCCCTGCCTCCGCGAAGCGTGGGCCGCCATTACAAGTTCTGGCGGCTGGGCCCCGGCCGGCCTCCCTCCTCCCCCTCCCCGGTGGGGCACCGGTGACAGGTTGGATTTGTGTTGACCCGTCCCGTCTGGCGTTTGGAGCCGTGGGCCTCTGAGAGCAGGACGAGGAGTTCGGACTGAACTCCGGGGCGGACAGACAGACCGGCGGGCTGCTCAGGTGACGGCACGGCGGGGGCGGTGCCCAGGGCCGCGCCCCGCCCCTCGCAGGCCAGCGCCCAGAGCCCGCCGCCAGTGCCCGTTTCCAGTATGGCCGCCCGCCGTGCTTGACCCGCGGCCTCTCCGCTTCGACTCCCCGTGGGCGATGCTGAGGCGGAGGCCGTGACTGACACGCTCGCTCACACGCACGCACGGACCCAGACCCACGTCCGGAGCCCGAGCCCTGGGCCCGGAACCGCTGTCTCCCCCAGGCGCCGCGGCCAGAGCCCGGACCACGGCTCCCGCGCCGCCGCCGCCTAGCCGAGAAGGACCGCGCCGGACCTCGAGCGCGGCGGCCCCGGGCCGGCAGGGATGGGGAAGCGGGCCGGAGGAGGAGCAGCGGGATCCGCCGCCGCTGCCTCCACGTCCGCCGTGGCTGGTCTGGAGCCCGCGGCCGGCCGCGGCGGGGGCCCGCGGAGCGCAGCCGCCGGCCTCCTGGGAGCGCTGCACCTGGTGATGACCCTCGTCGTGGCCGCGGCGCGGGCCGAGAAGGAAGGTGGGTGTCAGCCGGCCGGCATCTCCCGGGCCCGGCCCCGCGCTGTCACCGCGCCCTCGCGGAGGCCGCTGCCGGGCTGCCACCGGGGAGGAAGGGCCGCGGCTCGCGGCTCGGAGGGCGGCCGGGCTCAGGGCTCGGTCCGGCGCGAAGTTGCTCGGTCGAGTCTCGTCCCGAGCCGGGAACTCGCAGTTCGGATGCCAACTCGCGGCTTTGACCGCACGGAGTTGCTCTTGTTCTCCGTGATTCATTCCCCTCGTCTCACCCCCGTCTTCCCCCTTGTCTCCTGTCACTGCCATTTCAAAACTTCCTGAGTTCTCGTATATTCTTGCCACTTGGCTCACTAGGTAGGAGGGGCATATTTTTAGACTTGATTGTTGTTAATAAGCAAATTTCAGGACACTTTTTTTTTTTGGTTGCGGTTTTAATAACGGCGTGCGAACAGAGCTCACTTTAAATTGTAAAAATAGCGACACTGGGGGACAGCTTGCCAAATTTTACTTTAGATTTGTTTAAACGTTTTCGGAGGAGGAATCTTGTATCTTTAGCTTCCCTCTTAAGTATCGTTTTGCAGTATTGATGATTGTTCAGCTAACAGTTCTCTAATATTTTTTACATGTCTTAAGATACGTAACTGGGTGTCATTGTTTTTAATGTGAAAGACTTTAAAAACCAATGTCAAGTTTCTAGCTTGCGAACCTTTACCTGTAATTTACAATTAAGGGCTAAGTGTTATTTTTTAGGAAACTCTAGTTAGCATTGTATGATTGTAACCACGGTGCTTTTCCGGGGTTAAAAATGGTTTTGTAACCTAGAAGCCCAGATCTGTACTTTCGTTGGCACTACCTGTTTTTTGAACCTGAGGAAATGAGTGACCACAGAGCCTTCATGAAGAAATCACTAAAAGTGAATGGTTTTTAAAAAGCTAAGCGATATTTGTTAGTTTAGCTTTCGTTTCACACTGAACTGCCACTGCAAGGAAAATAAGTTCTTGCCACAGTGAGTTTAGGGTTGACGTTCTACTTCACAACTAAAGTCACTTTTTATTGTTATAGAAGGCAACAGCAAAGCAAAGCAAATTCATGTTAAAGTGCCAGGTGCTTCAGTTTACTGTTTTTTGTTGTTGTTCAAAACGGTGCAATGAACTCTTAAGCAGTTTGTGTTAACATAGGAGGAAGTCATTCAAAGAATTGCTGTCTGTAGAAAGGATTCATCTACAGAGGCAAGATTATTTCTTGAATGAAATATTGCTGCTTTAGGACTAGTCAGGCCTGGGGTTGTCACAGTTCATCTTTGGTTACAGATCTGCAGTTGATGGGTTCTCGTGTGGCCATTGGCACCCAGCACAGCCTGGCATGTAGTTGGTGTGTCCAGTAAAACTGCAATGGTCCAATAAGTTAAGGTCTCCTTGAATTTGAAGTAGTGCTTGGCAGGTGTCCTGGTTCTTGTCTTCCTTGGATTACCTTGCACAGTGCCAGGCACACAATAGGCATTTAACATTTGTTTGAGGAAGTAATTATATTCATGGGTCATTAACACAGGGATCTAAAACGATTGAAAAACGTTAAGTTTTTCAGTAAAACATCCAGTAAAACATTAAGTTTGTATTGTTCTTCTGCTTATTTTTCCAGCAGCCATTTTTTATGCTAATTCTTGGT
Organism: Bos indicus; assembly: GCF_029378745.1. Taxonomy (NCBI): domain Eukaryota; kingdom Metazoa; phylum Chordata; class Mammalia; order Artiodactyla; family Bovidae; genus Bos; species Bos indicus. Next base: position 3,239,151 of record NC_091770.1, on the reverse strand, counting down.
GTATACTTAAGAAAAATCCTTTGTTTGAGAAATGTCAGACTAATTTATATTTGCGAATTTCCCTTTTGTATGGTTTTTAAGTTTTAGTACATCTCTCTAATACCCATAAATGTAAGGGTCAGGGGAGGAGAATTGGGGCCCCGGTGTACAAGAATGAAAAGATGGGGTGGAATCAGCCAGTGGTCCTGAGAATCAGACACCTTTTGTGGCCTGTGTTGTGTCTATATGAACAATTTGAACAGAGAAATTAGCTATTGAAGATAATTGACATATCTTCTGCCCATCATCAATGGATCTGATTCTGACCAAATATTCCAGGAAGAAAGCTCCAAAATTGACCAGTGCTTTCAGTCCCCTTGGTGATCAAATTCTAATAGTTTCTGTTTGAGTAAGTAGGAGAAGTGAGATTGATTTTCTTACATGAATGTGATACCGCAAGTTTGGCCCCGTTTGCCCCCCAAAGGGTGCTGTTTTGAGTTTTTTCTCAGCAAATCTGAGCAGACTTCTGAAGGCAGCTGAATTCACTCTGTCCATTTACATCCTGAGGATTTTTGGTGTGGTTTTATTTTGGTAGTATAAACTACCTTAACTTTTTGAAGCTAAGACTTACCTGCAATTTTAATGATGGTTCTCTGGGTATCTCGTATGTTAGTATATTTCTATTGCAGCCGAATTTCACTGGAAAATCTTCGAAACTAAGTAAAACTCATCATCTTCTAGAGAAAAGCAGCAGAAATTCCTAGATTACCTAATGCAGATTTCATGTTTGGACCAGGTGTTGTTAATTTTAAGTCAGACGCATGAGGCAACCTTTGTCTTAACATCCTGTATGTCTTCAGTTCAGTTCAGTCACACAATCATGTCCGGCTCTTTGTGACCCCATGGACTGCAGCATGCCAGGCTTCCCTGTCCATCACCAACTCCCGGAGCTTACTCAAACTCACGTCCGTTGAGTCGGTGATGCCATCCAACCATCTCATGCTCTGTTGTTCCCTTCTCCTCCCGCCTTCAGTCTTTCCCAGCATCAGCATCAGGGGTCTATTCCAGAGAGTCAGTTCTTCGCATCAGGTGTCCAGAGTATTGGAGCTTCAGCATCAGTCCTTCCAATGAATATTTAGGACTGATTTTCTTTAGGATTGACTGGTTGGATCTCTTTGCAGTCCAAGAGACTCAAGAGTCTTCTCCCATACCACTGTTCAAAAGCATCAGTTCTTCGGCTCTCCGCTTTCCTATATGTCTTAACACTGCTATATCTTAACATCTGTCTTCACTGATCTATGAGGGTGTGTTTCACTAGTCTAGAGAAAAGGGGACCTTTGAGGATGTTTTGACTGTGCTCTGTAGTTTGTAAGGACTTTGAAAGAGTTGTCCAGGGTAGAAGTTACTGTAATTATTACAACTTAATTGGTTGTTTTGGATTGCTGGCAGTTTTCCTTGAAGCTAAGATCTAGATATTCAGAAGAGTGAAAATAGGGGGATGGTGTAGTGAAAATATATTAAAAATATAGTGAAAATATGTGTGTATATGGTAAACGTCTAACATTTAGTAGTATTTTTATTTGTAAGTCTGCCCATTCATTATTACCAACAAATAAAAGCTTTTTAAAAAAGCATCATGCATGCAAAGTCACCTCAGTTGTGTTTGACTCTTTGTGGCGCTATAGACTGTAGCCCTCCAGGCTCCTGTGTCCTTGGGATTTCCCAGGCAAGAATACTGGAGTGGGTTGCCATGCCCTCCTCAAAAAAGCATCATATATCATCTATAATATAGTTTCATTGTGAAACGTGTTTGTGGGGCATGGTTGTCTTTTAATTTTTTATAAATATCGAGGTACATTTTATGTATCTAGTAAAGATGAAGTTGGGTAAGTTTTCAGGAATGTGATTGTTTTAATCTGTAACAATTTCACATGTTATTATCACTAGTGATTTATGGCAGGGTGAAGTTTGATAGTCTTTCTTAGGACTTTTAAGTTTGTCTACCAGATACTTTTGTTTCATGCACAAATTTTTGTTTGAAGCTGTGTTTGTGACAGAAGTGCAGGAGGAGGGTACAAAAGTGTTCTGTCTCCAAAGCATATGAACAGAAAGTGCTTAGGAATAAAAGCAGGAAGAAAAGAGATTAAAAACCTAATTTGGTGAGTTTTTTTATTTTAGATGGTAGATTGATCAGGAGTGGTATTTACTTTCTTCTTATTGAATTTTTACTTTATAATATAAATGTGTTTTTTAAGAGTGATTTTCTAAAGAGTGAGATGTTTTCATTCTTTGCATGAGAGTAGAGTGATTACTTTTTAATTTAGAGCCTAGTAAGTAGAATATTCATTCATGTTGTTATTTAGTCGCTGAGTCTTGTCTGACTCTTTTGCGACCCTATGGACTGTAGCCCACCAGGTTCCCCTGTCCATGGGATTTCTCAGCTAAGAATAGTGGAATGGGTTCCCATTTCCTTCACCAGGGGATCTTCTCCACCCAGGGATCAAACCCAGGTCTCCTACATTGTCAGGAGGATTCTTTATGACTGGGCCACCTGGGAAGCCCATACTCATTCATAGTGCTCCATTAAGGAACTTCTGTCGCTTGCTTTTTACTAAAAGCTGTTAATTACTGCCCAGATCTGCACCGGGCAGCAGTGAAATGCTGTTCTTGAAAGCAGTGTGCTCCCTCTTTCTCTTGCTGAGGACTGTTTTCCTCCTCTTTGTAATCCTCGCCACCATCCTCAGAGATCCATGCCCCCCCAAAATCAACTTTGGGGGAGTAGGTGTAAAATCATTAATTTGTTATCATCCAGAGTAGAGTCATAAGCCAAGCTACTCTTGGAGAAAAATGAAATCATTGCCAGGTGTTGATATTTTTTAAGTTCTCCTTCATCTGCCTGTGGCTTGAGCTCTCTGATTGGCCCGTCAGTGGGAGATGCCTTTTTTCTCTGGCTGAGTTTTTCCTTATCTGTGGTAAGCAGCATTGGGCACTGTCGATAGCTTCTTCTTGGAACTTCTCTCCCTTCATTTCTGTGACTTTGTACTTCTTGGTCATCATCCTGCCCCGCTCTCAGTCGCTGCTCTCTGGATGCCCGTTGGCTGTCTTCCCTCTCTTGCATGTCTGGCGACCAGCACACACTGCTTGTGTCCAGAGCAGAATTGTCTGATGCCACCTCCAGTTTCCCAGTTTTTATTAACGCCATAATTATTCTGTCTGCCGCGTTGGTCTCGTTTCTGACCATTTACCAAGTGGCATGTTGGAGTGTTAACTTCCTTGGGCAGCTTGCCCACAGCCTCCAGGCTGGGGCACTGCTGGGGGTCCTCACCTCCCAGCTGTCTCCACTTCCCTTCATTCTGCCATCCATTCTCCAAATTTGTATTGTCTTTGTTACTCAGCTGTCATTCATTTTGGTGCTTAATCAGGTACTGCCTCACTGAGCTACCTAAATTCCCTAGGGGGGTCCTTCTTCACCCAGACCAGAATTTCTGTGGGGCAGAACCTCTATCAACATCTGCAGTGTGGACAGGGCGGGCATTTAGTTTTAAACAGAAGTTTGCCTCGAATAACCTCATCCTCCTGTTCTCATATCTGAGTTCTGGACTGAGAGTCCAGAGTACAGGAAACCTGTACTTGAACTTGGATTCAGGTACCATTAGCAGTGCTGCTCTGGTAAGACTTAGAGCGACGCCACGTTATTCTTCCCTACATGTTGCTTTCCCTTGTAACTAAAATGAGTAACATACATTTATCTAAACCATCACTTTTGTTACTTCTGGATTTTAAGATTTTAGATCCTCATAAAACCCCAATTTACATATCATGAAACAGGCACAGGGAAATAAAGGAATGTTTCCAAGGTAACAGAGCCGGTAGGCATTTAAGCTCGGGTTCCTTTGCAGGCCATCTCTTCCTTGAGCCAAGCTAGTCAATCCTAAATGGGTATATAAACTGGTAGGTTTTGTTGTATATCAAGTGGACTTCCCAGTGATCTAGTGGGTAAGCATCCACCTGCCATTGCAGGGGACGGGGTTTAATTCCTGGTCCAGGAAGATCCCACATGCTGAGGAACAGCTAAGCCCATGAGTGACAGCTATTGAGCCTGTGCTCTGGAGGCTGGGAGCTGCGCCTGACTGAAGCCTGTGCACCCAAGAGCTTGTGCTCCCCAACAAGAGAAGCCACTGCAATGAGGAGTCAGTGCTCTGCAATGAAGAGTAGCCCCGGCTCACTTCATCTGAAGTCCTCACACAGCAACAAAGACCAGAGCAGCCCCAAAAATAAAAATAAATAAAAATTATTAAAAAAAAAGAACTGTCCTGCCAGTTTGTGCAAAACCAGCATGTTAAGTATTCAAGTGAGGTGCAGTTTAAAAAAAAAAAACAAAAAAAAAACCCATAAACATCCATAACACTTTCTATCAACTTCTCAACCATTAAAATGATCATAGGCCATTTGGATTGTGCATATTCTTAAAAATGCACAGGGAAGACCCATGAATGAGTAATCCGTGTAACATGCATTCGATATTGGAAGCCACTGACTCGACTCTTTGCTCTTGATATTTTGGTACTTGGTATATTGCTTAGGTTAAAATTAACATTGCATATGGGACTTCCCTGGTTAAGACTTCGCCTTCCAACACAGGGGTCATGGGTTAGATCCCACTTGCCTTTCAGCCAAAAAACCAAAACATAAAATAGAAGCAGTATTGTAGCAACTTCAGTAAAGACTTTAAAATTGGTCCACGTTAAAAAAAAAATCTTCTAAAAAAATGACATTGCCTTCTGTGAATTCACATACTCCTTAGTTCTAGATTGGTATGCTGCTGCTGCTAAGTCGCTTCAGTCGTGTCCGACTCTGTGCGACCCCATCCCTGGGATCCTCCAGGCAAGAACACTGGAGTGGGTTGCCATTTCCTTCTCCAGTGCGTGAAAGTGAAAAGTGAAAGTGAAGTCGCTCAGTCATGTCTGACTCTTAGCGACCAGGCTCCCCTGTCCGTGGGATTGGTATGACAAGTTAGTCAAGATGTGTGGATAGTCTCAGAAACTGGACCTGTGTTAAAAGGAAATGGAGATAATCCAGAGGCCAGTAGTGGCATCAGTTTTTGACAATGGTGAAATCTTGTTCAGACTTATTTATTTGACTGCACCAGACCTTAGTTACAGTATGTGAAACCTAATTCCCTGACCAGGGATTGAACCTGGGCCCTCTGTATCGGGACCGTGGAGTCTTAGCCACTGGACCACCAGGAAAGGCCCTCAGACTTCTGTTAGAAGTCTTGGAAGGGACTCCAGAAGTTCATTCCTGGTGCTTTGTTCATTCTGGTGAAGGGATTTTTTGGATTAGGCAATCACTATCATCTGTACTAGATCAGTTTTTCTTTCATTCCTGTGTGATTTCTTTAGAAAGATATTTAGTAAACTATTATTCTTTGCTTGTTTCATTCTGTTGAATATAGCACTTAGAGCAAAGGTTTGAAAAATGTCTAAGGTCTAAGGTGATCCTTGACATTATCTGTCATGATAGAGCATCAGACCCAGTTTCTTTCTTTTTCTATATAATTGTGGTTAAAACAACAACAACACATAAAATTTACCATTCTAACCATTTTAAAGCTCGTAGTTCAGTAATTTTAAGTCAAGTTCACATCAGTGGGCAGTTGGTCTCCAGAACTTTTTCCATCTTGCAAAACTGATACTCTACCCATTAAACAATAACTCTCAGTTTCCCACCCAGCCCCTGGAAGCCACCATTCTACCTTCTGTTTGTTATGAATTTGACTACTCCTGATACCTAGTATCAGTGGAATCATGGAGAATTTGTCTTTTTGTGACTGGCGTAGTTGACTTAGCATCTTGTCTTCAAGGTTCATCGTGTCATAGCATGTGACAGGATATCTTCCCTTTTTAAGGCTGGTTAATCGTGTGTGTGTGTGTGTGTGTAATTTTTCCGTTTTGTTTATCCATTTATTCATCAATGGACATTGGACTTCAGGGTTGCTTCCACTTCTTGGCTGTTCTGAATAATATTGCTGTGAATAGGTGGGCAAATGTCTGTTTGAGATCCTGCTTTTAATTCTTTTAGGTATATACCCAGAAGTGGGCCTGCTGGATCATATGAGAGTTCTATTTTTAATTTGTTGAACAACTGTCATACTGGTTTCCATTGCAGCAGTGCACAAAGATTTCGTTTCTTCACATCCTCACCAATACTTGTTCTTTTTTGGTAATGGCCATCCTAATGTATATGTGGTAATATCTCATTGTGGTTTTGATTTGCATTTCTGTAATAATTGATATTGAGTAGCTTTTTTTCATGTGCTTGTTGGCCACTTCTATATCTTTTTTGGAGAAATAATTGTTCAAGTCCATTGCCCATCTTCTAATTGGGTTATTTTTGTTGAGTTGTAGGAGTTCTTTATATATTCTGGATATTAATCCTTTTCAGTTAGATGATTTGCAGGTATTTTCTCCTATTTTGTAAGTTGTCTTTTAGGATTGTATTCTTTGATGCACAGAATATTTTTATGTCTGATGTAGTCTTATTTATTTTTGCCTTTGTTGCTTGTGGTTTTGATATCATTTCCAAGAAAACATTGCCAAGTCCAGTGTCATGAAGCTTTTCCCTATAGTATTTTCTTATAGGAGTTTTACAGTTTGAGGTTTTAACATTTTGATATTAATTATGAGTTAGTTTTTGTCCATGATATAAAATAAAGGTCCAGATTCATTGTTTTGCACATGGATGTCCAGTTTTCCCAGCACCGTATGTTGAAGAGACTGTCCTTTCCCTGTTCAGTGGTCTTAAAACCCTTGTTTGAAGATCCTGTGACCATGTACATGAGAGCTGATTCCTGGGTTCTCTGTTCCATCCATTGATATGTTTAGCTCTCTTGTTACTAGTACCAACCACACTGTTTTGATTACTGTAACTGTGTTTTGAAATCAGAAAGTGTGGGACCTTAACCTTTGTTCTTCTCTTTCAAGATTGGCTGTTTGAAAAGAGACACTGATGTATAGAACAGTCTCACGGACTCTGTGGGAGAGGGAGAGGGTGGGAAGATTTGGGAGAATGGCATTGAAACATGTAAAATATCATGTATGAAACGAGATGCCAGTCCAGGTTCGATGCACAATACTGGATGCTTGGGGCTGGTGCACTGGGACGACCCAGAGGGATGGTATGGGGAGGGAGGAGGGTTCAGGATGGGGAACACATGTATACCTGTGGCGGATTCATTTTGATATTTGGCAAAACTAATACAATTATGTAAAGTTTATAAAATAAAAAATAATTAAAAAAGATTGGCTGTTTGGGTTCCTTTGAGATCCCATATGGATTTTAGGATGGATTTTTCTATTTATGCAAAAAATGCTGTTGTGGTTTTGGTAGGTTTGCATTGAACCTGTAGATTGCTTTGTGTAATACTGGTACCTTAACAGTATTACATCTTGGAGTTGTGATCGTGGGATAATCGTCCCACCTTTTTGTGTCCTATTCATTTCCTTTCAGCAGTGCTTTGTAGTTTTTGGTGTACAAGTCTTTCACCCTCTTAGTTATTGGATTTATTCCCAGGTGTTTCATTCTTTTTGATGCTGCTCTAAATCAGAGTGCATTGTATGATTAAGAATTGTGAACTTCTAGTTTTTGATAAAAAGAACTATGCTCTGCTTTTGAGACATAACTTCTGCATGCTTAAGTTATTTCCTTAGATTACTTGCCCATAAAATGAAATATATTTTAAGCTCTCTCAAGTTTTAACAATTTGTGGCTATGTTTTTAATCAGTTATGATTATAAAATGATATGACAGTCTAACTTTGATTCTTAACAACTAATTTTATTCCTGTGTAGTTGCAGTATACATTTGAATCAAAGCATGAACTGGTAAAAACCCATCTCAGCAGTAAATTTGAGAAATAGCCTAAGCCAACTGTATTGATACAAGTTAATTTGCAGTTTGCATTCATGGTACAGCACAGGCACTACTTAGATTTTCTTTTGGGGGGAATGAGTACATTGGAAGCAGCAGATCTTCCTAGGGAATTGTTTCTGGTACGAAGATGCTTTCTAAAACTTAAATGTATTATATGAAGAGCTTTGAAATATGGTTTACATTTGTCATTCTAAAATTTTGCTTGGTGTCTAAGCAGTGTGTGAGAGAGGGCAGTGTGCTTTTCAGACAGGATCACCTTTACTAAACTTTTAGATGTGGCTCTTTTTTAAAAATAAAAAAAGTAATGTTTTGCTGTGCTGGGTCTTTGTTGCTCTTCAGGCTTCTCTCTCGGTGTGGCAAGCAGGGGCTGCTCTCTCCTTGTGTTGCACGGGCTTCTGTTGCCGTGGCTTCTCCTTGCAGAGCACAGGCTCTCGGGTGCACAGGCTCCGGTCTCAGTTGTTGCAGCACGTGGGCTCTGGTAGTAGGAGCTCCCTGGCTCTAGAGCCACAGACTCAGTAGTTGTGGCATACAGGCTTAGTTTTGCTCCTGGGCATGTGGGATCCTCCCAGATCAAGGATCAAACCCATGTCTCCTGCACTGGCAGGTGGATTCTTTACCACTGAGCCACCAAGGAAGCCCTGGATCACTTAAAAAATACTTCCATGAGTTGGTGACATGGGCTCGTGTTGAAACATTGCTCCTTGATGCAAATGGAGAGTGGAATAGCAGTTAGCACTGTCAAGAGGTAATGTCTTTTTTCAGGGTTAGCACAGCAGTAGTAATGTTTCACAGGTAGGGAAGTTAGTTCATGTTTATAAGTTGATCTCACCATGCTGGGGACTTCTCTTGGGTTATGGCTGGACCCAGAAATAGGTTACTGAGAAAAGTGTTGACAAGAGACGAGAGTAAGAAGGGAACAGGCTGGCAGTTAAATCTAATTTTATTGGAATCCTAGAAATTCTTGTAAATAGAAAATAATTTCTGAAGATTGTCAGTTTCTTCCCGGCTGCATCTGAGTTTATTTATGGTTGTATAGGGTCTTGAGCTTCCGGAGGTTAAGGAGTAGGGTCATAGTCCTCCCGGACCTAGCATTTTAAGGAGTTCAACACAGTGAGTTCTGACTTGGTAGGAGAAGCAGTAAACCATAAAGATGGTTCGTAAAGATGAACCAGAATGAAGAAAAAGTATATATGAAATGATGCTACTTATACAAGTTTGTTTTTGTACAATTTCAGCATATTAATGTAAGCAGTTATTGCCTGTGATTGGTAATGCCTAGAATTACTTGATGATGATTGCTGATGTTTATCTAGTACTTTCTTTGTGCCAAGCACTGTGCTGATTGCTTTACAAGCCTTATCTCTCTTAATCTTCACATTATGCCATGTGGGGACCACCGCAGTTGTTCTTCCTACTTTCCCTAAATCTGTTTGTTCTTGACTACAATTCCTCTGTTGCCGTCAGTACTGCTTGGAGTGGGGAGGGGGTGGTGGTGGTGTGTGTGCTTGTTTATGATAGTATAAAACAGAATTTTAATCTCCAGTAAAATGAGACAGTATAATACGTAATGGTTCTTCTTGTGCATGCAACTTAGAGGTCAATTTGGAAAAATTTTTAATTTCACAAAAAATTTCATGTTGGTTATAAAAATGAAACATTGTAAAATATAAATTGAGAAAGGGCTTCCCTCCTAGCTCAATTGGTAAAGAATCTGCCTGCGATGCAGGAGACCTGGGTTCGATCCCTAGCCGGGAAGATCCCCTGGAGAAGGAAATGGCAACCCACTTCAGTACTCTTGCCTGGAGAATCCCATGGACAGAGGAGTCTGGGGGGCTACAGTCCATGGCGACTCAAGAGTCGGACACAATTTAGTGACTACACCACCACCACCAAATTGAGAAAATTTCTGTGATCTGTCAAGTAGAAAGAACCAGTATCAGTCATGATCTCTCTTCCTTCTCCCCCTTCCCCTGCCCCCCCACTCCCCGTTTAAAACACAGATACTGCCATGTTGTCTTGGAAATATCACTTGGGGCATTTCAGCAGCGTCGTGTGAGGGTGCCAGCTTTCCCACATCAGCTCTTATGTGTGTGTTCAGTCATGTTTGACTCTGAAACCCCGGGCTGCTCTGTGCATGGAATTTTCCAGACGAGAATCCTGGAGTGGGTTAGTTTTCTTCTCCAAGGAAGATTCCTGACCCAGGGATTGAACTTGTGTCTCCTTCATTGGCAGGTGGATTCTTTACCACTGAGCCACTGGGGAAGCCCTTCTTTAAAGTCCTTGGTCACTTGGCAGTAAATTTGTTTAGTTGATTTTTAAATATTGCTCAGTTCAGTCATTCAGTCTTGTCCGACTCTTTGTGACCCCATGCATCGCAGCACACCAGGCCTCCCTGTCCATCACCAACTCCCAGAGTTCACTCAAACTCACGTCCATCGAGTCAGTGATGCCATCCAGCCATCTCATCCTCTGTCGTCCCCTTCTCCTCCTGCCCCCAATCCCTCCCAGCATCAGTCTTTTCCAATGAGTCAGCTCTTCGCATGAGGTGGCCAAAGTACTGGAGTTTCAGCTTTAGCATCAGTCCTTCCAAAGAACACCCAGGACTGGTCTCCTTTAGAATGGACTGGTTGGATCTCCTTGCAGTCCAAGGGACTCTCAAGAGTCTTCTCCAACACCACAGTTCAAAAGCATCAATTCTTCTGTGCTCAGCTTTCTTCACAGTCCAACTCTCACATCCATACATGACCACAGGAAAAACCATAGACTTGACTAGACGGACCTTTCTTGGCAAAGTAATGTCTGCTTTTTAATATGCTGTCTAGGTTGGTCATAACTTTCCTTCCAAGGAGTAAGTGTCTTTTAATTTCCTGGCTGCAGTCACCATCTGCAGTGGTTTTGGAGCCCAAAAAAATGAAGTCAACCACTGTTTCCCCTGTTTCCCCATCTATTTGCCACGAAGTGATGGGACCAGATGCCATGATCTTCGTTTTCTGAATGTTGAGCTTTAAGCCAACTTTTTCACTCTGTTCTTTCACTTTCAACAAGAGGCTTTTCAGTTTCTCTTCACTTTCTGCCATAAGGATGGTGTCATCTGCATATCTGAGGTTATTGATATTTCTCCCGGCAATCTTGATTCCAGCTTGTGCTTCTTCCCTGAATGATGGAGTAGGTATAAGATGTATCTCAGGTTCAGAGAGAGGAGGGATAGAGCTCCAGGTGAGATACTGAGATCACATAGGCTTGAAATTCTGGGTGACCCATGGTAGGATTCTGCTTTTGAACCCAAGTTGAAGTGTATCATGAGAAAGGAATTCTGGGAATCACCATTCCACTGTGCATGGCAAGGAGATGGGGTAGGAAGAACATACCAGACTCACTCTGTGAGTTATCTACATTAATGAGCGGAAGTCCAGAAGAGGTAGACAGTTAAGAGGTAGAAACAGTGGTTGAGAGTGTGGCTCTGGTCGTCTCCTGCTTTCTGGCTGTGTGAGGGCAGGTGAGCAGAGTTAACCTCCACCTGTCTAGGTTCACTATCTTTAGGATTGGGGAATTAAGAGATAATAGTACTTCTTTCGTGGAGTTGGACTTCCCAGGTGTCGCTAGTGGTAAAGAATCCGCCTGCCAATGTTAGAGTCTAAGAGATGCGAGTTCCATCCCTGGGTCCGGAAGATCCCCTGGAGGATGGCACAGCAACCCACTCTAGTATTCTCACCTGGAGAATCCAATGGACAAGAGCCTGGCAGGCTATAGTCCGTGGGCTTGCAAAGGGTCGAACATGGCTGAAGCAACGTAGCATGCATGCTCATGGAGTTACTGCAGAGATTTACCACAGTACTGGGTGTCAAGCCCTTAGCACAGTGCCCAGCACGTTAAAAAAAAAAAAATTGGTAAGACTGAACACTTACACATTTGCTGGCCATTTGTATTTCTTTTCTGTTGTTTGATCACATCTTTGTCAATCTTTCCATTGATGTTTGAATTTTTCTATTTGACTGAAATGAACATTTTAGGAGTTCATATTTTTCCCAGTTCCATTAACGTTTGGATTATTTGTTTTAATTTTCTATTTATTGTTATTATTTAAAAGTTTATTGACCAAATATGTCACTCTTTTCCTTCTTGGTTTCTGCTTTTGTTGTTATGTCTAAAAAGCTCAGTGCATAAAGGTGAGAGATTCACCAGTATTATATCTTCATGCTTCTACTTTTAAATGCAAATCTCTATATCTTCACAGTTTGTTGCTATTAGGGAATCTATTTTTCTCAAATACTTAGTTGTCTTAACACCACTTATTGAATTGTACACAGTATTTCCTTTTCATGTAAATTGTATTGCATTTTTGGATCTGTTTCTTGATTTTCTGGTTTTTTTTTTTTTCACAGATATATTTGTATGTTTCTGTTTTAAATTTAAGTACTACATCTTTCTGCGACATACCTCCACACTGCCCAGTTTAAATAAAGACCTGTATCCTGTCCCTGACGGGATAATCACATAAAACTAATCAAATTGATCACATGGACCACAGCCTTGTCTAATTCGGTGAACCTAAGAGCCGTGCCGTGTAAGGCCACCCAAGATGGACAGGTCATGGTGGAGAGTTCTGACAAAACGTGGTCCACTAGAGAAGGCAATGGCAAACCACTCCAGTATTCTTGCCTTGAGAACCCCATGAACACTATGAAAAGGCAAAAATATATGACACTGAAAGACGAACTCCCCAGGTCAGTAGCTGCCCAATATACTATTGGAGAAGAGGGGAGAAATAACTCCAGAAAGAATGAAAAGACAGAGCAAAAGTGAAAACAATGCCCAGTTGTGGATGTGACTGGTGATGCAGGGTCCCATGCTCTAAAGAGCAATATTGCATAGGAACCTGGAATGTTAGGTCCATGAATCCAGGTAAGTTGGAAGTGGTCAAACAGGAGATGGCAAGAGTGAACATCGACATTTTAGAAATTGGTGAACTAAATAAAATGGACTGGAACGGGCGAATTTAATTCAGATGACCATTGTATCTACAACTGTGGGCAAGAATCCCTTAGGAGAAATGGATTAGCCATCATAGTCAACAAAAGAGTCCTAAAGACAGTACTTGGATGCAATCTCAAAAACGACAGAATGATCTCCGTTCGTTTCCAAGGCAAACCATTCAGTATCACAGTAATTCAAGTCTATTCTCCAACCAGTAATGCTGAAGAAGCTGAAGTTGAACGGTTCTGTGAAGATATATAAGACCTTCTAGAACTAACATCCCAAAATATGTCCTTTTCATCATAGGGGACTGGAATACAAAAGTAGGAAGTCAAGAGATGCCTGGAGTAACAGGCAAATTTGGCCTTGGAGTACGGAATGAAGCAGGTCAAAAACTAATAGAGTTTTGCCAAGAGAGCGCACTGGTCATAGCAAACACTCTCTTCCAGCAACACAAGAGAAGACTCTATACATGAACATCACCAGATGGTCAATATCGAAATGAGATTGATTATATTCTTTGCAGCCAGAGATGGAGAAGCTCTATACAGTCAGCAAAAACAAGACCAGGAGCTGACTGTGGCTCAGATCATGAACTCCTTATTGCCAAATTCAGACTTAAATTGAAGGAAGTAGGGAAAACCACTCGACGATTCAGGTATGACCTAAATCAAACCCCTTATGACTATACAGTGGTAGTGCTTCAAGGGATTAGATCTGATAGACAGAGTGCCTGAAGAACTATGGATGGAGGTTTGTGACACTGAACAGGAGGCAGTGATCAAGACCATCCCCAAGAAAAAGAAATGAAAAAAGTCAAATCGGTTGTCTGAGGAGGCCTTACAAATAGCTGAGAAAAGAAGAGAAGCAGAAGGCAAAGGAGAAAAGGAAAGATATACATACCTATTTGAATGCACAGTTCCAAAGAATAGCAAGGAGAGATAAGAAAGCCTTTCTCAGTGATCAATGCAAAGAGATAGAGGAAAACAACAGAATGGGAAAGACTAGAGATCTCTTCAAGAAAATTAGAGGTACCAAGGGAACATTTCATGCAAAGATGGGCTCGATAAAGGACAGAAATGGTATGGACCTAACAGAAGCAGAAGATATCAAGAAGAGGTGGCAAGAATACACAGAAGAACTATACAAAAAAGATCTTCATCACCCAGATAACCATGATGGTGTGAGCACTCACCCAGAGCCAGATACCTTTTAATGTGAAGTCAGGTTGGCCTTAGGAAGCATCACTATGAACAAAGCTAGTGGAGGTGATGGAATTCCAGTGGAGCTATTTCAAATCCTGAAAGATGATGCTTTGAAAGTGCTGCACTCAATATGCCAGCAGATTTGGAAAACTCAGCAGTGGCCACAGGACTGGAAAAGGTCAGTTTTCATTCCAATCCCAGAGAAGAGCAGTGCCAAAGAATGCTCAAACTACTGCACAATTGCACTCATCTCACACGCTAGTGAAGTAATGTTCAAAATTTTCCAAGCCAGGCTTCAACAGTATGTGATCCGAGAACTTCCAGATGTTCAAGCTGGATTTAGAAAAGGCAGAGGAATCAGATATCAAATTGCCAACATCTGTTGGATCATCGAAAAAGCAAGAGAATTCCAGAAAAACATCTACTTCTGTTTTATTGATTACACCAAAGTGTTTGTGGAGATCACAACAAACTGGAAAATTCTTAAAGAGATGGAAATACCAGACCACCTTAGCTGCCTCCTGAGAAATCTGTATTGCAGGTCAAGAAACAACAGTTAGAACCGGACATGGAACAACAGACTGGTTCCAAATTGGGAAAGGAGTATGTCAAGACTGTATATTGTCACCCTGCTTATTTAACTTATATGCAGAGTACATCATGCGTAATGTCGGCCGGATGAAGCACAAGCTGAAATCAAGATTGCCAGGAGAAATACCAATAACCACAGATATGCAGATGACACCACCTGTATGACACAAAGTGAAGAGGAACTGAAGAGTGTCTTGATGAAAGAGGAGAGTGGTAAAGCTGGTTTAAAGCTCAACATTCAGAAAACTAAGAGCATGGTATCCAGTCCCGTCACTTAATGGCAAATAGATGGTGAAACAATGGAAACAGTGAGAGACTATTTTCTTGGGCTCCAACATCACTACAGATGGTGACTGCAGCCATGAAATTAAAAGATGCTTGCTCCTTGGAAGAAAAGCTATGGCCAACCTAGACAACATGTTTAAAAGCAGAGACATTACTTTATCGACAGAGGTCCGTCTAGTCAAAGCTGTGGTTTTCCCAGTGGTCATGTATGAACGTGAGAGTTGGACCATAAAGAAAACTGAGCACCGAAGAATTGATGCTTTTGAACTGTGGTGTTGGAGAAGACTCTTGAGAATCCCTTGGACAGCAAGATCAAACCAGTCAGTCCTAAAGGAAATTAGCCCTGAATATTTGTTGGAAGGACTGATACTGAAGCGGAAGCTCCAGTACTTTGGCCACCTCATGCAAAGAGCTGACTCATTGGAAAAAGACTGATGCTGGGAAAGATTGAAGGCAGGAGAAGGGGACGACAGAGGATAAGATGGTTGAAAGGCATCACCGACTCAATGGACATGAGTTTAAACAGTCTCCGGGAGTTGTTGATGGACAGGGAATGTGTACTGCATTCCTTGGGGTTGCAAAGAGTCAGACATGACTGAGTGACTGAACTGAATTAAATTGGTACAGCCACTATGGGAAACAGTATAGAGGTTCCTCAAAAAACCAAAAATAGAGCTGCCATATTATCCAGCAGGTGCACTCTTGACCATATATCTGCAGAAAACACTAAATGGAAAAGATACATGTACCCCAGTATTCATAGCTTCAGTATTTACAATGCCAAGACATGGAAACCACCTAATGTCCATCAACAGATGAATGAATAAAGAAGGGGTATGTGTGTGTGTGTGTGTGTGTACGTGTGAATATGTTAGCAATATTTTGTAGTTTTCAGTGTAAAGGTCTTAAATATCTTTCTTTGGTCAGATGTGTCTCTAAGCATTTCATATTTTTTATACCATTCTAAATGGTATTTTAAATTCTGTTTCTGATTGTTTATTGCTAGAATATAGACATAAACTGATTTTCATATATTAATCTTGTATTCTCTAATCCTCGTAAAAGTTTCACTAGTTCTAATAGGTCTTTTGTAGATTTCGTTGTAACTTTCTACATAGATGATTATTTATGGAAAATAAAGGCAGTTCCTCTTTCCCAGTCTGTATACTTTTTACCTTTCTTGTCTGATTGTACTGGCTGTAACCTCCAGTGCAACCTCCAGTGCAGTGTTTAATAGAAGGAGTGGAAATCCCTGATGTCTGGTTAGAGAGGTTTTAATAGGAATGTACGTTGCATTTATCAGCTTTTTATGTAGCTGTTCGGATTTTGTTTTGTTTTTAATAATACAATGAATCACTAACCTTGAGTTTCTCAACCTAGACCATGATGTATTATCCTTATAATATATTATTGTTTTTTTTGGCTAAAATTTTGTTTAGCATTTTTTGTGTCTGTAGGCATGAGGAATAGTATTCTGTTGGTTTTTTTTTTTTTGTAATATCTTTGCTTTTGGTATCAGAGTAATACTGGCCTCATAGAAATAGTTGAGAGGTATCTTCTCCTTTTTAATTTTCTAAAAGAGTCAGCATGGGATTGGTGATATTTTCCCCATAGTATGTGGTTACCAATCAAATGATACCATTGAAATTGTCTGGGCCTGGAATATCTTTTCATTTTTTTTTTTTAAACCATAATCTCAACTTTTAAGACATAGGGCTGTTTAGGTTATCTGTCTTTTTCTAGTGAGCTTTGGTAACTAAAATCTGTCAGAGATTTTGTCTACTTCATTTAAGTCATTAGATTTATTGAAAAAGTTGTATGTCGCGTTCTCCTGTTATCTTGAATATTTGTAGAGTCTGTGCTTGTGACACTTCTGTCATTCTTGATATTTTTAACTTGTGTCTTCAAATTTTTCTTGATCTGTCTGGCTAAAGTTTATCAATTTCAGTATTCTTGTTAAAATAGATTTCACCTTTTTTCTCTCTCCGTTAATCTTTCATAGTCTATTTCTGCTAAGACTTTACTGTTTCCTTTTTTCAGCTTCATTACTTCTGGTGTTTTAAGGTGGAAACGGAGATCTTTTTTTGATGCCTTTGGGGATTTACCAGCAATCTTTTTGTTATAGCAATACATTGTTACTGTTTTTGATTTTCATTTAAACTGTCAATGATTTTTTAAAAAGATTTGCATATGTATGTACGTGCATATACATACACACATTTATTTGTATATGTTTATTTACATTTAGTTTATATAATTTAATTTATATAATTAACCTATAGTTACCTTTTCTAATGGTTTTCATTCTTTTGTATATTTTCACCTGGTGTCATTTTCTTCTGCTTGAAAGATTTCCTGTAACAGTTCTTGAAGTGTATCTGCTAATAATGATTTCTTTGATCTTTGTATGTCTGAAAATGTCCTTTGCTTTTATTTTTAAAAACTATTTTTGCTGTGTATAAAATTACAGGTTGAAATGTTTCTTTCTTTTAGTACTGTGGAGTGACCTTCCCTATCTTCTCCCTTGTTGTTTTCCATGAGAACCTTGATGTTCGTCTTTTTTTTTTTTTTCTGCGAAATAATTTTAATACTTTGTGCCTATTGATGTTCCTCTTTATCTTTGTTCCTATGTATGTAATATTTCTTTTCTTTTGATGAATTTAAGATTTCCTTTTTGTAACTTGTTTTAAGCAGTTTGACTTGATGTGCCTTGGTATAGTTTGGTTTTGTTTTTTCCATGTTTGTTGAATTTCTTGATCTCTGGATTTATTTTTCACTAAGTTTTGGGGAAACTTCAGGTATTATTTCTTCGAACATTTTCCCTGTCATTTTTGAGGACTCCAGGTATTCATGCACGAGGCAGCTTGGAGTTGTTCCCACAGCTCACTGTGCTACAGTTTCTGTTTTTCATTGGGTTTCATTTTGGGTAGGTACTGTTTCTATGCCTTCAAGTTCATCAGTCTTGTCTTTTCTGCCTTTTATTCCATCCAGTGTATTTTTCATCTCATACATCATAGTTTTCATCTCTAAAAGTGTTTGTCTTTTTTATATCTTTTACTTATCTGCTTGTTAATTTTCTGAACATATGGAACACATTTATAATACTCTTCAACTGGTCTTGTCAGCTGATTCTAACATCTGTGCCAGTTCTAGGTTGGTTTCAGTTGGTCATTACCCCAGTGGTTCATGTTTTCTTACCTCTTTGTGTGGTTGGTAATCTTTAACTGGATGCCAGACATTTCAGATTTTACTTTGTTGGGTGCGGTGTTTTGGATTCCAAGGAGTATTCTTGAAAGAGCTTTGTTTTCTGATGCAGGTAACTTAATTGGGAACATTTTGTGATCTTTTTGTGGTCGCTTTTAAGATTTGCTAGGTGGGTCACGAGCAGTGTTCAGGCTCCAACTGGTCATTTTCCACAGCTGAGGTGAGACCTTCCTGCGTCCTCAAAGCAGAACCCCGTGATGTGTGGTTTTCCAGTTTGACTGGTGGGAGCAGGCACTGTAAGTGGCTCTGTGAGTTGCCCAGCACTGTTTCAAATACTTTGGGGTGGCTCTTTCCCACCTTAGGTGTTGATCCGTACTTTACTCAGTATGAAGGGAGACCCTCTGTAGTTCTACGAGGCTCTCTCCTTCCTGGTATGGACTCATAGAGCCCTATGAACTCTCATTGCCTTGGTTTCCTTGGACTTTCATCTCTGTCTTATCAACTCAGAGAGTCCACCAGGCTCTCACAGATTCCTCTCGCTGTGGCCTAGTAACTCAAGGCAGTGAGCTGGGCCAGTCGTAGGGCTCACCTTGTTTGATTCCCATCTCTTAGAGGTTGTCGTTCTCTGTTGACTGATATTTAGGGTCTTTTCATGTATTTTATCTGAGTGTTTGGTTGTTTCAGGTGAGAGGATGTGGTTCCTATGACTCCTTCATGCCCAGAGATAGAAGTCTAGACATCTGTGTTAGTTATTCTCCAGTGTAGCCAGTATTATTACTTTCAGGTGTTATTCCCAAGCCTGTTACTACAGAAGAAATTTTGATAATTAATGTCAGGTGGCTCAGTGGTGACAGACATGCCTGCCAGTGCAGGAGATGGGGGTTTGATCCCTGGGTTGGGAAGATCTCCTGGAGAAGGAAATGGCAACCTACTCCAGTATTCTTGTCTTCTCCTTATGGACAGAGGAGTCTGGTGGGGTACAGTCCATTGGGATCACAAGGAGTAATACACAACCTAGCAACTGAACAACAACAATTAATATCAGATCAGATCGTATAGTCAAAGCTATGGTTTTTCCAGTTGTCATGTACAGATTTGAGAGTTGGACCATAAAGAAGGCTGAGTGCCAAAGGATGCTTTTGAACTGTGGTACTGGAAAAGACTCTAGAGAGTCTCGTGGACAGCAAGGAGATCAAACCAGTCAATCCTAAAGGAAATCAACTCTGAATATTCATTGGAAGGGCTGAAGCTGAAGCTCCAGTATGTTGGCCAGCTCATGCGAAGAGCTGAATCATTGGAAAAGACCCTGATGCTGGGATGGATTGAGGGCAGGAACAGAAGGGGATGGCAAAGAATGAGATGGTTGGATGGCTTCACCGACTCAATGGACATTGAGTTTGAACAGACTCCAGGAGTTGTTGATGGACAGGGAAGACTGGCGTGCTGCAGTCCAAGGGGTCCCAAAGACTTGGACACGACTGAACAACAGTGGTGTATTAGTTTCCTATTGCTGCCATAACAAATCACCACAAGCTTAGTAGCTTAAAAGAACACTAATTATCCTGCAGTTGTGGAGACCAGAAGTCTAAAATGGATGCCACAGGTGAAAATCAAGGTGTCGGTAGGTCTGCGTCTTTTTGTGAGCTTCAAGGGGAGAAACTGTTTGCTTGGCTTTTCAAGCTTCTTGAAGCCACCACAGCCCTGGCTTCAGCCAGGTCCTTCTTAGGCTGCCATCTCTCTGCTCCTCCCTTTTCTGCTTCCCTCTTATTTTAAGAAATTTTAAGGATGGTGGGCCCACCCGGATAATCCAGAATAACCTTATTATCTTGAAATCAGCTGACTTCATCTTAATTCTGTCTGCAACCATATTCCCTTTTGCTTTGTGATTTAACATATTTGCAGTTTCCTGAGTTAAGGACATGTGCATCTGGGACCGGGCTGGGGGGTGCATTATTCTCCCTCCCACAGATAGATGGCTCTCAGCATCCTTCTCTGCCTCACATGTTTTTCTTTCTTTTTACGGTGAAGAAAAATCTACTAGGGATTTTCTTCTTAACCTACATACATTAAAAAAAAAAGAAATAGTGAGCGCGCAGTCATGTCCAACTCTTTGCGACCCCACAGACTGCTGCCCGCCAGGCTCCTCTGTCCATGGGATGTTCTGGGCAAGAATATTGGAGTGGGTTGTCACTTCCTCTTCCAGGGAATCTTCCTGACCCAGGAAGCAAACCTGCGTCTCCTGCACTGGCAGGTGATTCTCTTCCACTAGGTGCACCTGGGAAGAAACGGTGGCACTCCATAAACTACACTTTTAAAATCGTGTTGGATGTAGCTTGTCTACCATACATAATATTTAAAGGTAATTTATCTTAATTTCAGGTACAATTCATATATTTGTATGGATCCCTTGCTCAAGTTGTGAATTGAGAACTTTTCAGCTCATTGTATGTGGCAATCTATAGAAGCTTCTCAAGTTTATGAAGTTAATTTCTTGCCACAAATGTAATTTTAGGCAGGTGTCAACCTACCTTATACAGCAGTGTTTTTTCTGTTAAAATCGTTTAATAACATATCTGTCCAACTCCCCACTGCCCGATACACACTTAACAGTTAACTTCTCATGATGTTGCTTTTTATCACGCAGAGCAGTCTCAATTGGCTGAACAATCTGTTCTTCCACCTGGCTGGGTTCTTCCTGGGGTCTGGTGCCTGGTAAATAGACAGGATGAAGGCTTTGCAGACAGATGACTTTACTTCACATATTAGTTTATTATTTACTAGCTGTTTGTGTCCTGGGGACAAATTATTTAATTGTGGACTTTTCTCAGCTATAAAATTGGCATACACATGCTTAATAGAGTTGCTAAGGCACTTTATGGAGGAACTCAAATGTTAGTTTTTTATATCTTTCTTTCTTACATTTTTTTCTTCTTTTTCTACGCTGTTTCCTTTGGCCTTTGTCTCTGTTTTCATCTTCCCACCCCTTTCCCCCATGTACGAAAAAAGAAATTGTGCCTAGAGCTTTTGTCTCTCAGGTCAGATCTTAATTCCCTCTTACTGTTTATTGAGCAGTTCCTTGGGGACAAGGGAAGCCCAAGGACACACCCCACAGAGGTGGTGATTTCTTTAAGGTACTGAGTTATATTTTAATGATGTATGCAAATTTTGCATTCCATTTTATGCTGAAAACACCTTTTCCTAAGTAAATGTTCCTGGAAGATGTTTCTTGTTTCCTACTTCTGGTTCACAGCCGTACGTACATTTCTGGGAGCACTTCTTTACTCGCTATAGCAGTGCTATTATAAAGTAATTCTCAGTCAACACAGAGAAAGGAATGGAACATTGCCAGGACCTTAGTTTGCAGTGGAGTCTCACCTGGATCCTTCCGCTTCCTGCACAGCTCACCACTGGGCAAGTCGTAAGGGACTCTGAGTAAAGTTTAGAGAAGTGGGCGATTCTGCATCCCTTATGGTCACGTCAGGCAGTCCAGTGTTGCGCACCAGACTGTTCTGGAAGTGAAGGCATGTGGTGGCCACCAGCTACTTGTGGGAAAAGGTGTTTGGCTTTCAGTTTCGTGGTTCTTTTCTTATAGATTCTTCCTACATCAGTTTCTTTTCTTTTTTAAAAATTTGAGCAGGTTGTATATAGGTCATATGGGTGATTTTCACCACATGAGTATGTTGGTAGATTTCTGAATCATTGCATGAGTGCTCCAAGCCCTTTCAATATCTATGCAGAAAGATACATCCAGAAGTATCAGAGAAGGCCGGAAGTGTCTTTCATCATATTCTGAAAAGGAAATGTTTTCAGAAACATAAAATAGACATTTGGGTGTCTACAGACAGAGGGGAAGAAAGAAATAATAGGCTAGCAGATGGAGGTCTGTGGAAGGAGTTGGGTGGGTAGCAGAAAGACTGCAACAAGGTGAGCTTGGCCTGGGGCCCAGAAGAAACTGGTCACAGAGCAGCAACTGTCTAACCTCTCTCCCCCACTTCAGAGGCGGGTGCTGATCTTAAGATGTTCGAGGTGATTTCTCTTCATAGCTTTTGTACGATTGAAAATAAAAGTCTTAATTTATACATACTCTCTGGTCATAACATCAACAAAGTACACTTTATCAAATTAAGTCAGCTAATTCAGCAGCATAAGTGTTGTTATTTCCTTTTTGTTCTCATGGGAAGGCTACACGTTGGAAACTGGCCTGGTGGTGAGTTGGGAGAGGGGTCCCATCCTCCCTGGTGGCTGCTCTCTGTCTTCACTACACACAGGCCAGTGGAAGCTGTTGGGAGTCACTCTTGCTTTATGCATGCTTTCTCACAGGCACATACCAGCACTGCATGGCAGACTTTCTGATTTATGTTTTGGTCTGAACATCTCCCTTCTGGGCTGGAGCTCATTCTCCAAGGTCTGGTTGCAGGGAGATAGGAGTGCCCACTGTTATCTGCCTTGTGCATGAGCATAGCACGTGCTTAGTACGTGTGACTCAGTGGGAAATTGAATCACAAGCTGACAGGCCATTTCACAGCCCTCTCTGTGTTCATCTCAGAACTTCATGTTGATCTCTTTAAAGTTGTGGTTGTTGTTCAGTCGCTAAGTCATGTCCAACTCGGAGCGATCTCACGGACTGCAGCACACTAGGCTCCCCTGTCATTCACCATCTCCCGGAGCTTGCTCAAACTCATATCTGTTGAATCAGTGAAGCCATCCAACCAACCATCTGATCCTCTGTCGTCCCCTTCTCCTTTTTCCTTCAGTCTTTCCCAGCATCAGGGTCTTCTCCAATGAGTCAGCTCTTCACACGAGGTGGCCAAAGTATTGGAGCTTCAGCATCAGTCCCGCCAATGAATATTTAGGGTTGATTTCCTTTAGGAATCTGTTAAACGTTTCATACTTAAAATATTAAAACACCACATTGGTTTATTTGTTTGTTTTTAAACACCACTTTTACCTGGTAGTCACATCTCAGTTCTTTTTTGATCACCAGATTAGGCTGAACATTGGCACATTTCTTTTATTTTTATGCAGTGGACACCATGTGCTCGGTGTCTAGAAAGATAAAGACACAGTTCTGGCCCTGCAGGAGCCTCCAGTGTCAGGAGTGAGCAGGCCTGCAGACAGACACGCGCATTCCAGGTCACAGGTGCCCAGGCCAGGCCAGTTGGTTTGGGTAGGTCTGTCCGAGTGTAGATGACAGAGGACCTCAGCTGGGAACCGTGAGAAAAGATGCTCATTGTGGTCCAGTTTACATGTCTCTCACCAGGACCATTGCTTCTCATAAGCAAAATGTTGGGTTTGAGTAGAGCTTTTGGAGTCTCTAATCAACACATTGAACTGCCCTTGCTTAGAATAAGTAATTTATTTTGGGGTCTTCGGCTTGACACTGTAGCTTTGTTATGATGTATCTCCCAGAGGAAGTTTTAGATTTCTCTTTCCTCCTCCCTTCCTTCCAACTTAAAAACAACCCTGAAAAATGATGTAAGACATCCCAACAGGATGTTTCATATGGGAACACAGCATGATTTGATGAAAAGCAGTAAGGCTCTAGTTCTTACTCTTCCTGTGACTTTGGTCAGATTTCTGACCCTGTTTCCTCTTAGGAGAGGTTGAAGAGATTAAACTTCTGGTGTGAGGTTGCTTAATAGATCTGTCTACCATCACCTTTCCTCCTCCAGTATCGACCCTCCTGAGAAATTCCCCATTGTAAGCTTTGGATTAATAAGTGTACAGTCTTTAATTATAGGTAATTTGTTAATTACCTATTAAAATTCCTTACTTCCATGTGGTCTTTAGTACTTTAAATTTTTTATTCCCTTTCCCTTTCTGCCAGTTGGTCTGTACCCAGAAGATATACGTAAGTGGAGCCCTCTCGAGCCTCCCATCCTGTCATCACATGTGAACGTTCCCCCACCGTCCAGTTTTCAGCAGTGCTTCCTGTTCCGTCAGTATACATCTGTCATGCAACCAGCGTTCAGTGAGCCTGCAGCTGGGCTCTGGGGGTGTGTTTGGGACTAAGACATAGTCATTGGGTTCCAAGAATTTCTTATTAGAGACACAGGCATAAAGAAATAAGTACAGTATAAGGTTAAAGCTGCGTATCAGGATTGTGTGTTTGACAGGAGGGACTTGGGTGAACCGTGTATATAAGCCTATGCTGTTCACCATGTGTAGCGGAGAAAACAGTACCAGAGAGGCTGTCTGGTCTGGAGGACCCAGGCTTACAGTGAGTCAGAACACGGCTCTGTAGTTCCATTCAGCCCATCCTGTCATCTTTGTTGTTTCACGCCGTGGCAGGTGTGGCTGAGTTCAGACCTGTAAACACTCCTGGAAAAGTCCGTCACAGCAGGCTCCCATCTTTCTGGTAAGTGGTCAGTCTCGTCATCTTGCCTGAGGAGCCTGGCTGCCTGTGTAGAGACTAGACTTGGGAATACTGCCTTGACCGTGACCTTGAGAGGATTTTCTAGCCCTCGTGCCTCAACTTCCTGTTGTGCTTTAATGGGGAGGGTTGGCGCACCTCCTTTCTCGGTTTGGTACGAGGACTGCATTGGGTCATCTTGGCATGCAGTAAGTGCTAGGGGACTGCTGGCCCTTATTGGTGTCACACGTTCTTATTACGCACCAGCCTGGACGACTTGTGTAATCCCAGGAGAGCCAGACTGCAGTTTCGTTCAGTTGAATCAGACTGGCTCCTTGGCCTGAAGGTATCCGTGTATTCAGCGCAGCAAACATGTATTGAGAGCCAAGGAGTGTGTCCAACACTGGCTTGGTCGTTGAGGCTGTGGAGATGAATAAGAGGTGATTTCTAGCCTCGGGTACTTTACACTTTTCATTAGTAGTGGACTCTGCCAGAGTACTTTTGAGATCAGGACACTCAAAGAATTAGATTTGAAAAGTGGAAGAAATAAAAAAAGTAGAAAAGTGTTCTTTCAGAGGACAATACCAAGTAATGTCAGTAAAATTGTTCCTTCCAGACCTTATTAACCACTCCAGAAGGACTTCATCTGAGTTGGATGCGAGAGACACAATGCGGGCTTAAGATCTGCCGAATTACTGGTGCATTGGGCAGAAAATCAGTCACCTTCCTCTGAGGTTTCTGTGTTCAGTGTGCATTCTGTCAGCTCTAGTAATCAGGTGGTTTGTCGTACTAGATATCCGTGGTAGAATTTTCTTTTGTGACAAGGGAAGAAAAATATACCCCTGTCAACTTAATGATGACAGGTTCAATTAAAAATTAAATTTAATAGTCTTGCTTGTAAAGCTTCTCTTTAGTTTCTAATTTCACTTTTTTTTTTTTTTAGATTCTCTCTCATGCTTTACAGAATTTTCCTTACATTACTCTTCTTTCTCTACCCATTTAGATTTTTAGATCCAGTTGAAAAAGCCACACCAGGAAACTTAGTTAATTCTATTTCTAAGAATTCTATTTCTATCTTTTCAGTTAATACATTTCTCCGTGGGGAGACTCGAGAAAGGTAGAAACTAGCTTTCAGAGCTAACTAGGTTACAGTCTAAATTCATTGGAGAATTTCTTCAGATTTCCAGAAGCAGTGATTTTCATTACACTAGGGAATATTTAAACAACCTGTGCTGTTTGTGAGATCAGATGGATTGTTACCCAGTCACAGGGCTTGTCACACCATCCACATTCATTCTTCCTGGTTTCCACTGTGTGCTTAGCTGAATGGCCCCATAAATGGCGTTGATAGTTGGTGCTTAGTAAGTAGAGGCTATTATGTGCTGGACACTGTACACAGCAGTGCCTGTTTAAACAAAAAATATAAATGCATATTTTATAGATGAGGAAGCTGGGTTTTAAAGACCATGAGTCAGTGTTTTCCCAGACTTTGCTGATAGTAGTTAATCATGCCTTCCTATTTTAGAGACTAATATCTTCCTTCCCAGTATTTGTTGGGATTAAATAAGGATAGTGCATGCAGATTTGTCTAGTTCAGTTCTCAGTATGTACAAGACATTCAGTAGAAAATGTTAGAGATTTTACTCTGGTTATTTTTATCTTCCAGTGTTTTTCTGTCTGGAAGTGAAGGTGTGTAAGGCAGCACAGTCTGATTGCAAAAGGATTGATTTAGTCAGGGACATTATTTCTTAAGTATGTATTTAACAAGCTCCATTCTTAGTTACCTGTGATCTTTGCTTTCTTTGGCAACATGTATATGACTGTTTTAAGGAAATTATGGAAAATGTTGACTTCTTCCTTAACTGTATTCCCCTATGTGGGACTAAATTTACTCTAAAGGGGAGGTATGTGCCTTGCATACCGATGTCAGTAATAGGAAGTGACATGAGCAAAGTTGCAAGGAAATTGAGGTCAAAGATCAGTTGTGAAAAAAATCAGTGTAAAAATAGTGTCATAACAATTCTCCCAATTTCCTAAATTTAACAGTAGTGTTTTTTAACTTGTCAGAGTGGTCTCCTTTATTTTCTTTTTTTCTGGGGACCTAGGAGTTCTGATTGAGAAAGAAAAGGAAACCTTTGACGCAGCTGTATGTGGTGAGGTTGTGTAAGGATTGTTACCATCCCATTGGCAGACCCGTCAGGAGTGTGAGCACTTCATTTACTGGTTTTCTTGGAAGTAGTTGGAGTATTGCAGAACATTATTACACGTGTGTCACTTTTGTGTAAGCCTGTGGGTCAGAAAACTGGATTGAGGAAAATGTTTATGTTGGAAAGGACAACTTATTCTTTCAAACATTAATTCCATACCGGAACAGCTTGTACTCTTAATAAAAATTTACCGTGATGCACTTGCATAAAATGAAAACCTTGTTATACTTGATGTAGTACAAGCATTTAGTTTTTAGTGAAAATTGTATTGTTCTAGCAATCTTAAAACTTTTTAGAGCTGACTGCTTACTGGGACCTTAAAAAAAAAAAAGGCCATTGAGAAGCAGCACAACTCCTTTTCTCTCCACTTGACACAAGAGATTAAGACAGAGACTAGGTGAAGCTGTGTGCCCTGCTGCTGCTGCTGCTAAGTCGCTTCAGTCGTGTCCGACTCTGTGTGACCCCGTAGACGGCAGCCCACCGGCTCCCCCGTCGGGGTATTCGTTTAGAGCATTGTGGCTGTAGTGATAGGTATCTAAAGCAGCCCTGTAACTTTACTGAACTTGTGCCAGCTTTCCTTTCTTTATGTTTAAGCAGCTGTATTGAAGTATAATATGCATATAATAAAAGACACCAGTTTTAAGTGATTAGTTTCACAAACATACACAGTCATAATACTTTTTTCGGACTGCATTTTCACATGTATGTTCCATTGTTATCTCAAGTCCTGTTATGTCCACAGTTGGATTAAGCCTTTTCCTTTCATCATCCTCCCCTCAAAGCTGGTTATCACTTGGCTTCAGTTGAACAGACATTTCAGTCAGCATCCTGCAAAGCTTCTGTGTTATACTATAAAATGCAAAATCCCAGGAATGTGATTCTTCAGAAGTAGGCCCCGGATCTCCATCTTACTGAATATTGAGCCATTTTGATACAGGGATTCAAGGATGCCACTCTGAGAACGGCTGTTTCAGCAATTAATTTAAAGGTTGGTTCTTGTATTAGTTCACCATGGGATTCCTCTACCTTCAAGAAGTGAGTCTTTTTTTTTTTTTTTTTTTTAACTTTCTATTTTGCATTGGGGTATAGGGCTTCCGTGGTGGTTCAGACGGCAAAGAATCCACCTGCAGTGTCGGAGACCTAGGTTCAGTCCCTGGGTTGGGAAGATCCCCTGGAGAAGGAAATGGCAACCCACTCCAGTATCCTCGCCGGGAGAATCCCATGGGCAGAGGATCCTGGTGGGCTACAGGCCATGGGGTCTAAGAGAGTCTGACACAACTGAAGACTTAGCCCACAACTTAGCCGATAAACAAACAATGTTGTGATAGTTTTAACTCACCTCCCGTCCAGGCTGCCACATAACATTGAGCAGAGTTCCCTGTGCTATACAGTTCTTCAAGAAGCCAGTCTTACTGAGGGATACCCTGGAAGTGTGGAAGATTGTTGAGAAGCAGCCTGAACTTAAACTCTGCAGACAGGAAGACCTGAGCTCTCAGCTTGACCTTGTTGTTTACCTGCTGTGTGACCTTAGCGAATACTAGACAAATGGAAAAATAGCAGGTAACTTTCAGGGCTTAGCATGGGGGTGTGGCTCAGCCTCAGCTTCCCTATCCATCCTCTTCTCTGGTTGCTTCCAGTGCTGCCTAAATCCAGACCTGTGAAGATGACGTTTTCTGAGAGTACCATAATTTCTTACACGTCCGATGCCTGCGCTCTGTGGTGCTCTGGTAGGGGGCCCTGCCTTAACCTTCTCTCTCACTGGTTCTTCACACGAAACTGCTACTTGGAGACGTTTCAAAGCCTTGTGGCCGAATTCGGTGCCCCTCGTTCTTGGTTTGCTTGCGTTCCCTCTGAGTCTATAAGCTTGAACGCAGGCAGTGTGTGGCCCTCCGCCTTGCGCAGTGCCTGAGTGTAGTAGCTTCCTGTTAAAAGTTTTCTTGTTTCATTTTTTAAAAAATAAATTGTCGTAGTGCCTTCTATCGCATTAGCTAATTGCATTTTGGAGGCCCTTTTCTGAAATTTTCTTCCTCGTTTGATTGTCAACATACTTGGCAGCCTTGTGAACAGGCAGAAAACTTTCCAGTACATTTTTGAAACAGAAAATGTATGTCCTTTTGGAATACAAGTTTTAGCAACTTCAGCACATTTCTCCCCCTAGTTTTGAAGAGTTAACTTGTTTCTTGTTTGAGTCTGTAATTGACTCACCCCACATGAGATCATAAATTAACCTTGCCCCTCCCCATCCTAGGAGTTAGTTGGTATTTTTTGTTTATGGCCAGTAGTTAAAATGCCAAAAATGGTATCCCTAGCTTAGAAGCAAGCCGGGCAGAGTAGAGGTAAATTAAGATTTGTGCTTGGTTACTTGAGAGGAGAAAATAGGCATAATGACATTTCTATATTCATGTAAGGAGAAGGCAATGGCACCCCACTCTAGTACTCTTGCCTGGAAAATCCCATGGACGGAGGAGCCTGGTGGGCTGCAGTTCATGGGGTCACTAAGAGTTGGACACGACTGAGTGACTTCACTTTACTTTTCACTTTCATGCACTGGAGAAGGAGATGGCAACCCATTCCAGTGTTCTTGCCTGGAGAATCCCAGGGACTGGGGAGCCTGGTGGGCTGCCGTCTATGGGGTCGCACAGAGTCGGACATGACTGAAGCGACTTAGCAGCAGCAGCATATTCATATAATCAAAAGTAAAACACATGAATAAATATAAAAATATATAAAAATTCATTGTAATATTAAAATTTATATTTAAGTAAAATATATAATACTTGGGTACAATAGGATTTTTTTAAAAATTTGGAACCTGCCAAATTGGTGTCTTAATTTTTACTCTTGTAAAAAGCTTCACATTTATTCAAATATCCAATTTTATGCGTGCGTGCTCAGTTGCGTCTCTTTGTGACCCCAGCCAGGTTCGCCTTTCCATGGGATTTCTCAGGCAGGAATACTAGAGTGGGTTGCCAGTTCCTATTCCAGAGGATATTCTCGACCCAGGGATGGAACCCAAGTCTCTTGAATCTCCTGCATTGGCAGGCAGATTCTTTACCACTGTACCACCTGGGAAGCCCTATCAGAGACTAGTAGTGAATAAAATTATTGAACCATACATTTACAAAAGTTCCTAAGTTGTAAAAACTTCTGATCTGCAAAACCTGGATCCATTTTTTACCCTTGGTATATACCCAAGAGAAATTCGTGCACATGCAGAACAGAAGACACGTCTGAGAATGATCCTGGAAGTACTGTATGTAACAGCACACATAATCAAAGGCTGTGTGTGTCTATGGGCAGAAGTGTAGGTAAAAACAATGATACATTCATGTATTTGAGTACAATATATGTTATAATGCATAAGCTTCAGCTGCATAGATAAATTTCAAAACATACTGTTAAGAGAGTGAGTTGGAAAAATAAATTGAAAAAAATTTATTTGAAAAATTTAGTTGAAAAAAAATAGTATCTGCAAGATACTATTTATGAAAACTTTATAGAAATGGGAAAAACTAAAAAAGATATATTCGTAGAGCTTTCTATATATGTTAAAACTATAAAGAATAGCAGGGTAATGGGAAACATAAAATGCAGGGTAGCTGTTGCCTTGGTGGTGCAGGTAGGAAGGAGTATCAGTGGGGGAGACCACCTGGGTGATGGCAAAGTCGTTTTTAATACTTCATTTCTGAAACTAGATGGTGGGTATACTGATGGCGTTGTTAATAATCTTTAAACCATTCATGTTGTTTGATAATGAAAATTTCTAAGAGTTTTAAAAACCTATAGCTAAAACTCAGTAACTTCATTAAGGGGGGTGACTGGCAAAATAGCCCTGTTCTCATATCATGCGTTCCCTTTGCTGATGGTGAGACAATCACATTAATAAATGTTATTTAAACTATTCTGACTTAAATCAAGTTAATTTCTGGAGCGTAATAGAGTAAGAGTGGGTTGCAGCCCTTGAAATAGTCAGTTATTTTGAATATATCTTAAATTTCTGTTCAGATTGTCAGGTCTTAAGGGCCTGAGATATGAAAGGGGAGGCTGTTTCAGAGAAGTTACTTAACATGTCTGCGTCCCAGTTTTCTCAAAAATGTTTACTGTTTATGTCCCTTGACTTCCTGATATCCAAATTTGTTCCTCTTGCCTTGCTTAGGATGGAACACATGGCAGGCGCACATAAAGGATAACTGTGGCCCAAGAGATGTCATCATTGCATCCACAGTAGGCCGCAGCTACCTGGAGTAGGAATGTGCTCTGAGAGGCACTCAGGCCGCTGTCGCCTCTGCTGAGAGTCTTAAGCGTGCCTGGATCCCTAAGCATGCCTGGACCCCCAAGCATGCCTGGACCCCCAATGCCCTTCATGCTGGGGCTAGAGATAGAGGACCTCATGTCCTTCTTAGCTTTCCTTTTGGCTCAGCATCTGATCAGTGAACTTCTTGCCTTCAAGAACCTACCAGTTTCTAATGCTGAATTTGTTTTAAAAATTTTCTTAAATAATTTTAGGTACTTAGATTTGGTTGCTCTTGGTCTTTGTTGCTGCGCCGGCCTTTCCCGAGTTTCGGTGAGCGGTCTTCTCAATTGTGATGGCTTCTTGTTGTGGAGCCCAGGCTCCAGGGCGTGCGGGCCTCAGTAGTTGCGGCTCCTGGGCTCAGTGATTGTGGCACACCAGCTTAGTTACTCCCCGGCGTGTGGATCTTCCAGAATTGAACCCATGTATCCTGCATTGGCAGGCAGGTTCTTTACTTCTGAGCCACCAGGGAAGCCCCCTGATGCTTAATTTAATATTAGATCAGTTAGGGACAAGTGGACTAGGATACATACGTATTTTTTAAGCAAATGCATATAATCCATTCTGCAAAAAGTTTCCAGGAATGCCATAGAACGAATCAGACCTATCTGTGTCTTTCCTGCCCTCTATCAGAACATTAAGGAGCATCCCAGAATCAGATTTTGAAGTAGAGCTCTTAAATGTCTGCCATGCTTCTCTCTCATGAAATGTTATTAAAACTTTCTAGCTTGTTGAAAACAGATTATTTCCCCTCTCCCACCTTAACTATCTCTGTGGCTTTCGGTAAGTGAATTAGTCTCTTTGGGCACACTTTTTTCACATAAATTGAAGCAGTTGCATTATAATTCTCTACACATTCAGGTAAATAGAAACACTCCCTCTGATTGTAAATGGAATTAATATAAAATTTAATGTGTCTCTTGCTTTATTAGCAAACTTACTTTACCATAGTATGTTCCTTTGTGTGATAGACTATTTCAAGAAAATATATCATCTGTTTTCTAAGGCCTTTGTCTAACATTAGCTCAAACTGCTTTTTACTTTGCCCTTGAAATAGGTTCACCTAAATAGTATTTTCCTTGCTGACCTCAACAGCCTGACATAGTATTGCTTTTTGAGTCACCGTCCTCCTTTTCATTTCCAATATTTTCTTAGCCATACTTTTTAGAAAAGCCTTTTGTGTAAATCCACTTGGAATATCACTAGCTCTTTATTTTCTTTTCTTTGGAAATTGTAAGTATTGTAGTTAAATTACGGGGCTCTTACTCTTGCCCCAGAGACTTGACTCCATCCATATTCATTTCCTTTTTTCCTTCTCTCAACTCTAGATTGTTTTTAAAACTGTGGGTGTCCAGTTTAAAAATCCATTTGGTTAATTTTTCTTTATCTAATTCTGACAGATAAAGCCCTGATGTTTCCCCCTTAGCAGTTGAGCTAATGAAAGCGTGAGCAGGACTGCAGGCCGAATGATCTTGAGAGGGAGGAGTGGGAGGGAAACCTAAAAAACAAAAGTGTCTTTAAAACGAGACGATGGTCTGGCTGTTCGCTGGGTAACAAAAGCATCAGTGGTCATGATTTTTTCATCACTGAAGTTAGATTTTTCTTAATTTTAAAGAGTAGTATAAATTAACTTTTAATGAAACAACATTACTTAGATATGCCTTCTCCAAAAATGAAATTATTCATCTCCTAGAAGATTACACTCTAAGACCAACATGCAAGATAGATAACTATTGACATTTTATATATAAACAAGTTCTTTTTATGTGGATTAACTCTTCTAACTCCAGTGCTCATCGGTGAAGTACACACCTCCTCCTTGGCTTAAATGACTTGGAAGATGGGAGGAAATCCAGTCTTCTAGAAATCTGAAAGAAAAATAGCAACAGCAGCAATGATAATGATAAAATAATTGTAAGGTTAATATCATAAATCCTTACTCTGTGCTTGAAACTAGCATTTTGTGTGCACTGCTGTACTTAATACTTAGGAAAACCTAAGAATGTACACTGTGTCCCTGTGTGCATATTGTAGAGGAGGAAACCGAGGTTTGCAGGGGGTTTTGTACATTTTTAAGATCACATACACAGTGGGGAAACTGGAATTTTATGCAAATTATTGTCCCGGAAAACAAACATTTAATCAGTTCTCTGTCTTGTAAAGAAAGAAACAAAAGGCTGTATCTTGAAAGGCAATTGACAGATGTTTGGATATAAAGTAAAAATAATATATGAATCTATACAGACAATAGACAGCATTTAGGAAAGTGGATTGCGACTTCCTGGCTTTCCAGTGGTTAAGACTTCGCCTTCCAATGCAGGGGATGCAGGTTCCATCCCTGGTCAGGGAACCAAGATCCCACATGCCTCAGGGCCAAAAAACCCAAAACATAACAGAAGCAATATTATAACAAATCCAATAAAGACTTTAAAAATGGTCCACATCCAGAAATCTTAAAAAACAGAAAAGTGGGTTATTTTTCACTTTTGTTCACAACTCTGGGTAATGATACTTAAGAACAGATTTTTACTAGTCTAGTATGCTTATTGAAGATAAAAAATTTAGTGCTGTTTGAGAGTCTTGAGTAAATGAAACTCGTCAGTTCCATTGATCAACTAGGATCAGCTTTCCATCGACATGGAGAATTTTCATGAATTGTTTCTGTAGTCTACAGAAAACCTTAGCTGAGTTTAAACTTAATAGATTTCTAGTTTCTAAAGTCTCTTAATTCCCCCTCTTGCCAGAAGATACACTTTTCTCCTCAGTGCCCCAATCTAATTTAGTTTGTGCTCTGATCCTGGAGCCTAAAATAGAAGGCAGAACATTCAAGTAGTAAATAGACGAATCCATTGAAACAAAGTGAGAAAATGATGACAATGTGATCTCAGAGCAAAAATGTGAAGAAAAATTTAACTGACTTGGGGCTTCTTTATAGCAAAGAACGAAGCAAAACATTAAGCAAAATAGAAGAAAACAGTTCTGAATATGAATATTTCTTAAAAAATACCATACAACCAGGGGATGAATTAAATCTCAGTAGCATAAGACAAAGATTCTAGATTAAAATATACCTGAGAAGTGAGATAGAGGAAAAGAACAATTGACTTGATCATTTTTTAAAATAAATAAATGCGTTTGTTTGTTGACTGTGCTGGGTCTTCGTTGCTGCGAATTTTTTCCGGTTCCAGCAAGCAGGGGCTCCTCTTCATTGTGGTGTGCGGGTTTGAAATTGCAGTGGCTTCTCTTGCTGTGGAGCACAGGCTTAATAGTTGTGGTTCACGGGCTTAGTTGTTCTGGAGCGTGTGGTATCTTCCCGGGCCACGGATTGAACCCGAGTCTCCTGCATTGGCAGGCGGATTCCTTACCACCGAACCACCAGGGAAGCCCCCTGATCACTCTTAATGGAGATGAGTCTGCTGAAAAGGGCAATAGATGACACCCACTCTCTGCAGCAGAAGGGTGTGATATATGTCAGCCCAGGAGGACCAGGGTCTTCAGCCCCACTCCCAGAGTCTGGAGAGAACATAAGGATAGGAGAGAGAGTAAAGATCTGAGTCCTGCAAAAACTGGAGTGTACCTGCCCCAAGTGTGGAGTCATCTTGATGTTTACAAATAGAAAAGCTGTTAACTATAAAGTTAATCACAGCATACAGGTAAAAAACCCTGTTCTTCTGTTAGCCAGCTGTTTCTCTCAGGGAACTTTGGGATACAGATATCTAACGCCACATTGTCAAGGGTTCTGACCATTGGGAAACAGTGATTATTGGATAGGATGTCAGATAGACAGGAAGCGAAATTGGCTAAAATATTTATTGGATCAGAGTCTGCAACAGAGATAGCTAATCTGTGTTCCTCTTCTGCTTACTAATTGCTTCTAAAATGACTTTACTTGTTTTTACATGCAGTTATTGGATACAACTATTAAAAACATGCAGTTTTAAATCACTGCAGTCTCGAGAATGTGCTAGGAGTATTTTTGGGATAAAGATCTCTATTATGTGTATGTTAAAATAGTCCTCTCGTACAGAGATATTTATTGGAAAACATTATTTGCAATTGTTCTGATTGAGTCTTCTTTGATCCTCCTCCCATCCTTTCTTTTTTTTCTTCTCCATTTGATACTTAAAATTGATTTTATTTATTTTTATTTTTTGTTAAAATTGATTATAAATTAATGTCTATTATCTCCTTTCTCCAACTATGACACTACTCTAAGATTTGAGGAATATTTTAGGAAATGGAAGGTGTATACTTACATAAAGTTACAATTTTGGAGAACACACAAATGTTTGTCATTAAAAGGGCTAGTTTAAATGTATTAAGGTTATCATCTTTTCCTCTATATTCAGAGTAAGGATTAATCTTAAACATTATAAAAATATAGAATTAATTAAAACTTGAAGAAATAAATGTGTTACTGTTAATGGAATTCTTGCTGTAGTTACCTTTGCAGACTAGTATTAATGAAACTTTAGATATAGTGAATGGATTTGGGGAATTGAGATATCTATTTATTTTCTTACCTGAGATGCCAGGATAATCATCTTCGTGAAATAAAGAGCCCAATTAGGGGCATTCTCATTTGTAGATGTTGATGAAGTTTACACAGACTGCTAGGATTTTTAATGTCAGAATGCACTGAACAAGGTCAGTGAGTGAGAAAGGGAAGCACCTCTGTGTTTCGAAAGCCTTTCGCCTGTGGAGCAGAGGGGCATGCTCATGTGCTGGAGCCACGTTCTGCTCCTGCCCTGACCTGGCTTGTGGTCCCTTTCCCAGGTTGGTATCTCTAGGCGTTGCCAGGCTCTAAGTTGCCCTAGAGAAGGGAAAAGCTGCTTCAAATGTTACTCATTTTTGTGTGTTCATCTTATATCCTCCTACTGTGCTGAACTCACTTATTCTAGGAGTTTGGTGATTTTTCCCTTTCCTTTTTTTCCCCTGTAGATCCCTTTGAGTTTTGTACATAAACTGTCATGTCATCTGCAGATAGGAACAATTTTATTCTTCCTTCCTGATCTGTATGCATTTTACTAATTTTCCTTATTGCAGTGGCTGTAACTTCTAGTACTGTGCTCTAACAAGATTTGTGAAAGCAATATCCTCACTTTTTTCCCATTCTTCAAGGGAAACCATTGATTCTTTTACCATTAAGTATTGATGTTAGCCATAGATTCTTGCAGATGCTCTTTATCAAGTGGAGAAAGTTCCACTCTGTTGCTAGTTTGCTGAGAATTTGTATCATGAATGGGTGTTGGATTTTGTCACATGCTTTTCCTGCATCAGTTGTTTTGATCATATGATTTTCTTATTCAACTTTTGGTATGGTGAATTCTCTTGACTGATTTTCACATGTTTTGCATATATGAAATCTCATTTGTTCATGGTATATAGTTATTTCTACATATTGCTAGACTCAGATTGCTAGTATTTGTTGAGCGTTGTTCTAAGTTAATGAGGGATATTGGGCTGTGCTTTAAATTTTTTAAATCTGTATATTTGTCTGACTTTGGTATCAGGGTTATATTAGCCTTTATAACATGAGTTGGGAAGTATTCCCACTTCAATTTTTTTTTGGAATAGATTATGTAAAACTGATGCTAACTCTTCTTTAAATGTTTGATAAAATTATCCAGTAAAGCCATCTGTGCTTGAGAATTTCTTTTTTGAGGGAATTTTTCTATTGCCGAATTCAGTGTGTTTAGTGGCTACAAGTGTATGTGGGCCTTCTGTTTCATCTTAGCTGAGTTTGGGTAGCTTGTGGGTTTTGAGAAATTGGTGCTTTTTTGCTGTTGTTGATTTTTTGAGCATGGAGTTCATAGTATTCTCTTATAGTGCCTGCAGCAGTTACAGTGCCATGCCCTGCTTTATTCCGGTTGTAGATGACTTGGGTTTTCTCTTTGTTTCAGTCTTGCTACAGGCTTGTCAGTTTTGTTGATTTTTGTTTCATTCATTTTTTGTTATTTTCCTATTTTCAATTTCATTGATTTCTGTTCTTATTATTATTTCCTTCCTTTTATATCCTTTGTGCTTATTTTTCTGCTTTTTCTGGTTTCTTGAGGTGGGAATACAGATTATTAATTTGAGACCTTGTTCTCTTCTCTGATGTGAGCATTTTAATGCCATAAACATGTTCTCTTTTTTTTTTCCTGTTCTTGATGTATTACATTTTTGTTTTTATTCATTTCTCTGTGTTTTGTTTTTTTTTTTTTCCTCTGTGTTTTTAAAATTCTGTTCCTTTTTGGCCCATGATTTATTTGAAAGTATATTGTTGAATGTAGAAGTGTTAGGATGTTTTTATGTTGCACTTTTGTTATTGATTTGTTGTCTGATTCCATTGTGATTGGAGAACATACTCTGATTTCAGTGCTTTTTAAGTTGTTGATGTTTGTTTTATGACCCAGGAGTTGTCCAAGGAATTGTCCTGTCTTGAGGACTTGTCCAAGGTGTCTTAAAAGGAATGTGTATTGTGTTGACAAAGGCTATGTTGCCTGTGAATGTCAGTTAGATCCTGTTGGTTGATGGTGTTCTGGGTTTTTAGTATCTTTTAGTTATATGTATATATATTCTATTATATCTTATGTATCTCTTAGTTTTACCAGTGAGATGTTTGATGGCTGAGATGTTGAAGTCCTTGAATATAACAGAATTTGTCTATTTTTCCTTTTGGCTTTTCCAATTTTTGTTTCATCATTTTGCAACTCTGGTGCGTACACATTTGGGCACAGTATTTATTCATGGTGAATTGATTCCTTTATCTAATGTTACTCTTTGTCCCTGCTCTGAAGT
Organism: Bos indicus; assembly: GCF_029378745.1. NCBI lineage: Eukaryota > Metazoa > Chordata > Mammalia > Artiodactyla > Bovidae > Bos > Bos indicus. Next base: position 3,201,348 of record NC_091770.1, on the reverse strand, counting down.
CTGCTATATCTGATATTTACATAGCAATACCTTTTAAAAAAAGTTAGCATGATAAATCTCTTTCTACCCTTTACGTAATACAAAATGTTTCTGTTGTGTTGAAGTATATGGTTGAATAATCATTTTAATCATTCTGTCACTTCCTGCCTTTTAATTGATGCGTTTAAACCATTTACTTTAAAGTGATTTTTGATATGTCAGTGCTCAATTCTTCTTTTGTTTCTTATTTTACTATTTCTTTTTTTTTGTCTTTCTCTGAGTTCAACATTTTTTAGAATCCATCTTGTTTATATATATATTTTAGTGTATCACTTTGTGTATTTTTAAGTGGTTGCTAACATTAAATTGTGTATTTTAACTTAACACAGCCCCCTGATATCAATGTTTTACAACTTGGCAGTATTAAAACCTTGATTTCATTGAGATTCCATGGCCCTTAGCACTTTTTTTCCCCTTAAATAACACCCTTACCACTTTAAAAAATATAATTTCCTAAAGTGTTTCTTCTCTATACATTCTGTTCAACTGGTGTCATTATAATTTTATCTCAACCATCAAGTATGATTTAAGAGATTATTATTATTTTAATGTTGGGTGGGGTTTTTTGTTTGTCTTTGTTTTTTTAGTTTTATAGGTTGGATTCCCCCCCACCTTTTGTGAATGTTAAAAGAACTATTGCATTCCTTGGTTAAACCCTATGTGGTGATGGTGTATTTATCCTTTTTATACATTAATGGGTTAAATTTGCTGAAATTTTAATGAGAATTTTTGCATCTGTAATAATGAAGAATGTTGATCTGTAGTTTTTCCCTTCTTTTAATGTCTTTGTTTTTGGTATCAGAGTAATGTTGGCTTCCTAAAATGAGTTTGGAAGTTTTTCTTCTGTGTTTGGAGAGAGTTTGGGTTGAACTGTTATTTTTTTCTTCTTTAAATATTTGGGAGAATTCATCAATTTATGTGAATGGGCCTAGAGTTTTCTTTGTGAGATTTTTAACTGCAGAGTAACTTCTTTACTGTATATACGGCTATTCACGTTAACTGTTAATTTTTTTTAAAAACTGATCTTTGGCATTTTGAGTCTTTAAAGAAATTATCCATATTATAATCTGAATTGTTGACTGTATTGACAGAATTTTTAATGGTATTCCTTTACTGGCTTTATATCTATAGGACGTGTAGTTGTGTCTACTCTTTCATTTCTTACATTTCTAATATGTGACTCCTCTTTACTGTCAAGTCTGACTAGAGGTATATCGATTTTATTCATCTTCTCAAACAAAACTTTGACTTCTTTGATTTTTATTTTCTGCTATCTTGTTGATTACATTTATTTTAGGTTTAATTTGCTCTTCATTTTCTAATTTCTTATATTGGTCACTTCTTTGGGCATGTGGAAAAAGAATTATATTGATAAGACATGGATGATTCTTACCTAATACTTAGAATATAATGCGTACTGTACACATATCTGCAGTGCAGGCATCACATGTATACACCATACGTCTCATAGTGTATGATTGCATGTTGGACGTACTCACAAGGTACAATCCCTGCACGATACCTGAGTTCACATGTTGATTGACAGTTTTAAGATGGCTGCAATATCACTTTAGTCACAGACACTTAAGCAGTTTATTATTTTTGTCCCAATCTGTGGCAGCAGGTGGTATACCAAACGCCTCTACAACCAATATCTCCAATGGGCATAAGTAATGAGATTTACTTACTTTTATTTTATTGTGGTTTTATTTAAAAGTGACTATGTTTAAACATTCAAGTTTTTATAAGTCTTGTATAAATTATTTCCTTTTTTGTAGACTTTTTATTTGGAATATTTTCAAACATTCAGGAAATTTCTAAGGATCAAAATAGAATAAAAAAACATGGACCTTTACGGCGCTTCACCTGTTGTTGACAGTGTGCCCCGTGTGCGTTATCATTTGCTGTGTATTCTCGCCTCCCACACACCATGTGTACATCAAAAAATGCATTTCTATACATGAAAGGACTACACAGCTTAAAGCTCTTCTGGAGTAGTATTGTGTCCCATGGCTCCACAATATTTAAAATGCCATTCAGGCAACCTATTAAGTAAAAAATTAGGGAATAGAACCAAGACCATGCACTGTCTTTTTGCTGTGTTGAATTTTAAAATATTGAGATATAATCCCATATCATAGATTCATGCTTTTAAAGTATACCATTGAGTGTTTTAGTATATTCACATTTTGTGCAACCATCCCCATGATCTAATTTCAAAATATTTTCAGCACCCCCAAAAAGAACCCTCATGTACATCAGATTCACACCCCACTTCCTCCTAGCCCCTAGTGACTGTTAAATCAACCTTTATTTCTATGGATTTTCCTATTCTGGACATGTCGTGTAATACATGTGGTCTTCTGTGTCTGGCTTAGTTCACTTAGCGTTATGTTTTCAAGGGTCATCCATGTGTAGCATGCATCAGGAGTCCACTGTGCGTGCGCGGCTGAGAAACGTTCCATTATGTGGACTCACCACATAATGAGTCGTTAGAATTGTCTGTTGTTCATCTGTCAGTGGACACTTAGGGTGTTTCTGCTTTTTGGCTATTATGAATAGTACTGTTGGAACATTTGTGGGTAAGTTTTTGTACATATGTTTTTAGTTCTCTAGTGTATATATATGAGTAGAATGGCTTTGTCTATGGCAGCTCTGTATTTACCTTTGGGAATAACTGCCAAACTGTTCTCCAAAGTGGCTATTCCACTTTTTACTCCAATCAGCGACTTAGAGCTTTGCAATTTATCCATGCCCTTACCAATACTTATTATTGTTTATCTTTTTAATTATTGCTGTCATAGTATGTGTGAAGTGGTACCTTGTTTTGGTTTTGATTTGAATTTCCCCGAGGACCGATTTTGAACATATTATGTGCTTATTGGCAATTTGTCTTCTTTTAGAGAAACGTTTATTCAGATCTCTTGTCTTTTTGTTATTTTTAAAGTTGAAATATTCGTCTTTGCGAGGAGGGGGGCAAGTTCCATATATTCTGTGTACATAACCCTTAACAGATAAATAATTTGCAAAAATCTTCTGTCCTCTGGGTTGTCTTTTCACTTTCTTGATAGTGCCCTTTGAAGCACAGGAATTTTAATTTTAATGAGGTCCAAGTTATGTGCTTTTCTTTGCTTAGCTATCCTAGCTTCAGAAACATTGCCTAATTCAAGGTTATGAAGATGTACCCACAGTATCTTCTAAGAGTTTTAGAACTTTAGCTCTTACACCAAGGTTTTTGCTCATTTTGAGTTAATTTTTACATACAGTATGAGGTAGGGTCCAGCTTCATTCTTTCACATGTAGATCCCGGTTGCCCTAATGCTACTTACTGAAAACACTATCCATTCTTCTTTGTGCCATAAATGAATTGATCCTAAATATGAGGGTTTCTTTCTGGATTCTCACTTCTGTTGATCTCCATGTTTATCTTTATTCCTAGTAGCACACTGTCTTGATTACTGTAACTTTGTAGTAAGTTTTGAAATCATGAAGTAAGAGTTCTCCACTGTGTTCTTCTTTGTCAAGGTTATTTTGGCTATTAAGGATTTCTCTCAGTTTCTTAAGAGCTTTAGGATCAATTTGGGGGAAAAAAGTGGGATTTTGATAACGGTTGCATTGAATCTAAGATCAACTTAGGGAGTATTACAGTCTTTACATTGTTAAGTATTCCAGCCTATGTCTTTCTATTTATTTAGGCCTTTAATTTCTTTCATTGAAGCTTTGTAGTGTAAAGTATATTAGTCTTACACTTCATCATGATGTATAAGCCTCTATATATGTTGCTAGAAGCGTATTTTGTATTTTCTTGCGGACTTGATATCCATATGTATAAGGGATATTGAGCTATAGTTTGCTTTTTTTGATAACTTTATCTGATTCTGGTATCAGTATTAAGGGCTCAGAATATGTTGGGAAGTGTTTTCCCCGTATGCTTTATTTTGGAAGTTTGTGAAGCCCTGGTATAACTTCTTCTTTAAACATTTGGTGGAATGAAACCATTTGTCCCTAGGTTTTCCTTTGTAGGAAGGTTTTTAATTAGAAATTCAGTCTCTTGTTACAGGTCCATTCAGGCTTATTCTTGACTTAATTTCAGTAGTGTGTGTGTGTGTGTGTGTGTGTGTGTTTTCCAGTTTATTTATTTATTTATTTTTTTATTTCTCATGTGTTCCCCATCCTGAACCCTCCTCCCTCCTCCCTCCCCATACCATCCCTCTGGGTCGTCCCAGTGCACCAGCCCCAAGCATCCAGCATCGTGCATTGAACCTGAACTGGCATCTCGTTTCATACATGACATTTCACATGTTTCAATGCCATTCTCCCAAATCTTCCCACCCTCTCCCTCTCCCACAGAGTCCATAAGCCTGTTCTATACATCAGTGTCTCTTTTGCTGTCTCGTATACAGGGTTATCGTTACCATCTTTCTAAATTCCATATATATGCGTTAGTATACTGTATTGGTGTTTTTCCTTCTGGCTTACTTCACTCTGTATAATAGGCTCCAGTTTCATCCACCTCATTAGAACTGATTCAAGTGTATTCTTTTTAATGGCTGAGTAATACTCCATTGTGTATATGTACCACTGCTTTCTTATCCATTCATCTACTGATGGACATCTAGGTTGCTTCCATGTCCTGGCTATTATCAACAGTGCTGCGATGAACATTGGGGTACACGTGTCTCTTTCCCTTCTGGTTTCCTCAGTGTGTATGCCCAGCAGTGGGATTGCTGGATCATAAGGCAGTTCTATTTCCAGTTTTTTAAGGAATCTCCACACTGTTCTCCATAGTGGCTGTACTAGTTTGCATTCCCACCAACAGTGTAAGAGGGTTCCCTTTTCTCCACACCCTCTCCAGCATTTATTATTTGTAGACTTTTGGATCGCAGCCATTCTGACTGGTGTGAAATGGTATCTCATAGTGGTTTTGATTTGCATTTCTCTGATAATGAGTGATGTTGAGCATTTTTTCATGTGTTTGTTAGCCATCTGTATGTCTTCTTTGGAGAAATGTCTATTTAGATCTTTGGCCCATTTTTTGATTGGGTCATTTATTTTTCTGGAGTTGAGCTGTAGGAGTTGCTTGTATATTTTTGAGATTAGTTGTTTGTTGGTTGCTTCATTTGCTATTATTTTCTCCCATTCTGAAGGCTGTCTTTTCACCTTGCTAATAGTTTCCTTTGATGTGCAGAAGCTTTTAAGTTTAATTAGGTCCCATTTGTTTATTTTTGCTTTTATTTCCAATATTCTGGGAGGTGGGTCATAGAGGATCCTGCTGTGATGTATGTCAGAGAGTGTTTTGCCTATGTTCTCCTCTAGGAGTTTTATAGTTTCTGGTCTTACGTTGAGATCTTTAATGCATTTTGAGTTTATTTTTGTATATGGTGTTAGAAAGTGTTCTAGTTTCATTCTTTTACAAGTGGTTGACCAGATTTCCCAGCACCACTTGTTAAAGAGATTGTCTTTAATCCATTGTATATTCTTGCCTCCTTTGTCAAAGATAAGGTGTCCATATGTGCGTGGATTTATCTCTGGGCTTTCTATTTTGTTCCATTGATCTATATTTCTGTCTTTGTGCCAGTACCATACTGTCTTGATAACTGTGGCTTTGTAGTAGAGCCTGAAGTCAGGTAGGTTGATTCCTCCAGTTCCATTTTTCTTTCTCAAGATCGCTTTGGCTATTCGAGGTTTTTTGTATTTCCATACAAATTGTGAAATTATTTGTTCTAGCTCTGTGAAGAATACTGTTGGTAGCTTGATAGGGATTGCATTGAATCTATAAATTGCTTTGGGTAGTATACTCATTTTCACTATATTGATTCTTCCAATCCATGAACATGGTATATTTCTCCATCTATTAGTGTCCTCTTTGATTTCTTTCACCAGTGTTTTATACTTTTCTATATATAGGTCTTTAGTTTCTTTAGGTAGATATATTTCTAAGTATTTTATTCTTTTCGTTGCAATGGTGAATGGAATTGTTTCCTTAATTTCTCTTTCTGTTTTCTCATTATTAGTGTATAGGAATGCAAGGGATTTCTGTGTGTTGATTTTATATCCTGCAACTTTACTATAATCATTGATTAGTTCTAGTAATTTTCTGGTGGAGTCTTTAGGGTTTTCTATGTAGAGGATCATGTCATCTGCAAATAGTGAGAGTTTTACTTCTTCTTTTCCAATTTGGATTCCTTTTATTTCTTTTTCTGCTCTGATTGCTGTGGCCAAAACTTCCAAAACTATGTTGAATAGTAATGGTGAAAGTGGGCACCCTTGTCTTGTTCCTGACTTTAGGGGAAATGCTTTCAATTTTTCACCATTGAGGATAATGTTTGCTGTGGGTTTGTCATATATAGCTTTTATTATGTTGAGGTATGTTCCTTCTATTCCTGCTTTCTGGAGAGTTTTTATCATAAATGGGTGTTGAATTTTGTCAAAGGCTTTCTCTGCATCTATTGAGATAATCATATGGTTTTTGTTTTTCAATTTGTTAATGTGGTGTATTACATTGATTGATTTGTGGATATTGAAGAATCCTTGCATCCCTGGGATAAAGCCCACTTGGTCATGGTGTATGATCTTTTTAATGTGTTGTTGGATTCTGATTGCTAGAATTTTGTTTAGGATTTTTGCATCTATATTCATCAGTGATATTGGTCTGTAGTTTTCTTTTTTTGTGGGATCTTTGTCAGGTTTTGGTATTAGGGTGATGGTGGCCTCATAGAATGAGTTTGGAAGTTTACCTTCCTCTGCAATTTTCTGGAAGAGTTTGAGCAGGATAGGTGTTAGCTCTTCTCTAAATTTTTGGTAGAATTCAGCTGTGAAGCCGTCTGGACCTGGGCTTTTGTTTGCTGGAAGATTTTTTATTACAGTTTCAATTTCCGTGCTTGTGATGGGTCTGTTAAGGTTTTCTATTTCTTCCTGGTCGAGTTTTGGAAAGTTGTACTTTTCTAAGAATTTGTCCATTTCTTCCTCGTTGTCCATTTTATTGGCATATAATTGTTGATAATAGTCTCTTATGATCCTTTGTATTTCTGTGTTGTCTATTGTGATCTCTCCATTTTCGTTTCTAATTTTATTGATTTGATTTTTCTCCCTTTGTTTCTTGATGAGTCTGGCTAATGGTTTATCAATTTTATTTATCCTTTCAAAGAACCAGCTTTTGGCTTTGTTGATTTTTGCTATGGTCTCTTTTGTTTCTTTTGCATTTATTTCTGCTCTAATTTTTAAGATTTCTTTCCTTCTACTAACCCTGGGGTTCTTCATTTCTTCCTTTTCTAGTTGCTTTAGGTGTAGAGTTAGGTTATTTATTTGACTTTTTTCTTGTTTCTTGAGGTGTGCCTGTATTGCTATGAACTTTCCCCTTAGGACTGCTTTTACTGTGTCCCACAGGTTTTGGGTTGTTGTGTTTTCATTTTCATTCGTTTCTATGCAAATTTTGATTTCTTTTTTGATTTCTTCTGTGATTTGTTGGTTATTCAGCAGGGTGTTGTTCAGCCTCCATATGTTGGAATTTTTAATAGTTTTTCTCCTGTAATTGAGATCTAATCTTACTGCATTGTGGTCAGAAAAGATGCTTGGAATGATTTCTATTTTTTTGAGTTTACCAAGGCTAGCTTTATGGCCCAGGATGTGATCTATCCTGGAGAAGGTTCCATGTGCGCTTGAGAAAAAGGTGAAATTCATTGTTTTGGGATGAAATGTCCTATAGATATCAATTAGGTCTAACTGGTCTATTGTATCGTTTAAAGTTTGTGTTTCCTTGTTAATTTTCTGTTTAGTTGATCTATCCATAGGTGTGAGTGGGGTATTAAAGTCTCCCACTATTATTGTGTTATTGTTAATTTCTCCTTTCATACTTGTTAGCATTTGTCTTACATACTGCAGTGCTCCCATGTTGGGTGCATATATATTTATAATTGTTATATCTTCTTCTTGGATTGATCCTTTGATCATTATGTAGTGACCTTCTTTGTCTCTTTTCACAGCCTTTGTTTTAAAGTCTATTTTATCTGATATGAGTATTGCTACTCCTGCTTTCTTTTGGTCCCTATTTGCATGGAAAATCTTTTTCCAGCCCTTCACTTTCAGTCTGTATGTGTCCCCTGTTTTGAGGTGGGTCTCCTGTAGACAACATATGTAGGGGTCTTGTTTTTGTATCCATTCAGCCAGTCTTTGTCTTTTGGTTGGGGCATTCAACCCATTTACGTTTAAGGTAATTACTGATAAGTATGATCCCGTTGCCATTTACTTTATTGTTTGGGGTTCGAATTTATACACCATTTTTGTGTTTCCTGTCTAGAGAATATCCTTTAGTATTTGTTGGAGAGCTGGTTTGGTGGTGCAGAATTCTCTCAGCTTTTGCTTGTCTGAGAAGCTTTTGATTTCTCCTTCATATTGAATGAGATCCTTGCTGGGTACAATAATCTGGGCTGTAGGTTATTTTCTTTCATCATTTTAAGTATGTCTTGCCATTCCCTCCTGGCTTGAAGAGTTTCTATTGAAAGATCAGCTGTTATCCTTACGGGAATCCCCTTGCGGGTTATTTGTTGTTTTTCCCTTGCTGCTTTTAATATTTGTTCTTTGTGTTTGATCTTTATTAATTTGATTAATATGTGTCTTGGGGTGTTTCGCCTGGTGTTTATCCTGTTTGGGATTCTCTGGGTTTCTTGGACTTGGGTGATTATTTCCTTCCCCAGTTTAGGGAAGTTTTCAACTATTATCTCCTCAAGTATTTTCTCATGGTCTTTCTTTTTGTCTTCTTCTTCTGGAACCCCTATGATTCGAATGTTGTAGCGTTTAATATTGTCCTGGAGGTCTCTGAGATTGTCCTCATTTCTTTTAATTCGTTTTTCTTTTATTCTCTCTGATTCATTTATTTCTACCATTCTATCTTCTAATTCACTAATCCTATCTTCTGCCTCTGTTATTCTACTATTTGTTGCCTCCAGAGTGTTTTTAATTTCATTTATTGCATTATTCATTATATATTGACTCTTTTTTATTTCTTCTAGGTCCTTGTTAAACCTTTCTTGCATCTTCTCAATCCTTGTCTCCAAGCTATTTATCTGTGATTCCATTTTAATTTCAAGATTTTGGATCAATTTCACTATCATTATTCGGAATTCTTTATCAGGTAGATTCCCTATCTCTTCCTCTTTGGTTTGGTTTGGTGGGCATTTATCCTGTTCCTTTATCTGCTGGCTATTCCTCTGTCTCTTCATCTTGTTTAAATTGCTGAGTTTGGGGTGTCCTTTCTGTATTCTGGCAGTTTGTGGAGTTCTCTTTATTGTGGCTTTTCCTCGCTGTGTGTGGGTTTGTACAGGTGGCTTGTCAAGGTTTCCTGGTTAGGGAAGCTTGTGTTGGTGTTGTGATGGGTGGAGCTGTATTTCTTCTCTTTGTTCAGTCGCGCTGTGGGGAGGGAGGGAGGGATGCTGCAAACAAATAACACTGGCGTGCGCTCGCAGTGCCTCAGCCACACTGGGTCTGCCCCCGCTCACGGCGCGTGTAGCCTCCCTGCCCACACTGCTCGGGCTCTAGGTTGCTCCGCCGGGAACAATCCGAGGCTGGCCCTGGGTTGCATGTACCTCCCAGGTCCAAGCCGCTCAGGTTCAGGCACTCGGGTAGTCCTCAGAGGCGCAGACTCAGTTGGGCCTGAGTTTTGTGCTCTTCCCAGGTCCGAGCAGCTCAAGTGATGAGGTGTTTGGCGAGCGCCAATGCTGCGACTTATCGCCTCCCCGCCACTCGGTTATCTGGGTGTAAAACCGGCGCACCTTCTCAGGCAGATGTTAACCGTCCAGACCCCCAAAAAGTTTTAGTTAGCAAAGAAGCCTGCTTACAGTTTTATAGATAATGTCTCTCTGGGGCTGCGATTGCCCCCTTCCGGCTCTGGCTGCCTGTCACCGGAGGGGGAAGGTCTGCAGCCGGCTATCTCTGTTCAATTCTTTGTTCCGTGCGCGGGCCTGGTGGTCTTAGGTTAGGGCTGGTTTTTCGCGTGGTAGATATCCCACAGTCTGGTTTGCTAGCCCAAATTATTTCGCTCAGATAGTGCTCAGGGTATTCAGGCCAGATTCTTACTCTAAGCGATGCAGCCCGCGCTGCGCCTCCCTGCCCAGCCCTCGCTTGCTAATGGCGCGTGCAGGCGTCTGCGCTGCTTCTCCGCTGGGGGAGTTACCGTAGGACTCGCAATCTTCGAGTTTTAATTGTTTATTTATTTTTTCTTCCTGTTATGTTGCCCTCTGTGCTTCCAAAGCTCGGCACAGATTCGGCAGTGAGAAGGTTTCCTGGTGTTTGGAAACTTCTCTCTTTTTAAGACTCCCTTCCCGGGACGGAACTCCGTCCCTCCCTCTTTTGTCTCTTTTTTTGTCTTTTATATTTTTTCCTACCTCCTTTCGAAGAGTTGGATTGCTTTTCTGGGTGCCTGATGTCCTCTGCCAGCATTCAGAAGTTGTTTTGTGGAATTTTCTCGACGTTTAAATGCTCTTTTGATGAATTTGTGGGGGAGAAAGTGTTCTCCCCGTCCTACTCCTCCGCCATCTTGGCTCCTCCCTCAGTAGTGTGTGTTTTTCCGGGTGTTCGTCCGTGCATCTAATTCGTTGGTGTACAGTTGTTCCTAGTTATTCTCTTTTTATAATCTGTCTCTATAAGGTTGGTAGGTGCCTTTTATTTCTGTAAAGTCGATAGCTGTTCATTCGCTCTGACTCTTTGGGACCCCATGGACTGCAGCGTGCCAGGCTTCGCTGTCCTTCACTGTCTTTCAGAGTTTGCTCAAACTCATGTCCGTTGAGTTGGTGATGCCATCCAACCGTCTCATGACATATTTCTACCCATTATTTACAGCATTCATTGTTTTCATGACTTATAGAAGATGTCTGGAAACAAGCACTGTCTAGTCATCATTTGCCATATTCAGAAAAAAGAATCTCTACCTAAAAAAATTTATATTATAAAAAATTAGAATTATAATTTATAATTATAAATTATAAAAATTATATTATAAATTATCCCTAATTATAGTAGAGAAAGATTTACCTTTAAAGTGAAGATATTTTTGTCTTATTCTTTACTAAAGTGCAATGGGGAAGTAAACTCAATTTCTGATCTTCTGTTTTGAATATAAGTGATTAAATAACTGACACACTGAGATTTTTTCCACAGAAAATGAATGTCTTTGTTACTCTCAGACATTGTAGTGATGTAGGTGAATATGAGAAGCTTAAAGTGCATCCTGCTGAGCTCAATTTCATAGAGCAAATGCTAGTAGGACCCTGAAAGCCAGAAGTTAAGCCCCTTGTGTTTATGTATCCTGCTTCCTCCCTTTGTATAGGAATATATGCCTGATCGTAAAAATTAGGTTGATTGAAGGTACTGCTGGTTGTGAGCATTAGCGTCACTTTATTTTGAAAGTAAACAGTAATGGGTGTAGAAGCTTAGGTTCTGAAGTCCCATGGTTGAAATTTATGGCCCCTCTCAAGCCACTTTCTTGCTGAGTGACCTTGAGCCTAACCTCACTGAACCTTTATCTTCAAATGGAATCCATAATATCTATGTCATAAACTTAGTTTGACGTTTAGTAACACAGTGACCGATGATTATCAGCATTTTTTCCGCACTCGGTCTTTGCTGCGGCACTCAGGCTTTCTCTAGTTACAGCGCACCCGGGTGCTCCAGTTGCAGCGTGCTGGCTTAGTTGCCGTGCAGCGTGTGGGATCTTAGTTCCCCAGCCAGGGAGCAAACCCACATCCCTGCTTTGGAAGGCAGATTCTTAACCACTGGACTGCCAGGAAAGTCCCCTAGACATCATTCTTTCTTCTACATCTGGTTGCTGCTCTAACTGGAAAACATTGGGACAGTTTAGAATTCCATTAGTGTATAAAATAAGGGACAGAAATTCTCAGGAGAGGAAGTAGCTGTCCTTGGTGGTTTCCAATCTAGAGATGTGGCCATATGGGAATTTGACTTGCTTGGGTTCCTTTTTGTAATTTATACCTTAATAACTGTTAACACATTAAATGACTAAGTGCATATCTAGTGTCACTTCTGCTTTTCTAGACATATAACTTAAAGTTATTAAGATCGATCACTTAAAGTAAAATACTCTAATTAATTTTATTCCAGAGTTGAATCCTGTTCATTTCTACATGCTTTAAGGAAAGCTGTTGATGTATAACACAGTATTCTCCTTTCAGGACTTTATAATAGCTGCTGGTCTTTTTTTTTTCCCCCCACCTAAGGTATCTCATGTATTTTTTCTTAAAGCTCCTACTTACATTATATTAGGTATTATATACCCAAATTATATTACTACTTTTCTATATTTAGGAAAGCTCTCATCAGTTAGATAAAGGTCTGACCTTGGTTGTTGATGGAATCTTACGTGATGGTTGTTGTATCATAACTAATGTTATTTGGTGACTAAGTTGTGTCTGACTGTGACCCCATGGACTACAGCACGCCAGGCTTCCCTGTCCTTCACTAGCTCCTGCAGTTTGCACAAACTCATGTCCATTGAGTCGGTGATGCCATCCAGCCATCTCATACTCTGTCGCCTCCTTCTTCTCCTGCCCTCAATCTTTCCTGGCATCAGAGTCTTTTCCAGTGAGTTGGCTCTTGACAGCAGGTGGCCAGAGTATTGGAGCTTCGGCATCAGTCCTTCCAATGAATATTCAGGGTTGATTTTCTTTAGGATTGACTGGTTTGATCTCTTGCTGTGCATGGGACTCTCAAGAGTTTTCTCCAGCATCACAATTTAAAAGCATCAGTTCTTCGGCTCTCAGCCTTCTTTATGGTCCAACTCTCACATCTGTACATGACTACTGAAAAACCGTAACTCTAATAGCAGCCACCAAATACAGCTCATTTCTGTTACTTTTTTTGTTTGTTTGTTTTCTCTGCTAGCTAAATGGAAAGCTTCTAACTGGGAGTTGGTCTCCTCACATAGACATCTCAGAACTAGCAGTGACTTTTTGTCCGTTACCTTGTGGGTGTCTGGCTATTTCAGTTAATTCTTGTTAGGTCATTGTGTCCTTGCATCAGTATACCTGTTTTCAACAAGAGCATAACAGAAAGGTTTTCTGGATCATCTAAAATGTCACCTTATGTTAAAAGGAGGGGGAACTGATGAGAAATGGATGAGTATGCTGGGCATAACCTTTTATTTCACAGTCCTTTTTTCTTAACAGTCTGTTGCTTTATTTGGATACATTTTTGTGTACTCCAGATGTACTCTATGTCAGTAATTCCCTTGTAGCCATTAGCTCTGATCTTAGTTTGGAAATTCAACCTCAACTAGGACTAGAGAGAATCAGAAGTAATTCATTTGTATCAGTGGATGCAAATAACCAGTACTTGTGCCTGAGCAGAAAGATGAAATTTCATTCACACACAGAATTGTTGAATGTTCTCTGTATATGAAGAACTGGTGAGGAATGCCCCTCAGAGTAGAGCAAATTGGCACTGAGGTTGAAGAGAAACACAAGAAATGGAGGGATAAGGCCTTCCACAAAATAAAATCAGGGTGCTCTTATTAGAGTAAGAAGAAATGGATGCTCAGCAGGCAGCAAAGACATCATCCAAGTAGGTGAAGTGATGTAATTATTTCACTGGCATCTTGGCTGCCCCATGACTTTCAGCTTTGGTCACACTGGAAAGCCAGGTACATGGGATTAGACGGTAGCCTTCTTCCTGAATACACAAAGACCAACAAAGAGGAGTCAGGGAGGGTCATATTAAACCAAATAAAACACCACTGTTTTGTGGGTTTTAAAAAATAGGCTTTCATTTTAGAACAGTTTTAGATTTACGTAAAAATTCCAAATAGAGTGCAGAGTTGCCATACACCCCTGGCCCAGTTTGCCCTGTTATTAACATCTCATACTTATGTGGTCTTTTTTTTTTTGGCAATTGAACCAGTTTTAGTACATTATTATTAAGTTCATATTTTATTCAAGTTTTCTCAGTTTTTACCTAAATGAAAAGTTTTTCCCTTTTCTTTTCCAGAATGCCACCCAAAATACAGCATTACATTTAGTAATCATGTCTCCTTAGGCTCCTTTGATCTGTGACAGTTTCTCAGACGTTTCTTATATTTGATGACTTCAACAGTTTTCAGGAGTGTACTGCTCAGGTGTTTTTCTAGAATGTCCCTCAGCTGAGATTTGCTGATGTTTTTCTCGTGATGAGTCTGGAGTTACGTGATTTTAGGAGGAAGACCATAAAGTGCCATTTTTGTTTCAGCATATCAAGGGCACTGTCCCCATGGCTTTCACTGTGGATGTTGACCTTGATCATCTGACTGAGGTAACATTTGTCAGGTTTCTCCATTGTAAAGTTACTCTTTTTTTCCTCTTTTCAATACTGTTTTCTTTGGAAGGGGTCACCATGGGCATCCCATGCTTAGGGAGTGGACAGTTATGTTCCACCTTCTAAGTAAAAGAGCTTCTACATAAATTATTTAGAATTCTTCTCCCCCATTATTTATTCATTCATTTATTTATACAAGTATAGACTCATAGATACTTATTTTATACTTTGGGTTTTAATCCAGTACTACTTGACATGATTGCTCAAGTTGTTGCAGCTTTGGCCATTGGGGAACTCTTCCTGTTAACTCTTACATCTCTCTGACATAATGGAGGGTTTTTTGTTTTGTCTTGTTTTTTTTTTTAAGCACTTTCTTTCTGGCACAAGTTTCACCTTTTGTATCTCTCCCCCGACCCCAGTCCTAGATTCAGCCAAGCCCCCGTTCCTTTTATTGGAGAATGGTATTAGGACCCAAGATCTGTGTGCTGTATATGTGCTTCTTGCTGTTAGGTTGTAATGTGTGTGTGTATACCCACCAGTGTGTAGGCACATCAGTAAATGTTTCTGTAGGTAACCATCTGTAGCTTTGTCATGCTCAACATTAGTTTGTGCTGATGTTGTTAACTCTAATCCATTACCAGGTGGATCAGTCTAGCCTCCTTCCCTTGCTTTTTTGTGAACTCTTATTCAAAACTGAGAAGTCTTGACAGTCACCATCCACCATCCATATATTTAATGGTTGAATTCAAGAACACATGTAGAGCAGCATCAGGATGGTTAACCCAAACCCCTGTGGAAAATAACTTTATCACCTAAAGATAGTGCTTATGTCCAGTTTCATTTGCCTTTAGTCTTACTCATTCTACTCATTTCCAAATTACTTAGGTCAGCACCTTTCACCTCACCCCCTTCTGTGAGATGGTTTCGTACTTTTAGAATAGAAATAAGTGGTTTTGTCATATTCTGCAGTCTGCCCTGGGATTCCTGATCTCCTAAATGATTTTTTTAAATTGCTTACAGTAGGTTTACTATGTTGTAAAGTTCTGTTTTTAATAAATGCATAGGGTCATATGCATCTCACATTACAGTATCATATAGAAGACTGCTTTGAAAAGTTCCATGTGGTTTCCTTATTTCACTCTTCCTTTCTCTCCAAATGCCTCAAAACCACTGATCTTATTACCATCTCTCTAGTATCGCTTTTTCCAGAATGTCATATACTTAAAATCATAGAGCATGTAGCCCTTTCTTTTACTTTTTATCACTGAGTAATACTCCAACAACAGACTGGTTCCAAATAGGAAAAGGAGTATGTCAAGGCTGTATATTGTCACTCTGCTTATTTAACTTATATGCAGAGTACATTATGAGAAACACTGGGCTGGAAGAAGCACAAGCTGGAATCAAGATTGCCGGGAGAAATATCAATAACCTCAGAGACGCAGATGATACCACCCTTATGGCAGAAAGTGAAGAGGAACTAAAGAGCCTCTTGATGAAACTGAAAGAGGAGAGTGAAAAAGTTGGCTTAAAGCTCAACATTCAGAAAACGAAGATCATGGCATCTGGTCCCATAGCTTCATGGCAAATAGATGGAGAAACAGTGGAAACAGTGTCAGACTTTATTTTTTTGGGCTCCAAAATCACCGAAGATGGTGACTGCAGCCATGAAATTAAAAGACGCTTACTCCTTGGAAGGAAAGTTATGACCAACCTAGATAGCATATTCAAAAGCAGAGACATTACTTTGCCAACAAAGGTTCATCTAGTCAAGGCTATGGTTTTTCCTGTGGTCATGTATGGATGTGAGAGTTGGACTGTGAAGAAGGCTGAGTGCCGAAGAATTGATGCTTTTGAACTGTGGTATTAGAGAAGACTCTTGAGAGTCCCTTGGACTGCAAGGAGATCCAACCAGTGCATTCTAAAGGAGACCAGTCCTGGGTGTTCATTGGAAGGACTGATGCTGAGGCTGAAACTCCAGTACTTTGGCCATCTCATGCGAAGAGTTGACTCATTGGAAAAGACCCTAATGCTGGGAGGGATTGGGGGCAGGAGGAGAAGGGGATGACAGAGGATGAGATGGCTGGATGGCATCACTGACTCAATGCACATGAGTTTGGGTGAACTCTGGGAGTTGGTGATGGACAGGGAGGCCTGGCGTGCTGCGATTCATGGGGTCACAAAGAGTCGGACACGAGTGAGTGACTGAGCTGAACTGAATACTCCATTGTATGGATAATCTGCATTTGTCTCTGTTGTTGTTGTTGTTTAGTTGCTAAATTGTGTCTGACTGTTTGTGACCCCAAGGACTGCAGCATGCCAAGCTCTTCTATCCTCTACCATCTCCCAGAATTTGTTTATATTCATGTCCACTGAGGAGGTGATGCTATCTAACCATCTCATCCTCTGCTAGCCCCTTCTCCTTTTGCCTTCAGTCTTTCCCAGCATCAGAATCTTTTCCAGTGAGTTAGCTCTTTGCATCAGGTGACCAAAGTATTGGAGCTTCAGCTCCAGCATCAGTCTTTCCAGTGAATATTCAGGGTTGGTTTCCTTTAAGATTGACTGGTTTGATATCCTTGCAGTCCAGGGAACTCTCAGGAGTCTTCTCGGCACCACAATTAGAAAGCATCAATTCTTCAGCTCCTAGCCTTAGATGGTCCAGCTCTCACATCTGTACATGACTACTGGAAAGCCATAGCTTTGACTATATGGACCTTTGTCGGCAAAGTGATGTCTCTGCTTTTTAATATGCTGTCTAGATTTGTCATAGCTTTCCTTCCAAGGAGCAAAACCTCTTTTAATTTCATCACTGCAGTTACCATCTGCAGTGATTTTTGGAGCCCCTGAAAACAAAATCTGTCATTGCTTCCACTTTTTCCCCTTCTATTTGCCCTTAAGTGATGGGACCAGATGCCATGATCTTAGTTCTTTTAATGTTGAATTTCAAGTCAGCTTTTTCTTTACTCACCTATTAAAGGACATCTTGATTGTGTCCAATTTTTGAAGGTTACGAACAAACCTGCTTATAAGGAGTTGCTTGCAGATTTTTATGTGGACATAAGTTTTCAAATCAGTTAGGTAAATACTTGGAACACAATTACTGCAGCTAGTTGAACTTAATTTCCTACTTTCTGGCAGTATAGCAGGAATAAATATTTTGTGAGTGGCTTACATAGTTTGTAGGTTGTTAAAACTACTTTCTAACTGGATTGTTTTAGTTCAAGCATTTCATTCTGAAGTATTAGTTATATTTTCTTCTTTAACCATTACCATCAAGCAGTAGTATGTTTTAAAAGCATTAACTTGTAGCAATTAATTTTAAATTAAAAGATTTTATTTAAATGAAATTTCTTTCCTGTTAAGTGACAATCTGTTTTGTTTCCATCACAGCATTTATTCAGTCGGAGAGCATAATAGAAGTGCTGCGTTTTGATGATGGAGGGCTTCTACAGGTAATTTTATTTTAAGTTTGAAGAATTATTTAAGGCTCATTGTCAAGCCTTGAATAAAATCTGATTATTATTTTTCTTTTAAAATGTAACTGGTTCAAAAAAATAAAAAAATAAAATGTAACTGGTTCAAATGCAATATATTTTATGAGCTTTATATGCAGACAGGTCAGTAGAGTCATGGGTAATAATACAAACCTTCTTAGCTGTGTGAATTATCTTTTAAATTAAATATTTGTAGGGGATGTTGGGAGGATAGGTGGCGAGTGTCAGATCAGGAGCACTGGAATTGCTGGTAAACTGGATTATAGAGTATGGAGCCAGTGAGGAAAACACATGAATTTGGATGTTGGACCGTAGATACTTATCTGGAAGAGAACTCCAAAGGGTGTATGTACTGTGGATTTACATTTATGTCATCCTTCCCGTAGCCATCCTAAGCCATGTCTTTAAATACATTGTGCATAAAATTAGAAGATGTAATCTGATAAAAAGCCTATCCTTCCTTTCAGATCTAGCTCACATATCACCATGAAGCCCATTTTAGTCTTCCCAGCTCAAAAATCAGTTCTAGGATTTCAGAGCTGAATGAGACAATAAATGACATTTTAACCACTCCTGATTTTCATGGCTGATTTTCACCTTTCTTCAAAACTTTTACCATATTTTGTGCTTATTCTATAGCATTACCACCTTCATCATAATAACATGTGTTTTCAGGTGTCATGTTATTTGGTAACATGACTGATAATTTTTTACTTTTTATATTCAAGGGAAACCAAGGTTTAAAAGATTTAGAAAGTTGCTCAAAATTTCGTGACTTTGCAGTAATGGGACTGGTATTGGAATTCTGTTCTTCTCACTTTGGGTGTGGTAGAAATACATTGGTGATTGTTCGTATCTCTGTTACATGATGCTGCCAATCATGTGTTTGTTTTACTTAATTATAAACTAAATACATGACTTAAATATAGTTCTGAAAAAAACATTTCCTGAAGCTCATAATGAGGGCAGGAAAGTAAAAATTAAAAGTTTGATTAAGGCAACAGAGAAATAATTCTGCTAGGAGCCTGGAGTAAGATTTCTATTTGTGTTGTGGTGTAAATTTAGGTTTTAGGCACTAAGCCAGACAAGCAAGAAAAAAGGTGATCGGTCGTAAGGTTCTTTTTCTCTGACAGTGAAGCAGATCGGTGCTTTGGATGACGGCTCTTTCCCTGCTTCTAAGTTTTTAGATAAACTTACTCTACTTTTACCCAGGAGATGTTAAGAAACACATACCTCAGGCACTGGCTGCACTGTGCTTACAGAACATCTTTGTGTGGCTTTTTATATTTTAAAAGTGAATAAAACAAGATATATAATGATCTCTGGGTTTGTAAAGCCATCTCGTGAGAAAGTGATCTTAGTCTCTTTTTTCCAGTTCTTTAATCTCTTGCAGGGTAAGAACTTGGAGAACCTGTAGGAGTGACCATTTAAAATATCTCCCTTTGGGTGATTTGTAGGATCTAGAGAGCAGGCAACTCAGTACTGAATTTCTGAAAACAGTTCTCCAAATGTAGTTATTTATTACTGATTAAAGGTGGATTTATGTCTTTTAGGAACTAGACATATGGGTTGCAAGTGGAAAATTCTGAAAGCTTGGCGTGTTTTGCTGGTGGTGGGAGTGGGGGGCTGTCAATCCATATCTAAAAGGACTCCGGTATGGAAGAGCTTGTCACCTGGGATGTCATTTGCTCATACTCTTTGGGTCTGCTGCTATGCTGGGACCAGAGCTTGGGGGTGACCTCAGAGTTCTATACCAAAGACAATTTTAGACTGCAGTGTTAAGGGCAGGTAGTACTAAAGTGGTAAACTCAGCCACACTGAAACGGCATTGAGACTCCGGCAGAGTGCCTGATGTTGGGGTGCTATACAGAATGGATTATATATCTTCAACTAACAGAATATTAGACCCTTTGAATAGAAATGTGTAAGAATCATTCATTTTAATGTTGAAGGATGTTTCCTAGGAACAGCAGTTTTGATTTGACATAATGTCATTCTTTCTGGCAATAATTTGCCATTAAGTTCAGCTGTTTCTTAAACAGCTCCTGGTTTCTTGTGATTAGAACAACAGTATATACACGTAGTATTTCTATGGCAGAATACATATCAGGTTTCTCCAAATTAGATTAAAGCTAAAGTAAGGAGAGAGTCAAAGCAGCAGCTTTGTTTGACATGATTTAAAATTAGAATTTTGCCTGAGAGCATTCCCTCCCAGATTGTGGAATTTATATTTTTGTGTTTTGGCTCATAGTGATTTTTTAAGTCCTAGAAATTAATTGATGGTAAGTCAGTAAAAATTGTTCCAACTCATAAAAAATTTGCTAGAAAAATTGGACTTGATTTTCTTGTTTTCTAGAAATAAGGAAGACGAGGCTCATAAAAGTTAAATAATTTGCTCAGTGTTCAGCTGTTAGAGCAAGAATCTGGCATGTAGTACTTACGCAGCTTCCTGGTATCAGAGCTCTTTGCACAGCAGGACACGTGTGCAGCTCTTTCCAGTGCATTCCTTGTGTTAGCACTGGTGACACCTGGGTATGATTAGAAACCGTAGCCGTCCTCTCAGCCGTGTGTTCTGTAGGTGGTGCTTTGGCTGTTGTCATTCCTGGTTGACAGGGCTACTAAGCTTTGGTATATAGAACAAGGAAGCTGAATTCATTTCTTAGATGAGAACAAGATGAGCACAAATACTTGAGGATTTTTCCTCAGGATCTTGCTGAGAACCCCAGCTGACACATAACCATAAAAAAAAAATCTGTTGAGGAGCAGTATGGAAAACATCATAGTAGAGAGCAAACTTAACAGCAAAATGCTACAAGTTTTATCTCTGAGATGAAGACTGGGTTAGAGATGCCCACTAAATACCACTGATACTCAACATCTCCTAGTTGTAGCCAGTAAGGCAAGAAAAATAATCAAAAACTTAAAAGGATTAGAAAGGAGGAAAGAAAACGTTATTCACCTCAGATTATGGTAAGTTTATGGAGGTAATCCAGAGTCTGGAGATAAGTTGTTAGATTCAGTAAGCACTTGAGCAAGTTTTCTGGTTAACAGTTGATATGTAAAACACAAGCGCATCTCTACATTTTATGTTGAACCATATGAATTAAACCACTTTTATGGATCAGAAAAGGCAACAGAGTCCAGCCCAACTCATACATATATGGATACTTGATTTGTGAATCACTGAAGAATGTTGGGGAACACTCAGTAAAGGGTGCTAGAACAAGTGAACATCTATATGGGAGAGACCTCCCACCGATAACAAAAATACTGTAACTTTTTTGGAACTCTGGAGTCTTTTGAAGGCTTGTAACTTCAAGGGGAAGGCTTGAGGTAAGTTAAAGTAGAATATAGTCCGTAAATTAACATAGAATATAGTCCGTTTCAGCGTTTAGCATAAAAGCAGTTACCACCCTCCCCCACTGGCCCGGTGGCAGGCAGCTGTGCAGTGTTTGTCAAACAGCTTGCCCACAGCCTGCAGGAGCCTCGGTGGCCAGAAAAGGGCTCTGTCCTCCAAGTATTGGGGATCCCTGTCCTGACTGCTGCTTTTGATCTCAGAGGTTAGACAAAGAGGCAGGTGGCCATTGTTGTTGCAACTCCCCCACTGTTTAAAAGTTCCTCATCCTTAAGTGACCCAGAAGATTTTTAAAGGTCTAACAACCTTCAAAAGCTATTGCATAATTGGCAGAAATTAGAAAAATCATTTTGAATGTTCAGGGAAGGGCCTGGGTTCATAAAAGACCTGAGAAGACCTTAAGATCAGACCTCAGGTTTATCTTTGCATAGACACAGCCTGCAAAAATTATAAAACCAAAAGCAATAAACAGAAACAAGCAGGCGGCAAACTCTGGAAAAGGAGGAGAATCTCACATCCAGACTCATTCCTCTGGATGTCAGAGGAATGTTATTAGATTCAGATATCCAGTTTTAAACAAAAATCACAGTGT
This sequence comes from Bos indicus, assembly GCF_029378745.1. NCBI lineage: Eukaryota > Metazoa > Chordata > Mammalia > Artiodactyla > Bovidae > Bos > Bos indicus. The sequence goes on along the minus strand of NC_091770.1, from coordinate 3,179,573 downwards.
GTAAAAAAAAAAAAAAAAACATGAAAAATGACTCAAACAAAAAAAATAATCAACAGAAACCGTCTCTGAAAAAGACCTGATAGCAGGTCTACTGTACAAATTTGAAGTAGATATACTTTAAAAACAGTCATTTTAAGGATGCTCAAAGAGCTAAAGGAAGATGTGGAGAAAATCAAGAAAACAATATATGAACAAAATGAAAATATCAATAGAAATATAGAAAGCCTTGTTCAGAAACACTGACATGACAGTAACTTTTGATACCAAAACACTTGAAGAGAAATTAGAATCCACCTAAGAAGCACAAGTACCCCTAGAAGGGCACAAGCCAACAGCAATCAGATTTTTCTCATAATAATGCTGACTTTTCTTTAATCATTCATCTTTTTGTTCCTCAGGATCCAGAATTTCCATAGTCTTATCTTCCAGTTTGATGATTCTTTATCCTGCTTGCTCAAATCTGCCTTTGAATCTCTCTAATGAAGTTTTCATTTCAGTCATTGTACAACATTTAAGTTTTGCGAGATGAGTAAGTTCGGGAGATTTAGTGTACAATATGGCTGTAATTAATAATACTGTGTTATATGCTTGAAATTTGCTCGGCTAGTAGTTCTTAATCGTTCTCACAAAAGAAAATTTTATGAAGTGATCATTTCACAATGTATATGCATATTAAAACATCACATTGTATGCTTCAAATGTAAATAATTTTTATTTTCCAATTATACCTCAGTGAAGCTGGGGAAAATAGAAATCAAAAAGAAAATTGAGCTGAAAGTACAGTAACTGAAATGAAGAACTCTTGATTCTGAGGAACAGAAAGATGAAAGATTAAATAAAAGTCACTGGATCCTATGACCATCAAGTGGACCAACATATGCAGTGTCCTAAAAAATTAAAAGAGAGAACACTTGAAGATACAGTGGCTGAAAATGTCACAAATTAATGTGAATGTGAGCATCCAAGACGCTCAGTGGACTCCAAGTAAGGTGAACTCAGAGATGCACACCGGGACATGCTACATCAGACCTTTAAAAGACAAACCCTGAAAGCAACAAGAGAAAAGGGACTCATCGCGTGAAAAAGATCCTCAATAACTTATTAAGAGATTTCTTATCACACACTTTGGAGACCCGAAGGCTATGGGCCCCATATTCAAAGTGCTGTAAGGAAAAGACTATCAACCAAGAATCCTATTTCTGGCAAACCTGTTCTTCAGAAGTGAGGGAGAAATTAAGACATTTCCAGATAAATAAAAGCTGAGGAAGCTTATTACCATTAGACCTAACCCTTGCCCGAAATGCTGGAGAGAGTCCTGCAGGTAAAAATGAAGGAACACTAAACACGGTAAAGGCGTGAAGAAACGAAGATCACAGTAGAATTGAAACGTGGGCAGTTTACAAGCGGGTTTTATTGGAACAGTGGTTTCAAACTCCACATTTTGTTTTCTCCATTATTTAAGAGACTAATACATTAAAAAGAAACAAAACCTAATAGTCTAAAAGCAATGATTAGTGCCACTTTGGTTTGTAACTTCGCGTTTTGGTTTCTACATAAAGAATAATATACTTAAAATAATTATTTGGTTTTAGATACAAAGTATATAAAGAATAAATTTTGTGACACCAACAACTGAAAGAAGTAGGGATGGAGCTGAAAAGAAGTACACGTTGAGTGTGATTGAGTTAAAGCTGATAACAATTCAAATTAAAGTATTACAACTTTAGGATATTTGGTTAATCCACATGGTAACCACAAAGAAAATAGTATAGGAAATACACAAAAAGAATTTAAACATTTCACTTCCAAAAAGTCACCTGAGACAAAAGATGACAGGATTAAAAGAAATGAAGAATGAAAATAGTATAGGGCATTGTAGAAAACAAATAGCAAAATGACAGAATTGAATCGACTATTGAAGCTAAGCTGGTGTTAATTCAGACAAGTCTGTTGTAAATTTAACATACAAATTACAATCTCCACTTAGGGTAATACTAAGAAAATAACGTAAAATATGTGTAAAAGGAGATGAGTGGCCAGCTTCAGCACAAGCTGAACAATTAAGCTTAGACAATTAAGCTAAAAGAAGTCAGTTTTAGGCATACAGAGTCTTACCAAGGATATGTTGGAAATTCCCTGGCAGTCCAGTGGTTAAGACTCTGCACTTCTACTGCAAGGATGCCTGGTCAAGGAACCAAGACCCTACAACCTGGCACAGCCAGAAAAATGAAGTCTCTGAATGTTGCCAAATGCCCCTGGAAGACAAAAATTGTCCCCAGTTGAGAACCACTAGGTTAAGGGATAAACATATTTTTTTTATGATAAGCGAATTTAATAGTATTTGAAAACATAGCACATATATATGTTTGCAGAGTCTTTTCCATTTGTTTGGAAGAATTTCCTCTCTATATCCCTGTGGGATGCTCTCAGAGAGAGAGACAGTGCTCAGACTCCTCTGGAATGTGGGGCCTAGCAGTGAGGTAGGCTGAGATCGGAGCCCTTAAATGCTGTGGAAGAGTGGAATCTGAATTGTGGGCAGGAAGGAGTCTGTGCTTATCTTTGTAGACAGACACAGTGAAAGATCATTTGCAGTATGTCAGGCGGCACCAACTTCATGTGTTTGTGATTCAGTGACGTTTACTTTGCAGTATTGTAAGTATGTCTTCTGTTTGATAGACGATACAGAAATACATGGCACAGGCATTTTCTTGGGCCCTGAGTACTCCTGACAGACCCTTATCTCTGAGCATGAAGCTCAGAGGTTTCTGCTAATCACATGGTAAAATAGGAAATCTGAGTTTCTTGTGGGGATTGCTTCACAGTTTAGAGAGCTAGCCATCTTTTTCATATGATCACTGGCCATTCATTTTTCTTTAAGTGAATTGCCTCTTGCTCTTTGCTTACGTTTCAGTTACAGTTTTCTTTCCCCCAGTTTCTTTATTTTTATTTCTTTTTGCTGTTATAAAAATACTTGCACACGGTACCAGGATCTTTTCATTGTTGCTAATATAACATTTATTTGCTTGATTTTTCTCTCCTTTTTTGGGGAGAGAAGGTGGAGGTATTTACCCTGTTTATTTTTGCTCATTCTTCAGCTTTCAAGATTTTCTGCATCGTTTTGTATTAGGTATTTACAGTTCACAGTTGGACTTTGCTTTTTTGACATGATCCTTTTGTTTTTCTTAATAGAGAAGTTTGTCTCATTTAATCATACTATATATGTGTTTAGTCCATCTAATTTTTATACTTGCCTTTTTATCTCTTGATTTAGAGGCTTAATTTTGGTATGTATTTAAGATATTTATAAACCTTTATTTCTTAAGTTACTTCACACACACAGTAGTGTCTATTATGATTTTCCCTTTTCTCTCAATATTTAGAGTTTTATTATTGGCATGTGCTGAGATCTTTATTCTTGTTTATTATAGTTAAATGACTTTTCTGTTTTGTGGCTTATACTTTTAAAAACAATGTTTACTTTTGGCTTTGCGAACCTTATTTCCACAGTTCCTTTACTGTATCTGCTTATCTTTCACAAGACAGCTTCCTTATTTGCAATTCTTGATGAGTAATCTTCTTGGCCAGATTTTCTTCATGAAGATATTTTTTTCCCCTTTAGAAAGTATGCATGGATGATACTTAAGTCTCCTTTCTGTCGACTCCAAATGGGGGCCACAGACCTGGAATTCTTCGGTTGTACTTTTTAATTGAAGTAAAAGTGACATATAGTAAACTGTTTAAAGTGTACAGTTTGGAAAGTTTAACTATACCCCTGTGAAAGCATTACTACAGTCACGATAATAAATACATGTATCGATGGCCCCCAGAGTTTACTTGTGACCCTTGGTAATTACTTCACCCTCACTCTCCATCTCTAGGCAACTACTCATTTGCTCTCTGATACTATCAGTTTATATTTTAAATCATTTTATATAAACAGAATCATACAGAATGTACTTTTGGGGAATTTGACTCAGCATAATTAAGAGTCATGAGTGTTGCATATATAATAGTTTATGCTTTTTTTTCCCATTCAAATGTTATTTTCTGTTCTTTGAAAATAAAAATATTTTTCCAAGATCATAAAGAAATATTTAATAGAAAAAAAGAAAGGTTTCCAGTCTTTGCGTTTACTCTTTATTGCTGAGTGGTATTCCATCGTTCATACCACAATCCATGTGTCAGTTCATCTGTTGATGGAAATTTGGATTGTTCCAGTATTGGACCTACCATGAATAAAGATGCTATAAAAATTCTTGTATCTGTACATATGCTTTTGTTTCTATTGGGCAATTATCTAGGAGTGGAGTGGATTGGTCACATTTGTAGGTGTTTTAAGTTTAACTTTAGAAATTACCAAGCCTCTTCTAGAATGATGATTCTGTTTTACATTCCCACCAGCAGTGTATTAAAAGTCTATTATTGCACGTTCTTGCCAACCCTTAGTATGGACAGTCTTTTCCGTGTTGGACATTATTGTAGGTCACCATGCCTTGATAACTGATGCTGAGCATCATCTCATGTGCTTCACTGACGTTTGTAGAATTGCCCATTTAAAAATGTTGAGTGGTTTTCTTATTATTCAGCTTCATAAGTTTGCCATATGTTCAGGATACAAGTCCTTCATCAAATAGGTGGTTTGCAAATATTTTCTCTTCAGTATGTGGATTGCCTTTTCATTTTTGTAACAATGTCTTTTAGTGAGCATATTTTCAAAAATTCACTGAAGTCAATGTGTATTTTTTTTTTCTTCAATGACTAGTGTTGTTTTTTTTGTACTGTTTGGAAAATCTTTGTCTATTAGAATGTGGCAAAGATAATCTCCTGTGTTTTTCTGTTGAAGCTTTATAATTTTATGCTTAGAACTGTGATTTATCTAAAATTAATCTGATTGCATGGTCTGATACAAGGATAGTGAAAAGTGAAAGTCATGTCCAACTCTTTGTGACCCCATGGATTGTAATCTTAACAGGCTCCTCTGTCCAGGGAATTCTCCAGGCAAGAAGACTGGATTGGGTTGCCATTTCCTTCTCTAGGGGATCTTCCCAACCCAGGGATCAAACCCAGGTCTCCTTCAGTTGCAGGCAAATTCTTTACCATCTGAGCCAAAAAGGCTAAAAAGCTCATTTTCTTCCACACAGCTTTGTCCAGTTGTTCTAGCACCATTTGTTGAAAAGATGTATGTTTCTCTGTTGAATTACCTTGATGCCTTTGTTGAAAATCAAGTTGACCATAAATGTGTGAGTTCACTTTTGACCCTTCTCCAGTTCCATTTATCTGTTTGTCTTTCTGCCATTGCCACACTGGTTTGATTACTGTAGCTTTTTTTATTTTGGTAGTAAAATATACATAACATAAAATTACAGTTTTAACCATATTTAGATGTGTATTTCAGTGTTGTTAAGTACGTATATGTTTGTTTCTGCATCACCACCATCTAGCTCCAGAACTTTCTTATTCATTCTACACTGAAACTGTGCCCATTAAATGATTCCCCCTTCCCTTTACTGCAGCCCCTGGCAACCAACATTCCACTGTCTGTCTCTGACTTTGATTGCTCTGAGGATCTCATGTAAATGGAATCATGTAGTTTTTGTCCTGGCTTATTTCATGTAGCCTAAGTGTCAACTTAGTCTTCAGGGCTCATACAGGTAGTAGTGTGTATCAGAATTTCCTTCCTTTTCAAGGCTGAACAGTATTCTTTTGTATGTGTAAGCCACACTTTTTTTTTTTTCATTTATCCATCAATAGACACATGAGTTGCTTCCATGCGTTGCAGTTGTGAATAATGCTGCTGACCATGGGTGTCTAAACACCTGCTCAGTCCCTGCTCTGTGTTTTTCAGTTCTTTTGGGTATACACCTAGAATTGTGATTGCTGGCTCTTCTAATCCATTTCCGACACTATAGCCAGAGTAATGTCTTTAGCACTCAGGTCGTCTGGACCATGTCTGTAACTGTCTCCTACAGCTTCAGACCCCTTGTACTGCATTTAGAGAACAGCACAACCAGACTTCTTAGCAGGGCACAACGTAACAGGGTGCTGCCTTGCCTGCAGCCTCATTGCTGCTGCTCTCCCTCCTCTCTCTAGGCTCCAGCCAGATGAATCTGCCATCTTTCTTGAGCACCCATGCTCTTCCCTGTACCAGGACCCTTGCAGGAGCTGTTTTCTCCACTGCCACACACTGCCACTGCTCTTCAGTATAAATGTTATCTCTTCAGACAGGGCTTCCCTTGTGACATATTTAAGCATGTTACCTATTATTTTCGTTCATAGTGTCTTTCCAATTTCATAGCAACTTTCTGAAGTCCTTGATTCAGTGTACAAATATGTATTTGTTTAGTTTTAAAATGACTGACTCCCCCATACCTCAAGCTCCATGATGGCAGGAACCATACTACACCAGTCCCTAAACACAGCCGGGAAGCAGTGAACAGTGAGAGACACACGCAGCCTCACAGGGGACTCTTCTCATAGGACGCACTGGTTTGGCAAACTTCTAAAAATTAAATACCGGTACTTTGTATTATTTCCATGTCGGTTTAAAATTTAATCCAAATTGTTCTCTCATTTGAATAATAATGGTGTGACAGTTCATTTCACATGATTTAGGGATCAGATGTAACCTGAAAGTGAGTATAAAATCAAAGTTGAAGCTGTAATAAAATATGTGGATATTCTGTATGTCTATAGTATAAACATTTGGTTTCTGTGTTTTCACCATCATTTTCTTCCTTCACAGACTGAGACAACACTTGGACTCAGTTCATACCAACAGAAAAGGTAAGGAAGTAATATACATGTATTTCTTTTCCTCTTTTTTAAGATTTATTTTTAATTGGATGATAACTGCTTTTTAAAAATATAAAGTTTCATATATTCACTAAGATACTGACATACTTTTAGTTCTTTCTGGGAGGATTCCTGCTGTCCTTTTCTCTCATACTTGTTTGGTGAAGAGGGAAAAGCAGATTATAAATCACATCATATCATGTATTTCAAGTATTGCATATGTAAAACCAGGTTTAAATCTGAGCTTGCATGTCATCACATACAGAGTGGTTTACTTGTAGCTGAAACACCCCTCGTTTGGAAGAGGCTCAGCTTTACAGCTCCCTAATGACGTCTCCTGTGGTCCAGCCACTTTTTATGGTCTTCGCTTCTGTCTTCAGTTATCATCAAGGGTCTGCCTGCAGGCGCCTAGAGGAGGAGGTTATCCTGTAGTGAGAGAGAGTTCTCATCTCAGAAGACCCTAACTGGTTGTCTTGTTGAGCCCCCTTGTTTGATACATGAGGACTCTTAAGAGTCTTAGAACCAAGGGATGTGCTAACCAAGGTTAGACTGGCAGAGTTTCAGATAGAATTCCTTATCTTCTGATTACTAGCCCTGTATTGCATTCTCTTTGATGTTCTTAAAACGGAATCCTTCAGCATTCACTATTTTCTCTTTTAGCTGGAAGAGAAATATAGTGTTAGTTAAGAATTAGAGGAGGAAGTGCTTTGAAAGAGGAGCAGAGGAGCCAGGGAAGGCAAGTTGTCACAAGGGAGTTTATACTGTAGGGAAGTGGGGTGAGCATCTACACAGTCGGCTTTTAGTCTGCTCTGTGCTGGGGCTGAGGATACACTCCCTTCCTTGACACATCTTGAAGGACAGTGGAGACACCACTTCTGATGAGCTTATGAAGCACAGGTATGGATGAAATGACAAAATGCATACACTTTGTGAAAGAAGGCAGCTTACTTGAAGAGTATATTATAATCAGATGATAGAAGCCTAAGACACATTTGTGTGCCTCACGTGGCATCTTACTCTCATCATCAAATCAGTCCACAAGGCCCAGGTCACAGCTGAGGTGAAGTTAGCTTAAGACTGCAGCTTCTGGTCGCCACTCCTGGGGTGCTGCCTCCCCCAGGTTCTTCTTGGGGGAACCCCCCAGTTTCCACTTGGCAGAGAGATTGCTGAGATGAACACTGTGTCTTTTGACCTCCTGTAGTCATTTCTGTGGCTTTCCTGATGGTTCAGTAGTAAAGAATCCACCTGCCAATGCAAGAGACGTGGGTTTGATCCCTGGGCAATAAGATACCTGGGTGGTAAGATCCCCTGGAGGAGGATCCCACCCCATTATTCTTGTCTGGAAAGTCCCATGGACAGAGGAGCCTGGGATCACAAAGAGTCGGACACGATTTAGCGATTACATAGCAGCAGTCGTTTCTGCGCTGATCTCTCTCTTTTTGTGTCCCAGCTGTATAGCCCATGTGCTGCTTGGTGACTTTCTAGTAAGCCGAGAGCTTCAGCCCCATCCTTCCTTGTATCGCCTCTGCGTGATGTCCTGAGTGAAAACCCTCAGTGTGGAAGTGAAACGGAACCCCTGCTCCAGGGAAATTTATCACATGAAAAGCTTAGTCCCCTTTCCCGCTTTCATCTGCTTCATCCCCAAGGACTTGCAGGATCTTCTGCAAAGACATGAGCTCTGCTTGCTTGATCTCAGGATCATGGGAAGTAGAATTATGAAAGACAGAATTTTCCAACATACTTTTATTTATATTTTTCTCCTTCCTGACTCACCCTTTTGTTTTAATACAGTCATCAATTACTTGATAATGTTTTGTTTAAAGACGTGCTGACTGCATCATATAATGGCGGATAATGTGCCTGCAGTGTTCTGTCAGTGTTTGTTTCCGCCGAACACCAGAATGTTGTGATGAGTATCAGTAATGGTTTAATATTATTGACACGAGGCCACCTTTTATAATGCCTTCTCCTAGGGTTGTGGAGCCATGTGTTGGGAGATTAGAAATCAAGATCCTTGAGTTCTGTGTTCACCAGCTGTGTAGCCTTGAGAGAAACTACTAAAGTTCTGAGCACAACTTTCATTTCCAAATTGGGGAAGATCACTTCTTGGCCTGATATGTCTTATATGTGATGTAAGGTTATGCTTTATATAAGGTTGCTGTAAGGATCAAATGAGAAGACTTATTCGGCATCAGCAGTTGCAAACATGAAAACATTATATGAATGTAGGTTGTGGGTATTTGCTAACGTATCTGTACAGTCATTCAGCAAATATTTACTGGGATCTTTACATACACCAGGCATTATAGTAAGAATTGATATGGGTGAATTTAACTCAGATGACCATTATATCTACTACTGTGGGCAAGAATCCCTTAGAAGAAATGGAGTAGTCAACAAATAGTCAACAAGAGAGTCTGAAATGCAGTCCTTGAATGCAGTCTCAAAAATGACAAAATGATCTCCGTTCGTTTCCAAGGCAAACCATTTAATATCACAGTAATCCAAGTCTGTGCCCCGACCAGTAATGCTGAAGAAGCTGAACGGTTCTATGAAGACCTACAAGACCTTATAGAACTAACACCCAAAAAAGATGTCCTTTTCATTAGAGGGGACTGGAATGCAAAAGGTATACCTGTGGCGGATTCATTTCGATATTTGGCAAAACTAATACAATATTGTAAAGTTTAAAAAAAAAAAAAAAAAACCTGGGGTAACAGGCAAGTTTGGCCTTGGAGTACAGAATGAAGCGGGGCAAAGGCTAATAGAGTTTTGCTGAGAGAACGCACTGGTCATAGCAAACACCCTGTTCCAACAACACAAGAGAAGACTGTACACATGGACATCACCAGATGGTCAACATGAAAATCAGATTGATTGTATTCTTTGCAGCCAAAGATAGAGACGCTCTATTCAGTCAGCAAAAACAAGACCGGGAGCTGACTGTGGCTCAGATCATGAACTTCTTACTGCCAAATTCAGAATTAAATAGAAGAAACTGGGGGAAACCACTAGACCATTCAGGTATGACTTACATCAAATCCCTTACGATTATACAGCAGTAGTGATTCAAGGGATTAGATCTGATAGAGTGCCTGAAGAACTATGGACGGAGGTTTGTAACACTGTACAGGAGGCAGTGATCAAGATCGTCCCCAAGAAAAAGAAATGCAAAAAGTCAAATTGGTTGTCTGAGGAGGCTTTACAAATAGCTGAGAAAAGAAGAGAAGCGAAAAGGAAAGATATAAGCATCTGAATGCAGAGTTCCAAAGAATAGTAAGGAGAGATAAGAAAGCCTTCCTCACTGATCAATGCAAAGAGATAGAGGAAAACAATAGAATGGGAAAGACTAGAGATCGCTTCAAGAAAATTAGAGATACCAAGAGAACATTTCATGCAAAGACGGGGTCAGTAAAGGACAGAAATGGTATGGACCTAACAGAGCAGAAGATATCAAGAAGAGGTAGTGAGAATACACAGAACTATACAAAAAAAGATCTTCATGACCCAGATAATCACGATGGTGTGATCACTCACCTAGAGCCAGACATCCTGGAATGCAAAGTAAAGTGGGCCTTAGGAAACATCACTATGAACAAAGCTAGTGGAGGTGATGGAATTCCAGTTCAGCTATTTCAAATCGTAAAAGATGATGCTGTGAAAGTGTTGCACTCAATATGCCAGCAAATTTGGAAAACTCAGCAGTGGCCACAGGTCTGGAAAAGGGTCAGTTTTCATCCCAATCCCAAAGAAAGGCAATGCCAAAGAATGCTCAAACTACTGCATAATTGCACTCATCTCACACGCTAGTAAAGTAATGCTCAAAATTCTCTAAGCCAGGCTTCAGCAATACGTGAACTGTGAACTTCCAGATGTTCAAGCTGGTTTTAGAAAAGGCAGAGGAACCAGAAATCATATTGCCAACATCCGTTGGATCATCGAAAAAGCAAGAGAGTTTCAGAAAAACATCTATGTGGATCACAACAAACTGTGGAAAGTTCTTAAAGACGTGAGAATACCAGACCACCTGACCTGCCTCCTGAGAAATCTATATGCAGGTCAAGAAGCAACAGTTAGAACTGGACATGAAACAACAGACTGGTTCCAAATCAAGAAAGGAGTACGTTAAGGCTGTATATTGTCACCCTGCTTATTTAACTTATTTGTGAGTACATCATGAGAAACACTGGGCTGGATGAAGCATAAGCTGAAATCAAGATTGCCAGGAGAAATGTCAGTAACCTCAGATATGCAGATGATGCCACACTTATGGCAGAAAGCAAAGAAGAACTAAAGAGCCTCTTGAAAGCGAAAGAGGAGAGTGAAAAAGGTGGCTTACAGCTCAACATTCAGAAAACGAAGATCATGGCATCCGGTCCCATCACTTCATGGCAAACAGGTGGTGAATCAATGGAAACAGTGACAGACTTTATGTTTTTGGGCTCCAGAATCACTGCAGATGGTGATTGAAGCCATGAAATTAAAAGATGCTTGCTCCTTAGAAGAAAAGTTATGACCAACTTAGCATATTAAAAAGCAGAGACATTACTTTGCCACCAAAGGTCCATCTAGTCAAAGCTATGATTTTTCCAGTAGTCATGTATGGATTTGAGAGTTGGACCATAAAGAAAGCTGAGTACAGAAGAATTGATGCTTTTGAACTGTGGTGTTGGAGAAGACTCCTGAGAGTCCCTTGGACTGCAAGGAGATCCAACCAGTCCATCCTAAAGGAAATCAGTCCTGAATATGCACTGGAAGGACTGATGTGAAAGCTAAAACTCCAATACTTTGGCCACCTGATGTGAAGAACTGACTCATTTGAAAAGACCCTGATGCTGGAAAAGATTGAAGGCAGGAGCAGAAGGGGATGACAAAGGATGAGATGGTTGGATGGTATCACCAACTGAATGGACATGAGTTTGGGTAAACTCCGGGAGTTGGTGATGGACAGAGAGGCCTGGTGTGCTGCAGTCCATGGGGTCGCAAAGAGTCAGACATGACTGAGCGACTGAACTGAATTGTGCGTGTTTGCTAACACCCACAATTTTGTTGGTCATTCAGCAAATTTGTTCAGTCATTCAGCAAACATTTACTGGGATCTTTACATACACCAGGCATTATAGTAAGAATTGGTGATTCAGTCATTGTGTTTGTTGTCTGTTGCTTTGTAATAAATTACCTCCAAACCTAGAAGCTTAAAGCGGCAGTTATCTTTCTGTTTCTGAGTAAGAAACTTGAGAACAATTCTAGCTGAGTAGTTGGGGCTCTCACGAGGTCTCTCATGTGATTCCAGCCGAGACATGATTTGGAGTTGCAGGCATCTGAAGATGTAGGCCCAGTGGGTCCTCTCCAAGATGGCTCACTCACGAAACATTAGCAAAAGGCCCCAGTTCCTTGCTGGCTGTTGGCAAGAGACCTTCATTCTTTACCATGGGGACCTCTGTGCCATGTGTCACAGCAGCTGATGACGCTAGAGCAGGAGATCGAATAGAGAGCACAAGGAGAAAGCCATGGTGTCTTTTCTAATTGAGTCCTGGAAATCACACACAGCCACGTCCACCATGTTTTATTCATGGGAAGTTACCCCCAAGGAAAGTAGAATTAAGCCCCCACTACTTGAAGAGAGGCCTATCAGAGAATCTGTGATCATATTTTAAAACTAGCACAGAGCTAAATAGACCAGATAGTCAAGACTCCTGCCCTGGTAAAACCTGTCTGCTAATGGGGAAAACTGCAGGCCATCAAGTAAATGAACAAAATGTCAGCTCAAGAGAAGTCTGGGATAGACAAGACTCTCTTACTTCTTCAGATTTGACCATAAGAAGGTCTCTCTGAAGTGGTAGTTCAGCTTACCTGGTGAAGTCTTAGGGCAGAGCGTTTCAGCAGGTGAACAGCTAGTGCAGGTATCTGATGTTGGGCGCAGTGCTGATGTTATTATATTGTGTTGTTGTAACAGCTGGAATTGTTACTGTGTGCAGTTAGGTAGGAAGAGATACATGTGTATATCTGTGTGTGTATGTATATATGCAGTGTCCACAAGAAGAACCAGAGTCTTCTGATCTTTTAAGTTTCCTGGTACCTGTAGGATAAAAGCCAAAAACACTGGACTAGGGAGTACTTTTCAAGTTTAGGATGGTTGGGGTTCTTTAATTGTATAGTTTGCTGTTCACTAATACTGAGTACAGCCATTTTGGTTGCCTGTGGTTAACCATCAGCATCTAGAAGGTTGTAGTCAGATCCAGAACTTGCTAATATCTGTTTTAAATTCTGTGAAAAAATTAATGTTCTCAAATTGTTTCTTAAGATTTCATTTGGGTATGTACTTAACATTTATTTTATAGCTCTGGAGCTTTTAGCTGTACATGAACTGACATATATGCAAAAAATAGTACTACTTTGCATACATCTTGAAGACTGTAGTAATTTGATGGTAGACTTAATCCCAACCATATCAAATATTACAGTAACTCTGAGAGGTTTCAACACTAATTGTCAGACTATATTAAGGAAAGATCTAAGCATATATTGTCTACAAGAAATGTACTGTAGTTTTCAGTTTATATTTAATTTTTTAACCATTTGTTTTGAAATAACTTAAGAAAATAAATGCAAAAATAGTACAAAGAATTGTGCTACTGACCTAGATTGATTCCCCTAGTAACATTTTACCACATTTGCTTGATCATCATCTCCTTCTCCACCACTTCTTTCCTTCTCTCTCTTTCCCTATCTCTATATATGTATATGTGTAATTATTTTTCTGAATTTTTTCAGACTCAGTTGTAGACATGATACTCTTTTACCCCTAAACACTTCAATGTATATTTCTTATAAATATGTACATTATGTTATAAATCACAGTAAAATCAGGAAATTAGCATTTACATATAGTAGTATTTAATCTACAGACCTTATTTTAATTTTTTCAGTTGGTCTGCTAATGACTTTTATTTTAAAAAGTAAAGAAATATTTATTAGAAGGGGCTAGAGTGAACTACCCTCCCCCCAAAATTTTGTTTGTTCAGTGAAGTCTCTCCTTCATTTCTGATTGATGGCTTTGCTGGGTATTGTATTGTTGTTTGATAGTTATTTTCTTTCAATATTTTAAATATGTCATTCCACTGTCTCTCTGCCTACAAAATTTCTGTTGAGAAATCCACTTGTACAGTAGCTCCTCCTTACCTGTGGGACATACATTTCAGACACTGCTCTGTTACTGCAGGTGGTACCGAACACTGAATATACTCCACTTCTTCCTATACTGACACTAGGTCACACATACAGAAGGGTACAGGGACAAAGGGGAGTCATGTCTCAGGGCAGAGCCAGACACACGAAGTTGCCCCGTGTTCCTCAGAGAGGTGTGCAGTTTAAAACGTAAGTGTTCTTTGTTTCTGGAATTTTTCATTTAGTGTTTTCAGACCACGGTTGAACGCATGTAACTGAAACTGCAGAAAATGAAACCACAGATGGGGGTGCCTACTGTAGTCTATGTGGTGGGGTGTGCTCCTTGTGTGTGATGTGTCACTTCTGCTGCTTTCAAGATTCTCTCTTTGACTTCTGACAATTTAATAATAATGTGCCTTTTCAAGTTCAACCTATGTGGGGTTCTTTGGGCCTCAGAACCCTGGATGTCCTTTGATCTCCCCACAGCACTAGGGGAGCTCAATGTCTCCCTTGGGCTGACTCCGCCCCTAGAGAAACTGCGGTACAGGGGCCCTCTCAGTGCCGCGCTGCCGCAGCCTGGCGCTAAGGAAGCGATATGAGCAGACTACGCCTTTTCTCTTACCGTTCTAATACACTGGGGGCTTTGTTTGCTTTTGAGTTTTTCTTTCTTTTCTCCTCTGTGGTCCAGGGATGTTCTCTGGGCTCCATACTAGAAGTAAGCAATCAGACTCCAGAGGTGCAGAGCCCTGGAATCTGCATTTCTACAAGCATCCTAGATGATTAAGATGTAGGTAGACCACAAATCATTCGTTAAGAAATACTGGGCCAAAGAGTACCTTTGGTTTAGGTAGTAATTACCCCTAGGAAAACATTTTAAATTTCATAGTTCATGCACATTCCCAAAGCTCTCAGAAGGTACTGTATGCTTTATTTGGGAAGGTCTTGTATGCTAATAATCATTGATGGTGTGAGCACTCACCTAGAGCCAGACATCCTGGAATGTGAAGTCAAGTGGGCCTTAGAAAGCATCACTATGAACAAAGCTAGTGGAGGTGATGGAATTCCAGTTGAACTATTTCAAATCCTGGAAGATGATACTGTGAAAGTACTGCACTCAATATGCCAGCAAATTTGGAAGACTCAGCAGTGGCCACAGGACTAGAAAAGGTCAGTTTTCATTCCAGTCCCAAAGAAAGGCAATGCCAAAGAATGCTCAAACTACTACACAATTACACTCATCTCACATGCTGGCAAAGTAATCCTCAAAATTCTCTAAGCCAGGCTTCAACAATACGTGAACCATGAACTTCCAGATGTTCAAGCTGGATTTAGAAAAGGCAGAGGAACCAGAGATCAAATTGCCAACATCCGCTGGATCATGGAAAAAGCAAGAGAGTTCCAGAAAAACATCTATTTCTGCTTTATTGACTATGCCAAAGCCTTTGACTGTGTGGATCACAATAAACTGTGGAAAATTCTGAAAGAGATGGGAATACCAGACCACCTGACCTGCCTCTTGAGAAATCTGTATGCAGGTCAGGAAGCAACAGTTAAAACTGGACATGAAACAACAGACTGGATCCAAATAGGAAAAGGAGTACGTCAGGGCTGTATATTGCCACCCTGCTTATTTAACTTATATGCAGAGTACATCATGAGAAATGCTGGGCTGGAGGAAGCACAAGCTGGAATCAAGATTGCCGGGAGAAATATCAATAACCTCAGATATGCAGATGACACCACCCTTATGTCAAAAAGTGAAGAACTAAAGAGCCTCTTGATGAAAGTGAAAGAGAAGAGTGAAAAAGTTGGCTTAAAGCTCAACATTCAGAAAACTAAGATCATGGCATCTGGTCCCATCTCTTCATGGCAAATAGATGGGGAAACAGTAGAAACAATGTCAGACTTTATTCTTCTGGGCTCCAAAATCACTGCAGATGGTGATTGTAGCCATAAAATTAAAAGATGCTTACTCCTTGAAAGGAAAGTTATGACCAACCTAGACAGCATATTACTTTGCCAACGAAGGTCTGTCTAGTCAAGGCTATGGTTTTTCCAGTGGTCATGTATGGATGTGAGAGTTGGACTATAAAGAAAGCTGAGTACAGAAGAATTGATGGTTTTGAACTGTGGTGTTGGAGAAGACTCTTGAGAGTCCCTTGGACTGCAAGGAGATCCAACCAGTCCATCCTAAAGGATATCAGTCCTGGGTGTTCATTGGAAGGACTGATGTGGAAGCTGAAACTCCACTACTTTGGCCACCTGATACGAAGAGTTGACTCATTTGAAAAGACTCTGATGCTGGGAAAGATTGAAGGCAGGAGCAGAAGGGGATGACAGAGCATGAGATGATTGGATGGCATCACCACCTCAATGGACACGGGTTTGGGTGGACTCTGGGAGTTGGCGATGGACAGGGAGGCCTGGTGTGCTGCAGTCCATGGGGTCGCAAAGAGTCAGACATGACTGAGCGATGCTTAACTTTGACCTTGATAGTTCACCAAGAAACATAGATTTCTTGTATCTCTCCAGTTGTTCTCTCACTTGAAATCAGAAAATAGTCCTTATTCATCTCCTTATCTCGAAATAAGCAGTTAATATTTTCATGAAAATAAAAATTATATTCAGGCTTCTAAAACAAATGCAATCACTGCGGAAAATATAAGATCATGTATTACTTTTTTAATGTCTCAGATTCTGTTTCTTTGGAAGTGACAAAGGGCACCGTTTTTCATACTGCTTCTCCAGTTTATTTTTCACCCTTATGGATTCGTAGACATTTGCTTTTTAAAGCACTCAACAGTGTCATGGCCATTCTAAATAAACAGTAGCGACCATTTCAATCAGCTGTGGGTACACAACAGCTATGTTGTTGGATTTTTTGTTTTGTTAAAATAAGTTTATATGCCTATGACAATTTGTGTTGTACCTACTCAACTGTTAAATTCTTCCTTAGATACAGATCTGCTGTTGTCTTGAAAATACACATTTATTTATGAGGTAATCGTCTTTTATATATTGTTCCCTCTATCTCATATTCTGGGAGCATCCTGTAAATGTCACAGTAACAATTGCTGGACACCACCTCTTTGGAACATTTTATGGCAGGTCTTAGCCCACTTGAGGCATAACAAAGGAAAACAAGGTCTGAGGATTTAAAAGGAAGAAACAGAATTGTTGTTACTTGCAGGTGATATGTCTATAGAGATATCCAAGATAGCAGTCATCTTAGCAACACCACATACAATAGCAGGGGAAGGTCTAAGAGAATTTGTAGATTGTTAGAATTGACTCAACAAAATGACTAGATTTACGATCATTTCCTTCAATCAGTAACTTTTTAGTATAAAGCAGTAACCATGTGATCTATTAATATCTGTGTATTTGACATATCCATCTAGATAAGTGTAAATGTCTGAAACAATACTCCTGAATCCCTACCCACTACCCTTCCCTGCTTCCAGCCCACTCTCTCCTGTCATGGCTGAGGATCCAGTTTCTCGGGCCAGAATCTTAAGTCATCCTGATGCCTGTCTCCTTTCCCTTACTCTCCACAGTCAGTCCCTCAGCATGATGTCTGTAGCTTCCACCACCTCTCTTGCCATCACCCTGGGCCTCGGTGACCATCCCCTCCTCTCTGAACAACTATAGGGCTTCCCTCTTGGGCTCCTGCAGTCTTCTTCACACAGCAGCAGGAATTGACCTTTTAAATGTGTTAGTTTAAAGGTCATGTTACTTCTTGCTTCAAACACATAGAGGCTTATTGTTACACTGAGAAGAGAATCCAAACTCCTACAATGAGACCTGGCCTCTGTACCTCTCTCATCTCAGTTCTGGTCTCTTCCCCCTGCTTCCAGCACTCCAGCCAATTCAGCCTCCCTGTTCTTCAGCATGCCAAGGACATGCCTGCTTTCTTCTTCCGATCTTCACCTCTCCGGTCTCAACTGCAGTGTCCCTCCTCAGAGAGACCGTCTCTGTTTCCTGCTGTGTTTGATCTGTCTTTATATGTTGGACATCATCACGTGATAGGTTCCACGTTTGTTTTTCCTACTGGGATGTTCGTGCCATGAGAACAGGCTCTGTGCCGTGTTCCCATAGCCCCAGCCACTGGACAGCCCCTGACATTCAGGCTATTTGTGTCAAGCGAATGGGATGTGCACTTTTCTGCCCCCCTTCCCTGACCACTTCAGACATTTCCACTTGCAGTTCTCAGTTCTGTGAGAGAAAAAAAAAAAAATGTCTTAATCTCCTTTGTATCTCTAGCTTCTAACACAGTGTTAATATATATAAATTAATGACTTATACATAGTTATTTTTACATTGCACTTTTTTCTTGATTGGATGGAGGTTTAGGTAAGTTTGAGGTTCTTACTGTTAAAACTGGTGAACTGATCAGCATCATTATTTTAAAGCAGCAGAAGAGTATTCTTATAGTATGTTTTTTAAGAAGAGCAGAAATCAGCAGGGAGTAGATTCTGTACCTCTGGCTATAACGTGGCAGCTGTCTTGTGAGGAATTGTCTTTCGTTGTCCCAGGGTCTTTAGTTTTGCGCTCTAGTAAAGTATAATCTTACACTTGGCCTTTCCCTTCTTGTGTTTGTCATCTTTAATGCTCAACACATGTAGAAGATTATCAAGCAGCACAGAGGAATGGTCTTAATTGGTGAGACCGAAAACACCTTTAACCTTATTTCTTTAAGCTCAATTATTCCAGTACTTAAAATATTTACTCTATATTGAATTAAAGCTAGATTTTCTACATTTTCTGTATGTTCTTGTTAATTTATAATGTATTTCCTAAATGAAATTTCTCTATCATTTGAAGCTTGTGCTCTTCTGAATTATGGAGGTAATGAAATAAAATAGTCTCACAAAAATAAGTTTTGCCCTTCCATCATTTCTTAAAATGCAACAGAAAGATAATCTACTATTTAGAAACTTTAGTGGCCAACTTTCTCACTTTCTTAGTTTCTAAACAGATGACTTTAGGTACGTGGATCACCCCCACCAAAGTCATTTTTACTTTGCATCAGTATTTGGTTGTGATAATGTCTAGTAGGTTTGCTAGTCAGGGATCTGTTTTAGTGAGAAGTTCTAATATCAAGTGAAATAGTTAGAAATGATACTCAGATATTTAGGCCAAGACGTCATAGATCAGTATGTCCTGAACTCTCAGATTAAAGATATTTCAGTTCCTGGAAACTTCTATCCCCAAATTGATTTTTGTTTAGTTCTTTGCCACTTTAGTTAAAATGGGATCGCAGTGTTTTTTCTATATATATTGCCTCTGGGTACAGTTACTTGTGCACTTTAGTTAAAATGGGATCCAGGTACAGTTAGTTGTGTTAACTATTGTTCATTGTACCTCTGTCAGAAAATCCAAATGAACATGTAAGGTATATAGTTACCAGTTACATCAGCCAAATAAATTTCAGCAGTCTACTGGAGTATTTTCTGTTTCCATGTACCTTTGAATAGGAAAAATACTTGTTTTTTTTTCTTTTTTAAAAACATGCATTTATTGATTTATTCTAATATAAAAAGTAACACATATTTCTAATACATTAGACTCCATTTTTCTAGATACTCTCTCATGAAAAAAACTCAAGTGTCTGGCTTTGGTTTAGGGAAATACATAGTTTGAAAAATTGCTTCTTAACACTGTTTTCTTTTTACTTACAGTATATCTTTGTACCGGGGTAATTGCAGACCTATACGGTTTGAGCCACCAATGCTGGATTTCCATGAACAGTAAGTTCAGAGTTGTTTTTTTTAACCACAGTTTTCCATTAAACCATTATATGTATTTTATGCATGCATGTGTCTTGGCTTTTGCCTGTGGTATCTTGAATGAGAAAGTTACATGTTCAAGTCATCAGGAAAGTAAATAACCTTGAATACAGTTTGAACATGGGAAGTAAGTATCTATTATGAGTCTAGCGTATACTCTTTTAACTTTTGAAGTTCAAAAAATATTTACAGTTTGGAGTGTCTGGTTCAGAGGATCCTATCTTTAGAAGCAACATTAAACTTAGGGTTACCTTTCTGATTAGCACTTAATTTCCATCTTTATTATTTAACATTTTTTCCTTGTGGATATAGAAGAGTATATTTGTTTGATACATGTACTTGTAAGGTACAAACTTTTATATGTCATCAAATAAATAATATTATCAACCCAGTAAGCCAAACAAAAGCAGATCCTATAGGAAGCTGTGGTTCAACCGCAGAATTACTTCCTCAAACCTTGTTTCTGCTTACCTTCTACCTCTGGGTCTTGGGTTTTGCACATCTCAGGTACCCTGAGGGGAAGACAAGTCTTCAACCTATATTTGGTTCCAACTCAATTTAGCAGTTAGGAAAAGAGAACATCTTAAATGATATAACTACTAGAGTAATGCTACTCTGATAAGTAAACAGAAGAAGATGATTTTTTTAACTTAAATTTTTTTGTTTGCCTTTCTTTTTTTATAATTTTTATTAGAGTAAGATTGATTTACAATGTTGCGTTAGTTTCAAGTGTACAGCAAAGTGAATCAGTTACACATGTACATATATCCATTCTTTTTTAGATTCTTTGCTCTTTTAGGCCACTACAGGGTATCGAGTAGAGTTCCCTGTGCTATACAGTTCAGTTCAGTCGTTCAGTCATGTCCGACTCTTTGCGACCCATGAATTGCAGCACGCCAGGCCTCCCTGTCCATCACCAACTTCCAGAGTCCACCCAAACCCATGTCCATTGAGGTGGTGATGCCATCCAACTATCTCATGCTCTGTCATCCCCTTCTGCTCCTGCCTTCAGTCTTTCCCAGCATCAGAGTCTTTTCACATGAGTCAACTCTTCGTATCAGGTGGCCAAAGTAGTGGAGTTTCAGCTTCCACATCAGTCCTTCCAATGAACACCCAGGACTGATATCCTTTAGGATGGACTGGTTGGATCTCCTTGCAGTCCAAGGGACTCTCAACAGTCTTCTCCAACACCACAGTTCAAAACCATCAATTCTTCTGTACTCAGCTTTCTTTATAGTCCAACTCTCACATCCATACATGACCACTGGAAAAACCATAGCCTTGACTAGACAGACCTTTGTTGGCAAAGTAATATGCTGTCTAGGTTGGTCATAACTTTCCTTTCAAGGAGTAAGCATCTTTTAATTTTATGGCTACAATCACCATCTGCAGTGATTTTGGAGCCCAGAAGAATAAAGTCTGACATTGTTTCTACTGTTTCCCCATCTATTTGCCATGAAGAGATGGGACCAGATGCCATGATCTTAGTTTTCTGAATGTTGAGCTTTAAGCCAACTTTTTCACTCTTCTCTTTCACTTTCATCAAGAGGCTCTTTAGTTCTTCACTTTTTGACATAAGGGTGGTGTCATCTGCATATCTGAGGTTATTGATATTTCTCCCGGCAATCTTGATTCCAGCTTGTGCTTCCTCCAGCCCAGCATTTCTCATGATGTACTCTGCATATAAGTTAAATAAGCAGGGTGGCAATATACAGCCCTGACGTACTCCTTTTCCTATTTGGATCCAGTCTGTTGTTTCATGTCCAGTTTTAACTGTTGCTTTCTGACCTGCATACAGATTTCTCAAGAGGCAGGTCAGGTGGTCTGGTATTCCCATCTCTTTCAGAATTTCCCACAGTTTATTGTGATCCACACAGTCAAAGGCTTTGGCATAGTCAATAAAGCAGAAATAGATGTTTTTCTGGAACTCTCTTGCTTTTTCCATGATCCAGCGGATGTTGGCAATTTGATCTCTGGTTCCTCTGCCTTTTCTAAATCCAGCTTGAGCATCTGGAAGTTCACGGTTCACATATTGCTGAAGCCTGACTTGGAGAATTTTGAGCATTACTCTACTAGCGTGTGAGATGAGTGCAATTGTGCGGTAGTTTGAGCATTCTTTGGCATTGCCTTTCTTTGGGACTGGAATGAAAACTGACCTTTTCCAGTCCTGTGGCCACTGCTGAGTTTTCCAGATTTGCTGGCATATTGAGTGCAGCACTTTCACAGCAGCATCTTTCAGTAGGTCCTTATTAATTCCTTATCATCTGTTTTATATATAGTAGTGTGTATACGTCAGTCCCCAATCTCCCAGTTTATCCTAATCCCTCTTTTCCCCCTGGTGACTGTAAGTTTTTCTTCTCCATTTGTTACTCTGTTTCTGTTTTGTGAATAAGTTTATACCATTTTTTCAGATTCCACATATAAGCGATACCATATGATATTTGTCTTTCTTTGACTTCACTCAGTATGGCAATCTATAATAATCTCTAGGTCCATCCATGTTACTGCAAATAGCATTGTTTCGCTTTTTAATGACTGAGTAATATGCCATGTATATATGTACCACGTGTTCTTTATCCATTCCTCTGCTGATGGGCATCTAGGTTGCTTCCATGTCTTGAATATTGTAAATAGTGATTCAGTGGACATTGGGGTGCACATATCTTTATGAATTATGGTTTTCTCTGGATATATGCCCAGGAATGGACTTGCTGGATCATATGGTAGATCTATTTTTAGAGTTTTTTAAGGAACCTACTAGTAGCTATACTAATTTACATTTCCACCAGCATTGTAGGCGGCTTCCCTTTCCTCTGTACCCTCTCCAGCATTTATGAGAAGAAAATAATTTAAAGGGATAGGTAATAGGAACTGTACGCAGATCTATTGAGTCAATAACTGAAAATACTGTCATTTCTTTTTAATGTTGTCAGAGTTGTCATTAACCATTTTCTACTAGTAAAGACACTAAATTTAAATAATTTCTTTACAATCTCAAACCTAGAATACTCGACTATATCAGTCATACTTGTATAGAACCATGGTAGAGCAGTTAGCAGAAGAGCTGCTGCTAAGTCACTTCAGTCGTGTCCGACTCTGTGAGACCCCATAGACGGCAGCCCACCAGGCTCCTTTGTCCCTGGGATTCTCCAGGCAAGAATACTGGAGTGGGTTGCCATTTCCTGCTCCAGTGCATGAAAGTGAAAAGTGAAAGTGAAGTCGCTCAGTCTTGTCCAACTCTTCACAACCCCATGGACTGTAGCCTACCAGGCCCCTCCGTTCATGGGATTTTCCAGGCAAGAGGACTGGAGTGGGGTGCCATGTCCTTCTCCAAGCAGAAGACCTATGTGCTAGCAACTCCATCTTCTCAGGTGTTTATATTCTTACAAAGATCGTGGATTTTGGAGGGGATAAAGAGAAGTTTGTATGCTTCCTTCTGTACCGGTAGGTGGAATCAGTGTTTGCAGATAGTTGTTATATGAAGAGTAAAACGACTTGTGGGTGTTGGATTTAAAGACCATAATGTTCAGATAGGAAATACATCACTCTTGTTCCTGTCGTGTAAAAAAGTTGAGGTACGATGTTGAGGCAAGAAAACATAAAGTTTTTAATGTGACCCAGTCTCCTTCTGTCAAATGCAAGATATTTAATGAAACATGCCATGCACTTTGATCTTCAGCAAGAACGTTCATTATTTTTTAAAAACAATGTTGAGTAAAACTGTCTTAAGTTTGTTCTCATCCTGAGTGAATCAGGAGAGAGGCTGATGAGCTCCAGTCTAGGACTGTGGCAAGGGCCATGTTTATGATGATACCATGAGCCTGGGGACAGATGAGATCAATGGACAGCAGCAAAACTTAAAATCTAATGTAGTGAGTTTTCTTATTTTGAAAAGCTTAGCAATAACAATCTCTAGAGAGATTGTTTCAGAAGTTATACCCAGTGTTTTTCACTTCATTTTTTAAAGGGAGTTTTAAAAATTTCACGAATCCTTTAAGATAAAGAAGTGTTCAGGTATACTAAATATCTGAATCGGAATTGGTAATGCCTATTTCAAATTATCTGTCACTCAACACTTGAAAAAATACACCATCCTCCAAATAGAAGAAATTGAGATAAAATCAAGCAAAATTCTAGACTAGTTTTAACCCTTTCTGGATCATGGTGTTGTGTTTTTTTAAGAACAGATGAAAGCTATGGCAACCTCTTCCTTCCTTTCCCCAATGCTTACATACACACAAAATAACATTTTGCATACATGTTCAAGGGTTTTATAGCCATCCCCCTCCAAGTCCATATCTGAATCCGTAAGAGCTAGTGAATTCCTGGTCTAGACCACAGATTATTAAATCACTACTACAGAATTTGCTGGGGTTTTGCCTGATGCACTAGCCATACATATTCACTGTAGTAAACTTAGAAAATGCTTATTAAGAGAAAGAAGAAAAAAATTACCAGTTATCCAGCCACTCAGAAACATTAACACTGAACTTTTATCCTTTAAGTCCTTTTTCTGTGTATCTGTATGTATTTATTGAGTTACAGAAATATAACAATATTTTCTGAACATAAACTTTATAATCTCCTTTCTAAACATAATATACCATGCCTTTTTTTATTCCGTCAAATTTTATTTTATACTATGTATACATTTTAAAAATTGCATAAACAGCAAATTGTATGTATGCATTTTTAAAATTCATTTATTGTTTTAAACTTTTTGTTTTGTAATCAGTACTGAAACTAATGCTTTAGACACAGCCATGACTTTCAGAAGAGAGTCCAAAATAATGAGATGAAAAGATATGCAAAATGTGAAACCTTTTTAGTTAAGATTTAGTCTAGAGAATAATTGAGTGTCATGCACAAAGAGAACGGATAGGAATCAGTGAATTGATGTACAACCAGAGAGGACATAAATGAGATTTCTTTAAGAGACTGGTGCTGACCCCAGAGAACTGGAAATGTCCTGAGCTGAGAGCAGCTGTGGATGCTGTGGTGAACATGTGCGGACAGACAGAGGAACCCCAGGACAGACAAGGGTCAGGTCATGTAGGAAGAGTGCGGGAAGCCGCACGTGTGCTCTTAGGGACAGCACAGTCACACTGGACTGCTTCGCGAAGCAACACGTTTATGTGCTGCTGCCAGAAGTCGAAATGAAAAACAAATTCTGTCCTTAATTTAGACTTGTCTGTGTCCAACCTGAGAGCCCTGAACAGAGTTTGTTTTTATCTCATAAAGTAGATCTCACAGAAGTGAATCAGTAGAAGTAGGAGTTGGGAGCAAATGTGAACAGGTGTATTAGGATTCAGTCAGAGGGATAGATCCAGTCAGAGATTTTTATATGTGTGTGTATGTGTGAGAGAGAGTATATGACTGTATGTGTTTATGTATGTAGAGTTTTTGAGGAATTGACTTACATGAAAATAATTGCTGGAGCTGGTTAAGCAGGCCCACAGTGTACAAGGGCAGGTACCCAGGAAGGGACAGTTGCATCAGACTGGATTCCAAGGAAGCAGGGCGATCACAGATCCAGCTGTTGTTGGGAGCCTCTTAGCTAAGACGAGGGCCAAACTCTCTTTCAAAGCTCCAGATGTATTATACGTACTTTAAGAGGCTCCTCTCCCGGAGGGGAATTTTTCATGGATGGTTTCATGCAACCATACAGAAAAGTAGAACAGATAGTAAATATATTTTTAAACTAAATTCTGTAATTAAAAATGTTCCTATGTTCATATTTTTACTGATTTTTAAAAATCACTTGTAGCAGACGTAATATTTCATTCCTGTAGGTTTTGGCAAACATCTCCACATATAAAGGGCATTCTCCATAACCATAGCACCAAGCTCGCCAGGCTCCTCTGTCCATGAGGGTTCTCCAGGCAAGATACTGGAGTGGGTTGCCATCCCCTACTCCAGGGGATCTTCCCAACCCAGGTCTTCCACACACTGCAGGCATATTCTTTACCACCTGAGCCACCAGGAAAGCTCATTATTGGTATTCTAAGAAAATGAACAATAATTACAGAGTGCCGTAATTCCTCTATTTTGGTCAGCTGCAGTGCTGTAGTTGTTTGGTTTGAAGTGACAGAAATCTAACTGCAAAGAGTTGAGGCAAAGATGAGGATATACTAGAAGGAATTCCAAGGACCATTTGTAGAAAGTTTAGAGTCGCGGTGGGATCTGGAAACAACAGGATGCACGTTATCCAGTACCCAGACCCTTCTCCCTGTCTCTTATCTCCCCTCGCTTGCTGTCGGCTGCTTCTGTCTCACCGCCCGTATCTTTTTCCTACAGTGATGGGAACAAATCGACTGACTGCACTTCAGACCCACGTTCTTGTAGCCTCCGCCCATCAGGGAATAATAAAGCTGCTTTTACTTTAGTTTGAAAAATCTCAGAGTAGAACAGTCAACACCCTGGCACAGGTGAAGTAGCCACCCCACCCTACCCCTCAGACAAGGACAGTGTTTGGTAGTGAATGTATCTTCCACATTGTGGAAGTGGATGACACCTTCCACAGTGGGGGTGTCTCTGTAATTATCAGGGTTTCACTCAGAGAAAGAGTAGTCCACTGTGGGCAGCAGCTCCAGCTGAAGTCCATACAACTTCCCTGGCCTGGAGGACCGCTGATGGCCTTCTAAAGCATGCCTTCCCCTCCCTGCTTCTGTGCTCTTGTGTTCACTCCACTGAGCTGGGTTGGATCCCCACCCCAAAGCTGGTTTAGTGTCAAGGCTAATCCACCAGGTGGCTCAGTGGTAAAGAATCCGCCTGCTAATGCAAAAGACATGGGTTCCATCCCTAGTTTGGAAAGATCCCCTGGAGGAGGAAATGGCAACCCACTCTAGTAATCCTGCTAGAGAATTCCATGGACAGAGGAGCCTCACAGACTACCATCCTTGGGGTTGTGAAAAGTTGGATACAACTTAGCAACTGAGCATGCAGTAAAACTTTATGGGGAGAGCAGGGTAGGCTCCCAAGATCTGAAAAATGGCTTGAGAGAGCAGAGAAAGGAGACTGGCTTGAATCCTGTGGTTAGGGGGTGAGGCTGGGTGGACTTACATGGTCTGAATTTCTCAATAGATCCAAGAGAGAAACTATACAGGCTTTCCTTTAGGCTTACCCAGATGTGGGGCATAAGGTGAAGGGACACTGTGGGGCTTGAAAGCTATTTGTAATCAGGCATCAAAACTAGAGTTGAATTCTTCATTATACTTGACATCCTCTACTGCTGCTGCTGCTGCTAAGTTGCTTCAGTCGTGTCCAACTCTGTGCGACCCCATAGACAGCAGCCCATCAGGCTCCCCCGTCCCCTGGGATTCTCCAGGCAAGAACACTGGAGTGGGTTGCCATTTCCTTCTCCAATGCATGAAAGTGAAAAGTGAAAGTGAAGTCGCTCAGTCGTGTCCGACTCTTCTCGACCCCGTGGACTGCAGCCTCCCAGGCTCCTCCGTCCATGGGATTTTCCAGGCAAGAGTACTGGAGTGGGGTGCCATCGACATCCTCTACTAACTTCTGTCAAAGCGTTAGTTGTTGTTCTAATAGTTTCTTTTGATGTCTGTTCTCCTCCCAGACCAGACTATCAAGATGAATTTGTTGTTGATCAGTTGCTAAGTTGTATCTGACTCTTTGTGACCCCATGGGACTATAACCTGCCAGGCTTCTCTGTCCTCCACTATCTCCCAGAGTTTGCTCAAATCCGTGATACACACTATTTAGCTGTTTAGCCTGTATTTCATACTTAATATATGCCATACATTATCTTCAAGTCCAACAAGATCGTCTGCTGATTTCTTCTGCTACAGTTAAATTTGTTTTGTTTTTAAGTGATTTGCTGGACTTCAGTAAACATTTGCTATACCTTTACTTCTTGATCCAACTATGTGCAGATTTAATTAACGCCCATGCTGTGAATGTTTCATTAGCTTCATATGTCTGAGTAATTTTAAGACTTGAGAAGTACCCTTAACCAAACATTTTATTTTTTTTCCAGAAATTGTTAAGTAATCAGAAATCATTGCTCACTATACTGTACTTTTACTTATGCACTGAAGTTTTTGCCTTATGTTTTCTGTGAACTGTTTCTACTGCTTGCAGTCATTTTTGCTAAACCAGAAGTCACTCTTCATTTTAAAACACCCTTTATGGTATCTGGAAGAACTTTTCAATTGGATGAAATTTACCACTCCAGGTTGTCAACAAGGGTCTCCAAGATGGTTTCCCGTCCTTCAGCAAAGACACAACTCTAGTTCTGCGGCTGCTGCCTAAACCTCCATGGCCTGAGTCCTCTCACTACCCTGTTCATCCCTACTGTCTGCTAGGTCTTCGATGTTTGATCAAATTAACTTTCTTCAAAAGTAGGCTCTCTTTGTTTTCATACATTTTGTTTAAATGTATTCTTTAATTCTGCCTTTTTTCCCTTTCCCTTACCTTTCTCTCCCCTTCTTTTCTTTCCCCTTTTACTTCTCTGTAACACTTAGCCTGGAGAAATCTTGGACATGACCACCCTCGCCTTTACTCACCCCCCTAGTTACGTATGCCAGTGCTGGTAAATATTTTTCTGTTTCCGTAACAACTCCTTTTTTTCAAACATTTACTGTAGTTTTAAAAGATTCTTTGGGTGAGGACTTGTTTCATTGAGTTCTTTGGTTTATGTAATCAAGTGCAGAAAATCTTGGTTTCAAGTCTTAAGTTTAAAGGAGAGACTTAATGGCTTTCTAAAAAAGTGTTAATTGAATAAACTTGCTATGGAGGTCTTTACTGTCAAGTTAAAGTCAGTTTATGAGAGCCATTTCTCCCTAATCACTTTCTAGTATTCCCAGAAAATCAGGTAGGCCATCTCTTCTAAAGGGCTGTTTGGTGCTTTTTAGCTTTCCAGTTTCCCACTGTTCTGCCAACACCCCAGTTCAGCCTGAGGGTGCTGTGCTCAGACGCTCAGTCGTGTCCAACTCTTTGTGATCTCATAGACTGTAGCCCACCAGGCTCCTCTCTCCCTGGGATTCTCTCAGCAAGAATACTGGAATGCATTGCCATTTACTCCTCCAAGGGATCTTCCTGACCCAGGGATCAAATCTGCATCTCTTACATCTCCACTGGCAGGCAGATTCTTTACCAGATGTGCTTGAGACGATGGTTGGGTTTTGTGGTAGTTGAGTGGTACCGAGTACTGCATATTGATTTGGCGCAACTTCCTGCCAGAAGTGATGTTAATAGACCTCTCTGTCACTGCCATTCATAAAGTTTGTCTGAGGGCAGCTGCTCAGCCATCTCTTCAGCTGTTCTGTGGCATTGCATTGTCATCTTTCTGTGGCTAGAAAAATTGCCATTGACCGCAAAATTGCAGCTAACTTTCCAAGCTCGTCTCTAATTCATGAGTGCTTCTTCCTAATTCTTTCGGGTCTCAGACTCTTGTAAAATATGGGCAGTTAGTCAGAAGCTCTGCCCTGTCAGCCCAGAGAACAGCTGTATAATCAGCTTGATTTATCTCTAAATAATTCACAGTAACCCTCTTGGCCCTACTTTGAAGCAGCTGATAATGGAAACAAGCAGGACCAGCACTAGCAGAGCTTTGAAAATCTTCGTCTTATTTTCACGTCTTACCTGTCTGGCCAAGCAGTTGCACGTGACGTTGTGACAGGAGGAGTCTAAGGTGGCCTCCAGGTTCCTAGTCCCTAAGGAGCACATACACCTCCTCCCAATCATATTCAAGCAAACACTAACCTAGACATTGCTGTAAAGAATTTTGAAAGTGTAATTGAAGTCCCAAATCAGTTGACCTTTAGGATTGGGGAAGTAATCTGGGTACTTGACCTTATCACACAAGCCCTCTAAATCTGGCTGTAGCAATCAGAGACAGAAAGAAATGTCAGAGGTTTGAAGCTTGAGAGGTATTTGATGCAAGGGAGTTTCCTTGTGTTGGTTTTGAAAATGAAGCGGCCATATGGCCAGACACTGAGAGCAACCCAAACTTTGCCAACAACCTGCATGAACTTCGAGCTTTGATGCCCGAGACCCCAAGCAGATCAGCCTGTCGTGCTCTGCCTCGACCTGTGCCTGACAGAGTTGTCAGATGATAAATGGGTGTCACTTTCACCCTCTCAGTTTGTGGTACTTCGTTAGGCAACATAAAAAACGGAGGTCTTACTTGACAGTAAAGACCTCCATAGCAAGTTTATTTATTTATTTACAAGTAAATTTGTATTAGTACTTGACCATAGTTTTCCACGGTTTTAGTGTGGCCTCTCTCCTTAGTCTCCTACTTTATCGAGGAAGCTGAGGTGAGGGAGAGACAGGGAGGGCTGTTTGTATGAGCTCTGTAGGCAGGTCCATCCAAGGAGTATGGCCTCTGCTTCCATGATGTGGACCTGTAGCTGCAGAAAGCCTGCTCCCATGAGATGTGTGACTGGAATAGCCTGCTGACATACTCCGGATGTCTCTGAGCAGCATAGGAGATGACCCTTCTCCCCTGAGCAAGGGTTCATTTCTGGAGGGTGTGGCCCAGGGCCTCCCCTCTTTGATCGCTAGAAAAAGAGCACAGCCAACTTCAGCAGCACTGTAAAGCAAGCTTTCTGACCCACCCCCACTTACAGTCTCCTGGCATCTCTAGGCTTGTTTCCTTACCCACATCCTCTCCTGTAGCTGGCCATCTTCAGTCCAGTCTTCTTCAAGGATCCTCCAGATTACCTGTCTGTCTGACACCATGTCTTTTTCATCTAAACTGAGACTGATTGCACTGACATCACAGGAGGAAAAACATTAAGAACAAATTCATAGAAGAAACACTGGTTACCAAGTAGTGTATAAAATATTTGAATTTTAAGAGCATATCTGTTGAAAGGGCTTCCCTGATGGCTCAGACGGTAAAGAATCTGCCTTCAGTGCAGGAGACCGAGGTTCAGTCCCTGGTTTGGAAAGGTCCCCTGGAGAAGGAAATAGCTACTCACTCCAGTATTGCCTGGAAAATCCCATGAATAGAGGAGCCTGGAGGGCTACAGTCCATGGAATCACAGAGTTGGACATGATTGAGCGACTAACACACACACAAACAAATTTGCTGAAAAAAGCATAATTGGTGAACTTACAGGGTGGAAGGAGGACATGTTTATTTCTCTGTATTTTCATTTCACTTACATGTGTGCATAAGGCTTGAGGAAGAAGAGTTTTCCCTTCCATGTTGTCTTTGTAAAGCTTCTCCTTGTCGCAACAAGGCCAAAGTTTGAAATCCCAGCTGGATCTGTACCTGCTTTTATTTTGTGGTTCTGTGACCCCTGCCTGAGATCAGTGAGCCTGTTGGTTAAGAGGTCTGATTCCTGAGGCAGGCGGAAGCCCACGCACTGGGGATCCTCAGGACACTTGGCCTCCTGCTTCCTTACCATAATGCATTGTTCCAGACCTGCCTCTGGGTGCCCTCCATCCCTGCCTCAGGAACAAACCTTGGTTCATCTTTGGATCTTTCCCTCATGGCTGAGATTTAAACTACAGAAAGATTTAGGGCCTCATGATGGCTGAGAGTCCCTTGGACTGCAAGGAGATCCAGCCAGTCCATTCTAAAGGAGATCAGCCCTGGGATTTCTTTGGAAGGAATGATGCTAAAGCAGAAACTCCAGTACTTTGGCCACCTCATGCGAAGAGTTGACTCATTGGAAAAGACTCAGAGGCTGGGAGGGACTGGGGGCATGAGGAGAAGGGGACGACAAAGGATGAGATGGCTGGATGGCATCACTGACTCTATGGACGTGAGTCTGAGTGAACTCCAGGAGTTGGTGATGGACAGGGAGGCCTGGCGTGCTGTGATTCATGGGGTCGCAAAGAGTTGGACACAACTGAGCGACTGATCTGATCTGATGGCTGGGCTATAAGCTATGGAGCAGTTCTGGACCAGGTTTCTGCTTCCCTGCAAAGCAGGAAACTCTTCTGTGGGAACCCACCTCTCAAGGGCCATCTGTGGGCACAGCCTCCTAGGGACTGCTAATGGAGTGCGTCTTCTCTACAGCCTTCCCACTTTGGGCAAGAGCTGGCAGCATCTGCAGTGCTGAGCTCTGAGAGTGGGGAGTATATCTAGGTTTAAGCTTTAGAGACACCAGAAGGCATTTAACATCAACAGCAACAAAACTTCATGTCAGCATTATAAAGAAATTCTCAATGGTGTTTTAAATGAAAAGCAGCACAAATCATCATCAGACCCTTAGAAACTGTGTTAAATGTTGACAAAAGACAGTGAAGAGTTCTTATTTATATAGTTTGTGGACCATATGCATATGAACCTGACTTTTTAGGGTAGTATGGGAAGATTATTTACCATTGAGCCACGAGCAAAGCCCTAATATGGAAAGAAGGTGTTGTTCTCCCATCCTGGAAAAGGCAAAATGTGTACAACAGTCCGAGTCAGCTGTAGATGATGCTGCAGAAGAAATGAATAAAGTGGTGGTATGTTACATTTGATGTTAGTTTCAGTGATACAGAATATGAGAATAAGTGAAATGTGACTTAACGTACAACTTTAGATGTAGTGGTGTCTTCTTCATCACTGCTGATATTGATATTATGCCTTCTCTTTTTTCTTTCTTAGTTTTGCCAAGTAGTTGATAATTTATTAGTCTACCCCCAAAATTGTAATTTTTGACTTCATATATCATCTCTATTTTATGTGTTTTACTTCATTGATTTCCACTCTTATTTCTATTATTTCTTTTCTTCAACTTTCTGTTGTTTAATTTGCTATTTTTCTAATGACATGGATGCTTAGCTCATTTATTTTCAGGCTTTCTTCTTTTTAAATATGTATATTTACACATAAGAATTTTCCTTTAAGCACAACTTGAACTGTATACCACAAAATTTTAATAGTTAATTTCTTCATTTTGATTCATTTGCACGTGGTTTTTGATTTTCATTCAGACTTCATCTTTGATCCATGAGTTGCTTACACATGTTGCTCTGTTTATTTGTAGAGAATCTGTTTATCTGATTTCTAGTTTAATTGGGCCAGGACTAGAAAATTCTGCATGTAAAGAATTATGGGGGCTTCCTTGGCTCAGTGGTAAAAAGAATTTGCCTGCCAATGCAGGAAACTTGGGTTTGATGCCTGGTCTGGGAAGATCCCACATGCTGCAGAGCAACTATTGACCCTGTGCTCTAGAGCCTGGGAGCTGCAACTAGTGAGCCCATGCGCCCTAGAGTCCATGCTCTGCAACAAACCACCGCAGTGAGAAGCCTGCACAGCAGTGAAGACCAGGCACAACCAAAGATAAATGAAAATTATTTTTTTTTTAAATTACGGGGCAGTCCTAAGATGGCGGAGGAATAGGACAGGGAGACCACTTTCTCCCCCCCTAATTCATCAAAAGAACATTTAAACGCTGAGTAAATTCCACAAAACAACTTCTGAATGTCGGCAGAGGACATCAGGCACCCAGAAAAGCAGCCCATTGTCTTCAAAAGGAGGTAGGAAAAAATATAAAAGACAAAAAAAGAGACAAAAGAGGTAGGGATGGAGCTCCGTCCCGGGAAGGGAGTCTTAAAATGAGAGAAGTTTCCAAACACCAGGAAACGCTCTCACTGCCGAGTCTGTGGCGAGCCTTGGAAGCACAGAGGGCAACATAACAGGGAGGAAAAATAAATAAATAATTAAAACCCACAGATTACCAGCCCAAGGAGAAGCAGCGCAGACGCCTGTACCCGCCACTAGCAAGCGGGGGCTGGGCAGGGAGGCGCGGGCTGCATTGCTTACAGTAAGGACAGAGCCTGAATGTCCCAAGGGCAATCTGAGCGAACTGACTTCGGCTAGCAAACCAGACTGTGGGATAGCTACCACGCACAAAGCCCTAAGACACTGCCACGCCCTCTCACAGAACAAAGGACTGAACAGAGGTAGCCAGCTGCAGACCATCCCCTTCTGGTGACAGGCAGCCAGAGCCGGAAGGGGGCAATCGCAGCCCCAGAGAGACATTATCTACCAAACTGCAAGCAGGCTTCTTTGCTAAGACTTGTTGGAGTTCTGGACATCCGCCTGCAAAGGTGTGCCAGTTGTACACCCAGGAAACCGAGCGCAGGGACGGGGGAGGCGATAAGTCACAGCGACCACGCTCACCAAACACCTCATCACCTGAGCTGCTCAGACCTGGGAAGGGCACAAAACACAGGCCCGACCGAGTCTGCGCCTCTGAGGACTACCCGAGTGCCTGAACCTGAGCAGCTTAGACCTGGGAGGTACATGCAGCCCAGGGCCGGCCTTGGACGGTTCCGGTGGAGCAACCTAGAGCCTAGAGCCTGAGCAGTGTGGGCAGGGAGGGCGCACGCACCATGAGCGGGCAGACCCAGTGTGGCTGAGGCACTGCGAGCACACGCCAGTGTTACTTGTTTGCAGCGTCCCTCCCTCCCCACAGCACAACTGAACAAGTGAGCCTAAAAAAGTGTGCACCACCGCCCTCTTTTGTCAGGGCAGAAATCAGACACTGAAGAGACCAGCAAACAGAAGAAGCTAAAACACAGGGAACTGCCTTGGAAGTGACAGGTGCAATAGATTAAAACCCTGTCGTTTGTACTGACTACATGGGAAGGGGCCTATAGAGTTTGAGAAATATAAGCCGGACCAAGGAACTATCC
The DNA here is from genome assembly GCF_029378745.1 of Bos indicus. Taxonomy (NCBI): domain Eukaryota; kingdom Metazoa; phylum Chordata; class Mammalia; order Artiodactyla; family Bovidae; genus Bos; species Bos indicus. The sequence continues at coordinate 3,145,221 of NC_091770.1, read as the reverse complement.
AAAAATGAACTGACCCCCACACTGCCCACATCACCACCAGAGGAAGTCCTAGATATATTTTTACTATTTTTATGATCATTCTTTTTTTTTCCTTTTAATTTTTAAAAATTTTTAAGTCCTCTATTACTCCTTTAATTTTCATTTTTATAACCTACTATTACTTTGCAAAAAAAAAAAAAGACCCAATTTTTTTAAAGCAAACTTCATATATATATATATTTTTATATAATTTTTGTTGACTATTTTTTTCTTCTTTTCTTTAATATTGTATTTTTGAAAATCCACCCTCTACTCTAGATTTTAAATCTTTGCTTTTTGGTATTTGTTATCAATTTTGTACCTTTAAGTACCCAATCTTCAATACCCATTTTTACTTGCAAGATTACTGGCTTGACTGCTCTCTCCCCCTTTGGACTCTGCTTTTTCTCCACCAGGTCGCCTCTGTCTCCTCCCTCCCCCTTCTCTTCTCTGCCCAACTCTGTGAATCTGTGTGTGTTCCTGACGGTGGAGAGCACTTAGGGAACTGATTACTGGCTGGATCTGTCTCTCTCCTTTTGATTCCTCCCTTTATATTCCTGGCCGCTTCTGTCTCCTTCCTCCCTCTTCTCTTCTCTGTATAACTCCGTGAACATCTCTGAGCAGTCCAGACTGTGGAGTGCACATAAGGAAGTGATTACTGGCTAGCTTGCTCTCTCCTCTTTTGATTCCACCTCATCTCATTTGGGTCACCTCTAACTCCCTCCTCCCTCTTCTCTTCACTTAACTCTGTGAACCTCTCTGGGTGTCCCTCACTGTGGAGAAACTTTTCATCTTTAACCTAGATGTTTTATCAACGGTGCTGTATAGAAGGAGAAGTCTTGAGACTACCATAAAATTAAGACTGAAAACCAGAAGCAGGAGGCTTAAGTCCAAATCCTGAGAACACCAGAGAACTCCTGACTCCAGGGAACATTAATCGACAGGAGCTCATCAAACGCCTCCATACCTACACTGAAACCAAGCACCACCCAAGGGCCAACAAGTTCCAGAGCAAGATATACCACGCAAATTCTCCAGCAACACAGGAACACAGCCCTGAGCTTCAATATACAGGCTGCCCAAAGTTACTCCAAGCCCATTGACATCTCATAATTTACTGGACACTTTATTGCACTCCAGAGAGAAGAAATCCAGCTCCACCCACCAGAACACCAACACAAGCTTCCCTAACCCAGAAACCTTGACAAGCCACCCATACAACCCCACACACAGCGAGGAAACTCCACAATAAAGAGAACTCCACAAACTGCCAGAATACAGAAAGCCACCCCAAACTCAGCAATGTAAACAAGATGAAGAGACAGAGGAATACCCAGCAGGTAAATGAACAGGATAAATGCCCACCAAACCAAACAAAAGAGGAAGAGATAGGGAATATACCCGATAAAGAATTCCGAATAATGATAGTGAAAATGATCCAAAATCTTGAAATCAAAATGGAATCACAGATAAATAGCCTGGAGACAAGAATTGAGAAAATGTAAGAAAGGTTTAACGAGGACCTAGAAGAAATAAAAGAGAGTCAGTATATAATGAATAATGCAATAAATGAGATCAAAAACACTCTGGAGGCAACAAATAGTAGAATAACGGAGGCAGAAGATAGGATTAGTGAACTAGAAGATAGAATGGTAGAAATAAATGAATCAGAGAAGAAAAAAGAAAAACGAATTAAAAGAAATGAGGACAATCTCAGAGACCTCCAGGACAATATTAAATGCCCCAACATTCGAATCATAGGAGTCCCAGAAGAAGAAGACAAAAAGAAAGACCATGAGAAAATACTTGAGGAGATAATAGTTGAAAACTTCCCTAAAATGGGGAAGGAAATAATCACCCAAGTACAAGAAACCCAGAGAGTCCCAAACAGGATAAACCCAAGGTGAAACACCCCAAGACACATATTAATCAAATTAACAAAGATCAAACACACAGAATAAATATTAAAAGCAGCAAGGGAAAAACAACAAATAACACACAAGGAGATTCCCATAAGGATAACAGCTGATCTTTCAATAGAAATTCCTCAGGCCAGGAGGGAATGGCAAGACTTACTTAAAGTGATGAAAGAAAATAACCTACAGCCCAGATTACTGTACCCAGCAAGGATCTCATTCAATATGAAGGAGAAATCAAAAGCTTTACAGACAAGCAAAAGCTGAGAGAAGTCATCACCACCAAACCAGCTCTCCAACAAATGCTAAAGGATATTCTCTAGACAGGAAACACAAAAAGCGTGTATAAACTCAAACCCAAAACAATAAAGTAAATGGCAACGGGATCATACTTATCAGTAATTACCTTAAACGTAAATGGGTTGAATGCCCCAACCAAAAGACAAAGACTGGCTGAATGGATACAAAAACAAGACCCCTATATATGTTGTCTACAAAAGACCCACCTCAAAACAGGGGACACATACAGACTGAAAGTGAAGGGCTGGAAAAAGATATTCCATGCAAATAGAGACCAAAAGAAAGCAGGAGTAGCAATACTCATATCAGATAAAATAGACTTTAAAACAAAGGCTGTGAAAAGAGACAAAGAAGGACACTACATCATGATCAAAGATCAATCCAAGAAGAAGATATAACAGTTATAAATATATATGCACCAAACATAGGAGCATCGCAATATGTAAGACAAATGCTAACAAGTATGAAAGGGGAAATTAACACAGTAATAGTGGGAAACTTTAATACCCCACTCAAACCTATGGATAGATCAACTAAACAGAAAATTAACAAGGAAACCCAAACTTTAAATGATACAATAGACCAGTTAGACCTAATTGATATCTATAGGACATTTCACCCCAACACAATGAATTTCACCTTTTTCTCACAGGAACACGGAACCTTCTCCAGGATAGATCACATCCTGGGCCATAAATCTAGCTTTGGTAAATTCAAAAAAAAATTGAAATCATTCCAAGCATCTTTTCTGACCACAATGCAGTAAGATTAGATCTCAATTACAGGAGAAAAACTATTAAAAATTCCAACATATGGAGGCTGAACAACACACTGCTGAATAAACAACAAATCACAGAAGAAATCAAAAAAGAAGTCAAAATATGCATAGAAACGAATGAAAATGAAAACAACCCCAAACCTGCGGGACACTGTAAAAACAGTGCTAAGGGGAAAGTTCATAGCAATACAGGCATACTTCAAGAAACAAGAAAAAAGTCAAATAAATAACCTACCTCTACACCTAAAGCAACTAGAAAAGGAAGAAATGAAGAACCCCAGGGTTAGTAGAAGGAAAGAAATCTTAAAAATTAGGGCAGAAATAAATGCAAAAGAAACAAAAGAGACCATAGCAAAAATCAACAAACCCAAAAGCTGGTTCTTTGAAAGGATAAATAAAATTGATAAACCATTAGCCAGACTCATCAAGAAACAAAGGGAGAAAAATCAAATCAATAAAATTAGAATTGAAAATGGAGAGATCACAATAGACAACACAGAAATACAAAGGATTATAAGAGACTACTATCAGCAATTATATGCCAATAAAATGGACAACGTGGAAGAAATGGACAAATTCTTAGAAAAGTACAACTTTACAAAACTGAACCAGGAAGAAATAGAAAATCTTAACAGACCCATCACAAGCACAGAAATTGAAACTGTAATCAGAAATCTTCCAGCAAACAAAGCCCAGGTCCAGATGGCTTCACAGCTGAATTCTGTCAAAATAGAGAAGAGCTAACACCTATCCTACTCAAACTCTTCCAGAAAATTGCAGAGGAAGGTAAACTCCAAACTCATTCTATGAGGCCACCATCACCCTAATACCAAAACCTGACAAAGATCCCACAAAAAAAGAAAATTACAGGCCAATGTCACTGATGAATATAAATGCAAAAATCCTTAACAAAATTCTAGCAATCAGAATCCAACAACACATTAAAAAGATCATACACCATGACCAAGTGGGCTTTATCCCAGGTATACAAGGATTCTTCAATATCCACAAATCAATCAATGTAATACACCACATTAACAAATTGAAAAATAAAAGCCATATGATTATCTCAATAGATGCAGAGAAAGCCTTTGACAAAATTCAACATCCATTTATGATAAAAACTCTCCAGAAAGCAGGAATAGAAGGAACATACCTCAACATAATAAAAGCTATATATGACAAACCCACAGCAAACATTATCCTCAATGGTGAAAAATTGAAAGCATTTCCCCTATAGTCAGGAACAAGACAAGGGTGCCCACTCTAATCACTACTATTCAACGTAGTTTTGGAAGTTTTGGCCACAGCAATCAAAGCAGAAGAAGAAATAAAAGGAATCCAAATTGGAAAAGAAGTAAAACTCTCACTGTTTGCAGATGACATGATCCTCTACATAGAAACCCCTAAAGACTCCACCAGAGAACTACTAGAGCTAATCAATGAATATAGAAAAGTTGCAGGATATAAAATTAACACACAGAAATCCCTTGCATTCCTATACACTAATGATGAGAAAATAGAGAAATTAAGGAAATAATTCTGTTCACCATTGCAATGAAAAGAATAAAATACTTCGGAATATATCTACCTAAAGAAACTAAAGACCTATATATAGAAAAGTATAAAACACTGGTGAAAGAAATCAAAGAGGACACTAATAGATGGAGAAATACACCATGTTCATGGATTGGAAGAATCGATATAGTGAAAATGAGTATACTACCCAAAGCAACCTATAGATTCAATGCAATCCCTATCAAGCTACCAACGGTATTCTTCACAGAGCTAGAACAAATAATTTCACAATTTGTATGGAAAAACAAAAAACCTCGAATAGCCAAAGCAATCTTGAGGAAGAAGAATGGAACTGGAGGAATCAACCTGCCTGACTTCAGGCTCTACTACAAAGTCACAGTCTTCAAGACAGTATGGTACTGGCACAAAGACAGAAATATAGATCAATGGAATAAAGTAGAAAGCCCAGAGATAAACCCATGCACCTAAAGACCCCTTATCTTTGACAAAGGAGGCAAGAATATACAATGGAGAAAAGACAATCTCTTTAACCAGTGGTGCTGGGAAAAGTGGTCAACCACTTGTAAAAGAATGAAACTAGAACACTTTCTAACACCATACACAAAAATAAACTCAAAGTGGATTAAAGATCTAAACGTAAGACCAGAAACTATAAAACTCCTAGAGGAGAACATAGGCAAAACACTCTCCAACATAAATCACAGCAGGATCCTCTATGACCCACCTCCAAGAATACTGGAAATAAAAGCAAAAATAAACAAATGGGACCTAATTAAAATAAAAGCTTCTGCACAACAAAGGAAACTCTAAGCAAGGTGAAAAGACAGCCTTCAGAATGGGAGAAAATAATAGCAAATGAAGCAACTGACAAACAACTAATCTCAAAAATATACAAGCAACTCCTGCAGCTCAATTCCAGAAAAATAAACGACCCAATCAAAAAATGGGCCAAAGAACTAAATAGACATTTCTCCAAAGAAGACATACAGATGGCTAACAAACACATGAAAAGATGCTCAACATCACTCATTATCAGAGAAATGCAAATCAAAACCACTATGAGGTACCATTTCATGCCAGTCAGAATGGCTGCCATCAAAAAGTCTACAAACAAGAAATGCTGGAGAGTGTGCAGAGAAAAGGGAACCCTCTTACACTGTTGGTGGGAATGCAAACTAGTACAGCCACTATGGAGAACAGTATGGAGATTCCTTAAAAAACTGGAAATAGAACTGCCTTATGACCCAGCAATCCCACTGCTGGGCATACACACCGAGGAAACCAGAATTGAAAGAGACACGTGTACCCCAATGTTCATCGTAGCACTGTTTATAATAGCCAGGACATGGAAGCAACCTAGATGTCCATCAGCAGATGAATGGATAAGAAAGCAGTGGTACATATACACAATGGAGTATTACTCAGCCATTAAAATGAATACATTTGAATCAGTTGTAATGCGGTGGATGAAACTGGAGCCTATTATACAGAGTGAAGTAAGCCAGAAAGAAAAACACCAATACAGTATACTAAGGCATATATATGGAATTTAGAAAGACGGTAACGATAATAACCCTTTTTGTGAGAGAGCAAAAGAGACACAGATGTATAGAACAGTCTTTTGGACTCTGTGGGAGAGGGAGAGGGTGGGATGATTCAGGAGAATGGCATTGAAACATGTATAATATCATGTAAGAAACAATTCGCCAGTCCAGGTTTGATGCAGGATACAGGATGCTTAGGGCTGGTGCACTGGGATGACCCAGAGGGATGGTACAGGGAGGGAGGTGGGAGGGGGGTTCAGGAAGGGGAACATGTGTACACCTGTGGCAGATTCGTGTTGATGTATGACAAAACCAATACGATATTGTAAAGTAAAAAAATAATAATAAAGAAATGATAAATGGTTTAAAAATTTTAAAAAGTATGAACAAAGAAGAGATATGACAAATAGAAAATAACTAGCAAGGTGATAGACTTTAATCATAAAAAATTGCATTTTTTATAAATAGTCTAAACACACCAGTTAAAAGACCAAGATTGTCATATGAAAAAAGCAAGACAAAACTAAACACATGACAGAAATCCAAAATACAGGAAGCAAAATTGACAGAACTAAAGGGGAAAACAGACAATTGAGTAGTAATAGTTGGGGACTTAGATACCCCACTTTTGCTATGGCATTTGGAAAGAAGTAAACTATATATTTTTAGATATTATCTTCTTATACATACAAATTCTAAGCAGTCCACTTTTTAAAAATACAGAATAAATGAATTTAGGGAGGTTGTAGGATATCAGATCAATAGGTTGTTACTGTTCTGTTGCCAAGTCATGTCCGACTCTTTGCAACCCCATGGACTGGAGAACACCAGGCTCCTCTGTCCTCAGCTGTCTCTCAGAGATTGCTCAAATTCATGTCCTTTGAGTCAGTGATGCTACTGAACCATCTCATTCTCTGCCACTCCCTTCTTTTGCCTTCCATCTTTCCCAGCATCAGAGTCTTCTCTAGTGAGTCAGGTCTTCACATCAGGTGGCCAAAGTGTTGGAGCTTCAGCAACAGTCCTTCCAAATGAATATTCAGTGTTGATTTCCTTTAGAATTGTCTGGTTTGATTTCCTTGCAGTCCAAGGGACTCTCAGGAGTCTTCTCCAGCACCACAATTCTAAAGTATCCATGTTTTGACTCTGCCTTCTTTATGGTCCAACTCTCACATGCCTACATGACTACTGGAAAAACCATAGCTTTGACTATACAAACATTTGCTGGCAAAGTGATGTCTCTACTTTTTAACACACAGTCTAGATTTGTCATAGCATTCCTTCCAACGAGCAGGCATCCTTCAGTTTCATGGCTGCAGTCACCATCTGCAGTGATTCTGGAGCCCAAGCAAAGAGAATCTGTTACTGCTTGCATTTTTCCCCCTTCAGTGATAAGACTGGATGTCATAATCTTCGTTTTTTTCAATGTTGAGTTTCACACCAGCTTTTCCACTCTCCTCTTCCACATTCATCAAGAGTCTCTTTAGTTCCTCTTCACTTTCTGCCATTAGAGTGGTATCATCTGCATGTCTGAGGTTGTTGGTATTTCTCCCAGAAATCTTGATTCCAGCTTCTGATTCATCCAGCCCAGCATTTCGTATGATGTACTCTGCACAGAAGTTAAATAAGCAGGGTGACAACATACAGCTTGGTCGTACTCCTTTGCCAGTTTTGAACCAGACTATGAACCAGACCGTTGTTCCGTGTCTGGTTCTAACTATTGCTTCTTGAACTGCATACAGGTTTCATCAGGAGACAGGTAAGATGTTTCGGTACTCCCATCTCTAAGAATTTTCTGCCGTTTGTTGTGACCCACACAGTCAAAGGCTTTAGTGTAATCAATGAAGCAGAATTATATGTTTTTTTCTGGAATGCCCTTGCTTTCTCCATGATTCAGTGAATATTGGTAATTTGATCTCTGGTTTTTCTGCCTCTTCGAAAGCCAGCTGAAACATCTGAAAGTTCTCAGTTCACATACTGTTGAAGCCTAGCTTGAAGGATGTTGAGCATACCGTTGCTAGCATGTACAATGAGTGCAATTGTATGATAGTTTGAACATTGTGGCTCAGTGGTAAAGAATACTCCTGCCAATGCAGGAGACATGGGTTTACTCTCTGGGTTAGGAAGATCCCCTGGAAATCCAGTGTTCTTGTCTGTGAAATCCTATGAACAGAGGAGCCTGGCAAGCTACAGTCTGTGGGGTCTCAAGAGTCAGACACAACTTAGCAACTAAACATCAGATACAGAAATATTTTATTTCTATATACTAACAGTGAAGAGTCTTAAAATTAAGACAATTTCATTTATAATATCAAAAATAATAAAATATTTAATACTTATATACAAACTTAACAAAAGTAATACTATAAACTAAAAATGACAAATCATTATCAAAAGAAATTAAAGAACTAAGTATATAGAATCTGTCCCATGCTCATAAATCAGAAAACACAAATGAGAATGGCAGTACTCCCTAAATTGATCTGTGGATTCAACACAGTCCCCATCAAAATCACAATTTACTTTTTTGCAGAAATTGGCAAGCTGGTCTTAAAATTCACATGGAAATAAAAAGGATCCAGAATAGCCAGTCTCAGTGTTTTAAAAGGAGACCAGCATTGGAAGACTGACAGTTCCCAATATCAAAAACTTTCTACAAAGCTTTAGTAATCAAGTAACTCTGCAGTGTGGATAAGTGGGGAAGAATTTATATTCCAGAAATAGAACTTTACATGTATTGTAAATTGATTTTGACAAGGGTGCCAAGACTGTTAAATGGAGAAAGAATAATCTTTGCAACAGATGGTGATGCTAAGACAGCTAGATATCCACATGTAAAAGAATTAAGTTGGATCTCTACCTCATACCCTACACAAAAATTAATACAAAGTGTGTCATAGAACTAAATGTAAATGTAAATGTAACAAAGCTAAGTTATAAAACCTTACAGGAAAACAGTGGAATATATCTCCATTTTTGCAGTGGTTTTTGTGCAGTGGTTTCTTAGATATAGCTCTAAAAGTAAAAGTGACCAAAAAACATATACAAATTGGATTACATAAAAATTAAAAACTTTTGTGCTGCAAATGACACCATCAAGAAAATGAAAAGATAGCCCACAGAATGGAAGCAAATATTTGCAAATATCTCCTAAGAAACTTACATCCATCATGTATGAAGAATTCTTACAGCCTTTTAAATTTTACTGTGTGCATAAGTGCAGGGTTTCCTCATCTCTCCTTGTTGACATTTCATAATCAATCAATTTCTTTTTTAAAATTTTGGGTTTTACCCATTTTTTGTCCATATTCTTCAGATATTCCTACACTCTATTTTCCAAATATTGCCACTTCTAGTTATGCCCTACATATCTGTTTTTCTTTTTCTTTTTATAGCTCTGTCTTTTAAAATGTTCTAAATATGTATTCTTTCTTGCTGAATTCTGAGCTAAATTGTCAATCTTATCTTGTCAGTCATGAAGGGATTTTGTCTCCCTAGCCAATCTGTTACCTATGTTTATTGCTAATATTTTCTCTCATTTTTCTATATGATTATCTCATTTTGCTAGTATCTTGCCATATCGCTCTACATATACTCCATTATGCTTATTTTTAATTCTTGGTTTAACTTTTCCAGCTTCAGGAGTGCACTGTTCCGTATATAAAGCAATTCTAGCTCTGCCAGCTACTTAAAATTTGCGGTTTATACAGATGAAATAAAATTTCAGAAAACATAGGACAAAATGATTGTATAAGAGGATCTTGTAAAAGTGTAATTGAATTAGAACATGAGGGTTTTGTTTCACACAGAGGGTAGGCAGGAAAGCAGAGCAGAGACGTTGGTAAAGGTGTGGGGGTTGAACACGGAGCCAGCCTGGCCCAAGTGGCAGAGACGTGGGGAGCCACGGTTAAGGCTGACGCCAGGTAACAGGGACTTTCATAACCCTGAGGTAAAGATTGGGGAAGAGTGGGCAGGCTCTCCCACGCACACTTTCACCACATGCCTGGTTCTGTGCTAGGCTATATGAGGATACACAGTGCGTGTATGACAGAACCTTTGTTGTTAGAGTACTGATTATCTTGTTGAGGAAATAAGATAGGTGTCAGATAAGTAGGGAGCACTCTGAAAAATAATTTATATTACATTATATTATAGAATTCTCTTAAGCTGTCGAGTGAGACAGCCTGTACAAACGTGATTAGCAAAGGAAGAACCTAAAGGACTGCATACTGAGGAGGGTTCACTTTTAAGACAAACTATACCTTGGATCCTGAGGAGAACATTAAAGAAATCTGTGGATATCAGATCTTGAGTGCGTGCTTTTTATTGTTAGAGCAGGGACCAGAGCCAAATGCCTTGGATTCAAATGAGGTTCCAAGTGTGCCTTTAGGCATGTTATTATGCTTTCTGTGCCGTAGTGTCCTCGCCTGTAAAATGAAGATAATAGCTCCTAACTCATGAGGCAGATCTACTCACATACCTTTGCCACTACAGTTTGCCTTCTAAATTGAAGAGCATTTATCAGTGGGAATTTGGGGAGAGAAGGAGAAGATTCAGAATTAGAGAGGCAGGTAGTGTTGCAGGAAGAAAGGGATCTGACCATTTGGTTCCTTGCCTGCCTCCTCCTAGACTGTAAGCTTTATCTGAGTGGAGACTTGCCCCCTTACCTCCCAGTACCGGACTCAGCGTGGGACATACACTTGGCACTCAGAAATTTTATTTGCTGAATAGCTAATGAATGCATTTTATGTATAACTTTAGATATAAATCAGTGTAATAAGTCTGTATATTTGGGTATTTTGTATATATATTGGGTATATTGGTATATTTGTCTAAATAATTTTGATGATTAATTTTTTAACAAGCAGAAATTAACTGTAGCACTTTAAATTGTCTTTGAATATTTGTGACCATTTTCTTTTTGTTTTTACAGACCAGTTGGAATGCCAAAAATGGAAAAAGTTTACTTACATAATCCTAGTTCTGAAGAAACTATTACTTTAGTATCAATATCTGCTACCACATCACATTTTCACGCATCATTTTTTCAAAATAGGGTAAGTTTCTCCACTACATTTGACGTTTCTTGAGTTTGAAAGTCTAGATGTTTTTATTTATCTTATTGTAACTAAAATCTAATTTGAATGTTCCATATTTATTCTGGACTTCAGTTTGCCCCATTTCCTGAAAATTACCACTTCTGCTCTTCAGCACACATTGGTTTTCTTAACATGAAACAGCCTGACAAATCAGCTTTGAAACTTAAGCACACTGGAAAATGCAGTATTGACGTCTTCAGTTGGTTTTCCTTTCCTTCCTAATAATAGGTAAATCCTCAGCGCTGTGTTGGTTCTCTTTTTGTGAGTAATAAAGCACCAGAAACACCCACCCATTAGCTTGTGGTTCTGTAAGTCACCTTTCAGTGGGTTCTTTGCTCCAGCTTTAGTAAGGTTTTAATTAAGATGTCAGCTGGGCTGAGTCCTTGACTTGAGATTTGGGAAATCCACTTCCAGATTCATTCACACGGTCAGCAGACGTCAGTTCCCTGTGCTTGTAGGACTGAGGTTTCATTGCTGGCTGTTGGCCAGAGACCTTTCCCGGTTCCCTGAGGCACCCACTCTCCTCGTCACCATCTTCAAACCAGCGCTTGTGTGTCACATCTTGCTCATGCTCCAGAAATCTTTGGCTTCCTCTTCCACCACCAGTGGAGAAAACTCTGCTTTCATCATGTCATTAGGTCAAGACCACCTGGCAGTCTCCTTATTTTATTAACTTAGAGTGAGCTGACTGATAATCTCATTGTATCTGCAGAATCCTTTTTATCAAATAATGCAAATCACAGGTGTGACATCTCCCCACATCCACAGTCACAAAGTGAGGGCAGGAAATTTGGGGGCCTGTTTAGAATCCTACACACGCATCCTCTAAAATTTTACTTATAATCATTTTTATAGATACTGTGCAAACTTGTTTCTATAAAAAAAAACCTTGACAAAAAATTGATATGAATAAATTTTGAATTTGAGAGAATGCATTAAGCTTTAATACATAGACTTCCAAAATAATTACCTAAATAGCAAATATCAGAGGAAAGTAAATTAATGAAGTCTAATTTCATCTTCCCAGGATTTTCCCTGACTCCTTTGAAGAGATAAAACTAAATAATTAATTTTTAGTGTATAAATTTTCATCAGTTATTTCAATTTTTGCATTTCTTTCTAAAATCCTATTTCATCACGTTGTCCTTAAGTAGCACCTTCTAGTGTAAAAACAAGGCATATAATCTTGACATTTTTTAAATTGAAAACTATCTTGTAAACAAGGAATGGATAAGTTGGCATATTTTGATGGTAAAGTTTTAATTTGCTTATTGTGCTGAGTTGTTCTTTGTTTATTTTTGTAAATATACTGATGGTCTGAGCACTTGAATCCCAGTGCTAGGAGAAACGTGTGTGTATGTTCATTTGGCCTGGTACCCACGTTCCACCAATGAAGAGCTGGACCCTGATGGCTTTGCCTGTCGTCCTGCAGTTAGTGACAGGAATCAGTGTGAAGGTCTAGGTATGCCGCTGGCTTCCCTAGGGATTTGTGTCATAAGAAGCTGTGGTGTGGCTCATGTATGTTAGTCTGTGTATGGAGACACACTTAGGTACAAATGGAATCATCCAGCTTTCAGGCATTGCCCAAGTGTAGAGACATGCTGGGTTAAAAGGCAAAATAGTAAAGTGACATGAAAGCAGTTTAAAAGTAGTTTACAACTACACTACAGATTTTATTTTTATCTTGTTAACTTAATTTGCTAGTTCAAGCAGTGTTTTGTTGTTTCTAAGCATCAAGCTTCATCCTTGTTAAAGGCCGGGGTTTTTACATTTTTAATGTTCCTGTCACAATACACAGCAGCCAAATAGATAGCAGAGTTACAGATAGGTTCTTAAGGGGCCGTGTAGACAGTGCAGACCAAGTGGCCAGCGAGGTGACCTGCAGAGCACACGGCCCATCCAGAGGGACCAGCCCTTACTCCACTCTAGCCAGCGGTGGCCACAGGGGAATGTAAGCTCATGCACAGTTATGATTTTCCAAGAAGAGTCAGAAGTAGGGACTTGTGTATGATAATCTCCTGATATTTACAAATGATAAATGAAGTCAATTTTGAAAGACAATGTAGACCAAAGAAAACTAGTTAAAGGTCACCAATTTGACATTTCTGGACTGGCTCTCCTAGGGACTTATTTCAACACATGAATCTTAGGCAAACAGAATAGTCTCTCTGAAAGTTCTTCAAAAGATAAACTCAATGTGTATGTAGTCAAAGAACAAGTTAAAAGCCAGTCTGTGTTTTCCACTGTCAGGAGGTGGAATTAAACAATAAAATAATTTACACCTATCAGAATTTACGTTTAGGTACTCTAGATTTAGCTTGAAAGGAGATAGCCAAAATCTGTGCTGTCTTAAGTTGTTATTTTCTTATTCTTCTTGATTTTCATCTTTATTCCCTACAGTAAGATACTGACTTCAGAAGCTCAAGAAGTGGAAAGGTGGAATTAACTCTTGAGAAGAGGGAACCTTATTTCTCTTCCACTTAATTTTATGCCTATCATTGGAGCCTTTGGGGAAAAATAAAGAGAGTTTCTCATGTCCAAGAGAGCAGGCCCTTTCTATATATTTATCCTAAGTCTAGTTGTCTTGTCATCTTTAGAATTCCTGGTCAGATCATATTTCTTTGAGAATAAAACATTTTCTGTAACTCACTTAGGTTTTTGATTATTAACCAGTATCATACATGCATTAACTAACCAGTAGGAAACACAAAAAAGAGTAGTCATTATTTAAAAGGCCAAGTGTTACACAACCATTTTTTTTAACCCCATATAAATAATACATATTACCTGGAAGTCAAGAACAAGGGTAATAAAAGGAATGTGGTTGTGTGACAATTTATTTTTCTATATATAACTCCTAATAATTATTTGTGGTTATAATTATGTTGATTAACTGTAATTGTCTAATTATAATTAAAATTACATAATATTAAAACTGCAATTGAGACCTATTCATCTCCATGTCTAGACCTATTCATCTCCATGGCTAGACTGCATATTGACCATAAAATACATAATGTATGGCTTGTTATAAAGAATACAGATATTTTTAGTACTCTGTAATAGTCAAATTTTGATTAAGATAAGATTTGGGTCCCTTATTAGTAAGCAAACAAGAACTATTTTTCCTTGGTCGTATAGAACTTTTTGTTTGATTACCTTTTTGGGTTAATTAAAGATTAACTAGGATAACTTTGCTTCAACCCATGGCTAAAATGAAGTTTTTACTCATTTAGTTATGTCCAACCTAGATAGCATATTCAAAAGCAGAGACATTACTTTGCCAACAAAGGTTCGTCTAGTCAAGGCTATGGTTTTTCCTGTGGTCATGTATGAATGTGAGAGTTGGACTGTGAAGAAGGCTGAGCACCGAAGAATTGATGCTTTTGAAGTGTGGTGTTGGAGAAGACTCTTGAGAGTCCCTTGGACTGCAAGGAGATCCAACCAGTCCATTCTGAAGGAGATCAGCCCTGGGATTTCTTTGGAAGGAATGATGCTAAAGCTGAAACTCCAGTACTTTGGCCACCTCATGCGAAGAGTTGACTCATTGGAAAAGACTCTGATGCTGGGAGGGATTGGGGGCAAGAGGAGAAGGGGACGACAGAGGATGAGATGGCTGGATGGCATCACTGACTCGATGGACGTGGGTCTGAGTGAACTCCGGGAGTTGGTGATGGACAGGGAGGCCTGGCGTGCTGCGATTCATGGGGTCGCAAAGAGTGAGACATGACTGAGCATCTGATCTGATCTGATTTTAGTATGTGTAATAATCTCTTCTCATGGGTTGAAGGTCATTACTGGCAATTAATCATACTTTTTAATTATATATAAAGACCTGGACATTTTTAATTCTATTTCAGCTTAAATTCTGGTATCCATGCATGTTATTGGAAATTGAACAAAATGTGGTAGAGTCAGTAATATGCAAATATTATTATACAGATAATAAAAAGAATCAGATTTGTATCTGTTTATATGGAATAATATGTTAATATGTAAAAAAAAAAAGCACATTGTAGAATAGAATACGATGCCATTTTTTATAAAATGTAAAAAATGTTCCCTCAAACAGCATTCATCCCCTTAAACAGCCTGTCTCCAATTTCCCCACCACCCAGAGTCTGATAGCCAACATTCTGCTCTCTGCTTTTATAAGTTCTATGTGTTTAGGTTGCACGTAGAAGTGATTGTTTTTCACTGTCTATCTCACTTAGCATAATGTCCTCACGGCCCTCCATATCACAAATGGCAGGATTTTTTTTGTTGTTATGGCCAAATAATATTCCATGGATATGAATATACAACACAACTTCTTTATCCTTTCGTGTGTTGCCAGACACTTAAGTTGTTCCCGTATCTTAACTATTGTGAATAATGCTGCAGTAAACGTGAAAGTGCATGTATCTCTTCAATATCCTGTTTTCATTTCCTTTGGCTTTATACGCAAGTGGGATTATTGGATTATATGGTGATTCTATTTTTAATTTTTTGAGGATCTCTATACGCTCTTGCCTGGAGAATCCCAGGGACGGGGAAGCCTGGTGGACTGCCGTCTATGGGGTCGCACAGAGTTGAACACGACTGAAGCGACTTGGCAGCAGCAGCAGCATACTGTTTTCCATGGTGGCTGAAACAATTTACAGTCTTACCAACAGTATGAAAGGACATCCACATCCTTACCAGGACTTTTCTGTTAATGACAGTTGTGAGCTGATATCTCATTGTGGTTTTGATTTGCATTTCCTGGTAATCAGTGATATTGAACATCATTACATGTATCTGTTGGCCATTTAGATGTCTTCTTTGGAAAAATGGTGGGTTAGTTCCTCTGTGCATTTTAAAATCAGATTGGTTTTTTGTTATTGAGTTGTGTAAGTTCTTTATATATTGTGGGTATTACCCTCTTATCCATTATCTGGTTTGCACATATTTTTGTTTATTTATTTTCGGCTGTGCTGGTCTTTGTTTCTGCATATGGGCTTTCTCTAGTTGCACTAGGTAGGGGCTGCTCTCTAGTTGTGGTGCACAGGCCTCTCACTGAGATGGCTTTTCTTGTTGCAGAGCACAGGCTCTTGAGTGTTCAGTTCAGTCGCTCAGTCGTGTCCAACTCTTTGCAACCCCATGGACCGCAGCATGCCAGGCCTCCCTGTCCATCACCAACTCCCAGAGTTTACCCAAACTCGTGTCCATTGAGTCGGTGATGCCATCCAACCATCTCATCCTCTGTCATCCCCTTCTGCTCCTGCCTTCAATCTTTCCCAGCATCAGGATCTTTTCAAATGAGTCAGTTCTTTGCATGGGTGGCCAAAGTATTGGAGTTTCAGCTTCATCGTCAGTCCTTCCAATGAACACCCAGGACTGATCTCCTTTTGGATGGACTGGTTGGATCTCCTTGCAGTCCAAGGGACTCTCAAGAGTCTTCTCCAACACCACAGTTCAAAAGCATCAATTTTTCTGCACTCAGCTTTCTTTATAGTCCAACTCTCACATCCATACATGACCACTGGAAAAACCATAGCCTTGACTAGATGGACCTTTGTTGGCAAAGTAATGTCTCTGCTTTTGAATATGCTGTCTAGGTTGGTCATAACTTTCCTTCCAAGGATTCAGCGTCTTTTAATTTCCTGGCTGCAGTCAGCATCTGCAGTGATTTTGGAGCCCCCCAAAATAAAACCAGCCACTGTTTCCACTGTTTCGCATCTATTTGCCATGAAGTGATGGGACCGGATGCCATGATCTTAATTTTCGGAATGTTGAGCTTTAAGCCGACTTTTTCACTCTTGTCTTTCACTTTCATCAAGAGGCTCTTCTTCACTTTCTGCCATAAGGGTGGTGTCATCTGCATATCTGAGGTTATTGATATTTCTCCCGGCAATCTTGACTCCAGCTTGTACTTCTTCCAGCCCAGCATTTCTCATGATGTACTCTGCATATAAGTTAAATAAGCAGGGTGACAATATACAGCCTTGACGTACTCCTTTTCCTATTTGGAACCAGTCTGTTGTTCCATGTCCAGTTCTAACTGTTGCTTCCTGACCTGCATACAGGCTTCTCAAGAGGCAGGTCAGGTGGTCTGGTATTCCCACCTCTTTCAGAATTTTCCAGTTTATTGTGATTCACACAGTCAAAGGCTTTGGCATAGTCAATAAAGCTAGAGTGTTCAGGTTTTGGTAATTTGGTGCATTGACTCAGTAGTTGCGACTCATGGACTTTAGAGCATGGGCTCAGTAGTTGTGATATAAGAGTTAATTTGCCCCTTGGCATGTGGAATCTTTCTGGACCAGGGATTGAACCTATGTCCCCTGCATTGGCAAGTGGATTCTTAACCACTGGACCACTAGGGAAGTCCAGTTTGCAAATATTTTTTCCCATTCCATAGGTTGCCTTTTCATTTCATTGATAATTTCTTTTACTATGTAGAAGCTTTTTAATGCATTCTCTTACTGATTTTTTGCTTTTGTTCCTTCTGCTTTTGATATCATATTGTCATCATTGTACAGACCAGTGTCAAGGAGTTTTTTCCCTATGTTCTTCTAGGAGTTTTATCCCTGTTTTCTTCTAGGAGTTTAGTGGTATGAGGTTATATATTTTAAATCTTTAATCCATTTTGAGTTATTTTGGAGAGTGCTGTAAAATACGGGTCCAGTTTCATTTTTCTATGTGTGGTTATCCAGTTTTCCTAACACCATTTATTAAAGATACAACCTTTCCCTATAGAGTATTCTTGGCTCCCGTGTGAAATATTAAATGAACAGTATATGCAGGGGTTTATTTCTGGACTCTGTTTGTCCGTTGGTCTACATGTCTGCCTTTATGCCAGAACCATACTGTTTTAGTTTCTTTACCTTTAAGGTGTGCTTGGAAAGCAGGAAGTATGATGCCTTCAACTTTGATATTCTTACGATTGTTTTCTATTTCTGTGCAAATTTTAGGATTGTTTATTTCTGTTTAAACTGTCATTGGTTTTGATAAAGATTGCGTTGAATCTGTAGATGGGTTTGCTTAGTATGGAAAGTTTTAAAATACTAACTTTTCTGAGCCACAAACAAAGGTTATCTTCCCATTTGTTTGTGTCTTACAGTTTCTTTTATCAAGGTCTTACAGTTTTCATCATACAGATCTTTCGCCTCCTTGGATAAATTTATTACTAAGTATTATTTTTGATACTACTATGAATAGAAAAGCTTTTTTTCTTCTTCAAACGTTGCATTATTGGTGTATAGCCTGTACACCAGTATACCAGTACATTGGTTTCTATGTGTTGATTTTATCTCCTGCATCTTTACAGAATTTGTTGGTTAGTTGTAGTAGTTTTTTGTTGAGTCTTCAGGATGTTCTCTATGTAATATTGTATCATCTGCAAATAACAACTTTTTCTCTTATTTTCCACTTCTGATGCCTTTTATTCGTTGTCTTGCCTCAATTGCTTTAACTTAGGCCTTCCAGTACTGTGTTGAATAAGAGTGGGCACCCTTGTCTTGTTTCTGATCTTAAAGAAAAACTCAAATTTTCATCACTGAGTGTGATGTTAGCTTTGGGTGTTTGTATGTGGTCTTGATTATATCAGAGTATGCTTCTTCTGTACTCAGTTGAAGGTTTTTATCATGAGATATATTTTTGTCAAGTACTTTTTTGTTGTGTGGCGGGATTTACTTTGCTGATAATTTTTGAGAATTTCTATGTCTATATTCATCAGGGATATTGTTTATAGTTTTCTTGTAGTGTCCTTGTCTGGCTTTGGTATCAAGGTAATGCTGGCCTCATAAAATGAGTTTGGAAATGTTCCCTTCTCTTAATTTTTGAAGAATTTGAGAAAGACTGGCATCAATTCTTCTTTAAGAATTTGATAGAATTCACCAGAGAAGCCATCTGGTCCTGGAGTTTTCTGTTTGGGGAGGTTTTTGATTACTTATTTGATTTCCTTACTTATTATTGGTCTACTGAGATTTTCTATTTCTTCCTGATTCAGTCTTGGTAGGTTGTGTGTTTCTAGGAATTAATCCACCAGGCTGCTCTCCTCTCTTCCCCCCAACCCAGGAGAGGTCACTGTCTCATGCAGTATTGCCTCAGCATGGGTTGGGGAGTTGGCCCTGGGAAAATTCCTCTTACTGTCTCCACTGCAACCAGGTTCTTTTTTTTTTTTTTTTTTTTGCTTCCAGTGGCATGCTGGAATACCTCCTTGGGAAAGGTAGACTCTGCAAGCTGTCTCTTGTCCAGTGGTATCTTCCCAGGTCAGCACTCTGCAGGTTCTTTCCCAGCTGCAACTAGACAGGATGGGGTCGGTTCATTGGTTCCGCAGCCTGTGCAGAAGTCTGTTTGCCTGTTTCCAGGTACACAGGTGGGCAGGATGGCTCCCAGGTCTTCAGGTGTATGGCAACAGATCCCACAAGTCCCACAGAGGCACTTCTGCTGTGGATGGATATCTAATATGTTAAAGGGAACAAAAGGGAGGACTGTCTTACACCACCAGATTTAAATAGGAGGGTCAGGGAAGACTTCATTCAGAAGGTGACAACTGAAGACTGAAGGAGATGTATACAGGGAAGTGGAATATATGGAGGACATTTCATACAGAGGGCTCAGTCGTGAGGTCTCTGATATGAAAGCATGACTAGTGTGCAGGGGACCATGTGGCTAGACCAGAGTGAGCAAGGGTGAGGGGGGGAGTAAAGGGGTTGTGGGAGGGGACAGGCTGTGAAGGGCCTTATACGGTGTAATAAGGATTTGGGCTCTGATCCTGAATGACATGGGAAGCTATCACAGGTTTTGAGCAGCGAAATGAATGATAGCGTTACGTTTTATAAAGGATCACTGTTTATCAGAGATAGAGTCAAGAAGGGCAAGGGGAGAATAAAGGACACTAGTTATCTTGGCTGTTGCAGAATATCAGGGTTATTATTAGTTTTAGATTATTATTATTATAAACTAATATCAGAATATCAAGATTGCTCTAAGCAGAGAAGAAATGAAGAAAGCTGTCAGATTTGGGATGTATTTTGAAGACAGCAGCAGAATTTTCTGAGGTGGGATAGAGAGGAAGTGAAGCATCAAGAGTGACTCCAGAGATTTTGTCTTGAGCAGCTGGGAGGACGGAGTTGCCATCAACTGAGATGGGAAAGGCTGAGAGTAGAGCAGGTTTCAAGAGTGTAGCCAGTGGTTCAGTTTTGGACGGATTAGATTTGGCGTATCTCCTGGACGTCCAGGTGGAGGTGCAAAGTAAGCAATTGATATTTAAGTTTGGTGTGTGAGGGAAAGGACTAGGCTTAAAACAGAAGTGTAGGCAACACTGTAAATCAACTATACTTCAATTAAAAAATTAATTTAAAAAAAAAGTAGCTTTACAGTGATCCCCTCTCCCCCTGCAGCCACTGCTCTCAAAGGAAAAGGAGATGCATTCACTGGAGGGAGGACTATTCAGAGGCTTTCATTTGTTGGTTTGTTTTCACATTCTGGTTTGAGTTTTTCCAATTAAAATCAAGAAATCTAGGGGAAAAAAAAGACAAAGTGTAGGAGTCACTGGTAAAGATGGGAAGCCCAGACCTAGGTGAGATCACCAAGGGAGCAGGTGGTCAGGGACTGATGTGGTACAAAGATGAATAACTTCACTGCAAATAATTTAAAACTGAAGTTAGCATGCGATGTGCTGCCTTCATTGCCTTTTCCTACTGTTTTCTTTTTTCTTTAGTCATACTAAATTTATTTTAAAGTTTGCCACAAAGGGAACAAAAAGATAAATTGCAGCAAATCTGATGAATTTTTACAAGAAGATTACATTCCTGAACCTGAGTTTATTGTTCTGTTTCCTCACCGATTTGTTACATCCTTAAGTGTCTTTTGGAAGTAGATTTTCCTTGTTATTTAGAAAATGAAAAAAAAAAAAGGAAATAATTGTTCTGTGTATTTCTTCAGGCATCTTTTTTTTTCTTTAGTTGAAGGGTAATTGGTTTACAATATTGTGTTGGTTTCTGCCATATATCATCCTAAATCAGCCATAGATAAGCATGTGTCCCCTCTCTCAAACCTCCCTCCACCTTCCACCCCATCCCACCCCTCTGGGTTGTCTCAGAGCAGCAGGTGTGAGTGCCCTGCGTCATACAGGAGATCCCCACTGGCTGGCTGTTTCCCACGCGGTAGTGTATATGTCTCAAATTGTCCCTCCCTCTCCTTCCTCCGTTGTGTCCAGTTTTCAAGTCTTTAAGTAATAAAGAGTTGATTGGATATTGGGAACTATCAGAGAACCTGTACTCTTGTATCCAGGCTCCTTTTCCCCCTAGGATATAAATGACATCGTGAAGTAAAAGCTTCATCTTCCTTTTTACTCTTGGTCATTCTATCTGGGGTTTTATCAGTTTTGCAGACCTTTTTGAAGCATCAGCTTTTGGTTTTCCTGATTTTTCCATTTTCTATTCCATTATTTTCAGCTCTTGTCTGTTTTAGTCTTCTTTTGCTTATTTTGGGTTTAATTTATTCTTTTTCTAGTTTTTCAAGGTGGAAACATCAATTATTGATTTGAGACATTTCTTCTCAAGATAAACATGTAATGCTATAATTTTCCTTCCGAGTATTTCCTTTAGCTCAGCTCACAAATTTTGATATGCTGTGTTTTCATTTCCAGTTGACTGAATGTTTTAAAATTTCCTTTGTGACTACTACTTTAACTGGTGGGTTACTTAGAAATGTATTGTTTCATTTTGAACTGCTTAGGGGTTTACCATGTATCTTCCTGTTACTGATTTTTGGCAAGTGTTACCTCCATCAGACTCCAAAGCTTCTATGTACCGTGTTGTGTAGCCCACACTCAACGTTTAGCAATGCATAAAAATTTTAGCTGAATTCATTTTACTGTCTTGAATGCTAACCTCATCTTCTTCCCATTATCTGCCATACTTAATGTTACCATCTCTTCTTGAAGGTGTTTGTCTTTCATTAAATTGGGGGCTGGTTGATACACAAGAAAGGTTACCATTTTTCAAATGATTTTTGTTTTTTATAATACAGGAAAGATGCTCTTCCAGCTTTCTATATCCAAAGCTGTAGACAGAAGTCTCAGTGCCATAGATTTTAGGCTATAATTTGGGGAGCATTTAGAGTACTAGCCACAGAGGCAGAATGAGAGAAGTTAAGGACTTTGCATATTAAAATGCATTCTAAGGCTTCATTGCAGGCAGAACTGCATTCATAGTCTCAGAGGCTTCGTGAAGCAGCCCTGTTGTTCTGCTGTAATAAAATTTTTATTTGCAAACCACAGTGACATTCTCAGTTTGCTCAAGGTCAGAGGAGGGGTCTCCTCTCCTCTCCTTTCTTTTATAATGTAAGTTGCTGGCACTTTTTGTGCCTTGTGTGAATGGGTGACAGAGGTTGAGGCTGGGCTTGTTTACTTATTAGAATAGTACAAGTGGCTGCTTAGGAGTAGAGTAGAACATCTATATAAAAAGCTTGGCTTCAGCTCATCTCCTCCTTGATCGTCTGATGTTGAAGGAGCCAGTAATTAGGCACTTCATTCCAGCCTGGTGATTACTGAATGAACAGAATCCAAGGGAACCATCTGCTGTACAGGGTTTTAGAATTGTGATTGACAAAGATATGTGAAAGCCGATGTGAAGACATCTTTTTTTTTCCATTGCAAAATAGTTTGGCTAATTTAAAATGTAAACCTTTGGGAGGAAAAAGCTAGTTTGTGGAAATGATTCTAAGACGTTTTAGAGAATTTTAGCTGTCTACTTATAGTCACTATGATCTGATACTTTTTTTTTTCACTAATTTAACTTACTACTTTTCTTTTTCAGAAAATTCTTCCAGGAGGAAATACATCATTTGATGTAGTTTTTCTTGCAAGAGTAGTGGGAAATGTAGAAAATACTTTATTTATTAATACATCTAATCATGGGGTATTCACTTACCAGGTAAGAATCAGAATAAAATCTTTATTATTTATAAAATACAGTTTTCATCTTCATCCTATCACATGTTGGGAACTCTTCAAAAACTCATGATCAGGGAAAATGTAAGAGTTTAGAGTTAGAGCATTTTTATACTTTACAACTGCATTTGTGAATATCCCTATTCAAATCAGACTGAACAAATGATCTTTAAAAGCTACAGCTAAAGTGTTAATATAAGATTGGTTGGCAGAAGAACAGTTAAAAATATTTTCACAGTGCCTCTAGATTTTTTTTAATTTTTACTTTTTGCACACTTATGAAGTGATAACATTTTCAGGATTAAAAGATGTGTGCCTGTTTTTCTTTGGTAATTATATTGTTTAAATTTTTCATCTTCCCTGGTGGCTCAAGTGGTAAAGAAACTGCCTGCAGTACAGGAGACCCAGGTTCAATCCCTGGGTCAGGAAGATCCCCTGGAGAAAGGAGTGGCAACCCACTCCAGTATTCTTGGCTGGGAAATCCCATGGGCAGAGGAGCCTGTCAGGCTACAGTCCATGGAGTCTCAAAGAGTCGGAGACGACTGAGCAGCTAACACTTTGTATGTACAATCATGGTTTGGATTATTAAAGAAAGCTAGTGTTTTTGAATCGGAATTTTTTATATAGCAAGATTGCAAAGAAATAATTTATTTGGCACAGTTCTACGCACTTTACGTGCACTTCTGCCTGCGTTACAGATACTGTCCTTCTCATTTTTTTAGATGAGGAAGGTGAAGTTTAAAAAGGGTAAACAATTTTGCTTATGCTAATGGTAAGTTGTTGAGCAGGGATTCAAATCCATGTCTTTATAGCTACAAAGACCATCCTATTAACCACTGAGCTGTACTGCCCATGGAACTCAAATCCTTACTTAGCTAGTATCTTACTTTACAGTTTTTATGCTTGTTTTTGAATATTTCTTCTCAGTTACCCAGAATGCTTCATGTATTTTGTAAATTATTTGTGTATTTTGGAAATCACTGTCAGAGTAAGCATTCGTATTAGTCAGACATCATATCTTATGCTTATTTATGGTGAGTAAGTCTTTAATAGTCATTTGATAGGCATTGAGTAAACTTTGGAAGCCAGTATGGATGAGTGACTCTGACGTGCTATACAGAGCACTTGGCATATACTTGTTGAGTAAATCAAAAGACCTCCATGAAACTGGAAAGACCTGTGCCCTCCAGAGGCACCCCCAGCTGACCATGGGTGACCTGAGGTTGTGGTCGGGTTGTTCTCAAGGTGCGCCTCGCTGCCATCCATCTTCACCTCCCCACACCTAGTCTTTCACCACATCTTGCTGTTAAATGTCTCTCTCCTCTCCAGCACCACTACTGTCTCCCAGGCCGGCCGGCCCTACCTTTCCCTGGGTGACACAGAGCCTCCTGACTGTCTTTCCTCTCCTCCACAGCCCCTGCCCTGGTCCATTGTTCATGCTGTAGCCGTGATGATCTTCTCTGAACATAAACCACATCCAGTCAGCCCCTCATGTAAATCTTTATGCTTTGACACTGCTCTTAGAGCAAAATGCACGCTTCTGAGCAAAGCCAGCAAGGCTCTAAGGATCTGACTCCCATATTAGCTGTCCCATCTCATCCCATTTGACCATGATTCTCAGGTTTTTCTTTGTCTTCCAACAAGCCAGGCCTTTTCCTGCCTCCAGCCCTTTGCCTATATACTTGCCCTTGGTGAAGAGTCATCGTTGCTTCTTCTCGTCGTTCAGGTGACATCAGCTCACATCACCTCCCCTGGCCACCCTCTCTGAAAGAATTTTCCCATCCTTACTCCAACTGTTTGCTCTATATAACATTATCCATTTTTTAAAAACCTTTTTATTGTTATCTGTCCCTCATACTAGAATTTAAGTTCCATAAGGACAGGCACATTATGCATCTTGTTCACTGTTGAATTATTCACAACTGTACATGCCTGTGCCCAGCACATCATAGGCACTTAATAAATGTTTGTCATTTGAGTGATTGGCTCACCCTGTTGGTCAGCCCACATTCCCATGTAGGAATGACCTGGGACTGGGCTTGGTCGTTAAGAGATTGTCTGGGCCCTAGAGCCATCTTCAGGTGATTGAAACAGGGAAATCAGGATTCTCTGTTTTTCTTTTGTCTTTCCCATGACTTCATGAAGGACTGCTAGCATTTTAATTTCTAATATATTATAGAAATCATTCCAAATGTATATGTATGTTATTTAATGTATATAAATATGAATATATATATTCTTAAGTGAAAGTGAAGTCGCTCAGTCATGTCCAACTCTTCACGACCCCATGGACTGCAGCCTACCAGGCTCCTCCATCCATGGGATTTTCCAGGCACGAGGACTGGAGTGGGGTGCCATTGCCTTCTCCATATTCTTAAGATATATGTGCATCTCAGATCAACTGATAGTCAAGTACAGAAACTACATGTGTGTTCCTTTTTAAAAGAATTAAGATTTTTCCATAAGTAAACTCACCAGTTTTCCCTAAATCAATCAGTTGTAACTATAAAAATGTTATCTAAAACTATAAAAGCTACTCAGATTGCTTTTTTTTTTCTACTTGGAAACAGGTATTTGGTGTTGGAGTTCCAAATCCATACCGATTGAGGCCATTCCTTGGGGCCAGAGTCCCTGTGAATAGCAGTTTCTCACCCATAATAAACATACACAATCCTCACAGCGAACCTTTACAGGTGAGTTTATAGCAGTGATTTTTTTAACGTGTTTCACTTCAGTGGAAATTAATGCTTAGTGTGAAATCTCAGTCTTTTACAGTTTTTAGATTACCTAAAACAGGTTTTTAAAATATATGCCAGTATGTAGTACTGAAGCAAGGTATTCTTTTAATGCTGCTTGTAGTCTGAACCTGAGGTTATATCAGTGTGGTTATTGAATTTTTGGAACCATTTTTAAAATGACTGGTTTCTCTGGTGTTAGTTTTAAGTGGCTCTGCATTTAATTTAAGAAGAGTTTTCATCTATATGAGGCCCCTACTTTTCTTTCTTGGGCTCCTTCTGGCCCAGTTTAAAATTTTAAACCCACTATTTGTATTTATTTCTAGTAATACTAAATATTGGGTGATGGCAGCCTGGAAATTAAAATCCAAGGAAAGGATAATATAGAACCATTGATTAAAAGCCATCTTATTTTTTTACTTTGAAAAATCCAACTCCTGATCTTACGCAGTCTTTTAGTAATCATATTTCCACCTTTGAAATCCCTCCTCACCCAGCCCTTGTCTCTAACACGGTGGGAGTGGCTGGTGTCGCTCCTGCAGGTATTTCCTCAGATCCCCACCCCGGCTCCCCAGTGACTTCCAGCCATGGACACTTGTTGCCATTGTAGCTTCTAGCTGTGTTGTCTGTGTGGAAGGATATATGGATACTTTCCAGAATAATGTTTACTCCCAGGGCCCATGGAGTTCTTCAGGACCAACACTGAAGAACTGAGCAGTAGCTTGAAAATAGCAGGTGAAGGATAAACACTGTGTGTTGTATGAGCCGCTGAGCTTTGACGACGAAAGTGGGTTTTGTCATCCTAGCACTCCCTGGTAGAAAGGCTCATAAACGGTGAAGAGGAAAACAAGGGAGAATACAATGAGATATTCAGATCTGGGTTTGTGAAATGCCTGGGAGTTGTATGCTGAGGTAGCAAGCAAGGGTTCCC
The DNA here is from genome assembly GCF_029378745.1 of Bos indicus. NCBI lineage: Eukaryota > Metazoa > Chordata > Mammalia > Artiodactyla > Bovidae > Bos > Bos indicus. Next base: position 3,118,444 of record NC_091770.1, on the reverse strand, counting down.
TGCAAACTCAGCTGCCATTGGGTGAAGATAGCCATTGATAAAAACACTGCCTCCAAATTCTGGTTATATGTAGCTGAGGATCTTCGTCGTGAAAGAGGAAAGTGCCTTGTCTCCTGCTTGAGACAGAGTTCCTCTCCATCATCAGTCTTCGTTTATATCCTTTTGCTGCTTTGGGGAATGGTGTACTTTCCCTGTTTCAGCTAACTTTTACCACAAAACTATACAGAAACCTCGTAAATTCTTGCTGCTTTCTTTTCTTGACTATTTTTGAGTCCAAGAAATAAGAACTGTCCTCTCGTTCTCTCAGGCCCTGCTGTGTGAGCTGCCATGTGCAGCTGCAGCAGCAGTGTCACAGAGCCCCAGGGATGCACCGCCTCCGTGGTCACCCCACCGCGGACTGAGGGTCTTGCTTTCTGCTGGGAAAGATGGAGGTTACAGACTCAGCAGATGTTGGCCAGCCTAGTTAAAATACTTAAGTAGCCTTACAGTCTGTGTCTTTGCTCCTCAGCCTTTTGAGTCCTCAGACTACCGTCGAGAACAACTGTCTCTGAATTCAATATTGAGTTTTTTTCTTTGGCTTGTCTAGTCCTTTTCCAGTCACGTAACACTTCAGTTCAGTATTATCACAGTACGCTTTTCATCAATGCACAGGAGAGCAAATGGAAAGCCAGGGTTGCTCTCTCAGAACCAGTAGATTGGGATCTCCCTGGCAGTTCAGTGGTTGAGATTCAGCTTCCAATGCAGGGGCACTGGTTCGATCCCTGGTCTGGGAACTAAGATCCCACATGCCACAGGGCCCTGTCAAAAAAAAAAAAAAAGAAGAACCAATAGATTATCTCTGGAAGGCAATTTTTTTGGTTGCTTTTGAGAGAGAAAATCCAAGTCCCTTCTTGATGGACACTGTTTACTTGAGGTATAACTGCCATATAACACTGTGTTAATTTCAGGTGTACAGCGTAGTGATTCTGTGTATATCACAGAACGATCACCACGGTAAGTCTCGTTAGCAACATCACCACACATAATTACAAAACTTTTTTTTCTTATGATAAGAAATTTTAAGATCTGCTCTTTTAGTAACTTTGAAATGTGCAGTTACAGTGTTGGTATTAACTATGGTCACTGTCCTGTCTGTCACATGCCCGGAACTTAATTGCTTTTTAAACTGGAAGGTTGTGTGGAAGACACTCTTAACCTGATAGTCCTGTGTGTCATGAACTTGTCCTCAAATTTAAGAAAGTATTGTAAAGCAAGAAATTACACCTCATTTGTTCTTTATACAACACTAACACACAAGTATGTTCTCACTGAAAACTATTAACAGTTCAAATGTGTAAGGCGGAAGTCCCCTTGAACTTGCTGCCTTCCAGTCCAGTACGGTCCCGCAGAACTTTCTGGTGCGATGGGAGTGTTCTGTATCTGCTCTGTCCAGTACAGGAACCGCCAGCCACTGGGGCTGCTGAGCATGTGAACTTGTGGCTAGGGTGGCCGAGGCCCTGAACCTTCAGTTTTATTTTATATCAAGTGATTTAAATGACTGTTGTTATCACAGCTCCTGGCCAGAACCCTTCCTCACTGATAACCTTCGTGTAACCTCGGTGTGTCTCCTCAGGCCTTTCTCTGTATGCTTGTGTACACGTACGGGGGCACTCTGAAATTAACGTTCCTCCTGGTATTTTGTTTTTAACATAAATTATCATTTGTATATATCATTGGCATCCTTTTCCCCCTAAACTTTATTAAATTAGAAACAACTAGCAGGGGACTGAAAATCAGGAGTCTGTTGTTCTAGTTTCAATGTTATCTTCCCTTTGATTTTATAATTTAGCCTTTATCTGTCCACATTTCCATATTCCCTTCCCTCTTGTCAGGATTCAACCTTTTAATCTTGTTTTCAAACTTTGTTAGGCTTGTTTCCTTAATACCTTGGAAGATTTCTAAATGAAATAACACACGGTGTTTTCTGGTTTTACAGAAAAAGTCCTATAAGTCACCCCATCAGTTAAGGCGCTGTTAGCACAGTCAGTACTGAAGGGGAACAGTAATACATTGGAAGGCAAGTATTAAGACACAGACAAGACCGTAGCTCCTTAGTCTTGGGTAAATCGTTACAGTAACAACCACACCCACCAGAAACAAAAGCCTTTAAGCATATACTAAAGTATTACTGTCTGTCCTGCTTTGTCCTTTTTTATGTACTCCTGGTTTGTGATAGACAAGGAAAGGTTTTCCACCCATTCTCATTCTTCACCCCAGATTTGCATTTAATTAAATATATTCTTTATTTTTAAGAGGTAGGATAACCTTCCTTTAAACAAAAGGCTCCTTTTCTTTATATGAGCAAAGAGGCATACGACCCTTCTGTTCCTTGCTGTTTACCCAAGAGAAAGAAAAGCAGATGTCCACACAGAAACGTGGTGTGCATAACAGCTTTATCTGTAATGACCAAAAAACTGGAAACAACCCAGATGTTCATCAGCAAGTGAATGGATCTAGAATTGTGGCATATCCATAAAATCAAAAAAGAAATGAACTGTTAGTAAAAAAACAACGTAATAGATCTCAAGATAATTACACTGAATAAAAGCAACCAGACATGAGTATACACTGTATGCTCCCATTTATATAAAATGCTAGAAAACACAGACTAATTTTGAGTGGCCAACAGCAGCTCAGCGGTGCCTGGGGATGGGAAAGGGCCGAGAGTGGCAGGTGGATTGCAGAGGGTGTGAGGAAACTTTGGGAGGTAAACGGTTTACTTAATATCATAATTGTGATGGTAGCTTCATTCCATCTTCATGTACATGTCAGAATCTATCTCGTTGTACACTTTCAAAATGTAGAGTTTTATTGTACATGAATCATACCTCAGTACAGCTGTTTTTTAAAAATGTGTAGTTATGGCTGATTTGCATTGTTGTATAGCAGAAACCAGTGCAACACTGTAAAAAGAAAAAAAAAATTAAAGAAATTATTAGCTAAAAAAAAAATGGGTGTAGGTACAGGCCACAGAGATATTAATAGTACCTGTGATTTTGCTTGCACAACACATCAGATATTTTAATCCTGCATTGATACTGTTGCCTATCAATATGATATGCACTTCACTGTGTCACAATTAGGATTTCCCAGGTGGCTCGGTGGTAAACAATCTGCCTGCCAATGCAGGAGACACAGGTTCAATCCCTGGGTCGGGAGTATACCCTGGAGTAGGAAATGACAACCCACTCCAGTATTCTTGCCTGGAAAATCCCATGGACAGAGGAGCCTGGCAGGTAGGCTGCAGTCCATGTGGTCACAAAGAGACACGACTGAACGACTGAGCACGCGTCACAGTTACAGTGGTTAATAGATCTGCTACTGGGTCTTGTTGTTGATGTGTGAATAAAGAAGAACTTGTATTACTATAAGAAATACAAAATGTGTGTTTCTAAAATTTGATTCTTTCCAGAAGCTGTTTCCTTGGGAAAATACAAAAATATATGTCCTCCAGATGGATTTTCTAAAATCCAGTCTCTGAAACAGCTACACTATTTTTGAGTTTGATATTTTGAAGTTACCTGTTTAATTAAATATTGCACCAGTGCTTATACATACGGGCACTGCCTCTAGTGCTGTGACGCCATACTTATCCTGCCAATACTTATCCTTTGTATCTGTAAGCATTTTTTTAATTTTTTCTGATAGACGCAATTAAGCCATCAAACATTTCTACATAACAGCAAATCACTTGCATCGAGAATATGATTTTTACTTAACCATCATGTACTCTTCTGTCTCAGGTTGTAGAAATGTACTCTAGTGGAGGAGACCTTCACCTTGAACTTCCCACAGGGCAGCAGGGAGGCACCAGGAAGCTGTGGGTGAGTGCAGACATGTTCTCGCGTGAGAGCGCTTGAAACCAGTTATTTCCTTACATGCACCAGAAAACACATAACTGCTTATCACCCAAAGAAATACGGGTGATGTCTCCATAATTACTGTCTTAGCATTAAATGTGTATCAAATATATTTGAAAACTGGAGAGACTGAGAGTAGTAGAGTGGTATTAATCATTTTTGGAAAGAGCAGTGAACAAAATTGGTGGAACCTTTAACCCCCTGTGTGGAAAGGAAGAGATTTTAACTATTCTTCTACAGAATAATATTGGTAAAGTTGTTTCTGAATCTAATCGTTTATAATATGCTTTACACTAAAATTGAAGAAAAAAAAAAAGAAAAAACCATGGAAGGGATTCATGGTATTTTTAAAGGTACATAATTGAACATTCAAACTTATTGTTGATGGCGGAGATGGCGTTTGCAGAGGGAACATAGGCTCTTGTGATGACTTAGAGACTAAGTTCTTAGGTGATCTCTCAGTACATCCACATTTAATGCTGTTGAAGATGTATCAGTAGTTTGTGTAAGTGGTGAGAGAACCACTTTCTCTTGGAGAATATTAGCAAATATTAACCAGATTAATGAATAGGTAGCCATTACCTAATTTGCAAAGGTTCCTGCCATAGGAGGATTGTTTTTATTCTTTAATGTTGTCTACTCAGCTTTAATCAGAAAAGGGAAAGGCATAGAATATGTAGCGCTTGTCGCTAAAATCACTGCTTATCCATAATTGAAGACACGTAGACTTCACCACATGAATAAGTTCTGAAGATCAGAGTTTCTTTGTTAATTGCCCTGTTAATTTAAAAACACACCACCTCTTGATTCTGTCATCTGACCAGTCTCAACCAGGGAAGGAAGGGATGTGCAGGGGACATTTTTTAGGATGTTAACTTGAACATTTAGAAACCAAATTGTCAGTGACTAAGTTAACTCCTAAGATATAGAAACACTCTAGCTAGTAGAAAGGTATGTAATGGACAGCCTTTTTATATCCTTTCACAAAAGTGTTTTGCCTTGAAATTATGATTTTGTTTGAAAAGACTTTGGGAGAAATTGTGTATAAAGCAATGCTTTATATAATTGATTATAAGGTATTAAATTCGTGTTATAATTCTAAATAGAAGAACTAAGAATTTACTGTGATGGGCTTCCCAGGTGGCGCTAGTGGTAAAGAACCCGCCTGCTAATGCAGGGGACATCAGAAACACAGGTTGAATCCCTGGGGGAAAATCCCCTGGAGGAGGGCATGGCAACTCACTCCAGTATTTTTGCCTGGAGAATCCCATGGACAGAGGAGCCTGGCGGGTACGGTTCATAGAGTCACAAAGAGTTGGACACGACTGAAGCAACTTGGCACACACGCCGAAGTGGATTCTAATAAACATTAGAGAATTCAGATTTCTAATTAAGAACTGTAATGTAGCAGACATGGAAAATTGCTTTAATATTCTTAGCAGCTGCAAGAAAAAATAGTGATTCTTATTCCTACAAATCTAGGGTGGGATTGGCCTAGAGAAGGCAGCTGGCCTTGACCTCACTCCCAGCCTGTTTCAGTGAGCAAACCCCAGTCAGCTCCTGGAGATGGGGGTGTGGGCGATCCATCTCTCATGGCCCCGAGAGGGTTCCAGTCACCTCTTTTCTACTTTGAGTCTAGAAAGTTAAGAGAATGGAGGTAAATGAAGACCAGTACATTCTGAACCACAGGGATTTCCTAAAATAGGCCAAAAGGTATGTGCAGAGAAACTCTGAAACTCTGCCCAGTGAAGCCAGTTTATTATAAAAGCAGGAAAAGATTTGTACCTCAAAAAAAAGTGTTTTTTCCAGTGCCTCTTCCTTCTAGTGTATATGTTGTATTCTCTTCCCTCTAGTGTATATGTATGTTTTTACGAACCTAAAAAGTTATGCTACTTTACACGCTAAGAGCCTTACTGAACACATTTGTTGAACTGTGGATTTGCTTGGGAAGCTTGTTCTGTTAGGTTTTAAACGAAAGGAGAGCCAAGTCTGTGTTCCCTTAGTTATCATTTAAAGAGAGTCCTGTGAATGTCTGGGAAAGCAATTTCTCTTTGATGGTGATGTGTTTATTGTTTAGAGGATTTGGACTGAACTCCTCTAAACAAGCACACCAATACAGCAAAAAAATTGGACTCTACCTTTTAATGATGGCTTTGCAGCTGACAGTTTGTTTTCATATAATTTTATCTCTTTTTTGTTTTGCTCAAATTTATATACCAAACTTCATCAATTTTAAGATACACACATTTGTATCATTTAACATCCTCCAAAATTGGACTGTGCAGTATAATCAGTGAAATGAATGTGTTTGTTTAATTGGCAGTATTTTTTTCTATATAAAATAATAATGCATCTTTTAGGTGATGTCATCTCATTCAATAAACTGTAGTGGTTTTGCTACATTCTGGTCTGTTAACTTGTCAGGAAATTCCTCCTTATGAAACCAAGGGAGTGATGAGAGCCAGTTTTTCATCTAGAGAAGCAGATAATCACACAGCTTTCATAAGAATAAAGACAAATGCTTCAGACAGCACGGAGTTTATCATCCTTCCGGTTGAAGTGGAAGTCACAACAGGTGAGTAGATGACTAAAGGAGCATGGTTTGTCTTCAGCACATCTTACTCTGGCAAGATGAAATATAATTGTGTACTCTTCTTTTTTCCAAGCTCCTGGAATTTATTCCTCAACTGAAATGTTAGATTTTGGCACACTGCGAACACAAGGTAAAAAAAAGAGATAGTGTCATGAAGTCTTTTTAAAAAATCCCTGTATTCATCGCTAAATGGCTCTCCTTTAACTCCTCTGTAATTAGTTCAGCTTTGAAAGTTATTTCTCAGTGTATTACATGATCTTTAGAAGTCTGCTTCTGGGAAGTCAGAGCCCTTAGGGGTTTACACCCCATTCTTCTGAGGGATGCCATTGCTTACCAGATGGGAAAGCAGTGTCATGGATAACTTAAGTCAAGTCTTCTTAATGGAAGATTGAGGCAGAAAGTAGTTTCTTAATCCAGTTTCTCACCTATTTAATTATACTAAATCTTTCAATTGTAAAATAAAGGAAATAGATTTACTTCTGAATTTTTGTTTAGATATGGATTAATTCAGTTGCATTATAATAATGTAATGTTAGAAATCAGTCCCTGAGGTCAGAGAACGAATTCAAATTCTAAAATTGAAAATAACCAAAGAGGATTTATTAAAATAAAAAAAGAAGGCATGTAATACAGGCTTCCTCCTATGGGGCCATATGTAATTGAAATTTGGTTGTTTAGGATTGAAGACCCATTCTTGAAGGTTAGATTTGGTTTTACTATAATACTTTCATATTGTACTTTATTGAATTGCTTCATTGTGCTTTGCTGGAAAACTGAAAGATTGGTGATGATGTCAATTTCACTGGAAAAGTTTGTTTTTTGATCTGATTGTTTAGTTCTTACAGTACTCACTGTCCTTAAAAGTAAGGCAGTTCCTGTCTAGGAATGTTATTGTCACATTCTTTTTATAAATGTGATTGTCATTCTACTTCACATTCTAAAATATATTTAAACTGATAGAAGAGAAAGATTCTAACTTGTTATAGAAAACATACCACTTTAAGAAATGTTTCTTTTCCTTAATTTTAACAGATCTACCAAAAGTTTTAAATCTTCATTTATTAAATTCAGGAACAAAAGATGTACCAATAACAGTAAGTTTTTGCTTACATTTTTTCCTAATTTATATATTCTTTGTTTTTAAACTTATATCAAAGTTATAAAATAAACTCCTGCTGTAAAGGATATCTGTTTTGTGGTGACCTGGTGACACTTTGGTTCAAAATAGAGTATAGGAAACCTGTTCTGCCTGTCTGATCAGATTTTAAGGATGAGAAGGGCATGTGAACAGTCTTCTCCAAGGACTCTGAACTAGCGTTCATGAGGTTCCTATTTAGGCCTGTGGATTCTGATGAATCCTAGGATCTGTGTGCTGTGTATAAAGAAAAATAGGTTGTTAGACTTAAGGTATGGTTAAGTAAAAAAGAGATATAAGATTCAGATGAGTTGAAAGGAGAAATCAGGAAGCAGAGAGATGTGATAGGTAGTGGTCGAGTGCTGTTAACCTGTGACACAGGGGCCCCTTCTGACTAGCATCGGCCATAGTTACCTCCGTAGCACGCTGGAACCAGGGTCCTCTCGCCGTCTCACGCATACGCATGGAACAAGTGACTTTGATGCCTTGTGTGGAATTGGCATGCCATGCGATGGTTTGAGGGAGCTAGAGTATCCAGATTTTGCTTTAGCCCATGACCTCACCTCCTGGTCATGGAGGTGAGATCCCCAAGTTACACAGAGAATAGTGGAAGAGGAAAGCAGTGTATTTTTATTATAACTTGTGCCGGTGTCAGAAAACCTATATTCAGAGAACTCTGATAAAAGTGAGATAGATCAGATGGGCTTTGAGACTTAGAAACCATTGTCCATTTCTACCCAAACCCAGAATTTACCACCAACTGATGGAGTAGAGACCGAGAAGAAGAGGGTACACAATCCCCAAGTAATGGGAGAGATGGTCACCCCAGGCAGCCACATTTTAATGCACAGTGACCTTGCTTACTGGGAGAGTTGTAGATTAAGCAGTGTCCTGTCAGACATATGACCTAGTATTTCTTGCTTGGTAGGAGAATTGGGAGTGAGTGAGGGGAATGGAGTCTGTAAAGAGCTTCCCCTAGGATACAGTGGAGCTGAAACTACCCCAGCCTGCGGTTCCTACCACTCCAGTGTTAGACCTGCTAAGTATACTGGGGTTCAGGCCCCTGCTCCTCAGGGAGGTCTTCAAGGGCCGGGACCCTTCCATAGATGACAAGAAACAGCTCCTTTGACCCTGCCACCCTGATAATGTATTTTTCTTTAAAAAACAAACAAACAAAATGCTGACTGTTGTTGCTATATTAAGGGGTTAGGGATTATTTGATCTGTATTGAAGTTTTCACGAGTCTATAGAAAAATGAGCAATGTAAATGTTTATAAAAATATGAGTGTGTGTATATGTCAACATAATTAATATAAAGTTATAAACACCCTTTCTGGATAAGGACCATTCTGATATAATATACTTACTTCTTTGACGTTAAAATATTTGTTGTTTTATAAATAAAGGTAATACATAGTTGGGGAGGATTGTTTGGAGTTTTGTTTTGTTTTGTTTAATAGAATGAGTGGGAAAGTATTCTTTCCTCTTCTGTTTTTGGGGAGAATTTGTGAAGGATTGGTGTTAATTCTTCTTTAAATGTTTGGTGGAATTCACCAGTGAAGTCATCTGGACCTAAACTTTTGTTCATGGGATGTTTTAAAATTATTAATTCAATCTCTTTACTTGCTATAGGCCTATTCAGATTTTCTGTTTCTTCTGGAGCCAGTTTCAGTAGCTTCTGTCTTTCTAGGAATTTTTTCATTTCATCTAAGTTACCTAATTTGTTGGCATACCATTGTTCAGTGTTTACTTATAAAGCTCTTATTTTCTGTGAGGTAGAGAGTAATGGCCCACCTTCCATTCTTGATTTTAGAAATTGTGTCTCCTCTCTATTTAAAACAATTTTCAGTCTCTCCAAAGGTTTGTCACTTTTGTCGACCCTTTCAGAGGACCAACCTTTGGTTTTGTTAAATTCCTCTAGTATTTTTTGGTTCAACATTAAACTACCCTTTGTTTTATGAACAAAGGTAGAACTACGAGAGTAGGAATTTCTCCTTTTTCCCCTCATCCCCAACATCCTCACATTTGCAAAAATAAAAAGTTAGACTTCCTTACAGACACAGACACACATTTCAGGTTTTACCAGGGAAATGAAAAGGCCTAAGAATCACCACTCTATTATAACATTTCAGAATCTCACTTTATACTCGGAGTTGTGATTCTTTTTCTTCAGACTTTTCCAGTTTAGTGTTATCAGAGTCTCCTCTGTCACGGGATGTGACTCTTTCTGCTCAGTCTATCCAGGTTGCTTTGGCTACAGCCTGCTTTTGTTCTCTGAACTTCTGGGTCCAGAATTTCTTCTGGAGCCCAGCTGGCAGCAAGGAGCTCAGTTACCACATACGTGATGCTGTGTGCACACCTCCCTTTCCGGCCCACATGCTAGAGGCCTGGCCTCTGCAGGACCTCCTGAAACTCACCATCTGGCTTCATTCTGGGAGTCCCCTTTAAAGTCAGTCGCGCACGTGCGTACAGGTCAGACTCTTGGCTGTGGGTGGAGGGCCTGCTGTTGCCCCAGTTTGAGACATCAGATAATTGTTATTATTTTGTGTGTGTTCTGCCTGCTGTCTGTCTCTTACTGGTTTCTTTGATCCTGTGGATTGTCTCACACAGTGTAGGAGCTCTCATGCTTGTTGGGCAGATTTCAGGCCTGAAGTCCTGTCTCCATATGTACAGGCTTGGGGGCTTCCCTGGTGGCTCAAATGGTAAAAGAATCTGCCTGCAATGCAGGAGATCCAGAGTCAGTATTCTTGGCCTGGAGAGTTCCATGGACAGAGGAGCCTGGCTGGCTACAGTCCATGGGGTCACAAAGAGTGGGACACAACTCAATGAATTTCATTTCACTTCAGACGTTTATTGGGGAGGTGCCTTTTCTTAGCCCACACATTCTGGTCTAACTTTTTACATACAATGAATGGACCCAAATGTCTTGAAAAATAAACATTTTCTAGAAAAATGAAATCAGCAATTCTAAGAATGTGAATGAAAAAAATTTACTATTTAATTCATTTACAGTAAACATAAGTATAAACAGGCCCACGTTCCTACTTTTCTCTTTTATTAAGGAGTTTTAGAATACATTGTAAGTGAACATTTTTGCTCTTACCATGAGTTAGGCTTTATGGTAAGTTCTTTACATGGATTATCTTATTTGATGCAACTCTCCTGTAAGATACACAGGTCCTTCTTTTCCAAATAGGGAAAATGAGTCAGACCTTTTAAAGTAACTAAATTCAGCTATATAAAATGCAAAAATTCAGTTCCCTCAGTCGTGTCCAGCTCTTTGCGACCCCATGGACTGCAGCATGCCAGGCTTCCCTGTCCATCACAAACTCCCGAAGCTTGCTCAAACTCCCCATCCTTTGAGTCGGTGATGCCATCCAACCATCTCATTCTCTGTCGTCCCCTTCTCCTCCTGCCTTCAATCTTTCCCAGCATCTGGGTGTTTTCCAGTGAATCAGTTTTTGCATCAGGCAGCCAAAGTATTGGGAGTTTTAGCTTCAGCATCAGTCCTTCCAGTGAATATTCAGGACTGATTTCCTTTAGGATTGACTAGTTGGATCTCCTTGCAGCCCAAGAGACTCTCAAGAGTCTTCTCCAGCAGCACAGTTCAAAAGCATCAATTCTTTGGCTTTCAGCTTTCTTTATAGTCCAACTCTCACATCTGTCCCATGACCACTGGAAAAACCATAGCTTTGACTAGATGGACCTTTGCTGGCAAAGTAATGTCTCTGCTTTTTATTATGCTGTCTAGGTTGGTCATAACTTTTCTTCCAAGGAGCAAGCGTCTTTTAATGTCTTGGCCACAGTCACCATCTGCAGTGATTTTGGAGCCCAAAAAAATAAAGTCTGTCACTGTTTCCATTGTTACCCTGTCTATTTGCCATAAAGTGATAAGACTAGATACCATGATCTTAGTTTTCTGAATGTTGAGTTTTAAGCCTACTTTTTAACCCCTCTCTTTCACTTTCATCAAGAGGCTCTTTAGTTCTTCTTTGCTTTCTGCCGTAAGGGTGGTATCATCTGTGTATCTGAGGTTATTGATATTTCTCCCAGCAATCTTGATTCCAGCTTGTGCTTCATCCAGCCCGGCATTTCGCATGATATGCTCTGCATATAAGTTAAATAAGCAGGATGACAATATACAGCCTTGACATACTCCTTTTCGTATTTGGAACCAGTCTGTTGTTCCATGTCCAGTTCTAATTGTTGCTTCTTCACCTGCATACAGATTTCTCAGGAGGCAGGTCAGGTGGTCTGATATTCCCATCTCTTTAAGAATTTTCCAGAGTTTATTGTGATCCGCACAGTCAAAGGCTTTGGCATAGTCAATAAAGCAGAAATAGATGTTTTTCTGGAACTCTCTTTTTGATGATCCAGCAGATGTTAGCAATTTGATCTCTGGTTCCTCTGCCTTTTCTAAAACCAGCTTGAACATCTGGAAGTTCACGGTTCATGTACTGTTGAAGCCTGGCTTGGAGAATTTTGAGGATTACTTTGCAAGTGTGTGAGATGAGTGCAATTGTGCGGTAGTTTGAGCATTCTTTGGCATTGCCTTTCTTTGGGATTGGAATGAAAACTGACCATTTCCAGTCCTGTGGCCACTGCTGAGGTTTCCAAATTTGCTGGCATATTAAATGCAAAAGTTACTTGAAAGTATATTAGGTATACTTATCAATCAAGTTTTTATGACTATATCATTTTGATTTTATATTCAGTATTCCTATTAAAAGCCTATTGGTTTATGTACCTGTCCTAGATCTACATCTGTGCCTACCTGTGTATGTTTTCTTCTAACACCTGAAGCCTATACTCTTGCTTGTGTTATGGTAGACTTATTTCCTCATTCATTCATTCATTCCCTCATCCACTCATTCAGTAAATATTCAGTAAGTATCAGCTGTATGCCAGCTTCTGTGCTGAGTACTCAGGATACAGCAGGGAACCAAGGTCTTGCCCTTACTGAGCTCATTTTTTTTTAGTTGGGAGACAGACAAACAGGTATGCAACATTATTGTAAACTGAGAAATAAACCGAATGGCGTGTAAGTCGAGGAAGGAGTTGGTTTAGGTAGTGCTGTCTCTGAGGAGCTGACATTTGAGGTAGTAACTGAAGAGTGAGAAGCAGGCCCCCATAAGGAAAGCAGAGCTGGTGGACAAGTGTTCCATCACAGGGATGAGCAAGTGCAAAGACCTGAGGGCAGCTGCAAATGTTGAAACTCACTGGGCTCAGATGCAAAAGACGGGCTGGAGGGTCGAGCAGGGTTTCCCGGGCTCCTGGGAGGGGTTTTGGTTTTACTATAAGGGCAATGGAAAATTACGGAATTTTAAGCAAGGATGTGATATCATTTGATCTATGTGTTATTAAAGTCACTGTAGCTGCTTTTTAGAGAATGAACTGAAGAAGGTTAAAAATCTGTTGCAGTGGTCCAGTTGAGAGATGATGATAGCTTGGACTTCTTGCCTGATCAGCCAGGGGATGGACCCGTCTGCCATGGAAACTGAGTATTAAGAGAGCTTCCCAGGGTTCTTCCGTAGTATGCCAGACCTACAGACTGGTGCATATGAGAAAGGTCCCTGCCTCCCTCCCTTCAGGGAATTCAGTGTCTCTTCACTTTTCAAGATATAAGACTACTTCCCAGGTGGAGCAGTGGTAAAGATTCCACCTGCCAAGGCAGGAGATGCGGTTTGGGAAGATCCCCTGGAGAAGGAAATGGCAACCCACTCCAGTATTCTTGCCTGGAAAATCCCATGGACAAAGGACTCTGATGGGCTACAGTCCATGGTATCACAAAGAGTCTGACATGACTGACCACACACACACACACACTAAAGTAAGCAATTCCTAATATAAGCTCCTCACCATCAGTAAGCAAGATACCCAGGTTCGAGCCTTCCTGACACAGCTCGTCTATAGTGCAACTTTGAAAATATAGTTTTCCTCAACATTTATAAAACATTAATGCTGTATAAATAATGGAGTAAGTTTGCTTGAGATGTCTTAAAACACCTTTGTATGACATTTCCTTGCTAACTAATAAGAAATCATAGATGTTCTTAAATTTTACCTTTGTCAACTTGACGTGAGCCTTAGAAAATCTGTGCACCTACTATTAACAGTACAATTGCTGTATACCAGAAGGTTGTTTTTTTTTTTTTTTTTTTTTTTTTGCTTGCTTGCTTAAAGCAGTTGAGTCGTTTCAGAATGTCCTGGGCCTGGTATCTCACTTGAGAGTTACTGAGCATAGTTGGGTATGAATGTCGTGAGAAAGACTGGAACTATATTTAGAGCCTATGCAAGCTGCCTTTCCTGGGAATCTTGCCACATTTTTTCCACTTCTCAATTATCTTTAAGTAAACAACAGTTAGTGACTGATGCTGAAATATATTGTTAGTATAAATATGCTTATTACAAGTTTCTGATTATTACTTTTCATTTAAAGCCACCAGAATGAGCCAACTGTTTAAGTCTTTCGTTTGTTTTGCTTTGTTTTTGTTTCCTTGAAAAACGGGTTTTTAACTGATTGGGGTATTTTTTCTTTGAATGGTAGTAAGTGAACACTTCAGACCATTTGTACAAAACATGAGTCAATTGAATATTATTTTACTATTAGTGTAAATAATATTACTATTAGTAATACTACTATTGGTAAAATAATATGACTGTTATTTTAAGGTAATATTAATAATACGGATATAAACTTTTCCTCTGGTAAGGAAAGTCTTAAAGTGTGTTTCATACAAGAAAAGCATTTTTTATCATCAACTAAGTTCTTACTACTTAACAGTGACTGTGTGGTAAGAAGTACCATTGCTTAGCTGTTTCTGGCATAGGCTCGTGCTTACTACTGATGAACTGCAGCTTACAGTCTTTAAGCGTGTTTGAAAATGGTCAAGGTTCCATTGCTGCTGTATCACAGTCAACAGAGCAAGTGAAAGAATTAGGGACCAAATGTGTCCTCTGTAAACTACAAAGCTTTACGTGATCATTTCTCAAAATAAATCCTGACCTCGGGATGAAAAGAAAGTGAAAGTGAAGTCGCTCAGTTGTGTCCGACTCTTTGCGACCCCATGGACTTGTAGCCTATCAGGCTCCTCCGTCCGTGGGATTTTCCAGGCAAGAGTGCTGGAATGGATTGCCATTTCCTTCTCCAGGGGATCTTCCTGACCCAGGAATCGAACCCAGGTCTCCCGCATTGCAGGCATACGCTTTTACCGTCTGAGCCACCAGGGAAGCCCTCAGGATAAATACGACTAATTCTAAGAAAAACAACAAAATTAATAGAATCACATTTTTTAGATAGATGAAAACTTTGTTGTTGTTGTTTAGTTGCTGAGTCATGTCCAGCTCTTTTGCTACCCCTTGGACTGTAGCCAGGCATGGATTTCTCAGGCAAGACACTGGAGTGGGTTGTCATTTTCTTCTCCAGGGTATATTCCTGACCCAGGAATTGAACCTACATCCGCAATGGCAAGTGGATTCTTTACCACTGAACCACCAGGGAAGCCCCTGATGGAAACTTAGAAAATAACCTAATCCCGTCCCCTACAATTTTACAGGAAGAAACATGGCCCAGAGTAAATTGCAGCTTACAGAAATTTACACTGCAGGTTAAATAGTTAAAATTCTTTTGTTGTAAACTCATCACTCTGGGTTTCTGTACTGCTTTCCTTTCCTTCTGAAAAAATATAGTAGCATAGTATGACGAAACCAAATGAACTTTCTCCAGTTATCTTATAGTCAGGCTGCTTTGTTTTACTGTTAAAAATACATATCAATACATATACACATGCATACCCTTCAAGGAAGGAGAAGATTCATACTTTAAATGACTGCTAATAACAGCAGGATTATTGATAGCAAATATATTGATATGAACCCGTCAGCACCCCCATCCCCTATTAGCGATTCAGAAGCAAAGTAAGAGTTCTCAAAGAAGAAGAAAGAGATAAAATGCTGGGAGAGCCTGCAGCCAAGAGCTAAGGCAATTAAGATTTCCAGCACAGAAAACCACAGGGTCCTCCTGAGGACCATCATCCAAGGCCCAGTAAAGACACCCTGACAGCTGAGTCACTGACCAGCAATGGGAGGGGCTGACTGGAACTCAGAAGCAGTATCTGTCATCTCTGTAGGTAAGCAACTTTGTTTTCCTGTGATTGAACATGGTGCGAGCGACAGCGTTCCTCTCACTCTCCTAAGATGCTTCTTGTGCCTTCAAAGGACTGTCCTTCTTTCTCTTTAGGCACATTTGTTGCTTAGTCACTAAGTCATCTCCAACTCTTTTGCAAACCACAGGGAATCTTTCTGACCCAGGGATTGAACCTGTGTCTCTTGCATCTTGTGCGTTGGCAAGCAGATTCTTTGCCACTGAGCCACCTGGAAAGCTTAGCTTTTTGAATAGAAAATTCAAACTCTCTTAAATTCAACTCTTTTAAGTTGAAAGCATTCTGACCTGTTTTAGGTTGCACATTCCTGCCATCCACTTCACCATTCAGCCCCTCAGCCCCTGTTGTAAACCCTGAAGATCCTCTTTTCTTATATGTGAATTAGACATTCATTTTAAAAAGAAATCTTTTTTCTTTATTATGTATTTATACTCATTGCCCTAGTTTGACTTTAGATTTTTTAATACTCACTTGTCTATCACACATTTTTCCTTCTGGTCATCATTTTATTTCATAAAGACTGTCTATTGAAATTGAGATTTTATCATTTAGCCTACTCCATTTAAAGCAACCACTTAAACTTTTCAGATTTTGATTCTGCTTCACTTTTCCAGTACACTTTTCAGTATAAACTGGACCACTAGACTAAAATAATGCAGTGTAAATTTTTCTCTTTGCAGAGTGTTCGACCTACACCACAAAATGATGCTGTCACTGTACACTTTAAACCAATTACATTAAAAGCTTCAGAAAGTAAATATACCAAGGTAGCAAGTATTAGTTTTGATGGTAAGTATTCAACTTTTTCTAATAGAGTGGTCTTATTTTGATAACTTAGACGACATCTGTGTTGACATCTTAATATAAAAACCCAGACCATTTTACAGTTAGATTTTATAATACTAGTCAGATTGGTTTTTCTTGTAAACCATCATGAACTCTTATTTGATTGTTTCTTGAAAGTAAATATTATAATTTCATAAACCTGAATTAGTATTAGCAAATACATTAGGATTGCAATTAAATTTTTTTTAATCTAGGCTCTTTCATATACGTATCTATTAAGCTTTGTCTTAATTATGAAGTCATTAATTTTTGTAATTGATACATACTTGAATTTCAGAAGCACATTTGAATTTTAGAGCAGAAGTAAAGTATTTTCTGTAACATTTCCATATTTTGGCTTTTATAAACAAGGCAGGCAGTCCTATCTAAACTAAAATGACAGCCTTTATCGTAGAATTGTCAAGTTAAATAACAGTTATTTCAAGCATGTATATTGTGTATTTTGACTTTTGAACTGTTAACTCAGACTTTAGCTTGTTTTAATAGCAGGTTTTTATTCAGTTTTGCCTACTTAATTAGAAGATGTACTGCATTTGCTATCATAAAATGTTTTGAGTAGTAACTTAATGGCTGTCTAAATGTGTGATTAAATTTAATGAAAGCTGAAACTCCAAATGGGGCTTTTCTCATAATGGCCTATCCAAGTGAGGAGCCCTGAAGCTTGAGCTTTGGCCTCATGATAAAGCCATCTTTGCTCATAATCCACATTTTATAGCTAAGCTCCTCATCAGGAGAGAATGTTTGGCCACTGCGGACCCCCCTGAGTGGGGCCAGTGTCTGTGAGGTATCTGTGCTCACTCCTCTCACATGGAAGGCCTGGAGCAACTGCACACTTGGCTGCCAACACAGCATTCATCCCACAAGCTCCGAGAAAACGCCTGAAGAAATTGAGATTATACACATGGCGCACTTTCATAAACCAGCTGTCAAAAAATAATCCGTATTGAAGGCTTGATGGCACAGATATTTCCAAATGTGTGATGAGTGGTCTTCTGACACCAGCCATGACCGCCAGTTATCAGTGTCAGTATCAGCAAGTACATTGCCTTCCCTTACTGAGAAAGAGTTTCTGACCCTAAGAACAGACAAATCTGCTAAGTCCAAGAAGGCCAGGGCACACACTAGGGCAGTGCAGCTGTGCTGTGTGGTGCCCCTCGCCCTTCTCCAGCGCCTGTGCTGACAGCCTGGTGACTGCTCCCACTCATAAATGAATGTCAGGAGTGGTGGTTCTTCTGAGATCACAGAGTCTAAAATAAGTGTTTCTTAAAGAAATTATGTAAAATTTAGCACAAAGACAAGAGAAGGCATCTTTTAAAGAAAGTGCTACATCTCTTAAAAGTGCTTTTTATTTGTTATAAAAACTGGCAGATTTATTCTGCAAGGGCCCATTTTCAAGAAGCTCAAGGTGAAGGTGGGAGAGGAGAGGTTTCCTCTGCTTCTCCTCCCCCTCATCTTTGAAAGTGGTTTTCATCATCATGGAAAAATCCCTCCACTTCACACTTGCTCCCTCCTTCCCCACCACCACCCCTAGATTACAATACAAATCTCAATACTGAGATTCCTGTGAAAATCATCAATCAAGAAATGCACTTTTCACTTAACTTTGAAAATGTTCAGGGGGAATTCCCTGGCGGTCCAGTGGTTAGGATTCAGCACTTTCACTGCCATAGCCCTGGTTCAGTCTTGGTGGGGACGCTAAGATTCCACAAGCCCCACAGCACAGCCAAACTAATTAATTATAAAAATAAACATAAAAATTTCAGAACGTGCCACGAATATTCACTCTGCAATGTTGACTTACCATGTAATCATTTGTCTCTTAAAGTCATGATTCCTTATGATTTTTAACTGAATTTTCTTGACACTTTAACCACTTCATTTGCTAAAATATAACTTGATAAGGTGCTACTGCAGCTAAGTCGCTTTAGTCGTGTCCGACTTTGTGCAGCCCCATAGACGGCAGCCCACCAGGCTCCCCCGTCCCTGGGATTCTCCAGGCAAGAACACTGGAGTGGGTTGCCATTTCCTTCTCCAATGCATGAAAGTGAAAAGTGAAAGTGAAGTCGCTCAGTCGTGTCCGACTCTTAGCGACCCCATGGACTGCAGGCCACCAGGCTCCTCCGTCCATGGGATTTGCCAGGCCGGAGTACTGGAGTGGGGTGCCATTGCCTTCTCCATGATAAGGTACTATGAAATGCCTAAATTATGGCCCTTGTTACCAACCTTGCTGCTGCTGCTAAGTCGCTCCAGTCGTGTTCAACTCTGTGCTACCCCATAGACGGCAGCCACCAGGCCTTATGTCAGAATAAATAGCAAAAAAAAAAAAATAAGCATCCAGAAACGGCTGTACAGTAAACAGAAGGAAATGGGGCTTTATGGGAGGTGTAAAAGTCTGAATGCACACTGCCTGTACACAGCCACGTACTAGATGTCATACCATTATTTTGTTCCTTTTTTATGCTAAAGTTGGATAACACACATTTGCAGACCCTACATATAAAATTCCTCTCATAAGTGGAAGTGTTCCTGAAGTACTTTAAAGGAGATAAACATAAACAGGTTCTTTATTTGCTTTGAAAGGAACATCTAATGGGTACCCAGATTGGATCCAACTGACTATTTCTGTAATTCCAGAAGGAAAATCACAAGTGATCCAAAATTTAAAGGTTTTAACTTCATCTGTGAGAACAGTATGATGGCAGGGAGAGTGTATGTCTCATAACTCTTGGCATTTCTTGCACCAGGCTACTTTATCGGTATTTATAGCAAGATTCTGACCACACAAGGAATGTTATTTCTTAATTAGCTGTGAAGCAACAGTTCTCAATTTGGGGACATTTGGCAACATCTGCAGACACTTTTGGGTAAAGCAGCTGATGTCTCACAGATAGAAGCTGTTTTGACAGCACTGCCCAACATCCCACAGTGCACAGGACAGCCACCCCACCGCCACCGCACCCCCCACCCGCCAGCAGAGTTTACCTGACCTGAAATGTTCACAGCACCAAGGTTGAGCAATCCCTGTTGTACGTAAAGCCAGAGCTTATGGTGAGAGAGAAATAGCTCAGATTATAGCATTTTCCCTCCTGAATGGTATTCACTTGCTAGTTCCTTACCTATTTATCCCGTTCCAGGAAAATTGAAATATCTTTCCATTTTTGAATGGAAAATGTGATATTTGACTTAAAGTGTTGTCACTGTATTCTGTGTGCCAGTTTGAAAGCTCATTGTCTTTTTAAGACTTCTATCCATCCACGCAGAGTCACCCTCATCCTCCTCTGTGTAAACTCATTGGTAGCAGAAGGTGGCAGATTATCTTCTGTGCTTCGTTTCAGCATCAAAGGCGAAAAAACCATCTCAGTTTTCTGGGAAAATAACTGTGAAAGCAAAGGAAAAGAGTTATTCTAAACTTGAAATACCATATCAAGCAGAGGTTTTAGATGGGTGAGTTTCTGTTTTAAATAAACTTTGTAACTTTTTACTAATCAGTAAGTTCTGTTTTCCTACTCTCTGACTTTAGCAGAAGTAGTAGGCAAATTCACATAAACTCCATGGAATTAGTATTAAAAAAACTTCAGCCATAAAGGAGAAAAATCTTCTGTATTTTGTTCATTTTTTTTTTTTTTTTTTTTTTTTACTTTTAGAAGAAAGAAGTAAATGGGATGATATGATTTGGGCTTAAATGAAATCCTAATGATTCCATAATGCAATAGAAAAGTGAATCTGTGATTTTTAAATCACTTGAAGCATTTCATTTCTGTAATTATTTTTGTAACATGCAGATGACTATACCTTGTTTATTAAAGTATATTGTCACTTGAAACAAAGTCATTTTTATTCCTTTATAAACCCATTAAACACTGTTCTAAAATTATAGCTTTTTACAAATAGGTAATAATATATGTAGTTCAATTTTCTACTTTAACCAGTAATAGTTTCATGTCCAGCTTAGTAGGGACTTGTTTTAACAAAGCTGGTTGCAACTGAATGATGAACATGTTTTTTTTTTTTTTTAATAGCTTAAAACTTCTTTTGTTAGTACATTCTTGATGTTCATTGGTTGGTTACATATAATGTGGTAGCAAATAGTTCTTTTTATTACACTATAATAAATTTTCTTTTAAATCATATGGTCAATCACTAAAATATTTATAGTCTTAATTCTCTAACAACAGTCCTTATTGCTAAACGTAAATTATTACACACCACTAAAGAACTTGCATTATAAATTAACATGTGAAAATAAAAATGATTTGTTTTTGTTTTTTTCAAATAGTTATTTGGGATTTGATCACGCTGCAACATTATTTCACATTCGAGACAGTCCTGCTGATCCTGTGGAAAGGCCAATTTACCTTACTAACACTTTCAGCTTTGCGATCCTCATTCATGATGTGTTGCTACCAGAAGAAGCCAAAACAATGTTTAAAGTATGTTTCTGACCCCTCATACTTTTGATTTTACCAGTCTCCCAAGCAAACGGTACTGACATGGTTTTTTCTCTCCCATCATCCCCTAGGTTCACAACTTCAGCAAACCAGTCTTAATTCTACCAAATGGATCAGGCTACATTTTTACTCTATTTTTTATGCCATCCACATCGTCCATGCACATAGATAACAATATTTTACTTATTACCAATGCCTCTAAGTTTCACTTACCTGTGCGGGTATATACAGGCTTTTTAGATGTAAGTATGTTACCTGCCTTTTAAAATTTAAACTCCCTCCACATCTTTGTTGTTTTCAGCTACTATTAAGTAGTTGTGTTGCAGACACTTAAATTTTGCTGTTTTTGTACTTAACAAGTTGTTGTAATTCCTCCCTAGTCTGTGCTTCCAAGATATTCACCCTCCCAGCAGCTGTATCTCCTCATGACACAGTTGACCTCTCTAGCTACACCTCTGTTTAGATCAGGTCCACTCCTCTTGATTTTGCTTTTAAATGGTTACAGTCATGGGCAAGCTAAAAACAAACTAAGCAGAAGAAACATAATAAGCAAAAAAAAATTAAAAAATACTACAGGGCAAGTGAAAAGGGAATTATGTAGGGAAGAGGTGACCAAAACTGAAAACACAAGACTGAAGAGAAGAAATCAGATAAGAAACAGGGAATCGGGTAGAAAGACACAGATGGAATAGTCATCTAAATAACTGCAGGAAAGGAAACAGAAGTCTTTCTAATACAGAAAATAAGCCAAGGGGGAAACCCAAGCAAAGTTGTCCTTAGGGTAATCCATGAAAGAAGTTTGGGAAAGAAAGAAAACTGATAGATGCAAAAGATGAAAAGAAAGCAAAAAGATAAGAAGTGTGGTCCTCCAAAAACCTAGCATCAGTAAGAACTTTAGAACCAAAGGGACCTGCGGTATCATACCACTGACACTCCTTCTGCATTTCTTCTGCTTAAATGATTGCTGGCTTGTAGCTGCTTTCATGAATGCGTGAAGTCTGCTGAGACTGGGGACTTTTTGCCTAAATCTCCAGGGCTCCACTTAATCTCACCTAGTACTCAAAATACTTCCATTATACAAAGTTCTTAATTATGTATTATGTATGTGTATATTTACATAAAAAGTAGGAACCTTAGTGTACCTTAATATAGTTAACTTTTTCTTGAAGTGTTACTGTTACATAAGTGTAACTTTACATCTAATCTGGTTCTTTTCTGTCTTTCCAGTACTTTGTATTACCCCCCAAAATAGAAGAACGTTTCATAGATTTTGGTATACTGAGTGCAACAGAAGCAAGTAATATTTTATTTGCCATTATAAACAGCAATCCAATTGAGGTAAGAAAAGAAAAATCTGTTGTTATTCTAAATCACATTTAGAGATTTTATGCTGCAGTTATAGTGCTGCAATAATTGCTTCCATATCTTTCTCTTTTAAGTTGGCTATAAAAAGCTGGCATATTATAGGAGATGGTTTATCAATAGAACTCGTAGCTACTGAAAGAGGCAATAGAACTACAATCATCTCAAGCCTTCCAGAGTTTGAAAAATCCTCTCTATCAGACCAGTCATCGGTAAGTAAACTTTTCTATTGTTTCCTTAAACTTAGATGTGTGTCTAAATCGCAAATAGAAGACTATTCCTCATGATATTATTTTTAATATTAATTTATTTATTTGACTGTGCTGGGTCTTAGTTGCAGCATGTGAACTCTTAGTTGTGGCAAGTGGGATCTAGTTCCCTGACCAGGGATCAAACCCAGGCCCCCCTGCATTGGGAGCACAGAGTCTTAGCCCCTGGATGACCAGGGAGGTCCCTCCTCGAAATATTATGAGATTCATAACAGCATTGGCTATTTGATGTGGAAAGGACCTTATAGGTAATCTACTTAAACTCACTGCTTTCATGATGAGAGCACTTGAGACTCAAAGGAGTTAAGATAGAGCACAGGTACCATTACAGGAGAAGTTTCCATGGGTGCTAAACTGAGTCTGTTCATTGAGTTCACTAGGCAAGAGAAAGAACCCTGCAGGTTAGTAGAAGTTGTTTTCAGTTCTGCAGTACTGCTTCTGTTCAGTTCTCTGTACTGATGGAAGACAGTATCAGTGAGACAAACAGCATTTGTTTGATCTCTGTGTGGCTCTCCCCATACACTTTTACTCTGTCTTACGTACAGTTGGTCATAAAAGTACATGAGACAAGAGCAAGTGAATGTATCAGTCTAGGCCCTCACCACTGCTGAAAAGCGATCTCAGAGTTTAAACTTACTCAGAGCAGAGTTAGTAGAATCACCTGTGCGACTTGGAAGGAGCAGAATATAACCTCCTCTGAAGGTTAGGATAGAACTTCTCATGGCAGTTTTACAGAAGGAAAAGCAGATGTCCTTATGCACAGAGATTGTTGACAAAGACCTTTCCATGGAATGCCATAGGCCATAAAAACGTATTTAAACATTTTGTATGAGAAAGATTCCCCAAAACAGGTTTTTTAGAGAAGAATTTGGCAATGTATACCACTCCTGGGACTTCTTCCTGTGGAAGTCATTTAAAGAGCCAGAAGTGGTGAGAATGCAGATGTTTGTGATAGTAGTAGTAATAATTGCAGATAACCACAACCAAATGTATAAAGTCGTGATTTTATGGTTGCATATTAAAGCAGATAAGCTGTAAGTAGGATTGTATGTAAAAAGTTTGAAAAAGGACTTATGAAAAAGTGGGAAACAGTACTGGATAATGTGTATACTGGATAATGTGTATTCTAATTGCAGCTGTGTGGCATTCAAGCTCCATACAGATATTGTGATGGATACATGAGTGTTGGGTATTTGTATTTTAATAATTTATGATGTTTTAAATTTGACTCATAAATAAAGTCTCCTTTTAAAACAAAAAAGAATATGCCCATGACAAGTAATATTTGTCACTCCAGCTGAGATTTTATTTTTAATACAAATGGAATGCTGAAAAAGGATAATAATGAGACCAGCTATTAATATGTTCATTTCAACAACGAAGTTAAAGTAAAATTGTATATAGATCTAATCCGAGATGGTTGAATTATACTGTTTTTCATAATACATTATAAATTAGTAATCTTAGGACTCTGGATCATTTCCTCCTACAATAGCACATGTTAACACTTATTTAAAGTGTTTGAGGGGTCCACTCAGTAACATGAAACCTGCTGGAAACTTCAGGGTTTTAGAATTCACTTTTATATAAAACTATATGAATATAAGAGATGGGCATGTACACACTGCCATATTTAAAGTGGATAACCATCAAGGGCCTTCTGTACAGCACAGGGAACTCTGCTCACTGTTTTGTGGCAGCCTGGATGGGAGGGGAGTTTGGGGAGAATGGATACATGTATGTGCATGGCTGAGTCCTTCTGTGTGCACCTGAAACTCTCCCAGCATTGTTAATGGGCTGTACCCCAGTACAAGATAAAAACTTAAAAAGAAACTACATAAATATAAGAACCAAGGGATAGAAAGATGAGATCATTTGTGTGAACCCTTCCTTACTTAAAATAGGAAGTTGTAGTGAATTGCCAGCTTCAAAATAACAACTCTGCAAAATGTGGATTTTTTTTTAAGTTTGTAATTTGTAAAGTTTAAGTTGTAAACTTTCAACTGTTGTCCAGCTATTTTCCAAAAAGCCAAACATATGAACTAAATGAGCGTCCTGTTCCTTATGAAACACACACTGTCAACAACTCTCCATGCTCTTCAGACACATGCTCTGATTGGGGTGGTCACAGTCATGATGAAAACGTTAGAAATGCATAAAACCAACATAGAAATGCTTCTAAAGGGGGGAAGTGGATATGTTTGGTATACCCACATTTGTTATTTTGAGGTAAATGTAAATTCTAGGTAAAGTATAACTACTACTGACTAAAGTACAACTTCACAAAATGAATTTCATGGTTTTTTTGGAAGTTTCTCGATTGAAAAGATTAAGCACCAGAAATATCAGCAGGATAGCTTGAGAAAATAAGTAAGATCCATGTTCTGCGTTCTGCTTTCTTTCAAACTTGCTTTGCTTTTCCTTCTTTCCTTGATTTTTTGATGTTTTCGTGTGACCCAGTCTCAGTTGATCTGAAGACATGGGTATTAACACGCCAAAGTTAAATTCAGAACTGGAAGCAGAACCAACTTTGTGTGTACTTGTGCCCTGACGTGGCTTCTGAAGGGTAGGGGAAGGCTGTATCCGTCTGCTGTAGCCTGCGCTCCCTTTGACCATGCAGGTATATGACTTGGGGATGAGGCCCACACCCCTCCCCAACTTAGCAGCTGAGAATTCAGCTGTTCCTTGGGGAACCAGTATTCTCAGTAGCCCATGGAATAAGTATAATAGATAAACATCCAGAGATGGGCGTTATTTACTTTGAGATATTTGTACATGATGATGTGTTAATTGTATGTTAGTTAGGATTTTGAATTCCTAACCTATATGAGTTAACACTGATTTAAAACTGAAGGGTTTTTGTAGCTTTCTTTTCCATTTTAATAGAAAACTTCAATTAGCAAGGCTAACGAAGGATGTAATTTCTACTCCATACAGGTAATACTAGCTTCAGGATACTTTGCAGTGTTCAGAGTCAAACTTACTGCAAAAAAACTGGAAGGAATTCATGATGGGGCTATACAGATCACGACAGACTATGAGGTAAGGACTTTATTTACGGGGATTCAGGTCAGTGGGGTCTTTCTGAAAAATTCAGTCCTTTTTTTGTTTTTATAACTAAGTTTATTCAAAAAGTTACAGTTTACCTATTTGATACTTTTAAAAACTTAAGCTTCTGAGAATAGTTTACAAAATAATGGTTTTTTATTAGCTCATAGTTTTCTGATAAAACCTGAATCTCTTGACTAAAAGCAACTTTAGGAAAATGCATTTGGCCCTTTTAGATTTGCTGTTAGCATGGCTTACAAATGGCTGTAGCGTTACATGGGCCCTGGCTGAAATTCTTGAGGTTAGATCTCTCTCTTTCTGCGGTCATAAATATCCTGCTGTGTAACGTTGCCAAAAAGGAAGATACAATCAGGAAATCACATCTTAATTTGAGTTCTCACAATTATGTTTACATGAGTCATTCTAAGTCAGGAACCAAACGAAAATCAGTGAACTTTTTTAAAGACTTTATGTGGGGTTGACATGTTGCATTCAATGAGATTTTGAAGGGATATGTTTCTGCCAAGTCTAAATATTTGTATGTGTTCTTGTAAAGCTCTTGGGAAGTTGAGCACTGCTGAAGTCAGCAAGCTACTTTTGTTCTCCTACCTGTTTTTAGCACATACAACCCCTGCCACCCATGAAAGCAAACTCATTCAGAATAAACAAAATTGATCTTTTAGTAATAAATCATATGTTGGGAGTATGTCAAATTAATTATCTCCGAAAGTGAGGAATCCACATTTATCACTTTTGATAGAAATAAGTACATTTCCTTAGCAAAGTATCCTTGTGAGTTGCAAATAGAGTGTGAGTTGAGATTTAAAACTTGGAATATTCAGCTTGTTTTTTAAAAAATCAGGTTGACATTAATTTATTGCTACGTACAAAAAAGTAGAGAGCTATGTAGCTTTTAAAAATGCTGGATTTTTCATGCATTGTTTTAAGAGTATAGTTGGACTTTCCTTTTTAAATTAATAATCTGCAGAAAAATCCATTCTTCATTCCTTCCCGTTTTTGGTCTTATTTCCCTTGTTTTCAGTGAACCTCTGAGAAGTACATGGAAGTATATTTCAGTGCATTTTGTACAGTACATGGATAGATTAAACAGTATGCATGGGTGATTTTAGTTTTGCTTACCAGTTGGTTATTGCTCATGTAAGTCCCAAGATTGATTGTTTTAAATCTCCTAAAATAGCGCAACAACTGTCAGGTCAGTCTAGGATTTACACACTTATTTCTCTGCGGTTTGCTTCTTCCCTCCACAGATCCTAACAATTCCTGTGAAGGCTGTGATCGCAGTGGGTTCTTTGACTTGCTTCCCAAAGCACATGGTTCTTCCACCTTCCTTTCCAGTAAGACAGTTAATTTGTAGACTTCTTAGCATTTTTCTAATAATTATTTTTCTTTCTACTGCGTTTTACTCTGTTTAGACTGTATATAATAAGAATTAGATTTAATCTCACCATCATTCCCTGATAGCTCAATTGGTAAAGAATCCGACTGCAAATGCAGGAGACCCCGGTTCGATCCTGGGTCAGGAAGATCCACTGGAGAAGGGATAGGCTATGCACTCCAGTGTTCTTGGGTTCCCTGGTGGCTCAGCTGGTAAAGAATCCACCTGCAGTGCAGGAGACCTGGGTTCAGTCCCTGGGTTGGGAAGGTCCCCTGGAGAAGGGAAAGGCTACCCACTCCAGTATTCTGACCTGGAATACTATATAGCTATATACCATTGGCTCTGTAGTCCGTGGAGTCACAAAGAGTCAGATACGACCCAGCGACTTTCACTTTCACTTTTCACCATCATTGAACTCTTTTTACTATGCATTCTCTTAATTTCTTAGTCTTTTAATACCAAATTTTAGACCAGTGGGTATGATCATTTTAGGTGCTCAGGCTCCTCTGTCCAAGAGATTCTCTAGGCAAGAATACTGGAGTGGGTTGCCATTTCCTACTCCAGTGAATCTTCCCAACCCAGGGATCAGTCTCTTGGCATCTCCTGTATTGGCAAACAGATTATTTACCACTAGTGCCACCTGGGAAGCCCTGATCATTTTAGACTTCTTTAAAAGTCTAGGAATCAGGTTATAAGATTCTGGTTCTATATTCAACAAAAAAAAAAAAGGAAAAGGTTATGATTTTTATTGATGATTATTTCAATCATATATATATTTTTTTAATCTGGCACCCTGGGACTTCCCTGACAGTCCAGTGGTTAAGACTCAACACTCCTAATGCAGGGGCGTGCGTTTGATCCCTGGTCAGGGAACATGATGTGCTCCATAACAAAAATATAAATAAATCTCTTTATAAAAAAAAATAAATAAAATTGGTACCCTATCACAGGAAGAGACATATAGCTGATCAGCACGGTCATTGGTAATGTAATGATTTAATCCGTATGCTTCATTTTAATACGATGCCAGATAACCTATGTTTTTAAAAAATAGTCTAATTTCTCTTTGGCACAGATAGTATTTTTTTTTTTAATAAAATACTTTTTCTGAGAAAAATAAATCTTTTTTTTTGTTTGTTTCTTGTTTAGCTTTGGATTTTTAGAATTCAGTGATTTCATAATTTTTTCATCCTGAATTTGGAAACTTTTAAGGTAGCCTGGCCTTGGTATAAACAAACCTTTCTTAACAAACTGATAGTGACTCTTTCCTTTATTCAAAGCTAGTTCTGCACCTTTGTTATGTGAGCACTTTTACTTTAATTCATTTTTACAGGATTGCAAAGATTTGTCTTGCTAATTTCTCTGTAACAGGCCTTAAAAACAATGACGAAATACATATATTTGGAGGAGGGGCTCTGATTACAGATTTAAAGCTTACCAACTTCTGAACGTTCTAAGGGTACTTTGAGCTTTGGTCTTCTGTAAATATGTCTGTCAGTTCTAAAGTGTGTGTTCTGAAGAAAATCCAGCCATTTACAAATGAATTTGTTTGTTTTCTTCCTTCAGGGGAAAATAGTTCATCAGAGTTTAAATATTATGAATTCCTTCTCACAGAAGGTAAAGATCCAACAGATACGATCTTTGTCAGAAGACGTGCGTTTTTACTACAAACGATTGCGGGGTAATAAGGAAGACTTGGAGCCAGGGAAAAAATCAAAGGTTTGAACGCGTTGTATTTGCAGATTCCCATCTTTTGTCCTTTGTTATTGTGACCTTCCGTGGATTGGACATTCATGGTTCTCCTGTGCCCCTTTATAGATTGCAAACATTTACTTTGATCCTGGATTGCAGTGCGGGGATCATTGCTATGTCGGCTTGCCTTTTCTGTCCAAATGTAAGTCATCTTACTCTTCTCTCACGCCTTCACTCCCTCCCCAAGGTACTCCCATTAATGATAGGCTGCTGCTTCTAAGGCCCACCCCTACATCTCGGTACTGTAGAAATCATTTGAGGGGCAGAGTATGTCATACCATTTGTGCCTGTGTTTTAGCTGAACCCAGAGTCCAGCCTGGCATAGCCATGCAGGAAGATGCCTGGGACACCGACTGGGATTTGCATCAAAGCCTATTCAAGGGATGGATGGGAATAAAGGAAAACTCAGGTCACAAGTAAGTGGTTTTGCTGTATGTAAGTATTTGAGCTACCTTTACCAGTTTGAAACGTGATTTTCTAAAGATATTCCTATATTTGGTTATTTTACTTCTCTATACTGCTGAAAATGTGCCTAATCTTCAGAAAACCGTAATGAGGCATCTTGAATGGCCATTGTGATTGTGTATTTCTCAGAAGGACACACGCTACCATTTTTGTCTTATTTCCCGTGCTCTAGATGGAAAGTCACAGAAACTCGATGAAGTTGTCCTTGTGTAGGATGAGTTCTGTGTTGTGCTTAGTGGATTAGTCATGTTCAGCTCTGCAACCCCATGGACTGTAGCCTGCCAGGCTCTTCTGTTCATGGGATTCTCTAAACAAGAATACTGGAGTGGGTAGCGATTCCCTTCTCCAGGGGATCTTCCAGACCCAGGGACTGTTCCTTTGTCTCTGGCATGCAGGTGGATTCTTTACCATCTGAGCCACCAGGGAAGCTCAGTTTCCGTATCAGACAGTCATTTGCGTAAGAAAGAGTCTAACTGCCTCTGACTCGCATTCAAGGCAAGGAAACACTTTAGAATTTGAATCTCACCATAGGAGGAGTGTCTCTGCTCCTTGTGGAAGGAACTGCCTCCCTTTCTGGTGCTGAACCTGCTAGGGCTGCACAGGGCTCAGGTGGGAGTATGCACATTGACAGATCAGCACCGTGGCTGGGTTCGGAAGCACAGACACACTTGGACGTGGCAGTTTAGAAATTGGCCCTCTCTGTGTGCTTCCAGAGAGGACTTGATCGGAAGACTGATGAACACTGTTCTTCCCCCCATTGGCTAATTTGAGATGCATTTGTCAGCATCACCAAAATCTTCCGGTTTATTCTAACCTAGTATTTTCAAGCCCTGAACAGTCAAATCTGCAGGTTTCTGTGTATCTGAACTACCTGCTGTGAAAGGTTTTCTTAAGGCAAAAAGAGAGGTAAATTTTACCTTTTAAATGGTTAAAATTAGTACAAAGAGACTTCTTCTAATGAACTCACTAAGAGAACACTAATTCAGACACTCCTTTGTTCTCCAGTTCCCACGATAGACGTTGTAATGTACAGGTCGCCTCTGTATTTTAACCCCCAGTTATGAATAAATGACTGGTAGTGCTGCCCTTGGCTCACTCTTCGCCTCCCACCCACCGAAACCCCCGCCTTCCTCTCTGTGAGCCTAGTGTTCCCCACTGAAGACCCAGCCTCCCTGCCTGCCCTGAGCTGCCAGGTCGCAGCTGCATAGTGAATGCGGCATTCTCCCCGCTCCTGCCTCTGTGTTACCTTGTCAACATGCATGTCTCAGAAAACTCATTACCAGTCTTATAAAACTGGTACTCTCACCAATATTAGGTATCATAATTCAGTCCTCTTATGGTATAAAATAGGCTTCAGTGTTTAGCCCCATCTGTAATACTGTTTCCGTAGGGAATGTGTTCTGAGTTCTAAACAGCTGGTTTATAAACACTTCTAAGTAGAGAAATAGTCGGATGAGGTCCTGAATATTGCTTCATATATATGTCTACACAAAACCCTCATATGTATTATTGTTTCAACTGACATCTTCATTGCATAGTAAGATATTGTGGCTTTTTCCTCAAGTGGGAAAGGAGCCATACGCCAAGCAGTGCGCTACCTTCTCATTAGTTCAGCTGAAATATTTACCTGCTGTTGGTGTCTAGACCTTTCCCCTAAACATGCAGGATCTTTAGGATCCCCATTCCATCCTGTCATCTGTGTATGCCTGGCTGGTCACTTACACCTTCAGTATGGAAACAGGGCAGGTGATTGGTGATAGTTAGCTCTCTGTGCCAAAATAGAGACCTCTTCATGTGTCTGAAAACAGTAAGATGTCAGGAGCAGGTAAACCTGTGTTTATTCAAGGCCAGAATAAAATTTCACAAGAACACACGCCTAACAGAATTTCCTGTATTGAGAAAGCTCAAGCATTTCAATTCGATACAGTGATTTAAAAATTGTGTTTTCTAGATTGAGCGCTATGTTTGAAGTGAATACAGACCTTCAGAAAAACATCCTGTCAAAAGTTTCTGCCGAGCTCTCCTGGCCATCCCTCCTCAGCTCCCCCCGGCTCGTGAGGTTTCCCCTCACTAATACAAACTGCTCTTCAGTAAGTATCCAGGTGCCATGGGCCTTTGGAAATGCATCATAGTGTGAAGTATCTGCTCTTTCTTCTAATGGGGCAGATCTTTCACTTACCACCTCTTTATTTCATTTAAGGAAGAAGAGATTATGTTAGAAAACCCTGCAGATGTTCCCATCTATATTCAATTTATCCCCCTGGCTTTATATTCCAGCCCTTCCATCTTTGTAGATAAGTTAATATCAAGGTAAGCATTGTTTCAGATCATCAAAATGTTTCCATATGAACAGTGAATGATCACTTTACACATTTAAAATTGCGTTGTTATTCAGTCGCTAAGTCTTTCTGACTTTTTGTGACCCCATGGACTACAGGTGTATTATTGTCCATAAAGTAAAAATATCAGGATGTTTTTAAATTAATGATTATACAGGATTGACTCCTTTGTGGCCACAGCACTCTGGATTATATGTATCCCGTAGAAGGTGTTCTGGGGTCTTACGAGCATTTACCTCCAAATCTTTTGTCTGATAGAAAGTTGTCGGTGTTGTTCAGTTACTAAGTCATGTCTGACTCTTTGCAACCCCATGAACAGCAGCACACCAGGCTTCCCTGTCCTTCACTATCTACCAGAGTTTGCTCAAACTCAAGTCCATTGAGTCGGTGATGGCCATCCAGCCATCTCATCCTGTCTCCCTCTTCTCCTGCCCTCAATCTTTCCAAACATCAAGGTCTTTTCTAGTGAGTTGGCTCTTTGCATTGGGTGGCCAAAGTATTGAAGCTTTATTGCAGCTCATAAATAGTAGATTTGCTTAGAGAAATCTTGCATCTATAATTGAGGTTGAGAGAAAGTTCTAGGGAGAGAAACAGATATTACATTGCTGCTGCTGCTAAGTCGCTGCAATCGTGTCCGACTGTAGGACCCAATAGATGGCAGCCCACTAGGCTCCTCTGTTCTTGGGATTCTCTAGGCAAGAATACTGGAGTGGGTTGCCATTTCCTTCTCCAATGCATGAAAGTGAAAAGTGAAAGTGAAGTCTCTCAGTCTTGCCTGACTCTTAGCAACCCCATGGACTGCAGCCTACCAGGCTTCTCCACCCATGGGATTTTCCAGGCAAGAGTACTGGAGTGGGTTGCCATTGCCTTCTCTGAGATGTTACATTAAGCATCTGGAAAAGCTTCCAGTTGAAGACAAAAAGAAATCATAAAGAACTCCTTCCTAAAACAGTGTAAAGAGGAAGCAGGTGAAGCCTTTCAAATATTTTAGTTTCAAAAGTGAAGAATAAACTGTAAGTTGTAGCTACTTTTTGAAGGCTATTAATCTGGTAATATTGATCTCAAAATCTGCTGAAAGGTAAACAACCTTGGTAATTACTCTGCAACTGCTTTGACTATGATGCTGTTCTCAAAGAATTATGTGTGTTTTTTAATTTCAGGTTTAACTTAAGTAAGGTGGCAAAGATCGATTTAAGAACACAAGAATTCCAAGTCTTTAGAAACACTGTAAGTATTCAAACTTCATACGATTGCAAAGAAGTAATTTTATGATATGACCGATGCAATGTGGAAGAAAAACATTAACCATCCTTAAACTGCCTGAAAGGCAGATTACTGAAGAAGTTTAGAAGAGTCCAGTAATTCTTTTAGAGGCATAAAGCCCAGGAGGAGTGGGTGGGATTTAGATCAACAGGCGGCATGCTGTGTAGAAGGTCCTGTTTGTGGGCATTAAACGTTAAGCCCATAATAATGGCTGCCAGAACCTCTGAGAGGATGCCAATGAGGTGTATAGACTAATACATGATTTCTTTTTATTAATTTCTTTTTATTTTCTTTTCAAAATATTGAGCTTGGTCATTTAAATTTTTATTTTGGAAACTTTCTAATAAAACTGTAAACTCCATGAAGCCCAGACCTGTGGCTGGCTGTATTCGTACTTAGCACAGTAGCACTTACAGTTTTCCCTCAACAGATATTTTTGAACTGCTGAGTGTATACACAAGCTGGTTTGTTCTAGGACCAGATAGTCTCTGTCATGCAGGCCAGGCTGAGCAGCCACTAACCCACTCACAATTATGTAGGAACTTAAAACTTTCTTGTGTCAGTCAGGAATTGGCACTCGGAACTGACGCCACCTGCAGATCGGCCCAAGTCCCTTGGCCTCCGGGCCCTTCCTTCTGCCCAGCTCGTCTCGTCTCCTTAGACAGCCTGTGCACACCAGCCCCGCGGGCTGTGGACCCTCCACCAGTTCAGCCCTCTGATTTTCCCTGACTCTTCATTTACACCTGTGTTAACTTTGGTGTTTGTTTTTCTTGTGTGGTGCCGTGTTTCCCAAATCTGGGTATAGGCTCCTTGAGGACTTGTCTTCTATTTATCTTAGTTTTTCTCACATTTATAAAACGAAAGGTGTTGAATGAATAAGAGTGAGAATCTAGTTAATCTCCCATCATCTGACTGACTTTGATGGGAACAGTCGTCTGCCCCTCCTTTCTCTCCTCGCTGTGGGCCCTTGCAGTGCACAGGTCCCAGTCGGTCAGGGAGCTGTGACTTGGCTGCTTCCCATTTGGAGCAAGGGACGTCGGCTCCTGGGGTCCTCATGCCTGTGTACCTCCTAGCTTGGTCACCTCGACCAAGCGTGTCAACCTTTCCAAACTTGAGCCTCTGTTGCAATGTGAACTTAATAATCTGGATGTCACAGGGGTTTTTAACAGATGAAACAAACCAACATGGAAGCCCTTAGATGAATCGCTTGGCGAATGGGAAGCCCTCGGGGAATGTGGACTGCATGAGTCAGTCTGTGGCTCACAGGCGAGAATGAAAGGTTTTCAGCATTCCCTGAGTAGCTAGTATGTGTCAGCACCATGTCGGGTGCATTCACGTTTGTAATTTCGCATAATCACTACAACAGCCTGGCTGGGCTATCACTAGCCACCCTGAGAGATAAGTATTTCACATGTACTGCTGGTGGTGGAAGAACAGAGCTCAGGGAGAGGAAGTACCTTGGCCGAGTTCATACCTGTGATGGCTGGCAGGGCCAAGTTCACATGTAGTTCCCCCAGAGTCGGGAGCCCTTGCCCAGGCTTATGTGACACATGGGCATTACTGGTTAGGAATCACTAACTACTCTCCAGCCACATGTTTTATAGTTTTTCAAGTATTTGTGTTCTTTCCCATAATTTTATGTTTTAATCTATAAAACATATATTAGCCAGACCTTTATGGAATACTTTTTATAGATCTATTTTTAAGTCAGTCTTATATAAGAAAGTTATTTTTCTAAGTAATTTTCAATTTTTTTTTTCCTGCTGAGTAATAGGTAGAACACTAGACTAAAATTTAGAGAGTCTCATATTCTAATCCATGCCATTCTCTTGGAATCATTTTTAAAATTTTCTTTGTTTCTGTCCATAAAGATACCATTAAAAAATGCCATAAAAATAATAAGTTCAGGGTTATCCAAATATCTAGATATTATCCAGATATCTAAATGATAATATCTAGAAAGTTCAGTAACCACAAATTCCGTTCACTCTGCACTTATAAAGAGAGAAAATAAACATAAGAAGTAAATGACCTAGTATTTGCCTTTCTTATCTTACCAAATCTTTGGTGGTACCTATAAGATGTAGGTATTATAAGAGGTAGGAAGATGAATAAGAATGCCCTAGATCCCAGAAATTTATTCTAAATAAGAAATTCTGGAGGAGGTCTTCAGTTCAGCTTCAAATAAATTCTCTCACAGTTCTCTACGGTGCTGTAAAACTGTGGATCTAAAATTATTTGATCTCAGGATTCCTTTACAGTCTGAAAAATAATTTAGGATTTCTGCTTTATCTCAGTTTTTAAAAATTATTAAGGACTCCAGAGAGGTTTTTTGTTTTTGCAGGTTATATCTGTCAGTATTGACCATATTAGAAATGAAAACTGAGATCCTTAAAATAGTGATTTAATTCATTTAAAATAATGATAAGCCCATTCTGTTTGACAGATAATATAAAAATGAAAAAATAGATATGTATTTTTAAAAACAGTTTTGCAATAAGAACAGATTGTTTTACATTTTTACAGAGTTCTTCAGTGGCTCTCAGACTTAATATACAGATAGATTCTCATGTCTGCTTCTGCATTCAGCCCCTTAAGATGTATTGTTTTGGTTGAAGTATATGATAAAGATCTGATCCGACCTGACACATGCATGTAGTTGCAGAAAGGATGTCTTAATTTCCTTTTTAGCTGTCATAACACTATATACACCAATCATTTGGAAAATATTGGTCACTAACATATGCAGAGCTTCCAAATGTTGATACAGTTCACTCTGCAGTATCCAAAAAATCATGTTCATCCCTGTAACCATGAATCTCATCAGGGAATTCTTTAACTATTGGGAAGCTCTCAAGTTCACAAGGCCAAAATTCTAAATTACACTCAAACAGTTGAATTTTACCATTGGCGACAAATGCTTCAGTTGCTTTCCTTAAAGGAACAGATGGACTTCATTTTTGTGGAAATGTCTACTAAATACTCCAGTCTGAATAGTCATATATTGACTCTCAGTCATTTTTCAAATAGAAATGGAGCCCCTTGAGGAAGGAGCTAGTTCTGTTGGCATCTCAAATAGCTCTTCCAGACGGCATGGGCCAGCCTGCTGCAGGGGCGCTTCAGGCATACCTCATTCTATCACACGGTAGTGAAGAGCCTCATGCTCAAGGGTTGAGATTTAAGATTAATATTTATTACTAGTTAATCAGTCACAGGTTTTGGTTTGGGTTTTTGTTAGCTGTAAGTGCCTGGCAGTGAAGAAAAGCCGTGGCTACCAGGGAGGTTTGATAAGGCTACCTTGCTTCTAGCTAAAGGATCAGCAGTTTAATTACCCACCATTGCTTTTGCTTGTGCTAATGTTAACACAGTGAAAAAGGCAAAGAACTTTGGTCTGTGTTGTGAAAGTAGTTTTGACACACCTAAAAAGACCTCTCAGATCCCCAAGGGTCCGTGAATCCCTCTTCAAGAACCACCACTATGAAAATTACTGAGTGTTAGCCCAGAGGTATCACAGAATCCTAAAGTATTTTCCATGTCATCAGAATTTGTTTGTTGGGACTATAGGTATAGTGTATAATCTGCTTGTCAGTTACTCAGAACAGTTTATTTAAAGGGAACCTACTCACCAGCCATTTGGGAGCAGTCAGAACATTGTTGTACTAGGAGACATTGACAGAGAAGAATTTTCAATGCAGGAAAAAAACAGCCGCCTCAGAAGAGAGAGCTGAAAAGTAGTGTGCTTCACAGAGTTTATTAGCTATGAAATTATGTCCATAGAATCATGCTGTTGAAATAGATCTGTGTATAGTAGAAAATCATAGAAAATTCACTCTCCTCCCACAGGTTAGCAGGTATATAAAGTGCCATGGACATTTATACCCAAGTTACTACCAGCCCTTCCGCCCCCAAAAAAGTTTAAACTTAATGTTACTTGAAATCAGAGCAGTGTTAACTATGATTTTTTTTTTAATAAAAAGCAAATCTTTTTAATCTTATCTGTAACTGTCAAGAAGTCATATTTTGATTATTAAACTGAACTTATTTGAACTTTAAATCATTAAGTGTTTATGAAACAATAAGGGGCTTAGCTTTCAAAATAAAATTCAAAGATAGATTGATATGAATTGGAAATACCTTCATAAATAAAATGATGTGGCCTTAAAACTCTGCAGCCAGTAGCCTTCTGAGGGGAGAGGCAGGAAAACCATGACTGACAGGTGAGGGGCAGCACCAGCAGGACTTCAGGACGCTGGGCGCTGGCCACTCAGCTGTTTGCTTTGTGTTAAAGCGTTGAGCTGCTCATCTCTTGGGTGTGTGTCCTTTTCTGGTTTTTTATGTCATGTTTCAGAACCTTTAACGTTAAAAGATCTGTACACAAAAACAAGTGCTTAGTACAAACATGAAGACTCTGGTGACCTGGGGAATAAAACCCCTTTGGGGACTTAATGCAGAATATGAAGTTGTCATCATCGGTTGCTCTGCTTGACAGCTATCCAGGATCTAAATCATAAGGGATAAATTTGTTTAGTCATTTTGAGAAACTAATACTCGGCTGTGGATGGGGTAAAGGGGAAAAATTTTTTCCAGAAAATATACTAATGACTCTTGTTTGTTTGCCCAATGATTCAAGGCTCACCCACTGCAGAGTTCAACAGGATTCACAGAGGGCCTCTCCCGACATTTAGTTTTAAACTTAATTTTAAAACCTGGAGAAAAGAAATCTGTCAAAGTAAAGTTTACTCCAGTTCACAATAGAACTGTTTCTTCCCTAATCATAATCAGGTATGTTCTGTGATTTAAGTGTGGGTTGACTTCTGGTACTTATATAAGACTCCTTTCTTGATTTGTTTCAATATTAATATTTGCATTTATTTATGAAACAGGGTATTCATTTTGTCCAAAATATGTGCACACACGCACACCAAACCTCATGAAACATAACATTGTGATTATATTTTTAGCTAAAAGACATGACTAGTGTCTACTGTACATGTGTGACTCTTGAAAATGTAAAACTCTTGCTCTTCGTCATGTAAACGTTTTTAAATTTTTCAAGTGCCAACGTTTGACCGTTCAATTTACTGTATTAATCTTCACATTGTTTATAAAACAGCAGTAAAACTCAAGATCAAAAGATTGTGCAAATTTAAGGGGAGGACAATCTGGGCTTCTTCTTCTTATGTAGAAATAACCTGACTGTGATGGATGCCGTAATGGTCCAAGGACAGGGGACAACCGAGAACCTGAGGGTGGCAGGCAAGCTTCCGGGCCCAGGGAGCTCCTTACGCTTCAAAATCACAGAAGCACTGCTGAAAGACTGTACGGAGGGTGAGTGTTCTTGTCGTAGGCACGCGCACGAATATCAGCGCTCCTTTTCAACAGTAAGTGGTTCCAGAAACAGGAACACTGTTTCTACATGGGCATGTGCATGTATGACTGATGAGCACTTGAGACTTTAAGGGAGCACCTGAACTCGCTGTCAGAGTTGCTGCATTTGGATCTTATGAGCTTTGAAGTATCAGTGTTCATTGCATACCTTAGCTGATTTACTCTGAATGTGAAATACAAAGCCTAATTAAACTTCCGCCATCTAAAATGACTTAACAAATAAGAGAACTTCCTGATGAAACCTGGGTGGTGGCTCATCCCTTTGGCCTGACGAGCTCCGTCATAATCTCTGGGATACGTTCGTGAAGGATGTGTTATCATCACTTGGACCTGGTGCACGGGACAGCAAGATTTACACTCCTCATTTTTTCCCTTTAGGTATGAGACTAAGGGAACCCAATTTCACATTGAAAAGAACATTTAAAGTAGAGAACACAGGACAACTTCCAATTCACATAGAAACCATTGAAGTCAGTGGGTACTCCTGTGAGGGATATGGCTTTAAAGTCGTCAATTGTCAAGAGTTTGCACTGAGCGCCAATGCCTCTAAAGACATAGTCATTCTGTAAGTATTTTCTCATAAGATGATGAATCACTAAATCTTTTTTTTTCCCACTTAGTCTTTGGTTATTTCTTCATTTCTTTGTTTTCAAAATTGTGGAAACTCCAAAGTAGATCAGATAAACTAAGAAACCAATTTCAAAATTATTTTCGATTTTTGCACCTTGTTTTATGTCCCTGGATATGTTCCAGTGTCTCCTGGTTCATTGTCTATGGAAAATTGAATATGTATCCTGCTGTTGTGTAAAAACTATAAATTTTAAATATGTTGAATTGGTTCATAGTGCTTTTCAGGTCAGGTCTACTATATCCTTCTGCTTTTTTGCCTATTCTTTCTATTAGTTTTTGAGCGCTTGATATTGAAACTCCAACTAAAAATCTTATCTACTTAAAAAGTAATTATATAGTGGAACTATGGGGTCGCAAAGAGTCGGACACGACTGAGCGACTGATCTGATCTGATCTGATAAGTATATATGTGTGTGTGTGTGTATATATATATATAGTGGGACTATATGTAACTTTATTTGAAGTCTCCTGTAAATGTGTTATCATGCTTTCATAATTTAAAACATACTTAATTTTTTAAAAACTCTCAAGTTTTTGTAGAGAACCAACTGTAAGATCATTCTCAGTAGAGCAGACACTGGGTCTCACACATGCAGTTTTCCCAGGTCATGTGAGAGTTTGGTCAGAGAACAGTGGTAATGCCTACATGGGTAATAGTTGCAGCACGTTTTAACAATTGACAGCTTGTTATAAAGGTTCACTAATAAACGTAACCACCGCCCCTTAGTCGAACGCTCACTCCATGGTTCACTCCATGGTCCTCAGCGGGCGTCTTCTTCGTTAGTGCCTCTCTCACTCGTGTGAGGCGCAGCACTCTGCACCTGCAGGTTCAGTGGGGAGTAAGACACCTGGCCTCAAGGTGCAGGTCGTGTGCTTGGAGAGCTTACAGTTAACACAAAAACTAAATAATTGGGACAGAAAGCAGTGCTTGAGGAGATGTACATCAGTAGGGCTGGGCTGGGTTTCTTGGGGGGAAAAAAGGCATTATTGCGAGTATATCATGGGAGAGGAGAGGGAATTAAATACAGGAAAAAAAAAAAGGAAAGGAAAGAAGCTCAGAGACTTCTTTCTGAATTACTGATTTTGGAAAGTCAACCATTGTTCTCTTTCTATGTAGTTTCTAGTTATCCACAAAATAAAGTTGTTTTGGTTATTTAACCTCATAGGACAATACTTTGTCCATCTGAAAATGAGAAAGTTGAATAAAAGTGCCAATCTCTAAAATTCTGTGCTCTGTTTCAAATTATTATATTTAAACTGCTTGCAGTATATTTTTAAAAACCTAGTCTCACTGCCACCTTTGCATTTTAGGTTTACTCCTGATTTCACGGCTTCTAGAGTCATCCGTGAACTGAAGTTTATAACAGCCAGTGGCTCTGAGTTTGTGTTTGTATTGAATGCATCCCTTCCTTACCATATGTTAGCAACCTGTGCAGAAGCCCTGCCCAGGCCCAACTGGGAGCTGGCTCTGTACATCATCATCTCAGGAATAATGAGGTACTTGTGTTTTCTTTCGAGGTTGGTGTGTATGTATCACTTGACGCTGTTGATCACGGCTCCCCCTGGGTGCCAGGCACTGCTCTGATTGCCGGGGATCCACCCAATGGACAAAAGAGGCAGCCCTGCCTAGTCAGGCTTACATATACCAGTGGGAGCAGTCAGACCTAAACCCCTCTTGGATGACATATGCAATAAACCAGAGTCTTTTCTACCTATAAAATTTGTTACACACATACAGTACAGCTTAATTTCTTAAAGGAAAAAAAAAGCCTCATAATTTACCAGGAAATTACTTGATTTGGGCATATGAAATGTACTCAAACATAATAGGGTATGCTAATTGAGTCATATCATACCTAAAGAATGTAAAACTGATGAGAAATGTTTTTTAAGCCCTCAGCATCCTCATCCTTTTTTCAGTCTGTTTCTTTATTTTTTAAGAATGAGATCTACTCGCCTCTCAATTAACTTGCATGTTTACCCAACCCATCCTTCAAGGGAAGAGAGTTGGTCTGGAGAGTTAGAACTAAAGAGCTGCTGCTTGGCAGAAGGAAAGGTGCCCTCCAGTGTCTGTTCTGATTCCAGTGGTTATCTCCTCCGTACAAGCCTGCCTGTACACTGGCACGCTGGAGAAGTCTGTGGGCAGACTTTTATCCCAGATGCTTTTGCTCGTCACAGGCATTTTGTTTTTTTATATTGTTGTGTACTTTACCAAGAAACTCTGCCCTTAGTATCAAATCCTGCTGCTCTCGCACTAACACGTGAACCCGGATTCTCCATCTTTTCTCTCCCTGCAGTGCGCTGTTTCTCTTGGTAATTGGAACAGCCTATTTAGAAGCTCAAGGAATTTGGGAGCCCTTCCGAAGGCGGCTGTCCTTTGAGGCCTCGAACCCGCCCTTTGATGTGGGGAGACCATTTGATCTCAGGAGAATCGTTGGTATTTCATCTGAAGGAAAGTATGTGCACCTGCTGGAGATAAATTCTCTAATATGCATAGATTTGGCTGATGTAATTAAAAGAAAAAATAAGTTTCTTCTTTTCGTCTTTGCTCGGGGGAAAAAATTGTAATGCCCTGTGTATCACTCTCAGTTACTGAGAACTCTTAGAAGATCCCATGTTTTTATTACATTAATGAGGGTTAAAATATTCTACCTGAGGCCAGTGACTTACTGCCCAAATTTTCAGATAGAACAGACCCAGTAGAGTTGTGAAAAGTATGCTATTTCTTGTCACGAGTAGAACTACCCAAGGGTCATTCATATATGCAGTGGCTCTACTGATGAAGTACGTATAATTTTTTTCAATTTACTTCTGTACTTCGACGTCCCGGGTCTTAGTTGTGGCACATGGGATCTTCGTTCGTCCCTGAAGGCATGCAGGATCTTGGTTGTGGCATGCAGACTCTGAGCTGCAGCATGTGGGATCTAGTCCCCGACCAGGGTACAAACCTGGGCCCCCTCCGTGCGTTGGGAGCGTGGAGACGTAGCCACTGGACCACATGAATGTCCTGTAATTTTCTTTTAATGTTAGATCTCACAGTTTGCTATTACTGATCATTTTTTTCAGCTTGAACACACTCAGCTGTGACCCCGGTCACAGTCGGGGCTTCTGTGGAGCAGGTGGCTCGGCCTCCCGGCCCGGCGCAGGGAGTCACAAGCAGTGTAGCCCGTCGGTCCACCCGCACAGCAGTCACAGCAATAGAAACTCGGCTGACGTGGAAAACGTCAGAGCCAAAAACAGTGCGAGTGCCTCTGGCAGGACTAATGCCCAGTCGGCGAGCAAAGCCAGCCCACTGGTCTTCGAGTCCCACAGCATGGCCCAGGGTCACACCGCAGGCCGGAAGTCCAAGGGGGCCAGACAGGGCCAGCACAGCAGCCAGCACCATGGCCACAGCCCCCTGGAACAGCACTCGCCCCCGCCGCCGCCGCCAGTGCCTCAGCAGCAGGAGCCACAGCCCGAGAGGCTGTCCCCTGCGCCCCTCGCACCCCCGCCCCACCCAGAGCACCCCGGCAGCACCCGGCACAGCTCCGAGGACTCAGACATAACCAGTCTCATCGAAGCCATGGACAAAGACTTCGAGCACCACGACGCCCCGCCCCTAGATGTGTTTACAGAGCAGCCGCCTTCACCCTTGTCGAAAAGCAAAGGTAACCATACCTTCTCACTTCTGGGACAGTGTGACACTCAAGGGGACAGCCAGTGCGTGTGTAGGGGGCTATCTCAGTCGTAATTGTGATGAGCAGCTAATTTAGCAGGTGTTCTTCTGGCTCACATTCATCTCTGCCCTTGGACTTCAGCTCTTTCGCATCAAGATGCAAATAGAAGTATCTGAGTGTCATAAAAGATACCCATATTTCTCTTACCAAATTACTAAACACTTACCAATTCAGGAATTTGTTGGACACCTACTGTTTTTATTTTCACTGCCTGTGATGACTATGTTACTGTGGTAGGTTGAGCTTTTTCTTTTCCATCATTAAAATAGTTTTTAACACAGTGGTAAATGGCAGTCATCTGCCTTTTGACCCAAAAATAGGATTTCTGTACAACCTGCGCTTTAGAGCAGGGATTGGCAAACCACAGCCCGTGGACAAAGCCGTCACCTGTCCTCGGGCCAGCGTGCCTGTTCGTTCACACGTCATCTGTGCGGCTTTCGTGCCGCAGCAGCAGAGGCTGTCAGGGCGGAAACCTGAAGGCGCTTACTGCCTGGCCCTTCCCAGAAGCGGCCAACCCTGCTTTAGAGCTCCTTATGCTGTTTTCACCCCAGGTGACTCAGTGGTAAAGGATCTGCCTGCCAGTGCAGGAGACGTGAGTTCCATCCTTGGGTCAGGAAGATCCCTTGGAGGAGGAGATGGCAGCCCACTCCAGTATTCTTTCCTGGAGAATCCCATGGACAGAGGAGCCTGGCGAGCTATAGTCCATGGGTCACAGAGCGTTGGACATGACTGAGCATGCATACATACGTGCTGTATTAATCATCTGTCTGTAAGCAACAGATTGCCCCAAAACCCAGTGACTTAGACCCCATCATTTACTAGCACAGTTTCTAGGGGTCAGGCATCTGGGCACAGCTTGCCAGGTTCTCACAGAACGGCAGTCAAGGTGTCGCCTGGGGCTAAAGTCTTTGCAAGGTTCAGCTGCTGGTCACCTGCTTCCAGGCTCACTCAGGTGGCTGAGAGCAGGATTCAGTTCTTCATGGCCTGTTGGACTGCTAGTCTCAGTTTTTTGCTGACTATGGCCAGCAGCCTGTTGGGTCCTCTCTGTAGGGCAGCTCAGTGCAGTTGGCTTTACCAGAGCAAGCAGGCAAACATTCGAGAGAGAGAACAGGCTGGCGGACAGAAGTCTCGGTCTTCTGTGACCTACTCTTGGAAGTGACCTCCCATCACCTCTGCAGTGTCCTCAAGAGGAGTGAGGTCACCCACACTGAGATAGTTCCATGAGAGCATGACGTGGGGCTGCCTTCACAGAAGCCTACACACCACACATGCACTGCTGCTGCTGCTGCTGCTGCTAAGTCGCTTCAGTCGTGTCCGACTCTGTGCGACCCCATAGACGGCAGCCCACAAGGCTCCCCCGTCCCTGGGATTCTCCAGGCAAGAACACTGGAGTGGTTTGCCATTTCCTTCTCCAGTGCATGAAAGTGAAAAGTGAAAGTGAAGTCACTGAGTCTTGTCTGACTCTTTTCGACCCCATGGACTTCGGCCTTCCAGGCTCCTCCGTCCATGGGATTTTCCAGGCAAGAGTGCTGGAGTGGGGTGCCATTGCCTTCTCCGCCACACATGCACAGGCGGGCTTATTTGTAACTTCCGGAGTCCATATGTGAAAAACGGTAAATGGCCTCTGGCTGTATCTCAGTTTATTCCCTGTACAGCCTGAACTTTTTTGTGACTTACTCTCTCTTCTGTGGCAGCCATGCTGTGTTATTCTGAGCCTATTTCAGTACCCCCTCACTGATGTACCAGGAATTGCCTTTGGTTTGAACAGGGTACTTGGCAGCCCTGAGAAGCCAAAAGAAACCTGACCCTCCAGAGTCCAGGAGTTTTAGAAAATTTCTTAATTGCAGTGATATGAAGACTGGTTCTATACAGTCTTCATAGAATTACTTGCATTTGGGTTTATAAGATAGTCAAAAGTCTTGAATAATATTTAACTTCTTCCACAGAAATCTTCTTTGT
This sequence comes from Bos indicus, assembly GCF_029378745.1. Taxonomy (NCBI): domain Eukaryota; kingdom Metazoa; phylum Chordata; class Mammalia; order Artiodactyla; family Bovidae; genus Bos; species Bos indicus. Next base: position 3,073,774 of record NC_091770.1, on the reverse strand, counting down.
TGTTATCTCATTTTTCTAACACATTATTGACCAGAGACATATTAATACGTCTTTTATTACCTGAACATTATTGACCAGAGGTGTTTCAGTATTCACTTACATAAGAAATTGCCAGCCACTGGCATTCATTTCTGCAAAAATTCCCTGGTCAATAATGAGTAAATAGAGCTTACATATTTTAGGGTAATTTTTACAGTAATATTAAATGGATGCTTAAGGTTCCTCTTTTTAAAATTAGATCTGGTTACATAATGTGTTTTTCCCTTATCTAGAGCATAAGAAAATAAATATATATTATCTTATCTTAGCACAAAGAGAGGCTCTAGCAAAATGAACCCCTTGTTCCTTGGTCTAAGACAGCCCTCTGACACCTATACAATGGGCCCATCTTTTCTTTTCAGCGTCATTCATCTAGAACATAAGTTCTTTACTTTTCACGGTGGTCCTAGAGTCAACCTACTAAAAGCTATTTAATGATGGAGGTGATTCTTGAGGCCACGAAGAGACAGTGACTGCCGGCTTCACACGAGCAGCCACCGCTTTTGATATCCTTCCCAGCACTGCTGTTGGGAAAGAAGGAATGAGCCAGGTCTTCGTGTTGTTTTTTTCTTCAATAAGTGTTTTTATTGAAGCACAACATACATGTAGAAAATCAGTCTTTTAAATGAACTTTAAACGATGGGCATTGATCTTGGGGTTGCAGAAGAGTGCCACGGCGCTCATTTGCTCAGGAGTGTCCAACTCGTTGCAGCCCCATGGGCTGTAGCCCACCAGGCTCCTCTGTCCATGGAGTTCTCCAGGCAGGAATACTGGAGTGCGTTGTCATTTCCTCCTCCAGGGGATCTTCCCAACCCAGGGACTGAACCTGTGTCTCTTGCATCTCCTAATTGGCAGGCGAATTCTTTACCAGTACTGCCACCTGGGAAGCTCTTGCGGAACAATGGTATTAATATATCATAAAACCATCAGCTGGTGGAACCTTTATCATCTCTCTAAAACTTAGCCCAGCACCCCTGCCAAATAGCCTGTGTGTTTACGTTAAATATGTAATGTTTCTTTCCATTCTTTGGCACTTCTCTTTCCAGAAGTGCCCTGTTCTCTCCCCCGCCCTCCCCAAAATCTCAAAGAAATCTTCTTGTAATGAGCTTCAGCGATGTCTGGCTTTTGTAGACTGTTGAGAATGACCCCTTGTCATAGGAACAGGGTCTCCCCAGCCCTCGCCTTCTCTGAGTTAGACAGCTTGGAGTTAGACATCCCATCTCTTCTCTACCACCCCTGCAGTCACTGTCCCTCATGGAAGAGGGGCCCCAGAAATACCCTCCTTTCGTGGCTGGCCTGAGCAGGACCTCTGCAACTGGACAGCCTAGATTCTGTATTTCTCTGGTTTTTCCTCCCGTAACACGTGAGCCCTGGGGACTGGCTGGGCGCATTGCTGGATTGAGGGTTAAAACCCGAGAATGCGCTAAGCCAGGTGCGGCCACTTGCAGTGTCTGTATGCACTGCAGAAACCGCAGGATCTGTCGCCACCCTGGTGTCTGTCTGCTGTTGGCAGTCTGAGGGGCGGCTTTATCTTAGTTGGGGGGGTGCCAAGTGCCATGGGGTGGTGAGGCCAGGCTCTGCCTTCAGGCAGACCCAGATCACATCCTGGCTCTGCCACTTACTAACTAACTCTGTGATTTGGAGAAATTTAATTTAAAGTTTGAGTCACTGGCATCCATCAACAGTCACCATAAGGCATCGGGGTTTTCAATAAGGTATATTAAGGAGATACATTTTTAAATGACATAGAATGGGTTCAACGGTGGCAGATGTGGCTTCTGCAGCTGTGCCCAGCCTGCCTGCCCAGGTGGCTTCATGGACGTAGTCTGAGGGGTCGGCGTCCTCCCATGGGCTTCTCTGCTGCTCTGTTCCAGTTAGGGTGGAAGCTCCTTGAGGGCAGGGATTGTGTTGATGGTTCTCACTGCCGTATTCCTAGGACACACAGCACTGCAGCGCAGCGGGCACTCAGATGTTGTGGCTGTTTTCTTGTCTGTCTTGGGAGCGTCCACATTAGTTAAAATAATAGGCCTTTTGTCACTCTGTTTTACCTTCTGCCCATACATAGCAGCGGCTGGACACTGTCCAGGGGCTGCCTGTAATTCCTCCTCACAGCACTGTGAGGTCATCTCGCCGAGTCTGCAGATGAGAGGGCGAGATCAAGGAGCTACCAACGGGAGGGCCGGAATTTGTACTCAGCCGCCAGGGTTCTCGGCACCCCGCAAGTGACACGTGTGGCAGCTCATCCCGTGTCACCGTCAGGCTCCCATCACCAGAGAGGTTGACAGAATCTCTGGTTTTCACTCCTCTGACTTCTCAACGCTGTGTCATCTCTGGGATATAAAAGTACAGATGACCCTTGAGCAGCAAGCGTTTGAACTGCATAGGTCCACTTTTATGTGGATTTTTTCCAGCAGTAGAAACTACAGTACCACAGGGTCCCCAGTTGGGTGAATCTGGTTGCAGAGGAGCCACAGACGTGGAGGGCCGGCTGTAACCTGTATACGGATTAACCCCCTGTTGTTCAAGGGCCAGCTGTCTTCTAGAGACACATAGATTTGTGAAAACTAGTGAGTTGCCAAAACTCATTGAACTGTACACTTAAAATGGGCGTATCTTATTGTATATCACTTATGCCTCAAAAATTGTTGATCTTGTAAAATATTCTAATCAGAAAGTCAGATGTTAATTTGAGAAGCTTTAGAGAAGAAACAGAGAAACTGTTACTAATCAGAGTTCAGCCTCTTCAAAAAGAGTTTGAATGGCTGTGTTTTCCAAGCTGTTGAAATATCAAGGGCTCTTTTACTTTGACTCTCACCCGCAGGGAAAGGAAAGCCTCCTCAGCGCAAGGTGAAGCCCCCCAAGAAGCAGGAGGAGAAGGAGAAGAAGGGAAAGGGGAGGGCCCTGGAAGACGAGCTGAAGGACTCCTTGGCTGACGACGACAGCTCCTCCACCACCACAGAGACCTCCAACCCAGACACAGAGCCTCTCCTCAAGGAGGTAGGGTGGCCTCGTGGGGCGGGGTGGGTGCAGAATGGCCGTGCTCGGGGCATGTGCCCGCCCGGGTTACCTGTCTCTCCTGCACAGGCACCACAGCTCCGGGCGAGAATAAGTTCCTTTCCCCGGGGGACAGGTCAGGAAGCCTGCTAATAAGGTGGAATAGTTAGAAATTGGAAAGTTAGGGTCTGTCTGAAATAGTAACCACTCTGGCTCATGAAAATTGTCTCAGATTTTAAGTATCAAAAAAGGATGGGAAGGAGTTACCCCACTTTGTTTTGATTATATTGGCTGTGTCCTGTTGTGCCGCCGCTGGCACAGTGAGCCCTGGGAGCAGGCAGAGCAGTGGCTGTGACCCAGCCCCAGGGGCCCCCTAGCTCCGAGCACTCCCCCAGCACACCAGAAAGGCATCCTCACTCCCCACGCTCAGCTCCAAGGGGGTCGTGGGCATCAGGAATCGTACTGCCAAATGCCTAGGCACCATGGCCACGAGGTGGATGGAGGGTGATGTTACTGCTGTGGCTGTGTCGGAGAGCGTGTGTTACAAGGTGTGAGGAAAAGTGAGGGTGTAATTCCCTTTGGACCTTTTTATTTCTAAATGACCATATTTCAAATGTAAAATGAGCCAAATAGAGCCTTTAATACTGTGGGGCTGAATTTCTGTTTCGGTCTTAATCTAGTGGCTTAAGGAATCATTTCTTACAGATATCCAGCAGTGTCATCCTCACCTGTTAAGTTTTAAAGTCAAGTCTGCACATGACACTTCCTGTCACTGCCCTCGCCTGTGCGTCCCTGAGGCCTGGCAGCTGCTCTGGGCCCATTCAGCGCCGTCCATGGCTGGGGCTGGCACTCTGTGCCAGCTGCTACAGAGGAGCAGACGGCCAGCTCGTGGTCCTCAAGTGGGGTCTCAGCCCCTTGAGACAGGAACCTGGCCTTTCTGTCCTCGGCAGTTTCTCAAGCACCCAGCACGCAGATTCTCAACACACGTTTGCTGAGTGCATGGGGAGAAGAGAGCTGGAAAAGACACGCGTGCACGAGCAAATGACCTGCCGGGTTTGTAATCTAGTTGGGAAGAAACTAGAGCGTGTGTTTCACACACAAAACAGGCGAATGCATCAGTAACAAAGGAAAAACAGCAGAGGAACTTCAAGCATCTGGACAGCGTTCTCAGCACAGACTTGCTCCCCAGCTTTGCTTGCCTTCTTTCCGCCTTTCCAGCATTCGCCTGAGCACTCGTCCGGCACTCTCCTCCAGCCGAGCACCGCCGGCACTCTGTCCCCCACACCCTCCGGCATCATCCTCCCTCCTCTGCGATTCATTTCCTCCTGGTCGTCAGCTCTTGCCCCGTCATGTGCTTTCTCACAGATGCTGCTCCAGTCCGGCCACCTCCATGCCTGTTGCCATTCTCGCTGCTAAGCAGTTTTTATTCCTCCCCCTCAGCGCTCACTGCTGCTGCTGTTGCTTTCAGTCACATGCGGGATTTACTTCCCCGTCCAGGGATTGAACCTATGCCCCCTGCGGTGGAAGCTCAGTCCTAACCTCCAGACCACCGGGAACGTGCCCCTCCGCGCTCTGGCCTCAGCTCCGCGCTCTTGTTTCTTTGTAACTGACACATCCGCCTGTCGTGTGTGTTTTCTTCCCAACTAGATTACGAGCTTGGCAGGTCATTTGCTCATGCATGTGTGTCTTTTCCAGCCCTCTTCTCCCCATGCACTCAGCAAACACGTGTTGGGAACCTGCATAGTGGGCGCTTAAGAAACAACCATGAAAATAAAAGAAAAAACAACTGTGGACAGAAGGGCCAGGTTCCTGTCCTCGGGCTCACGGTCTGCAAAGTTCTCCATGAGTCGGGTGGCCCCGGAACACTTCCTGCATGACTCAGCACAGTCTCAGAAGGTGCTGGGGCAGGAGGGCGTTGTACCCCTCTCTGCCATCAGGCGGATGGGTCTATGTGACCTGAACTGCAGCCTGACCCTGTCTTGTGGACACTCACCTGCCCTTTGGTGGGAGCTCTCCACCGCTCGCAGCAGCTCTGGCCTTCAGCCAGGGTGTCTCCCCGCAGTTGGCCCTGTGCACCCTGACACAGAACCAGGCTTCTGTTTTTTCCACTTCACGCCCATGCTGTGTGTGGTCTTCTGCACGTGAGCAGCGCACGCCCGCTTTCCAGGTGGCTCCAGGGTGGTCACCAGTGCCTGAATGGTGTCTGCCCTGTTTAGAGACTAGTCCCCGGGCTCACGGGTGGGTGTAGCGGCGGCTCCCCTTAGTCTGGAGCGCCTGGTGTAGTTCCCATGCGCACCTGAACTGGGACCCAGGGGCAGCATCGCTGGGCTCGTCGAGCAGCACAGCTCTGAGCAGCACCTGGGCTGTGGCCTTTTCAGCCGACGGGATGGCTCCTAGGCTCCAGTCCCAGCCAGTGAACACTGCTGCGTGGACGCAAGTTGATCTGTGTCCGGTGTCTCCCTCCTGTTAGACTTCACCATCCTTGAGGGAAGGGACTGGGCCCTCTTGGTAACCCCGTTGCCTGACACCAGCGGGGCGACCAGGGAAGGATGGCTGAATAAGTGACTGAATGGCTGGGCCCCTCCCCTGGATGGTGCATCTGTTGGCTTCCCAGCCGCCGCGACACTGTGACAGGCGTGCGTTACCATGAACACTTGGGGGGGACACGCTTTCGCCTGTGCTGTCTTCTCCCTGGGGGCTTCCTCGTGCGCAGCATGAGGACCATCACCAGGAGTGTGTCGCTCTATCCTGCTGTCCTGCCTTGCCTTTTCTTGTAAAAAGGGCAAGGCTTTGCTCCCCAGTGCTTAACAACAAGCTATCAATCTGTTGCTACGACTGTCACCTCCTACTCTAGTCAGGATGTGAGTATAATTTTAAGTGACATGCCTTATAACTCAGACCCAGTAAAACATAATTATAATAAATCAAAGGCTGGAAAATTGACAGAACCACGTTGAGAGCGATTTGAAGAAAGGAGCTTATCATTTGTATACTTGTGATATATGTATCTTTTCCATCTTTGGTGTTGTGTCTCTGCCTTCAAATTAGGACTATATCAGGCATTTTTAATTTTACTCAGCAATTAAGTATACTTTTTTTTTTTTACAGGATACAGAAAAGCAAAAGGGAAAACAAGCCATGCCTGAAAAACATGAAAACGAAATGTCTCAAGTGAAACAAAAAAGCAAAAAAGTCTTAAATGTTAAGAAAGAAATCCCAGCAGATGTGAAACCCAGGTAAGAAAAGTATATGACTTCAGAGAAATGAGGTGTAAGTAAGAGGAGTTATGTGAGAACTCGTAATGGTTGTGTCTGCTTGACTGGTTTTTCTGGGGTTTTTTGCAACAAAAGCTATGTTCCTCTGGGTTTTTTCTGCTGCCCAGCGTTCACTGTGCCTGGGGAGGGACAGGCACATGCTTCTGAGGTCAGACATACAAAAGGCAGAGTTAAAACTTGTAAAAACAGAAGAGGACCAGTGGTTAAAACACCTTGCTTCCACTGCGAGGGGCATGGGTTCAACCCCTGGTCAGGGAACTTAAGATCCCACATGCCACGTGGCTCAGCCAAAATATGGGTGGGGCGGGGAGGAATGGAGGAGAAAAATACAGTTGGTGATTTGCTCCCAGACAGAGAGCCATTTCACTTCTGCCCAAAACTGGACTTGATGTTCCAGCTGCAGGTATGACCATAATTTCTCTCAAAGGAGCTCTGGGTCTGCTCACTCACCCGGGGCTGTCATGGGGATCTGGACTCCAGGCTGTAAAACTTGGAAAAATGTATTCTTGACCTGTGATTCCCAGGTGGTACCAGTGGCAAAGAACCCGCCTGCCAACGCAGGAGGCTTAAGAGACCTCAGGAAGCTTCCCTGGAGAAGGGCATGGCAGCCCACTCCAGCATTCTTGCCTGAAGACTCCCACAGACACAAGAGCCTGGCAGGCAGCCATCTAAAGGGTTGCAAAGAGTCAGACACACTGAAGCAACTTAACACACGGCACATACATTCTTACCTTGTGAAAAAAAAGTGCTCAGGGCAGATATTACCACCAGACAGTTGCCAGGGTTCTTGGGCCCCTCAGGGAGGGCGCCCTACAAAATGTTTCCCCAAGGAAATGAATGATTTGAACTATTGGGTTATTATTTCCTAAGGTTACTTCATACTTCCATTAACTTTGGGTCTAATAAACTAGTCCTGGTTTTAGAGTTGCTGACAGTGCTGTACTAGTTCATCGTACAAGATGGCCATCTGCATGGAAGCCAGTGTTGACCTTCTTCTCTGATAAGTGGACATCAACCCAGGAAGTTGAGGGAATTATGTATACGTTAATAAAGGAAGACATGGTTTGTTGTCATCAGAACTGACCATAGCTTTGCAGAAAGTCTGTTCTTACTCAGATTCTAGGAATAAAGCTTGAACTCTGCAAAAACACCAGTAAACTGGACTCTGTCCTTAGATGATACAGCTTAACTCAACAGGGCCACCTTGTCCTGTAGAAACAGAAGCTAATCAGAAATTAGTGATTACTGCATAAAAATGTAACCTTGTCCCTGAACTTAAGAAGCAACACAGTACATGGCAATATTAGTAATGGAGTGTTTATACTTAAAGTTACCCTTTTGTGCAAATGTCGGTTGAAGTAGCCTAACTACACAGCTTGTCGAGAAGGATCTGGCGTGGTTAGAATAGAGTAAAGTGGAATAATGGCACTTGACTCTGCCCTGAGGGAATCAGCCTGAGGCACTTTGGTGCTAATACTCTGGCTCCCCAAGACAGGAATAACAGCCCTAGTCAAGTGGCTAGAGATTCTTCTTCTAGGCCTTTTTCAGGCTTAGTTGACTGACCAGATGTTGTAAAGCGTTGTTGTTCAGTTGCTGAATCATGTCCGACTCTGCGACCCCATGAACTGCGTGCAACATGCCAGGCTTCCCAGTGCTCACTATGTTTTTAAAGTAGAAAAATCCAAATTATGAAAAACCTTAAAAAAAAAAAAAAAAGAAAAACCTTAATTTTTACATATCCTGAGATCTTGTGAGAATGGAATGTTGTGCTGTCATTGTTAGGATCATAAGTTTAAAAGCCCAGCTTCTGAGGATTATCTTAGTGAAACCAGTCCATAGGTGATTGTCACCATGGGGAAACCGTTTATTCTCCTTGACGCCTGAGCTCAGTACATTTAAAAGAGATTGTACGTATGCATTAATCCTCTCATCCTTCTTCCAGTGACTTCTGTTGTATTCTGACCTTTCTAGGAAGTCAGTTGACTGTTAGCAGGTTTGACTTTGAGGATCTGTGAAAGACTGCGTTTGATGCCGTGACTCTGCAGGGGGTATTGAGGGAGTTTGCTGGTATTCCCAGAGCCAGAGCTGCCCACTCTCCAGCCCCCAGTCAGGAGGCAGAGTGAGAACTCACATTTTTTTAAAGATTCATTTATTTATTTGGCTGCACCAGGTCTTAGTTGCAGCATGTGGATCTAGTTCCCTGACCAGGGATCCAGCCCGGGCCCCTGCATTGAGCACAGGGTCTTGGCCACTGGACCACCAGGGCAGTCTCAGCTCACGTCCTCTTGATGTGTGTAGTTAACAGAGATCATTACCAGAAGGCAGTTTAAGCAATATGCTCTAAAGTGTCTTTTTAAATTGTCTTTGTCAATCGTAAGGAGAAAGCCAGATGTATAAAGCTGCAGCCCTAATAGGCTCACCCATGAACAGTGCATTGTTTTCATGTCGGTTCGTTAGCCCACCTAAAATTCTACTCATCTGGGTGAACCGAGCCCTTTGGATTTTTGGTTAGCCTTTATATTAATTCCAAATGTAACAACAATTTATGATAGAAAATTTGTGAAATATAAAGAAACAAAAGAATGAAAAGAAAATGACCTTTGACCAACTACCTTATATAATGTTTATAAAGCACCTCTGTTAAAATTTGTTTATGAAATCATGCTTTATATACCATTATATATATATATATATATACGTATATATATATATATAATCTGCTTACCTTTTTGAAAGAAGGGGACATGTGCTAGTGATGGACACTGGGGTGCCACTGGATATAGAAAGTCTGAGCCGTCCTCACATTTGCGATCTGGTGTGAGCTAGCTTGGACAGTGCCAGGCCCAGAGCCCAGCAGAGATCTGCTACCCCCTAGGAGGGTGAACTCGGAGGGGTAGTGGAAGGAGGATGTGGCGCTTTAAGAACCTGAAGGGGGGGGCTGGGAGGGGGTGGGGGGCAGAGTGCTGGGTCGGAATGACACCCCTGGAGGCTGGGGTAGCAAGTGCACTTAGGTGGAAAATGCCAGACACTGCCCACTTGAAGAACGTTTATATTGATCAGTGAACTGTGAAGTTTTAGTGGAAAGCCAGCTATCAGCTCAGCCTCGAACTGACAGCTTTGCGGCCGTCACCAGAGCCCACTGATGATTTTTAGAGTAATTCTTGTAAGGGGCCACTGGGTTGCCTCAGCTGAAAGGCGTCCTTCTGCTGGGCCGCGTCAGTCTGGCTCCTGTCAGCGGAAAGGCCTCGTGATCTTGGTGGGCAGCACAGAGGCGACTTGTGAAGGTTTTATGGTTCGCGTGTTTCTAAGGCTCACCATACTGCCTCTGTGGGCCATCTCCCCAGGTCATTTCTCCTAAAGATCACTTCTCTCTCAGCAGACTTCAATGTTTTCTTCATCGGGCTGTGGAAACTTAAAAATAGCCCTTAAAACTTAAACTTGTCTCCCGTTTTGCCTTGCTGACAGGAAGTTCAGAGCCAATTAATTGTCCTATTTATACATGTTTATTATGTTAAGCTTGCCTCTTAATATTTTAGAAGTAATATACTCTAAATAGACCAGTGAAAATAATATTTAAGTTTTGGCCTAAGATGAACCCTGAGTTCAAGAATAGAGAAGAATATTTATCCTACCCACTCAGCCTAGACCTTAGACAAACAAGAGAGTCCTGCCGCCCTGCCGTGGGCTTTGGGGGATTTGTAGGTCACTCAGGAACTAGCCCTGGTGAATTTAGCCCTGGTTCACTGCATGGTGTCCATGGGAAAACAGGTTCAGAGTTTTGAGTCACGGAACCTTTGACAGTTCTGAGACCTTTCAGCGTCTCCATATTCAAGAGTCCTGCAGGCAGTGCACACATTGGGTGAGGATCTAGGTGCTGGGTGAGGAGGCTTCAGGTGGGGTGAGACCTGCTCACGAGCAGAATGACTGCACTTAGCAGCTCCTACAAGGCTAGTTTGTACAAACAGCTTCCTACACCTTATCTGAGGTAGGTGCTCCGACCCGTTACACATTATTAAATAATGGACCTCAGTTCCCTGTCTGCTGTCAGAATAGCAGAGGATAAGTCTGTCCATGTCTTCTGAGCAGTATTAGAAGTGCTTGGAAGGCAGCCAGCCCTCAGGACGGTGGGTGGATAATGCATCAGGAGGCCAAATGAGTCAAAGAAGCTGTTGAGATTGTAGCCGGATCAGTGACTTCTCCTCTCAGCCCTGAAACAAAGCGTTGTGTTTGAATGTCCCACCGTGGTTGTCTTTCAGTTGCTTAGAGCTACCGTATACTGCCCCCTTGGAAAGCAAACAGCGCCGAAATCTCCCAACCAAGATTCCTCTTCCAACTACACTGACCAGTGGATCCAAACCACGAAACTCCCAGAAAACAAAAGGTATTTTCCTTTCTCGTCGTACAGGCGGCCTAACAGTTCGTTGTACTAGTAGTTGTTGGTTGTGAGTTCACAGTATTCAGGAGTCGTCGGGCATAGGTGGATTCTCATTCTCATCAGAAGGTTTTTTGAAATTGGCCCCAAGAAAGGGATGATCCTCCCTCATGGCTTTCTTTTCTGAATTCTGGACAGGTACAAGTAAGTTAGTGGATAGCAGGCCACCTGCCCTCGCAAAGTTTCTCCCAAACAGTCAAGAACTAGGCAACACCAGCAGCTCAGAAGGTGAAAAAGACTCTCCACCGCCAGAGTGGGATTCCGTGCCTGTTCACAAGCCCGGCAGCTGTAAGTACGGTGCTCCCCACAGCCGCAGCGCATCCGGGTCTGGGCGGGAAAACTGCAGGGCGTCTTGCCAGCAAAGGAGACCCAGGGTCTGTGTGCCGGAGCCGGTTTGTAGCAGCCAGCAGCCACGTCGGTAAAGGGCCTAAAGTGTGATCAGCCGTAGAGTAAGCGTTCATAGCAGAGCAGTCAGACAGTTCAGGGAGCTGCTTCACCACCTGCTTCCCTCTGTACGACATGGAAAGTTCCAGTAGAGCAGTGAACCATCCGGAGAAGGCCTGGCATCCCGGCCCCTGGTTAGTTCCTCGTATGTCTACAGCGCAGCCCCTTTTGTGAGAATTCACTTTGTTCCCAGTTTGCCGCATCTTCTCCGAAGACAGCCGTGTGAAGGCGTTAGTTTTCTCACCAGCTTCCTGACCTTGTTCCCCGGGTCTGGCCTGCAGGAAATCATGGCAGGAGCACTGTCTCCCAGAACAGGGTGGGGGCCCTCAGGCTCTAGATAGATAGGACCTGGAAGAGGAGAGACCGGCGCAGCCAGGGCCGGGGGGCAGGGCATTGGCAGTCAGCTCTGTAGGGCTGATCTGTCTGCACTCAGCCACCATATCACAGTGACTCCATTGGGCCCATTTGCGCCAAAGGGAAAATCTGGGGTGAGTACCAGGTTAGAGGTCACGGAGGTTTAGAGAAGAGGGGTGATGGGAGGCCAGTGAGTTGAATGAGGGCGAAGAACTTGGGTGAGGTGGGCGTTGAGCACAAGCCTGTGTAAATACTCCCTGAAAAGAGACACTCCCTGGGTTAAAACCTGCAGCCCCATATTTGCTATGAAACTTTCTGGAGCCTTTTTAGTACTTTCTTCTTGCTTGAGATGAGGGAGAGTCCGAAATCCCTGGTCATTCAAGAAATGAGTTGAACGAGTCTCTGGGTCATCCTGGGGTCCAGGCTGCTGCTCTCAGGTCCTTAGATCCCCTCCGAGGTTTCAACAGGACGCTGGTGCTCGGATTGTACCCTGTGACAGGGGCCGTTTCCCCACAGGGAGTAAACTCCATGTTCCCGGGGAGCCGGTTTCACTGGGCTGTGTGAAGCCCAGCGAAGCCTGGGGGATTCTCCAGGGACGCAGTGTGCGTGTCGGGTCAGCAGACATCCGGGCAGGTGGGGAGGGGAGATTCTTCCAGCGAGCGAGGGTGAGGGGACAGGTGGAAACGGCAGGTGACTAGGGGCCAGCCCCGTGGGGGAAGCGTGGGGAGAGCTTTTAGGGCAGGTGCACAGCTGAAGGTGGGAAAACTAACTCGGGCTTTGAAGAGACGGGGGCCTGGACACTACCAAGATCACGTGAGCTCACCTGGGCCCAGCCCCTTGCCTGTTGGGAGAGGCACGCAGTGCTGGAGGGAAGGGGAACCACCCACAGAGCCAGCTGGATTCTGAGGGTGAGGGGTACAGGCCCTACCGGGTGGGTAGGGAGCAGAGCAGCCCGTCCTTGCTCTGGAGGCTCGAAAGGCCAGCCAGAGGGACCAGGGTGGCAACACACTGAGCTGGGCAAAGAGACAAGCGGGATGCTCGGCCAGAGGGGTTGTGCCAGGGTAACTGGGCAAGTAGGGTCCCCCAGAGACTGAGCTTGTGGAGGCCAAGCCCTCTCCTCGCACCTCGCGTCACAGCACCAGGGCACACGTGACGGACATGCAGGGTGGTACCTGTTTCTGATAAGTTACGTGTTTCCATTGAGTGAATGCAGAATCTGTCTTATTTTCTGTTTAAAATTTTTGAAACAGCTGTGCTTTAAAGGGCAGCAGAAATGGAGTATCCTTGTAAAACAGGGACCTGGCAGGCCCACGGAGCACAAGGGTCCCCCTGGGGGAGCTGGGGTGCTCTCCCGGCCCCACACCTGTGAGGCTGGGACCTGTGTGGTACTCCAGGGTCTTCCAGGTCCAGGCAGAGACTCCACCTGCCCGTCCCTGCGGACAGGGGGAAGCTTCCTGCCAGCCTGAGGAGGGAGGGGCCTCACCCCCCAGGAAGGGCCTGCAGAGCTGGGTCACGTGGGAGATTCTGCAAAAGGCAGAGAAAGAGCACACGTGAAAGCTGTAGGCTTTGCATCACTGCCTTTGATGTTAGAATATCAAAAGCAACTATTTTTTAAGACTAAAAATTGAAATGTCACAATTGAGACTTTTTAATTTTAATTTGCAGCTACAGATAGTCTTTATAAACTCTCTCTGCAAACCCTCAACGCAGACATCTTCCTGAAACAACGCCAGACCTCGCCGCCGCCCACCTCCCCCTCACCGCCCGCCGCACCCTGCCCGTTCACGTCCCGGGGCAGCTACAGCAGCATCGTCCATGGCAGCCCGGGCAGGTGGGCTCGCGGCCGAGCTGGGGCCGGGTCGGGGGGACCCTCAGAGGCTGCAGGGCCATCCCGCCTTGTGCAGGCTCAGCCCCGCTCCCCAGCCCTTACCTCAGGGCGGCCCCGTAGAGTCAGGGTCTGGTTCAGAAGCCAGAAAGCACATCCTGAATGAAGCCCCACAAGCTGTGCTGAGAGTCGAGGAAACAGGCTTATGGGTCATTTGCTCTGAGCCTGTGGCGGGTGAAGGTCACAGTGACAGGGCAGGGCCTGCAAGAGCCGAGCACACGGGAGGCACAGAGCCCGACCGTTAGTGTGACCATGGCCTTGACGGGGGGTGCCGCTCGCAGACTGAGGGCCTGCGCTCCTCCCCGCCCTGCGTCCTCCCGGCCGGGGCTCCTCACCCACAGCCGGCACGGGGACGCGGCAGCCGTGGTCGGCCCTTCCTGCCTGGCGGCCTGCTCCTTGTTCCCTCTAGAAAGGGCTGCCCCGGCTCTTTTCCTTCCCTTCTCTCCACACCCCTGACTTTCCACCTGACCGCAGAGTCTCGGGCTGGCCACCCCCAGCCCTGCTGGAGCCACAGCCCCTGGGCCACGAGTCCCTGGGACGGCCGGGGCCGGAGTGGGGGTAGTGCCAGCAGGACTGAGGGACTCTCGCCTTGCTTCTTCCCTCCAGCGACTCTAAAGCAAAGCAGCCAAGCGGGAGCAAACACAAACTGACAAAAGCCGCTTCTCTCCCGGGCAAGAATGGCAACCCCACTTTCGCTGCGGTCACAGCTGGGTATGACAAGAGCCCAGGTGAGTGGCTTGGCATCAGAGACCAGGCACCACTGGGCCTTGGGCCTGGGCACATACCTGTGGCCCAGCTGCCTCCCGCTGACTCGGAGCCCGTTATTACAGGTGGGAACGGCTTTGCCAAAGTTTCTTCAAGCAAAACAGATTTCTCTAGCAGCCTTGGCATTTCACACACTCCTGTTGACAGCGATGGCTCAGACAGGTATGGCCGGCCCGCCTCAATCGGGGTGGAGGCAAGCGGGCTTCTCAGGCTGGGTTGACATCTTCCAGCTGTTCGTGTGCTCTGAGGCCCCTAGATGACAAGCAGATGTTTGGTGGGGGTCTCTGCTCCCTCCTGGGCCCCCTGACAGGGGAGGAGGCACCCGCAACACAGCCCACCCCCGCGGAGGGGGCAGGTGTGTGACCGCCTTCTAAGTCTCTTGTCGTCCCTCTCCGTTGTCATGGTCATTGTGGAAAGGCTGTGACCTCACCATGAGAAGCAGAGGAAGCAGACTGTGAGAGGAAGGGCCCAGGAGCAGACTCCAGGCAGTCACTGCACTGTCGGGCTTTGACCCAGAGCAGCCACAGGGGCCTGGTGGTGTGCAGGCACTGCCTCGGTTCACTTGCCTGGATAACATTCCCACAGTAAAATAATAAAACTTCAAGTAGACTCTCAGGTTCACCTACCTGATACTAACAAGAAAACGAATCCTAGATTTGAAACAGTTTAATAAATCTTCCATCACTGAAAGGTAAATAAGGAAGAAATACCTCTTTTCTGCACAGAACACTTGCTCTGAGCCAGGCTCCCAACCTGTGGCAGAGTGGCCTGAGCTCTGGGCCCTCCGGGCACGGAGCAATCTCCAGGTCTCCCTGTTGTCTGTGACACGCACGCGCCCATTGGAGCAGGGCCTGCCATGCGCGCAGCTGTGAGCGCTGGGTCTGTCTCCATTGACCATCACGTTCTTGTGTGTTGTGTTTTTCTCTCCCAACATTCAGCTCGGGTCTGTGGAGCCCCGTGAGCAACCCCAGCAGCCCTGACTTCACACCCCTCAACTCGTTCTCAGCCTTTGGGAATTCTTTTAACCTAACTGGTGGTGAGTGTTTAAACCCTGGACCATGACTAGTGAGCCATGGACAGATGGAGGGAGGAGACTGTGGTGGCCGTCTGGGGGACGTGTTTGAAAGATGCATTTCCCTTGCCAGCTCTGTCAGTCAGCCGTAGGCGTGGGCACGGGGCTGACTCCCAGGAGGTGGGTCTGTCTCTGCTGCCCTGTCCTGGACGGGCCCCTCCCCACACCCCAGCCTGAAGGTGCAGTGGGTCTGCTCCATGCAGTGGGGATCCCCACTGGCTTATGTTCTGCAGACCTGACTTCAGAGCTTCAAGAAAGTTCTGTGTCTGAGAGGTGGCTCCTGGCTACGCTGGAGCTCCTTATTTTTCTTGCTGTTGAGAATTAGAATTCCCATTAGCTGTGATGGTGTTTGCACGTGACGGTCCAGTGAAAGGCGTGGGTGAGGTTCTGAGGTCATGGGCAGGGGTGCCCCCGACACCCCACCGTGAATGGTGGGGGCTGCTGGAGTGGGTGCGATGCAGACCCCTGAGAGACACCCGACCTGCCCCGGGAGCACGGCCGGATCCAGCGCACACTCGCCTTTCCTTCCTCTCTTCCAGAAGTGTTCAGCAAGCTCGGGTTATCGCGATCATGCAATCAGCCCTCACAGAGGAGCTGGAATGAGCTGAGCAGTGGCCCCTCCTACCTCTGGGACTCGCCGGCCACAGAGCCCAGCCCTTCCTGGCCAGCCAGTTCCAGCTCCCCGACCCACACGGCCACAGTGAGTCCTGGGCTTGCTCGGCCTGCCTGCTCAGGCAGCGTCACAGCTGCCGCTGTCCCTGGGGGTGACGCTGACAGAGATGAAGGGTAACAGCAGTGTGAAGGCATGGGCACGCTCATCCTGTCCACTGCTGCGTCTTCATTTCTGCCAAAGTGACCATCAGTTCTCTTCAGAGCCGAGATGGTCCAGAAGTTACAGGAGGAAGGCTGAGACGCTGAGGCTTGATCTCTGAAGTCTCTCATTTCAGCCTCTCCCGACCTGTAAGTTAGACTCAGGGTGACTGGGGGCCCCTCTCGGATCCCGCCACCTCCAGGTCAGACGGTGCCTGAGTGTGGCACACACTGGGTCCCAGGAGGCCCGTGTCTCGACGGCGCCTGAGCGCGGCACACACTGGGTCCTGGGAGGCCCCGTGACTCCGGCTTTTTCTAGGTGCATCTGTTTATTTCTCGGCTAAATGGTTCTGCAAAGGTCATGTGCCACAAAGAGTAAATGACTCCTGGTTTCAGCTTTGACAAAATCATGACAGAAAAATAGGATCCCATTGTGATCACTTCTTCATCCTCAGGAAGACTCAGTTAGATGTGCAAGGTTTGACCAGGAGATGTTTTAACTTCACCAGTTCCGAAGTTTGTCTGCACTCGTAATCATTCTGGCTTCAGTTCTCCAAGTGTCTTAACCGTTCTTTTAAAATGGGGTAGAACCCTTTGAGACCTTTCAGGCCATTATTGATGGGTCTCCCCTGGTGGCTCAGAGGGCAAAAGAATCCACCTGCAATGCAGGAGACTTGGGTTCTATCCCTGGGTCGGGAAGATCCTCTGGAGGAGGAAATGGCAACCCACTCCAGTGTTCTTGCCTGGAGAATCCCAGGGACAGAGGAGCCCGGGGGGCTTCAGTCCGTGGGATCATGAAAGAGTCTAAGCAGCTGACACCGCCGCCTTCTCCTCATTGCTGGTGCACCTGCCCAGCTCCTCCACGTGCTGCAAAGGTGGCGGGGCGGCTCACGGCCCCGTGAGCTTCACCTTCTGAAACGGGTGGGCTGCGCTCAGCCCCGGCTGTGGTGGGCACCCTTTAAAGTTTCAGAACCATCTGCTCAGGTGCTGAGGCGGCTGTGTGTATGAAACATCCACTTTAAAGTAGACAGTGAGAGGAGCCTGTGTCCTAGCCCGTCGTTAGCTTACCTTCCCCGCTCTGCCATCTGCCCCTTCACGTCTGATGCTCAGCGTCCTCTGTTTTGTCTCGTCAGCCCATCCTTGGCAGCACCAGCAGCCTGTGGTCGTCCACTCCGTTCAGCAGCTCCATCTGGTCCAGCAGCCTGCACAGCACCCTGCCCTTCACCAGCCCCACCAGCGCGTTGCCGAGCATCAGCCTCATGGGCCCCGAGAGCGCCCCGGCAGCTCACGCGCCCTCTGCCGCCAGCCCCTCCGACGACCTGGGCCAGACCTACAACCCCTGGCGGATATGGAGCCCCACCATCGGACGGAGGAGCTCAGACCCCTGGTCGAATTCGCACTTCCCTCACGAGAATTGAAATTAGGCAAAAAAAGAAAAATAAAACGGTGGTGGCCCCTGGTCTAGACCGTGACGTGCCCGTTTCCGAGACATCTTGAAGGCTCTCCCCGCTGTTGCTGCCCACTCCTCACCCTCCTCATCTCTGCAGGGCAGGCTTACACCACTCGCTTCTTTCAGATCTTTCTTGCAATTATGATAATACGAGATTTGCTGTTGTGCTTTTAGAGAAAAGTCTGGACTCAGCCACAAACTCCAGTAAGACCTGTACATCTGAAAACCTTACCTGTTATCAGCTGCCCACCACCTGTCTTCTCCCACCTTATCTGTCTGTGTGAACACCAATTTGATATTACAGCAAGGTGACAACTCAAGTTGATTTCAGAAGTCCTGGCATGTGACAATTTTATTAAATTACCAAGGTTGGTTTTTTAATAATTTCACAATATTATACGCCAAGATCTAATTTTAAAAATGTATGAGGACTTTGTGCTGAAAATACAGAGTATTTTTTTAAAATAAGGCTGTCTCGGTTTAAAAGCAGATTACAGAAATGTTAAGTCAACTTTAAGAACAGTGAATGAATGTTAAAACATTCGGTTGAGACCATATGCATTTTCTGTGCTGTTTGTACTTGAGGTATGTAACATTTGTATACCTGAATTTATTTTCAAGATAAACTGAAATGCACATCGCCAAGTCTTGAGATACAAGATTGAAGGTGTATTTCTTAAAAATACAACTTTATGTTGTACTTTGAAATAAATGATGCTTTTTTCAAAAGCCTTGAATTTGTTGTGTGTCTTTTTTTTTTTTAAACACAGAATATGCATCTGTTGGAGCTGTCTCACACTAAAGTAAGTCATTCTATCAAGTGCCTCATTCTGTGGAGTTGGACTTACTGTGGCTGGAAGCTCTGTGGCCTAATTAAATTCTGAGTATTTCCAGAGTATTCCCTAAAGGCCCTTGAGAGGAAAAAAAGCTCACACATCTAAAAAGAAGTGCTCGACCCTTTCCAGTTTTCATATTCCCACAGCTCCTCCAAGTGGTGCCTGTAAAGATCACAGTTACCGGGCAGGTTCCACAGGCCGTAACACATGAGTTTGGTTTAATCTCTCAGAAAGTGCTGCCTGCTTCAGCAGGCTTCTCTTGTCATCCTTTTCCTGGCCTGTAAAGCCAGCCTCTGCTGGGGTAACCAGAGATGCTAAATGTGAACATTCTGTGTGGGGTCAGTCACAGCACAGGGAAATCCAGCCTTCCCCATGAAGGTCAGCATGTGGAGCTGAAGCGTCGTCTGGAGAGACGCTGAGCCTGGCCTTTTCCGTATTCTGTCTGAGACTCTGACACCAGCTTCCTGTTCATTCAGAGCTCAGGCGTGCCAGGCTCACGGAAGACCTGGGCCCTGGACCCGCATCTGCCTAGCAGGCGCTTCTGTGCAAGGGCAAAATCAAGACGCAGTTAAGGCGTGGGGTTCTTCTACACCACAGCAACTCATAAGATGTTACAAAGCCGCTGACCCACTGAGCGTCACACAAACCCTAGTTTACAGAAAGAAAAAAAAGGTTTTGTTGGCAAACCTTACCTCAGTCAGTATCTCAGGGATCCTAAACTTGCATCTTTGGAAGAATCACCTGAAACTCCCAAATGCCTTCTTTGACCCCGTAGGACCCTCATCCTCAGGCTTGAGAAACATGTGGAAAGGGGAAAAGCACAAAGCGTCTGCTGTTACCTGGGTTTTTCAGATAATCCGGGGCAGGTATTTGAGAGGCAACCTACTCATCAACCAGACCCAAGCCTTTGACCAGATGCAGCCTGACAGTTACCTGCAAAACCAGGCCGCATAGTAGCTTGCTCTGTGCTAGGCCAAGGCTGAATTCAAAAGTTTGTAACGTGGGTTTCCCCGGCGGCTCAGATGGTAAAGAATCCACCTGTAAATGCAGGAGGCCTGAGTGCAAGCCTTGGGTTGGGAAGATACCCCCGGAGGAGGAAATGTCAGCCCACTCCAGGACTCTTGCCTGGAGAATTCCTTGGACAGAGGAGCCTGGCGGGCTACAGTCCATGCGGTCACAAAAAGCTGGACACGACTGAGTGACTAACACTTTCATTTCAAATATAACAATAAATAAAAACAATATATTGGTTATAAATTTTTATAGATTACTGCAATTCCTGAAAACGGTATGTTAACAAAATATCCAGATTAACCTTAAAAACTTAGACTAAAATTAGTCTTTAAATGTTGTTTCTGAAAAACTGATAGAATTTTAATTTGCCCTCATTTTATGTCAGTGGGGAGCAAAATATGCAGATGGTTTTGGATGATAGTATGTTTTTGCCATCTCAAAATTTTAGAGTAATTGAAATAAGTACTCATAAAATATTAACTTGACAGTTTTTATACTTCTGTCTAGAAGGAAGTCTTATGTCTGAAGAAAAAAGTACAGGTTGATTACTATTATGAGTCATAATTAATGTAGATAGTGATACTGCATGCAGTAATGCAGAGACTTCACGTTATATGCCCAGGATAATAGACGATGTGATTGTCTTGATTTTTTTTAAATTCATCTTAATAATTTAATGTGATACAGTGCTAATACTGAAAGGTTAATATTTTAAAGCTACAGAAAAACTAAATCATCTATTTATGTTTGTGTGTGCTCAGATGCTCAGTCCAGCTCTTTGTGACCCCGTGGAGTGTAGCCCACCAGGCTCCTCTGTCCATGGGCTTTCCCAGGCAAGAATACAGGAGTGGGTTGCCCTTTCCTCTCCAGAGGATATTCCCCACCCAGGGATTGAGCCTGAATCCCTTACATCTCCTGCATTAGCAGGCAGAGTCTTTTTTTTTCTTTATTTATTTGGAGGATAATTACAACATTGTGATGGCCCCTGCCATACATTAACATGAATCGGTCATATGTACACGTGTTCCCCACATCCTGAACCTCCCTTCCACTTCCCTCCCCACCCTATCCTAAGTCATCCCTGAGCACTGGCTTTGGGCACCCTGCTTCATGCATCGAACACACCCTGGTCATCTACTTTACATGTGGTAATGTATATGAAAGGGAAAGTCACACAGTCGTGTCCGACTCTTTTCGACCATATGGACTGTAGCCCGCCAGGCTCTTCTGTCCATGGAATTCTCCAGGCCAGAATACTGGAGTGGGTAGCTGTTCCCTCCTCCAGGGCATCTTCCTGACCCAAGGATCAAACCCAGGTCTCCTGCATTGCAGGCGGATTCTTTACCAGCTGAGCCCCCAGGGAAGAGGTATCTGTTTCAATACTATTCTCTCAAATCATCCCACCCTCGGGCACTAGTATTATATATCTTACACTAGTATTTATATATCTATATACATTTAAATGCATACAAATAAATGCATATTAATCCTTTTTACATTTGTCTTATGTAAATAATGTACCAAAAGAGTAAAATTAGTATCTGGGTTTTTTTTAATGTAAGATGACTTGGTAAGTATGCCAAATGAAGAGACCAAACTGTTAACTCAGCACTTTTTTTTCCAAATACTTAATAATTTTGTTGGGCTTCCCAGGTGGCTCAGTGGTAAAGAATCCACCTACCAATGCAGGAGATGCAGGTTCAATCCCTGGGTCAGGAGAATCTCCTGGAGGAAATGGCAACCCACTCCAGGATTCTTGCCTGGAGAACCTCACGGACAGAGGAAACTGGCAAGCTACTGTCCATGAAGTCTCAAGAGAGTTGGCCACGTCTTGGCAACTAAACAATATATAATTTTGTTAGAGTCCTTAGAACAGCCCTGACTTAATTTTATTTGTTCCTAAAAGAAAAGCCTATCACAGACTTAAATTCCCTCTTAAAATATAGACCTATCTGAGAAATTAAATCATACTCTGATGGCTGAAATATTTGCCTATACCTGGACAAGTTGGCAAAAAACCCTAAAAGCAAATATTTGTACTAGTCATTTAAATAAATGGGGGTGGGGATGAGAGGGTGTCAATCCACCAAATTTGAATGGTTTAGAAACAAAGAGGCTTTTTTCCGTTTGCCTGTACCACAGGCTTGCAGGATCTTAATTCCCTGAACAAGGAAGCAAACCAGGACCCCTGCAGTGAGAGTGCTCAGTCCTGACCACTGCTCCATCAGGTAATCCCACAGAGAAGCTTCTAAGTTTGGCAAAGCCTATAAAGCATGTGTCAGCTACAGATCGGTACTTGCCTGCCATCTACCTTCTACCTCTGCAAAGATTAAATGACATGCTGCTGCAGCTGCTGCCCTTCAGTGTCCCCTGCAGGAGTTCAGGCTGGGGAGCAGAAATGAGGCCTCCGTGCTAAGGGGGAAACGGGCAGGACAGGTTTTCAGATAGTTAGATATTTTTGGGAGCTGATTTTATGAGCCCAATTCTTGTATCTCCCCATATCTAGAAAAGCACTAAAATCCTTCATGGTGACAATTATTCCTCGTGACTAGCAGCGCTTCATGAGACTAGTAGAAACCTTTTGCAAAATACGTG
The DNA here is from genome assembly GCF_029378745.1 of Bos indicus. Taxonomy (NCBI): domain Eukaryota; kingdom Metazoa; phylum Chordata; class Mammalia; order Artiodactyla; family Bovidae; genus Bos; species Bos indicus. The sequence continues at coordinate 3,051,809 of NC_091770.1, read as the reverse complement.
CTTGATTGCATGTACTCCCCTTCACCAGACTCACATAAATACTGACCTGCCCTGCCTCTTCGGAGCAGCGTCTCAGAGCTGAGGTGCTGTCTCCCAGGCTGAAGTCCTCATTTTGCTGCAGATAAAACTGTGCTCACAACTCTCATGTCGTGCATTTTCTTTTAAGTCAACAGTTGAATGACAAAAACATTTTAGATGCTTTTCTGCTGTTTAAGAAAATACCTATAGTGACAGTAAAAGAGGGCTTCCTAAGTGGCTCAGTGGTATAAAGAATCCACCTGCAATGTGGAGACTCAGGTTCAATCCCTGGGTTGGGAAGATGCCCTGGAGGAGGAAATGGCACCCCACTCCAGTGTTCTTGCCTGGAGAATCCCACGGACAGAGGAACCCGGTGGCCTAGTCCATGGGGCCACGAAAGAGTCAGACACGACTTAGTGACAAAACAGCAGCAGTCAAAGTCACAAAGACTCTGATGAGGCTCAGGCTGGCCACCACACCAGAGGGGAATTCGCCCATCTCACTGGCGAGAAAAGCTGGGGAAGTGCAGAGACGCTGTATACTAACTGTCAGAGCAGAAAAGATTAGGAAAAAAGATGGGAGAAGTCACGATGCACATTATATCTTAGGATAGCTGACTTACGCACCAAAAATATTTACAATGGAGTTGAACAAAATTTTTCATGATATAACCCATAAGAGCAGAGATAGATTGACAATATTCATCCATCACTCATAGGATAATGTTAGAAGTATTACCAGGGATGTCTCCACACTATCCTCCCCCAAAGCAAAACAATCCTGACAAAGTGTAAAGGAGCCCAGGGGCAAAACCAGAGGCTTGAAGGTACTTTACACACCTCCAAGGGAATGTCAAACACGTGCCTCCTGCCAGGGACTACAGATGCATTCTGACTGGTGTTTATTTTCAACCGTAGATTGAAATTTTCCTTGTGAGGGCACCACAGACCTAACTAAGGCAAAAGAAACCCAAGACTGCTTGTTTCCCAACCTGGAAAATTCCTGCTTACCTCTCTGATAACAGCATCTTTTTTCTAGTACTGTTACTAGAAACCCTGTTTTGCCTTTAATCCAGAAACTTCACTCTCTTTATGTCTACAATCCTCTAAAAAAAAGAAGAACTAATGATATTTTAAAAATAATAACAAACCTCCCAGAAACCTTAAAAAAATTTTAATGTAAAAAGATTACCCTAAGACTTTGCTGGTGATGCGGTGGATAAGAATCTGCCTGCCAATGCACAGGACACAGGTTCAATCCCTGGGCTGGGAAGATCCCGCATGCCACAGAGCAACTAAGCCTGTGCTCCGCAACGAGAGAAGGCACCACAGTGAGAAGCCCAAGCACTGCAAAGAAAGAGTAGCCCCCGCTCTCCACAACTAGAGAAAGCCCACAGAAAGTAACACGGACCCAGCACAGCCAAAAATAAATTATTTTTTAAATTAAAAAAAATTTAAAGATCACCATTAGCATAGTTTATAAAATCGATCACCTCCAGGGCCCAAGCTAGCTCCCTGTGAATTAATAACATGCCACCTCAGGGACTTCACTGGCAGTCCAATAGTTAAGACTCCATGCTTCCATTGCAGGGGACGTGGGTTCAATCTCTGGTCGGGAACTCAGATCCCGCACGCTGCAAGACTGAGGACAGGAGGAGGAGGAGACGACAGAGGAAGAGATGGTTGGATAGCATCACTGACTCAATGGACATGAGTTTGAGCAAACTCCAGGATACAGTGAAAGACAGGGAGACCTGGCATGCTAGAGTCTTTGGGGTTGCAAAGAGTCAGGCCACACAACATGCACTGCTGCTCTTATTACAAAAGTCAAGACAGAAACAGCAAATCTTCACAAACAGATCAAAGCTTAAACAAGATGCCCTACATCTATATGCTGGATTGTTACCCAGTCATTAGAGACCGGCATCGAAATTAGGAAATGATGCCCCTGGTGCCACAGGGATGGACCTTGAAGGATCAGCACTAAAGGACCTCTGCCAGACACAGGAAGATAACAGCATATGACGTCCTTTCTGGGCAAGAGAGAGAGAGAGAAACAAAGGAACAGATTTACAGCCCAAAGAGAAAACCTGAGAATTCAAACTCAAACAAGGGTCCCCCCAAAAAGAAAAAACTTAAGGGCCAGGGGTCAATTACAAGGTGAGGACTACCATAGACACAGAGATCTGTATCTGTAACAGATAATGCTCACAAATTATCAACATCTTTGCATCTTTCCACATACACAGAGCTTTCTGTCCTTCACCCATACACAGAAAGGTGGATCTCTAAGGGATAATGCACAAGGATATCTATTCTGTCCTTCCGCATGTACACTGAAAACTGCCTGTGAGACAGAAAATTCGCAAGGGCCTAATATTCAGCACCATGTTCGACATTTTGCAATAAACTCTCCTGCCAAAGAATCCAGGAAAGAGTAGATATACTCCATGGTTGCTTCACTGCTGAATCAGGGGGCTGTACATGGACAAGGAGCACAGCATGGCCCATGGACGATACTTCAGCATGTCATTGGCTTGTTGTTAAAGAAAAAGAAGGAAATGTGGGAACTACTGTATTCCCTCGGACGTCCCCGAGTTGATTTCAATTGCTTGCCAGAAACCTGAGCAGGCTTGGGTTCCAGGGATGGACTGGGGTGAGCTGGAGACAGCCTGGCAGCGTGCCCTTAATGAAGCCCCTTTTAAAATCTATAATGTCTGTTTGTCTCTGGCTGGGACTGGAGTGCTGAGACAGAGGCCTTGCCGACTTGGAGGTGATATTCAGCTAGCCTGCAAGTGAGCTCGTGCTGGAATTCCCAACGCAAGCCTCCCTCCTGACAGTGTAACCTCCTAGGCACCATGGCACCCTTAGCTGGGTGTTGTGGCCGGGGCTTACATTAGTCTGAGGGTTCGGGGTGTGAAGTATTAATGGAAGGACGGGTGAGACACAAGTCCATAAATGTTTGCTCAGGCGTATTTCACTCGAATTCAAAACCCAGGAAGCTGGCCCTGCCTAAGGCTCCGTTTGACCCAGGAACCAGAGGTGGGTGGGACTGGTGCTGCCACCTTGTGGACACTGCCTGTAACTATACCGGCACCACACTAGCTTACGCGCGCCTCTCACTCACAAGGCCGGGGGGCTGTGAACGGTAACAGCTGCCCTCAGGACCGGTTCTGCAGCGCATATTGCAAAGATAAATTCCAAACACAACGGACATTCAGGCGGCTAGTGGCACAGGTACATTCACACAAACTTTAAGGAACGACAAAAAGCACAATACCACACTCAGGACAAAATGCTCAGTCTCCCTAATGACAGGAGGAATGCCAATCACACGGACAATGAGGCATCGCGTCCTCCCGGTCAGATTAGGCATCCTCATGGGGCTACAAGCGATAAATGCAGGAGAGAGGCTGGAAAAATGGGAACCTCCCACACTGTCAGTGTGAATGTACACCGGCAACTCCCAGTAAAATGGACAGTCTCCAAATGCCTGCCGAAAAGCTACCGAGAGAGGCAAAGCCTAGGACCTGACATTCCACACCTGGGCCTGGATCCCCAGAAATCCATCATTCGAAAAGAGACGTGCACGTCAGCATGCACCGCGCAGTGTTCACAGGAGCCAAGATAGACAGCACAACCCTCACCCACACATTAAAGCATCAACAAGATGTGCTACATGTACAGGATGGACTGTTCCTCAGCCACAGAAAACCGCCACTGAAAACATTATGTTCCCTGGTGGCCACAGGGATGGAATGGAAGGATCATACCCTAAAGGGACTCAGCCAGACAGCGGAGACCATCCACACGATGTCCCTTCTGGGCAAAAGAAAAACCAGAAACATAGGATCGAATTTACACCCAAAGAGAGACTTCTAACTCATAGCGAGGGTTCCAGAAAAAACAAAAGTGAAGGGATGGGGACAAATTAAGGGGTTGAGGCTAGCGTAAACAGAGAACTCTGTATCTGTCACAGATAATCCACCAGGACTATCAGCTTTCTTAATCTTTCATTCATTTCTCAGCACACACACAGAGACCTCTGTCTCTGACTCATCCACAGAAATGTCTATCTCTAAAGATAATCCACAGAGATAATCTTCCTTCCTCATAGACACTGAAAGCTGGGTCTGAGATAGGTAATCCCCAAGGACCTTGAGCTCAGCAGGGTGCTCAACATTCTGAAATAAGCTCTAACACATAAATATACAAATAAAAAATATTAGATACACCCTATGGTTACCTCATTGGAGAAGGAAATGGCAACCCACTCCAGTGTTCTTGCCTGGAGAATCCCAGGGACGGGGGAGCCTGGTGGGCTGCCGCCTATGGGGCCGCACAGAGTTGGACACGACTGAAGTGACTTAGCAGCATGGTTACCTCATACCTGAGTCAGGCATCTGTACACTGACAACAGGCACAGAATGACCAGTCGACTATACTGCAGCACAATAGGGGCATGATGTTAAAGGAAAAGAAGGAACAGCGATGCCTATTTTATTCCCTGGCACCTATCTTATTTGGCATTTATCCTATAACAGGAGTGTGGACGGGCTTGTGTCCTATGTCTGGACAGGGTGGAGGCGAGACACTCTGGCAGGGTGCCCTTCACTTAGACCCTTTTTAAACCTCTTGTGTCTGTCTGGCTCTGTGTGGTACCAGAATCTGGAGTGGGATCAAGGCCTGAAGGATCTTGGAGGCAATAGTCAACTAACCTCCACCTCTCCTGGTGCTAAGTTTCCCTTCCCAGCGTGCAGCCTCCTAATCACCTTAGTATCTAGAACTGGGGGCACTGGCCCCATTTGGATTAGTTAAAATTCGGGGGCGCAAAGCTTTAGGGATAGGATGTAGTGGAACACAAGCCCCTATGTCTTGCTCAGACAGTTTCATTCGAATGCACAGCCCAGGAGCCTGTGAATCCCTAAGGCTCTGGTTGCAGAAGGAAATGAAAGTGGACATGGGAAAGTGCTGCCGCCTTGTGGACACGCCCTGTAACTACACCTGGACCACCCGTGCTTATGGGCACCTGGAGCACACAAGGCCTGGGGGGCTGTTTATGATAACGGCTGCCCTTAGGATATGTCCTGGGGGCGGCTATTGCAGAAATACACGCTGACCAAAATGTAATTTCAGGAAGCCAAGTGCCACAGAAATTATCCTCACACCACTTAAGAAAAAAGGAAAACAAAACCTAAACCTCAACAACAAACCAAGATGGTCTGCATTCCTAATGACTGCAGGCATGTCCATCAGAAGTACAGTGGGAAATCAGATCCCACAGTCCAGTGGGCATCCTCACAGGACTACAAACAACAACTGTGGGGGAGAGCCTGGAGGAAAGGAAATCCCTACACTGTCCGTGGGAATATACACTGTCGGCGCTATAAGGACGGCCTCTGAACACCTGCCAAAAAGCCATCAAGAGAGGCTGTGCCAAGGATCTGACATTCCCACACCTGGTTCTAGATGCCAAGAAACCCGTCAATCAAAAAAATACCAAATCCCAACATGCACTGCAGCTCTAATTAGAAAGCAAGGGAGGATAAAGCAGAATCCTCACCAACAGATGAAAGTTCAAGCTAGATGTGCTACATCTAGACAATGGGTTGCCATGCAGTCATAAGAAACTGGCCCTGAAATTAGGAAGTGATACCACTGGGGCCACAGGGATGGACCGAGAAGGATCACACACTGAGGGAACTCAGCCAGACACAGGAAGACTATAGCATATGATGTCCTCTCTAGACAAAAGAAATACAGAGAAACAAAGGAACAGACTTACAGCCCAAAGAGAGACCCTGAGAATTCAAACTGAAAGTTAGGGTCCCCCAAAAAGAAAAAAGTTAAGGAAGGACCAAAGATTAATTACAAGGTCAGGACTGACATAGAGAAATCTGTGTTTGTAATACATAAACCTCAAGCATTATCAGCTTCCTTCCTTCCATATACCCACAGAGCCTTCTACCTTCACTTATACACAGAAATGTGGATCTCTAAGGGATAACGCACAAGGATTCTCTCTCTCGTTCTTTCACATATACACCAAAAATTGCATGTGAGCTACAAAATTCACAAGGACGTGACACTCGGCACATTGTTTTACCTTCTGCCATAAATTCTCTGGCAAAAGAATCCAAAAGAGAGTAGATGTACTCCACGGTTAGGTCAGTCCTGAATCAGGGGTCTGCTGCGTGGTTCGTGGACTATACTCTAACATGGCTTCGGCTTGTTCTTAAAGGAAAGGAAAGGAAAGCAATGCCTTGTGTATTCCCTTGGATGTCCCTGGATTGATTGCAACCATATGCCAGGAACCTGAGCAGGCTTGGGTTCCAGGGCTGGACTTGGGTGGAGTGGAGACAGCCCATTAATCCCATTTTAAATCTATGCTGTCCGCTTGTCCGCTGGGACAAGACTCCCTAAAGGGACAGAGGCCTTGGGACCTTGGAGGCCACAGTCAGCGAGTAGGCAAGTGTGCGGGTGCTGGAGTTCCCAGAGCAAGTCTCCCCGCTGACAGTGCACCCTCCTGGGCAAACTATACCCTCGTTGGCTGGGCTGAGCTTACTCCTGCAGTCCAGCATATGAAGCACTGGGGGATTAATACTGAGACACACGCCCATAAGTGTTTGACTCAGGCATACTCCGCTCAAATTCACAGCACAGGAAGCTGGATTTGCAAGCAGCTGTTTGACTCGGGAACCAGAGGCGGACGGGAGTAGTGCTGCCACCTTGTGGCCACTGCCTGTAACTAACTGACCCCACGCGTGTGAGCGTGAGTGTGCGCTTGGTCTGTAACTAACTGACCCCACGCGTGTGAGCCTGAGTGTGCGCTTACCGTTCAGTCCTTCCGACTCTCTGTGGCACCATGGACTATACAGCCCACCAGACAAGAATACTGGAGTGGGTTGCCATGCTTTCCTCCAGGGGATCTTCCCAATCCAGGGATCGAACCTAGGTCTCCTGCATTGCCTGTGGATTCTTTACTGTCTCAACCACCAGGGTACTTGTATGCGGGCACCTCTAATTTACAAGGCATAGGGGGCTATAAATGATAATAGCTGCCCTCCGGACCTGCCCTGCTGTGGGTATTACAAAGATCAATTCCAAGCACAATGGACTTTCAGGTGACCAACTGGACAGGTAAATTTTCCAAGACAAATTTTAAGGAAAAACAGAAAAAACACATAATAGGAAGCTCAGGACAAAGTGTTTAGTCTCCCTAATGACTGAAGGAATGCCAATCAAATGGACACAGAGAAATTGGCCTGGGCCTACATCCCCAGAAATCCAACATTCAAAAAGAGGCATGCACTTCAACACGCACTCCAGTAATGGACACGGAGAAAATCAAATCCCTCCAGTCAGGTTAGCCATCCTCATGAGGCTACAAGCAATAAATGCCGGAGGACTGGGAAAAAAGGGAACCCCCTACAGTATGGCTGTGAATGTACACTGGCAACTCCTAGTTATTAAATGGACAGTCTCCAAACGCCTGCAAAAAAAAACCTATCAAGAAAGGCTAAGCTGCTAGGACCTGACATTCCCACACCTGGGCCTACATCCCCAGAAATCCATCATTCAAAAAGAGGCATGCACTTCAACATGCACTCCAGTAACATTCACAGGAGCCCGGATACAGAAACGGCAAAACCCTCACCAACACATTAACGCTTCAACAAGATGTGCTACATATACAGGATGGACTATTACTCAGCCACAGAAAACCACCACTGAAAGATGGATATTACGCCCCTGGTGGCCACAGGGATGGAAACAGAAGGATGCTATACCAAAAGGCCTCAGCTAGACAGCGGAGACCATAGGACCACACGATGTCCCTTCTGGGCAAAAGAAAAATCAGAAACACAGGATCGAATTTACCCCCAAAGGGAGACCCTGAGAATTCTAACTCATAGCGAGGGTTCAGAAAAAAAATAACGTAAGTGAAAGATGGGGAAGAATTAGGGGGTCGAAGCTAGCATAAACAGAGAAATCTGTATCTGGCATAGATGACCCACCAGGATGATCAGCTTTCTTATTTTCCTGTTTCATTTGCTTTTCTTTGTACACACAGAAACCTCTGTCTCTGACCCATCCACAGAAATGTTGATCTCTAAAGATAATCCACAGAGATTCTCTTTCCTTGCTCATATACACTGAAAACTGGGTCTGAGATAGATAATCACCAAGGACCAGCAGGTTGTGTTCAGCAGGTTGCCTGACCCTCTGCAGTAAGCCCTATAACAACAACAACAACAAAAAAAAAAACCGAATAAGCAAAAATATAGATACACCCCATGGTTACATCATACCTAAATCAGACATCTGTACACTGACAAGAAGCACAGAATGGCCAATTGACTCGACTGCGACATAACAAGAGCATGATGTTAAAGGAAAAGAAAGAAGAGCAATGCCTGTTTTATTCCCTCGAACCTGCCTTATTTAGCATTCATCCTATACCTGGAATCTGCACAGGCTTGTGTCCTACCTTTGGATGGAATACGATTGAGACAGCCTGGCAGGTTGCCCTTCACTGAGACCCTTTTGAAACCTCTAGTGTCTGCTTGGCTCTGGTGGGACCAGAGTCTGGAACGGGATCAGGCCTGGAGGATCTTGGAGGCAATAGTCAACTAATCTCTGCCTCTCCTGGTGCTAAGGTTCCCAGCACAAGCCTCCTTCCTGAGAGTGCAGCCTCCTAGGCACCTTAGCATCTAGAGCTGGGTGCTTGGCCCTATTGGGATTTATTAAAATTCGGGGATGTAAAAGTTTGCTGCTGCTGCTGCTGCTGCTAAGTCGCTTCAGTCGTGTCCGACTCTGTGCGACCCCATAGACGGCAGCCCACCAGGCTCCGCCATCCCTGGGATTCTCCAGGCAAGAACACTGGAGTGGGTCGCCATTTCCTTCTCCAATGCATCAAAGTGAAAAGTGAAAGTGAAGTCGCTCAGTCGTGCCCTACTCTTCGCGACCCATGGACTGCAGCCTACCAGGCTCCTCCGTCCATGGGATTTTCTAGGCAAAAGTACTGGAGTGGGGTGTGTAAAAGTTTAGGGAGAGTAAATAGTGGGACACAAGACCTTTGGTGTTTGCTCACACACATTCCACTCCAGTGCACAACCGAGGAACCTGTAACCAGGTTGCAGGAGAAACCAAAGGAGGGTATGGGAAAGTGCTGCCGCCTTGTGGACATATTCTGTAACTACGACTGGATAGCCAGGGCTTATGGCCCCTTGGAGTTCACAAGGCATAGAGGGCTGTCAATGATAAGAGCTGCGCTTAGGATATGTACCGGGGTGGTTATTGCAGGAATAAATTTTAACCAGAATGGAATTTCAGGAAGCCAAGTGCCACGGTAAATTATCCTCTTACCTTTGAAGAAAAAAAAACTAACTAAATCTAACCCTCAACTACTAACCAAGATGCTCCTCATTCCTAATGAATGCAGGCATATCCATCAGAAGGACAAAGAGAAACAAATCCCACTAGTCAAGCTGTCATCCTCACGGAGCTACAAACAATAACCGCACTACGCTGTTCGAGGCAACAGACACTCTTGACACTCAGTATAAAGGGTAGGTTCAGAAAAAACCTGCAAAATAAACTACCGAGAGAGACTAAGCCAAGGATCTGACATTCCTACACCTGACGCTAGATTCCAAGAAACCCATCGTTCATTGTGTCCTATATCCTTCTACTTCCCTGTATATTTATTCTATTAATTTTTGACAGTTTGACAGCCAACTAAAAATCCATTTATCTTCTTTAAAATAATTGTAATATATAGTGGAACTTTGTTCTGTATTTTCCAAGTCTCCTGTAAATGTATTAACATATTTTCGTAATTTAAAAGAGAAAAAAACTGTCTACTCAGACACCACCACAGTGCTACAATAACAAAGCAGTCATGCGGATCAACGGGCAGAATAGTGTGCCAAGGAACAAACCCACACACCCACAGCCAAGCACTCTCTTTCTCTAGTTTTTCTTTTCACTTTTAGTCAATTAATCTTTGACAAAGGAGGCAAGAATATACAATAGAGAAGACAGACCGCAAATAACAAATGCTGGAGAGGGTGTTAAAAAAGAAGACACGCGGTACGCTGTTGGTGGGAGTGTAGATCGACACGGCCACTGTGGGGAACGTGCAAAAGTTCCCTGAAAACTAAAAGCAGAGCCACTGTTCGATCTAGCAATCCCATTATTGTGCACAGATCCAGAAGAGACAAAAACTCGAATTAGAAAATATACATGCACCCCAGTGTTCATAGCAGCACCATTTACAACAGCCAGGGCATGGGATACACTATCATATATAAAATAGACAAGCAATATCTTATAATAACCTATAGTGGAAAACAATTTTTATAAAGAGACTATATACATACCAAGGGAACATTTCATGCAAAGGTGGCATAATAAAGGGCGGAAATGGTAAGGACTAACAGAAAAGATTAAGAAGAGGTGGCAAGAATACACAGAACAACTGTACAAGAAAGGTCTTAATGACCCAGATAATAATGAAGGTGTGGTTGCAAACCTAGACCAGACATCCTGGAGTGAAGTCAAGTGGGCCTTAGGAAGCATCACTATGAACAAAGCTAGTGAAGGTGACAGAATTCCAGCTGAGCTATTTCAAATTCTAAAAGAGGATGTTGTTAAATTGCTGCGCTTAATATGCCACCAAATCTGGAAAACTCAGCAGTGCTCACAGGACTGGAAAAGGTCAGTTTTCATTCCAATCCCAGAGAAGCACAATGCCAAAGAACATTCAAACTGCCACACAATTGCACTCATCTCACATGCTAGCAAAGTAATGCTCAAAATCCTTCAAGCTAGGCTTCAATGGTATATGAACCAAGAACTTTCAGATGTCCAAGCTGGATTTAGAAAAGGCAGAGGAACCAGAGATCAAATCACCAACATCCGTTGGATCATAGAAAAAGCAAGGGAATTCCAGAAAAACGTCTACTTCTGCTTCATTGACTTCGCTAAAGCCTTTGACTGTGTGGATCACAACAAATTGTGAAAAATTCTTAAAGAGATGGGAATACCTTACCTGCCTCCTGAGAAATCTGTGCACAGGTCAAGAAGCAGCAGTTAGAACTGGACATGGAACAATAGACTGGTTCCAAATTGGGAAAGGAGTACGTCAAGGCTGTATATTGTCACCCTGCTTATTTAACTTCTATGAAGAGTACATCATGTGAAATGCTGATCTGGATGAAGCACAAGCTGGAATCAAGATTGCTGGGAGAAATAGCAATAACCTCAGATATGCAGATAACACCAACCTTATGGCAGAAAGTGAAGAGGAACTGAAGAGCCTCTTGCTGAAAGTGAAAGAGGAGAGTGAAAAAGTTGGCTTAAAACTCAACATTCAAAAAACTAAGATGAGGGCACCCGGTTCCATAACTTCATGGCAAATAGATGGGGAAACAATGGAAACCCTGACAGACTTTATTTTCTTATGTTCCAAAACCACTATGGATGGTGACTGCAGCCATGAAATTAAAAGATGCTTGCTCCTGAAAAGCAAGCTATAACAAACCTAGACAGTAAAGACATCACTTTGCCAACAAAGGTCTGTACAGTCAAAGCTATGGTTTTTCCAGTAGTCATATACAGATGTGAGAGGTAGACCATGAAGAAGGCTGAGCGCCGAAGAATTGATGCTTTCAAATTATGGTGTTGGAGAAGACTCTTGAGAGTCCCTTAGACAGCCAGAAGATAAAACCAGACAACCCTAAAGGAAATCAACCCTGAATATTGACTGGAAAGACTGATGCTGAAAGCTCCAATACTGTGGCCACCTGATGTGAAGAGCAGACTCACTGTAAAAGACCCTCCTGGGAAAGATTGAAGGCAGGAGGAGAAGGTGACGATGGAGAATGATATGGTTGGATGGCATCAACCATATGGGTTGGGGCATGAGTATGAGCGAACTCTGGGAGATAGTGAAGGACAGGAAGCCTGGCAGGCTGCAGTCCATGGGGCTGCAAAGAGATGGACATGATTGAACAGCAACAAATGCACATACACACACCTATAAGTGAATCACTTTACTATACATCTGAAACTAACACAATATTATGAATCAACCATCAGTTCAGTCACTCAGTCGTGTCCGACTCTTTGCGACCCCATGAATCGCAGCACGCCAGGCCTCCCTGTCCATCACCAACTCCCAGAGTTCACTCAGACTCATGTCCATAGAGTCGGTGATGCCATCCAGCCATCTCATCCTCTGTCGTCCCCTTCTCCTCCTGCCCCCAATCCCTCCCAGCATCAGAGTCTTTTCCAATGAGTCAACTCTTCGCATGAGGTGGCCAAAGTACTGGAGTTTCAGCTTTAGCATCATTCCTTCCAAAGAACACCCAGGACTGATCTTCAGGATGGACTGGTTGGATCTCCTTGCAGTCCAAGGGACTCTCCAGAGTCTTCTCCAACACCACAGTTCAAAAGCATCAATTCTTCAGCCCTCAGCCTTCTTCACAGTCCAACTCTCACATCCATACATGACCACTGGAAAAACCATAGCCTTGACTAGACGGACCTTTGTTGGCAAAGTAACATCTCTGCTTCTGAATATGCTATCTAGGATGGTCATAACTTTCCTTCCAAGGAGTAAGTGTCTTTTAATTTCACGGCTGCAGTCACCATCTGCAGTGATTCTGGAGCCCAAAAAAATAAAGTCTGGCACTGTTTCCACTGTTTCCCCATCTATTTCCCATGAAGTGATGGGAGTGGATGCCATGATCTTCATTTTCTGAATGTTGAGCTTTAAGCCAACTTTTTCACTCTCCTCTTTCACTTTCATCAAGAGGCTTTTTAGATCCTCTTCACTTTCTGCCATAAGGGTGGTGTCATCTGCATATCTGAGGTTATTGAATCAACCATACTTCACATTAAAAAAAAAATTAATTGGCCATAGATAATGGGCTTATTTCTAAACTCTCTTTGAGTGATGGAGAGCTCATTTCCTCTAAAATCAGCTCCTTTCAGATCAGGTAAACTCTCATCATTTTCCCGAAAAGGAGCTGAAGTCTGGCTTCCCTGGACCCTCCCTGATTGTCTCTATTCTGTCTTTGGAGAACCTCTCCTCCCTTGTACTCTCAAAACCCTGAGGGATTTAATAGATCAGCTGCCCCGGTTCAGAGCTTTCCTCTATGGGAGGAAGCCATACTTATTAGGCAGCTACTGTGTTCGAAACTCATGCATTTTCACCACTTCACACTCATCACCACCCAGAGAGATAAACGTGATTATTATCCCCATGTTACAGATGAGAAAGCTGAGGCCCCAAGCAGTTAAGTGAACTACTTGAGGTCAGACTCCAGGCCTTACACCTTTTCCGATATACCAGGTTAAACCTTGTCAGTATTTATTCCACTTCTGCCAAGGACACGGTTTTGAGTTTGTTCTGCATGCTGAAGGGGAGAGGTCAGGCTCTTCAGCTCACAGGGAAAAAAAAAAGAAAGTGTCTACAGAACACACTGCCAGCAATGAATCAGAGCTGAGGTGGGCACTGAGGCCACCAGATGCAGAGGAGTGGAGAGGATTTAACCAGATTATAATCCTCCTTTCCAGCCCTGTGTGCTTGAGCAAGTCACGCTAGCTCCCTGGGCTTCCATTTCCTCACCTGTGAATTGTCTACAGATGATGCAACTGAACGTTCACTCAAAGTAGCCAACCAAGTACACACTGAAGACTACATCCCACTCCAAACACTCAGAAACGCCAGGAAACACTGACATGAACGAAGACCACAGCAGAGTGCCCTATGGCAAGGGTTGAGGCCCCCACCCACCCGTGGGAGGCTCGGACCAGCGTAGGAGCACCTCATACATGGAGCCGAGGACACACGCTCCCAAACCACCATGCCCCGGTGCGCATGCGAGGCTGCCCAGAAGCGATGCATTCACAGCCAGTTCATGGAGTTTCCCCAAACTCCTCAGCTGGAAGAATTTGACATCTGAGGAAACAGAGAAAAAGAAGAGTCTACAAGGGGCTCAACACTGCTGGGCACACACCAGAGAACCACAGCCCCAAAGACACACGCGCACCGATGCCCACTGCAGCACCGCTGCCAATATCCAGGACAAGGGAGCAACCCAGATGCCCGTCTACAGAAGAGTGGACAAAAGATGTGGCGCAGGCATACAGCGGAATAGTACTCAGCCAGAAAAGGAACAAAACTGGGCCATTTTTAGAGAGATGGATGGACCCAGAGATGGTCATACAGAGTGAAGTAAGTCAGAAAGAGAAACAAAAATATCACATATTAACACATACATGTAGGATCTAGAAAAATGGTAGAGATGACCTTATTTGCAAAGCAGAAATAGAGACACAGATGTAGAGAACAAACGTATGGACACCAAGGAGCGGGTAGATGCTGGGATGAAATTGGGAGATTGGGATTGACATATATACACATTTGATACTATACATAGAGTAGATAAAAAAGTGTTACTCACTCAGTTGTGTCTGATTCTTTGCGACCCCATGCACGGTTGTTGCCTGCCAGGCTCCCCCGTCCCTGGGATTCTCCAGGCAAGAACACTGGAGTGGGCTGCCATTTCCTTCTCTGGTATCACTTACATGTGGAATCTAAAATACAACGCAAACGAACCCATCTGTGAAGCAGAAACACTCACAGACGTAGAGAGCAGACTCGCGGCTGCGGAGGGGTGGAGGGGGACGGACTGGGACCAGCAGATACAAACTCTGACGTGTAGGCTGAAAGGGCAACAAGGCCCCACTGTGTAGCACAGGGAACTATTTTCAATGTCCTGGGATAAACCATAATGGAAAATATTTTTAAAAAGAATGTATATAAATATAAAACTGAGTCACTTCGCTATACAGCAGAAATTAACACATCGTAAATCAACTATACTTCAATCAAAAAATAAAAATTAAAAAATAATTGTCTCTTCTGTATTGGCCATCAGATGCTGGGTTTGTATCTTAACCTCCCCGAGCCTCAGTGTCCTCATCTGTAAAATGGGTATGAGGGTCACCACCGTCATGAAAATTAAATGGGGATGTATCAGACATTCACCACATTGAGCTTTCTCACACAGAACATCTCCTGGGGCTTCACAGCTCTGTCCTTTGAGCTCAAAGACACCCCCAGACACTAAGAACAAAGCTACAGGCACCAAGAGAGACCCCAGCCTCCAACATAGAAGAGAGGTATTTAAAACTGCAAAGGGACATAGAAGGAGAAGGAAAATTAGGAATCAAAAGAGGGCACGGAGACTGCCGCACCACTTCCCCCACCACGGGGCCAGAGCATGGAGCTCTGCTTTTGCTCCTGAGATGACGCACATTTTCTGTTCGGTTTGAGGCCTCATAATCCAGGCGTTTCTGAAACCCTTGTCTGACCATGCCACAGACGCAAGAAATGTTGATTTGTCTTCATTTACACAACATAATCTTTCCCATCTGAAGTTCGAGAAGATTTCTAAAACTGTAAAACCCATGCTAGGAAGGACACAGTCACATGGGAATGGCAAGGGGCAGGGAATTGGGTGAGAGGGTGGGGTGGGGGTGCAGTAAGGAGCCTCTGGGCACAGCAGCTAAAAATACAGAAGGCCCTTGTGTCCCCTGAGGGCACCTGCTCCAAGGAACAGAAGAAAATATTTGCAAATTGTATGACCAGTAAGGGATCGATATTCAACATATATAAACAGCTCGTACAACTCACCTGATTTTTAAATGGGCAGAAGAACTGAATAATTTTCCACAGAGGAAATGCAGATGAAAAGGTGCTCAACATCACTAATCAGGGAAATGCAAGTCAAAACCACAATTAGGTATCACCTCACACCTGTCAGAATGGCTTTCATCAAAAAGAACGCAAATAACAAGCGTTGGTGAGGACGTGGAGAAAGGAGACCCCGTGTTCTGTGGGTGGGATGTAAACTGGTACGAACGCTATGGAGAACAACATGTAGGTTTCTCAGAAAACTAAAAGCAGAACTACCATATGACCCAGGCTTGCCATTCCTAGGTGGAACTGAAAAACAGATTTTAAAAGGTGCATGTATCCCGTGTTCACAGCAACACTGTTCACAACTGCCGCCTAAGTGTCTATCATTATTTATAATTGCCACCTAAGCGTCCACCTAAAGCAACCTAAGTATCCACCAACGGATGAATGGATAAAGATGGGCTTCCCAGGTGCAGGAGATGTGGGTCAGGAAGATCTTCTGGAGGAGGAAATGGCAACCCACTCCAGTATTCTTGCATGGAAAATTCCATGGACAGAGGAGCCTGGCGGGCTACAGTCTGTCAACTACAAATTGGCACTTGCCAAGAGTGTTTGCCAGCGACTGAATAACAAGGGCGTTTGCCACCTGCTTCTGTGGAGATTGAACTCTGTGCTGCAGCAGCTGCTGACCTTCAACACTCCTGAGGGGGTTCAGGGTGGAGAGTGAGGCACTCTGGGCTCCAGGGAATCTGGTGGGACAGGTCCTTAGATAGATATTTTCAGGAACGGATTCCATGATCTCAGTCCTTGCAGCTCTTCATATCTAGAAAAGCACTGCACCCCTTCCTTCGTGGGGACATCAGCTCCTCCTGAGCAGCAGAAAACTGCTGTAAAGTAAGCGCCTGACTGCACTGAGCTCCCCTCTACCAAGCCTTATATCCGGACCTCCCCCCAGCGCCCCTGTGGAGCAGTCTCCCAGGCTGCAGTCCTCGTCTTGCCCCACATAAAACTTAATTCGCAGCTCTCGAGTTGTGTTTTTTAGTTGACAAGCCCATGGGGTCACAAAGGGGTGGACACAACCAGCCCACGCGTGCACACACATACACACACACAGTGGAACAGCACTGAGCCACAGGGGGGAAAAGAAACCTTGCCATTTGCAACCACATGGATGGACTTGGTGGGCATTATAAGCGAAATAATGAACACAGAGAAAGACAAATACTGCACGATGTAACGTACGTGAAATCATACAACAAACTGGTGAATGCAACAAAAAAGCAGCAGCCCAAGGATACAAAGAGCAAACTAGTAGTGACCAGCGGGGAAGTGAAGCAGGGAGGGGCGGGGCAGGGGAGGGGAGAAGAGGCCCTCAAGCACAAAATGAGCCAAAAGGATATACTGTACGATAAAGGGAGTATAGCCAACACTTTAAAAATAGAGGGTATCCTTTAAACATTGTGAATCACTATTGTACAACTGTAACATATATTATTACATATTGACTATACTTCAATTTCAAAAAAAAAGAAAAAATTATGTAATTCATGCACCATGGGAGGGTGGGGGAAGATGGGGAATAAGTTGCTTTCTGGCAGAGCTACCAGGAAATACAAAAGAAAAGGTCACTTGTCTCCTATGGGGTCACAGTTCCAGCATGACCCCTTTGCTGGCCTCAGCATCCCTCCTCAAATGCCATGTTCCAGCCATTCTAAACCTCTTTTGGTTCCCAAATGGATGTTCTCTGCCTTCCACATGCTGTTCCTTGTGCCTGGAACACTCTTCCCTCACCTCTTCCATGGCCAAATTTCATTCATCCTACAGGGGACTGAGGTTAGACCTTACTTCCTACATGAAGTCCACCAGGTTGACCTCCTCTCAGCTAGGTCAGGAGCCACTTCTGGACTCCCGGGGTCACGTGGGCTCCCACCATCACTGCAGCGATGACTCTGGGCCTGTGTACCACTGACATGTCTCCACAGCGGGCATGTGACAAGCACGGAGGAGTGAAATAGCTGGAGAAAGAGGTGAGCTTGGTGTGGTCAGGGGACTGCGGGGAGAGGGGTGGAGGTCCAGTTGGGGTCAGCATTTGAAAGGACATTCTAAGAACTCTAGCTCGCGGGCCAGCCTGGCCGCCTGGTAGGTAATGAGCTGCTCATCACAGGAAGTTACACGTGGAGGTGTCGGACACTGCCTCCCGCAGCCCCTCTCCTTCACCCCCAGGGAAACTCGGCCAAGGGCCAGCCTCCCTCCAGTCTTTGTCCAGCGCCCTCTGCCCCCAGCTGCTCCATGGGCCTTGGACTCCCTCCTCTTGTGAAGAAGGTCACAAGGGGTCACAGGGGCTGTTCCCACAGCTTTGGGCAGCCCAGCCATTCCTCAAAAGGCCTCGAGAGCCCTGACTCATGATGAGAAGGTTCCCATGCATGAAAGCCTCAGGATGAGTCCCACCTGGGCCCAGCCAAGCCCATATCCGCCATGACAGTGGGCATCACACAGGAGCCGCGTTTGCAGACTGAGCTAGTCTGTGCCCAACCCGAGAGCTTCGCGCCTCACTTGGAGTGAAGGCAAAATTCCACACACTCTGCCCCCCCTTCCACCTGACCCACTCTGTTTAGCCACACTGGCCTCCTTGTTGTGCCCCAAGGCCTTTGCATGAGCTCTTCCCTCTCCCTGAAACATTCTTCTCCCACCCTACCCATCAGCATGGCTAGGTTCTCCCCTGATGCTCACAGTCCTCTCGGTCCCCAGGGAAGAGTCCCTGCACCTGCCCAAAGTCTATGGCTGAGACCCCTGACCCCACACACCCAAGGCCAGTCCAAGCACCCCCTGCACTCAGCCTTAAGGTTCAAAGGAAGGAGCTTGATCAAGGGTTCTCTGGCACACAGCATCGAGCTCTTTCACCCCATATAAACCTATGACTCCAGTCCAAGGACCAGGCTTCCTGGCAGGGGTCCCACCTCTTCCCCTATGAGCAGGGGCCAGAGCCCTGCTACAGCTGATCCACATATACAGTAAGTGCTCAACACGTGTGAGTGGAAAGGAGAAGTGCAGGTGGGGAGATGGAAACGGAAATGTGGGCACAACAGAGAGAGAAAAACAGGGAGAAGGAAAGACGGAGGGATCTGATCTCCACTAACTACACCCCCAAGACAACACACACACAACACCCAGACTGCAGCAGATAACAGCCAGAGGCCTATAAGTGTGACTGCCCGCAACACATACTCAGCATGAGGGAGCTGTGAGCATCAGGGGAGAACCTAGCCATGTGATATCCGGGTGGGTAGGGTAGGAGAAGAGTGTTCCACGGGGAAGGAAGAGCTCGTGCAAAGGCCCTGGGGCATGACAAGGAGGCCAGTGTGGCTAAGCAGAGTGGGTCGGGTGGAAGAGGCGGGCAGAGTGTGTGGAATTTTGCCTTCACTCCAAGTGAGGCGCGAAGCTCTGGGGTTTGGCACACACAAGGCTCCGAGCACAGACTAGCTCAGTCTGCAAACGTGGCTCCTGTGTGATGCCTGCTGTCGTGGCGGGCACTCAGCAGGTGGAACTCCCCAGGACCCCCTTAGATCCACCACTAGCTATTGGGGGGAAAGGCCCAACAGCAGCCAGACTCCACAAACCAAAGACAAAGAATGAACACCCAACAGCCAAGGACGAACACTGACCTCCCAAAGCTGGAGACGACCGCTGGCCTCAAAAAGCCAAGGACAGCTGACCTCCCAAAGCCAAGGACAGCCTCTGACCTCTCAAAGCAGAGCAAACGCTGACCTCCCCAAACCAAGGACAGCCACTGACCTCCCAGAGCCAAGAACAAACACGGACTTCCCCAAACTGATGATAACACTGACCTACCAAAGCTGATGATAACCACTGACTCAACAGCCGTGGAACCACCCCACACAGCAACCAGAGCTTTGTACCAGCACAATAACCCTGAATCTTTACAACTGCTTCCCCAGGACAGTCAGACCTCCACAGCAATGCCAGGCTCCCCATTAAGAAGCCCCACATCCTCTACAGCCAAGCCCAAGAACAACTACTCCTAGAGCCATTCAACAGCCAGACCCTCCCTGGCCTCCAAAGCACTGTCTTCTGAGTCCCCAAGCACAGCCCCAGCCAAGCCACACTGCACAGCCCACCCCCAGCCAGTGGTAGTGTAAGGACCTAAGATAACAGAGCGTTAGCAGAGGTGCACGTAGCCTAGGATTGGCCTTTGGTCAGTGTCAGGGCCATGGTCCTGAATGACAGGAAAGCCCAGCAGTTGCAGCATGCAGACAGCTGAGCCGTGGGTGGAGGTCAGAGGGGTGGGGATGACACCCACAGAAGAAGCAAAGAAACAGGACAGAGGTCAGATCCTGGTGATGAGAAAGGGCAAGAAGAGGGAAGAGGCGGCCTGCGCTGATCAGAGGGTCACAGCTGAGGCCTTCTGAAGAGGAGCTCAGCATCGGGGCATGTAACTCCACACAACAGCTGTGCTTGCCACCTGGCCCTAGCCCCCTGCCCCTTCCCTGGGAGAGCCCCTCCTTCCCCTCCCAGGGCACTGAGGTCAGAGGAAGGAGAACCCAAGAGGAGAGAGGAGGGACCCTCAGGGTTGAGAAGCCCAAAGATGGGAATCAACAGAGACAACAGTGGACAGAGAGATGGGGCAGAAAGAGAAAGGGGAAGGCTGCAAGGGACTTAAGACAGAGAAGCTGAGATGGAGCAGAGGGGACGGAGTGCGGAGGACAGAGAGACAGACATAGGCAGACAATGCTGGATGCCACCCCAAGAGCATCCCACAGCCCCAGAATGCCGGCGGGCTCAGCCAGGCCCGTGCCTACACATGGGACTTCGCTTCCGGCTGTGTCCCACTGAATCCTGTGAGCCTCTTGTGGCCTCTGAGCACCTCTGTATTGGAGGGCGTCACCAGCACTTCCAGAAAGGTGACACCCAGGTCCCACCTGCAGCTGGCAGCTTCCCTGCCGGGACTGACCCCCCACACACATCTGGTGTCTTCCCAGGGACCAGAGGCCAGCTCAGGCCCAGAGGAGGTCACCAGAGGGCAAACAGCCCCACCAGGGAAAGCAAAGAGTGAGGAAGGTCCTCTGGGCCAGACACTTGGGTGGACCCATAGAAGAGGCCTGGGTTGGCCAAAGCCAGAGCCCCCTACATCTGAAGGGCTGGAGGAAGAGGAGACCTCTCTCTCTTTTTACTTCCCAGGACTCTCCCCCGCTCAAACACCCTCCGTGTCTCCCCACTCCCTTTCAGGGTTTCTAATTCTTCAACCTGGATTTACCTTCTCTTTCTGGCCAAACCAGAGAGATTAAGTAACCTCCCCCAGTAACTTACTCATATTTTAAATACAGTACGAGTTTTGTGGACATTAGTAAAATACTGAAAACCATTCAGGCAGAAGGAACAGGAATTGCAAAGGCCCAGAGGTACGCATTAACATGAATATGTTTGGGGAACCCTGGAAGAAGTCAGAGCTGCTCACAGGAAAGATTCTTCAAGTGGTTGTGGAAGGAATGGATTGCAGGGCACAGGACTAGGGGCTGTGAGACCAGGGGGGAGTCGTGGGTTCTGCTCCAGGCAAAAGATAAATCAAATAGGGCAGCAGGTGAGAGCCAGGGTTCAGAAGCTGAGCCACTGTGGCTTGGGGAACACCGCCATCTCGTGGTATCTTTGTGAAACTGCACCCTGTCATTGGCTCCAACGGTCATTTAGTGGGAGCACAACAGCATTCTCCAGCATCACCCACTCAATGCACATGAGTTTGAGCAATCTCTGGAAAATAGTGAAGGACAGGGGAACCTGGCCTGCTGCAGTCCATGCGGCCACAAAGAGTCAGACACGACTCAGCAACTGAACGACAACAGCATTCTCCATTGCATTTGACACCCAAAGCCATCACTTTAAACACCTCCTCCCCATAAAGTATTTTCAGTAATAATTACAACATGAAACAATAATAATGACCATAAAAGAAATGCAGACAGCGAAAGTGTTTTCCCTTGTGATATAATACTTTATGTAACAATGTAAATAATTATCCAGGAATAAAAAGTAAACAAATAATAAAACTAAAATACCAGCAAACAGTGCACCTTGGGAAGCCACAGAACAGCACTATTGATTTTCTTCATTTGCTCATTCATTTGAAAAGTTAAAAAACAATTTTTGCTTTTTAATGGTGTTAAAGTCAGTAATACAGTTTATGAACTAAAATATACATTTACCAAATAAAAGACTATATCGCATGGTTTGCAAGCCTTCACAGCTTTAAATTCTAAAGACAAAAATCTCTAAGTGGCTGCACAAAATGACAAAATGGAGGTAATTCAAGTTTGTGTCTTTATCTTTACAATTGCTGCGCTCTCCTTGTCTGCTGTCAATCTTTGCAGGAAGATACAGTCTGGCAGGGCTTGGGAGCCCTCAAACAATTCCAAACGATGACAGATTTACTCTCCAAACAAACACAGAGCTGAGAGTTTGTGTGTCTGGGGATGACTGTAAAACTGGGGATTCTCTCAACTACCTTGCAGGTAGAATGCAAAGTTCATGAAATAATATGCGAACATGAAGCTCACACATAAATCATTACAACTCCATAAGCGGTAAAAATCAGAGTGAGGTCTATACCTAAGTTAATAATCCCAACATCAATTTCCTGGTTTCAACGATGCACCCACATCACCCGGTTCCGGGGCCTCCTCCTGGGTGCCTCCTGCCCGCCCCACCACCCAGGTCTCGTGCTCAGCCTCCACACAATCCCGAAGCCCCCCACCTGCAGCCTATAGTTCTACAAAAAAAAACCTCTGACTTTCTAGAGCTCCACAAACAAAAAGAAAATCTATCTTCCCCGAAGCTGCAGAAAATCTCCTGGCCTCTCCCTGGTTTTGAGGGGGACTCATGGCCCCCTGGAGCCCTCAGCTCTTTGAGGCCAGGGAACTGAGCCCGGGGCCAACTTCAGCTAAAGAGGAGGGGGAGTGAGTCCAGAAAAGCCAAGACAGGGACCTGGCTCTGTTTCACCCACCCGGGTGGATTCTGAGCTCCAGCACTCCAAATCTCCGTGCGGGGAAGCTGAGGCGGCGAGGGCTTGGAGACGGGTCTTCTCTGGAGCGGGATTGAGCTGGGACTGAGTCCGTACACGGGGCATCAGGTTGATAAAAAGTCCCAGCTGCGACTGCCTGGGCCCAGGGAAGAGGGGAGGCAGCTGAGCAGGCGGGACAAAATGCTGGAATCACCTGCTGCTGCTGCTGCTGCTGCTGCTCCTGCTAAGTCGCTTCAGTCATGGGGCGTGGCCGAGGGAGGTGTCAGCAGGGTGTTTAAGTCTCTGCAGGTGATGGCTCACACGCAGTGAACAAGGGCAGCGCCTATTTCACGCCGAAGGTCGGGAAGCTGGGGTCAGCAATGCCCCTGGCCCCTCAGCCCCCAGACTCACAGGAACTGCCCTGTTCCCAGGGCAGAGGGGTGGGAAAACCGGCCCCCCAAACCCACACAAAAACAGCTGCTTCAGGCACTTCTCAAGGACCCCTTTCCTGGTCCTCCCAGCCCCACCCCAGAAAGATGAGGGATCCCAAACAAGGGAGAAGCTGGAGTTTATTCCAATGATTCCAGGTCTCGCAGCCTGAGGACTCCCAGAGTCTGCCTTTCTGGACCCAGAGGAAGGAGGGTCCCGGCTGTAAGCAACCCCCCTCAGCTCAGGGCTCCCCCGTTGATTCCAGTCCAGGACCATCTTCCCCAGGTCTTGCTTCCTCCCCCAGCCAGAGGGGCCGGGTGACCGGGCTGGGAATACTAGACCAGCGTGGGCGAGAGAGAAACTGAGCCGGGCCCAGCCTGGAGGTCCCGGGAGAGAGCTGAGGGCACAGGAGGAAAAGCTGGGGGCGTGGGGGCCTCAGGCCCTGGGCCGGGTGGAGTTCAGGGACACGCAGCCTCAACCCCGTTTCCACAAGCGGCGGGCTCCTCTGCCTTGGTCGCCAAGCTGTAGTAGTAGGTGCGCATGCGCTGTTCAACTGCGGCGAAGTCCGGGCGGTCCTCCCACCTGTGAGGGTAGTGGAGATCCAGGCGGCTGGCTACACCCCCAGGACCGAACTTCAGCTTGTGCACGGGCATGCATGAGGCTCAGAAAGCAGTGGGGCAGGGGTTATTGGGTGATGGGGCGTGGGGGGGGTGGGGGTGGGGAATCTCCTGCGTGTAGACAACTGCGATTCAGGGGTTGCCCTCTGGCATAAGAGAAGGACTGACATCCGACATACAGGATGGACACGAGTCCTGACTGCTGAAGATTTAGCAATGACGGCTCACTGAGTGTTGGGGTGACGACTTGACTCCAGGAAGCTGGGACACTGAGTGCTGAAGTACTGAGCATGTGTATTTGGGCAGGTACTTGGGTGCTAGCTGTGGGCTCACAGGGATGCAAGTATGCTGCCCGGGATGGAAAGGAACACTGGAGTGTGGAGGGGGGTGGGTTCATCTAGTGGAGATTCCAGGTATTAATGTTATCATGTGTGAAATATCCATGAATTGTGTTGGAATGTTAGACACTAGTCTCTTTGGATATTGAGGTGTTGGTGTATTGAGCATTTCCTGATAGAGGCTGGCTTAATATATATTGGAATAGGAATGATCTGATCATTTCTTATTAATCTATCATAAATTTGTTGTTCAGTCACACAGTCCTGTCCAAGTCTTTGCAACCCCGTGGACTGCAGCACACAGGTTTCCCTGTCCTTTACCATCACCCAACATAAATAGGGTATCTATCTATTGGATTGGCTGAGAAGGGCTACCCCATGTCCGAGGTCAGGGGCGGTGGCCGAGAGGAGCTACCCCTCATCCAAGCTAATAAGCAGCAGCTGCGCTTTGCTGGAGCAGCCGTGAAGAGATACCCCACGTCCAAGGTAAGAGAAACCCAAGTAAGACAATAGGTGTTGTGAGAGGGCACAACTAGTCAATCTGATCACATGGACCACAGCCTTGTCTAACTCAGTGAAACTAAGCCATGCCCGTGGGGCCACCCAAGACGGGCAGGTCATGGTGGAGAGGTCTGAGAATGTCGTCCACTGGAGGAGGGAATGGCAAACCACTTCAGTATTCTTGCCCTGAGAACCCCATGAACAGTATGAAAAGGCAAAATGATAGGACACTGAAAGAGGAACTCCCCAGGTCCGTAGGTGCCCAATATGCTACTGGAGATCAGTGGAGAAATAACTCCAGAAAGAATGAAGGGATGGAGCCAAAGCAAAAACAGTACCCAGTTGTGGATATGACTGGTGATAGAAGCAAGGTCCGATGCTGTAAAGAGCAATACTGCATAGGAACCTGGAATGTCAGGTCCACGAATCAAGGCAAATTGGAAGTGGTCAAACAGGAGATGGCAAGAGTGAACGTCAACATTCTAGGAATCAGCGAACTAGATGGACTGGAATGGGTGAATTTAACTCAGATGACCAGTATATCTACTACTGTGGGCAGGAATCCCTTAGGAGAAATGGAGTAGCCATCATGGTCAACAAAAGAGTTCAAAATGCAGTACTTGGATGCAATCTCAAAAAGGACAGAATGATCTCTGTTCATGTCCAAGGCAAACCATTCAATATCACGGTAATCCATGTCTATGCCCCAACCAGTAATGCTGAAGAAGCTGAAGTTGAAAATTTCTATGAAGACCTACAAGACCTTTTAGAACTAACACCCAAAAAAGATGTCCTTTTCATTATAGGGGACTGGAATGCAAAAGTTGGAAGTCAAGAAACACCTGGAGTAACAGGCAAAGTTGGCCTTGGAATACAGAATGAAGCAGGACAAAGGCTAAGTTTTGCCAAGAAAACGCACTGGTCATAGCAAACACCCTCTTCCAACAACACAAGAGAAGACTCTACACATGAACATCACCAGATGGTCAACACCAAAATCACACTGATTATATTCTTTGCAGCCAAAGATGGAGAAGCTCTATACAGTCAGCAAAAACAAGCTGACACTGGCTCATATCATGAACTCCTTATTGCCAAATTCAGACTTAAATTGAAGAAAGTAGGGAAAACCACTAGACCATTCAGGTATGACCTAAATCAAATCCCTTATGATTATACAGTGGAAGTGAGAAATAGATTTAAGGGCCTAGATCTGATAGAGTAAATAAATAGAGGAAAACAGCAGAATGGGAAAGACTAGAGATCTCTTCAAGAAAATCAGAGATACCAAGGGAACATTTCATGCAAAGATGGGCTCGATAAAGGACAGAAATGGTATGGACCTAACAGAAGTAGAAGATATTAAGAAGAGGTGGCAAGAATACACAGAAGAACTGTACAAAAAAGATCTTCACGACCCAGATAATCACGATGGTGTGATCACTCATCTAGAGCCAGACATCCTGGAATGTGAAGTCAAGTGGGCCTTAGAAAGCATCACTATGAACAAAGCTAGTGGAGGTGATGGAATTCCCTTTGAGCTATTTCAAATCCTGGAAGATGATGCTGTGAAAGTGCTGCACTCAATATGCCAGAAAATTTGGAAAACTCAGCAGTGG
This sequence comes from Bos indicus, assembly GCF_029378745.1. Lineage (NCBI taxonomy): Eukaryota > Metazoa > Chordata > Mammalia > Artiodactyla > Bovidae > Bos > Bos indicus. The sequence goes on along the minus strand of NC_091770.1, from coordinate 3,025,561 downwards.
CCACAGGACTGGAAAAGGTCAGTTTTCATTCCAATCCCAAAGAAAGGCAATGCCAAAGAATGCTCAAACTACCGCACAATTGCACTCATCTCACACGCTAATAGAGTAATGCTCAAAATTCTCCAAGCCAGGCTTCAGCAATACGTGAACTGTGAACTTCCAGATGTTCAAGCTGGTTTTAGAAAAGGCAGAGGAACCAGAGATCAAATTGCCAACATCTGCTGGATCATTGAAAAAGCAAGAGAGTTCCAGAAAAACATCTATTTCTGCTTTATTGACTATGCCAAAGCCTTTGACTGTGTGGGTCACTATAAACTGTGGAAAATTCTGAAAGAGATGGGAATACCAGACCACCTGACCTGCCTCTTGAGAAACCTGTATGCAGGTCAGGGAGTGACAGTTAGAACTGGACATGGAACAACAGACTGGTTCCAAGTAGGAAAAGGAGTACGTCAAGGCTGTATATGGTCACCCTGCTTATTTAACTTATATGCAGAGTACATCATGAGAAACGCTGGGCTGGAGGAAGCACAAGCTGGAATCAAGATTGCTGGGAGAAATATCAATAACCTCAGATATGCAGACGACGCCACCCTTATGGCAGAAAGTAAAGAGGAACTAAAAAGCCTCTTGATGAACATGAAAAAGTAGAGTGAAAAAGTTGGCTTAAAGCTCAACATTCAGAAAACTAAGATCATGGCATCTGGTCCCATCACTTCATGGGAAGTAGATGGAGAAACAGTGGAAAACAGTCAGACTTTATTTTTTGTGCTCCAAAATCACTGCAGATGGTGATTGCAGCCAGGAAATTAAAAGACGCTTGGAAGGAAAGTTATGATCAACCTAGATAGCATATTCAAAAGCAGAGACATTACTTTGCCAACAAAGGTCTGTCTAGTCAAGGCTATGGTTTTTCCAGTAGTCATGTATGGATGTGAGAGTTGGACTGTGAAGAAAGCTGAGTGCCAAAGAATTGATGCTTTTGAACCGTGGTGTTGGAGAAGACTCTTGCGAGTCCCTTGGACTGCAAGAAGATCCAACCAGTCCATCCTAAAGGAGATCAGTCCTGGCTGTTCATTGGAAGGATTGATGTTGAAGCTGAAACTCCAATACTTTGGCCACTTCGTGTGAAGAGTTGACTCATTGGAAACGACCCTGATGTTGGGAAGGATTGGGGGCAGGAGAAGGGGACGACAGAGGATGAGATGGCTGGATGGCATCATTGACTCAATGGACATGAGTTTGGGTAGGCTCCGGGAGTTGGTGTTGGACAGGAAGGCCTGGCGTGCTGTGATTCATGGGGTTGCAAAGAGTCGGACGTGACTGAGCGACTGAACTGAACTGATTTACTGGATTGCTTGAATGTCTGGGTGTCAGTGTGACAGGTGCTGTCCTGTGGGATAACTGACATTGGGACAGTAAGGGGGTCAAATATTGGAATGCCTAAGCACTGCGTGATTAGTGAAGGGTGACAGCTTGTGTGGGTGCACGTTCCTTGTGCTTGGAAGTGGAGATACTGCTGATGTTGGGGGTTAGGGTGTTCAAGCACTGGACTTCAAGCAGATGGAGGTGGGGGATATTGAATATTTGGGGGCTTCAGTGTTGACCTGAAGGGGCAACTATGTGTTGGCTGAAGGGGAAAAGGAATTATATTACACAATGGAATATTACCCCATGCCCTGAGTATTGGTGTCATATTTTGGGTAACAGTACTGACTTGTTTGAATCTTGTAGGATTGCTTGAGTGCTGGCTGAGGGGGACTGAGGTTTTAGATGCTGGAGCCCTGGTGTCCACAGGTAGGGTGTTGGGGTGCTAGAGCATCGTAGGGTCAATGTGTTGAAGAGCTGAGCACAGAGGCAGGGGAGTAAAGGTACTGTGGGTTGGAAAGGCCAGGAACTGCGTGGGTCTTTGGGTGTGAAGAGTGATGCTTGGCTGTCGGACACCACAACCTCCTGCCCCAGGCCCAGGTGACAATTCAGCCAGGTACCCTCCCACCCGCTGGCACTCACTTGTAGGTCCAGCAATCGCTCATGAGCTTGTACATCTCAGGGGGACACTCTGGTGGGCACTCCATCCGCTTGCCCTGCTCGATGAAGGCCATGACCTCCGGGCCCTTCATCTTCTGCTCAAGCCAAAGTCAAGTGCACGTGTGAGTAATCAGGGCTCCCTCCCCCAGTCCCCCTTCCCACCCAGCCAGCCAGCCGCCTCTGCCCACGCCTGCCTTGTAGGGCTTCTGCCCGTAGGAGAAGGCCTCCCACATGGTGACTCCGTAGCTCCAGACGTCGCTGCGGCTGGAGAACTTGCGGAAGTTGATGCACTCCGGCGCATACCACTTGAGCGGCCACTTCCCGGCTGAGCGGGCCTGGGAGCCGGGAGATAATGCTGAGAGAGGGCTCGGGGCCTCCACCCACAAGCCCCCTCCACCTGGGCATCCCAGGGCCGGGGGCTCACGGTGTAGTAGCTGTCGTCAGCACCCAGGGCCTTGGAGAGCCCGAAGTCGCTGATCTTGGCGTAGTGCCGGTTGACCAGCAGGACATTGCGGGCCGCCAGGTCACGATGCACAAAGTTTTTCTCTTCCAGGTACTTCATCCCCATAGATACCTGGTGCAGCAGCTCCGCCACATTGCTGACGGGGATCTCCTCCCTAGGGTGAGGGGGAAGAAGGGAGCAGCTGGGAGAGGATGCCCAAGGCCCCAAGGGGGCAAAGCACAAGTCTGATCCAGCTGAGCTTCTGTTGAACAGGAGCTAATTGTGCACCCGCTGTGTGCTAGGCATGGGGCGGGGACACACCCAGTGTGTGAACAAAACAGGCACAAACGTTTGCCCTCATTCAGGCTTTAAATTCTACCCACCGTGATCCCCAAACTTAATACATTTATTAATGTATTTATTAATGTATTAATTTATTAATGTATCCCCTGTGTGCCCTCAGGGAGTCTCCTGGGCATCTCTAAAATAATAAAGTCAAACTCCTGATTGTTCACAGGTATGTGCACACACGCGCGCGCGCGCACACACACACACACACACACACACTTCCCTTTCATCTTTTCACGTACTCAAGCCTTGCCCTCAGCTCCTCTTCTTCACACACAATAGTCAATCTATCAGCAAACCCTGGCAGCTCTGCCTTCAGAATTCCTCCAGTATTCCCCAACTTCTCTCCACGCCTGCTTTTGCCACCTGGACCAGCCCCCATCATCACCAGCCTAGACCTGAACAGCCCCCTCTGTCCTCACCTGCCACGGCCTGTCCTTCACACACTGGACACAGGCTCTGCCTCTCCTCCTCTGCTCACAGCCCCCACAGCTCCCACCTCACTCAGGGAAAATGTCCGAGTCCTCCCCATAGCCAGCAAGGTCATGCATCATCCACCTTGTCACACCCCTGCCCATATCACCTCCCCCGCCTCCTGCACTCTGCGTCACCCTCAGGGCCGGAACTCACGGCCCCTCCACCAGTCCAGGCACCTCAGGGCCTTTGCACCAGCCGCCCACTCTTCCCCCACAGCTGCACCTGGCTGCCTCCCTCGGTTTGCAGAAACCTCACATTCTCACTTCTCACCTCCCAGCCTGACTCTATACACTTTATTATAATTATTATTAAAACCTCTCTTCCTCAACCAGAATAAGGGCAAAGAACTTTTGTCTCTCTCTTCAGTGATAATCTCAAGTGTTGGTAATAGTCCCCAACACAGAGAAATTGCCCAGAAACACCTGTGGAATAACTGAGTACCTGAGCTGGGACCCGTGAAGGCACGCACTCCAGCAAGAGCTCGGGTTAAAGGTCACATGCCTCCATGAATGTAAAAGATTCTGTCATAAGGGTAAGAGTTTGAGGCATGAGGAAACCAAATGGAACTGCAATTTCTTTGTATTAGAGGTCAGCCAAATTTTTTCTCTAAAGGGCCAGCGAATAAGTATTTCAGCCTTTGCAGGACACATATGGTCTCTGTCACATGGTCCTTTTTTTTTTTTTGGAGACCTTTGAAAATGGAAAACCAGGCTATACAAAACAAACCTGGCTGCAGTTTTCTGACCCTGCTTTAGGTCAAACACAATCAACTATCACAGTGGATCTTGAATTGATGGAGAGACCTGGGGTGGCAGAAGCAACAGAGCTAATACTTACAAAGCTCCTACAAGGAGTGCTAGGCCCTGTTCTGAGCACTTTATAAATATCAACTCATTTGACTTCAAGGGCCCCTGGAGGGGGCATCGCAGTTTTTCAAATGAAGAAACTGAGACACAGAAGAATTAAGAGACCTGCCTGGAGTCACAAGAGTGAGTGACAGCGCTGAAACTCAAACCTGAGATCAGATCTGTCAGGGATGTAAGTGTGGGCAGCAGGTGTAAATGTGTCTAATGTGGGGAAATGAGTGTGGAGCACACCTCTGGGTGGACAGGCTCAGCCCCCAGTCCCAAACGCCCCGCCAGCCCAGGGGCTCACTTCTTCCCGACCAGGAACTTATGCAGGGGCCCGCCACCAGCCATCTCCATGACCAGCATGAGGGCCTCGGCCTGGCAGACTCCAATGAGCCGCACGATGTAGGGGTTGTCCAGCTGGTGCATGATCTGTGCCTCCCGCATCATCTCGTCCTTGTCCGCCTTCTCCGTGCTCTGTTTCAGCACCTTGATGGCCACATCGATCTGCTTCCTGCCGTGACACAGGGAGGGGCACCGCCTGAGCCCGCACTGGCCTGGACCACTCATTCCCTCATCCCCACCAGACCTGCCTCTCTTCCCCCGACTTGTGTAGTGGCTGCGTGGTCTGCCGCCTAGACCTCCCCGTCACTCAGAGCTCACAGCCAAGCCCCTCACCAAAAAGAACCGGTTCAGTTTCACCCTCCCCGGGGGCAGCCTATATCCAATGACCTGCGTGTATCCAATGGCTAATCAATGGAGGAGACGAGGGTTGGCCCCTCTGCAGCTCCCCTGCGATCAGCCAAGGACTCCATTGCAACTGCAGCTAGCCCAAACTCTACCTGCCCCTGGCCAGCTCCTCTCACTCCCTCTCGGGACTGTCCTGAACTCTCCTAGGTAAGCCCCCCTCACAGTCAATCTGAAGTCTCATCCTGGCTCCACTCCACAAGGCCTGGAGAGGCCATGCCCCCATGCCCCACCCAACAGTGGTTCCCCAGCCAAGGCGGGAGCTTACTTGCGCATACGGTAGACGCCCTGGCGAACTGAACCGAAGTTGCCGCAGCCAAGTTCGATGTCAGCCATGAGGAGGTTCTCACGCTTCAGGAAGAGCTTCTTGTTTTTGAGCTCCTCAGGGTCGCTGTAGGGGCTCTCATAGACGCTGGTGTCCATGGGCATCGTTCGCGGCTTCTCTGAGGACACTAACCGCGCTGGGCACACACACAGGTGTGCACTCCCAGGTCAGGAGCAGGGAAACGGACAGGGGTGGGAGGAGCACAGGAAAGCCTTGGCACCCACCAGGCACACGCGCCAAGGGCACGAGTCGCACTGTGCAGAGCATGTGTGTGCGTGCGCATGTGCACTTGTGGGTGCTCCTGGTCACACCAGCTGTGAAGCCACATCTAATGTGCAGGTGTAACACGTGTGCAGCGTGTTCACACATGTGCGCCCACAAACTCTCTCACCCATGTCTTGGTGTGTGCTAGGGGTCCTAAAGTGTGTCTACACAAGCAACCATTAGTGTGCCAGCTGCAGTGTGCACATCTGTGTGTGTGTGCACATCTGTGTGTGTGTGCACTGACGTGTGCACACGTGTCGTGCCCACCTTTGTCTACGTATGAACCACACAGCCACGTGTACAAGGACTCCAGGTGAATCTGTGTGCACAGGCTTGCATCCATACATGAAACACTCGAGCGTCTGTGGCAGGCATGTTAGGTATGTGGGCTGTGGAGTCTGTCTTCCTCGGTTCAAATCCCAGCTCCACCCCTGGCCCGCTGTGCGACCTGACAGTTCCTGCCCTCCTCTCCCTTCTGTAAAATGAGAATAATGACCATGACTGCCTCTTGTGGTTTGTTAGAGGATTCTGCAAAGCTCATACACTCAGTGTGCTAGAGCATGAATGGCACGCAGTAGGTGCTTAATGGATGTGTTTCTACACCCGAGGCTGCCTGGGCACGGCTAGGTGTAGCCCCCTGTGTGTCAGCATGCCCCCAGGCACATGCGTGCAGGCGGGCGTGATGCGTATGCCCACGTGGACACCTGCAGGCTCACTCTGTGCCCAGGGCAACCCAGCCCACTGCCCGAGGTCAGGCCTGGCCTAGGCCTCCCCTGACACAGCCCAGGGCCTAGCCAGGATCCCAATCTCAGCCTGACACGAACCCCCACACACCCTCACCTCTGCCGGCTCACCTGGTTCAGGGGTGTATCCATCTGAGTTGAGAGTGTCGATCCGTCTCTGAGGCTAAAGGTCATGGGGTCAGCAGGGCCTGAGTCGGGGGCACCCAGCTCCTCTCATGGGCCCTCATCCTCTGAGGACTCCCAGAGTGCTGGGGGCCCCTCTTCTGTTCCATGGCAGCCCCACTCTTCCCTGCCAAGCCCTACCCTGGGAACAGGACTCATTGCCCACTGTGCTCCATCCCCAAGGCCCCACCTCTGGGAGGCCCCTGACTCACCTGGGTGAATGTGGACGGGTGGGCAGGGAGTGTAGGAGCAGCGGCCCCTGGGGGAGCCGAAGGGACAGTGAGGAGGTAGAGCCATGGTCTCCCGGTCCCCAACTCCTGCCACTGCCGCCCCACTCACCTGAGCTGGCGCTGCTGTTGGGACAGGCCTCCTTCAGGCAGTAGATGAGTCCATCAGCCTTCAGCTTCAGGTACTCCACCAGCTATGGGGGGTGGGGTCAGGGCTGGGACTCCCCTCTTCCCCAGGAGCCTGAGCACCCCCAAACAGCCTCTCCCCTACAACAGGGCGGGTGGGCGGCTTACCTGCCAGAGTGTGTCAAATTTGGTCCCCTCGGGAATGCAGTATTTGCCCGCCTTGTCCTGGCTGATGAGGTAGTGGTACACAGTTTTCCCATAGATCAGAGACAGCGCGTACGTGCCCGGCTCTTTCCGGGGTCTCAGCCTGGCAGGAGGAGGAGGAGGGGGTGTCACCCCGACAACCACCCGGGCCCCTGGTGGTTCCCTCCTAATGGAACTCAGTTCCCACACATACACCCTATGGGCTCTGCACCCCAGAGCCTCATGGAGAAGTGGCAGGGGTTGTGGAAACCAAGGTCAGGCCCCACTTGACCTCCAGACCTACTGGTAACAGACTCTGGGTGGGGCTGGGGGAAGGGGCACCGGGGCAACCAGAGAAGAGGAGAACCATGTTCATAGTCGTCCAAGCACAGGCAGGGGGCCATCCACAGGGGAATAATGGACTGCCTGTGGTGGATTTTCAGCCTTACATAGCCTAACACTCAGCCACCCCCAGCTGGATACTTGGCCACTCAGGGGGCAACACTCGGCTATACACTGGGGACGCCTGGTTCTCCATGGCAATGTCTTGCCACCCATGGCCACAAGTGGGTGGGGGGAGACAGCTGGCCACTCATGGCGGGATATTTTTCCATCTGTGGTGGACACAGAGCCACTCGTGGGGGACACACAGCCTTAAGACCATTCTCCTGGGGAGGCAAAGCTATTTCTATACATTGAGCAATAAAGGTAAGCACAGGTCCATGGCTAGGTCATAGGGCACCTTCACACAAATCAGAACAAGTCACCTCATCATCACAATAGACCCATAATTATAACAGATGGCCTTTAACAGAATGAGACCCTTGATTGTACTCTTCCGGAAATTTGCCAAAATGTTAAACTCTTCCATGTCTCTGAATGGGAATGGAGCCCCTCAAAGATGGTGTCTTCATGCAGTAAGAACCTGTCCAACCATGCACATGTGCATGGATGCACACAGAGACACAGGCCAGTTTAGGGCACCCTGCACCCTCCCATCCCATGGTAAAACTACTCAACATCCTGGTACAAGGTTCTATTCCAAGGTTAAGTGTAGGTTTCCAGCAGAGGGGGGAGGGCAGCCGTTCCTGGGGCCTCCGGCACCATGGAAGTGGCGGACAACTGACCAATAATCTAGAGGACTGAGCTGAGCTACGCGAGAGTCGGCCAGCAGCACGCAGCAGGAAACAGTCACGGGATAACCCATGTGGGTGCCCTTAGACCGCACACTCCCAGGGCTTGGGTCCTGCCCGTGGACAGCCATTCAGTGGACAAGTATCTACTAAGTGTTGAGCACATGCCAGGCACTGTTCTAAGGGCAGGAGTCCAGTGGTGAACAAGACAGATGCGAGTTCACCTTGCAACCCTTTCTTAAGCCAAAGGACAGAGAAATATCCCTTAAATCTCCATAGCAAAACCTGAGTGAAGAATGGAGGGGTGACTGTGAATATCCCATCCATTCCTAGATACCAAGTTCCCAAAAGAACAATTCAGTGAAGGCTGACATGGTTCCCAGGCCAACTCACAACATTCGGGGACACCTGGAGAGACAGGAAACAGGGTATGTTGGGGGCAACAGGGGTGCACCAAAGTCAAGGAAGAGAATCCTACAACAAACTGAGAAACGCAAATGTCCCCCAGAAAGAAAGGCACTTCCATAACTAGACTGGTAGGCTGGGCCGGGCGTTGCTGCTGCTGCTAAGTTGCTTCAGTCGTGTCGGCCTCTAATTTCTAGTTCTCTCCTTTTGAGAAGTGAAAATACCTCGTAAGTTCAAACTCTTAAGATTTTTGAACCGACAACAGACTCAATGCCCAGCCACTCACCCACAAACATGTGTGGAATATTAGGGAAAAAAAAAAAATACAGCCACAATATTAGGCATTTCTTCCCATCAACAGATGGACTCTAGTTCTGTATGTTTTGAATCAAGGCTTGACCACATGACTTGCTGCGGCCAATAAAATATTAGCGAACAGGACAGAGTAAGAGGCTTGAAAAGTGGCTGAGCACTGGGGCTTGCCTGCCCTTGCTTGCTTTTCCTGGCAACCCTGCAAGCACTACAGGAATGAGTCCGTGCTAGCCTGCTGGGGGGCCACACAAAGGAGAACCAAGGCACCCCAGCCTGCCAACTGCCAGACTGGTGAGTGAGGCCACCCCACACCTTCCAGCCCCAGTCAACCCTCCAGCTGTGACCACACAAACAGGTGCAAAAGAAACCCAGCTGAACTAAGCCCAAAGAGCCAACCCACTGAACCAAGCGTGAATAAACAACTGGTGTTTTAAGCTACAGCACATTAGGTTGGTTTGTTGCACAGCAAAGGCCGACTGATACACTGTCTTTGGGACGAGACAAGAGCGTTCACAAAAGAGCAGCCACCAGTCCCATATAGGCAAAGACACTGGTGTGTTCACCAAATACATTTCAATACCACAAATTCTACTTTGTTTACTAAAATCCAGCAGTTGGTGGCAGTTCTCTGTCCTTGAAGTTCAAACCTGAACTTAAAAACTAGAGGTACAGGCTAACACATCAACGTCTATCTCCACTTTTAAAATAAAATATAGAGGGCTGCCCAGGTGACTCAGTGGTAAAGAATCCACCTGCCAATACAGGAGACACAGGTTTGATCCCTGAGTTGGGAAGATCCCACACGCCTCGGAGCAACTAAGTCCATGTGCCACAACTACTGAGCCTGTGCTCGGAGTCTGGGAGCTGCAAATACCGAGCCCACACGCCGCAACTACTGAAGCCCAGGCTCCCTAGAGCCTGTGCCCCGCAACAAGAGAAGCCACCACAATGAGAAGGCCACGCGCCACGGCGGAGAGTAGCCCCCACTCTTTGCAACTACAGAAGAGCCCGTGCAGCAACAAAGACCCAGCACAGCCAAAAATAGATAAATATTTACAAAATAATACGTGGAACTTGATCCTGGTGATAAAAATGAGCTGCCATTTATGAACATACTTGCTCAATCTGTCAATATTTGACCTTTCATCTTCACCACGTTCTCCACAAGATACCCACCCTGTGCTATAATTACCCGTATTTTGCACATGAGGAAGCTGAGGTTCAAGGAGATTACATCTCTTGCCTCAGCTCCACAGTGGGTTTGGGATGGAGCCAGGATGTAAACCCATTTCTGACCCTACAATTGATTGCTACGCGGGACTGACACTCAGCCCTGTAACAGATTCTCCGTGCACCTCCAGCAAGGTGCTTCTTCTCTGTGAACCTCAGTTTCCTCACATGTAAAATGAAAGAACAGAGCTAACTCAGACGTTCTTATCCTGAAAAGGGCTCCAAAAATGAGGTTCAGGATTAACCATGATCTCGTGTAAGTGTGATCCACTCGGTGACCCCATGGACTGTAGCCCGCCAGGCTCCTCTGTCCACAGGATTCTTCAGGCAAGAATACTGGAGTGGGCTGCTATGCCCTTCTCCAGGGGATCTTCCCAACCCAGGGATCGAACCTGCGTCTCCTGCATTGCAGGCAGATTCTTCACTGTTTGATCCACCAGGGAAGCCCATGATCTCATATAACTGTCTGCAAAATCTTTGGGGGTAAACATGTATTGGGGATTATGAGTAGTATTCAGCTTCAGTACAATTCCCAAAGGGGCCTGTGGTCCATTAAGAAACACTTAATGATATATAGTCTTGAAGGCCCTTTCCAGGGTTCAGGTGTCTTTTTCAGTTGAATCAATCAGGACCACAAATGCTAAACAGGCAGAAAGGAAGTGAGCTTTGGCAGCAAAGCATTCGGTATAATTCCATCCATTTGCCAGCAGCTCTGAACAGTGGTCGGTGATAAGTATGGCCCTGGTCTTGATTCCTGGCCACAGGGGCCTGTGACTTTCCATCACACCTGCACCCTCATTGCAGAACTAGACCAGTCCTGGGCTTATCCCCAGCATCATGATGAACCGTGGGTGTTCCTTCATGAGATTTTTGTGCCTACAGCTTTGACCTTCAGTCCCTAACTATCCACATATTGAGAAAGCAGTTATTGATGACAGGAACCACAAGAAGAGCCTACGACAGCTTCTGTCCAGAGCATGCCTTGCCTAATTGTCCAGGAGTCTGGCTCACTGTAGCGGCTCTTGGTCTCAACATTTCCTTCCCTGAGTCATGTCCCTCATAATGTCACTGCCCCAGCTGTTTCTGAACCCCAGCATCAGCCTCAGTCTATACTGTATCAGATCATAGCTCCCTCAGCCTCAGTCTTAGAAAATAGCCTTAAGTTGTTCAGAAGCCATCTTTGCAGCTGAGTATTATCTATAACATGCATTCAAGAATTCCCTCAGAAGTTTGGCAAACTCTACTTCAATTTACAGCCTAGCTTTGTTAGATCAGATCAGATCAGTCGCTCAGTTGTGTCCGGCTCTTTGCGACCCCATGAATCGCAGCATGCCAGGCCTCCCTGTCCATCACCAACTCCCGGAGTTCACTCAGGCTCGTGTCCATCGAGTCAGTGATGCCATCCAGCCATCTCATCCTCTGTCATCCCCTTAAGCAGGGTGGGAAAAAAATTGTATTATTTGACAATAATATTTTATTATTATTACAATCTTGTAGAGGGATTCCTGCAGATAATCTGGTGCACATGCTCAGGCCTCACAGGGGAGGGGAAATCAAGGGGAAAAGGTCAGTTCCTCCAAGAGGGATGGCCCTGGGAGAGGAACAGCCCTAGGGGAGGTAGGTGAGAGCAAGGATTCAGCCAGGCAGGATCTCAGGCCAAGAAGAGACCACGAGAAGGGAGGCCCTCAAGAATTCACATCTTAGGGGAGGATGCTGCGTTTCCTGAGGCCACAGGAAAGAGACAGGCACCAACTTTGTCTATGTCTCGGGACCAGAGTGACCTCAGCTGACATCTGGATAACACCTGCTTGAGAGAGGAGCCCAGGTCCTGACCGGAAAGCAGGAGCCCCAGCACAGGGCTGTAAACAGCTTTAGACCGACTCTTTCATAGTAACTAACTCACAGACAGCCACATGGTTCAGCCATGGCTCAGGCTCAGGCAGAGACATTGCATTTACCCACATATACTAACATTCAGTGCGCTTTTAGTATATACCAGATCCTTGACTTTCACTTGTTGTTCAGTCACCAAGTCACGTCTGACTCTTCACAGCCCCATGGACTACAGCACACCAGGCTTCCCTGTTTCACCATCTCCCAGAGTCTGCCCAAGTTCATGTCCATTGCATCGGTTATGCCATCCTGCCATCTCGTCTTTTGTCGCCCTCTTCTGTTTTAGACTGCTTAACACATATTAATTGGTGCATTCCCCTAACAGATCCTTGGGTTAGTACTATCGTCATCCACAGAGCAGTTTCAATGCTCCCTCAGGGCTCTGACCTCACTCAGGATCAAAGCCAAAGTCACCTCCCTGGCCTCACCCTCTCCCACTCCATGCATGCATGGGTGCTAAGTCGCTTCAGTTGTGTCCAACTCTGTGTGACCCCATGGACTGTAGCCTGCCAGTCTCCTCTGTCCATGGGATTCTCCAGGCAAGAATACCAGAGTGGATTGCTATTTCCTTCTCCAGGAGATCTTCCCAACCGAGGGATCGAACCCAGGTGTCTTATGTCTCCTGCACTGGCAGGCAGATTCTTCACAACTAGTGCCACCAGGGAAGCCCTCCCACTCCAGGTATCACTTACTCAGCTCCAAGCACACTGGCCTCACTGCTTCTGGAACATGCCAAGAACCTCCTCCTGGTCTGAGTACTAGCCAGAAACACCTCCCAAAGAGCTGGCAGCCCACTTATCACCTCCTTCGGTTCTTTACGCAAAAGTCACCCTCTCTGGCCACCTAAGCTCAGCTTGCAACCCCCTGTCCAGCTCCCCCTGCCCAGCTCCACACACGACACTTGCCACCATCTGACATACTCTATGTTTTAGTGATTCCTGGTTTTTTGTCTGCCTGCTCCGTAAGGACACTGGATTTGGGTCTGTCTTGTGGTGACTGCAGCCATGAAATTAAAAGACGCTTGCTCCTTGGAAGGAACGTTATGACCAACCTAGATAGCATATTCAAAAGCAGAGACATTACTTTGCCAATAAAGGTCTATCTAGTCAAGGATATGGTTTTTCCAGTGGTCATGTATGGATGTGAGAGTTGGACTGTGAAGAAAGCTGAGACCAGAAGAATTGATGCTTTTGAACTGTGGTGTTGGAGAAGACTCTTGAGAGTCCCTTGGACTGCAAGGAGATCCAACCAGTCCATTCTGAAGGAGATCGGTCCTGGGTGTTCTTTGGAAGGAATGATGCTAAAGCTGAAACTCCAGTACTTTGGCCACCTCATGCACAGAGCTGACTCATTGGAAAAGACTCTGATGCTGGGAGGGATTGGGGGCAGGAGGAGAAGGGGACGACAGAGGATGAGATGGCTGGATGGCATCACCAACTCGATGGACGTGAGTCTGAGTGAACTCCGGGAGTTGGTGATGGACAGGGAGGCCTGGCGTGCTGCAATTCATGGGGTCGCAAAGAGTCCGACACGACTGAGCGACTTATCTGATCTGAACTGTGCACTGCCACGCCCTCAATGCCTGGAACAGTGTCTGGCACACAGTAGGCGTTCAGCAAATATTTGGTGAATGCAGAAGAGTTAATGCAAGCAAGCAGTTCTGATACTTGCCCAGCGAGCCCAGCTGCAAGTAGCAGACGCTGGCTTTCAACCCAGGCCGCCCAACTCTGGAGTCACTCGCACTTGTGACCACAGGCACACCCCCTCATTACCCACCTGCACACTGAGGTCCACCCCAGCCTCACCCCCCCAAAACCCCAGCCCCAAGCCCCACATACAGGAACTTGCCGTCGGTCTGGGAGCCCGAGTAGAGTTTGCGCTCAGCCTCCTCGCGCGTCAGGCTGCTGTGGTACCAGGGCATCCGTTCGTGAGCTGTCGTGGCAATAAGCTTCTCCACCTGGGGTGCCTGGCTGATGATGGCTTGCTCCAAGGCCTCGCCCTGGGGAAGGGAGGGTGAAGAAAGTAAGTGTCGTTAAGTGCGCGCCACAGGACCCCTCTTCCATCTCCTGGACACTCCCAACTCAGGCACGCCTAGGACGTAAGTCTTTTAGGCTGATGAGGACAGCCACCCCTCCTCTCATCTCTGTGGTCCCGCTCCCATCCATCCAGGCCCCGCGCACGGGCCACGGCCCAGGCCCCGCCTTCTAATAGGCCCCACTCTCATCTCCCACTTGAAGACCTGACACGGGTAATCAGGCAGTGCAGGCTGTCGAAGACCACAAGCCACTGCCCCTACCGGCCAACTTACCCCAGGGCACTGCTCCCACCATCCGTTCTTGGACCCCGCTCCCAGCCCAAGCCCAGCTCCCGACCTTGTCCGTTCCGGACTCAGAGCGACCTCAACTTTCCCCGACTACGCTTTGCCTCGGATAAGCACCAAAGCGTCGCTCAGGCCCCTGCCTCCGAGATCTCCTCCCAGGTCCTGCCCCCAACCAGGCCCCACCCCTCTAGCATCTAAAATGGGCGCAGCAAAGCCCAGCGCAGGCTGGCGAAGACTGCAGCTCTCACCAACTCCCATGGCTCCCTCGGCCCCAGGGCCCGCCCTCCTCGGTCCCACCTTCTCAAGGCCCGCCCATCTGGCTCCGCCCCAAGCCCCTCCGCAGCCCCGTCCACCAAAGACCTGCCCCCTCCAGAAACAGCTGCACTCTGGCCAAGCTCCCCCAGGGCCCGCTTCTCGCACCCCGCGCTCTCACCTCCAGCTTCCAAGTCTGGCGCACGTAGTCGCGCACCATGGCGTCGCGAAGGTTGTCAAATACCCCGGGCTGCGGCTCGAGCCCCGACGGCCGGTTGCACGGCTTGCGCAGGTTGCAGGGCAGCCCGTCGGGGTCGCGTGAATAGAACTCGCAGAGCTCAGCCGGGCCGCAGTGCGCCTTTCCTCCCGCGATAGCGTAGGTGCCGTTGAGCTGGCGCTCGATGGGGAAATGGTGGAAGCGCACTTCGTGCACGAGCGACAGCACATAGCCGCCCAGCGAGCGCAGGCACTGCCGCAGCAGGAAGAGCCCGTCGGCCATGCCCGCCAGCTTCAGGTGCTCCTCGGCCTCGGCGCGCGAGATGCTGCCGTAGAAGAAGGGCAGGTGCGCCGCGGGGTCCGGCATCGCCGCCGCCCTGTGCAGGGTGCGTGGCCTTGCGCCTCTCCAGACCCTGTGGGTTCAAAACGGGATTGAGGGCACGTCAGGGCCTTGGTTTCCCTTCCTGAACCCATCCATTGGACCCAGAGATAGGAGGAGAGACCCCTTGTTAACGGGCATCCGTGCAGCACAGCTGTATGTGCCAGTCGTGCAGAAACTGATCTGTGCCGGAGTCAACTTGGAAAGGCGCCTTACCCTGCTGGACTCAGACTGGGGAGTCCCAAACCAGCCTTCGACTTTTCAGACCTAGTCCGGAGCACCCAGGCACCCCTCACTGGCCTGCACACACACACGCACCGGGCACATCTATCTCCCAAACACGTGTTGGATTCTTACAGTGTTTCAGGCTGGAGATACGGGTGAATAAGACAGACATGGTCTCTGCCCTCCCCAAGATGACAGTGAGGGAGGGAGGATGCAATAAACAAAGAAGAGACAAAAATAATAATTACAGATTGAGGTCAGTGTTTTAAAGGAAATAGAGTGAGACCAAGAAAGAAGCCGCTGTAGTCGGGATGGTCACAATCTCTGAGGAGGTAGCATGTGAGCTGAGATCTGAAGGATAAAGAGGATCCCACTTCTCAAAAAGCATCAGGCAGAGGGAACAGCAAGTACAAAGGCCCTGCAGCTGGAACAACCTTTGCTCACCAAAGGAGCTTGACCATTTGCTGCTGGGAGCCAGGGTGAGGAGGCTCAGCGTACGCAAAGGAGGGATCAAGCCTCAGGAGTCCCCTTGCAAATTCTAGAGCATCTACCCCCAAAACCAGAGTCTGCCTACTTTCTGCTTTGGACTCTCACCTACACCTCTGACTTTACGGGGGGCTGTCCCCCACTACCTCTCTCTGAAAAAAGAGTTAACTTACAGCTCCAGTTAATAATTCCTGGGTGTGACAGTGTTTCAACCTTACAAACTCCTTTGGAAGTCCTCTAGCCGGCCTGAATAGGTTTTTTTGGCCACATGTGACTGTTCAGAGCCTCCCAACTGTGAGAGGCATAAGATGTTCTAAACTGTCTAAATACAGATTCCTTTGAGCAGTTAAAAGATTGACTAGAAATTGTATTGGTGAAGGGTTTTTCACTTGTTGGGCCAATGTTTGCTGCTAAGTCTCCATATCCCTTACCTGCTGTGTCCCTGGCAGTGTATTGATTAATATAATTGGTGTAAGTAGTAGCTTTAATGTTTGTAACCTGGGACCCTTGAGTAATTCTTTTTCTCGTTATAGCCCACCACACCTTTGCTCTGTAGGGATGCAACTTTAATGCTTTTGGAGGGTGGTGCCTGACCAATCACCTTTAGAGAAAAATAAGTTTTTGAAGAAAGGGTCTTAAAATGTTAACAGGCCTCCGGGCCAGGATATGATGCAAATCACCTAAGCTTTTGCATATAAGTTTGCAGGGAGAAAGCCTGGCTTACTGCAGGACTCTACCCCTTCCCCCATTATCCTCTATGCACAACTTAAGGTATAAAAACGACTTTGGAAAATAAAGTGCGGGCCTTGTTCACCGAAACTTGGTCTCCCCATGTCGTTCTTTCTCTCACCTTCTGGCTGAATTATTCAGCCTCTTTTCTCCACTGAATTTCCTCACTGAGCTATCCTTATTTAACCACTCTTTACGTCCTTAATTAACGTTTAATTAAGCAATTGTTTCCTGATCCTCGCCGATGCCGTCCCAGCTTCGAATTCCCTGGATCCACCGGGGCTGGACCCCGGCAAGTGGCGCCCACAACAGGCTAATTCGAAGGTAGCTACCTCAGAAAAAGTGTTGAGAAAGTGTTGAATTTATGGGACTGATAGGCCCGCACCCAGGGTGTCCCACTGTAGGACAGACAGGGCGAGTAATGGTGGGAAGTGTTAAAGGGGTTTGAGAGAAAACCCGGTTTTTATTGAAAGTGTCAAAGTGGTTTGAGAGAAAACCCGGTTTCTAGAGTTAAAAGGTTGAAATAAACCTGATCTTTGAAAACTAAACCTAAATATTCTGCTATACTTAATTTTCTGACATGGATAACACTGAATCAAATGAAAGACAGCTCTTTATAGGAGTAATTTTGCAGTTATTAAGTAAGAGAGGAATCAAAGTTAAAAAATCTACCATTCAATCATTTTTTTCATTTGTACAAGAATAGTGTCCTTGGTTTCCAGAAGAGGGTACTGTTAATTTAGATACTTGGGTGAAGGTAAAAAAACAACTAAACACTTATCCTATAAATATGATTAAAAATGTTCTGGACCCCTGTCATGAGGCTGTTGGATAGCCTATGGGAGAGGCTATAGCGGTGGATGGTAGTGGGTCTCCACCTTCTGCGCAGATCATATTTTCTGCCATTGACGAAGAAAAGGGAGACTGTGCTCTACCTCCGGAGGAAGGAGAGGGCTTACAGGACGCTGTGGCCTGGCGCCCTGGTGAGCCCCCTCCCCCTCTACACAAAACTTTAAAAATTTAGCCAACAATTTCTGATTTAAGGCGACTACCCCACCTCCGCTTGCACCTCCCAGGGCCTAGGAATTCCCCAGTTTACATCCAAAGCCTCCCAGAGCATTGCCTAAGGCTGAAAAAGATTAAAAAAAAAATTTTTTTTTTCTTTTAAACAAAGGAGCTTTTAAAGAATACACAATATACAGAGCCTGCTCCTTGCAGAAAAACCCCTCAGGGGGGCCCACCCAAGCAAAAAAAAAAAAAGAAAAAAGGAAAGAAAAATAATCGTAATAGAAAAAGATTCTACAAATAAAAAGTGTTTCTCTTATGACCAAGCAGAACGGTAAGGGGATTTAGCAACAGTATTAACCCCTGCTGGTTGCTCCGATTCCAATGGGAGTGGCTGACCCCTACCTGAGGGCATTGTAGGACTTGTGCTAGGGCGTAGCTTGCTTTCTTTTCAAGGAATTTCGGTGGTGCATAGTGTAGTAGATTCTGATTATATTGAGAAATTAAAGTTTTTGACCTTGCTGCCTACTAAAACTGTGCAAATTAATAAAGGTCTAAGAGTAACACAGCTTTTGCTTTTACCTTATCAGACAGGAAAAAACTTGACTTCTCAAGCTAAGAGCTATAGAGCATTTAGATCTAGTGATCTAGCTTTTTGGGTACAGGAAATTACAGCTTCTAGGCCTTTAAAAATTTTTTTTTAATTCAAGAAAATAAAGTGTCAGGGCTATTAGACACAGGAACAGACGTCTCTTAACATTGCTGGGAAAGACTGGCCCAGCTCCTGGCCAACACATATTACTGAAAATGAGTTGGTGGGATAAGAGAAAGTGGTATGCGGGGTGGGAATGCTGTAGAGAAAAAGGTGAGGGAGAGTTTAAAACCTTGAAGAGTAGTGAGTTCCCCGTTGCTGGAAATATTCAAGCAAAGATTAGATGGTTGCTTGTCATCTAAAAAGCTATAGACCAGATTTAGGTTATAAAACAATAACTGGAGAAGCTTATAAAGATGTTGTGCAACACCTCTTTACTTGCTTCTCATATTTAGGTCTGCCAAAAGTTTTGAAAACTGATAATGCCCCTTTGAAGCTGCGGAGAGATTGTTTACTAACTTTAAATGATTTCCGAAAAGTATTAGGGGACATTAATTGGATATGCCCACATTTATAACTGACTACTGCAGATTTAAAGCCTTTGTTTGATTGCTTAAAAAGCGATCCTAATTCCAGTTCTAAGAGAACGTTGACTAATGAGACAGAGTAGGCTCTTGTTAAAGTAGATGAGACTTTAAATGATCAGTTAATTAGGATTAATATTACCAAAAGATGAGATTAAATTATTATTGCCATAAAACATACACCTACAGGGTGATTGTGTCAAAAAGGCCCATTGGTCCCATCTACCAGTGACCCCAAGAAAAATACTTTTATCTTATCCCAGCTTGGTGGCACAGTTAATTATAAAAGGAGGAAAAAAGAAGTGTGGAACTTTTTAGAAAAGAAGTAGCAAATATAATAATTCCATTCAATAAGGATCAACTACAAGTCTTTTACAAAATAGTGATGATTGGCAAGTTGCCCTGATACATTTCAGGGGTCAAATTTTGTTTCATTTGCCCTCAAGCCCCCACAGTAGTTAAAAGTTCAAAAATGTTAGATTGGCAGTTTGAGGATACCTGTGGAACTTTCCAACCCTATGTAGTTCCTACGTTCCCCTTTACCCTATGGGGGAGGGACGTGCTGTCTCAAATAAGAGATACTCAGAGAAGGGTTTTCTCAATTTCTTAGTTGTCAACAGGCGGTACAATTAACAATACTTTATATATTGTTATAAATACATAGTATAAATATATTTGCCTAATTACAGTTTGCCTAATTAAGTATGGGTATAAATAAAATATAATAAAGGTATACCTAATTCTATTTATAGATCTATACTTAATTTGTATATAAATTAATATGTATACTATATATGCATATTATATATATACTGTATAATTAAATATGTATTGCAGTAATATAATGTGTGTGTGGCTGATATTAATTGGTATGGATTGATGTGCTGTGATGATATATGTTCTATATACTGTATAATTATATTATATATGTGTGACAAGTATTATTGCAGTACATTGGTTTGTTTTGGTTGGTATTAGCTGTGTATGTGTTGTATTGCTGTAATATATATTAATTAATATATTAATTATAAAGATTAGTTCAAGTATATTGATTTATATATATGTCAATAAGTTTATACTTGTTGCCATGTATAAATACATATATAAATACATTTTGCATTTAGGTATATATGTATACCAAAATGAGATAAGGAGGCTATACATTTATTATTTAAATTTATACAGAGACCTAAACTAAACATTAGACCTAAATTAACATATCCCTAAATTTATGTTGTTAAAATGTAAATTTTAAAACTTTAAAAAATTAAATTGACAACTGCTTGACAATTCCTTTGCCATAAAACCCCCATAGGTGTAATTGGGGTAGCCAGACAAAAAATTGGTTTTATTGCAAAACGGCCCCCTAGAGTGGGTCCATCTTCCCTCTCAAACCAAAAAAAAAGTAGCGGCTTCTTATCCAGAATTGATAGCTACTTTGATATTAAAGGAAAAAAGCAGAGCATTGAATTATTTGGTAAAGAGCCATCAGAAATTTTAATTCCATATAATAAAGAACAACTTGATGCTCTTCTAATGTTCGAGGATTGGCAGATTGCCATAGGAAATTATTGTGGTCAAATTTTGCATCATTTACCCTCGCATGTTTTGCTCAATTTTATGTCCAAACATCCAGTTATTTTTCCTGTCAGATGCAATCTCCTATTCCAAATGCTCAGATAGCCTTTACTGATGGGTCAGCAAACAGTAAAGCCTCCATAGTTACTAAAAATCACCAAAAGGTTTTAGAAACACAGGAAACTTCAGCTCAAAGAGCTGAAATAACAGCAGTCATAGAGGATTTTGATATGTTTGCAGATGAGGAATTTAACCTTTATTCTGATTCTCAATATGTAGTCAAGCTGTTTCCACATATTGAATCTGCAGTTTTGCCTGAAAATAAAACTACCATATTTCATTTGTTAACTAAATTACAGCAACAAATTTGGAAAAGAAATAAAATATTTTTCATTGGACACATTTGGGCTCATTCTGGATTGCCCAGCCCTTTAAATGCCTTTAATGATTTGGCTGACTTGTTAACCAGAAATACAGTGGCTACTGTGATGGAGGAGGCCAGAGCCTCTCGCTTACTTCATCATCAAAATGCTACTGCCCTAAGATATCAATTCCAAATTCCCAGACTGCTCAAGAGATTGTGCATTCTTGCCTACACTGCCCCACTGTTTATAGTAGTCTACCTATGGGAGTTAATCCTCGGGGTCTCAAACCTAACGTACTCTGGCAAACGGATGTAACTCACGTCTCTTCATTTGGAAAACTGCCCTTTGTTCTTGTAATTGTAGATACCTTTTCTCACGTTATTATTGCAACTGCTCGTACCGGAGAGGCAGTTAAAGATGTGATACAACATCTCTTTACTTGTTTTTCATATTTGGGCCTGCCAAAAGCTCTGAAAACTGACAATGCTCCTGCTTACACTTCTAAGTCTTTTCAGGAATTTTGTATAAAGTTTCAAATTAAACATAATACTGTCATCCCTTATAATCCCCAGCGACAGGCCATTGTTGAAAGAGCGCATCAAACATTAAAAATCCAAATTCAAAAACTAAAAGAAGGGGAGTTTAAGTATAGCTCTCCCCATCAAATCTTGCAACGTGCTCTTTTCGTAATAAATATTCTAAATACTGATCTGGCCAGAACTACTGCAATGCTATGTCATTGGTGCCTGGAGCAATTAAATGCAAAGCCATTAGTCAAATGGAAGGACCTCCTCTCAGGACAATGGAAGGGTCCTGACCCATTATTAACTAGCGGTCGAGGATGTGCTTTTTTTTTCCACAGGACGCAGATTCTCCAATTTAGATCCGGGACAGGCTGATTCGCCATGTTGCAGTCCCCCAGACATCCAGTTCCCCCATTGCCTGGATCATAAAAGAGGAGGGGCACTCCTCTGCACAGAACAGCCGCGCGTCGGGAGCCGGGCCGGACCAGCCTGGCTGCCGGGGCCCAGCGCACAGCGCTCGCAGCCGATAGCCCCGCCAGCGTCTGTCTGCTTGGCCTTACTGTCTGTCTGTCCGGCTTGGCCGCTGCTGAGCCCGAGGCCGGTTCAGCGAGGGAGCAGGGGCGGCGCCCGCCGACAGGGGAGGCAAGATAAACATCGAGATCCCGGCGAGACTGACAGGGTTGCTGCAGTGGGAACTCCAGCCAAAAAATAATTCTACTTATTCTGTTTTGGCTTGTCTACCCTCTCCTTATGTTTTTCTCTTTACCAATGATTCTGGAAAACTTAATGTACATATGACTTTCACTGGTGGACCCAATGTAGTAACTTGTGAACAATGTATGCTCTCATCTTGTTTAAACCCTCGATATGTTTGCTTCTTTGTAGTGTTACAACGTCCACCTTATCTTATGATGTAACCACTTATTGATATGATAATTTTGGTCTTGCTGTATTACAACAACTACAGGATTTAATGCGATCGCGATGGTTTGTGGGCTTACTTATTTTAGGAATATCAGCTTTAATAGCAGCAATTAGTTCTGTTACTGTGGCAGCAATATCATTGACTCAACAAGTGCATACTGCCCAATATGTTGATACCATGTCTAAAAGTGTTTCTTTAACTCTAGCAACCCAGGAAGCTATAGATAGGAAATTAGAGCTGAGGGTAGATGCCTTAGAGGAGGCAATAATGCATACTGGGACTGAGTTACAGGCTTTAAAAGTGAAAATGGCTCTGTCTTGCCACGCTGATTACCGGTGGATATGCGTGACATCTTTAAAGGTAAACGAGACAGATTACGAATGGGAAAAAAATCAAAAATCATATCTCAGGTGTTTGGAACATCTCTGACATTGGCCTGGACTTAGGGAAACTTCATAATCAAATACAGACCCTGGAACACTCTCGACTGGATTTTACCGCCGCTGGAGCAGCTAATGACTTTTTTCACACTTTCTCTAACTTCATTTCAGGAAAAAACATTCTGTGTAATATCCTTGGTTATGTCGCTGCTGGCGCTTTAATTTTGCTTCTCAAAATCATTCTTCCTTGTATTGTCAGGATTCTTCGGCAGAACATTCAGAAGCTCGCGACTGAGCTGCATCTGGCTGTTTTAAGAAAATAAAAAAGGCGGAGATGCCGGGAGCCAGTGTGAGGAGCTCCACCCGTGGCAAAGGTCATGAGGCAGGAGGCTCGGCATACGCAAAGGCGGGATCGAGCCTCGGGAGTCCCCCTGGAAATTCTCGAGCATCTACCCCCAAAACCAGAGTCTGCCTACTTTCTGCTTTGGACTCTCAACTACACCTCTGACTTTACAGGGGGCTGTCCCCCACTACCTGTCTCTGAAAAAAGCATTAACTTACAGCTCCAGTTAATAATTCCTGGGTGTGACAGTGTTTCAACCTACAAACTCCTTTGGAAGTCCTCTAGGCGGCCTGAATAGGTTTTTCCGGCCACATGTGACTGTTCAGAGCCTCCCAACTGTGAGAGGCATAAGATGTTCTAAACTGTATAAATACAGACTCCTTTGAGCAGTTAAAAGATTGATTAGAAATTGTATTGGTGAAGGGTTTTTCACTTGTTGGGCCAATATTTGCTGCTAAGTCTCCATATCCCTTACCTACCGTGTCCCTGGCAGTGTATTGATTACTGTAATTCGTGTAAGTAGTAGCTTTATTGTTTGTAACCTGGGACCCTTGAGTTAATTCTTTTTCTTGTTATAGCCCACCACACCTTTGCCCTGTAGGAATGCAACTTTATCTAATGCTTTTGGAGGGTGGCGCCTGACTAATCACCTTTAGAGAAAAATAAGTTTTTGAAGAAAGGGTCTTAAAATGTTAACAGGCCTCCGGGCCAGAAGATGATGCAAATCACCTAAACTTTTGCATATGATAAGTTTGCAGGAAGAAAGCCTGGCTTTGATAAGGATCAAGGACTGCTGACCTTGCATGACTCTACCCCTTCCCCCATTATCCTCTATGCACAACTTAAGGTATAAAAACGACTTTGGAAAATAAAGTGCGGGCCTTGTTCACCGAAACTTGGTCTCCCCATGTCGTTCTTTCTCTCACCTTCTGGCTGAATTATTCAGCCTCTTTTCTCCACTGAATTTCCTCACTGAGCTATCCTTATGTCAGCCTCTTTTCTCCACTGAATTTCCTCACTGAGCTATCCTTATTTAACCACTCTTTATATCCTTGCTGCTACTGCTAAGTCACTGCAGTGTGTCCGACTCTGTGTGACCCCATAGACGGCAGCCCACCAGGCTCCCCGTCCCTAGGATTCTCCAGGCAAGAACACCGGAGTGGGTTGCCATTGTATTGGTGAAGGGTTTTTCACTTGTTGGGCCAATGTTTGCTACTAAGTTTCCATATCCCTTACCTACTGTGTCCCTGGGAGTGTACTGATTAATATAATTGGTGTATAGGAATGTAAGTAGTAGCTTTAATTTTTGTAACCTTGGACCCTTGAGTTAATACTTTTCTTGTTATAGCCTACCACACCTTTGCCCTATAGGAATGCAACTTTAATGCTTTCGGAGGGTGGCGCCTGACTTTAGAATAATCAGCTTTAGAGAAAAATAAGTTTTCTGAAGAAAGGGTCATAAAATGTTAACAGGCCTCCTGGCCAGAAGATGATGTAAATCACCTAAACTTTTGCATATGATAAGTTTGCAGGAAGAAAGCCTTGCTTTGATAAGGATCAAGGACTGCTGACCTTGCATGACTCTTCCCCTTCCCCCATTATCCTCTATGCATAACTTAAGGTATAAAAACTACTTTGGAAAATAAAGTGCGGGCCTTGCTCACTGAAGCTTGGTCTCCCCATATCATTCTTTCTCTCACCTTCTGGCTGAATTCCCATCTGAAGCGTGGAGGCTCGTCATGCCTACTAATTTTGCCTGGGCTTTAAAGATTTGACCGGGGAGACCTTAGTGTCTCCTCTCCTTCAGGAGAACGGGAGGATGCCTGTGGCCTACGTAGGTGACGCAAACTCCTTGTCTTGGAGTTTTATTGGCTTTCCACATAAACCAAGTTATTCAGCCTCTTTTCTTCACTGAATTTCTTCGCTGAGCTATCCCTATCTAACCACTCTTTATATCTTTAATTCTATCACATCCCGATCGCCGAAGCCGTGTCCCCTTCAAATTCCCTGGATCCACCAGGGCTGGACCCTGGTAGGTAACTAAACTTTCACACGCCGTGGAGCAGCCTAGCCCCTGCACCACAGCTCCTGGGCCCAAACACTCTGGAGTCCAAGTGCCACAACTGGAGAGCATGCACCGCAGTGCAAGAGCCCTCATTGTACGATGAAGATGCTGAGTGCCTGTCACAACTAGGACCGATGCAGCCAAATTTAAAATAAATTTTAAAATATATTTTTTAAAGGCACCATAAAATATTGAACCCCAGTCAATGATCTGTGTGCAGAAATATTCAGGTGTGATGGGTAGTGTAGTGATAACTGTCATTTATTTTGAAAGGAAGGCATCCAAAAGCAAAAGTTGATGTATGGATAAATAGATTGATATAGTTGAGTCTTGCTGTCTGCAATATTTCTATAAGGTATTGTGTGAGGAAGTACTAAGCCATTGCTTCTAGAAGAAATTCGGGGTTAAGTTCCTTTAAGTCTCTGGTCATACAATTTTCATCAACAGATCAGTATATAACCTTGTTTTATTTACTTCTGTTTAAAAACACCTTACATAATTATATTGATGCACTAGCACTGAACTCTTGGCCAACAGCCCTATAAGCTTATTCAACACGTACTGTTTCTGGGAGGCGTAGCTCAGCCTTCCTGCACTTAGGGACACTAAACAGCACCTCAGTGCTGCCCTTGGGGACCATTTACACAGTGAAATTATGGACAAATAGCACAAAAATGTGGTACCAAATAGACTGTGAGAAAGAGACTTGTTTACAATATGAGCTGAAACGAGAAGGCAAAGCATTGCGTTGTTCAGCCTCTGCAGGAACCAGCATGTGGGTTGACTCAAATTTCACACCGCTCTGCACATGCCCTCCAACGACCATGAAAGTGCAACGAGCATGAGCTTGGAGTTTACAAATAAATTTTAGCAAGCAGGCGAGTTGGCAGATACAGAATCCAATAATAATGAGGATCAAGTACATGTTATGAAGCAAATATAGCAAAATTCCACTGTAAAATCTAAGAGGTAGATAATTTGTACAACGAATTGTTCTCATTTTCTGTATGTTTTTAAGTTTTTATATAATGTCGAAAAAATTACGCCCATAACAGTTTCTGGTTGTTTCTCTACTAAGATGAGTCCAGCTAAGGCCACCCGGACATAGTTTTGCATTCAAGGAAGGGTCCTCGGGCACCCTTTTTAGTTCAGCAATTATAAGCAGGGGGTGGAAAGAAAGCTTTTGTGGACTGAGAAAGGCTGCCTTTCCCTGGTGTTCAGGGACTTGCAAAGACAGCACTGGGACTGAGTGAGAATCATTTGAGTCTTGAATCAAGGCAGCTGGATTCAGGAAGAGGGGCCAGAAGCAGCATTCTAACCAGACGGCTTCTGACACTGGGGTTGGGAGGGCCAGAGTTGGGGGTGGGGGGCAGGCCCTGGATGTCCCAATAGTTACAGGCAGGTGATTAACTGGGGACCAGGAAATGCAGTCACCATCCCATTTATTGTTTTTGTTGAATTGCTAAGTCATGTCCAACTCTTTTTGACCCCATGCCCTGTAGCCTGCCAGGCTCCCCTGACCTTGGGATTCTCCAGGAAAGAGTACTAGAGTGGATAACCATTTCCTTCTCCAGGGGATCTTCCCGACCCAGGGATCAAACCTGTGTCTCCTGCAATGGCAGGAAGATTCTTTACCACTGAGCCACCAGAAAAGCTCCCATCATCCCTTAAGAGTGTTTAAAGAATCGGAGGACTTCCCCGGTGGTCCAGTGGCTAAGACTCCGAGCTCCCAATGCAGAGTTGGGGGGAGAGGGTGGCGAGACTGATCCCTGGTCGAGGTATTATATCCCACATGCCTCAACTAAAGATCCTGCAGCAACTAAGACTAGCACAGCCAAATAAATAAATAATAAAAGTTTTAAAATAAAAAGCATCGGTTCAAAATTAATAACCAACAAGGACATGGAACTTTACAGCACAGGGAACTCTACCCAATATCATATGGCAGCCTGGATGGGAGGGGCGTTTGGGGGAGAATGGATACATGTATACGTGTGGCTGAAACTGTTCACTGTTCACCTGAAACTACCACAACATTGTTAATCAGCTACACCACAATACAGAATAAAAAGTTTAACGTTTGAAAAAAAAAATAGAGTCAGGATGGCTTCTAGGTATTCATCCTAGAAAAACGGAAACTTAGGTTCACACAAAGACCTGCACAGGAGTGTTTACAGCAGCTCTGCTCACGATTGCCAACATGTAGGAAGAACTCAAAGGCTTCTCTGGTGGCTCAGATGGTAAAGATTCTGCCTGCAGTAAGGGAGACCCAGGTTCGATCCCTGGGTTGGGAAGATCAACGTTTTCCAGCAGTTGAAGAAAGTGGGAGTACATCCCACGTGGGATCCTACTCTATCATGAAATGGAAGGACATGGTGCTGCATACACATGAATGAACCTGAAAGGCATCATGCTGAGAGCAAAGAGCCAGACTCAAAAAGCTACAAACCATCTGATTCCACTCGGAGCTGCAGAACAGGTGGAGGCTGCCGAGGCTGCAGATCAGCTGGGAAGTGGGGGTGTCGGGATATGGACTGATTACAGAGGGGGATGAGGGAATTCAGAAGAACAGCCTGTATCTTAAGATAGTTTCTCAGCTGTATGCCTTTGTCAAATCTTACAGTTTTTCACTAAAAGGGGTAAATTTTACTGTATGTAAATGATACTTTATGTAAAGAGAAGACAGGCAGCAGGAAACTATAGACATGATGTGCGCGTGCGCTCAGTCGCGTCTGACTCTTTGCCACCCCGTGGACGGTAGTCTGCCAGGCTCCTCTGTCCATGGGGTTCTCCAGGCAAGAATACTGGAGTGGACTGCCCTTTCCTCCTCCAGGAGATCCTCTAGACCCAGGGATTGAACCTGCATCTACACGCCTCCTGCATCGGCAGGCGGATTCCTTACCCCTGCGCCACCTGGAAAGCCCACATATAGACATACCAGGCATTAAAAATATTAATTAAAAAGGGAAAAGAGCAGGCTGTCTACACGCCTGTCATTATCTGCTCCCCCGACCTCCACCTGGCTGCCCTCCAGCTGCCAAGGTATCACCACCTGATGGGCACCAGGCACCCTCTTCGAGGCTGGGTCCCCTGAGTGATGGACACTGTGACCACTCCCGCTCCTGCTTGAGCATCTCGGCTCTCTTGAGTCCTTCACCAACCCCCCAGCTTGCCTCCTTCCTCTCTGGTGGTTCCTGTTCTCTCTCCTTCCCCATCCTCTGTTCCCAACTCAGGCCATTCTGTCTCTGCCTACCCACGCAGCTCTCCCACCTGTCTAGTCCAGAGCTCTTCCCCTGTGGTCTGTTTCTGCTGCTATCACCGCCTTTGATCTGCACCAGCTGTTTACTATTAATAAAGCCTGAGATCCAGATCTAACTCACATAGTGCCTGTGGTTGGCTAAACCCCACAGTCTGTTTCCCACACGAGCTGAAGCTCTGGGGTCTGCAAGTTGCTTTTAGGTAGTTCTCCCCCAGGGCCTCCCTGGCTCAAGAAGCTACTGTGTGGGACTTCCCTGGTGGCCCAGTGGTTAGGACTCCACCTTCTGATGCAGGGGGTGTGGGTTCAGTCCCTAGTGGGGGGAGTTAAGATCCCACATCTCTCGGGGACCAAAAACCCAAAACATAAAACAGAAGCAATGTTGTAACAAATTCAGTAAAGACTTTAAAAATGACCCACATCAAAAACAAAACAAAACAACTTTTAAAAAATAAAAAAGGACCTTCAGTGGCTCCCTCCTGCCTACATCATTGAATCTATTAGTAACTGAATTCCTCGGCCCTTCCTTTGCTCCAGCGAGGCTGTGCTATTTGAAGTGAATTTCTTCAAATTCACTTCCATGCTTGAATCCATGCAGTGCCCGCCACTGGGTACCTCCTCCCCACTCCTCTCTGCTCCCCCGGTCCAGCCAGCCCAGCCTGGCAGACTCACAGCCCTGCTCCTCAAGGGGATCAGAACCTGAGACAATGCAGCAAAGTGGAGGTTCGTCCAGGGACAGCGGGGAGGGGTGGGGGTGGTGAAGCTGGCCTCTGGGGCCGGAAGCTGCGGCAGGAAACTGTCAACAACACGGTTTGAGAAGCTCCGCCCCGCGGGGCCGCAGGTGCAGCCTGGGTAGCCAGAGGCAGGTCGGTGCAGAGGCGGGAGCGGGGAGAGGCCGGCCCTGGGGACCCTGTCCAGGGCCAGAAGTTGTGATGGCCCACCTCGGACCTGAGTCCAAGGTGTCCCAGAGGCCGGAGCCTTCCCGTGCATCCTCAGTTTTATCCCCACTTCCCTGTCTCTTTGTAAATAACAAAGACAGCAGTAACCGCAGCAGCTTCCAGAAGGGCCTGGCCAGTCTGCAGCTTCCTGGAGGACCAGAGGTTTCTGTCCTGAGCCAAGTCCCCACAGACTGCATGACTCTCCCAGGAGATGCGCCCACCATACTCTCCCACCACACTCCTGCCCAGGCTGACTCCCCCCAGGCTCCCCTTGAGCTTGCGAGCTCCTCGTGAACTCAAAGATGCTCGTCTGGCCTTCCCAGAGTTTGCAGCTCCATCAGGAGACCACCAGGCTTTCTCACAGCCCAGGCCCTGTGGGGAGGGGAGGAAACCATGATCCTTGGCTAAACAGCTCTATCTGAAATTCCACCCTTCAAGCCTCCTTTCTGGGGCAAGGTAGGGTTAAACTCTATCTGTTCCAGGCACTGCTGGTGCTGCTGCTGCTAAGTTGCTTCATTCATGTCCGACTCTGTGTGACCCCATAGACGGCAGCCCACCAGGCTCCGCCATCCCTGAGATTCTCCAGGCAAGAACACTGGAGTGGGTTGCCATTTCCTTCTCCAATGCATGAAAGTGAAATGTGAAAGTGAAGTCGCTCAGTCGTGTCCGACTCTTTGAGACCCCACGGACTGCAGCCTACCAGGCTCCTCCGTCCATGGGATTTTCCAGGCAAGAGTGCTGGAGTGGGGTGCTATTGCCTTCTCTGCACAGGATGCCCAAATATATTTCAAAGGAAAAAAGGTCAAGGGACCAACTGCATTTTGAAAAGTTGTAGGGAATATATTAGCATATTAAAGGCCCTGAAAAGACCTGCCAGGAAGGACCCTTTTGTTTAATCCCCACACCTGATGAGAAGAGCCCACTCATTGGAAAAGACCTTGATGCTGGGAAGGAAATATTGAAGGCAAAAGGAGAAGAGGGTGGCAGAGGATGAGATGGTTGCACAGCATCAATGACTCAATGGACATGAATTTGAGCAAACTCCAGGAGATGGTAGAGGACAGGGAAGCCTGGTGTGTTGTAGTCCATGGGGTTGCAGAGAGTCAGACATGACTTAGAGGCTGAACAACAACAACAACAAGCCCCACACCTAAGTAGCAGAGCCTGGAAGCACTACTGCTGCACAGAACAGGCTCTGGGCGTCCAAAGCCCCAGTTAAATGCCTACCTTGAGACAGCAGAGGGGAGACTGAGGGCATCAGGCTGCCGACAGAATGAGATGATCCAACTGGACTTGGCAGGGAGGCAGGGGGCAGTGGCAGCAGTCAGGTCTGGAGGCCCTGTGTGCCACCCACAGCCCGGCATCAACAGCATTCCCACCCACGGCGCTGCTGGAATGGAGGCACGGCCCCAACTGCCCAGGCCTCCTCTCACAAACCCCAGTCCTCTGCCCGAGATGCCAAGTTCCCCCTGAAGCCACATTTCCTGCTCCCCAGTCCGCTCCAGTGTTCTTGCCTGGAGAATCCCAGGGACGGGGGAGCCTGGTGGGCTGCCGTCTATGGGATCACACAGAGTCGGACACGACTGAAGCAACCTAGCAGCAGCAGCAGCAGTCCACAGGCCAACAACAGAGGCAGCACAGGCATTTGTCAACTAACAAAACGCCAACTTTGTTCCATTCCGAGTCCCCATGACAGTGGTGAGCACTGTGCCGTGGATGGCGACGGGCTCCTCTCTTTTTCTGACACCATGGCGTGCGATCCGATCATGGGATCACAGATCTATGGGTAGCAGCAGTGTGGATCTCGGGGGGAGGTACACTCGCCAAGACCCACCTGGAGGACAGGGCCAGCGACGGTGCCCAGTGCTGGGGGGCTGTGAGGACCCCATGAGGCAAGGCTTGCCCAGCGCTGAGCACGGGCCTAGCCCACTCGTTCCACCGCCTCCTTTTCTGCTTGCAGCCCTCCAGGACTCCCGCCTCACTCCGGCTGAAAGCCCAGGTCCTTACAGCAGCCCCTGAGGCCGTGCACAATCTGCCCTGCCACCTTCTTGTCCTCACTCACTCCCCACCAGCCACACCGGCTTCCTTATGTTACTTGTTGAGAAAACTGGAACAACCTGGGCCTGGTCCAACCTCAGAGCCTTTGCACTGGCTGTTCCCTCTGCCCGAACACCATTCCCTCAACATCTGTCACTTCATTCGGGTCTCAGCCTCCAAGAGGCCCTCCCTGACCTCTGTCTAAAGTCACCTCCCCTTCTCTATCACTGACCCAGTGTTACTGTTCCTCACCACGGAAATTGTGATGTTCTATCAACTTGTTGACACAAGGCCTTTGTCCCCTGCTAGCATGTAAGCCTGAGGAAAGTGGAGACTGTCTTGTTCTCCTGCTTGTGCCAACTAGGCACAGAGTAGGTGCCCAGTAAACTTTGGTGATGGGCAGAGGCTACCCTCTGATACCAGGTACCTGAGAGGGTATGTAGCCTGCTGTGGTGGGTGGGGACGCCTTTGCAGGTTCTTGGAACTCAGCAGTCTGATGAGGGTGGAGAGGTGATGGGGGCTTCCCTAGGAGAGGAGAGGGAGTGGAGGACCTAGAGGCTTCCTTCACTAACAGATGGTGGAAGAGGGGACAACCCACTGGAGGAGACTTTGCACAGGCTGTTCCCTCTGCCTGGAACAGCTTGCATGCTCAGCCACTAAGTCGTGTCTGACTCTTTGTGACTCCATAGACTATAGCCTGCCAGGCTCCTCTGTCCACGGGACTCTCCAGGCAAGAATACTGGAGCGGGCTGCCATTTCCTCCTTCAGGGGACCTTCCCAACCCAGGGATCAAACCCACGTCTCTTGGGTCTCCTGCACTGGCAACTGAATTCTTTACCTGGGAAGCCACCCACATGTTTCTCCTAGCCACGTGCCTCAGGTCCCCTCAGCTGTCCCTTCCACACAGAGATGTTCCATGATTCCCCCTTCCTTCCCCCGCTGAGTCACCTACTCTGTTCTCTCAGGGCCCCCATTCCTCCCGCATCATAGCCCTGATGGCCATGTATGATCAGTGTCTCCGTTTGCCCCACAATCTCTGACCAGCCTGAGCTCCCCAAGGCACAGCCTACACCTGTCTGGTTTTCATCGTAGCTCCCACTGCCTCCCAATGAATATTTGTCAAATCAGCAACAATAACAATAGCCTGTGTGCTAAAGACTTTATGACACCTCTTGTAAGCATGATCTGTTTAATCTAATCCTCACTTATCCCCATTCCTCAGCTAAAAAATCTGAGGCTTGGGGAGGGTAATGTCATATTCAGGGTCATGTGGCCTAAGAGTGGCAGTCAGGATTTGAACCCAGGTTCCTCTGACCCAGCAGCCAGTACTAGCCACTCCAGTTCATGGCCATAAGGAAACGGCATCCGCCACTCTGAGCTGGGTCTCCAGGGCTCCCATGCGTGCCTGGCCCAGGTGCTGCTGCACTCTGAGCTGCCTATGACTGTCAGGGTGCAGAGTGCTGGGCTGCTGTGGGGTTGGAGGCAGGTCCTCAGACCTCAAACACCTCCAAGACCAGCTCTCCACCACCACCACTCCCCACCAACTCCAACCTCTGCTGCCAGGGTTCTAAGGGCTGTGTAACTAGAGCAAGGAGCTAGCCCTCTCTGGGTGTCAGGCTCTGTGACTGTAAAAGGGAGATGGGAAAAAGCTTAGGGGATGGAAAGAGTGGGATGAGTCGGGACAACAGAGCCTGACTGCAAGATCTCATGCTATCCATGCATTGCAGCGTGTCTAGCAGTATCCCTGGCCTCTATCTTACTAGATGCCAGTAACACCCACCGAGTCGTGACCAAAAATGTCTCCAGATGGTATTGAATGCTCCCAGTGGGGATGGGGGAGGCAAAATTGGCTCCAGTTAAGAAGCACTTCCTTGGGACTTCCCTGGTGGTCCAGTGGTTAAGAATCCACCTGCCAGTTCAGGAGACACATGTGCAATCCCTGGTCCAGGAAAATCCCACATGCCATGGAGCAACGAAGCCCATGGGCCACAACCACTAAGCCCGTGGGCCGCATCTACGGAAGCCCTCGTGCCCTAAGACATGCTCCACGACAAGAGATGCCTCCACGGCAAGAAACCCCCATAAGCCCCACACCACAGCTAGAGTGTAGCCCCCAACTGGCACAACTAGAGAAAGCCTGAGAACAGCAATGAAGATCTGGTGCAGCCAAATAGAGAAATGAATAAATTTTTAAAATAATAATGTTTTTTTTTAAAAAGAAGCACTTCCTTGACCCTATGTTCTGGGTGGGGTGGGGAGCAGCCAGCATGGAAAAGGCTGGTTGCTCAGCCCCTTAGGAGACCCTCCAGGAGCCATGAGACCACCCTGAGCTAGTGATAAGAATAAAGACTGTAACATTATGCATATACAGCACCTCCAGCATGCCAGGCACTCGAGAGCAATTCGGTCGCCTAATCCTGACGAGAACACTGCGTGTGGAGAATTCGTGGGTTTGGGACATGAAGGAGGGACAGGAAGAAGGAACCAGCCGAAGGTCACATGGCACACGCACAGTCCGGGCGGCACAGTCAGGCCCTGAATCGGCCTCCTGGCTCCAGAGTGCACACAAAACACCATCTGCCTGCCCGGCACGCGTCCCCGTCCCCGACAAGGCTGGAGGCCGGGCGGCGACAGGAAACAGCACTGGCAGGGGAAGAGCCCCCGCGGGTGACACCCAGGGACTTACTGTCATAGGACGCAGGCCCTAATCTCTCGGCAAAGCTTTATTAAGCACCTACGGCGTACTGGCCGCCCTGGCTGAGACAACAGCAACAACATTCAGGGACTTTCCTGGTGGGCCAGTGGTTAAGAACTCGCCTTGCAATGCAGCAGACACAGGTTCAATCCCTGGTCTGGGAACAAAGCCCCCCACATGCTGAGAGGCAACTAAGCCCTCACGCGGCCACTACTGAGCCTGCTTGCTCTAGAGCCCAAGAGCCACAACTAGAGTCTGTGCGCGGCAACGAGCGATCCCGCATGAAGCAGCGCAATCTCGAGTGCCTGCTGCAACTAACACCTGAGGCAGCCAATAAACAAATATTTAAAAAAAGAAACAAAGCTCATCTTGAGCTGTTCACCACACGAACCCCTGTTCCTTCCTGCCAAGACCCTTCCCTGCCTGGGACAGCTTTCCCAACCTCTCACCCAACAGTCAGGAGCCAAAGAGCCAAGCACATACTAGGCGCCAAAATTTGCTTCTGCATTTAAAAGATGGGCAAACTGAAGTTGAGAGAGGCCAGTCCTTTGCCAAGGACACACGTCAGTTGAGCAGGATTCAAGCTGTTTACTCCTTCACCTCTATCTCCCCTTTAACCTGAGCTGCCTACCAATGGTTGGAGCCTGCCCTGGGCCCCCTCACGCAAACCATCCGGCATTTGGATGTTTGTTTACGGCCCCGTTGATGCTCCCTCATATTCCTGAGCCTGGGGGACAGAGTGCATGTTTTTCTCTGGACATTTCTCTGCTTCCTGGAACTAAGGTTGTCTCACTGACGGGGCCCTGCAGGAGGCTAGGGACTGAGCCGGCATCTGTGGGGCCCCTGAATACACACGTCCACGGCCACTCAGCTGGCGCTCTGGAGAGAGACCTCTTTCCCTCAGGATGGTCACAGGCCACGTCTGCTTCCTTCTCCCGTGGGACACCACCCATGAAAGCCCCACAGCCCTTCTGGTACCCCAGTTCTTCCTGACTCTCTCCTCCTCCTTCCTCCACCAGATCCAGGCCACCCCTAGAGATGGCGGCTAGCTGCTGCTTCATCCAGAATGACTTACCTGGGGATGTGCTGATGGACGCCAAGGCCCGGGCCACCTGCAAGGTGGCGGGTCCCAAAGGCACCAGATAACTGGTTCTAGATGAAGAACTGGGATCCGAGAAACCACTTCGGGCTTCTCTGCAGCCCGAGCGCCCAGCCCGGGCCCCCACCAGCTAACCACCCCCTCATACAGCCCGGCCCGGTGTAAAGAGGTCATACCCCACTAGGGTTTCTCACTCAGATCGGGGGGTGCGGAACCTGAGTCCCCCTCTCCCAGCTGCCCCAGGAGGCCCTGCAGTCGGAGGCCGTGCTGGACGCAGAAGGCCAGAGGACAGCCACTCACCTAGATGCCCCAGAAGACCAGCACGCCCGAGGGGGGCAGGGACGGCCCGGAAGGCCTGGTGTGCTCTTGGAAGCCCTCTTCTGTGAAACTCGGCCTATTTCCTTGATGCGCGAGTAGGAAACGGGGCCGTGTTTGAAGTTTACGTCAAAGTCACAAAGTGCTGCGTTCAAGGAAAATCGCGAGGCCACGTGCTCCGGGGAGGGCAGAGGGCACTTCCCGGGCTGAGCAGAGCCCCCCCAGCAGTGGGAGGAATGGGGCGAGCCACAGGTGGGCTTACACTAGTAGGGTGCTTCCAACAGCATCTCCCAAACCTGGGGAGGGGAGAAGAGGGAGGCTGTGTGCTGGAGAAGCGCTGGGGTAGTGGCAAAGGGAAAGAGATCCCCCAGACTCGCTAGAAACTAGAAAGCCCTACTTTCCCCTCCCAAGGAGGTGTGGACCTGGGGCCTGACCATGGCTGAACTGCTCATGTGAGTTATTTATTCCATACGCAGGTGAAAGCTGGAGAGAGGAGAAACCTAAGAAGTAGGTCCAGACTGCAAAGGTTCAGAGCACTTCCTGTGTGCCAGCCATCAGGCCAACAATGACGGCCCTGTCCCTGCCCTTGGCTCACAGGCTCAAGGAGGGGGCAGGCGAGTCACCAGGGAGGCCAGAGCTGGGAGGGCAGAAACCTAGGCGCTGTGTACGCAGTGGAGCCCGATGCAGCCCAGTGCTAGGGACAGACTCTCAGAGGGATGGGTTGTGCTGTCAAGTCTGGGAGATAACGTGTCCCCCCAGCACCCCCCGGAGGGGACAGACTCTAAGAGGGATGGGTTGTGCTGTCAAGTCTGGGAGATAGTGTGTCCCCCACGCCCCCCGGATCCCAGCCCGGCCCCACGCCCCGCGCCTGGCCGCTGACCACCTCCTGCGCTGCTCACAGCCTCTTCTCATCCTTTCTTCCCATGTTAGCCCGCCCTCTGACCACGTGACCACCCTCACATCTGCTCCCTCGGCCCACAGAGCTGTCGGGCAGCAAGGCTGAGTCCGTCCTGGTATCCACTCCGCCCCATCTGCCCTTGGTGCCCCGAGACCTCAGGGCTTGCTCACCCACAGCTCCCTGCCTTCTTGCACGGTGAGGACCTCTTCAGTGGCCCATCACCCTGGGGCCTCAGGGACCTGTGTGGGGCCGTCCTAGGCCCGCTGTTGAAACCCCAGGAACTCTTCTTCTCTTGTGCCTCAGCCCTGCCAGAGTGGGGCTGGGCGCAGCTCCCCAACAGGCCTGGCACTTCCTCCACGCTTCACCCCAGGTCTCCTTTCCTGGGGCCCTCTCCACAATCTCTACTACCTCCCAGTTCCCTAAGCCCCACTCTCCCCACTCAGGAAATCTTTTCTCTAAGCTCCAGCTTCCCCTACATATGTGTGTGCGCTCAGTACTCAGTCGTGTCAGACTCTTTGTAACCCCATGGACTGTACCTGCCAGGATCCTCTGTCCATGGGATTCTCCAGGCAAGAATACAGCTCTGGGTTGCCATTTCCCCCTCCAGGGGCTCTCCCCAACCCATCTTGCATCTTCCGCATTTACAGGCAGATTCTTTACCACTGAGCCACCTGGGAAGCACCCCCACCCATAGAGTTCCCCTAAAACTGTTTTTGTTAGAAGGCTCCCCTTTCCCCAGGGACATGGTGAAATTCAGGATGCAGAAAGACTCTTTGTTTCCATCCTGCATGTTCTTTTCCCGGGGTAGTGAGGAAAGAACACCCCAGAGAACTGGAAAGGAGCGAAATTACAGCATCAGAACCACATGATCTACAACAATAATAGTAACTCTTACTGAGCACTTACTATGTGCCATATCACTGAATGAATCCATTTTCCAGATAAGGTAAGTGAAATCCAGAGAGGTTAAACCACCAACTCCAAGTGGCCAGAGGTGATGGAGCAGGGCGATCTGGCCCCATAGCCTAGGCCATGATGGACACAGGAGGAGGGAAGCTTGGCTGTAAAGCAGCTCTTGTGGGGCCGGCCCCCCTGAGAGCTGGAAGGTGTGCAGCCTGCCCGTGGGGCACCCGAGGGGAGGCAGCAGTTGGGACTTCCAGATTCCAGGGTCTTAAGGCCTGAGAAAGGGGCTCCCGGCCTCAGAAAGGCACTGGCTTAGCCACCCGCTCACCCCCTTCCGTCCCAGAGACCACGTCCTGAGGGGCCCAGGCCAGCTGGGTGCTCAGACAGTTCTGAGATGGGCCTGCAGATAAGACCACATGTTTTGCCAAAGTGCAGGGCGGTGGATGCATCTTTTGAACACGCAGAGGAAAGAGTGAACGGATGGAAATGTGGGCTGGGAAAGTTGCGGTGCGTTTGCCGCGTGGGTTTGGGTAAACATGTACCTGAGGTGTGTGAAGAGCTCGGAAGAAGCTGATCACTCACTCTCACACTCCCTGGGGCCTTTGGCCAGCCATGTCCCCGGCTGAACTCTCTTTCCTGACCTCTTCTCCCGTACCTGACTCCTCCTCCAGGTCTCTGATTAAGTGCAGCTTCCTCCAGGAAGCCTTCCCTCCTCCTCAGACTGAGTGGTATGAGACTGTGCTGGTTTCACCTGCCCCTGAGCCCACCAAATTTAGTTCCACACCTAAAAGGACACCAGGCCACTGCGGGGGTGGAGGGGACATCCGGCAGGGAGGCTGTGGGTCGGAGGCTTCAGGCTGCCAGAGAAGCCTCACATCTCAGCACAGTGGTCCTCCCGGGGCCCCTCCTGAACGCCTTCCCTCCTGGGTGTCTTCGGCCGTGCAGCACGCTCCTTTCCTCTGGGTGGTCAGACAACATGACTTTTATCTACTTGCTCACGTCTGGTTCTTCCACTTACAGCTGAGGGACCTTGAGCAAGTTCTTTGGCCTCTTGGTGCCTTGGTTTCCTCATTCGGGAATAGGGATGATAATGGCACCCACCCCGTGAGCACTAAAGCAAATGCTACCTTATCACCGTCGTCCTCATCCGCATCACCACCTGCGTCTCTAGAGTGCGCTAATGACTGCATGTCCAAGGGCAAGGACGGGATTTCCTTGCGCCCTCCAGGGACTCTTGAGTATAGCATCCTTCCGAGAAATTTAGGATTCTAAGGGTGAAAGTAACACACCCGCCCAATAAAATCAATCCAGTCTGGCTTAAGTCAGAACGCGTTAGTCGCTCAGTTGTGTCCAGCTCTTCGCGATCCCACGGACTGCAGCCCACCAGGTTCCTCTGTCCTGGCTCCTCTGTCCTTGCCATGACCTTCTCCAGGGGATCTTCCTGATCCAGGGACCGAACCCAGGTCTCCAGCATTGCGGGCAGATTCTTTACCATTTGAACCACCCAGGAACAGAAGAGAATCAATTTGCTACAGCAGCCACGTGCTCTGCCCTCCTCTGAGGGTCAGCAAATAGATGCCTCCTTCTTATTAAACAACCAAACCACAATGACAGCATCATCTCTTTAGATCAGTCTCTGGGGGCTCCCTACTTATTCAACACTGAGCACCTACCCTCTGGCACACTCTGTTCGAGGCACCATGGAGCTGCTGTGAGCAACACAGGTAGAAATGCCCTTCCTTGGAGGGACAGTGAGGGAGTCTGGGATGGACATGTACACACTGCTATATTTAAAACGAGTAACCAACAAGGACCTGCTATACAGCACAGGGAACTCTACTCAGTGCTACGTGGCAGTCTGGATGGGAGGGGATTTGGAGGAGAAGACATGTATTTGTATGGTTGAGTCCCTACTCTGTTCACCTGAAGTTATCACATTAACTGGTTATAACCAATACAAAATAAAGCTTTTAAAAATAAATTTAAAAATTAAAAAAAAAGAAAACCCCTTCCCTCATGAGGCTGACATTCTAGTGGAGGAGACAGAGAAGTTACAAAATAATCAAGTATTCTATAGAATAAAATAAATCAGAAAAAGAATAAAATCAATCAGAAAAAGAATAAAATCAGAAAAGGGTAGAAAAGGTGCACAAGTGTGTGATTTTGAACAGAGAAGCTAGGGCAGGCCTCGCCAAGGGGATAATCTCTGAGTCAAGACTTGAAGAAGGAGGTGCAGGCGGGAGTCATGGAGATACTGGGGGAAGAGCATTCCAGGCAGAGGGAACAGCAGGCACAAGGGCCCTGGGGCACTGGCGACTGGACCTCTGTGAGGTGAAGTGTCTTGTTCCTGGTTACATCCCCAGCAACTGGAATGGCAGCTGGCACATAACAGAGTTGAACAAATACAGCACGGTAGATGAAAAGCCCAGGTATGGACCTCAGGAACAACCTGCTCAAGGCTCATATGATGTTCTCAGGGTTATCACCTCCTCTACCTGTTGGCTCAGACAGCTTTCTCTCTGTGGTCCAAGATAGCAACTCAGCCTCAAATCCCAATCAGGAGCAAACATCTGTTTCTCAGTATTCCCAGCAAAACCCCTTTTGAGCAAATGCTCAATGGCTGAGTGAATCTCGTGTTCCTCCCCTAGTCAACCCCTGAAACCAATGGATTGACTGAGAACTGGTCACAAAGCCCATCCACACCTCACTGAGGTTGGGGCAAGAACCCAGAGGAAAGTTGGAGGCTATGACTGGAAGGATGCTAGACAGGTGAAGAGTCAAAGTTTCGCAGAAGCATCATAACAGCTCGTGCTCTAAGGCCCGTGAGCCACAACTAATGAAGCCTACGGCCCACAGCCCGCGCTCCACAAGAGAAGCTACTGCGGAGAGCAGCCCCCACCACCACAGAGAGCAGCCCCCACTGCCGCACCTAGAGACAAGCACTCTTGCACAATGAAGACCCAAGGCAGTCAAAAACAAACACAAATTTTACAAATCTTAACAGCTAAGATTTCTTTATTTCTTTGGATTGGGCACAGCCGTGTGTTGACCCAACGAAAGTGCATTTAATGCTCACAACAGCCCCACAAAGCAGGTTAGCCCCATTCTACAGATAGAAAAACTGAGGCCAAGAGGAAACTGAAGCTTGAGATCTCACAGCTAGTAAAGTGGCAGAGCCTGAGGTTTTCCCAGAGCTTCTCCAAGGCTCTGCTCTGAAATTCCCGGTGCTGTCTGCTGACACCCCATCACGCCAGGGCCAGGCTGGCTGGGCCAACCTCTGAGCTGGAGGTGGAAGCCCTGAGCAGACTGAGAACACAAAGGGAGCAGGCTCTCTGGCACAGAAAGAGGGAGAGAGATGGTGCAAGGCAGGCTCCAGTGGGCCCGCAGGCATGGGGAGGCCGCTGGTGACAGCTAGAGGCATGCGACCCCAACTCATTTCTCAAACCGAAGTGCAGATGGGGAGGAGGCCAGAGGGAGGGTGGGCTGCCTCTCCGGGCTGGGGTCCCGAGAGGTCAGGATGAGGGTGGGATGAGCGCAGGGGCACAACCTGTTGGGAGCTCAGGAAGAATCTGATATTTACCGAGTGCCTGCTGTATACCCAAGCCTGATAGCCACATCTCCTTCCAAGCTCAGGAGGGCACTGGGAGCCTGCTATTAGGAAACCAATCCACCTGCTCTCCCCACATCCCCAGCACCCAGCCTCACACAGCAACTGCACATGGAGGGAGGTAATAAATATGTGCTGGAGGGAGGTAATAAATATGTGCTGCTGAACGAACTACCCAACAGCCCCGTAAAGGAGATAAATTCCTACCCCATTGCCAAGATGAGGAAACTGAGGCTCAGAGAAGGTAAAAGCGGGGCCAGTACGGGGGTCCAGCTGGGCCCCGCTTCCCAGGGGAGCATGTTTGGGAAATGCTGGAGCGGTGAGGTCTGGGGGCAGATGGACATCAGGTTGAAGTGGCTGGCCAGGCACCCAGAGACCTGTGGGGTAACCTGGGCCCCGCTCTCACTAAACTTTAGCTCTTCCCCTCCCTGGCCTCAGTTTCCTTGTCTGTGAAATGGGAACAATCACACCCACCCGTGATGAAAGGGCTAGCTCACTGAGACAAAGACCAGGGCCACGCCATATCCAGCATGAGCTCTGGGAGCACGGGGGAGTCAGGGGTATTTGCCGCCAGGGAACTGTGTCTGGCACCGGGAGGTGCCTGCTGTACGCTTGCTCGATGGGGACAAGTGCTCAATAAATAATATTGCTGTTGATGGTGCTGCTGATGCCAACTAGGGACAGCCCCTTCCCCACCCCTCTGCTGTGTTCACCCCCAATTCTTCCTGTCTCCCTTTCCTTATTCCTTCCCCTCCTTACTCCCACACTCCTCCATTCAAACTACCCCTGACAATATACAAGTTAAATAAAACTCCTCCATCACCCCATTTCTTTACTCTTCCCCTGCACCCCAATCTTCCTTTCTCCTCCCCCTATCCCCCTCTGTTTTTCTCCCCTCCCCCCATCACTCTTCCCTAACCCTCCTTTTCCCCAGCAGTGCCCCCACGCCCCACCCTGTTCTGCCTTGTGCCCTTCCCCACCTTATTCTCCCATCCTGTTCGCACCCAGTTCTTCTGCCCATGCCCACCCCTCCCAACCCTCCGGGGCACCAGGCCTGGCGGCAGGGAGTCTTCATGGAAGGCCCTCAGGAAGCGCCTTCCCCTCGCTTCCTTCCCTGCTTCCTCCCTCCCTGTGGTGACACTTTTGGGGGGCTGGGGTGACGCTGCCCAGGCCAGCAGAGGATGGGCCCAGGGCTCCCCTCCAGCCAAACCCAGGAAACATCAAACCTGCCGGCCACCACTGCAGAGTCTGTGCCACCACCGTGCACTTTCCTGGCTGCCCTGAACACAGCGCTGCATGCTCCTCACCGCCTCAATCCCCCGGGGCCCTCAAGACTTAAGTATCAGAGACAGTGTGTATGGCCATGTATATGTCACAGTAAGTCACCACCAACTGCGTGGTTTAAAACCTCACAAATTTATCATCACATTCTGGAGGCCACAAGTCTAAAACCAAGGTGTCATCAGGGGCTTCCCTGGTGGCCCAGTGGTAAAGGATCTGCCTGCCAATGCAGGAGACATGGGTTGGATCCCTGGTCTGGGAAGAACCCACATGTCTCGGGGCAAGTAAGTTCCTGTGGCACAACTGCTCAAGTCCACTCTTAGAGCACGGGGGCTGTAACAAGAGACGCCACGCAACAAGGAGCCCGCTCACCCAACGAGAGAGCAGCCCCCACCCACCACAACCAGAGAAAAGCCTGAGCCATGCAACAAGGAGCCTGCTCACCCAACCAGAGAGCAGCCCCCACACACCACAACCAGAGAAAAGCCTGAGCCATGCAACAAGGAGCCTGCTCACCCAACGAGAGAGCAGCCCCCACCCACCACAACCAGAGAAAAGCCTGAGCAGCAACGAAGACCCAGCACAACCAGCCAGTCAGTTTTTAAGAAAAAAGGGCCACAGTGAGCCTGGAGGCTTTAGGACATTGGTCCCCCAACCATTTTGGTACCAGGAACCGATGTTGTGGAAGACAATTTTTTCATGGACTGGTTTATGGGGATGGATTGGGGATGATTCAAATGCGTTATATTAATGGTGCACTTTATTTCCAATCTGAAGCTGCCGCTGATCTGACAGGAGGGACTGGTCCATGTCTGGAGGCTGGGGACCCCTGTTCTAGAGCAGACCTACTGCCTTACCTCTTCCAGCTTCTGGTGGCTGTCAGCAGTCCGTGGCTTCCCCAGCTGTGACCACATCACTCCAGCCTCTGCCTCTGTCTTCTCTGCCTGTCTGTCTTTCCTCTTCTGTCTCTTATGACACTTGTCTTTGGATTTAGGACCCTCCCAGGCAAACCAGATTATCTCATTTTAAGATCCTTAATTACAAATATAAAAAAGAATGTATATACATGCATAACTGAGTCACTTTGGTGTACAGCAAAAATTAATTACAACATTGTAAATCAATTATAGTTCAATAAAAAATAAATTAGTAAGGCCCTTAACTTAATTATATCTATAAATATCCATTTCTCAAAGAAAGGAATACTCATAGGGGTCTAGGCATTTGGATGTGGACATATCTTTTTAGGGATCACCATTCAAACATATTCAGGCTATATCCAAGCTAGAATTATGTTAACTTGAAAGGGAGACAGAGCAGCTGTTGAAATCTCACTTCATTTCCTTTGTTCACAAATGTTGAGCAGCTGCCAGTGGGGTTAGGGCTGCGTGAGAGACAAACTCTGGAACAATTTATACCTAATTGTCATTCCATGCTTGCTGCTGACCCTAACTTGGTTGGTAACCACTGAGCCTTCTAATGAATTTCTAAAGAATTCTGAAGCTACCCCCAAGCATTTTCTGTGCCTTGGTTACCCTAACACTGATGATAATACTAAGATACCCAGAAAAAAGAGAGGGGCTTTCAAGGGGGCAAGAAGCCCAAGCACAGACAGCTTGGCACACGCAGTGGGTATTGCACCGTACTGAATTCAGTCTTTCTTTTATCTTCTGAAGAAACATCTTCTGTCCCTAAGAGCAAAGGGGGAAATGATTTGCTATCTATAAACTGGCTGGGGAAGGCAATGGCACCCCACTCCAGTACTCTTGCCTGGAAAATCCCATGGATGGAGGAGCCTGGTAGGTTGCAGTCCATGGGGTCGCAAACAGTCAGACACGACTGAGCGACTTCACTTTCACTTTTCACTTTCATGCATTGGAGAAGGAAATGGCAACCCACTCCAGCGTTCTTGCCTGGAGAATCCCAGGGACGGGGGAGCCTGGTGGGCTGCCGTCTATGGGGTCGCACAGAGTCGGACACAACTGAAGTGACTTAGCAAGGCAAACTGGCTAACAGATGTAAAGTGCCAGGCCTAGGGTCCGATCCACAGAGATGTGGTCATTATTACTCATATTAGGCAATGTGGACTTTTATGTTGACTCTGACACTTGCCTGTCTCAGCTTTGCAGTGTAAACAAGGCAAACCTCAGGCTGTCCATTGTGTAGAAGAGGAAAGGCCCACAGAGGGGAGGTGAGGTGAGGTCTCCTAGAGTGGCCAAGGTTTATCTAGTTACATCACAGTGCCTCTCTGTGGGAAAGGGAAAGGGAAGTTGCTCAGTCGTGTCCAACTCTTAGCGACCCCATGGACTGCAGCCCACCAGGCTCCTCCGTCCATGGGATTTTCCAGGCAAGAGTATTGGAGTAGGGTGCCATTGCCTTCTCCGGCCTCTCTGTGGCAAGGGGGCCTAAGGCAGAGCTGGGATAAGTCAGGTCTTTGAATGAGTTGCCAAAAGTGGGATCTGAGGCAGGGTTAACATTTTTAGAACTGCTCGGGGGGACACCAGCCAAGTGAAGTCAGAAAACCAGGCTGAGATTTTAGCCAAGAAATGCCTTGCGTGAGGGGGCAGAAATCAGGGACTCTTTGGAACAGGGGTGATGGAGCAGATCTGAAGAAAACCCAGC
This sequence comes from Bos indicus, assembly GCF_029378745.1. NCBI lineage: Eukaryota > Metazoa > Chordata > Mammalia > Artiodactyla > Bovidae > Bos > Bos indicus. The sequence goes on along the minus strand of NC_091770.1, from coordinate 2,981,049 downwards.
AAACCTACCATGAGCCGGTTTCACTCAGGGACTGTCTTTGGAAGGGTCCCCTCTTTCAGTCACTGGTCAAACTCCAAGTTCTCAAAGCTTGGGTGGATCAGATTCAAAGGGAGGGTTACATGGGTGGTGCTTCCTTGTAACCTTCTTTTTAAAGAGGACAGACGATCCCAGTTACCAAAGGGAAGTCCTGTGGAACTGGACTGAGATGTAGGTTAGAGAGTCTAAAGAGTTCTCCCATAGCTGAAGTCAGTGGAGTTTATCCAGAGATATTAACCTGGACCTAAAGGGTCACAATGACTCCTTGAACTGGTCCATCCTCCAGGCCAAGGCCTGGGCAGCCCCAGTAGGCTTCAGAGAGAAGAAAGTGGGCTGATATTTCAGTGGAGAGACACAGGTGCCAAGAATGTCCCACTCATACCCAACCTGGCCTTGACCCTCCCCCATTCCCCATGGCTCATAGCTTCGGGGGCTTCCCCAGTTTTGGAGGGCAAATGAGGAAAACCACAGAGCTGGGAAAACCATCTACCAGGCCTGCTTTTTCAGAACCACCTCTGTTCCCCTGGGGCTGCTTCACCCACTCTGCCTCCCCAAAAAAAGGAGATCAGAATCCTTCCTATCCATTCCTCCTCAGCAGGCCCAAGGGTCCTTCTGGAGACTCAGGAGATGACAGGGGCTGGGCTACTCAATGGTTACAGCACAAACTCTGGATCCAGATTAGAGGCCAGGATACCCCCTTAGCTATATGACCTCTGCTGCTGCTAAGTCACTTCAGTCGTGTCCGACTCTGTGTGACCCCACAGACGGCAGCCCACCAGGCTCCCCCGTCCCTGGGATTCTCCAGGCAAGAACACTGGAGTGGGTTGCCATTTCCTTTTCCAATGCATGAAAGTAAAAAGTGAAAGTGAAGTCGCTCAGTCGTGTCTGACTCCTAGCGACCCTATGGACTGCAGCCTTCCAGGCTCCTCCATCCATGGGATTTTCCAGGCAAGAGTACTGGAGTGGGGTGCCATTGCCTTCTCCATATGACCTCTAGCTAGTGAATTTATCTGTCTGGGTTTTCCTTTTCTCTAAATAAAATGAGGACTATCATGCTTAAAAGAAAAACAAGATTGACAAACCTCTGGCCAGCTTACCAAGAAGAAAAGAGAAAACTCAAATAAACAAAATAAGAAACAAAAAAGGAGACATAACAGCTCATATTTCAGAAATACAAAAAACCATAAGGGAATACTGTGAACAATTATATGCCAAAAATTCAACAACCTAGAAGAAATGGACAAGGATAAGTTTCTAGAAACAAATAGCCCACCAAAATTGAATCAAGAAGAAACTGGTAATTTGAATAGGCTGATCACTAGAAGTGAAGCAGAATCTGTAAGTAGGGAATTCCCTGGTGGTCCAGTGGCTAGGACTTGGCACTTTCACTGCTTTGGACTGGGTTCAATCTCTGACCAGGAAACTTATATCTTGCAAGCCATGCACTGTGGATAAAAAAAAAAAAAAAGAATCTGTAATTTTAAAACTTCCTACAGACAAAAGTCGAGGACCAGATGGTTTCACAGGCAAATTCTACCAAACATACAAAGATGAACTTATACTGATCCTGCTCAAACTCTTCCCAGAAAAATGAAGAGGGGGAAACATTCTCCAAAGACATCGTATGAAGCCACCATAACACGGATACCAAAATCAGATAAAGACACCACCAAAAAAAAATTATACACCACTAAATTTGATGACTATAGATGCAAAAATTTTCAACAAAATATTAGCAAATACTGAATCCAACAGCACATAAAAAAGATCATACACCATGACCAAGTGTGATCTATCCCAAGTTCACAAGGATGGTTCAACATATGTGAATAAATGCGATACACTACATAAACAAAAGACAAAAACCACAGGATCATTTCAATAGATGCAGAAAAAGCATTTGACCAAATTCAACATCCATTCATAAAAACTCTTACCAAAGTGAGTACAGAGGGAACATATACCAACAAAAGCTATTTATGACAAACTCATTACCAATAAAATACTGAATGGCTCACAGCTGAAAGCCCTCCCACTAAAATCTAGAATAAGACAAGGATGCCCTCACCTCTTCCATTCACACAGTATTGGAAGTCCTTCCTAGCCACAGCAATCAGACAAGAAAAAGAAATAAAAAGTATTCAAATTGGAAAGGAAAAGGTAAAATTGTCATTATATGCAGATGACATGATACTATATACAGAAAATCCTAAAGAAGCCACACAAAAACTAGTAAAACTGAACAATGAATTGAGCAAGGTAGCAAGATTTAAGATTAACATATGGAAATCAGTCCCATTTCTTTACACCAACAATGAAATATCAGAAAGGGAATATTTTTAAAAAATACATTTTAAAATCATACCCCAACAAATAAAATATTTAGGAATAAACCTGACCAAGGAGGTGAAAGACTTATACATTGAGAACTATAAAATATTAATAAAGGAAACTAAAGATGACTCAGCAAATTTGGAAAACTCAGCAGTGGCCATAGGACTGGAAAAGGTCAGTTTTCATTCCAATCTGAAAAAAAGGCAATCCCAAAGAGTGTTCAAACTACTGCACAATTGCACCCAACCCACACGCTAGTAAAGTAATGCTCAAAATTCTTCAAGCCAGGTTTCAAAAGTATGTGAACTGTGAACTTCCAGATGTTCAAGGTGGATTTAGAAAAGGCAGAAGAACCAGAGATCAAATTGTCAACATCCACTGGATCATCAAAAAAGCAAGAGAGTTCCAGAAAAACATCTACTTCTGCTTTATTGACTATGCCAAAGCCTTTGACTGTATGGATAACAAGAAACTGTGGAAAATTCTGAAAGAGATGGGAATACCAGACCACCTGACCCGCCTCCTGAGAAATCTATATGCAGGTCAAGAAGCAACAGTTAGAACGGGACATGAACAACAGATTGGTTCCAAATAGGGAAAGGAGTACGTCAGGGCTATATATTGTCACCCTGCTTATTTAACTTATATGCAGAGTACATCATGAGAAACACTGGGCTGGATGAAGCACAAGCTGAAAAAAATTGCTGAGAGAAATAACAATAACCTCAGATATGCAGATGACACCACACTTACGACAGAAAGTGAAGAATAACTAAAGAGCCTCTTGATGAAAGTGAAAGAGGAGAGTGAAAAAGTTAGCTTAAAACTCAACAATCAGAAAACTAAGATCATGGCATCTGGTCCCATCATCACTTCATGGCACATAGATGGGGAAACAGTGACAGACTTTATTATTTTGGGCTCCAGAATCACTGCAGATGCTGACTGCAGCCATGATATTAAAATACGCTTGCTCCTTGGAAGAAAAGTTGTGACCAATCTAGACAACATTTTGAAAAACAGAGACATTACTTTGCCAACAAAGGTCCATCTAGTCAAAGCTACGGTTTTTCCAGAATTCGTGTATAGATATGAAAGTTGGACTATAAAGAAAGGTGAGCACTGAAGAATTGATGCTTTTGAACTGTGGTGTTGGAGAAGCCTCTTGAGAGTCCCTTGGACTGCAAGGAGATCCAACCAGTCCATCCTAAAGGAAATCAGTCCTGAATATTCATTGGAAGAACTGATGCTGAAGCTGAAACTCCAATACTTTGGCCACTTGATGCAAAGAACTGACTCATTTGAAAAGACCCTGATGCTGGGAAAGATTGAGGGCAGGAGGAAAACGGGATGACAGAGGATGAGATGGTTGGATGGTATCACCGACTCAATGGACATGGGTTTGGGTAAACTCCAGGAGTTGGTGGTAGACAGGGAGGCCTGGCATGCTGCAGTCCATGGGGTTGCAAAGAGTCAGACATGACTGAGCGACTGAATTGCACTGAACTGAACAGAGAAATGGAAAGAAATCTCATGCTCTTGGATTGGAAGAATTAATAATGATTGCTAAAATGGTCATACTACCCAAAGTAGCCTACAGATTTAATGCAATACCTATCAAATTATACATGACATTTTTCAGAGAGCTAGAACAAGTTATCTTAAAATTCATATGGAGTCATATAAGAGCCAGAATTGCCAAAGCACTCCTGAAGAAAAACAACATAACAGGAGGCATAACTCTCTCAGACTTCAGACAACACTACAAAGTTACAATAATCAAAACAGCATGGTATTGGCACAACAGACATGAATCAATGCAACAGTCTAGAGAACCCAGAAATAAACCCATTCACCTATGGTCAATTAATCTTCAAAAAGGCGGTGAGAATATACAATGGGGGAAAAGTCTTTTCAGCAAGTAGTGTTGGGAAAGTCGGACAGCCACATGTAAATCAAAGAAGTTATAACACTCCCACACACCATACACAAAAAGACACTCAAAATGGCTTAAAGACTTAAATATAAGGTGTGTACTGAGTTGCTTCAGTTGTGTCCAACTCTTTGCAACCCACCAGGCTCCTCTGTCCATGGGATTCTCCAGGCAAAAATACTGGAGTGAGTTGCCATGCCCTCCTCCAGGGGATCCTGCTAAGGATTGAACCCATGTCCCTTACATCTCCTGCATTGGCAGGAGGATTCTTTACCACTAGCGTCACCTGGGAATCCCAAAATATAAGATATGACATTATAAAACTCCTAGAAGAGATCATAGGCAAAACATTCTCTGACATAAATTGTACCGATGTTTTCTTAGGTCTCTCAAGACAATAGATATAAAAACAAAAATAAACAAATGGAACCTAATTAAATTTAAAAGCTTCTGCACAGCAAAGGAAACCATAAATAAAATGAAAAGACAACCTACAGAATGGGAGAAAATATTTGCAAGCAATGTGACTGATAAAGCCTTAATTTCCAAAATATATAAGCAGCTCATATAACTCAGCAACAAAAAACCAAACAACTGAATTGAAAATTGGGCAGAAGATCTAAGTAGACATTTCTGCAAAAAAAGAAACACATGTGGCCAACAGGCAGTGGCAACCCATTCCAGTATTCTTGCCTGGAAAACTCCATGGACAGAGGAGCCTAGCAGGCTATAGTCCAGGGGGTCGAAAAGAGTGGGACATGACTGAGTGACTAACACTTTCACTTTCAACAGGCACACGAAAAGATGCTCAACATGGCTAATTCGAGAACTGCAAATCAAAACTATAACGAGGTACCACTTCATACCGGTCAGAACGGCCGTCATTAAAATGTCTACAAATAACATGCTCCTCATAGATGTCTTGGGCCAGGTCCCCTCATCCCTTGATTGGGAACTTTGCTTAGGCCACAGCCCTTTCTTGAACCTCTGACCTCAGATCTCGTTCCTGTCCTTGTCCTTCCCAGAATGACTAAGACCCAACCCCAAGAGTGTGCTTTTGGCTGGGCTCCTCCATCGCCCCTTTCACATTCCCAGACGTAAGGTGTGCATCCCCTTCAAGTGACATGGGAAGGCATGGACAGCACCTGAGGGACCCCTGTGGTCACACATGAAGCTGCAGGGCAACCTCCTCCAGCCTCAGGAACCCCCTTCCAGGAGACAGGAAGGTAGCATCCTTCTCTCCGGCCCCTGCCTTCCAATGTAGGGGCAAGAATAGCCTGAGCTATAATGGCCACTCTCTTGCTCTTGAAAGACCAACATAAGTTTCCTCTTCCCTCCTTTCTTCTCTGGACCCCAAGCCTCAGACCCTTGGCCCCTTTAGCAGTGGAGACACAGAGGCATAAATTGACTACCAGAGAGCTTCAGCTGGCTGTTTGCTTGTCTTCAGAAACCTGTGATAGCCATGCCTGATTCAAATACTTCTGACTGCCTCGTGTATTTTAATACCACCTGGATATTAGTTGTTCAATTCATATCTGTTCAATGAATGGCTGAAAAAAACGAACCAATGTTTTAATAAATAAATCAATCCATTATTTTGTCAGGTTAGTCTCTGGGGAAACATGCTAAGCCTCCTGTATTAGCCATTAATGCTGTTACCATATGAGCAATCTGTGGTCAAAACTGTTTTCTTGGTCCATTCAAAATTGAGAGGAAAAGGTACATTTTTTAGGGTGCACCTCACAGCCAGAAATCCAAATGCCTTTCCACGCGTCTGGATGGAGAAGCACCTCACGTCACAGCTTTAGGTGCTGGTGGCTGGGCTCACCACCTGGCTTAGATACCGGCATTTAACTTCAACCGTTTCTGTTTTCCTGCATGCTTTTTGGTCTTCTTGTCTTGAGACTTCTGCCACCAAGTCTTTCCATTCATTATAAAAATATTGTATGTGATGTCTGCCGGAGAACGTCTAAAAGAAAACACACAGAAGCTGTACTCCACAACTAAATATGTAGCAATTCCTAAGGTCTATTCCCTGGGAGGCAACAGAGGCTGACATTTCTGAGCGGGGAGGAGTCTGAGTACTACCCGTCAGGAAGGTGTGTCACATGTGAAATTCATTTTGCCTCTGGGAATTATGGAGCCTCTGGAAATGTCCCCCCCCCCGACCCTCAACTTTCTCATAACCAACCCAGGCTCTTCACAGCTTTGCTTCTTGTCTTTGGAATGGAGCCGCAGCCTTCACTACTTCTTTTGATACTTCTGAAAGACCCAGGAGGGAAATGGCGAATCTGATGGACAGGCCCCGGTCAGAACCATGAAACGGGTCAAGTTATTCCCAGGAGCTCTTTAAATCTTCTCTCTTAACATCTGCCATATTCAGGGCTCCTCTTTCACTTCAAGGGACCCACTGCTGGGTGTGAGGTGGTGGTGGTTGGCCTGAAAGGGTTATTGGTCCTGGGAGCCTTGGCATTTTAAAGGACACTTTTAGGGAAAGCGATGCCATTGTTGTAGGGAAATGTAAATACTGCAGTGATGGGGGCAGGTGGGGTCACCACACACCATGGCCCCCTTTTCCCTGTGGACAGGCTCAGTATCCAACACAGTGGTGGGCAGGACCTGAGCGGCCCTAGGGAGCTGATCTTCCCCGTGTGTGTCCCAAGGGATGCAGACTGAGGCAGATAATTTCGAGGTACCGTTACTGCAAATGCATAAGGTTGTAAACCCTTTGTCACGCCTGCTTCTGGTCAGAGCCACTGTGCTTGAGCTCTCCCATCAGGGGGATAACCAGGGATTTAACAGGTAGCACAGGAGGAAACTGACTAGTCAAGACAGCCACAGTTGGAACACAGTCCTGGAGGGTTCCCTGATGTGCCAGACATTAATCCTTCCTTTGCTGGCTCATGGGGAACTGGGAAGTCTGGGGAGGTCCCTGGGAAGGGGCTATTTACCAACCAGCAGCGGCATATTTCAATATTCTAACAACCAGCGCTGCTGCAGGAGCGTGAGCTAGCTGAACGTCAGCCGTCTTCTCATCTTCTCCGGAGCCTCCCTCCCCACAATCCCGGAGCTGGGCCTTTCCATTCCTTTCTACCCCCACGTTCCTGTTTTCTGACCTTTCTGCCAGAGGCTGTCCCGTCTCCTCTTTCAGTGGCCCTCAGTATAAGAATCGGTGTGGCCTGATCTGTGGTGGCCTTCAGAGGCCAGGACGGCCCAGACCAGGAAACCCCAAACCCAGCTGTGCATCGGAACCAAAGGCAGGGTGTCCAGGACGCACGCCAACCAGTGCGGACACACAGCCAGGCTCGGAGGCCCCGCCCTCCTCCGGATCCGGGGTCAGAGGACACTCCGGGCCGACGCCGGCACAAACACCTGTGGGCTCCTGGGAGGAAGGCGGGCCCTGAGAGCCACTCACAGTGACTGTTTCTTCCTGATGTACATGACCAGTGCCAGCAGCAGCAGCCCCGTGGCCGTGACGATTCCCACCACTGAGACGGCAGCAATGATGATGTTCTTCTGGAGGAACTGCAGAAGCTGTGAGCACGGCATGCCCCTGCTCGGAATATCTATGTGAGAAGACACAGAGCCGAGTCAGCAGACAGCGGCCGTCCCATACACACCCAGAGCACAGCCTGTTGGTTCTGCTTGGGGCCCAGATGAAAACCTCAGCTGCTGGCTCCAGGAGTCCTCTTGGGGAAGAAATGGGCTATGTTTAGGGAAAGACATTCATGACCTCTTTGGGGGTGAAGGTGAGATGCTGAGTTATCGAGGAGCCAAGCGGCCGGTTTGGAGGAGGTGAGGAAGAGAAAAAGGTGAGAGTGAAGACGGAGGGAGGAGGTAGGACCACCATAGGAGGTCAAAGTCCTGCTGCGATGGCTTTTAAGAAAGACAGCCCAAACCATAGAAAAGGAGTGAAATAATGCTGGTCCCAGCAGCATGACTGGACCTAGAGGTGATCACAGTGAGTGAAATAAGTCAGACGGAGAAAGACAAATACCACATGCTACCACTCACATGTGGGATCTACAAACAATGATACAAGTGGACTGATTTACAAAACAGAAACAGACTGAAGTAGAAAACAAACTTTTATGGTTACCAAGGCGGGGCAGGGATAAATCAGGAGTTTGGGATTAGCAGGTATACACTATTATATATGAACTACATAAACAACAAGGCCCTACTGTGTAGCACAGGGAACTATATTCAATGTCCTATAGCAAACCGTAGTGAAAAAGAATCTGAAAAAGAATATGTGTGCATGTGTGTGCGTGCGTGTGTGTGCGTGTGTGTATATATATATATATATATATATGTTTATATCCTGAATCACTTTGCTGTACACCAGAAACTGGTACAACATTGTAAATCAACTATACCTCAATCAACAAAAAAAGAAAAACAGAGTCAAGTCTTTAGTCCGAGGCTTTCACAGGGCAAAGATACAGTCTCTTCTCTGCTGCCTGCCACTCCCAGCTTCAGGAAATTCTGCCATGCACACTATCTGCCTTGTGTGTGTGTGGGTTTGTGGGAATTTCATGACATAAGGCAAGCATGATGCCAAGCTCTTTCGACTCTTGAGGACTTGCAGAAAGCTTGAGGGTAGATTTGGAATGTCCCTGCATGTGGGCTGGGGTCTACAAGGCAATCTTAGCTAGAGCTCAAAGGAAGGTGTCCCAGCTGACACTGGGGACTCAGAGCTTCGGTTACCCCATTTGTAATGTGACCCAAAACAGACACAGGAACCAGGGAAATGGGGCACAGAGGTAGAGTGATAGGAGTCAGATGTGGAGAGCTGCTGAGGGGAGCTTAGTGATGCAGGCAGGAGGATGCTGGCCAAGGGCCTTCTTGGGATACAGGGAGTCAACTGGGGCACCGCCAACTCCCCACCTTCATCAGCTGTATGTCAAAAGGCAGCAGCAGCAAGCAGCTCTAAGGGCTCTGCTGGAATGATTCAGCATTTAATCCCTGAGAGTTAGGAAGTGACAACCAGCTATGATTTTGATAGTGGGTGGCTATGTGAAGGGAGTATCCTGGGCTTGGTACCAGCACACTGCCATGATGGGTAAGTTTCTATCCATTCTGAATGGACCCAGCTCAGGCTATCCAAGGTGAAGATCAAGGACTAGGTTAACCTTTGGCATGTAATCCCTCCTGCTTGTTAGAAAGCATCAGTGCTCAGTAATGTCAAGGACTGTGAACATGATGCCTATGTTATGAGTGACCCTAGCTGTGTAGAAACAACATCAGAGTAGCATCTTTTTGAAAGTGAAAGTGAAAATGTTGCTCACTCAGTCATGACCGACTCATGCGACCCCACGGACTATAGAACACCAGCTCCTCTGTCCATGGGATTCTCAAGGCAAGAATACTGGAATGAGTTGCCATTCCCTTCTCCAAGGGACCTTCCCAAACCAGGGATGGAACCCAGGTCTCCTGCATTGCAGAATTCTTTGCCATCTGAGCCACCATGGAAGACCATCTTTTTGAAAGGGTAGGGGCAAATTCGTGGAGTTAGGGACTTCCGTACCAGTCTAGTGATTAAAACTCTGTGCTTCCACTGCAGGGGGCACTGATTCAATCCCTGGTCAAGGAACTAAGGTCTCGAATGACTCGTGGCATGGCCAAAAGACAGATTTTTTTTTTAATTTCCTGGAGTTAATTCAATTCATAATTTTAACTGCTGTCTGTATGCTTTTGTGAGTAAATTAAAGGTGTGCTGACATTTAGTCTGTTCCATTAAAATACCATGAAAGGCAAACAGATGCCTTCTGAAGACATCCATACTGAGGCATCTTTTTTAGCTCATGCTGTGCAGATTATTATTAATACCTGGACTGACTGCTTCTTGAAGTGTCCCCTTATTGATGGTCGTTGACTGCGTATCACTCACATCCCTGTTGAATAGAGAGGATTCTTGATCCCTCTGCTCCTCTGCAATGTGATCTGCAAAACACAAACACAAAACATGTTCATCTGAAAACAACCAGCAGCCTCTGACTAGTTCTGTTTTCATGATGAAAGTAAATGCCTCCAGAGTCAAAGTGAGGAGTCAGGAGAAAGGTCAAAATGTACATCAGTGTTTTGGGATTTTTAAATTTATTCATTTTTGGTTGCACTTGGTTTTAGTTGCTGCGTGTGGGCTTTCTCTAACTGAGGCACACAGGCTCCAGAGCGTGCGTTGTTTATTTTTTTAATCTAACACATTCCTGGATAGACCCAGGCCGTGGTTCTCACTCTGGGGTGTGCATCAGAATCACCAGGAGGCCTGTTAGAACAGAGACTGCTGGGCACCACCCTAGAGTTTCTGATTCAGTAAGTTTGGGGTGTGGCACCCCAAGTGATGCTGGTGCTACTGGTCAGGGACCACACCTACAGGACCTAGCAGGAGCCTTTCGACTAGCTGCCGAGCCTCTCTGACCCCAGGGTCGACTGGTATAAAACAAGAGATAATAAGACCTATCTCCCTGATAGTATGATGTTCGTGAAAACAATTCATAACCACAAAGTACTATTTAAAAAATGTTTCTTGAGGTATGTGGCCAAGATGGTAGAATAGGAAGACCCTGAGCTCATCTCTTCTCACGAGCATGACAAAATTACAACTATTTACAGAACGACCATCTATGAGAATGACCTGAAGACCAGTAGAAAAGATTTCCCACAACTGGAGATGTAAAGAAGGAACCATGGTGAAACAGGGTATAATCAGGACCTACTCCGCAGGCAAGGTGATCTGCAAACAGGAGGATAATCACAACCGTGGATATTCTCCCCAAGGAGCAGGGGTTCAAACCCCACTTTGGCCTCCCTAGCCCAGGGCTCCTGCACCAGGAAGATGAGCTTCCTGGCTTTGAAGACCAGCAGGGTTTGCAAACAGAAGAGATAAACAGTTGTAGAAAACCACGGACTTCCCTGGCGGCCCAGTGGCTAAGACTCCACGCTCCCAGTGCAGGGAAGGCAAGGTGGATCCCTGGTCGGGGGCTGGATTCCACATGCCACAATTAAGAGCTCGCCTGCCACAACTAAGACCTGGTGCGGCCAAATGAATAAATATTAAAAAACAAACAAAACAAATAAACAAAAACCAACAGAGACTCTGCTCTTATAGAATACACCCAAAATCTCAGTCCCAGCACAGAGGCAATAATTTGAAAGGACTCTGGTCAGAGCCCCTTGCTGATCTCAGAGAGGCTCCCAGAGAGGGAGGACGCAATAGGGACCCCCCTGAGAACACGGACGCTGGCATAGCCATTTTGGGGGACTTGCTCTTCCACAAGGACTCTGGGACTGGCAAGCACCATCGTGGAGTCTTTGAGTCCTCCCTCTAGTCTATCAGTGCTGGGGGCTTGCCTGCCCACCATTGGACTGGCACCAGTCCCAAAACTCCTGGGCTCTGCAGCCAGCCACCCCAGGACCCAGTGCTGCAACACCAGAGGGCCCGGCAGGGCCTGGCAGCCAACTAAGTCAAGGGCCAACCTCATCTACCAGCACCCACAGTAGCCAGCCCTGTCACAACAAAAGAGCCCATCAAGCCCACAGAGCAGGCACTGCTAGAGCACATAGCTTGGGAGACCATAGGGAAGTGGGCTGTGGGCCCCCTAGGAAATCTCATACATAAGGCCACTTCTCTAAGAAAAGGAAACATGACTGATTTACTTAACACTTAGAAATAAACACAATTATGTAAAATGTGGAGACATATGAAGATATTTCAAACAAAGGAATAAAACAAAACCCCCAAAGAACTAAGCAAAGTATAGAGAAGCAACCTAGCAGATAAAAAAGGTCATGGTAGGATCATAAAGATGCTCAGTGAACTTAGGAGAATGATGAACAGTGAGAAGTTTAACAAAGAGTCAGCAAATATAAAGAAGAAACAAACAGACTTGAAGAATAATAACTGAAATAAAAAATACACTAGAGGGAACCAACAGTACATTAGGTGATACAGAGGAACGGGTCCACAAACTGGAAGATGGAGGGGTGGAAATCACCCAAGCTGAGCATAGAAAGGAAAAAGAATTTTAACAAATGAGGATAGCAAATTAAAAAATATAATATGTTCATATGTTATATTAAATAATGTTCATATGTTATGTTAAACTGAATATAATATGTTAATATATTAATGTTAATGGAGAAAAGACAATCTCTTTAACAAGTGGTGCTGGGAAAACTGGTCAACTGCCTATAAAAGAATGAAACTAGAACACTTTCTAACACCATACACAAAAATAAACTCAAAATGGATTAAAGATATAAATGTAAGACCAGAAACTATAAAACTCCTAGAGGAATATATAGGCAGAACACTCTCTGACATAAATCACAGCAAGATCCTCTATGACCCACCTCCCAGAGTAATGGAAATAAAAGCAAAAATAAACACATGGGACCTAATTAAACTTAAAAAGCTTTTGCACAATGAAGGAAACTCTAGTCAAGGTGAAAAGACAGCCTTCAGAATGGGAGAAAATAACAGCAAATGAAGCAACTGACAAAGAATTAATCTCAAAAATATACAAGCAGCTCATACAACTCAATACCAGAAAAATAAACGACCCAATCAAAAAATGGGCCTAAGAACTAAACAGACATATCTCCAAAGAAGACATACAAATGGCTAACAAACACATGAAAAGATGCTCAACATCGCTCATTATCAGAGAAATGCAAATCAAAACCACAATGAGGTACCATCTCACGCCAGTCAGAATGGCTGCGATCCAAAAGTCTACAAGGAATAAATGCTGGAGAGGGTGCAGAGAAAAGGGAACCCTCTTACACTGTTGGTGGGAATGAAAACTAGTACAGCCACCATGGAGAACAGTGTGGAGATTCCTTAAACACTGGAAATAAAACTGCCATACGAACCAGCAATCCCACTGCTGGGCATACGCACCCAGGAAACCAGAATTGAAAGAGACACATGTACCCCAATATTCACTGCAGCACTGTTATAATAGCCAGGACATGGAAGCAACCTAGATGTCCATCAGCAGATGAATGGATAAGAAAGCTGTGGTACATATACACAATGGAATATTACTCAGCTATTAAAAAGAACACATTTGAGTCAGTTCTAACGAGCTGGATGAAACTGGAGCCTATTACCCAGAGTGAAGTAAGTCAGAAAGAAAAACACCAATTCAGTATATTAATGCATATATATGGAATTTAGAAAGATGGTAACAATGACCCTATATGTGAGACAGCAAAAAAGACACAGATGTAAAGAACAGGCTTTTGGACTCTGTGGGAGAAGGCAAGGGTGGGGTGATTTGAGAGAATAGCATTGAAACACATATATTACCATATGTGAGACAGATCATCAGTCCAAGTTCGATACATGAAGCAGGGCACTCAAAGCCAGTGCACTGGGACAACCCAGAGGGGTGGGATGGGGATGGAGGTGGGAGTGGGGTTCAGGACGGGGGGACACATGTACACCCGTGGCTGATTCATGTCAATGTATGGCAAAAACCACCACAATATTGTAAAGTAATTAGCCTCCAATTAAAATTAATTAATTAATTTTTAAAAATAAAGTAAAATAAAATAAAAATATTTCCAAAAATGAGGATATGTTAATATATTAATATGTATGTTAAATAAAAAATATTTTAAAAATGAGGATATGTTAATATATTAATACATATGTTAAAAAACATTTCAAAAAATGAGGATAGTAAATTTTAAAATATAACATGTTAATATATTGTGTCAAATTAAATATAATATGCTAATATATTAATGTGTATATCCTTCTCCAAGGGATCTTCCCAACCCAGGGATCGACTCAGGTCTCCCACATTGCAGGCAGATTCTTTACCAGCTGAGCCACAAGGGAAGCCCTTAATATATACTAATGTGTTTGTGTACACTAAGTCATGTCCGACTCTTTGCAAATCTATGGACTGTAGCCAACCAGACTCCATGTCCATGGGATTTCCCAGGCAAGAATACTGGAGTGGTTTGCTATTTCCTTCTCCAGGGGATCTTCCCAACCCAGGGATCAAATCCAGGTCTCCTGCATTGCAAGCACTGAGCCACCAGGGAAGCCTGGAATATATTAATATGTATATTAAATTAAAAAATGTTTCCAAAAAATGAGGATAGTTTAAGAAACCTCTGGGACAACATCAAGAAAACTAACATTCACACTGCAGAGAACAAGAAGGAGAAGAGTGAAGAACGGGGCAGGGAACTCACTTGGAGAAATAATAGCTGAAACTTCCCCAATCGGGGAAAGGAAACAGGCATCCAGGTCCAAAAAGCACAGTCTCAAACAGGATGACTCCAAAGAGGTCTGCGCCAAGATCTAAAGTGGCAAAAATTAAAGATAAAGAATATACTCCAATAAAAAGAATTTTAAAAGAAAAAAATAAAGAGGAAACCCACAAAGCAGCAAGGGGAAAAGCAATTTGTCATGTATAAGGAAACTCCCATTAGGCTATCGGCTGACATTTCAGCAGAAACTTTGCAGACCAGAAGGGAGTGGCACGACGTTCAAAGTGGTGAAAGGAAAAAACCTGCAACCATGAATAGTCTACCCCGCAAATATCACTCAGATTTGAGAGAGAGATAAAGAGTTTTACAGACATGCGAAGGCTGCGCTGAAGCAGTTTTACAGGAAAACTTAGAGGGACATCTCTAAGCGGGGAAAGAAAAAAAAGACCACGACTGGAAATATGAAAATTACAAAAGGAAAAATCTCATTGGTAAAAGCAAACATATAGTAAGGTAGTGGAATAACCACTTATAAAGCTAGTAGGAAGGTTAAAAGACAGAAGTAGTAAAATCATCTACGGCCACAAAAAGTAAGGATACACAGAACAAAAAGGTGTAAAATCTGACGTCAAAAACGTTAAATATGGCGAGGATGCAGGAGTGGAAATGCAGGACTATCAGAATGCATTCGAACTTAAGAGATCATACTCAATGGTGAAAAGCTGAAAGAATTTCCTCTAAGATCAGAAAAAGACAAGTATGCCTACTCTGTCCACTTTTATTCAGCACGGTATTAGTCCTAGCCAGAGAAACCAGGCAAGAAAAAAAAAAAGAGGAATTCAAATAAACAGTTAGAATCTACAGATTCAATGTAATTCCTATCAAAATACCAATGGCGTTTTTCAAGGAATTAGGACAAATAATTCTAAAATTTGTATGAAGAAAAGAATGAAATATTGCC
Source organism: Bos indicus (assembly GCF_029378745.1). Taxonomy (NCBI): domain Eukaryota; kingdom Metazoa; phylum Chordata; class Mammalia; order Artiodactyla; family Bovidae; genus Bos; species Bos indicus. The sequence goes on along the minus strand of NC_091770.1, from coordinate 2,965,552 downwards.
ATCTGTGGCAAATGGATGGACCTAGAGATTATAATACTAAGTGAAGTAAGTCAGACAGACAAAGACAAATATACGATCTCACTTGTATGTGGAATGTAAAAAATAATACAAATACACACACACACACACACATACACACACACACACAGGAGTGAAACAGATGAGGGAGATTAAGAGGAACAAACTTCCAGTTATAAAATAAACATGTCACGAGGATGTAATGCACTGCACAGGGAATATAGTCAGTAATATTGTAGTAACTTTGTGTGGTGCCAGATAGCAACTAAACTTGAAAAGTGTGAGTTGCTCAGTCATGTCTGGCTCTTTGCGATGTCATGGACTATAACCTGCTAGGCTCCTCTGTCCATGGAATTCCCCAGGCAAGAATACCTGAGTCGGTAGCCATTCCCTTCTCTGGGGTATCTTCTCAACCTAGGGATCAACCTGGGTCTCCTGCGTTGCAGGCAGATTCTTTACCGCTTGAGTCACCTGGGAAGCCCAATAACTAAATTTATGGTGATCATTTTGTAATGTATAAAAATATTGGAATACTATATTTTATACCTGAAGCTAATATGATATTTTAAGTCAATTATACTTCAATTTTAAAAAGAATGTTTCTTGAATTGCAAGGGCAATGCAGAAGATTAAATACACCCAAATATTCATTTATTGGTAGAGGGACCACAGAATGGTTTAATGGAAACAGACAGGGTTGAAAATCTGCAGCTAACTCTGCAGATGAATCTGTCCAGGAAGTATGTGATAACAGCCTCACGTGGTTAAATTATTTCTGGAGAAAGAAAGAAACTTGTTCTTTATTCAATTTGGCTTAGAAAAAGAGAGAAAATGTGCAGATTGATATGACTGGTAATTACTTGACTTTGGAAATGCCAGCTTGTCCAATCAGAGTTGAGAAATTAACCACTACAGACAGAAAACTCTGGATAACATAGATTTAATCTACTAAGGGGTTGTGTTTGCCTTGCTCTTCCATAGCGTTGTTAAAAAAAAAAAAAAGATGGACTTGCCACTTAAACACAAATTTTGACATTCCTTGTCTCTGTAACACAAAAACAAAAAGCAGAATCAGGAGCCACAATCTACACTTATCACCAATATGGTCATAAATTCTCATTTACCTGACGATCTTCGGAGAGTTTGGGAGATGTTTTCCACGTGTGGTGGATTGTGATTCTGATCATCTGCTGGATTGTTTTCTGTGAGACAAAAAATAAGCACGATTACCAAGGTTCGTCAAATAGTCAATTTTCAAGCTCTATTTCAACTTTAGAAAGCCATTAACTGTGAGAAAAGCAGCAATCCATTACAAGAGCAAGTACAAGGAACAACCCCCTCTCCCCCTGCCCCACGGGCCGCATTTCCATGGTGGAGACTTGATCCAAGCTGTCCATCAGTAACATCCTAGACCTGGTAAAAATCATCTTGAACGAGCCCAGAACCAAGAAATTTTGGCTTTGTTCTTACGGAAAAGCTGAAGTTTTACATCTTTAGAATTTGGGTTTCGTTTGTTTTACTCTCAGGAGGCTCTCGCATAGAAATGAGCCTTTGCTTGTGTTAACAGTGTATTGCTACACTGTTATTGAAGACTAAACTCACTTCAGTGCAGCTACTACTAATCATTAAGGGCGTGAACTCTCCACAGACCTGGGCACACTCTTTCCAAGACACTTCACTTCTCAAAAGGATAATTTCTTCACCCCTCTTCCTAGCCAGCTGTCTTACTTTTTACCATTAATTCTGGTTTTTTGAAAGGTCTGCTAAGGAAGAGATGCGGACAGTGTGGTCTGGGATTTCCTGGTCCCCACAGAGTAGCCCAGAGTGGCTCCTGGCCTCTCAAGAGGGGTCCAGTCAGCCTCCTTTTCTTGTGGGGTGTCACCTTCTCCACTGTCCGCAGGGGCTCCTCAGACCCCTTCTTTCTTCACACCCCCCTACTCGAAACACCTTAGGAAGCAGACCTGCTTCTCGTTTGATCTTCCAAAGTCCCATGCAAGTACAACCGAAAACACTTGTTTTGGTGGCAGGGAGTGTGTGGTGCTAGGTCTCTGCTGTGGCACAAGGGCCTCTCTCTAATTGTGGCAAGCAGACTTAGATGCCCCATGGGCATGAGGGATCCCTGCCCCAACCAGGGATAGAACCTGAGTCCCCTACATTGGAAGGCGGATTCTTCACCGTTGGACCACCACACTTCAGTTCAGTTCAGTTCAGTTGCTCAGTCGTGTCTGACTCTTTGCGACCCCATGAATCGGAGCACGCCAGGCCTCCCTATCCCTCACCAACTCCCGGAGTTCACTCAGACTCACGTCCATCGAGTCAGTGATGCCATCCAGCCATCTCATCCTCTGTCGTCCCCTTCTCCTCCTGCCCCCAATCCCTCCCAGCATCAGAGTCGTTTCCAGTGAGTCAAGTCTTCACATGAGGTGGCCAAAGTACTGGAGTTTCAGCTTTAGCATCATTCCTTCCAAAGAAATCCCAGGGCTGATCTCCTTCAGAATGGACTGATTGGATCTCCTTGCAGTCCAAGGGACTCTCAAGAGTCTTTTCCAACACCACAGTTCAAAAGCATCAATTCTTTCGAACTCAGCCTTCTTCACAGTCCAACTCTCACATCCATACATGACCACAGGAAAAACCATAGCCTTGACTAGACAGACCTTTGTTGCCAAAGTAATGTCTCTGCTTTTGAATATGCTATCTAGGTTGGTCATAACTTTCCTTCCAAGGAGTAAGCGTCTTTTAATTTCATGGCTGCAGTCACCATCTGCGGTGATTTTGGAGCCCAAAAAAAGAAAGTCTGACACTGTTTCCACTGTTTCCCCATCTATTTCCCATGAAGAGATGGGACCAGAAGCCATGATCTTCGTTTTCTGAATGTTGAGCTTTAAGCCAACTTTTTCACTCTCCTCTTTCACTTTCATCAAGAGGCTTTTTAGTTCCTTTTCACTTTCTGCCATAAGGGTGGTGTCATCTGCATATCTGAGGTTATTGATATTTCTCCTGGCAATCTTGATTCCAGCTTGTGTTTCTTCCAGTCCAGCGTTTCTCATGATGTACTCTGCATAGAAGTTAAATAAGCAGGGTGACAATATACAGCCTTGACGTACTCCGTTTCCTATTTGGAACCAGTCTGTTGTTCCATGTCCAGTTCTAACTGTTGCTTCCTGACCTGCATACAGATTTCTCAAAAGGCAGGTCAGATGGTCTGGTATTCCCATCTCTTTCAGAATTTCCCACAGTTTATTGTGATCCACACAGTCAAAGGCTTTGGCATAGTCAATAAAGCAGAAATAGATGTTTTTCTGGAACTCTCTTGCTTTTTTGATGATCCAGCGGATGTTGGCAATTTGATCTCTGGTTCCTCTGCCTTTTCTAAAACCAGCTTGAACATCAGGAAGTTCACAGTTCACATATTGCTGAAGCCTGGCTTGGAGAATTTTGAGCATTACTTTACTAGCATGTGAGATGAGTGCAGTTGTGTGGTAGTTTGAACATTCTTTGGCATTGCCTTTCTTTGGGATCGGAATGAAAACTGACCTTTTCCAGTCCTGTGGCCACTGCTAAGTTTTCCAAATTTGCTGGCATATTGAGTGCAGCACTTTCACACCACAGAAGTCCGTAAAACATTTTTTAAATACCTTCAATTATAGCAGGTTTCTGTCCAGGAATTATTAATGACACTGATTCTCTTACTAGCTGTGAGCTTTTGGAAGACAAGAATGCCCCCTCTAGTTCCCCAATTCCTGGCACAATGCTGACCACTGAGAAGGAGAGTAATGCTGCTGCTGCTGCTAAGTCGCTTCAGTCGTGTCCGACTCTGTGCGACCCCAGAGACGGCAGCCCACCAGGCTCCCCTGTCCCTGGGATTCTCCAGGCAAGAACACTGGAGTGGGTTGCCATTTCCTTCTCCACTGCATGAAAGTGAAAAGTGAAAGGGACGTCGCTCAGTCGTGTCCGACTCTTAGCGACGCCATGGACTGCAGCCCACCAGGCCCCTCTGTCCATGGGATTCTCCAGGCAAGAGTACTGGAGTGGCGTGCCATTGCCTTCTCCCAAGGAGAGCAATAGGTAGGTCTTAACTGAGATTGCGACTGCAAGCAACCTCGTGAAAGACACTGAACCAGAGCCACCAGTTATACCTGTCTTGCTGGCCAAGACTGTAGTTATTTGAAGGCTGAAAAGCACTGGAGGCTCTGCTTCCAAGATGGCTCACACAGCTGTTGGCAGAAGGTCTCACCTCTGCACCAGCTGTAGGCAAGAGGACTCAGCTCCCCATCACAGGGGACCCCTTAGAACTGCTGGAGTGTCCTTACAACATGACAGCCAACTTACCCCCAGTCAATCCCAGACACAGCCAGGCGGAAACCCCAATGTCTTCTATGGCCTAATCTCAAGAGTGGCACATCACTTCTGCCATATTCAGTCATCAGAGGCAAGTCACTACGTTTAGCCCACAAGCAAGGGAATGGAGATGAAGCTCCATCTTTTGAAGGGAGGGGTATCAAAAACTTTATGGACATATTTTAAAACTGCAGTTTTTGTGACTCTTTGTGACCCCATGAACTGTAGCCCGTCAGGCTCCTCTGTCCATGGGAGACAGTATTCTTCAGGCAAGAACACTGGAGTGGGGTGCCATCCCCTTCTCCAGGGGATCTTCCCCACCCAGGGATTGAAACTGCATCTCTTGTGTCTCCTACCACTGCTCTACCTAAAATCACAGTAAGAATGAAATTCCAAGGAAAACCGTTGAACAAAAAAGGAACATTCACTTGTGTCTATATAAATGGGGATTTTAATCAGCTGCCTCTGGTTTGGTGTAAGAATTGTGGATGGAGAGAAGTAACATCCTTACAGAGGCGTCTATACTCTGCAGGAAGCCAGGATCTAGGTATACAACCTGTACCATTAAGCAGAGACCCCTGAAAGATTCCCAAGATATTAGATTGAACCGAATGAAACTGGAGATCTTTGACAATTTTTCACCTGCAAAAACAGTAAGTTCAAATGAGTCAACCTAACATTAGAGTCCCAAGGGAGGTTTTCTAGTCTACATATTTCTTCTAATTTTGAGACTCCTAGAAACCCAACATTAAGGATTAGCAAGATAAATGTGATGATCAATTTGTAATGTGATCCTTTGTTTACAAAGAAAATACAGAATTGGCTTCACACCAAGTTTAGATCGATCACTGCACACCTTGGGGATCTGGGAAAAGAGAGGAAAATAAGTCCATTTTGTACTTAGAAAGTGGTCAAACATCCAGTCAAGCTCTTCTCAAGGAGAAAAAGCAATAAAGCTGATGATCGATCGACAGTTTTAGAGGTGATGTCATTTTTGGTAATACACAAAAGTTGAAATCTACCAACAGGACCAGTAGGGATATGCCGCAAATGTCTGAGGGGGCGGCACATTTTTCCCAGGGGACCAAGCTTAATTGGGCACCAGGGACTCCTCTGTCATAACAGGGAGGCAGCAAGTGCTCACTGTCAGGGTCTGTATCTGACTGTTCTTTCATATGGCAATCACTTGAAAGGAAAACGCTGCCCTCACTGTTCTCCACTGGTAATGTTTCCAGCAGGGGGAGCCCACTCAGCAGAAGACAGAAGGAGGTCCTGGCCTGGGGATACTGGGCAGCTAGTCTAGTGAGAAAATGTAAGGACTCGAGCAATGGCAAATTACTGCTCAGTGTCACGTCTGTGAAACTCTTTTACCTAAAAGTTCTTCCAGGTGTCCTTAAAAGGGACCCTGGGTAGTCATTTCACAGAAAAACAGGATGACGTGGACTGTGTCGATAAGGCCACTCTCGCCCAAGTGTGGTCCTCAGCACAGAGACATCCTCTCGCTCCTTCCAGTGGAGACCCAGGTACCAAAGAGATGCCCGACCATATCTAATTTATGACTATCAAGCAATTTACAGAAGGAAATGTGTAGGGCAAATTCAGGGATATTAGAACTATTTATTTTAAAGAGAATTCTGTGGTAAATCGATCTTCGAAAGCCATCTAAGCCAATGGTTCCAAATGCCAGGGCCTGGCGTCTGACCGACTGTAGCCAAGTCACTCAGAGAATATGAAAAGATGTGCAGAACCAGGACTCCACTTCTAGAGATTCCTGGTCACTTCTGGAAATAAGATCTCCCGGAGAAGGAAATGGCAACCCACTCCAGTATTCTTGCCTGGGGAAATCCCATGGACAGAGGAGCTTGGCGGGCTACAGGTCAGGGGATCACAAAGAGTCCAGACATAACTGAGCCACTAACACTTTCTACTTTCTGGAAATAAGGATTTTTTTTTTTTTTTTTTTGGCGGGGGGAGGCGGAGGCGGCATGTGGGATCTCAGTTCCCTGACCAGGGATCAAACCTTCATCCCCTGCATTGGAAGTGCGGAAGTCCTAACCACTGGACCACCGGGAAAGTCCCAGAAGAAGGATATTGAACAAGCTCTTTCCGTTCCACAGCCTCTTCCCTGTGGCTGATGCATAGCTGGGACTGGGAACCACTGACCTAGTTTCTATTTCTGCACCCAGGAAAGACTACAGAGTTGCCAGCTCAGACAGTGACATATTTGGCCTTTTTTGTTTTTGATTCTTTCTTGGCTGCACCATGCAGCTTTTGGGATCTTAGTTCCCTGTCCAGAAATTAAATCTGTGCCCCTGCAAGTGCTGAGCCTAACCACTGGACTGCCAGGGGAAGTCCTTATTTTTCCTTTTATATCTTTAAATCTGTCAAGGGAAGAAATGCTGCGTGGGATTCTAGTTCCTTATCCTGTCTTCATCCCGTTTTGCGTTCATCCTAATTGGATCTGAGATGAGTCTGCTCATCCTCTGAAGGATCGAGAGAGCCCTCCGGGTACCGCTTCCAGGAAGTGCTCAGCCCCTCACTAGCCCTGCCCCCGGGGTAGAGGAGGGACTTCACTACTAAGTTTGGGAGGATTCAGGGGCTTGTGACTGGCTCCTTTCTCCTTCCCTCTCTCTCTAGCTCTCTGCCTCTGTCTCTCTGCAGAGAGCAAACATTTTGATCTGCTCCTCTATGCTATGAGTTTTACAAAAGCCACATCTCTCGCGGAGGGGAACTGGAGAAGGCAAGGGTATCCCAAACCTTAGCAGTGGTCACAGCACTCTTCCTGGTTCCAGGGGAAGCACCCCATCAGCCAGCCAAGTATTCCTGGAGAAGATGGTCTGAGCTCCATCTGCTGGAGCTTCAGCTTAGTGTCACGCTCTGTTCTGAACTTGGGCAACGGGAAGAAGAGGTATCACTTATTGACCCCTAACTCCAATTTTATCCATCTGCATTTACCGTTATTGGACATTCTGCCTGTGCTGTCAAAGAAAAATTCTGGTTCATGAGAATTCCCATCAACAGTTGCTCCTGTGATGATGAAACACATGAAAAAAACAGAAAAAAAATTTATCAGTACATCCTTAAAAGCACCTCAGGCCCCTATTTTTAGTGTTTTTTTAAAAGGATTTTTCATATTATTTTCCATTATGGCTTATCACTGGATATTGAATATAGTTTCCTGTGCCATACCGTAGGACCTTGTTTTTATTTATCCTCTATATACTAGTTTGCATCTACTAATCCCAAGCAGCTCCCAATCCAGGGAGCTAATGCAGAAAGCAAATGCTAATGCTAATGTAGAAAGCAAATTGTACTTGGAATGTGTGTTTGGAAGTTTGTATGTTATTGTGGAGAGAAGCACCAGCTAGTTGCTGAGTGCAGAGGCCATGGCAATGGAACCTCAGATATCGAAGTTCACATCTTTATGCAAAAATTTCAACACAGCACTCACTCCTCTGCTGCCAGGCCCTGCTGACAGTTTCTGACACACAATTCCGTCCTTGTGACCTGTGATCTGCCTTAATCCTCAAAGTGTTCCTTCAAAATGAATAATGTTATGAAGCTGCTTTACACTTTTGTTATTTCTACAGATGTCCCTAGGGCAAGTGATTTTTGTCCTTGATCTTATCCATGGAATGAGGCTCTAACGACTGCACCAGCTCTCACCCAGGCCTGGGATTACCCTCAAGCCATGTCACGCACGTGGAAGTATAAAGCGTGTTCAGCAAAAAGTTAGAAACGGTAAACCCCATTTGCAATTCCAGTCTCTGCCCTCTGAACAGCCTCCAGAAAGTAAGAACTTGTCTGGCCCATGAACTTGAGGGATTTGCCCCAAATAGGGGGATAGTCACGCTTTCATCTCGGAGGTTTATAGAGAAAATTTCAGACAGTTCTTTCCTTCACATCTCAATTTGTCTTTGCCGCACAAGTAGCTATTCTAAAGAACGGTAAGATGATAGCACAGTGCCTCCAACACAGAATATAAGCCAACAGAAAAACACACACTTAAGAGTTTTAAGCATGTATACTTGCTTTCTTTTGTGTCTCTCTTTGTAATTGATCTGCCAGCTGCTGCTCTTGTTTCTTCTAATGGAACTTTGGAAAATACTTGCAGTAGAATTTCATCTCAAGAGAAGTAAATAAAGGCGTATTAATATCAGCAGTGGTGTTATAATTTTTTGTAAAAATTTTGTAAAAAAATTTTACAATTTTTCTCTCTTAATACAGTGAATAAATAATACAAACTCAACAAATATATGAAATTACACTCTCAAAGTCTTTCTGTTAGAAAGGGAACTCTAATGATATAAATCATTTCTGAAAAATTGTGATTCCACTAGATGTCCTGGGCAGTAAAAATTGTCCACTAAAGATATGTGGCTAGAAACTTTCTCCCAAATCTCATAATATGGAGTCATAATTTTCCTTCTTATTCTTGTTGTCATTTTGACCCACCTCTGACACTTTCCCCAGGACAGCACATAAAAATGGGTGAAGTCTGGAGGGTAAAAATAAAGCAGAATAGATCTTTAAGCCAGAAAAACCTCTCTGTGTATAAAAAGTTTTTTAAAAGAAATCTGTTTATAAACTGTTCCTAACTTTTCATGTTACAGTTTTTTTTAATATATGCACTTCTTCTTCCATTTTTAGGGCTTCCCTAGTGGCTCAGATGGTAAACAATCTGCCTGCAATGCAGGAGACCTGGGTTCAATCCCTGGGTTGGGATGATTCCTTGGAGAAGGGAATGGCAATCTACTCCAGTATTCTTGCCTGGAGAATCCCATGGACGGAAGAGCCTGGTGAGCTACAGTCCATGGGGGTCACAGAGTTTGACACGACTGAGTGACTAACACATTTCACTTCCTAAATTTTTTATTTATGTATTTTTGACCGTGCTGGGTCTTTGTTGCTGCTCATGAGCTTTCTCTAGTTGCAGCGAGCAGGGGCTGCTCTTTGGTGTGGTGCACAGGCTTATCACTGCAGTGACCTCTCTTATTGTGGTGCACAGGCTCTAGGGCATTCAGGCTTCAGTAGTTACAACACAGGTTTAGTAGTTGGGGTGAATGGGCTTAGTTGCTCCATGGCATATGGAATCTTCCCAGAGCAGGGATCAAACCCACGCCCCCTGCGTTGGCAGGTGGATTCTTATCCACTGCGTCACCAGGGAAGTCCCCTTATTTTTTAAACAATATTTATTTATTTGGCTGCACTGGGTCTTAGTTGCGGCAGGTGGATTCTCTAGTTGTGGAGCATGGGCTTAGTTGCTCCTCAGCGTGTGGGACGTTAGTTCCCCAACCAGCGACCAACCCATGTCCCATGCATAGCAAGGCAGATTCTTAACCACTAGACCACCAGGGAAGTCCCTCTCCTTCCCTTTTAAAAGTTTCCCGTCTTCTACTTTTCCCTGGGGACAGCAGCTTTGTCTGTCCTTCTAGGTTGACTTTGCAAAGCCACAGAAAATAGTTATCACAAATTCAGTTTATTTTGTGTATATTCTGAATCCTTTTTCAAGAGCTATTGGTACATTGGTGAGGGGTCTACTCACCTGATGGGCTAAATGCTTACAATAAGGATGCCAAGTTTAGCCATCACATTCACTCATTCAAGATGATGAGTTCTCACAGCCCCTTCCTTGATGAATACAATGACCTACCGGCTCCTGAACGATTGCTCAGAGAGACTGGCAAGTTTATTGGTGGCTCACCAATGCCAAAATCAACATTGGCCTGGCAGTGGGCATGTCAGTCGACCCAAGGGGGAGATGGGACCCCTCCAAACTCTGCACCAGACACCGTCTTCAGATGCACCCACTCCCTTTTCACACATGCGGGGCTGGATTCAGAGACACAGGGGAACTCCTAAGAAGAGAAATGTGCTCTCATTCCTAGATGGGAATTTCTGAAAGCCTGGATACAGTGACTCCAAGAGCTATCTGCATCTACTCAATCCTTCAATCATGGTCACTTACCAAGGATCAATTAGCCAGACTTATTGATCCTTATCTCACACACGAAATAAGGGCAAACCTGGAATTCCTGAAATGCTTTATCTGCATCAGTTGAGATGATCATGTGGTTTTTTATTTCATTCTTTTAATGTATAATAGTATGTTACATTGATTGATTGATTTTCCTATGTTGAACTGTTTTGGTGTTGGTTTAGTTACTAAGTCACGTGGGACACTTGTGACCCTGTGGACTGTAGCTGGCCAGGCTCCTCTGTCCCTAGGATTTCCCAGACAAGAATACTGGAGTAGGTTGCTATTTCCTTCTCCAGGGGACATTCCCAACCCAGGAATCGAACCCACGTCTCTTGCATTGGAGGAGGATTCTTTACCTCTGCACCAGGGAGCCACCAGGGAAGCCCGAACTGTTCTAACTTCCAGGAATAAATCCCACTTGGTCTAGTGTATAATCCTTTTAATAGGATTATATTCCGTTTCCTAGCATTTTGTTGAGGAATTTTGCATTTATTTTTTTGCAATTATATGGACAAGTGATATTGCTCTGTAGTTTTCTTACAGTGTCTCTATCTGGCTTTGGTATCAGGGTAATACTGGTCTTTTAAAATGAGTTAGGAAGTTTTCCCTCCTCTTCAATTTTTCATTGTTTCATTTTCATGTATTTGTGCATTTTCCAATTTTCTGTTATAAATTTCTAGTTTCATTCCAATGTGATCAGGAAAGATACTTTATATGATTTTAATCTTTTTCAATGTATTCAGGAGTTGTTTTGTGGCCGACATATGGTCTATCCTGGAGAATATTACATACGAAATTGATAAGAATGTATTTTCTGCTGTTGTTGGGTAGCATGTTCTGTATAAGTTTGTTAGGTCTAATTAGCTTATAGCAGGGAAGTATTCTATTTTTTATTGATTATCTAGTCTTATCTATTATTTAAACTTGGATATTAAAGTTTCCAAGTATTATTGTAGAACTATTTCTTCATTCAATTCTGTCCATTATTGGTTCATATATTTGGGGGCTCTGTTGCTGTGTACATATGTGTTTGTAACCGTTATGTCCTCTTTCTATACTGAAATTCTTATCAATATATGTGCTTCCTTGTCTCTTGTAAACATTTTTACTTGAAATCTATTTTTTTAGCCATTCCAGCTATATTATTTTGGTGAATATTTGTATGGAATACCTCCTTCCATTGTTTTACTTTCAACCTGTTTGTATCCTTTTACCCTGAGTCTCTTGTAGACAGCAAAGAGATCCTTTCTTTCTATCCAGTTTGCTACTTTGCGCCTTTTAATAAGCATCTAATTCATTTACATTTAATGTGATTACTGATCAGGAAGAATTTACTAATGCCATCTAACTATTTGTTTCCACTTATATATTTTTCATTCCTCAGTTCCTCCATTACTACTTTTCTTTGGGAGTTCTTTGGTTTTCTGCAATGTTACATTTTGATTGCACCTTCATACCTTTTTCTGTATTTTTAAATTTTCTTCATATTTACCTCGAGGCTCGCAATTAAGATGTTAAACTTATAACAACCTAGTTTAAAGTACCAACTTAGTTTCAATAGCATACAAACACACTGCTCATATATTAATACATCTTTATCCCTCCCCTTTTATGTTGTTATTATCCTAGATTACATCTATGGACACTGCATGCCTATTAACATAGATTGTTATAAATCTTGTCACAAACATTTGTTATAAATCTATTACATACATTGTTTTACCCACTTGTCTTCTAAATCATACTAGAAAAAGAGGAAAGTCACAAACCAAACCAAAATGACAATAACATTGGCTTCTAGATTTACCTATATAGTCACCTTTACCAGCGTTCTTTATTTTTTCCTTATGGCTTTGAGTTACTGTCTAGTATTCCTTCATTTCACTCTGAAGCACTCTCTTTAGTATTTCTATCAGGGCAGATCTCTTAGCTTATGTTTACCCAGAAATGTCTTGATTTCTCCTCCATGATCAAAGAATAGTTTTGTTAGATACAGAATTCTTGGGGGACAGTACTTTTCTTTTAGGACTTCAATTATGTCATATCTCTGCTTCTGGCTTCCAAGATGTTTGTGTTGAAGTCAGCCATTAATCTTATTGAGGTTCCCTTGTACATAATGAGTCGCTTCTCTCTTTGATGCTCACAAGATTCTCTTTGTCTTTTGGTTTCAACAATTTGACTATAAGGTGCTTTAGCGTGGTTCTCTTCCATTTACCCAGCCCGGAGTTTGTAGAGCATCTTGGATGTGAATAATCATCAGATTTGGGAAGTTTTATTAGAGCATTGCTTCCTGACATTTTTTGTCTCTTGCTTGCTTCTACTTCTGGGACTTCTAAGGTGTATTAATGTATGCTGGTATTCTTGATGGTGTCTCATGGTCTCTTGTGCTCCATTTATTCATTTCATCTTTTCCTCTCTCCTTCTCAGACTGGATTATTTCAAGTGTCCCAGGTCAAAGTTAAGGATCCTTAATTCTGCCTGCTCAAATCTGCTGTCAAATCCCTCCAGTGAGTTTTTCATTTCAGTTACTGTACTTTTCAACTTCAGATTTCTATTTGACTCTTTTTTATAATTTTATTTGCTTATTGATATTCCTACTTTGTTCAAACATTGTTTTCCTGATTTCTGCAAGTTATTTGCCTATCATTCCCTTTACTCATTAAACATATGGAAGACAGTTGATTTAATATCTTTGATGAATAATTCCAACTTTTAGGCTTCCTCAGGGATGAGGTCTATCCATTTCTTTTTTTTTTTTCACCCTGTGAATGGGCCATTCTGTCCTGTTTATTTGTATGTTCTGTAAATTTTTTTGTTGAGAGCTAAACACGCTGAGTATTATATTTTGGTAAATTTGGAAATCTACTTCTCCCAGTCCTCAGGGATGGCCAGTTTCTGCTTTCAAGGGCTACAGCCTTAGCTGAGCTAAGGCTTAGTTTGGCCTCTCTGAACTGTTCTGGCAAAGTGTGTATTCCTTACTGTGTCTGGGTTCTGAGTTTCCAGCTCCCTATGTCTGCTGTCACTCAGTGACCTAACAAAGCTGGCCTTAAGTGTCTGTATTTCCAAAGGAGAAAAACAAAAACACCATCTCTTTCATCCCTGACAGAATTTTTTGGAAGCCTCTTCAGGTCATGAAAGTGAAACAACGATGAGTCTCGGTGCCAGCCCTCAGTGATCAAAGGCAGTGATCAACATACACTCAAGTTTTTGAAGGACAAGGTTCCCAACTGCCCATTCCGGCACCAGCAAGCACACTGAGAATGTGGGCTGCCAACCACCTGGCTACCTGCCATGGGGCTGGAGGGTGGAGAATGGTAGACTCTACATGGAACACTGAAAATCACTAAAATGTATTAGGCTCTTCAGGACAATGCAAGTGTTCAACTGATATCTTATGACTTTCATACATTGGAGAAGGCAATGGCACTCCACTCCAGTACTCTTGCCTGGAGAATCCCATGGATAGAGGAGCCTGGTAGGCTGCAGTCCATGGGGTCGCTAGGGGTCGGACACGACTGGAGCAACTTCACTTTCACTTTTCACTTTCATTCATTGCAGAAGGAAATGGCAGCCCACTCCAGTGTTCTTGCCTGGAGAATCCCAGCGACGGGGGAGCCTGGTGGGCTGCCATCTATGGGGTCGCACAGAGTCGGACACGACTGAAGCGACTTAGCAGCAGCAGCAGCTCCAAATTAGTTGCTTAAGATAGTTCTTCCCAGCTCAGGTGTAGCTTTGGTTAAGAGACGTATTCCTAGAACTTCCTACCCCCACCATCTTCAATCTGCTGCTGCTGCTGCTGCTGCTAAGCCGCTTCAGTCGTGTCCAACTCTGTGCGACCCCATAGACGGCAGCCCAACAGGCTCCCCCGTCCCTGGGATTCTCCAGGTAAGAACACTGGAGTGGGTTGCCATTTCCTTCTCCAATGCAGGAAAGTGAAAAGCGAAAGTGAAGTCCCTCAGTCGTGTCCAACTCTTCATGACCCCAGGGACTGCAGCCCACCAGGCTCCTCTGTCCATGGAATTTTCCAGGCAAGAACACTGGAGTGGGTTGCCATTGCCTTCTACAATCTTCTATCTAGGCCTTGGTTTTTCTCAAATGTTACAGGGGAGCTTGGAAGAGATCAATAAGTACCAGACTAGAATCACCTGGAGAGCTATAATTACTGATGCAAACATCTCATCCCACCCCAAGTAACCTGATCACTTGTCTCTTTTTTAATGATCTCCCAGGAGATTCTCATGCTCAGTTAGGGCTAAAGACCTGGGAGAAAGTCTGTCTCAGCCTCAAGGCCTTGCCATCTCTAACATGTGCAGAAGTCACCCGGGGACCTCATCCAGACTGGTGTGACGCAGCTGGTCCAAGCTGGGGTCTGACACTGCACTTCCAATAGCTCCCAGATGGTGGCCCTGCACTGCTACATGGGGCCTTCTTCAGGGAGCAGAGTCCTTTCAGCTAGCTCCCAGATGGCGGCCCTGCACTGCTACACGGGACCTTCTTCAGGGAGCAGAATCCTTTCAGCTAGCTCCCAGATGGCAGCCCTGCACTGCTACATGGGACCTTCTTCAGGGAGCAGAATCCTTTCAGCTGTTTATTTTCTATGTTTTGCTTAATTTCTTGAGATTCTGGCATCCAGGGAACCTGTTCTAGCCTCAAGGCAAAGCACTTTTTTTTCTCATCAAAGCAGCAGGGACAGGTTATCTGGGAGACCACCACAGATAAGCATGAGATTCTACAAACACAGCCTGACCATTTCACATGGGAGGGATACCTACCAAACAATTTAGCCAAATGTTCATCTCGCTTATTTGAACTCAGTGCAAAGTCGGTTTCTCTTGAGCTCTTTTGTGAAGGATAACCTATGGGAAAATAAAGCTTAGCTGTGAGTCAATCTTTTGCTGGATCTGTGTGTGTGATTCTTTTGAAATCGACACTCTCTTGGATGGTATTCTGAGAGGAGCATCCTGCACTTGGCCTGCCCTAGAGGGAGAGCACTGGACTTGGGTTCTGGTATGACATTTGAACACTGTTTGACCTTGGACAGTGAAGTTCTGTGGCATTTGACTTTCTCATCTGAGGCTGGAGGGAAAGATGTGGACCACAGGAGGGCTGTGGGAAGGAGGAGGAAATACACCCATGTGACCTTCAGACTCAGGGTGCTCGCCCCTCATCCCAACTCAATGCTATTATCTGTGATGGATGACAGTAAACAGAGCTGGTTCCAAGCAAGGGTATGCTCAGTGCTCAGCTGTAGGAGGAAGGGAGGCAGATGGACACACGTCTCAGTGGCTCTTCAACCAAAACTCTCCCCTCCACAAGCAATGAGGCCAACAGTCAGTGTCTGACCATTCTGGAAATGTGATGCTTTCTTGCTTTGGAAGAACGAGAACAATCCTGCTGCATACTCTGCACTGATCCTCACTGTAGGTTTACACTTAGGAGGGGCCTGGGGGCCTGAGGTCATCCAGACTTGACTTGTTTGATAAACACAAGGAATTCCTGAAGTTGTCATTTGGGATTGAAAAAAATGAAGTTGCAAACAGTGATGGACTGGGTCAGCCATCTCCCCTAAGACAGTATGGATGGGTGTTAAGACTTCTACTGACCCACATGTGGCTACATCAAGGACATGAGCTAATTGTGCCAAAAGACTATAGCAACCTGTGGAAATTTTGAGCTATATTATCAAGCTTTTTTAATGAAGGTTGTGATGTCTCAGGGTCTGAACACATTTTCTTGATTCAAGATCAAGGTCAATCCTTTTCTTTGGCCCCTGTGGAGAGGGCAAACCTATCAGGGAGGCTATATTTGTGCCCTAATGAAGGTGTTTCGGGCCACAGAAGCCATCTATTCTGAATTCTGCAGAGCACTCATGAAGTGTCTGCAAGAATATGAACTTTTAACTCAAAACCAGCGATAACACCAGTTTTCTCATGGTTTCCTCATAATCTGCATAGCCATTGAGTAATCTGTGCACATGGCAACTTTCAACTCTACAAAGAAACAATTGATAGGAAGGCCTACCTCATGCATGCCAAATGATTAAAGTATGACTACTATGATCCAGTGCATGACAAATGCCCATATCTCTGTTCATGAGACACTGGTGAATTACTAGGAATAGACACACTCAAGCACTTTCTAAAATGTGTTTAGCACACAGTGTCAGTCAATGGCATAATAAGATATTGTGCGGGACACACCATCACTATTACACGGTACAAAATTCACTGATTTAATCATGTGGTTTATAAAATGCACCAGGAGGGGTGTTAGTTATAAAACAGGTTTGCCAACAGCTTTGCAATTTCAACATGGCATGCATGCCTGGCTTATTCCAATAAATATTACCTAAGTTTAATATTATCCTAATGCACATAGCGTCACCTTAAAGGATTTCTCAGTCCCTTGTCTGATTTGGGCTAATGTCCATGTTCTGGGCATTTGTGACCAGCTTCTTTCCCTCAGCTTTCGCATTTGAGCATCAGTGTGAACAGAGAAATCAGCTTGGCTTCTCAGTGCAAATGTTTTCCAGTGGCTACAATGGGGGCAGTGATGGGAAGGGATGTGGGAGGGTTTCCTTCTCAGAAGCCAGTGAGTGGAGCACATGTGCCCTAAACTATGAAGGGCTGCTGAATAGAGTCATTACAAATTCTACCAGAAATAAAGGACACCACTAGAAAGTCTAGTTCCTGTCCCCTGAACAGCCTCCAGAGTGAGAGAACCTGTCTGACTTTTAAACTTCAGGGATCACCCCTAAATACAAGGCGATTCATACTTAAGACAATAAATTCCATAGGCAGCGATTCTTTCTTCCATATCTCAGTTTGTTTTTGCCCCATACCTACCTGGTTTAAGGAATGCTAAAATGATAGAGTAGTAAAAATAATACAATACAGGCACATCTTGAGACATTGCAGGTTGAATTATTCCAGACCACTTCAATAAAGCTAATGTAATAATAAAGCGAGTCACCAGGATTTTTTTCCAGTGTGTGTAAAAGTTATGTCTTCACTGTAATCCATTAAGTGTGCAGTAGCATTGTCTAAGAAAATCATGCACTTAATTTTAAAAAACTTCATTGCTAAAAAATACTAACCATCATCTGAGCCTTCAATGAGTTGTAGTAATAATATAAAAGACCACTGATTACAGACCACCATAACAGATACAATCATAATGAAAAAGTTTGAGATATCGTGACAATTACCAAAATGTGATGCAGAGACACTAAATGGACTCGTGCTGTTGGGGAAAATGGCACCAAGAGACATGATCAATGAAGAGTTGCCACAAGCCTTCAGTCTGTAAAAACACAGTATCTGCCAAAAGCAGTAAAGGGTGGGAAGATTTGGGAGAATGGCATTGAAACATGTGAAACGTCATGTATGAAACGAGATGCCAGTCCAGGTTCAATGCACGATGCTGGATGCTTAGGGCTGGTGCACTGGGACGACCCAGAGGGATGGTGTGGGGAGGGAGGAGGGAGGAAGGTTCAGGATGGGGAACACATGTATACTAATTAAATAATTTTCTATTAAAGAAAAAAAAAAAAAAAGCAGTAAAGCACAGTGCAATGATAAGAGGTCTGGCTGGTACATCAGCCTTTAGAAATGTGTACTTAGAGTTTTAAAGACATATACTTGCTTTCTTGCATGTCTCTCTTTGTAATTGATCTGTCTGCTGTTCCTGTTTCTTCTAATGGAACTTTGGAAAACACTTGCAGTAGAATTTCATCTCAAGTGAAGAAAAGAAAGGTATGTTAATACCAGTAATCTGGGATTAGCATATTCTGTTCTGTAAGTACCTCAAGTAGTCTACAAATATGGTGAATAAATGATGCAAATGCAACACAATGCCTTGTCTTAAAAAGGGGAACTTGGTCTATCTAAAGCATTTCTGAATCATTGTGATTACACTAGATGGTTGATTCAGGAAACACTATCCTCTGTAAATATGCAACTACAAATTTTGCCCCGGATTTCATTATATTTAATGTCATAGTTTTTCTTCTTGCTCCTGCTGCTGCCGTTCTCCCCTCCTCCACGACTGTCCCCAAGCTGTTCCTTTATAAAAACAAACTCTTCCCTGTTTCCACAAGATACACATCATTTTCTGCCACTGAAACCTAATGCCTCTCCCAGAAACCTTCTCACAGTGAGACCCTTTTTGGCACAGACCTAGAAGCAAATCCTGATTTTATTGTTTACCAAGATGTGATCTTGGGCAAATAACTCCACCTCTCTGAGCTTCTATTCCCTCACTGGAAGGATGGGCACATGATCATTTAATACATAGAATGTTTGTGAAAAGTAAATAAAATGATGTTTGTAAAAGCACTTAACACACAGTGCCAGTGTGAGGACCATGCAACAAAGGCCGAGTATTTGGAAACTACTGATCATCATCTTACTTATAAGAACCCCCAGGGCTTCCCTGGTGGCTAAGCGGTAAAGAACCCACCTGCTAATGCAGGAGACACAGGTTCGATCCTTGATCTGGGAAGATCCCACATGCTGCAGAGCAACTAAGCCCATGTACCACAACTACCGAGCCCGTGCTCTAGAGCCCAGGAGCCACAGCTACTGAGCCTAGGTGCCACAACCAACGAAGCCCGCGCACCCTAGAGTCTGTGCTCCGCAACTAGAGAAGCCACTGCAAAGAGAAGCCTGCACATCACAGCTAGAGAGTAATCTCCACTCTCCACAACTAAAGAAAAGCCCACACAGCAACGAAGACCCAGCACAGGCAAAAATCAATCAATAAAACTTAAAAAAAAAAAAAAAAAAAAGACCCCCCACCCCTGCCCAGATCAGCTAGTATTAATTCCTTGCTTTCTGCTCATTGGAACCCTGTGCAAGTGGAATGATATGCAGGAAGAAGAAAGACATAAAACACAAAGAAAACAAAGATGTTAGTATGTGACAGAAAAAAGAGATATCTGCCACAGATTCCACAGCATTCCATCACCAGCCACTTTCACCTCCTTTCATGCCTAATTATGATTAGAGCCAAAGGAACCAGACCTCAGAAAAACACTTCCTTTCCACCCTCCCTGGCAGGAGGGAGGGCAGTGGGACATGCACATCTCCTCCAAAGACCCCTGGGACCCTGGAAGACTCTGAGACCTTCAGATGGATGCAAAGGTAATGCTGGGGCTGCACTTCCACACCCCTTTACCTCCTGTCCTGGGAGCAGATATGGGCAGAGGACCTGACTGGATTTTTTTCCCAAGGAAGGCACACAGATGGCCAACAGACATGTGAAAAGATGCTCAACATCACTAAGCATCAGTGAAATGCACATCAAAGCCACAATGAGATATCACTTCAACGTGTCAGAATAGCTATTGTCAAAAAGACAACAAGGGCTTCCCTGGTGGTTCAGTGGTAAAGAATCCGCCTGCCAATGCAGGAGACACGAGTTTGACCCCTGGTCCAGGAAGATTTCACATACCACGGAGCAACTAAGCCTGTGTGCCACAACTACTGAGCATGTGCTCTAGAGCCTGGGAGCTGCAACCACTGAGCCCACGTAGGCAACTGCTGAAGCCTGAAAGCTCTGGAGCCCGTGCTATGCCACAGTGAGAAGTCCCTGCTCACAGCTAGAGAGTAGCCCCTGCTTGCCATAACTAGAGAAACGTCTGCACGCAGCAACAAAGATCCAACACAGCCAAATAAATAAGACAACAAACAGCAAGTGTCGGCAAGGATGTGGAGAAAAGGACCCTCATACACTGTTGATGGGAAAGCAAATTTGTGTAGTCACTACAGAAAAAAGTATGGGAAAAAATTAAAAATAGAACTACCATACAATCCAGCAACTCCACACTTGGGTATTGATCCAAAGAAAACAAAAGCACTAATGAGAAAAGATAAATGCACCCCTATGTTCATCAAGACATGGAGACAACCTAAGTGCCGATCAGTAGATAAATGGATAAAGAAGGTATAGTGTGTGTGCATACATATATACAGATTGTGCTCAGTCACTCAGTCGTGGCCAGCTCTTCAAGACCCCATGGACTGTAGCCCGCCAGGTTCCTCTGTCCATGGAATGTCCCAGGCAAGAATATTGGAGTGGGTTGCCATTCCCTTCTCCGGGGATCTTCTCGACACAGGGACGGAACCTGTCTCCTGAATTTCTTGCGTTGGCAGGCAGATTCTCTACCACAGAGCCACCTGGGAAGTCCAAGAGTTCTCATGAAGAGAAAAAAAATTTTTTTCTACCTCTTTAATTTTGTATTTATGAAATGATGGATGTTCACTAAACTTATGATAATCACTTCATGATGCACGTAAATCAAATAATTATGCTCTATACCTTAAACTTATACAGCACTATGTGTCAATTATATCTCCATAAAAGTGGAAATGACATAAAGTGAAATGAAATACAACCTAACTTTACATATCGAGAAACTAGAAAAGGGGAATCCCCTGGCAGTCCACTGGTTAGGAGTTAGCCCTTCACTGCCAGGGGCCCAGGTTCAATCCCCGGTCAGGGAACTAAGATCTGCAAGCCACATGGCACAGCCAAAATAGTTTTAAATAATAATTTTAAAAAAATGCTTTAAGTTACTAGAAAAAGAAGAACAAGGTAAGCCCAAAGTTAGAAGAAGAAAGGAAATAACAAAGATTACAGCAGAAGTAAATGAAATAGATACCAGAAAAATAACAGAAAATTTTACCAGAAATAGGAGTCAGTTTGGTGAAAAGATAAACAAAACTGACAAACCTCTGGCTAACCCAACCAAGAAAAACAGAGAAGACTCAAGATCAAAAAAGAGGAGACATTACTACTAATGTAGTAATTACTACTAATACAACAGAAATGCAAAGAATAATAGGAAATCTTTATGAACAATATATATCAACTGGAACGTAGAAGAAATGGATAAATTCCTAGCAATAAACTTACTAAGACTGAATCATGAAAAAAACAGAAAATCTGAATAGACCAAATAATGAATAAGGAGACTGAATCAGTAATCAAAACCTTTCCAACAAAGGAAAGCCCAGGACCAGATGGCTTCACTGTTGAATTTTACCAAACAAGGAGGAAATAATGCGAATCCTCCTCAAAATATTCCAAAAAATTTAAGAGGCAGGAACCCTCCCAAACTTATGTTATGAGGCTAGCATTATTCTGATACCAAAGCCAGATAAGAATACTACAAAACAAAAACAAAACTATAGACCAGTATCACTGATGAATGAATACAAATATCAAATTCTCAGCAAAATATTAAACTGAATTCAATGGCAAATGAAAAGGATCAAGCAAGGGGATTAAGTGGGATTTATCCCTGAGATGCAAGGATAGTTCAACATATGTAAATCAATAAACATGATATATTATGCTAATAGAATCAAAGACAAAAATTGCATGATCATCTCAACAGATACAGAAAAACCACTTGAAAAAACACATCATCATCCCACAATAAAAACACTCACCAAATTGTGTATGGAAGGAACATATCTCAACATTATAAAAGCTCTATGTGGCAAACACATAGCTAATACCATATTCAACCATGAAACGTTGAAAACATTTCCTCTAAGATTAAGAACAAGACAAAGGTGGCCACTCTTATCGTGCCTACTCAACATAGTACTGGAAGTCTAACCAGAGCAACCAGGCGAGAAATAGAAACAAAAGGCATCCAAATCATAGAAGAAAAAGTAAAATTATCTCCTTTTTCACAGTTGACAGGTGGCGCTAGTGATAACCTGCCTGTCAATGCATCTGTGAGAGACACAGATTGGATCCCTGGGTTGGAAAGATCCCCTGGAGGAGGGCATGGCAATCCACTCCAGTATGTTTCCCTGGAGAATCCCATGGACAGAGGAGACAGGCAGGCTACAGTCCTCAGGGTCGTAAAGAACTGGACATGACTGAAGCGATTTAGCATGCATGATCATATACAGAAAAATTCTAAAGACTCCACACACACACACACACAACTGTTAGAACTAATCAACAAATTCAATACAGTTGCAGGATACAAAATCAACATTATGTTGCATTTCAGTACACTGACAATGAAATATCTGAAAAAGAAATATAGAAAAAAATCTCATTCACAACAGCATCACAGACAATAAAACATTTAGGAATAAATGAACCAAGAAGGTAAAAGATCTATCTATACAGTGAATAGTACAAGATTTTGATGAAATAAATTTAAAGACACAAACAAATTGACATATATCCTGTGTTGATGGATGAGAAGTATTAACATTATTAAATTGTCCACACAACCCTAAGCCATTTATAGATTCAATGCAAGCCCTATCAAAATTCCAGTGGCATTTTTTCACAATCCTAAAATTCATTTGGAACCATAGAAGCTCTCAAATAGCAAAAACAATCCTGAGAAGTAAGAACAAAGCTAGAGGTGTCACACTTTCTGATTTCAAACTACACTATAAAGCTCTAGCAATCAAAATAGTATGGTACTATTATACATATTGACACAGAGACCAATGGAACAGAATCAAGAGCCAAAATAAGCCCTAGCATATACAGTCATCTCATATTTGACAAGGGAGCCAAGGAAAAGACAGTCCGTTAATAAATGGTGTTGAGAAAACTGGATAATCACACGCAGAAGAATGAAACTTGATCACTAACACCACTCACAAAATTTGACTCAAAATGGATTAAAGACTTAAACATAAGGAACTAAAACTATATAGCTGCTAAAGAACCACGGGGCAACTAAGCGCCCACGCCACAACTAAAGAGAAGCCTGAGTGCCGTGATGAAGTGCTACAGCAAACGATACTGCATGCCGCAACTAAGATCTGATGCAGGCAAAAATTCATTCATTCATTCATTCATTCATTTTTTAAAATCTAGAAGAAATCAGAGAATAAAAGTTTCTTGACATTGGTCTTGGCAACAATTTTTTGGATATATCCAAAGCATAGGCAACAAAAAGCAAAAATTAGTAAATGAGACATCATCAAACTAAAAAGCTTTTGCACAGCAAAAGAAACCATCAACAAAATGAAAAGGCAACCTACAGAATAGGAGAAAATATGTGAAAATCACAGAGCTGTTAAGAGGCTAATATCCAAAATATATAAAGGGTTTATACAACTCAATAGCAAAAAAAATTATCCATCTGGCTTTTAAATGGGCTGAGGAATGGGACAGACATTTTTCTGAAGAAGACATACAAATGATGAACAGATACATGAGACAGTGCTTGACACCACTAACCATCAGGGAAATGCAAATCAAAAACACAATGAGATGTCACCTCACACCTGTTAGAATGGCTCTCATCAAAAAGACAAGACATAACAAGTGCTGACAAGGATGTGTAGAAAGGGGAATTCTTGTGCACTGTTGGTGGGAATGTAAATTGGTACAGCTGCTGTGGGAAGCAATATGGATGTTTCTCAAAAATTATAAATAGAACTACCTTAATTCAGTAATCCCACTTCTGGGTATACATCCAAAGAAAATGAGAACAGTATCTCAAGGAGATAGCTGCACTCCCATGTTCAGTTCAGTTCAGTTCAGTTCAGTCGCTCAGTCGTGTCCGACTCTTTGCGACCCCATGAATCGCAGCACGCCAGGCCTCCCTGTCCATCACCAACTCCCGGAGTTCACTCAGACTCACGGCCATCAAGTCAGTGATGCCATCCAGCCATCTCATCCTCTGTCGTCCCCTTCTCCTCCTGCCCCCAATCCCTCCCAGCATCTGAGTCTTTTCCAATGAGTCAACTCTTCACATGAGGTGGCCAAAGAACTGGAGTTTCAGCTTTAGCATCATTCCTTCCAAAGAACACCCAGGGCTGATCTCCTTCCGAATGGACTGGTTGGATTTCCTTGCAGTCCAAGGGACTCTCAAGAGTCTTCTCCAACACCACAGTTCAAAAGCATCAATTCTTTGGCGCTCAGCTTTCTTCACAGTCCAACTCTCACATCCATACATGACCACAGGAAAAACCATAGCCTTGACTAGACGGACCTTTGTTGCCAAAGTAATGTCTCTGCTTTTGAATATGCTATCTAGTTTGGTCATAACTTGCCTTCCAAGGAGTAAGCGTCTTTTAATTTCATGGCTGCAGTCACCATCTGCAGTGATTCTGGAGCCCCAAAAAAGAAAGTCTGACACTGTTTCCACTGTTTCTCCATCTATTTCCCATGAAGTGATGGGACCAGATGCCATGATCTTCGTTTTCTGAATGTTGAGCTTTAAGCCAACTTTTTCACTCTCATTACAGCATTATTCACAATAGCCAAGATACGGAAACAATCTAAGGGTCTATCAGTGGATGAATGGATAAAGAAGAGGTAATATGTTTTACACACACAACACAATAGAATATTGTTCGGCTATGAGAAAGAAGGAAATCCTGCCTTTTGCAACAGCCTGAATGGATTTTTGAGGGTATTATGCTAAGTGAAATAAGTTAGATAGAAAAACAAATGCTATGTGATCTCATGTATAGGTGGAATTTAAAAGTCGAACTCACAGAAACAGAAAGTAGAATGGTGGTTGCCAGGAGTCAGGGGTGGGGGAAATGGCAAGATTTAGGTCAGAATCCAAACTTCCAGTGATGAGTATGTTTGGGGGATCTAAAATACAGTGTGGTCATTACAGTTAATAATACTATATCAGATACTTGAAAGTTGCCAAGACAGTAGATCTTAAATGTTCTCACCACAAAAAAACAAATAGTTATTATGTGACATGATGGAAGAATTAGCTAACACTATGGTGTTACTGAATTTGCAATGTATAATGTATCAAATCATCACATTTACACCTTAAACTTACATGATACTATGTATCAGTTATAGTTCATAAAGCTGAACGTGTATAAGGTGATTGTCTGTTTATGAACCTACATGGAAATGGCTTACTATTAGTAGCACTGTTTGGAGGTGAAATGTGGTCTAACTTCAAACTAACAAGGTCAAAATAAACATTTGAAATCTAAATTGTACAAATAGGACTTCTCCGGTGGCCCAGTGCTTAAGACTCTGCACTCCCAATGCAGGGAGCCCAGGTTCAACCCCTGGTCAGGGAACTAAATCCGTGTGCTGCAGCTGAGAGTTCGCCTGCTGTAACGCAGATGGAAGACTCCACATGCCACAGCTAAGACCCCATGCAGCCAAATAAATAGTAAATAAATAAAAAAATACATATAAAATTGCTAATGTTTTAAAAAGAATAAGAAAATAAATTGGACAAATAAACTCTGTATAACATACATAGTAGGCACTGAATGAATGATAAAATATTTTAAAGCAAACAAAACAAAGAGGACAGATCTGCCTCCTGGTCTGTGTCCCTGAGCCACTCAGACACGAAGGAGAGGCATAAATACACAGAGACAAGCCCAGACACACCAACGCAGCCGCCCAAGAGCGACGAGACAAGGGTCAGCAGCACGTGGGAGAGGAAAGTCAGCTCAGCCAAGGCAGCAGGGGACAGACTCGAGTTTGAGTGGCCTGCAGGAGAAAGCAGTGGGCCCTGTCTGGCAGGCTGAGCTCTGAATCCAGCTGACAACAATATTTAATAAGGTCCCCCTCAAAGTCTCTCCTGTCCATAGACATAAGGTATCAGTCAGATATGGCAGCCCCTACTTAGTCCCCACAGTTATAAAATGTTAGTACTCTTTCATAGCTACATGTTGGAAATACATTAATTTCTCCTTCCCTTTTAAAAAAAATTTAATTGCAGTATAGCTGATTTATAATATTGTGTTAGTTTCAGGTACATAGTAAAGTGATTCAGTTATACATATTTCTTTCAGGTTCTTTTCCATATAGGTTATTACAAAATATTGAATATAGTTCCCTGTGTGCGTGCTCAGTTGCTCAGTCATGTCCAACTCTTTGTGACCCCATGGACTGTAGTCCGCCAGGGCCCTTTGTCCATGGAATCCTCCAGGCAAGACTACTAGAGTGTGTTGCCATTTCCTAGTCCAATAGTTCCCTGTGCTATACAGTAAATCCTTGTTATTTATTTTAATATATATTAGTGTGTATCTGTTAATTCCATATTCCTAACTTACAGGTTGTGTATATGTACATATATGGTGTTGTCTAGTTGTTAAGTCATGTCCAACTCTTTTGCAACGCATGGACTGTAGCCCGCCAGGCTCCTCTATCCATAAGATTTTCCAGGCCAGAATACTGGAGATGGAGAGGGTTGCCATTTCCTCCTCCAGGGGATCTTCCCAACCCAGGGATTGAACCCCCCTCTCCTGCATTGGCAGGCGAATTCTTTACCGCTGAGCCATGGAGAAGCCTCTTCAATCATGGTCACAGACCATCGATCAATCAGCCAGACAGTGAAGATTTAATGAAGCTTCTTTAATAGCACACATGGGAAAAGGCCAAACTCAGAATTCCTGACATGAGACAGGAAAAACAATCCACATCTCGTGTAGACAGAAGTCCCCCTTCCCAGCTCCTAACCCAGAGGAAGCATCAACACTTACACACCTGGGAGCTCTTTCTCAGACCAGAGACGACTTTCAGTGTCCTCTCATGACAACACAGCCGCCAGAGAGGAAAGATTTCTCTAGAATCTAGATGGCTTCTTTCAGCAGAGGACTGTGATTTTTAGTGTTTTTCGTCAGTCTCAGCTCTGCTAAAGATGACTTCCCTAAACCTCAGATTTTCTCAAATATTAAGTGAGAGGCTTGGAGTAGACCAGTAAGTCCCAGCACAGAATCCCTTGAAGAGCTTAGAAAACTACTCATGAAAGGGTCTCACCCCACACCAAGGAATCTGATCACTGGAGGTGTGCCTGGGTGTCCCTTTCTACCAATCTCCCCAGAGGATTCTCATGTGCAGTAAGGGCTGAGTACCTAGAAGGAGGATTATCTTAGCCGTGGGGCCTTGCCCATTCCTGTGTGCTGTGCTCAGTTGCGTCCGACTCTGTGACCCCATGGACTGTAGCCCACTAGGCTCCTCTGTCCCTGGGATTTTTCCAGGCAAGAATACTGGAGTGGGTTGCCATTTCCTTCTCCAGGGGATCTTCCCAACCCAGGGATTGAACTTATGTCTCCTGCTTGGCAGATGGATTCTTTCCCACTGTGCTACCTAGGGAGCCCTGCCCATCCCTAACACAAGCAAAAATCCTCTGAACAGATGGACGAAGCTGGTCTCAGCTGGGGTCTGACACTGCATTTCCAGTAGAGTTCCCTGATGGGGGCCCTGCTACTGCTACATAGACCCTTCTTTAAGGAGCACAATCCTTTCCAACTATTTATCTTCAATGATTTATTTAATTTGAAATTAAATAAATCTTGAGATTCTGACATCTAGAAAATCTGTTCTAGCCTCAAGGCAAAGCACTTTCCTTCCCATCAGAGCAGCAGCAGGGGCAGGTTATCCAGGAGACCACCACGGACGAGCATGAGACTCTTCAAATACAGCCTGACCATTTCACATGAGAGAGGTACTTACCAAAGAGTTTAGCCAGTCCTTTGTCCAAAATTTTTGAATTTGATGAAGATTCAGCATTTGAACCTGTGGGGAAAATAAGCCTCAGCTGTGAGTCAGTATTTCACTTGGGAGCTGCATGTGATTCTTTTGAAATCGTCACTCTCTGGGATGGTATTCTGAGAGGAGCATCCTGCATTGGCCTGCTCTAGGGCACGAGCACTGGACTTGGGTTCTGGTATGACACTTGAACACTGCATGACCTTGGGCAGGGAGGTTCTGTGGGACGTGGTTTTCTCCTCTGAGGCTGGAGGGAAAGCTACGGACCACAGGAGGGCTGTGCGGAGGGGGAGGAAATTCACCAATGTGACCTTCAGACTGAGAATGCTCACCCTTCATCCCAACTCTGTGCTATTATCTATGATGGACGACAGTAAACAGAGCTGGTTCCAAGCAAGGGTATGCTCAGTACTCAGTTGTGGGAGGAACGGAGACAAATGGACACACGTCTCGGGAGATAATCAACAAAAACTCTCCCCTCCACAAGTAGTGAGGTCAATGGGCAGTGCCTGACCATTCTGGAAATGTGATGCTTTCTTGTTTTGGAATAAAGGGAACAATCCTGCTGCATACTCTGCACTGATCCTCACTGAGGACTTTGTATTTAGGAGGGGCTTAAGGGCCTAAGGGTATCCTAATTTGACTTGATAAATACTAAGAATTCCTGATGTCATTCGGGATTGAAAAAATGAAGATGCAACCAGAGATGGACCAGGTCAGCCATCTCCCCTGGGACAGCATGAATGGGTGTTAAGACTCCTGTTGACCCACATGTGGCTACGTCAAGGACGTGAATTAATGGTGCAAAAAGACTGTAGCGACCTGGGGAGATTTTGAGCTATGTGTGCGTGTGCTCAGTCCCTCAGTCATGTTCCACTCTCTGTGACCCTACAGACTGTAGCCCTCCAGGCTCCTCTGTGCATGGGATTTTTATGACAAGAATACTGGAGTAGGTTGCCATTTTCTCCTCCAGAAAATTTTCCAAAGTCAGGGATCAAACCCACATCTCCTGCATTGCATGCAGATTCTTTACCACTGAGCCACTGTGGAAGCCCTTTGAGCACAATATCAGGCTTTTCTTTTTGGAGGTCATGATGTCTGTGACATACTTTCCTGATTCAAGGTCAGCCCCTTTTTCTGGCCCCTGCTGCTGCTGCTGCTAAGTCACTTCAGTCGTTTCCGACTCTGTGTGACCCCACAGACGGCAGCCCACTAAGCTTCTCTGTCCCTGGGATTCTCCAGGCAAGAACACTGGAGTGGGTTGCCATTTCCTTCTCCAATGCATGAAAGTGAAAAGGGAAAGTGAAGTCGCTCAGTCGTGCCTGACTCTTAGTGACCCCATGGACTGCAGCCTACCAGCCTCCTCCGTCCATGGAATTTTCCAGGCAAGAGTACTGGAGTGGGGTGCCATCACCTTCTCCGTCTGGCCCCTAAGGAGTGGGCAAACCCATCAGGAAGGAGAAACTTGTGCTTTAATGAAAGTGTTTTAGGGCACAGTGCCCAACACCCTGACCCCGTTCTGAGTTCCACACAGTATTTATGAAGTTTCCTCAAGAATCTGAACTTCTACCTCATGGTTTCCTCACAGTCTGAAAAGACATTGAGTAGTATGTGCACATGACAGGTCCCCACTCTGCAGGGAAATTGCTGACTAGTGGTTAATAGTGCGTGGATATGATGGCTTTTTGGTGAATGAAGGGAACAAAATTTTTCCTCTTGCTGAGACAGCTGTGAATCACTAAGAATCACTAAGGTGGAAGTGTAAGTAAGCCCACGCAGTAAAATATTTGTTCACAAAAACCCTTTACAGTGACTGTAGCCACAAAGTTAAAAGATGATTGCTTCTTGGAAGGAAAGCCATGACAAACCTAGACAGTGTATTAAAAAGCAGGGACATTAAAAAATAAAAGCAGAGACATCACTTTGCCAACAAAGATCCCTATAGTCAAAGTTATGGTTTTTCCAGTAGTCATGTATGCATGTGAGAGTTGGACAATAAAGAAGGCTGAGCGCTGAAGAACTGTTGCTTTCAAATTGTGGTGCTGGAGAAGACTCTTGAGAGTCCAAGGGACTGCAAGGAGATCAAACCAGTCAATCCTAAAGGAAATCAACCCTGAATATTCATTGGAAGGACGGATGCTGAAGCCGAAGCTCCAATACTCTGGCCACCTGATGCAAAGAGCTGGCTCATTAGAAAAGACCCTGATGCTGGGAAAGACTGAAGGCAAAAGGAGCTGGCAGAGATTGAGATGGTTATAGTATGCGCGACTCAATGGATATAAATTTGAACAAACTAGGGGAGATGGTGGAGGACAGAGCAGCCTGGTGTGCTGCAGTCCATGGGGTCACAAAGAGCCAGACAGGACTTAGTGACTGAACAACAACAAGAACAAGAGGAATTACTATCTTCCCTTTCCTTGAAGTCACCCCTGATTGACTGCTGTATAATGTACTTCTGTCCTTCACGACAGATGACACTGTTTTGTACTCTTGGTCTACTGCATTTTTGGAAAACAGTACTGTAGTTTCCTCCATCATAAGGATTGTGTCTACTGCTTTTCTCCACAGACCCAATTTCTTTACATTGAGAGAATGTTCCAGAATGTGGTCAGCCAATCAGTTTAGTAAATAGCACAAGTGCTTCCAATTGCAGTAAGATCCTAAAAGTAGAGCATGGAAATCTAATGTTCACTTTGAAAAAGCCACACTCATAAGATGTTCATAACAGCACTATTCAGATAGTCAAAAGGTGGAAACAACCCAAACGTCCATCAACTGATAAATGGATCAACCAAATGGGGTAAGTCCATGCGATGGAATATCATTCAACCATAAAAAGGAATGAATTCCTGAGGCATGCTACCATGTGGATGAACCCTGAAAACATGTTAAATGAAACAAACCAGTCACAAAAGACCATATCGTGTGTGATTCCATATACAAATACCCAGAATAGACAAATCCGTAGGACAGACAGTGGGTTACTGGTTGCCAGGGGCTGTGGAAAACGGGGGATGGGGATTGGTAGCAAGTGGGTTTGATATTACTTTGGGGAGTGCTGAAAATGTTCTAAAATTAGATAGTGGTGGCTCACAACCCCATGAATATACACTGTAAAGGGTGTATTTTATGTTATGTGACCAATATATCAAGCTGTTGTTTAAAGTACAGTGTGTGAATAGCCAGTGGGAATTTGCTATAAAACTCAGGGAATTCAAACTCAGGCTCCAGGACAACCTAGAAAGGTGGGATGGGATGAGAAGTGGTAGACAGGCTCAAGAGGGAGAGGACAAATGTAGACTTATGGCTGATCCATGTTGCTATATGGCAGAAACCAACATAATGTTGCAATTATCCTTCAATCAAAGGTAAGTAAATTAAGGGAAAAAAATAGTGTGAAAATAATAAAAATTTAAAAAATAAAACAGGGTGTGTGTGTGTGTATATGAGGGGATAGACAAAACAAGATGTGACTGATTAGCACATATAGGTTCACTATATTAATACTAATCTCTCTCCTTTTGTACATGTTTGAATTTTTTGTTTGAAATTTTTCACAAGGAAAAGTTAAAATGTGCAAGTATGCTACTCTCGCACGGAGCTCTGGATTTTGAGTAATGTGCAAAGTTAGGAATACTGTTAACGTTTCTCCTTTCTCCTTTGCAAAGAATCCCTAAGGTAAAATCGGGGAGGTCAAGCAGGTAGAGCGAGGAGAAACCCTGCGTTCACTCCAGCACCCATGGGAGGCGAGCGCCGTCTCCTGCCTGACTCAGGCTCACGCTGAGTCTTCACGCGCATCTCCACCTGCCACAATACACCTCGGGTGGCGCCTCTGGTCAGATGGAAAGGTGGGGGCGGGGGGGGGGGGGTGGCTCTGCACCTTGCCAGTAATCCAGGAAGAGAACAAAGAAGAGGGCCTCTGCTCCTCTCTTCTTTGCCATAGTCTGTGTACCATTACAGAGGAGCAATCTCCCAAAACACTTCAGACACAACAGCCTTTAACTCCAGGATACTTCAGAACCCACAGTCTGTGACGTCACGCCCGGAAACGGAAGCGAGGGGCTGGGCAGGTGCACGGTGGGAAGGAGGGGGCGGTGTCTATGGGCCAGGACCGGAAAGGGAGAGGCCGCTGTAAGGCAACAGCCTCTCCACTCACTTTCCTGGGCTCTGCACTGCCTTCCTTCATCCCCAGGCACCGCCTCCTGGAGGCAACCAGAACTCTTCTATTGCAACTGACAAAAACTCAATTAAATCAACTTAAATGAACTGCAAGTAGCTAGAATAGCCAGAAAAATCTTAGGACAAATCAACATATCACATTACAAAAATATCGTTATTTATTGCATCACATAATAGAATTGTTGTTGTTGTTCAGTCCCTAAGTCATGTCCAACTCATTGCGACCCCACGGACTATGATACACCAGGCTTCCTTGTCCTCCACTATCTCCTGGAGTTTGTTCAGGCTCATGTCCATTGAGTCCGTGATGCTACCTAAATCTCATCCTCTGCTGCCCTCTTCTTTAACAGAAGTATAGCACCAAAAATGTTATAAATAAAAATATAAGTTGATGCTGTCACTCATATGTCACTATTTCCCCTATCACATTTCATAAGATTAAAGTATTTCCAAAGGGGGAAAATGACTTTATATTTTAGCACCTTTAACTGTACTTTTCCTTCCTGTATTTTCATTATACACTGTGTCCTACAAGTTATGTAGCCAGTCCTGCTTTGTATGCAGTGACAGGGTGAAAGAAATCTGAGGAGGGGATGGGATGGAGGGAGAAGTTACAGAAAAAGTTATAGAGTCGAATTCTGAGTAGCTCAGATGTACTGGATTGTTGGGGCTGCCCTAACAAAGTTCCACAAAATGGTGAGGTTAAACAACATCAGTCTATTATCTAACAGTTCCAGGGACCAGAAGTCTGAGACAGAGTTGGTTCTTTCTGAGGCCTCTCAACCTGGCTTGTAGGCAGCTGTCTTCTCCTTGTGACTTCCCTCCACAATCATCTGTGTCCAAAGTTTCTCTTCTTATAAGGACATCAGTCATATTGAATTATAGTCTACCCTAATGTACCTCATTTCTGAACTACTGGTGGTTAAGACATCAACATATACATCTGGGGTGGGGAGAGAATTCAACCCATAACAGGAGGTAATTGAAGCAGCAAAAATGTTACTTCCCTAAAATATCTTCAAGAAAACAAAAACAACAAAAATAACATATACCACAACACAAAACTCACATCCTCAGCATAACTGGAAGACAGAACATGTCCAGCTTCAAATTCCGGTAAATGTAAAAAGAAGTCCTAAGCCCAGGCACTGATTCTCTGGCTTCTGCTACATGTCTTGGTGGAGAGGAAACACAATGGCCCCCAAATGACCTAAAATCTCCTGTAGAAAGAGAACACTCACCCTATGAACGCAAATGCTGCAAGTATGTCCTGCTTCAGTTCAGTCGCTCAATCGTGTCCAACTCTGTGACCCCATGGACTGCACCATGCCAGGCCTCCCTCTCCATCGCCAACTCCTGGAGTTTACTCAAACTCTTGTCCATTGAGTCGGTGATGCCATCCAGTCATCTCATTCTCTTAAGTCCCCTTCTCCTCCTGCCCTCAATCTTTCCCAGAATCAGGGTCTTTTCCAATGAGTCAGTTCTTTGCATCAAGTGGCCAAAGTATTGGACTTTCAGCTTTAACATCAGTCCTTACAATGAATATTCAGGACTGATTTCCTTTAGGATGGACTAGTTGGATCTCCTTGCAGTCCAAGGGACTCTCAAGAGGCTTCTCCAACACCACAGTTCAAAAGCATCAATTCTTCTGCGCTCAGCTTTCTTTATAATCCAACTCTCACATCAATACATGACTACTGGAAAAAACATAGCTTTGACTAGACAGACCTTTGTTGGCCAAGTAATGTCTGTGCTTTTTAATATGCTGTCTAGGTTGGTCATAACTTTTCTTCCAAGGAGCAAAAGTCTTTTAATTTTATGGCTGCAGTCACCATCTGCAGTGATTTTGGAGCCCCCAAAAATAAAGTCTGACACTGTTTCCACTGTTTCCCCATCTATTTGCCATGAAGTGATGGGACTGGATGCCATGATCTTAGTTTTCTGGATGTTGAGTTTTAAGCCAACTTTTTCACTCTCCTCTTTTACTTTCATCAAGAGACTCTTTAGTTTTTCTTTGCTTTCTGCATAAGAGTGGTGTCATCTGCATATCTAAGGTTATTGATATTTCTCCTGTCAATCATGATTCCAGCTCGTGATTCATCCAGTCCAACATTTCTCATGATGTACTCTGCATATAAGTTAAATAAGCAGGGTGACAATATACAGCCTTGACATACTCCTTTTCCTATTTGGAACCAGTCTGTTGTTCCATGTCCAATTCTAACTGTTGCTTCTTGACCTGCATACAGATTTCTCAAGAGGCAGGTCAGGTGGTCTGGTATTCCCATCTCTTGAAGAATTTTCCATAGTTTGTTGTGATCCACACAGTCAAAGGCTTTGGCATAGTCAAGAAAGCAGA
The DNA here is from genome assembly GCF_029378745.1 of Bos indicus. Classification (NCBI taxonomy): domain Eukaryota; kingdom Metazoa; phylum Chordata; class Mammalia; order Artiodactyla; family Bovidae; genus Bos; species Bos indicus. The sequence goes on along the minus strand of NC_091770.1, from coordinate 2,931,194 downwards.
AATAGATGTTTTTCTGGAATTCTCTTGCTTTTTTGATGATCCAACGGATGTTAGCAATTTGATCTCTGATTCCTCTGCCTTTTCTAAATCCAGCTTGAACATCTGGAAGTTCACAGTTCACATATGTTGAAACCTGGTTTGGAGAATTTTGAGCATTACTTTACTAACATGTGAGATGAGTGCAACTGTGTGGTAGTTTGAACATTCTTTGGCATTGCCTTTCTTTGGGATTGGAATGAAAACTGACCTTTTCCAGTCCTGTGGCCACTGCTGAGTTTTCCAAATTTGCTGGCATATTGAGTGCAGTGCTTTCAAAGCGTCATCTTTTAGGATTTGAAATAGCTCAGCTGGAATTCCATCACCTCCACTAGCTTTATTTGTAGTGATGTTTCCTAAGGCCCACTTGACTTAGCATTCCAGGATGTCTAGCTCTAGGTGAGTGATCACACCTCGTGATTATCTGGGTCATGAAGATCTTTTTTGTATAGTTCTTCTGTGTATTCTTGCCACCTCTTCTTAATATCTTCTGCTTTTGTTAGGGCCAAACCATTTCTGTCCTTTATTGTGCCCATCTTTGCTTGAAATGTTCCCTTGGTATCTCTTAATTTTCTTGAAGAGATCTCTGGACTTTCCCATTCCATTGTTTTCCTTTCTTTCTTTCCATTGATCACTGAGGAAGGCTTTCTCATCTCTCCTTGCTATTCTTTGGAACTCTGCATTCAAATGGGTGCATCTTTCTTCTTCTCCTCTGCCTTTTGCTTCTCTTCTAGTCACAGCTATTTGTAAGGCCTTCTCAGACAACCATTTTGCCTTTTTGCATTTCTTTTCCTTGGGGATGATCTTGATCCCTGCCTCCTGTACAATGTCATGAACCTCCATCCACAGTTCTTCAGGCACTCTATCAGATCTAATCCCTTGAATCTATTTGTCACTTCCACTGTAAAATCGTAACGGATTTGATTTAGGTCATAGGTGTTGGAAAAGACTCTTGAGAGTCCCTTGGGCTGCAAGGAGATCCAACCAGTCCATCCGAGAGGAGACCAGTCCTGGGTGTTCATAGGAAGGACTGATGTTGAAGATGAAACTCCAATACTTTGGCCACCTGATGCGAAGAGCTGAGTCATTTGAAAAGACCCTGATGCTGGGAAAGATTGAGGGCAGGAGGAGAAGGGGACGACAGAGGATGAGATGGCTGGATAGATGGCATCACCGACTCAATGGGGACGACAGAGGATGAGATGGCTAGATAGATGGCATCACCGACTCAATGGACATGGGTTTGGGTAGACTCCGGGAGTTGGTGATGGACAGGGAGGCCTGGCATGCTGCGGTTCATGGGGCTGCAAAGAGTCGGACACAACTGAGTGACTGAACTGACTGACTGACTGACTGAATGGTCTAGTGGTTTTCCCTACTTTCTTCAATTTAAGTCTGAATTTGGCAATAAGAAGTTCATGGTCTGTGCCACAGTCAGCTCCCGGTCTTGTTTTTGCTGACTATATAGAACTTCTTCATCTTTTGGCTGCAAAGAACATAATCAATCTGATTTCAGTATTGACCAGCTGGTGATGTCCATGTGTAGAGTCTTCTCTTGTGTTGTTGGAATAGGGTGTTTGCTATGACCAGTGCATTCTCTTGGCAAAACTCTATTAGCCTTTGCCCTGCTTCATTCTGTACTCCAAGTCCAAATTTGCCCATTATTCCAGGTATTTCTTGACTTCCTACTTTTGCATTCCAGTGCCCTATAATGAAAAGGACATCTATTTTGGGGTGTTAGTTCTAGAAGGTATTGTAGGTCTTCATAGAACTGTTCAACTTCAGCTTCTTCAGCATTATTGGTCAGGGCATAGACTTGGATTACAAACCATATTGAATGGTTTGCCTTAGAAACGAACAGAGATCATTCTGTTGTTTTTGAGACTGCACCCAAGTACTGCACTTCAGACTCTTTGGTTGACTATGATGGCTACTCCATTTCTTCTAAAGGATTCTTGCCCACAGTAGTAGATATAATGGTCATGTGAGTTAAATTCACCCATTCCAGTCCATTTTAGTTCGCTGATTCCTAAAATGTCAATCTTCACTCTTGCCATCTCCTATTTGACCACTTCCAATTTGTCTTTATTCATGGACTTAACATTCCAGATTGCTATGCAATATTGCTCTTTACAGAATTGCGCTTTACTTAAATTCCCAGAGGTGGAAAAGACCAGGGCAAGAGATTGGGGAGGCTTCAATCAAGCAAGACCCTGGAAGGGCCTGGGCGTGGGCTGGATGTGGGTTGGAGATGGAGTCCTCTGCGGGACTGTAACCAAGGAGATTTCACACAATGCTGAGGGTCAATAAAACCAAAGCAATGGCTAGCTTCAAATTCCAGATGCACAAGCATCCGTCTTTCAAGTCCTATGGCCCACTCCTGCCACCTTCCCCCATCTCAGCAACAAATGAATCCTTCTACTTGTTCAGGCCCAAATCCAGAGTACACCCCAGACTCTCCTCTTTCTCTTTCACCACGCATCACATGAGCAAATCCTCTGATTGTCAAATACGTCCCCAAACCTGGCCAGCTGGCCCACCTCTACTGCCACAGCAGACAAGCCAGCAGCATCCCATCCTCACTTCAGTGCTGGTGAAATGAGAGGCACTGTTGATCCCAACAGGTCATTCCCAAAGTCTTCACCACCTCCTCTCCCACTTACCCCTCCTTTCCCTTCTATGTGCTCACATCACCGGAGGAAGAGAATATGGGCTGCTTTGCAACCTGAGGACACAATGTGTGCTCTACCAGGTGCCTTTACATGATCAACAGACTTTATCCTCCCTGATTCTCTTATTTCCAGGCAGAACTGTTAAGTACCAAGGTATGACAGAAAAATATTGTAAGAAATTAATGAACACAAACCTCAGCTCTATTTAGAGTTGAGAGACCACAAGGGGGAGCTCTTACTCTCAGAGCCCAACAGGAAGAAGAAACCGCTCCTCTTCATTTCCAGCAAGGGCTCCGCGAGTGAAAAGCCGTGGATTCTTTGTTTGCTATAGCCGCCCCCAACTTGCTTTTCTCCTTTATAAAAGAGTTCTCCCTCTCTTGCTGTGCAGGGACTTAACCGTAGCACACCATGATTGAAGACCCCAGATTGGAATTCTCTGTGGATCCCAAAATAAGTCCCTTTTCTTTTTTTCTTTTTTCCTGGAGAAATTACCAGCAGTCTACTTTCAGTTCAACAACATCTATATTTACATACTCATCCAAGTATGGAGTAAGAATCAATAAATCTTTTCTGTAAAGAGCCAGATAGAAAATATTTCAAGTTTTGCAGACTGTGTTTCTTTTTCCTTTGCTGTTGTTTTTTATAACCTTTTTAAAACATAAAAACAACTGGGGGCGGGGGGGGGGGGGGGTGGTAAATCAATGAAACAAAAAGCTAGTTCTTTGAGAAAATCAATAAAATACAAAACTGTAGCCAGACTGATCAGAGAAAAAGACAGAAAACATATTAACAATATCAGGAATGATAAAGTAGACATTACTAGAGATTCTACAGATTTAAAGGAAGATAAGTGTACAATTATTTTTAAAAAACTTTCTACCAATAGATTCAACAACTAGATAAAATGTACAGATTCCTTAACACAAACTAATAGAGCCTCCTCAAGAAGAAATAAATAACCTTAATAGTAATGTAAGACAGAAAGCACTTATCTTTTTTAAAAAAGAAAAAAGCCCCATATTAAAGAAAAGGCACTTGATGAAAGCTAAATGGCAACCCACTCTAGTACTCTTGCCTGGAGAATCCCATGGACAGAGGAGCCTGGCAGGCTCCAGTCCATGGGGTTGCAATAGTCTTAGCAACTAAACACGACTTAGTGACTAAATCAACCAACCAAACCAACCAACATCCATTTAGGATAAAACTCCCATTAACTAGAAAACAAAGAGAATTTTCTCAGTTTGATAAAGAGAATCTATGAAAGACCTAAAGTAACATCATCACAAACAAGATGGTAAAAGATTGAATGTTTTTTCCCTAAGCTCAGGATCAAAACAAGGATGTCCACTCTTAGCACTCCCATTCAACTTTGTCCTAAAGGGTCTACTCATGCAGTAAGGCAATAAAAAGAAATAAAAGGCATATAGATTAGAGAGGAAAAAGTAAAACTGTCTTTATTCTTAGTTGACTTGATTATCTAGGTAAAAAAATCTAAGAATTCCTAAGGAAAAAATAAGTGAGTTTAGCAGGGTAGCAGGACACGTTTTTAAAACCAATTGTACTAAGAGAATGAAAAGACAAGCTACAAACCAGGAGTAAATATTTGCAAATACACATGTAATAAAGGACTTGCTTCTAAAATTTACAAAGAGTTCTTAAAACTCAACAAGAAAACAATTCAATTAAAAAATGGGCAAAACCTGAACAGACACCTCACCGTATTTCCTACACTATATAGGTAGCAAATATTCATATGAAAGATGTGCAACATCATATGTCATTAAGAAGTTACAAATTAAAACAACAATGAGATGCCACTACACACCCATTAGAATGGCTACAGTCCAAAACACTGACAACATCAAATGCTGTAGGGGATGTGGAGAAACAGGAACTCTCATTCATTACTGATGGGAATGCAACACTGGTACAACGACTTTGCAACGAAGTTTAGCAGTTTCTTACAAAGCTAAACATAGGTTTACCATCCATCAGTTATATTCTGAGGTACTTAAACAAATGAATTGAAATTGTATGTCCACCTAAAAATCTGCACATGGATGTTTACCATAGCTTTACTCATAATTGCCAAAAACTGGAAGCAACTTAGATGTTCATCCATAGATGAACGGATAAACAAACTGCAAGGGACTTCCCTGGTGGTCCAGGGGTTAAGACTCTGTGCTCCCAACACAAAGGGCACAAGGTCAATCCTGGGTTAGGGAAGTTTTGAGTGCTGAGGGGTGCAGCGAAGAAAAAAAAATGCAATACATCCAGACAATGGAATACTATTCAGCAACAGAAGAAATGAGTCTATCGGGTTACAAAAAGGTATGGAGGAGCCTTAAATGCGTAATTCTAAGTGAGAGAAGCCAACCTGAAAAGACTACACACTGCATGATTCCAACTGTACGACATTATGTATAAAGGCAAAATCATACAGACAGTAAAAAAAAGGAGGGGGAGGAAGGGAACAATGAATATGTGGAAACGGGGAATTTGTTTAAGGCCATAAACTATTCTGAATGATACTGTAATGGTGGATACATTATGCATTTGTCAAAAACCCACAGAAAGTAAAACACAAAACGTGAACCCTAATGTAACCCATGTGCTACACTGTGCTCAGTCGCTACGCTCAGTTGTGTCTGACTGTCTGTGACCCCATGGACTGTAGCCCACCAGGCTCCTCAGTCCATGGAATTTTCCAGGCAAGAATACTGGAGTGGGTTGTCATACCCTCCTCCAGGATCTTCCCAATCCAGGGATCCAATCCCTGTCTCCTGCATGTCCTGCATTGGCAGGTGGATTCTTTACCGCTGAGCCACAGGGGAAACAATGTAAGCTATGCTGCTGCTGCTACTAATAAGTCGCTTCAGTCGTGTCTGACTCTGTGCGACCCCATAGACAGCAGCCCATCAGGCTCCCCTGTCCCTGGGATTCTCCAGGCAAGAAGACTGGAGTGGGTTGCCATTTCCTTCTCCAATGCATGAAAGTGAAAAGTGAAAGTGAAGTCGCTCAGTCGTGTCCGACTCCTAGCGACCCCATGGACTGCAGCCCACCAGGATCCTCTGCCCATGGGATTTTCCAGGCAAGAGTACTGGAGTGGGGTGCCATTGCCTTCTCCGAATGTAAGCTATAGGCCTTAGTTAATAATAATGTATCAATATTGGTTCATCAGTTGCAACATATGCATACAGTAATGCAAAATGTTAAGAACTGAGGAAATTGCAGCAAGGAAGGGTGGGCATTTATGGAGGTATAGGGGAACTTTGTATTTTCTGCACAATTTTTCTGTAAACCTAAATCTGCTCTAACTATAAAATCTATTATTGTTTTTAAGTCAATTTTATTTCTACCTATTGACAATTAATAATTAAAGTTTAAATTAGAGAAACAATACTATTGATCCTTGCATAAAAAATAGGAATTATTTAGGGATAAACCTGATGGAAGACTCTAAAATCTATACACCAAAAACTTTCAAAAGTAATAAAATGTATCTCACTCCTGGGCATACATTCAGAGAAAACTCTAATTTGAAAAGATATATGCATCACAGGGACTTCCCTGGTGATCCAGTGGTTAAGACTTCACCTCCCAAGGCAGGGGGTATGGGTTTGATCCCTAGTCAGAGAGCTAAAATCCCAAATGCCTCATGGGCAAAACACCAAAAAACATAAAACAGAAATAATGTTGTAACATGCATCCCAATCTTCACAGCAACACTACTTAACAATAGGCAAGACACAGAAGCAACCTAAATATCCATCAAGATTTGGTCCTATACATATAGATTTCCCAGGTGGCATTAGTGGTAAAAAATCTGTCTGCAAGGTGGGAGACCTGGGTTCAATCCCTAGGTTGGGAAGATCCCCTGCAGAAGAGAAAGGCTACCCACTCCAGTATTCTGGCCTGGAGAATTCCATGGACTGTATAGTCCATGGGGTTGCAAAGAGTCGGACACAACTGAATGACTTTCACTTTTGCTTCATATTGGCTTCCCAGGTGGCATTAGTGGTAAAGAATCCACCTGCAAGGCAGAAGACACAGGAGATGCAGGTTGGATTCCTGGATCAGGAAGATCCCCTGGAGCCGGAAATGGCAACCCATTTCCGTTGGGAAATCCCATGGACAGAGGAGCTGGAGGGCTACAGTCCATGGAGTTGCAAAGAGTCAGTCATGTCTGAGCACACACACACACACACACAATGGAATACTACTCAGCCATAAAAATGAGTGAAATAATGCGGCAACACAGATGAACCTAGAGACTATCATATTAAGTTAAGTAATTCAGACAAAAGACAAATGTCATATGATATCACTTATATGTAGAATCTAAGATATAATACAAAGTAACTTATTTACAAAACAGAAAGACAAAACAAACCTATGGTTACCAAAGGGGGAAAGGGGGGAATAAATTAGGAGTTTGGGACTGGCAAATATAAACTACTATTACAAAGTAATAACAAGGTCGTACTGTATAGCACGGGAAACTATATTCAATATCATGTGATAAACTGCAATGAAAAAGAATCTGGAAAAGAATATATACTTCTTTACATGTACATATATGTATATATAACTGAGTCATTTTGCTGTACACCAGAAACTAACACAACACTGTAAACCAATTATATTTCAATAATAATAATAATAAAATTTAAAAGATCTAATATGAGAAGAGACACACTTATGGATCAGAAGACATTATGTTAAGATGTTACCTCTCCTCAAACTGACCTATAGATTCAATGCAAAACCAATCAAAATTCCAAGAGGCTTCCTCGAAGATATGGAGAAGCTGATCCCCAAATTGTGCAGAAGTCAAAGGATCCAGATTTTTCAAAACAATTTGAAAAAGAACAAAAGAGGACTTAACATTATCTGATTTCAAGATAGAGAAACCTACTATGAATAAGACCATGTGGTACTGACATATAGATCAATGGGACAGAGGGTCCAGAAGTAAATTCATACGCACGAGGTCAACTGATAACTAACAAAGGTGCCAAATGACCTTTAACAGAATGTACCTTGGGGGCCCTGCCTCAGGCACTCTTTCTCCAGCACCACTGTCCTGCTGACAAGAGTCCTGAGGACTCTTCACAAGCTGGACCCTGGCACTTCTAAAGCTCAGAGGTTTGGTATGCAAATACTTTTTCATTTCCATTTCCTATTTCATTTTAAAAAGCAACATATCAAAAGCACTTCCCTGGTGGCACAGTGGCTAGGAATCTCCACCAGTGCAGGGGACACAGGTTCAATCCCCTGTCCAGGAAGATCCCACATGCCGGTGTGCCACAACTACTGAGCCTGCGCTCTAGGGCCTTTGAGCCACAACTACTGAGCCTGCGCTCTAGGGCCTGCGAGCCACAACTAGTGAGCCCCTGTGTTGCAGCTACTGAAGCCCGAACACCTAGAGCCCATGCTCCACAAGAGAAGACACCACAATGGGAAGCCTGCACACTGCAACAAGGGAGTAGCCCCCACCCGCCGCCAAGAGAGAAAGCCTGCACACAGCAACAGAGACCCAGCACAGCCAAAAATAATAAACAAACAAGGAAACAATTTTTAAAAAGAAACTTGAAAAAATGGGTAAAGGAATTGAGTAGACATTTACCCAGAGAAGATACACAAGTGGCCAATAAGAAAATTAAAAGCTATGCAACATCATGAATCACTGCTGCTGCTGCTAAGCCACTTCAGTCGTGTCCAACTCTGTGTGACCCCATAGACAGCAGCCCACCAGGCTCCCCTGTCCCTGGAATTCTCCAGGCAAGAACACTGGAGTGGGTTGCCATTTCCTCCTCCAATGCATGAAAGTGAAAAGTGAAAGTGAAGTCGCTCAGTCGTGTCCGACCCTCAGCAACCCCATGGACTGCAGCCCACCAGGCTCCTCCATCCATAGGATTTTCTAGGCAAGAGTACTGGAGTGGGGTGCCATTGCCTTCTCTGCATGAATTACTGCAGAAATGCAAATCAAACCAATGATGAGCTACAATCTCATACTCATTAGGATGGCTATAATACAAAACAAAAACCGAATATAACCACCGTGATGAGGCTGTGGAGAAAGTCGAATCCTTGTGCACCGTTGTTGCGAATGAAAAATAACATATCCACTATGGAAGAGAGTTTGGCAGTTCTTAAAGCAATCAAAAGCAGAATTTTAATATAAATCAGCAATCCCATCAGTCTGTTCAGTTCAGTCACTCAGTCGTGTCCGATTCTTTGCAACTCCATGGACTGCAGCACGCCAGGCTTCCCTATCACCAATTCCTGGAGCTTGCTCAAACTCATGTCTATCTGGTCGGTGATGTCATCCAACCATCCCATCCTCTGACATCCCCTTCTCCTCCTGCCTTCAATCTTTCCCAGCATCATGGTCTTGGTCTTTTTCGATTGGTCAGTTCTTCACAAACTGACCAAAGCATGGGTGGCATGAGTCCTTCCAATGAATATTCTGGACTGATTTCCTTTCAGATTGACTGGCTTGATCTCCTTGCAGTCCAAGGGACTCTCAAGAGTCTTCTCCAACACCACAGTTCAAAAGTATCAATTCTTTGGCACTCAGCTTTCTTTATGGTCCAACTCTCACATCTATCCATGACTACTGGAAAAACCACAGCTTTGATTAGATGGACCTTTGTCAGTAAAGTAATGTCTTTGCTTTTTAATATGTTGTCTAGGTTTGTCATAGCTATTCTTTCGAGGAGTAAGCGTTCTTTAATTTCATGGCTGTAGTCACCATCTGCAGTGATTTTGGAACCCAGAATATAGTCTGTCACTGTTTCCACTGTTTTCCCATCTATTGCCATGAAGTGATGGGACTGGATGCCATGATCTTAGTTTTCTGAATGTTGAATTTTAAGTCATCTTTTAACTCTCCTCTTCCACTTTCTTCAAGAGGCTATTTAGTTCCTCTTCCCTTTCTGCCATAAGAGTGGTGTCATCTGCATATCTGAGGTTATTGATGTTTCTCCCTGCAATCCTGATTCCAGCTTGTGCTTCATCCAGTCCAGCATTCCACATTTATATGTACTCTGCACATAAATTAAATAATCAGGGTGACAATATACAGCTTTGATGTAGTCCTTTCCCTGTTTGGAACCAGTCTGTTGTTCCATGTCCAGTTCTAACTGTTGCTTCTTGACCTGCACACAGATTTCTCAGGAGGCAGGTAAGGTTGTCTGGTATTCCCATCTCTTTCAGAATTTTCCACAGTTTGTTGTGATCCACACAGTCAAAGGCTTTGCTATAGTCAATGAAGCAGAAGTAGATGTTTTTCTGAAATTCTCTTGTTTTTTCTATGATCCAACAACGGATGTTGGCAATTTGATCTCTGGTTCCTCTGCCTTTTCTAAATCCAGCTTGAACATCTGGAAGTTCTCGGTTCACATACTGTTGAAGCCTTTCTTGGAGAATTTTGAGCATTACTTTACCAGCGTGTGAGATGAGTGCAACTATGCAGTAGTTTGAGCATTCTTTGGCATTGCCTTTCTTTGGGATTGGAATGAAAACTGATCTTTTCCAGTCCTGTGGCCACTGCTGAGTTTTCCAAATTTGCTGGCATACTGAGTGCAGCACTTTCACAGCATCATCTTTTAGGATTTGAAATAGCTCAGCTGGAATTCCATCACCTCCACTAGCTTTGTTCATAGTGATGCTTCCTAAGACCCACTTGACTGCACAGTCCAGGATGTCTGGCTGTAGGTGAGTGATAACACCATCATGGTTAACTGAGTCATGAAGATCTTTTTTGTACAGTTCTTCTGTGTATTCTTGCCACCTCTTCTTAATATCTTTTACTTCTGTTAGGTCCATACCATTTCTATCCTTTATTGTGCCCATCTTTGCATGAAATATTCCCTTGGTATCTCTAATTTCCTTGAAGAGATCTCTAGTCTTTCCCAATCTATTGTTTTCCTCTATTTCTTTGCACTGATTACTTAGGAAGGCTTTCTTATCTCTCCTTGATATTCTTGGAACTCTGCATTCAGATGGATATATCCTTCCTTTTCTCCTTTGCTTTTTGCTTCTGCTCTTTTCTCAGCGATTTGTAAGGCCTCCTCAGCCAACCATTTTGCCTTTTTGTATTTCTTCTTCTTGGGGATGGTTTTAATCTTCGCCTTCTGTACAATGTTACCAACCTCTGTCCAAAGTTCTTCAGGCATTCTATCTATCAGATATAATCCCTTGGATCTATCTGAAACTTCCAATGTATAATCATAAGGGATTTGATTTAGGTCATACCTGAATGGTCTAGTGATTTTCCCTACTTTCTTCAACTTAAATCTGAATTTGGCAATAAGTTCATGATCTGAGCCATAGTCAGTTCCCAGTCTTGTTTTTGCTGACTGTATAGAGTTTCTCCATCTTCTGCTGCAAAGAATATAGTCAATCTGATTTCGGTATTGACCATCTGGTGATGTCCATGTGTAGAGTCTTCTCTTGTGTTGTTGGAAGAGGGTGTTTGCTATGACCAGTGCGTTCTTTTGCAAAACCCTGTTAGCCTTTGCTCTGCTTCATTCTGTACTCCAAGGCCAAATTTGCCTGTTACTCCAAGTATCTCTTGACTTCGTACTTTTGCATTCCAGTCCCCTGTGATGAAAAGGACATATGTTGGGGTGTTAGTTTAGAAGATCTTGTAGGTCTTCATAGAACCATTCAACTTCAGCTTCTTCAGCATTACTGGTTGGGGCATAGTCTTGGATTACTGTGATACTGAATTGTTTGCCTTGGAAACAAACAGAGATCATTCTGTCATTTTTGAGATTGCATCCAAGTACTGCATTTTGGACTCTTTTGCTGACTATGAGGGCTACTCCATTTCTTCTAAGAGATGCTTGGTCACACTTGTAGATATAATGGTCATCTGAATTAAATTCGCCCATTGCAGTCCATTTTAGTTCACTAATTCCTAAAATGTCTACGTTCACTCTTGCCATCTCCTGTTTAACCACTTTCAACTTACCTTGATTCATGGACCTAACATTCCAGGTTTCTATGCAATACTGTTCTTTATAGCATCAGACTTTACTTCCATCACCAGTCACATCCACAAATGGGTGTTCTTTTTTGCTTTGGCTCAGCCTCTTCATTCTTCCTGGAGCTATTTCTCCACTCTTCTCCAGTAGCATACTGAGCACCTACCAACCTGGGGAGTTCATCTTTCAGTATCATATCTTTTTGCCTCTTCATACAGTTCATGGGGTTCTCAAGGCAAGAATATTGAAGTGGCTTGCCATTCTCTTCTTCAGTGTACCACGTTTTGTCAAAACTCTTCACCATGACCCATCCATCTTGGGTGGCCCTATCCAGCACGGCTCATAGTTTCATTGAGTTAGACAAGGCTGTGATCCAAGTGATCAGTTTGGTTAGTTTTCTGTAACTGTGGTTTTCATTCTATCTTCCCTCTGATGGATAAGGGTAAGAGGCTCATGGGAGCCTCCTGATGGGAAGGACTAGTTGTGGGGAATCTGAGTCTTGCTCTGATGGGTGGGGCCATGCTCAGTAAATCTTTAATCCAGTCCAATCCCATATGGTGTTATATATCCCAGAGAATTGAAGGCAGAGTCTTGAAGAAGTATTTATACACCAATGTTCACAACAGTATTGCTTACAATAGCTAAAATGTGGAAGAGACCCAAGAATTCATCAACAGATGAATGGATAAGCAAAATGTAGTATGTACATACAATGGGATATACTTCAGCCATAAAAAGGAAGGAAATTCTGTCACATGGGAAATGGGAAGTTACTGTTTAATGAGTACAGCATTTCAGTGTTATAAGGTGAAAAATGTTATGGAGATGGATGGTGATAATTGTTGCACAATATTACAAATGTATTTAATACTGCTGAACCATATATTCTAAAATGAGTTAAGAAGAATCTTAAAAACAGTGGATATATGTATAACAGATTCACTTTGCTGTACACCTGAAACTGCACATTACAAACCAACTATACCCGAAATTAAGAGAATTTAATGGGTTATGATGGTAAATTGTATGTTGCATGGATTTTACCACAACTTAAAAATAAGGAAAAAGTAATATATACATGAACAGGGGCTTCCTAGGTAGCTCAGTGGTAAAGAATCTGCATGGCAATGCGGAAGACGCAGGAGATGTGGGTTCGATCCCTGAGTCAGGAAGATCCCCTGGAAAAGAGAATGGCAATCCACTCCAGTACTCTTGCCTGGGAAATTCCATGGACAGAGGGGCTTGGCTGGCTACAGTCCGTGGGGCCACAGAATAGCTGGACACAACTGAGCAACTCAGCTGCTGCTGCTGCTGCTGTTGCTAAGTTGCTTCAGTCGTGTCAGACTCTGTGCTACCCCATAGACGGCAGCCCACCAGGCTTCCCAGCACCCATGCACAAATATATGAACAAATTAAAAAATTAAAATAAAAGTTCACATTGTACAAAGAATTTGCTCTTCATTCCCCCACCTTTGCCAGTGGTCCCCCTTCCCCATATTAAAAAGTCTTGAAGGTTCCTCAGACATTCTTCAGAGCCATTCACACATAAAACATTCTGGACAGTGTGACTGCCTTTCTTTGCTTTGACTTAGCCATATGTCCTGATGTATTTCATATCAGATTATATAGAACTCCTTCATTATTTTAAACAGTTGCACGCTGACCCATTTTATGAACGCATAGACACCAGATACAAATGAACACATAACTATGATTCTACTTGCATAAAATTCCAAAATAGGCTAAACTAACCTGTGGTGACCTGTAGACTGGAGGATAGCAGTCCCTTTCGAGGAAGAAGAGGGCAGTGAGCAAGAGGGGCGGGAGGCTTCTGGAGTGCTGCTCATGCTGTTTTTTAAGCTCAGTGTTCACAAGTTAATAATTCATTGAAATGTACACTTAACGATTTCTGCACTTTCCTGTATGATGTTGTGCTTCAACTTGGCCAAATTTAATCTCATAGTCTAGTGGGAAAGTTCTATAGAGCGGCAAATAACTATAGCTCAGTCTGGTCAATGAATTCAGGACTGAGTATCTTCTTGTCCTGTGGACCCCTGAGCGGTTGGAGGCTCCCCGCGTGCTCTTCCCAGCTGCTGCCAACAGGATAACTGTTGGGCAAGGTACACACGCGTTGAGGCTCCTCGGTTCCCGTATCTGTAAAATCGGAAAATAACACCTAAGTAATTGCAAGGGTGTAATATAATCATCTATGTAAAATGAGCAGAAGTGCTGCGCAAGCACTAAGCTGGTGCTGCATTCACTTCAGCTACCGTTATCACGAAATTATCATTTTTATAAGGAAAAGGATCTTCCTCAGTGCTCAATAAAGAAATGCTTTGTGTGAAAAATCCATCGCCGGCCTCCTTGGGGACTGCTCGCTGAAGAAACAAGAGTCCTGGACGAGTAAACTACCAGCCCGCCGGCTCCGACCGCGCCTTCTTTAAGCGCGGAGCGATGACGTCACCCGCACGCGCTGCAGCCTACCTTGGAGGCGCCCGGGCAGTTCTTCCCGGCGCCTCCATTGGCTGGCCAGCACCCGACGGCCCCGCCCCTTTGCCCTCGCGGGCCCCCGGCTCCGGGTGTCAATCTGCCTAGGTGGGAGCGGTGACTGGCCGCGGGGCCCGCCCTCTTGAAATTCTCCGCCGGGCTCGCGTAGGCTGCGTGCTTGGGGTGGGAGGGGCGCAGCAGCGCGTCAGGAGCCGCGGTGGTCCCGGTCCGCCCGCCTGCCTGCCTGCCAGCGGTTGGTTACTACTGCAGCCCGCCTGCTGGGCAGGGCCGGCCCGGCCCGGCCATGGAGTCCTACGATATCATCGCCAACCAGCCCGTGGTCATCGACAACGTGAGGCTTGGCAACCGGGGGGGAGGGCGGGGTGGACGAGTCGAGGTCCGCAGGGACCCCCGCCCGTCTTGCCTGGTCCTCGGCTCGTTGCCGGCCCGCCACTCCTGCGGGCTGTCCCCTCTTGGCCCTGTATCCCGGGCCGCGGGACCAGCCCCCCGCAAGCGTGGCAGAACCCCAGCCCCAGCGCTCCCTGAGCAGGCGGGGAGGTCGGGAGAGGAAGGGGTCCCATGTGTCTGGCAGCGCTTGATCAGCATCTAGAGAGCCGGGGTACAGCCGGGCGACCGACCGATGCACCGATATGCCAGGCCCGGGGACTCACCCCGGACCCTTCTCGGTGGAGAGTAGGCTCACTGGATGGGTTTCGACCCCAGCCCCTTTACCTCTCCTCAGGCTTTGGCTGCCCTCCTACTGGAGGAAAGACAGTGTTTGCCCCTTTGCACACTGCTGGCCCCATCTTTAGGGGACGCTTAACCTGCGGGCCTCTACAATAGCTCTTCCCAAGTGCTGCACCCCCAGGCAGCACTTCCAGGGTAGGCAGGCCCCACTACGCCCTTTTCCTGGGACTGCGGAAATGCACGTTAAGTTTTGCCAACCATATACCCGCCGCTGCCTGACTGGGCACTCGCTTGCTTTGACCCTTTCCTTAAGTGCTCCCTGAGCCAAGGGGATGTTCCACAGCTGGGAGGGCAGTGGAGAGAATTCAGGACCACTCTTCCCAGGACCTGTAAGCAGTTTGGGGGTCTGGCTTGGAAACCTCAGAGGAAAGTTGCCTGGCTCCATCGTGGTCTTGTCCTTCAGCACCGTAGCTCAGCTCAGCATGCTTTCTGGTCTATAGGAAGAAGATAAAGGGCAGGGATCAGTGGATCTGCCCCTAGCTGAGTGTCTACCTCTGAACAGTGGGCCTTGGAGTTTTTAATAATGACTCACTGCTCTTTCTGGGATCTGTCTCCCTTGCACATGATCCCCATGTAATTTCTGAATGGCTGTCTGTTTTGGAGTAACCATGTGAGGGCCCTGAGTCACAGCAGGGGTGTTTAATAAGATAGCTGAAGCTGGGCTTGGGGATGCTCTCCATCAGGCTTCAGGAAGGATCAGCCACTTCCTTTCTTGGCAGGCTACTCAACAAGTTTGAGTTTTGAGAACAACCTGCTTGGTCCCACTGGGCTGTTTCTTTCTCTTTTTAAAAAACTTTATTTTGAAAAAAAAAAACTTTATTTTGTATTGCCTGCGTGCTCACTCACTCAGTCATTTCTGACTCCTTGCGACCCTATGGGCTGTAGCCCACCAGGCTCCTCTGTCCATGGGATTCTCCAGGCAAGAATACTGGAGTGGGTTGCCATGCCCTCCTCCAGGGGCTCTTCCTGACCCAGGGATCAAACCTGCATCTCTTCTGTCTCCTGCTTTGGCAGGCGGGTTCTTTACCATGAACACCACACAAGAAGCCCATTTTGTATTGGAGAATAGCCAATTAAAAAACAATGTTCTGATAGTTTCAGGTGAACAGCAAAGGGACTCTGCCATATGAACACATGTATCCATTCTCCCCCAAACTCTAGGGGATGTTTATTTCTTCTCTCCAGGCCCCAAGGGTGGTGATGGGTGGTGGAGAGAGAGGTTGAGATGCTGATTCCTGCTGTGGGTGGGAGGTTTCTAGATACCAGGATCCCTTTAAAAGTCTCCATCCAGCTTCCATGCTGGAGCAGTGGCAGGACCAAGCTCTCCTCCTGTTGTCTCTGGGGAAGCCACTTGAAGAGGAGTGCTAGTTGGTCCCCATGCACCCAGTATCTTCCCCAGCCAGTCCTGTCTGTGGTCCATAGCTGCTGAGGGGAGTGGGCTGTGCTTTTTCAAACATCTGGAAAAAAAACCATAAGCAACCAACCTTAAGGGTTGCTTCTTGCTAAGGAGTCCTCCTGCCTGGAGCCGACCCACAAGTGTGCCTAGGAGGGTGTACTCCATCTCCACACTGGTGATGTTCTGGCTTGGATAATGCTTGGTGATGTGCCCTGTGCTCTGTAGGATGTTTAGCAGCATCCCTAGCCTCTACCCACTTAGATGGCAATAACAGCCTCTGCCCCCAGTCTTCAGACATTGTCAGATTTGGGGCTGCATGCATGCTCCATTGCTAAGTTGTGTCTGAATCTTTACGGCCCCATGGACTGCAGCCCACCAGGCTCCTCTGTCCATGGGATTTCCCAGGCAAGAATACTGGAGTGGGTTGCCATCTCCTTCTCCAGGGGATCTTCCCAATGCAGGGATTGACCTCACATCTCCTGCATTGGCAGGCAGATTCTTTACCACTGAGCCACCTGGGAAGCCCTCAAATTAGGGGGATGAGATGTAAAGTTGCCCCTAGTTTTGAACCACTGGTGTATGTGTAAATGGCCTTGCCCTCTTGGCAGGATCTCGGGCTTCCTTCCCAGGCTACTGTCGGGGGAAGCCCTCTCCACAGCAGGGCACCACCTTCATCTGGAGATGAATGTTGGAATCTAGCTGCTGTTTTTCTTCGCAGGGTTCCGGGGTGATCAAGGCTGGCTTTGCAGGAGACCAGATTCCCAAATACTGTTTTCCAAACTAGTAAGTGTTGCTCAGGCAGTATTCCTAACCCTTTGATTTGCTTCTGGGGAGAACATGGGTCTTGTGTCACAACTCTCTTTGAGGCTAACTCTTGCCCCTGCCTGTAAGGGAAAGCACCAGATTTGTGAAGCTGGTGCTGTGAAAGGCTATGGAAGAAGACAGGCGCTCTGGGCTGTCTTGAGTCTGGTTTTGGTCCCTCCTGGAGCTGGAAAGGAGGAGCTACCACCAGCATTCCCCTGGGAACAGGGCATGGTAGCAGCAGCAAGAACACAAGAGAGACCTAAACCCAGAGGAGAAAGAATGGGGAGTTACTGCTGCTCCTTCCCCCCAGGAAATGCTCTCTTCAGGGCTCATTTATTTTCAGACTCTAGAAGATACATTGTGCGGTCAGGGGGAATCCTTCCCTGCATGATGCCAGTGATGGCAGAGGAGAGAGGGGAGTGAAACCCAGGGAAATTTGGGGGCACTCCACCGGCCGCTCAAGCCCATTGGGAAGTTTTCCCTTGATGGTGTTTTGTTTCAAATCCTGGAGGCCTTAGAGCTTAGTGGCCAAAGCCAGGGTAGGGGAGTCCTCAGGCCCCTGAAGTAACTGGCCATGTCAAGACAAAGCCTGCATGGGGTATCCAGGCCTCAGCTGTCCTTTCTGAACTCACCTGGAGTGTAATTAAAGGTTCCTCTTGATGTGCAGGGAAGTTGGGTGAGATTTTGGAATGGTAGCTCGTCCACTCTGCCAAGAGCTGCATCTGTGTTTCAGAAGCCCTGGCAGGAAGAAGGACGGGATTGACTGAGTGAGAGAGGGGTCTACGAAGGAGCCATGGCCCTGCTTCCTGGGGCCACCCCACCTTGTTCTACCCCCGTGAAATCCACAGTGAGGGCTGAGTCATCATGGCTGCAGAAGCAGACCCTCTGCCAGGGCTGACATTCCAGACCTCTTGGCCCTCTCTGGGAGGGCTGGTGGGAAATGGTGGGAACCCCTTTTCTTCTGACCCTGAGTCTTCTGTCCTTCCAAGGCCTGCTCTGTGGTCCCATGGCCCGTAGGCCTAGCTTCTGACCATTGGAATCGGACTTTGGTTTTCCTAGACTAGGCTCGGCTATGGCCCCTGCCCATCTCCCTGACTTTTCTGTCCCTGCAGTGTCGGGCGCCCCAAGCACATGCGGGTGATGGCTGGAGCCCTGGAAGGAGACCTCTTTATCGGACCGAAAGCAGAGGTAACATCTGTGGTGCCTGTCTGTGCCTGGGTTGAGGTCTTCTGTCCTAGGAGCCTTGACTGGTGGTCAGAGGGCCCTGGGCCCTCTCTGGGACCATCTACTGGGTGTCATAAGCACTGTGGTCCATTTGCTCTGTGAGATGGTCCAGGGTTCCTGTGTAAGGCGACACAGTAAGACCACTTCGTGCCCCTTCCTTTAGAAGCCACAGAGGAAAGAACTGGTTAAATGAGTCACTTGGACTGATGACTGATCGAGAAGGCCAGCTCTGTGCTCCAGCTGGGGGGTTGAGGGGGTGGGGAAGGGACTGCACAGCCAGGTGAGGCCCTTGGGAGGAGGAGCGAGTGGGGGCGGGGGTGGCAGGGACTGACCAGCAAGTGCAGTTGAGGCACCTGAGGAAGACAGGAAGGGGTGCTGAGGACCCAGAAAATGCGGTCAGCAGGAGCCGCAGCTGTGGGTGAGAGAATGGTACTGGACAGAAGGACCGCGTTGTGGGGGGACGTTGAAGGGCAGGTCTCTGCGAGACACACCTGTACTGGCTGAAGAGCTGGGAGGAGAGGTGGCAGCACGTGGCCACAGGAGGGGCCACATAGGGTGGCTGGCGTAGGATCGGCCGTCACAGAGGCTCCTGGCGCTGATGAGGACAGGAACTGAAGTGGCGGTGGAGCTGGAGGTCAGGCTGTGTGTGAGGCTGCAAGGGAAGGATGTGCTAGTAGTGACCGTAGAGGACACGGGCCGTGGGGAAAGGAATGGGGGCACTCGGGGGTTCGGGGGAGCACGCCACCACCCTCTGTGGTCCTGGACTGGACTCTCAGAGCCAGGGAAACAACTGGGCAGATGAACCCATGCCGGGTTAAGGATGTAAGGGGCACAGGGACCCCCGGTGAGCGGATGAAGGGGTGGCCCCCCGGAGGGCAGAGAACAGCTGCTGGGTGAGTGTCTGCTGCCACCTCCAGCCTCCGGTCTGCAGGAGCACCGGGGGCTGCTGGCCATCCGCTACCCCATGGAGCACGGCGTGGTGAGGGACTGGAACGACATGGAGCGGATCTGGCAGTACGTCTACTCTAAGGACCAGCTGCAGACCTTCTCGGAGGAGGTGGGGCCGCGGCGCCCTCTCCCTGCCCCGCCTGCGGCGTCTGCGTCAGGCTTCCACACTTTCTCTGGCTCTTGTCTGGCATGAAGCCCCTGCATTGTGTGGGTGTGGGTCCCTGCCGCCCCTCTGCCCCGCATTGTGTGGGTGGGGGTCCCTGCCTCCCCTCCGCCCCGTATTGTGTGGGTGGGGGTCCCTGCCACCCCTCTGCCCCAAATTGTGTGGATGTGGGTCCCTGCCGCCCCTCCGCCCCGCATTGTGTGGGTCCCTGCCACCCCTCTGCCCCGCATTGTGTGGGTGTGGGTCCCTGCCGCCCCGCATTGTGTGGGTGTGGGTCCACACAGCTAGCGGCTGCCAGGTAGAATATTACAGGGGGCGCTGGGTCTTTGGAAGACTCACTGCTGGCAGATGACGTGCTGGCGCCCTCGGGAGGGATGGGAGACGGCAGGTTTGTGTGCTCCCGGGTAGGTGGCTCTCTGGAAAGATCCCGGCGGGGCCTGCACGTTGCCTTTGCACCTGCCTGCAACCCTGCCGTCTCCTGCAGCATCCTGTTCTTCTTACGGAAGCGCCGCTCAACCCGAGTAAGAACCGAGAGAAGGCGGCAGAGGTGTTCTTCGAGACCTTCAACGTGCCGGCCCTGTTCATCTCCATGCAGGCCGTGCTCAGCCTGTGAGTGCTCCCTTGGCCCTGGTCCTCGCATCTCTGGCCTCCTGATTGGGATGCCGTGGCGCCTGACTTCCCTGTACAAACAGCCTTCCGATGACGATCCCTACTGGGGGGCCTGTGGGTCCCTTTCTCAGACCAGATAATGCACACGCCCCGGGGTCCCTTCCAGGGGTGCGGAGGTCCCAGTGCCTCAGTGGCTGAGGTGAAGGGATGCTGACCTGGTGACAGGTACGCCACAGGACGCACGACTGGAGTGGTTTTGGATTCGGGGGACGGGGTCACACACGCCGTCCCCGTCTACGAGGGTTTCGCCATGCCCCACTCCATCATGCGGGTGGACATTGCTGGCCGCGACGTCTCCCGCTACCTCCGGCTGCTGCTGCGCAAGGAGGGGGCGGACTTTCACACCTCGGCTGAGTTTGAGGTCGTCCGGACCATCAAAGAGGTGACTTGGGGCAGGGAGTAGGGAAGCGGGGGTGGTCGGACCCAGCATGAGGTTGAGCCCTGGGTGTGCGGGTCCCTGTGGCCACCTCCTGAGAGCCCTGTCTCTGCCCACCGCAGCGGGCCTGCTACCTGTCCATCAACCCGCAGAAGGATGAGGCTCTGGAGACAGAGAAGGTGCAGTACACCCTGCCAGACGGCAGCACGCTCAACGTAAGTTCAGGCCGGACGCAGGCGGGTGATGATGCCGGGACTGGAGGAGGCGGGACTAACTTCATCTTGTGTTCGGAAGGTGGGACCAGCGCGGTTCCGGGCCCCTGAGCTGCTGTTCCAGCCAGACCTGATAGGGGATGAGAGTGAGGGACTCCATGAGGTGCTGGTCTTCGCCATCCACAAGTCTGACATGGATCTGCGCCGCACGCTGTTTGCCAACATCATGCTTTCTGGTGGCTCCACGCTTTTCAAAGGTACCTAGTTGGGATGGTATGGCTTGGAGGCCACAGGTAGTGTGGCCCTCAGACTGCACCCCAATTCCTGAAATCCTGGGACATGGCCCATTTTCTGTGGGTTTTTTGGATGTTCAATGAGTTTTTTTTTTTTTTTAAGGGATAGATTTGAAATTAAATTTTGTTTACAAATAGATGGTAAGTTTGATGAGGTCTAAAATGTATTCGATGAAGTCTGCCTTCTATTGTCCTGGTCACCCAGTTCCCTCCCCACAGTTATTGTTAGTTTCTCAGGTAACATCTGTGCCTAGATAAAGCATCCTTTTTACTCAGCCCTGGACTTTACTCTCTGGACTTTCCAGGTGGCTCAGTAGTAAAGAATCAGCTTGCCAATGCGGGAGATATGGGTTCAATCCATGGCTCAGGAAGATCCCTTGGAGAAGGAAATGGCAACCCACTCCAGTATTCTAGCCTGGAGAATTCCATGGAGAGGAGCCTGGCGGGCTACAGTCCATGGGGTTGCGAAGAGTCAGACCTGACTTAGCGACAGAGCAGGAACACGAGCATACTCTCCAGCTCCTGTGTTGTTGATTTTGCTCCACAGACGGCAGATGTTTGTGTAGGTTCTCTTTATCTGGCCCTGAGGGCTGGATGTGCCATTGAACCATTAACCTGCTGATGGCCTTGGAGGTGGTGAAATTCTCTCTCATCACAAAAATGTTCCACTGGGTGATTGCATGCACTATCATTTCACGTAATGGGAAGATACCTGAAAGATAAATCCTAGGGATGGAATTGCTGAGTCAGAGGGTACACATGTGTGCACTTGATACCTGGTAGATATCACAAGTTTCCCTCCTGAGAGGCTCCCCCAGTTATGGCAGTCCCCCAGCCCCGTCCCAGCACTGTGCGAGACGTTTGCCTGTCTACTGGATGGAAGTGACTGCTTGTTCTCCTGACTCATCATTTGCCTTTGACTGCTTCTGGTGGTGTTGGCTCTGGAGTGTCAAGGGGGAGAGGGTAGGGGTCAGGCAGTGGTGGGTGACTTGGGGTTCCATCTCCTGCTACCTTCCTTCCTGAAGAGGGAAGCGGGCCCACCTGCAGGCACACTGCTGGATCTTTTCTGCCTTTGGTGTGGTTCTCTCCACCCTTACTCCTGGCAAGAATGACTAAAACAAGGACTTCCCTGGCAGTCCAGTGGTTAAGACTGCACACTTCCACTACAGGGGGCATGGGTCCGATCCCTGGTCAGAGAACTAAGATCCCACATGCTGCATGGCATGGCCAAAAAATAAAATAGTAGCTTAAAAAATAAAAAAAAGTGGCTGGGGCTGAGGCACCAGAAGTTGGATGTGAGGGAGCTAGTGATGAAGGATCAGATGTGAACCCTGGGTTCAGCCAGCCTTGTGTTCACAGGCTTTGGTGATCGATTACTAAGTGAAGTAAAGAAGCTTGCCCCAAAGGACGTCAAAATCAAGGTGAGGTTGTGGGGAGTCCCTGTAGGGCATGGGGGTGCTGGGCAACTTTGACCTGGGGAGGGAAGGGCAAGAAGCACTGTTAGATGTCCTCTGACTTCACACCCAGCCCGGCCCTGCTGCCCTTCCGGCTCCTGGCTGAGGCCTGGCTGCAGGCACTGGGGGAAATGCCCCCAAGGCTGGGATGGGGGTGCTGGGAGGGCAGGGCAGTTACACTGTGCTGTTCCCTCCAGATCTCAGCCCCTCAGGAACGGCTGTACTCCACGTGGATCGGGTAAGGCGGGACCCAGAGCCGAGGCCCTAGGAGGAGGCCTCTGTGCTCTGGACACTTTTTCCTGGGCTGGTCCAGGCCAGGTGGAGGCGGGGGGATGTCCCCCGCAGGTTAGAAAAGTGGAGTCCTGGGCGCCCAGGGCGGGTGGCTGGCTCAGCCCTCAGGTCCCCAAGAATGCTGTCCCTCCCTCCTCACAGGGGCTCTATCCTGGCCTCACTGGACACTTTTAAGAAGATGTGGGTATCCAAAAAGGAGTATGAAGAGGACGGCTCCCGGGCTATTCATCGAAAAACCTTCTAGTGGCCAAGGAGGAAGGCGTAGCTCTGGGAGGAAGGGGGAACCAGAGTCCTTAACCCTCTGTGGTTGGGTTCACAGATGAGGCCTGGACCCCCTGCATGCCCTGAACTCTGGGCAAGTGGTGCCACAGCGCTTCCCTAAGCCTCCCCTACACACATGTGCACACGTGCACACACATAACACATACACACACACGGTCACAGTTAGCTGCATGGATGGGAGGCTGGAGCTGGAAGATAGGAATTGAGGGGCCCAGCTTTGGATGGTTCTGGGTGTCCCCCTTAGCAGAGCCAGTTAGGCCCATGGTTCTCTGCTTCCCCAAGCTCCAAGGCCAGACACCGGAACGCCCCCATTGCCTCTGACAGAACCCCTCCGAGAGTGCCTGGATGCCTGGGTGACTAGCCCTGGGGAGTGGCGGGGTCGGGGCAGGGGGGGTGGGCTGGGGGGGGGGGGCACCAGCAGTTCCCTCTGCTGTGTGACCGCTCCTTGTGCCACATCCTTATCCTGACCCAACCGGGCAGCCCAGAAGGCCACACCTTGGCGTCCCTGACCCCCTCACGCTCTGTCCTCTTGTCTTCCCAGGTGGGTGCTTTGGTGTAGACTGAGTTCTGGGCAGTCTTCTGACCCCAGTGAGGGGGTGTGGGCCAGGGTCCAGCCCTATGGAACCAGGACAGGATGCATGGGGCTTGGGCAGCTACAGCGGGTTGTGCTTTCTCCCCATCAAAGCACTTCATGGACTTGCTGCTCCCTCTCCTTTACCCCAGTACCTGGGACAGGAAGGGTTAATGGTCTTCATTTGTTGAGGGGAAGCCACTTAATCAGGAGTCAGACCTAGTGGGGGAGAGGGGAGGCACATTTCCTTCTCCCACGAAAGAGGTCTTCATTTACCCTATGGCCAGGACCCCCATCTCCCTCTCCCACATATGTACAATAACTCAACACAGTTGCCTGAAAAAAGTTTTTTTGTAAGTCATTATAGTAATAATTATGGAAAAGGCCCAGCGCACGGCTCTGTTTTCATGTGTTTCTTTGCACTGTTTGCTCACACATCCCTGGGGACCAAAGCAGTGGGGCTCTGGTGGCGGCTCAGAAGCCTGCAGCCTCAGCGGTTGGTGGGGCGACGCAGCACGGGAGGCCCCGGAGGTTGGGCTCTCAGCCTGGTGGCACAATTCCCCAGGCTCTTTACACGCCTGCTGCAGTGCACCAGGAGAAGCAGGTGGCATGCTGCCCTCCTCCCCCTTATTCCCAGATGGGGCCTTGTGGCAGGTGGGGCTCAGTGGGCCCGTGTTCTCACCTGTTCTGTTTGGAGCACCTCTGCTGCCTGGCTGCGATGAAGCTGAGGCCGACACACCAACACTGATGCAAGTTCCCAGTTCAGACAAGAAGGGCGGGTGATGGGAGAGATGTAGACGGCTGTGCCAATGAGCTGGGTTCTGAAGGGAGAAGCTGAGCAGCATGGAGAGGAAGGGCGGTAGAGGAGGAGGGAGCCGTGAGAAGTGAGTTTGGAGTGACTGCCCTCTTCCGCCTCCATCAAACACTTGAACACATACAGTAGGTCCAGGAAGTGTTATGTGTTTGGAGCCAATGGTAAACAAGACATATCTTTGCTCCCCAAAACATACATATCAGGGAAGAAAGGTAAACAGCCTGTTTCAGTACAGAATTGCTATGTCTAAGCCAGGAGGTGGGGCAGGCTGACTTGCTTTTATCCAGGAGGGGTTAGCCAGGTAAACAGGGCATGTTCCTGGGAGAGGTAAGAGTTCAAAGAAATGCCTGGGGCCCATGGGGCTAGAAAAAAAGACAAGGACCAGAGTGATGCCAGAGCAGCAGGGCAGGGTGAGTGGTCTGGCCATGATGTGAGGTAAACCAAAGGGGTAAGTTGGAGCGAGCGTGTCAGGGCTCTTGAGAGGGCTTTTAGCAGTGTCTTGGGTGATGGGCAGTCAGCTGGGGGTGCATGGTTACCATAGATGTAAGTTGAAGGCAGTGACACCCCAGTAGGAGTAAGCACATAAAATACCTTTGGTAATAGGTCTTGGTTTCTAAATATTCTTCAAAGGAAGGAGTCAGAGCTCCTTGGACAAATTGCAGATCTGGGGCAGAGATCTGAACCTGGGATATCTTGTGGAAGCAAAGTGCTCAGAAAAGAGGGGGCTTGTCTAAAGGACTCAGGGACCAACTTGAAGGAGCAACCAGTAGTCAGGTCTGTAATGGATTGTAAGTCATTAATCATGAGTCTAGTCTGAGAAAAATAATTGAATAAATAGATACACAGGGGAGCAGGGGCAGTTCATTCTTACTAAGTTAGTTAATGAATGTAGAAGGAATAGTAGGAAAAGAAAATCACCCTTAGGCAAACATCCCAGTCACCACTGGTGCAGGCAGAAATGGATCCAAAAACTAGTAAGCAAAAGTAAGAACATTTGCATTATCTCAAAGTATATACCCGTGAGGTACTTACTAGTTTAAAAAGGAAAAAGTAGTAACTATACAGGGGAGGAACCCAGTAAATATCACCTTAATCAAATTATCCAAGTTTACATCCCAGGTAATGAGTCACTCTCTTGATGTGATAAATTAAGAGGCTGCCATGTCACTTGTGTGTTCTTGGATACCCTCAGTCTAACGAGGAACAAACAGCAGACAAACCCAAACTGAGGGCATTCTACAAATGAATGGACCAGGTGTCTTGTTCAAAAGTGACAAGATATAAAGACAGACTAAGGAATTGTCACAGGTTGGAGGAGACAAAAGAGGCTGTGATGATGAAATGCAGTGGATCAGAAAGGACCTTACTGAAAAAGCTGGCAAAATCACTTAACAGTAATGCATCAACATGAATTTCCTGGTTTCCATTAACAGCACTGTGTGTTAATGTCACAGGTTAATGTCAGTGGAAATTGGGTTAAAGGTAGTCAAGAATTCTGTACTATTTTTGCAACATTTCTGTAAGCCTAAAATTATTTCAGAATAAAAAGTTAGGGAGAAAAACTCAGGCCTGAGCTAAATGGTCTGGATTCACAATTCTGCTACCATAACTCACTAGCTGCATAATCCTGAGCTGCTCCTAGGTTTCTGTATCTCTAACGTGGGGGTGATGATAATAGCACCTACCTCATGGGTTTATTAACAGCCTGGGACATTTTGTGTCAGAGGATAGAAGAAGTGCTACAAGACTGATAGGGACCTGTCAAAAGACCATGAGCCAGCCTGAAGATGTTCCAGTGGTCAAATCTGGAACAAATTAAACTTCAAAAAATAATGACAGTTATGAATTATGATTTATTGAATACAATATAAAAGCATGAGTCTATACTGACATAGGTTAATAAATTGAAAGTTTGATGAGGAATAGGATATTGACATCTCAAAGTATTACCCCATTCAGTTCAGTTCAGTTCAGTCGCTCAGTCGTGTCCAACTCTGCGACCGCATGAACTGCAGCACGCCAGGCCTCCCTGTCCATCACCAACTCCCGGAGTTCACCCAGACTCATGTCCATCGAGTCGGTGATGCCATCCAGCCATCTCATCCTCTGTCGTCCCCTTCTCCTCCTGCCCCCAATCCCTCCCAGCATCAGAGTCTTTTCCAATTAGATACTTATTAATAATTAAAGGGCAGGGAAAACCATAAATAAAAAAGATACCTGTACTCCAGTGTTCATTGCAGCACTATTTACAATAGCCAGAACATGGAAGCAACCTAAATGGCCATCAACAGAGGAACAGATAAAGAAGATGTGGTATGTATATATAATGGAATATTACTCAGCCATAAAAAGGAACAAAATAATGCCATTTGCAGCAACATGGATGGTCCCAGAGATTATCATATTGAGTGAAGTAAGTCAGACACAGAAAGACAAAATGAGATATTGCTTATATGTGGAATCTTAAAAAAGGCTACAGTGAACTTAATTGTAACAGAAGTAGAGTCAGATGTAGAAAACCAACATGTTTATTGGGATGGGGGAGGGATAAGTTGGAAGATCAGGATTGACATATACACACTACTATATATAAAACATAGCACAGGGAACTCTACTTATTACTCTGTAATGGGATATGTGGGGAAAGAATCTGAAAAGTGGATATGCTGCTGCTGCTGCTGCTAAGTTGCTTCAGTTTTGTCTGACTCTGCGCGACCCCATAGATGGCAGCCCACCAGGCTCCCCTGTCCCTGGGATTCTCCAGACAAGAACACTGGAGTGGGTTGCCATTTCCTTCTCCAATGCATGAAAGTGAAAAGTGAAAGTGAAGTTGCTCGGTCGTGTCCGACTCTTAGCGACCCCATGGACTGCAGCCTACCAGGCTCCTCCATCCATGGGATTTTCCAGGCAAGAGTACTGCAGTGGGATGCCATTGCCTTCTCTGAAAAAGTGGATATATGTATATGTAAATAAATAACTATTTATAGATAATAGATAAGTATTTTTTTAAGTTCTGATAATAATAATTAAAAGGCAACTTCACAGTGGGGAAACTTGGCAGACATTACTTTAGTCAAGTGACCAAAGGGGACACCTCATCAGCAAAATGCTGTGCTTAGTCGCTCAGTTATGTTTGACTCTCTGCGACCCCCTGAACGGTAGCCTGCCAGCCTCCTCTGTCCATGGAATTCTCCAGGTAAGAATACTGGAGTGGGTTGCCATGCCCTCCTCCAGGGGATCTGCCCAACCCAGGGATCGAACCCAGGTCTCCCTCATTGCAGGCAGATTCTTTACCATCTGAGCCATCAGGGAAGCCCAAGAATAATGGAGTGAGTAGCCTATCCCTTCCCCAGGGGATCCTCCCGACCCAGGAATTGAATGGGGGTTTCCTGCATTGCAGGCAGATTCTTTACCAGCTGAGCTACCAGGAAAGCCCCTTCATCAGCAGTGGGACAAACCAACATTGCATGCCCACTGAGACAGGTCCAGTATCGCCTCTTGTTACTCCTGCCCAAGATACATAACCTGAATCCAATCATGAGGGAACAGCAGACAAACCCAAGTTGTAATTTTTTAAGTATCAAAAGTGAAAGTTGCTCAGTCATGTCCAACTCTCTGCGATCCCATGGACTATCAGTTCAGCTCAGTCGCTCAGTCATGTCTGACTCTTGGCGACCCCGAGGACCACAGCGCGCCAGGCCTCCCTGTCCATCACCAACTCCCGGAGTTTACCCAAACTCATGTCCATCGAGTTGGTGATGCCATCCAACCATCTCATGCTCTGAAGTCCCCTTCTCCACCTGCCCTCAATCAGGGTCTTTTCAAATGGGTCAGCTCTTCACATCAAGTGGCCAAAGTATTGGAGTTTCAGCTTCAACATCAGTCCTTCCAATGAACACTCAGGACTAATCTCCTTCAGGATGGACTGGTTGGACCTCCTTGAAGTCCAAGGGACTCTCAAGAGTCTTCTCCAACACCACACTTCAAAAGCATCAATTCTTCAGCACTCAGCTTTCTTTAGAGTCCACAACTCTCACATCCATACATGACTACTGGAAAAACTACAGCCTTGACTAGACGGACCTTTGTTGACAAAGTAATGTCTCTGCTTTTTAATATGCTATCTAGGTTGGTCATAACTTTTCTTCCAAGGAGTATGCGTCTTTTAATTTCATGGCTGCAGTCACTATCTGTAGTGATTTTGGAGCCCCCCAAAATAAAGTCAGCCACTGTTTCCACTATTTCCCCATCTATTTGCCATGAAGTGATGGGACTGGATGCCATGATCTTAGTTTTATGAATGTTGAGCTTTAAGCCAACTTTTTCACTCTGCTCTTTCACTTTCATCAAGAGGCTCTTTAGTTCTTTACTTTCTACCATAAGGGTGGTGTCATCTGCATATCTGACGTTATTGATATTTCTCCCGGCAGTCTTGATTCCAGCTTGTGCTTCATCCAGTCCAGCATTTCTCATGATGTACTCTGCATATAAGTTAAATAAGCAGGGTGACAATATACAGCCTTGATGTACTCCTTTTCCTATTTGAAACCAGTCTGTTGTTCCATGTCCAGTTCTAACTGTTGCTTCTTGACCTGCATACAGATTTCTCAAGAGGCAGGTCAGGTGGTCTGGTATTCCCATCTCTTTCAGAATTATCCACAGTTTGTGGTGATCCACACAGTCAAAGGCTTTGGCATAGTCAATAAAGCAGAAATAGATGTTTTTCTGGAATTCTCTTGCTTTTTCCATGATCCAGTGGATGTTGGCAATTTGATCTCTGGTTCCTTTGCCTTTTCTAAATCCATCTTGAATATCTGGAAGTTCAAGTTCATGTATTGCTGAAGCCTGGCTTGGAGAATTTTGAGCTTACTTTACCAGCATGTGAGATGAGTGCAATTGTGCGATAGTTTGAGCATTCTTTGGCATTGCCTTTCTTTGGGATTGGAATGAAAACTGACCTTTTCCAGTCCTGTGGCCACTGCTGAGTTTTCCAAATATGCTGGCATATTGAGTGCAGCACTTTCACAGCATCATCTTTTAGGATGTGAAATAGCTCAACTGGGAATTCCATCACCTCCACTAGCTTTGTTCGTAGTGATGCTTCCTAAGGCCCACTTGACTTCACATTCCAGGATGTCTGGCTCTAGGTGAGTTATCCCACCATCGTGATTATCTGGGTCGTGAAGATCTTTTTTGTACAGTTCTTCTGTGTATTTTTGCCACCTCTTCTTAATATTTTCTGCTTCCTTTAAGTCCATACCAGTTCTGTCCTTCATTGTTCCCCTCTTTGCATGAAGTGTTCCCTTGGTATCTCTAATCATCTTGAAGAGATCTCTAGTCTTTCCGATTCTATTATTTTCCTCTATTTCTTTGCATTGATCACTGAGGAAGGCTTTCTTATCACTCCTTGATATTCTTTGGAACTCTGCATTCAAATGGGTATATTTTTCCTTCTCTCCTTTGCTTTTTGCTTCTCTTCTAGTTACAGCTATTTGTAAGGCCTCCTCAGACAGCCATTTTGCTTTTTTGCATTTCTTTTTTTGGGGATGATCTTGATCCCTGCCTCCTGTACAATGCCACAAACCTCCATCCATAGTTCATCAGACACTCTATCAGATCTAGTTTCTTAAATCTATTTGTCACTTCCACTGTATAATCATAAGGAATTTGATTTAGGTCATACCTGAATGGTCTAGTGGTTTTTCCCACTTTCTTCAATTTAAGTCTGAATTTGGCAATAAGTTCACGATCTGAGACACAGTCAGCTCCCAGTCTTGTTTTTGCTGACTGTATAGAGCTTCTCCATCTTTGGCTGCAAAGAATATAATCAATCTGATTTCAGTGTTGGCCATCTGGTGATGTCCATGTGTAGAGTCTTCTCTTGTGTTGTTGGAAGAGGGTATTTGCTATGATCAGTGCATTCTCTTGGCAAAACTCTATTAGCCTTTGCCCTCCTTCATTCTGTATTCCAAGGCCAAATTTGCTTGTTACTCCAGGTGTCTCTTGACTTCCTACTTTTGCATTCCAGTCCCCTATAATGAAAAGGACATCTTTTTTGGTGTTAGTTCTAAAAGGTCGTTAGGTATTCATAGAAATGTTCAACTTCAGCTTCTTCAGCATTATTGGTCAGGGCATAGACTTGGATTACAAACCATATTGAATGGTTTGCCTTGGAAACAGAGATCATTCTTTCATTTTTGAGATTGCATCCAAGTACTGCATTTCAGACTATTTTGTTGACTATGATGGCTACTCCATTTCTTCTAAGGGATTCCTGCCTGCAGTAGTAGATATAATGGTCATCTGAGTTAAATTCACCCATTCCAGTCCATTTTAGTTCGCTGATTCCTAGAATGTTGACGTTCTTTCTTGCCATCTCCTGTTTGACCACTTCCAATTTGCTTTGATTCATGGATGTAACATTCCAGGTCCCTGTCCAGTATTGCTCTTTATAGCATCGGACCTTGCTCCTATCACCAGTCACATCTACAACTGGGTGTTGTTTTTGCTTTGGCTCCGTCCCTTCATTCTTTCTGGAGTTATTTCTCCACTGATCTCCAGTAGCATATTGGGCACCTACTGACCTGGGGAGTTCATCTTTCAGTGTCCTATCTTTTTGGCTTTTCATACTGTTCATAGGGTTCTCAAGGCAAGAATACTGAAGTGGTTTTCCATTCCCTTCTCCAGTGGGCCACATTTTGTCAGAACTCTCCACCCATGACCTGACCTTCTTGGGTGGCCCTATACGGCATGGCTTAGTTTCATTGAGTTAGACAAGGCTGTAGTCCATGTGATCAGATTGGCTAGTTTTCTATGATTGTGGTTTCAGTCTGTCTACCCTCTGATGCCCTCTCTCAGCACCTACCATCTTAGAGGGGTTTCTCTTACATTGGACATGGGGTATCTCCTTGCCACTGCCGCTCCTGACCTTGGACGTGGGGTATCTCCTATACAGTCCATGAAATTCTCCAGGCCAGAATACTGGAATGGGTAGCTTTCCCCTTCTCCAGGGGATCTTCCCAGGGATTGAATTCAGGTCTCCCGCATTGCAGGCGAATTCTTTACCAACTGAGCCACAAGGGAAGCCCTTAAAAGTGTCAAGGTCATAAGAATCAAGAAAGGCTAAAGAAATGTTCCAGTGTGAAGGAGGTTAAAGGGACATGACAACTAAAGGCACCACAAACTGGATCTTTGCTATAAAAGACATTCTTGGAACATTTAGCACAACCTGAATAGGGTCTGAGGATTAAATGGTAAAAAAAGTACAAGTTGTAATATCCTGAGTTTTATAGTCATACTGGAGTTACACAAGAGAACGTCTGTAGGAAACACCCATTCTCCTGTGATGGGGCATCCGATCAGTGACTTGCTCAAATGGTTCCAGGAAAAAAAAAATCTTTGTTCTGTCTTTGCAGATTGTTTAATAAATACCATCAGACAGCTGCCTGTGGACTTCCCTGGAGGTCCAGTGGTTAAGAATCTGCCTTCCAATGTGGATTGGAAGACGTGGGTTCAATCCTTGGTCCAGGAAGATTCCACGTGGCATGGAGAAACTAAGCCAGTGTGCTGCATGCTGCAACTATTGAAGCCCGTGTGCCTAGAGCCCATGCTCCACAAAAGAAGCCACTGTAATGAGAAGCCCCCACACTGCAACTAGAAAAAGCCGTGCGCAGCCATGATGACCCAGGGCAGCCAAAAATGAATAATAAATATGAAAAGAGAGAGCTATCTGCATTCTTGCCTAGTGAGGAGAGGTGGGATCCAATATCTAAGCTACTAAATGGCCAAAGGTTCAAATGGAGCCCATTTCTATCCAAAAGTATACGTTTGGTATTCTTAGTTGGGGTTGGGAGGGGGGCGGTAGTTTTACACTTCCTCTCTGACCCCAGGGTCCCAGTTACCAAGAGGGAAGAAAAAGAGCTTCTCCATGCTTTTTTGGTTAGCCTGAGGTGGAGGTTCTCTACCTTGGCTGCATGTTGAAAATACCTGAGGAACTTTAAAGTAATAATGCCTGGATCTCACCCCTGGAAATTCTGCTTGGATGGGCTGGATACGATCTGGGTATTGGGAACAGAAAGAGCTCCGGTTCAGTTCAGTTGAGTTCAGTCACTCAGTCGTGTCCGACTCTTTGCGACCCCATGAATCGCAGCACGCCAGGCCTCCCTGTCCATCACCATCTCCCGGAGTTCTCTCAAACTCACATCCATCGAGTCAGTGATGCCATCCAGCCATCTCATCCTCTGTCGTCCCCTTTTCCTCCTGCCCCCAATCCCTCCCAGCATCAGAGTCTTTTCCAATGAGTCAACTCTTCACATGAGGTGGCCAAAGTACTGGCTCCAGGTGATTCTAATTAATGTGCAGCTAAATTTGAGACCCACTAACCCAGGATACAGGAGTTAACTGATCTACTGATGCCATGGAAGCATTACAGTTCTATAGAAGTCTGACCTGGGTCTCATGGGCTGAAATCACTATGACAACCAAGTTTGTGTTTCTTTCTGGAGACTGGGGGAGAATCTTTTCCTTGCTTTTCCCTGCTTCTAGAGGTTAATTGCATTCCTTGACCTGTGATCCCCTTCCTCCATCTTTAAACCAGTAACATTGCATCTCTCTGAACATTCCTCCACAGTCACATCTCCTTCTGACCCTCTTCTGCCTCCCTTGTGATTACTGAGCCCACCTAGATAATCCAGGATACTCTCCCTATTTTCAGGTCAGTTGATACGCAACCTTAACTGGAATTAAGGATCTGCAACCTTAATAACCTTTTACCATTCAACTTAACATATTCACAGATTCTGGAATTCGGACATGGACATCTTTGTCGTTTTTGTTGTTGTTCAGTTGCTAAGTCGCGTCTGACTCTTTGCAACCCCATGGTCTGCAGCACACCAGGCTTCCCTTGTCCTTCACCATCTCCCTGAGTTTGCTCAAATACATGTCCATTGAGTCGGTGACGCTATCTAACCATCTCATCCTCCACCACCTCCTTCTCCTTCTGCCTTCAATCTTTCCCAGCATCAGGGTCTTTTCCAATGTGTCAGCTCTTTGCACCACATGGGCAAAGTATTGGACATCCTTGGGGGACCAGTATTCAGCTACTGCAGTCTGGAAATATATGGAGATTCTTCTTAAGGGAAAACTGGTTAAAATTTTTAAAAGACAGAGAAAAAGAAGGGGTACTTAAATCTACAGACTTACTGCAATCCCTATCAAAATACCAGAGGCATTTTTCACAGAACTAGAACAAATAATTCCAGAATTTTTATGGAACCACAAAATACCCTGATAGCCGAAACAATCATGAAAAGAATAAAGACAGAGGCATCATGCTCCCTGATTTAATCTATACTTCAAAGATATAGTAATCAAAACAGTATTGTACTGGCACAAAAACAGACATACAGATCAATGGAACAGGTTTGTATCAACAAAATAAAAAGCAGCCCACTGAATGGGAGGAGATATTTGCAAAAGATACATCCAATAAGCGGAGAAGGCAATGGCACCCCACTCCCGTACTCTTGCCTGGAAAATCCCATGGATGGAGGAGCCTGGTGGGCTGCGGTCCATGGGGTCAAAAAGAGTCGGACACGACTGAACGACTTTGCTTTCACTTTTCACTTTCATGTATTCGAGAAGGAAATGGCAACCCACTCCAGTGTTCTTGCCTGGAGAATCCCAGGGACGGGGGAGCCTGTTGGGCTGCCGTCTCTGGGGTCGCACAGAGTCGGACACGACTGAAGCGACTTAGCAGCAGCAGCAGCAGCATATCCAATAAGGGGTTAATATCCAAGGTACTTGAAGAAATCATACAACTCGACATTAAAAAAAAAAAAACTCAATTAAAAAATGGGCAGGGGACCTTAACAGACATTTTCCCAAAGACATATAGATGGCCAACAGATGCATGAAAAGATGCTCAGCATCACTAATCATCAGGGAAATGCAAATCAAAACCACAATGAGATATCACCTCACACATGTCAGAATGGCTGTCATCAACAAGGCCACAAATAACTAGTTTGACAAAGATGTGGATGAAATGCAAATACTCACTAAATTTATGAAAATAAGTCCAGCTCTCTTAGAGGTCAGGGAACTGAAACGCAGACTCCAGCAGCATCTCAGTTTTCATCCAACAGTGGACAGATTCGGCAAAAGGTGGGTGCCCCTCACATGTGGAGGAGGGCATGGCAACCCACTCCAGTGTTCTTGCCCGGAGCCTGGCAGGCTACCACTGAAGAGAGTCTGACACGACTGAAGTGACAACACAGCAGGGCACAGCATGGGTAACGCTCACATGTGGACTCACATACCCAGGACTCACATACCCAGCTGGCAGGAGCAGGAACTGCTCCAAACTTTTGGGAACACAGTCTGGCAGAATTTTTTTTTTTAATCACCATGTAGATTTTTAAGTTATTAATATTTTGTCATATTTTCTTCAAAGCTTTCTTAAAAAAAAAAAAAAAAGGTGTACAGATACTATCAAAGCTCTTGACCTGGTTGGAAGCACATAGATTTGTTACCCTGTACAGAAATGTTTGTAGTATTTTTTATATTATATTTTGCAGTAATTTTTAAAATTTTTGACAGAACTTATTGTTATGCTCGATGCACACAATTCCTCAGAATTCTGACCCTATTCCTCAGAAATGAAGGCTCCAGAATTTATGGCTATATAATTGGGCTTCTCAGGTGGTGGCACTGGTAAAGAAACCACCTGCCAATGCCGGAGAATAAGAGACTTTGCTGCTGCTGCTACTAAGTTGCTTCAGTCGTGTCCGACTCTGTGCGACCCCAAAGACGGCAGCCCAACAGGCTCCCCAGTCCCTGGGATTCTCCAGGCAAGAACACTGGAGTGGGTTGCCATTTCCTTCTCCAATGCATGCAAGTGAAAAGTGAAAGTGAAGTCGCTCAGTCGTGTCCGACTCCTAGCGACCCCATGGACTGCCGCCTACCAGGCTCCTCCATCCATGGGATTTTCCAGGCAAGAGTACTGGAGTGGGGTGCCATCGCCTTCTCCGATAGTAGGGACTACTATGTGGTAATTACATAAAATGAGTTAGACCTCTGTATTGATCTGTGATGCCCACAAAATAAAAAGCAACTTATAATTTGTATAGTAGTGATTTTTCTATTTTATGTTCATTTACATGTCTGTACATTTTTAAGAAATATCTCAATATGTGCATGTGCTTGAGTATGACCATAGGAGCACAGAGTAGAGATTCTCAATCACGGGCAACATTGCCCTCCAGGGGACATATGGTAATGGCTGAAGGAATTTTTGGAAATGGAACCCCACTCCAGTACTCTTGCCTGGAAAATCCCATGGATGGAGGAGCCTGGTAGGTTACAGTACATGGCGTTGCAAAGAGTTGGACACGACTGAGCAACTTCACTGTGAACTATGAAGGCATTTTTGGTTGTCACCACTGGGGAGCGCTAATGGTGTAGATGCTGAACATCCTGCAATACACACAGGAAAGCACCTCCCCCCCTCAACACCCTGCAAAGAATTTTCCAGTCCAAAATGTCAACAGCACAAAAGTTGAGAAACCCTGGCATAGAGAAAAGAAAAAGGATAAACACGAAACTATTAACAACCAACTTGTTCCTTAAAACCTATATGTCATTTGGTTTATTACAATGAGCATTTATTTTGACCTCTAAGAATTATCCTATAAAAATAAAAAATAATACTCAAATAAAAGTTTATTCTTATGGCAAAGACAATGGAGCAGGAAGGAGTGGGAGACTGTTGCCCAAGCCAAGCTGTTTCTCAGAAAGAGATCTAGGGGCAGGAGTGTAAACTGAGGGTAATGAGAGCTGGAGGCAGGAGGGGATGGATGGGGATGCCCTGGAGCCTGGCCCTGACACTAGAGCTCACCAGCTTAGAGTGAACAATCCCAGTGCTTTTGTGAGTTGAATAGGGACCTGAAAAAAATTTCCTATGATTAGGAAAGCGTACTGTGAGAGGGAGAAACAAGCCTCAACTCTATTTCCATTTTATAGGCTTGAATAAACCATTTTATGATCAAGAACTGTAACACATCAGAAGGGAATTTCTCCCTGGTCTGCTGAGAGTTGAATTAGCAGGTGTTTCTTGGCAAAGAATGGTCAATTAAGGTGGAAAAACGAAAATAGCATTCTCTGCTGCAGGTCTAATCAGAGTCTTTAACGTAGTAGTGTGTTCATCCCCAAAAGGGCAGTTATCAAATGCAGAACTTCCCTCTCTTTCACACAAAGTGCATGCTCAGACTCTAAGTCGTGTCCAACTCTGTGCGACACCATGGACTATAGCCACAAGGTTCCTCTGTCCACGGAATTTTTCAGGTAAGGATACTGAAGTGGGTTGCCATTTCCTCTTCCAGGAGATCTTCCCAACCTATAGATCAAACCCTCGTCTCCTGCATCTCTTGCACTGGCAGGCAGATTTTTTACCACTGAGCCATCTGGGAAGCCCTCCCTATCTTAACCAAGTCTTTTAAACTGAGAGCATCTTCTGAAACCAAGAATCCATGGAATACACTTCAGGAAATACTAACCTAGTCTAGTGATAGTTTTACAGATTAGGAAATGGTGGCCAAAACAAAAAGTGACTGAGTTGGCTGGTGGGTTTCACTCAGAACGCTTGTTTTTTAGACCACTGCTTCTCCCCACCCCAGCATTAAACATCTCACCATAGTTACAAATCAAATTCTTGGGAAACATTCTAGGACTTAAGGGATTTTTTTTCCAATTTAATTTGGTGTGGGGGCAAGGGAGATAGAACGGTGGAAGTCATTCAAAGCAAAACTTGCCTTTCAATACAATCAAGACATTTTTGGTCTTAGAGATGTTTTTTTCTCCTTGATGGAGAGGCACCCATGAAGACTGTGCTCATGTGAAGGGCTGCTCCACCTGATCCTTTTGAAAATATAACCTGCACAGGGCAGGTGGGAACACCTGGGACTTCAACCCTCCCAAATTTACCTCAAGTTTATCTCCTTGGGGCAGGGGAAGCCCTACAAAACTGATTCTGTAGATTCTCTCCAAGAAATAAATTTACTAAAGTTCCCTTGATCCTCTTACATGCTGAGCCTCTGCAAGACACTGAGAATTCAAAGATGAATAGAACATAATTTCTGCTCTAAAGGGTTGTTTTGTTTTTTAAATCAGGTAGGGAAACAGACACTGCATGTAGCCAGACTGTGACAGGGCTATACTGACCATGGGAATTAGGGCCTAGGAGCCCATGGAAGGCAGTGTTACAAAGCCCACCCTAAGAAACTTGCACACCCGAGCTCGTGGTTAAGTGGGGGCGGGGGGAGCTATGGAAGATCTTTCCAGTTTTCAACGGGGAACTCGTCCTAGTACATTCTGGGACTCCATTACCAGTAACAACTCCGCTTCCCACGGGGGAATCTTGTTTATCCTCTTCTTAGCTAACAGCTTCCGGAGGTAGCCAGCCCTTTACCTCACATCACCAAGGGTTTTGGTTCTGGGTGTGCTAAGTCGCTTCAGTCGTGTCCGACCGTGCGATCCTATGGACTGCCACCCACCAGGTTCCTCTGTCCATGGGATTCCCCTGGCAAGAAATACTGGAATGGGTTGCCGTGCCCTCCTCCAGGGTTGGTTCTGGGACGGGCCCACAACATGGCCCTACCTTTTCCCCCTTCCTCAGCCTCGCCTCAGACCTGGATCTCACCACCTCAAAGCCACAGCTACAGGAAAATGATGCTAGGTCTGCCGGCAGATTCTGTCCAAGTTCTTATAAGTCGGGCCCCACGTTCACAGTGGCTGTCACACTGCCAGGAGACCCAGCCTCACAATTTGTCTCCATCACAATTAATACTGTGGCCTTTGGGACGCTACTGCTAAATGGGGACCACTTGATGTGTGGCAAGTATCCTGACGGGCACTGGCTTCATGTCTTCCATCAGCAGCCTCCACGTCGCCCGAGCACAATTGTCAGCCAAAAAGCATATGAACTACAGTGGGGTTGCCCCATTTGGACGACGACACTGAGTCTCACAGGCGCAAAACAAGTTCCACCCAACCTCAGCGTTAGCAAACGGCAGGTGTCCAGATGCCCACAACTGAAACCGTTACTAGCCCCGCCCCTAGCCGGCTGCACGGAGTGGGCAATGAGGCAGAGGTGCACAGGCGCAGCCTTTCCTGATGTACCGCCCCTGAAAGATCACGTGAATAAGGCGGAGTCTGGGCGGGAAGGAAGCGGAAGGGGGAAAAAGCCCTCCCCCGGAAATCCCTTCTGTTTCAGGAGCCTGCTCCCGGAAGTGCTGGTGTTTGTAGCGGGCGTGATGGCGTCAAGGTTACTCCGTGGAGTTGGAGCTTTGGCCTCCCAGGCCCTGAGGGCCCGGGGTCCAAATGGAGTCTCCGTGGTGCGCTCTATGGCGTCTGGAGGTACTCGCCGGCAACGTGCGCCGTTGCCCTCCCGCGGTTGGTGTTAGGTCAGCAAAGGCCGGGGTGGGGGAGGTCTTTCATCTCCTCGGCCCCAAAGCCCTGAGGCTCTGCGGACCTTTCCGTGTTATTCTCGACCGCAGCTGCTGCTGACCACCAAAGTGACCGGGTTGCGAAAAATTCCTAAACGGAGTTGCCGGGTGACCTTGGTGGGCAGGGTTTGCAACCGGGGCGTGAAGGGGCCAAGCCGCCCTTCAGACCTGCTCCCGTCTCCAGTTGGATGCTGATTAACCTGCTTTTAGAAAAAAAAAAAAAAGGCAGAAAAATCGGCCCCCGTGGTTGAAGGAAGATAAGATCACCCCGTGTTCCACTTTTGGGTAACGTGACTGGTTCTTAAGGGACAGCGGGTATGGGTGGACTGTGGGAGCCTCTGGGCCCGCTAAGACTGTAAGCAAAAATTGACTTATGTGCGTTTTCCCTCTTTATCATTTCAGCCGACATCATTATTTTATTTTCCTTTAGGTGGTGTTCCTACTGATGAAGAGCAGGCGACTGGGCTAGAGAGGGAGGTCATGCTGGCTGCTCGCAAGGGACAGGTGAGAAGAATGTTCCATGCCTTCTGGGAGAGTTCATTGCCTTGGATGGGATCAGAGCAGCCTTCTCTCTGGGGAGCCTTCCCTCCAGGAAACCTGGCTTTTGGGAACAGTATTGGTAGTCCCTAGAGGGTAGGAATCATTTGGCATAATAGACCCTTTATTTTGTTTTTTTCAGGACCCATACAATATACTTGCCCCAAAGGCAACCTCAGGTACCAAGGAGGACCCTAATTTAGTCCCCTCCATCACCAACAAGCGGATAGTGGGCTGCATCTGTAAGTGCTTCTCTACTATTTTCTTACCCTTTTGTTTGTTTGCTGATTTATTTTTTTGCTGTTTAGAATGTGGGATCATAGTTCCCCAACCAGGGATGGAACCCACGGCCCCTGCATTGAAAGCACAGAATCTTAACCACTGAACCACCTGGGAAGTCTCTGTTTATGTATTTACTTATTTTTAATATTTACTTATTTGGCTCTGCCAGGTCTTAGTTGTGACCCTCGGGATCTTTGTTACCGATGTGAGATCTTTCAGTTGCAGCATACAGGATCCAGTTTCCTGACCAAGGATGGAACCCAGGCCCCCTGCATTGGGAGCATGGAGTCTTAGCCACTAGACCACCAGGAAGTCTCACCCATTTGTTTAATTTAATATCTGTTTAGTATGGAAGATGTCTACTAGTTTTTTCACATCCGTTGTCCATGAGTGTATATGTGTAAAGATACGGATAAATGTTTTAAAGGTTTTGACCCTCAGGCCCTTTTGCCAAAGTAGGTCACCCTCACTGTAAAGAGGCCTGGAACATGAATAATACTGCCTCAGTGGAGAGGTGGCGTGCAGAAATATTCATCTAGAAAATACCGTACTTTCTCTTTGCCAGACACCACGTCAGGCACTAGCTGTACATGCCAAAACGGACCCGGCTTTGGGGTTCTACACAGGCAGGAAACTGTGAGGACCTAATAAGGAACTGGTCAGAGGTCAGTTTACTCAGAGGTAAACTTGGCCTCAATTCCTTCATCTGAAAAATGGAATCAGCTTGAACTGACCTTAAGGTGTCAACCATAACTATTTGCATCTCAGAGGTGTCTGAGGGCAGTAGGTTAACGGTGAAAGTCCTTCTTCTAGGCTGCATGGCTTTCAGCTACCTTTTTTCTTTCAGGTGAAGAAGACAACAGTACTGTCATCTGGTTCTGGCTGCACAAAGGCGAGGCCCAGCGATGCCCCAGCTGTGGAACCCATTACAAGCTGGTGCCACACCAGCTGGCCCACTGAGCCACTGCACTAATGCACTCAGAATATGATGTGGAATTTCTTCTTTCCAGTAAAGACTAGCCATTACATTGGCTTCTCCTCCCATAGTTGGCTGGTCTTATTTTTTCCCTGTGTTTTTGGGGGAAGTGTGGATAATTTTTATGTCAGAAATAGCTATCTGTTGATATTAGCTTCCTATCCCCTTGCTTTTGTACACTGAGATTGTCGATCCCTAATGCAGGGATGACAGTCGGTATGGGGAAAACAGTCAGGCTGACTGGACTTGTAATGTTGGCTTCATCTTCTAGCTTTGTCACTGGGATCATGTTCTCTGAGGGTGGGTGGTTGTTTAGGAGCTAAATTGTATCTTCTTTGTGACCCCATGGCCTGTAACCTATCAGGCTCCTCCATCCATGGAATTCTCCAGGCAAGAATACTGGAATGGGTTGCCATTTCCTTCTCCAGGGGATCTTCCTGACCCAGGGATCGAACCCGGGTCTCCTGCATTGCAGGCAGATTCTTTACCACTGAGCCACCTGAGAAGCCTAGCTGACACTCTAGTGGGAGAGAAAGGTGAATACACAGCCACCCTTTCAGCATTAAAGGCAGCACAGGCACTCCCATACTTGGCATCAGTTGACTGTCACAACTACCCTGTGAAATGGACCTTTCTCTTTCTTTGTGTACTTAATTTCTAAAAATTCAGATATAATTTATATACTGTAAAATTCATTCTCGAAGTGTACAATTCAGTGGTTTCTAGTAAATGCACAAAGTTTTGCAATCATCACTAATTCCAGAACATTCTCAAAAGCCAGTACCCATTAGCATTCACCCCCTCTTCTCTTTCCCACCTGCTCCTGACAACCACTAATCTACTTTCTGTCTACGAATTTGCCTATTCTCGACATTTCCTATTTGTTGAAAAACTATTTTTCCCGTTGTCTTTGTGCCCTGTTGAATATTGACCACTAACGTATAGGGTTATTTCTGGACTCAGATTATCACCTTACAGAGGTTCAGAGAGGTTAAGCTATTTGGCCACAGTCACAGAGCTAATAAAAACACCGGATCCAAACCCAGCTCCTTAGAATTTGTCTAAAGTGCTGTGAGAATACATGATGGGGAGAACGATTAACTTCCTACCCCAGGAGGCAGGTGTCAGGACTGGTCTTAAAATCTCCAAAGGGAAAAAGCAGAGAGGCCTTTGGAAAAACAGCAAAGAATAAGTTGTGGTTGGAATGCCAAAGACTTGCAAGGGTATTTGGCCTTCATTTATCTGGGAGAAGGGGAGTCCCTGAAGGTATGTTAGCAGAGAAGACAAGGAGAGGAAGGGGACACTTGGAGGAGAAAGGTGAGTCTGGATAACTTGATTTTGCAGGCCCTAAAGAATCATGAGGTGCATATTGGGATGGACAGGTTAGCTGGGGAGAGTTGGCTGGAAGCAGAAGGCTCCAGTGGGACTTGAGTGATGGAAATGGAGCTGAGATCCAACCTCCAGCAGAGGGAGAAAAGCCAAGAGGCCGAAAGGCAAGGTCGAGGAAGCTTAATTTGGGGAGGCAAGGAGAAGGGTTAACAACAAGAAGGTGTCTTATCAAAACAAGATTGTAAAGAGAGGCTGGGGCTTGGCATATAGGAGGCCTACAGGGTGACAGTTTCAGGGCACGGTGCAGTCGGAAGGCCGGTTGGGTGAGAACACGTGCAAGTGGTTGCTGATGATGCAGACAAGGGGAAGAGGCAGCTTGCCCGAGCAGACAGACTGAGTGCACAGAGGCACCGTGTGAAAAAAAGACTGCTGTCTCAGCATCCTTGAGGGCCAGCCGAGGGTGCCCAATGCAGAGGGGAGGAAGAGCCCTGGAGAGTAGAGACCCAGTTTCTCCAAGACCAGAGGGAAGGGGAGCTGAGTGAAATACAAGTAGGCAGGGCTGGGGCTTCAGGGCAATGAGCGAGAGAACTGCCAAGCTTCCAACACCAGCGGCTCAGCCAAGGGCAACTGCCACAAGCCTGTCCAAGTGTATGACATTCTCCAGCCACCTTGGAAGCAGGAAAATAGAAGGCAAATGGTTGGGCAAATTTAATGTTGGGCAAGGGAGAAAGGGACTGAGGATGTCAGTGACTGGTGGAACCATCTGACCGGGCTGTCCCAGCCGGAGAAGCAGGCTGGTCGCTCTCTACGTGATCCTCCAGATCCACCCTCCACTCCTCTCTCTGCCTGGGGAACTGACCATGGCTTGCATCAAGGGACTCTCTTTCTTACCCTCTGGTTGCCAGCGGGGCA
Source organism: Bos indicus (assembly GCF_029378745.1). Lineage (NCBI taxonomy): Eukaryota > Metazoa > Chordata > Mammalia > Artiodactyla > Bovidae > Bos > Bos indicus. The sequence goes on along the minus strand of NC_091770.1, from coordinate 2,888,222 downwards.
GGGAGGAGGATGGAAGGGGAGAGATTGGGCAAGAAAGCTCCTCCACCCCACCCCTTCTGCCTGGTTCTGGTCAGGGGCACAGCGCCCCCTGCTGCTACAGCCTCACAGGTGCCAGTACCACCCAGCCCAGCTGGTCAGAACATCCCACCGAGGCCCGCCCTGGTCCTCACCATCCCATGCTGTTGCTGCTGCTGCTGCTAAGCCGCTTCAGTTGTGTCCGACTCTGGGGCTCCCTAAACCCTGAGCACCTTCTACACACTGGCAGATCCTGTGGGCAGGCCCAGCAGGAGGGTGGGAGATGGAGGGGGAAGGAGAGGAAAGGAAGAGATGGGTAGAGAGGAAGAGAGGAATACTAGGACTTCCTGCTGGGGTCAGGTTCCTCACTGAAAGAATAAACAGAGCTCCATGGAGCGGCAGGGGAATCAGTGGGTGAGAGAAGGGTCCTGGGAAAAGGAAGGGCAGTAATTCACTTTTCTCCTGTGCGAGCTGTCCTATGCCTCCTGCTTTTGTCTCTTACACACACAGACACATACACACACACTAAATAAGAAGCCTCCTCAGATCCCTCTGAGCGGCAGTCCCACCCAGGTTTCATGCTGACAGCGGTTCAAGGCGACCCATTTTGGGTTTGCAGCATCTACACAAAAACGTTTGTCAGACCTGGCTTTTCCTCCAGAAGGGCCCTGGCCCCCACAGCCTACCAGAGGCTCAGCCACTTTGTCGCGTGGCCCTCAGGCCCCCTGAGGGCTCCAGGGCTCTGAGCTGTCTCTGGTGCAGGATGGGGCGAGCCCTCAACAGCAACCGTCTCCACCACTCCTGTGATAATTAAAAACTAGCGCTACCTCTGCTTCTGTAAGAGGTCAGGGCCTCTGTGGTCCAGTCAGAGCTGCTCTTTCTGGTGATAGAAATGCAGATTAAGTCCTTTATGACCCCATTCCTTCAAGCTTGTGTGAACTTGGCCCAAGTGAAGAACAACCCCCTCTCTTCTACTTTCTTGAGATGGATTCAAGGCAGAAGCCACATTTCACTCCCCATTCCCCCAACACGTACCCAGAGGCAACTGCTTGTGTTGGTTTCCTGTGTATCCTTCCAGAGTTCCTTTAGGTAAATATAAACAACTATGAATACTGATTTAAAATACTGATTAATGATGAAAATTTTATTGAAATATAGTTGCTGTAGAATATTATACAAACTATGCTGCTGCTGCTGCTAAGTCACTTCAGTCATGTCCGACTCTGTGCGACCCCATAGACGGCAGCCCACCAGGCTCCCCTGTCCCTGGGATTCTCCAGGCAAGAACACTGGACTGGGTTGCCATTTCCTTCTCCAATGCATGAAAATGAAAAGTGAAAGTGAAGTCGCTCAGTTGTGTCTGACCCTCAGCGACACCATGGACTGCAGCCCTCCAGGCTCCTCCATCCACGGGATTTTCCAGGCAAGAGTACTGGAGTGGGGTGCCATTGCCTTCTCCTATAGATGTATACAATATAGTGATTCACAATATTTAAAGGTTGTATTGCATTTACTTGGGTTTCCTGGGTGGCACCAGTGGTAAAGAACCTGCCTGCCAATGCAGGAGACATATAGAGATGCTGGTTTGATCCCTGGTCGGGAAGATCCCCTGGAGGAGGGCATGGCAACCCACTCCAGAAGAATCCCATGGACAGAGGAGCCTGGTGGGCTACAGACCATAGGGTCATAAAGAATCGGACATGATTGAAACTATTTAGTGTACATGCACCATTTACATGTTATTTACATGTAAATGGTTATATGTTATATATGTTATATATATATATATAACATGTGTATGTTACATGTTATAACCATTTACAGTTATTATAAAATACTGACTATATTCCCTGTGTTGTATAATATATCCTTATCTGTTACTATGTATAATCTCCTCCCCCATCTTGCCCCTCCCTCTCCCTGCAAACAAACACTAGTTTGTTCTGTATATCTGTGTCTGCTTCTTTTTTGTTATATTCACTAGTTTGTTGTATTTTTTAGATTCCAACATATAAGTGGTATCATACAGTATTTGTCTTTCTCTTTCTGACTTATTTCACTTAGCATAATGCCCTCCAAGTCCATCCTTGTTGCTTTAAATGGCAAATTTTCATTCTTTTTTTATGGCTGAGTCATATTCCATTGTGGGTATTTATAGCTATTACAATGGACCTCATTTTCTTAATCAATATGATCTCGGGTGGCCTCAGCCTGCAGGGCCTTGAAGTGAGGTTCAGTTCCTGGCCAGAGATTGAGGTGGGGCCATGACAGTGAGAGCACCAAATCCTAGCCACTAGTTTGGGATCTAATCCTGACCACTAGCTACTAGACCAGTAGTCAGTGACAAGGCCCCGGCCCTTCAGCTTTGCAGAAAAGAATTCCCACAAAGATGGAAAGTAGTGAAACAAACAGTGTTTACTAGGAGGAAAAAGAGTACAGTACACGTGGATAGATACAGGGCCAGCCTCAGAGAGTCGCTCTCTTGCAGCAGTTTAAATAGCTTTTATGGGGCATTTCTTCCAGGTTTCCTTGGGCCAATCATTTTGATTTGCCTGGTTCTGAGTCTGTATTTGGTATATCTCAGGATCCTCTAGGAGCCGGCAACAGTCCATGGGGTCACAAAGAGTAGGACACGACTGAGCAGCTAGGCACAGCACAGGATCCTTCCACGTGTGTGCATGCAACTCTCAGCCAAGATAGAGTCCAGCAAAGGGGCCTGTGGGTTGTTTGGCATCACTTCCCTTTGACCTCCAAGAAGCTTTCTAGTCAGGAAGTTCTTGACTTAGACAAATATGTGATCTCTTCTTTCTTATCTAGGCAGGGCTCAGCCTCCTCTCTGGATTGTCCTGTTGATATTTTGGAGTTTCTGTCCACAGGGAATGAACTCCCACTGCTCACCCTGGGAGGAGTGGGCATCTACCTCCAACTTCACATTCATTTGTTGACGGACACTTAGGCTGCTTCCATATTTTGGCAATTGTAAATAATTATGCTGTTATGAACACTGGGGTGTATCTTTTTGAATTAGTGTGCTTTTTTCTGATATGTGCCCAGGAGTGGAATTTCTGGCTCATAGGGTGGTTCTGAATAGACTTTTTTTTTTTAATGCCAGCACTTACACTGTGTTAGGCATGGTTCTGAGCACTTTGTCCGGAAAACAGCTCCAGAGGTAGGTGCTGTGTCCATTTTTTTAAGATTCCTGTTTTGATGTGGACCATTTTTAAAGTCTTCATTGAATTTGTTACAATATTGCTTCTGTTTTATGTTTTGGTTTTTTGGCTGTGAGGCATGTGCAATCTTAGCTCCAAGACCAGGGATCAAACCTGTACCCCTTGCACTGGAAGGCGAAGTCTTAACTACCTGACTGCCAGGGAAGTCCCTGTGCTAGGCCCACTTTAAAGAAAATTAAACTGAACCCAGGAGTTCATCCCAGGAGTATGAACTCCTCCAGGGTAAGCCCCCTGGACCACATCCAACTTATTCCTCTCTTTGTCCAAGTGCCAGATTCCAGCATGTAGTAAGTATTCAACAAATTCCAGTTGTCGCCATGAAAGACAATTACTCTGTTTCTGTAAATCAATGGGAATACTTCATCATACATAGGCACACCTGTATGTGAATACAGTCAACAAATAAGTTCATGAATCCTCAGGGTAATTGGGAGAACTCATTTGAGCTGGACATTTGTTCAGCTCAGAGTAGGGCTTCCCTGGCAGCTTATACAGTAAAGAATCTTCCTGCAATGCTGGAGACCTGGGTTCAATCCCTGGGTCAGGAAGATCCCCTGGAGAAGGGAATGGCAACCCACTCCAGTATTCTTGCCTGGAATCCCACAGACAGAGGAGCCTGGGAGGCTAAAGTCCATGGGGTCACAAAGAGTCAGACACGACTGAATGACTAACCCTCAGAGTAAGCAGAAGATTCAGTGAAGAAGCTTCAAAAAATTTTCTCCTCCCAGAATGACATCAGAGAGCCTGAGCCCAAATCATCTTCTAAATACAGGTCGAAAGGGAAGTCCCTGGCTGCCCAGTGGCTAGGACTCCATGCTTCTAATGCAGGGGATTCCAGTTCAGTCCCTTGTCCGGGAGCTAGGATCCTATGTGCCATACAGCCAATAACAAACACATACAGGTCTAAAGAATAAAAAAAAAGTGGAAAAGTGACATACCAAGGATAGCCCATAGTATACACCCTTTATTCGGTCCTCATCCTCCGATCTCAGTTCTGTCCCAGCGGGGAGTATCTTAGTTCCCAAATGCTCTGGGTCCATCAGCAGATTCTTGCACAGCGCCACCCTCACCAGTTTTTGTTTTGATATTCTACTGTTCACCTACAGGAATAACTTTGTATTAGACTTCACCCCCTGGACACTCTGTGGATCCTTAAAATTCACCTGGTTGCCAACTGAACTCGTTTTGAGTCCATTCATCCAGGTAGTGGGATCTGTCCTCTGGGCTGACTCACTGGAGTTCCCCTCGCGTCTCTCCCTCTGCCCCCTCCCCCATCAGGCTGTGGCTCTTCCTCAGCAGTAGCCCCAGGATGGCCCCTGCTGGAGCCTACCCACCGACTCCCGTGTGTACTCCTGTAACTACCCTGTTCCCAGCTCCTGCCATCTCTGTTTGGCCTCTGTTCCTTCGGTACTGAATCGAATCCTGCTGGCCCTCCAGGTTCCTGTCAAGCTGGCTGTCACCTTTGAGTCCTGTCCTGCCCTGCTGAGAGGTGACAATTCAGTACTCAGATGCAACATTAGCCTTCATGTCTTTGCATATTTGCAGGGTATCATCCCACTTGGGTACTCCCAAAGCATCAAGGATACCTCCATTACAGTTGATTACACTGCAGGATAATTATCTTTTTGCATGTGTTTTGCATCTCAGCAGCCAAGGCATGGTAGGTGCTCAGTGTTTATTGAATGATTGCTGAATGGACAAACACATTACACAGGACAATTATTTATCTGTCTTCTGCTGCACCTGGTTTTTGAAAACTTTATTCATTTTGTTATGCAATGTCCTTGTATAAAACCCCGCATGAGAAATTACTCCTGGAATGGAATATAAAGAGAAAAAATTTATTTCCTTTGACCACAGAGACTCTGTATTATATAGAGAAGCATGTAACCCTTCATCTCCCCACACTTTGCTTCTTGCTTCCAAGAAGCTCAAAGACAGATTTAATAGTCATTCACATAATCACATTAGTCCCCTTGGCCACATTTGGGTCTTTCTCCTCTTTGTGGTTTTGATTTTTAATCTTTTCTCTAATAATTTTGAAATCAGCTAGTTGGAGAAGGAAATGGCAACCCACTCCAGTGTTCTTGCCTGGAGAATCCCAGGGATGGTGGAGCCTGGTGGGCTGCCATCTATGGGGTCGCACAGAGTCGGATACGACTGAAGTGACTTAGCAGCAGCAGCAGCAGCCTGCTGTGAAGAGGTAAAATTGGAGGAAGCATTTATATACTGAAAAGCATTATTACTGTGTAAGTTGTTTTTAATTTTGCCTGTCTATCTTAAACTTAGAAATGATGTTCATTGAAATGGGTCTAACCTATGTATGTTTAAAACATTTAAAACAGCAGAAATTCTCAAAAGAACAGTAAGAAGTTCAGATAGGATCCTTTGAACCTCCCCATTATCCCTTTTGACAACTGGAAGTAAGGTGAATTAAAGGGCCCAAACCCCTAGAGGTATTGATCAAAGAAAATCAAGAAGCAATGTTGCTGGGAGGGCCTCTCAGCACAGGAGGGCTGCTGCCTCCCCACCCATCACTTGTCCCAGAATAGGGGCTCCCGCAGAGTATGGGCTTCCCCAGAGTTCCAGCAGCAGCTCTACCACCATCCTGTCTTAAAAACCATGCCAGGGGATCATTTTAATAAGTTATTTGTGATGCCTAATTAAAAAAAAAAAAAAAATTGGACTTCCCTGATGGCTCAGACGGTAAAGCGGCTGTCTACAATGCGGGAGACCTGGGTTCAATCCCTGGGTCGGGAAGATCCCTGGAGAAGGAAATGGCAATCCACTCCAGTACTATTGCCTGGAAAATCCCATGGACAGAGGAGCCTCGTAGGCTACAGTTCATGGGGTCGCAAAGAGTCGGACACGACTGAGCGACTTCACTTTCACTTAACTAAAAATCAGTCCCCCAGAAGAGCAGGATGGGGGTTTTAACTGATGACAGAATTGGCAGAGGATTTTCCGGGCAAGAGTACTGGAGTGGGGTGCCATTGCCTTCTCCGGATAAAGAGGAATAATGTGTTAATGGCCCAGCTCCGTGCCAGGCACTGGGTTGGGGCTCAATCCATTGTTGAGTGTGAATCTGAGGGCCAGCATCCTCCAAAGTGCACATGAGTATTCATACACACTCAGATACGTGTGAGGAATCATAATGTGGTTGGTGGTTACGAGCGGAGTGTTCTCAACACAACAGGCCTGTAGGGTCTCACAGTTCAAAAAGGACCAAAGAGGTGGGAAGGGCAGGTCTGTTCTGGAATGAAATGTTGAAGCCACCTCCTTCTGTTTGTGTGCCTTTGGCAAGTGGCCCTCTTCCCCTGGGCCTCGGTGTTCTCAACCGAAAAACGGAAGCCATCGTGCCCAGGATTTGGCGACTTCCGCCGGGATTTTCCTGAGGGGGTGGGGTCTGAGTAGGAGCAGTGGGAGCGAAGCAGACTGTTGCGATGAGCCACCGGGGCAGGCGCGCACCCTAGAGGGCGGGCATGTGGCGCGCACGTGGTGCGGCTGCGCATGCGTGTTGCGCGGCGGGGTGAGGGGGCAGTGAGAGCAGCCATAGCGGACGCAGCGTGTACCGAGGTTCTGTTGCTGTGTCCAGGTCAGCGTTGGGCGCGGGGAGGCCCTGGAGACCCGCGCCTGTCCCCACCCGGCCCGCCGGTCCCCCGTCCTCCACTCCCACCACCCTAGAGGCCTCTACCCACTCCCTTTCCCCAATAGCTGGCCGGGTCCCCTGCCACCAACCGGGCCCTCCTGAGTCCCGCCCTGTCAGGCCTCCGTGGTGTGGGCGCCCGGTGGGGCCTTTGGTCCTGTGACTCAGGGGGTAGGCTGGTCAGCTCCATTGTACAGGTGAGGAAACTGAGGCTAAGGATCCTCAAGCCGCATGGCAGCAACAGTACCCCGCCTCCCCCGACTCCCTCCACTCGCCCCCCACTCCTCCCCCGCCCCCCACGCCCCCTCCCCCGCCGCCCACTCGCCCCACCCCCACCCCCGCCCCCGCCCAACTGCGGTAGGTCCTAAGCCCAGCGTTGGTCAGCTCTCCTTCTGTATTGTATTTTAATGGATTCCTTGGTTCTACGGGTGTGTTTACGTGTTTGCGTTTGACTCTGATCTGTTCTGGGACTGCCTTGACCAAGATGGGCAGGCCCTGGTCTCCCCCGGTGGCGCAGTCGCCAAGCCGCGGTTTGCTTTGTTGGGGTGAAATTTCTTCAGACTGATTTGGAATCAGTTTATGTTTTGATTTGATGGTTTGTTGTTGTTTGCTTGTTTTTCATGTTCCCCAGGGCACAAAGGGTCACTGCTGTTTTTCTTTCCAGAAAGGCTTTCTCTTCCCAGCCTGTTCTCAGTTTGATGGATGTGTGGTTTATGATGCTGGAGACTCTTTGGCTTTTCTTTGTGGATAAAACTCATCTCGCTTCCTCTTTCACATTGTGAGCTGAGTCCTTGCTGATGGCAGCCTCTGCCCTGACTAACATTCCTGAGCTATTAAATATTTGTTTAAAAGGACAGATACAAAGCACGGTGGTAGGAATATGGCATCTTGAAGAAGTGATCTTCGTAAGAAGTACACTTATATTCTGAGTTAATCTTGGATCTCTTTATATACCAAAGGCTCAAAACACTTTGGTACCTGTAATTATTTGGCCTGGTAGTCACGTTTTAAGACAGATTGTTTTATTTTTCTTGTAACCTGGAAAGTAAAAGAACAAAAAAAGTGAGGTGATGTGCTGAAATCACACATGAGAGCATGCTGAAGAGTGGCAGAGGCTGGGAACAGAGGCCGAGCATTAACAGCTTTGGGCTGGGGTTTGAGGGACTTGGGGAAGCACCAGCCCTGCAGTGGGGTGTGTTTGGAAGATGGAACCTGGTTCCTGGGCTGGACTGGGAAGGAAGGAGCATGGCTGGACCAGAGGCCCATGCTCTGAGATGGTGTATTCGGCCGTGTCAGGTCTTAGTGGCGGCATGCACGTCTTTAGTTGCGGCCCGTGGGAGCTTGTTACCTTACCAGGGATTGAACCAAGCCCCCTGCCTTGAGAACCTGGAGTCTTAGCTACTGGACTACCAGGGAAGTCCCTAAGATGGTTTTCTTAACCTGGAAAGAATATGTGTGAGAACAAGGAGGAACAGGCCCTGGATGTTGGATGGTGGGGGCTTGGGAGGGAGACAACTGCAGAAGTAAAGTTGAGACAGTAAGTGTGTCTCCCTGTTTGGCGCAGGGCCCTGACATCATCGCTTTTGTTCCCGCTGCGTCCTGTCTCGACACCTCGTGCGCAGTGCTTGGAGCCTGTTACTAACCGTAATTATCGTTTTCATCCATTCTGGAATGCGTCTTTGTTTCCATTTCACAGCTCGGCGTTGAGCTGGGCCCCGTGCTGGATGGTGACTTCCTTTGTGCCGTCGTTCACTTAGCAGCTTTTTATGTTTCTTTGTTGAACAGAAAGTCACGGGGCTTTTCTGTTTTTTTGGCACATGAAGCAACACGTGAGATCTTAGTTCTCTGACCAGGGAGAGCAGGGATCAAACCAGTGCCCCCTGGTTTGTCTCAACCACCAGACCACCAGGGAAGTCCCCACAGTGCTTTTAAAATCAGTATTATCTTAGCTCCGATGAGTTGCAGTTTTCAGAGTTGGTGATTCAGGCAGAAAAGATGATCCCTTATTAGACTGTACCATGGCTCATTTCTGGAGAAGGCAATGGCAGCCCACTCCAGTACTCTTGCCTGGAAAATCCCATGGATGGAGGAGCCTGGTAGGCTTCAGTCCATGGGGTCGCTAAGAGTCAGACACGACTGAGCGACTTCACTTTCACTTTTCACTTTCATGCACTGGAGAAGGAAATGGCAACCCACTCCAGTGTTCTTGCCTGGAGAATCGCAGGGACAGGGGAGCCTAGTGGGCTGCCGTCTATGGGGTCGCACAGAGTCAGACACGACTGAAGTGACTTAGCAGCAGCATGGCTCATTTCTTCATTGAAGATGCTAATGTTTTTAAGGAACTGGAGGGAAGGGGTTGGTAAAAGCCAGGAGCAACAGGTACAAGCATGAAAATGTATTCCTTTGTGGGTTGGAGAGGAAAGAAACAGCCGGCGGCTGTGTCTCCTTTATAGGGAAAGTTGGACTGTTGTACAGCCACTGACAGTGCGGTAGCTTTGAGTGACAGGTGTCTTGCGGCAACCAGGCTTAGGCTGCCCACTGGGCAGGTGGCCCTAGCCCACGAGCCTGCTCACAGCCAGCCAATCTGAATACACCTGTTGGGGCAGTGGGGCCCAGGCTCCATCATCTGCTGGAGTCTTGGTGACCCTGGGTCTGTCTCTTGGCAGACACCTCCCACTGCTGCAAGTTCAAGGGCAGAGACCTTCTCTTCCCCTTCCTTGGTGTCCGAGGGCTCAACACAAGGCTTGATGCATCAGACATGCTAAATTGGGTTTGCTGAGTGGAACTATACTGGACACGCTGGGGCAAGTTGTTGTCCAGTGCCCAGGTCAGTCTGCATCCCATTGGAATCATGTTCTGGGTCAAGACTCCGTTCACGGTCCTCAGTCCTCCATGCAGCTGCTTTGTGGGTTGCTGAGTTTGTGAGCTAACCTGGAGGCTGTCTTTCTCTCCAGCCCTCATCTTTCTTATTTCTAATCCTCAGCTTTCAGAATGAGTTTTTGGGACTTCTTAGTCCACTTACAGGCTTCCCTGGTGACGCAGCAGTAAAAGAAAAAAAAAAAAAAAAGCCTGCCTGCCAATACAGAAGATTCAGTTTGGATCCCTGGGTCAGCAAGATCCCCTGGGGAAGGAAATGGGAACCCACTCCTGTATTCTTGCCTGGAGAACCACGTGGACAGAGGGGCCTTGTGGGCTACAGTCCGTGGGGTCGCAAAAAGTGTCGGATAAGACTTAGAGACTAAACAACACAATGAAAGTCCACTTATAAATTTCAGAACCTGCTTCTATGTCAGTTCGCTCGGTGACTTTGCCCCCAGAGAGCCTGGCTAGTTAAGCCGCAGGAGAGCAGGGTTCCAGCTGGTGCAGCCGGTTGTCTGTGTTGGGTTTGGTGTTTGAGCAGATGAGCAGGTCCCAGCCTGGGGAGAACTACAGACAGGAGTGAGACTGTCCTGGAAACATGGGCCAAAGTTCATCTTCTTCTTTGTCTTCAGAGAAGACCTGACCCCAGAGCCCTCCAGATCTGCCAACCTTGATCCTGCCCGCACCCCTGCCCTGGGTGACCTTGTGTGCTTCTTCTAGAATGAGATGCTTTGAGCATGCCAAACGTCTTTTCTCAGCTTGCACCAGGATTGCCTGCAGGTGGTTTGTACAGAAGTGGAGACTTTGAGGAGAAGTGATCTTGTCTTCTTTGGCTGCCTTTCAGGCCTTCAAGGGAGGGTTATACTTTGCCTGAGAAGCAGCCATCTCCAGTGCCACCACCAGCTTGCCGTTTTTTGTTTGTTTATTTTTAATCTTTGAAGGGGACTCTCAGGATGTTTTAATGGTAAACGTCTGATGATGGAAGAACTGACTCTTTGGAAAAGACCCTGATGCTGGGAAAGATTGAAGGCAGGAGGAGAAGGGGACGACAGAGGATGAGATGGTTGGATAGCATCACCGACTGTATGGACATGAGTTTGAGTAACCTCCTGGAGTTGGTGATGGACAGGGAGGCCTGGCGTGCTACAGTCCATGGGGTCACAAAGAGCTGGACATGACTGAAAGACTGAACTGTCTAATGATCTTCCAGTTCCCATTTGATTTGTGAGAAGTACTGGTTATTACTGTGGTAAATGGTAAAAGAATCTGCCTGCAATACAGGAGACACAGGAGACTTGGGTTCGATCCCTGAGTTGGGGAGATCCCCTGGAGGAGGGCATGGCAACCCACTCCAGTATTTTTGCCTGGAGAATCCCATGGACAGAGGATCCTGGTAGGCTATAGTCCATAGGGTCAGAAAGAGTCAGACACGACTGAAGGGCCTGAGCACACATACACACACAATGGTTATTACTTTAAGATCTTTGCAAAATTTGAAGTCATTAAAAACAAACACGGGTTTTCAGCCATTACTGTAAAAATTGAGGTGAGAATCATCAATTGATGCTGAAATTAGGAAATGAAAGTATGATCAGAAGGAGGGTGTTTACATAGTCTCAAAGGATCTTCTCATAAGATGTTGATTAATTACAGCAAAAAGAAAACAGTGATATGCTGGTGGAGATATCAGCTTCGCCAGGAGATGAAAGTTATTACTAGCAACATTATTAATGGAACAAATTGACATCTGTGCCTTCTGATATGAGGCTCTGCAAAGGACATACCACTGCATCTGAATGTTCCTGCCCCAAACATATAACCTGAATCCAGTCATGACAAAGCGTCACATAAACCCAAATGTAGAGAATCTACAAAGTAGCTAGTACTCTTCAACAGTCAAGATCATACATGTGCACACACATGCACACACATGTTAGAGGTAGTGATAAAGCAAACATAGTGAAATATTAACATTGGAGAGATTTGGATGCGGGTCATGTGGAATTCTTTGTCTTACTTATTTAATTTTTGGCTGTGCTGGGTCTTCGCTGCTGCGCTCGGGCTTTCTTCAGTTGCCACGAGCAGGGGCTACTTGAGTTGCGGTGCACAGGCGTCCCCTTACGGTGGCTCCTCCCGTTGCAGAGCAAGGGCTTCAGGCACGTGGGCTTCAGTGGTTGCAGTGCACGGGCTTAGTTGCCCTGAGGCATGCGGAATCTTCCCAGACTAGGGATCAAACGTGTTCCCTGCATTGGCAGGCGGATTCTTAACCACTGAACTGTCAGGGAGGTCCCACCCGTTCTACCTCTTTGTAATCCTTTCACCTTTTCTACCGCAAATGAACATAACTATTCCTGTGACCCATCAATTTGACACCTAGGTGCATTGTCCACAGAAATGCGTGTGGCTGGGTGTGTGGGTATGTGGCTGTGTGTGTCCAGAATGCAAGTGTAACAGTGTTCATGGAAGCATTATTCATAGTAGTCAAAACCTGAAAACAACGAATGTGTCCCTCTGGAGTAGAAGAGTTGAGCCTGTATTCACACAATGAAACCCTGCAGAGCCCTGAAAACACGGCCCTGAGCAAAAGAAGCCGGACACAGAAGAATGCACACTGTGTGACTCATTACACATTACTCGGAAAACGGGCAGACACATCTGCGGGGTTAGGCCTACCTTTCGAGCAGAGGATGGAGTCCTGACTGGGAGCGAGTGTGAGGAGGACTCTGGGGTGCTGGTATATGCTATTTTTTGGACTTGCGTCATGGTTACCTGGGCTTATCTGGTGGCTCACTGGTAAAGAATCTGCCTGCCAATGCAGGAGACATAGGTTTGATCCCTGGGTCGGTAAGATCCCCTGGAGAAGGAATTCTCTGGTATTCTTGCCTGGGAAATCCCATGGACAAAGGAGCCTGGTGGGCTGTAGTCCACGGGGTCTCGAAAGAGTCAGACATGACTTAGCAACTAAACAACAGCTATGACAACATGGTTACCTGGGTGTGTTTACTTGGTGGAAGTTCATCGAGCTGTATTCTCACTGTGGTTCCCTTTTCTGCATGTGTATTGTCCATTCAAATTGATGCATTTGATTTGTACCTAGCATAGTAATGTTTGATATATTGCATATCACGATGGACTGAACTGTATCCATCTCCCCCCAAATGCTTGCATTGAAGCCTTTACCCCCAATGTGATATTATTTGGAAATGCGGCCTTTGGGAGGAAATTAAGGTTAGATTAGGTCATGAGGGTGGGACCCCATGCTGCAATTAGTGACCTTAGCAAAGGAAGAGACCAGCGCCCACTCTTAGGTTCACTTTGTCTCCCTCTCCCTGCCCCGTCTCACTTCCTGTCCCATGAGTCCATAAGAGAGAGGTCAAGAGAGATGGCAGTCCCGCCACAAAGCACAAGAAAAGCCCTCAGAATGCACCCTGCCTTGCCAGCACCTGGATCTGCCACTTCCAGCCTCCAGAGCCGTGAGAAATAAATCTGTGGTTGAAGCAACCCCCCAGCCTATGGTATTTCATTAAGGCCACCCAAGCTGACACATAAATGTACGATAGCATCAACAACCTAGTTTTTTTTCTTTTGGCTGTGCTACGTCTTTTTTGTGGTGCGTGGCTTCCCTTGTTGCACGCGGGCTCAGCAGTTGTGGCGCTCATTCTCTAGCTGTGATGTGTGGGCTCTCTAGTTGCAACATGTGGGCTTAGTTGCCCCGAGGCATGTGGGAATCTTAGCTCCCCGACCAGGAATCGAACCCACATCCCCTGCATTGCAAGGGAGATTCTCAACCACAGGACCACCAGGGAAGTCCGCCTAGTTTTCTGAGCTTCCTTCTGGGCTTGGCACTGGAGTATGGAGATACTGTGCACTCAAGTGATGCAGGAAGAGCACGGACCCCAACCCCACCCCACCCCGCCTCAGTGTGGGGATGAAAGTGCAGCTTCCTCACTCATCAGGATGGCCCACCCCTTGGCAACCCCATCATCCAGAGCCCTCAACTGCTGAGCTCTCAGGGACCAGAGTGAGCTGCTTATCATAATCATGAAAGTGGAATGGCAAAAGCCAGCGACTCTGGACTGGAACAAAGGCTGTGCTGTGTCTCCTAAACTTAGTGAGCTCCGCATTGTTAGGAAGACACAGAAAGCACTTGTGCTCAGAAAAGAAACCGATTTGAAAGGGAGAACATAGCCTCCCCCTCCCACCCCCTCATCCCCCATCCCCTCAGCACACAGCTTTTTACGTGGAGTTGGTCTCTTTGTATCAGCAGTTTCTGATTCTTTTTATGTTTTATCTTATCATCTCCATGGACTTGTGAGCAGCAAAGCGTTTGCTTGGTTTGGGGCAGTTTTCTTGTTATAACGTAGTAACTCTGGAAATGAGAGTTCACTGTTGCCACTGGCTGTGAGTGGTGGTGTTCATGTAATGACTTTTCAAAACTATTTTTGTAAGTGAAAGTTGCCCAGTCATGTCCGATTCTTTGTGACCCCATAGACTATACAGTCCATGGAATTCTCCAGGCAAGAATACTGGAGTGGGTAGCCTTTCCCTTCTCTAGGGGATCTTCCCAATCCAGGGATTGAACCCAGGTCTCCTGCATTGCAGGCAGGTTCTTTACCATCTGAGCCACCAGGGAAGCCCAAAAGACAATTATTTTGTTGTATGCAGTCCCCAAAGTTATTGTTCTTTAGCTTTATGGCCAGCTGGCAATTTTATAGATTTCCTGAAATGCCTAGAGCCCAAACAATGACGAAACTCTTCCAGGGTCTGCAGATTGATTCTGAGTTGGAGTCTCCCTTCAACACTTAGCCACGCCTTTGGCAACTCTGCCTTAACCTTCACTCCCTAATTATGTGGAGCCTAATGAGTAGTCTCAGTGGTAAAGAATCTGCCTGCCAATGTAGGAGACACAGGTTCGACCCCTGGGTCGGGAAGATCTCCTGAAGGAAATGGCAACCCACTCCAGTATTCTTGCCTAGAAAATCCCACGGTTAGAGGAGCCTGGTGGGCTACAGTCGCATGGGCTGCAAAAGAGTCAGACACAACTGTTGTGTTGTTGTTGACCAAACAACAATAACAACAGTGAACAGAGGAGAAAGCTATGGGTTTGTCGGGTCTTTCACCGGCATGCCTTAGTCCTGGGCGTGCATGTGGCTTTCTAGACACTATTGGGAACTATTTATTTATTTTAGAAATTTGGAATATTTTTCGGTCCAGAATTTTCTCATTTTCTCTCTTTTTTTTTTTTTGTTAACTTATAGTTTAGTTATTAATTTGTTTTTTTTGGCCATACCACACTGGCATGTGAGATCTTAGTTCCAACACGGGAGGTTGAACCCATGCCCCCTGCATTGGAAGTGAGACATCTTAACCACTGGACCACCCAGGAAGTCCCATGGGAACTTTTTAAAACTTACTTTTTTCCTCCATCATCTGCTTCCTCAGCCCCTTCCTTTTTGGGCCACTCGGTCTCTCTGGCTGCTTGTGCCACCTGTCAATTCCTTGCCCCAGGTGGCTCTGACTGGTAGATTTATCTTTAAATGATTTCAATAGATGCCACCCAGGACACTCCAGCCCTAAGAAAGTTCCAGTACGGGAGTGGGTGTAAAACAAAAGCAAGACCGTGAGTTGATTCTTCTGGGAGCTGCAAAACAGATCAACACACACAACCACAGTTCTTGAAGAACAAAGTTTGTTTTGCCTTGCTGGCACCAGCAAGCCACACCACTAATGCCACCCCCACCGCTGCCCCTGAGCTGGGAGCTGGGGTGTTGGGAAGGTCAGATCAAAAGGCAGATCACAGGCGTACTGACGTCTAGCAGATCCTTCTTCTTTAAACACTCCCCTCATTGTTGTTAGTTTTTTATTAGTTTCAGAGTTCCATAAGTGTTGGTCCTGACGGGTTTTTCCAGCTTAATTATTGCATTTGTGGAGGGACAGATTTCCAGGGTTCCTGACTCCCTGATTTGGACATCTCGCAGTGATTTTTGTATTGTTCGATTACTCTCTAGAAAGTATACACCAGTTAGACAGTGCTAACAGTCATGCACGTCTTCATAGCCATGCCAGCATTCGTTGTTATAAATTTTTAAGTTTTTGATTGTTTTCTTATTATTGAATAATACTTCATAGTCATATTGATTTGGGTTTCTTCTATTATTGTTGAGTTTGAACCCTTGTTGAGTATTTGAGCTTTTTTTGTAAACTGTCATTTCCTTTGATCATTAGTCTTTCAGACATTAGCCTTTCATCTGCGTTTCAGGTTGTCTGAGCCTGGGCCTGCTATGATGAGAGATGTCTGTATATGTGGCTGGGTCCACCTTAGCTGAGGACAGGCAGCTGCTAACACAGGAGGAGGCTCATTGGAGCTCCAGGGTCTCTTGAAATCATTCATTCATTCAACAGAGATGCACCCAGCCTTCCGTGTGCCAGGTCTGTGCTGATGCTGGGGAGATGGCAGGGACCAGACAGCCCTGTCCAGCCCCTTCTTAACAGACAACCTCACAGGGGTGACACCAAGCAAGCAAGATGCACAGGATGTCGTTTCATTTTTATTTTTTGGCCGTGCTGCATGGCATATGGGATCTTAGTTCCCCAACCAGGGATCGAACCCATACCCCCTGCATTGGAAGCACAGAGTCTTAACCACTGGACTAGGGAAGTGGTTAAGACTTAAGGGAAGTCCCAGGATATCATTTTAGAATATGGCCTTTCGTCTGGGCTGTGCTGGTTTTCATTTCATACAGGTTTTGTAAATGTTGATGTCTGTACACTTGCACATCGCGTCCTTGAAATGAGAGGTCAGATGGAGCCTCCTTGACCTTAGCAACTTGATGTTCATGGAGCATCTGCTGGGTCCTTGGCGTGGAACTGGAGGAGGGCAGTTCCTTCCCGGGCACCCAGGGGCCCAGGGCCCTCCTCTCAAGCGCTCGGCCCTTTTGAAGGCTAGCCTCACCTGACAGGTGGTTCCTTCCAGGAGAAAACTCCCAGCGGCTTGCCGATGGCCAGGCCCAGGAAGGCGGTGCTAGACCTTCCTTGGAGAGAAGGTAGGTATCTCTCACCTGTGCAGGTGGAGCCCTTCTGAGGTTTGGGGCCACGAGGGAGTGGAAAACCCAGTCGATAGGCTCCCCTTGCTTGCTGCCCCCTCCTTGGTCAGAGTGGCCCAGGGGCTGGGATGGTGGTGGGCCACTGGGGACACCACAGCTCTGTGTCCCATCCACAGATGACCAGGCTGCCACCACCAGGCCCATCCTCCTGCCCAGCCTGAAGGGCAGCTGCTTCGACCATCCCCTGTACCAGGGGCTCCCGCACCCCACCCGGCGCCTCTGCAGTCCCGCCTCTGCTCCAGCCTCCAAGTCATCAAAAAAGCCCAAGATGAAGGCCACCGGGAACACAGTCTCCAATGACTGGAGCCCGCCGCCTGTGGAGTTCCTGAACCTGAGCGTCCCGCAGGCCAAGAAGGGGGACCCAGCCCCAGGGCCTCGGGGCCTGAGGAGGCTGGCTGTCCAGCACCCCGAGGTGTCAGAGCAGGAGCCCCAGGACCTGGATCGACTAGGAGGCCTGCCCTCACTGGGGAAGCTGTTCTGGAACGTGGCAGGGACCAGCCCAGAGGCTGCGACTCCTGGGATGGGCGCCCACACCGCGGTAAGTCGGGGCCTCCTCTCCTTGCCACCCCTCTCTGGCCACTTCTCCAGAGTCATCGACAGGCCATCCCTTTGTAGCCACTCCTCTTCAGCCACACCCCAGCTACCCTCCTTTGGCCCCCTCCCCTTGACCATAAGTTTTTCTCCACACCCTCTGACCTCTCCCCAGCCCCTGGGCCCTTGTGACTGGGAGCTTGAGCCCCTGAGGCTGGACTGTCTCCCCCTTTATTTCTGCCCCTAACTCCTAACAGAAATGCTTGGGGTGATGCGGGGCCCCTCAAGGCTTTCGCAGCCCAGGTTGAGTTCATGGATCTGGGCTAGGTCAGCACAAAGCCTCAGGCTAACTGTGGTCCAGCGACTTGGGAATTCTGAAGTGGAAACTTGAGTGATGAACTGCATTCCTAGCAATAAACCATGGTTGCTGGGAAGACTTTGGGAACATTTGAGCGCCCATAGATCCAGGAAATGTATTCTAAGAATAGGACCTATTTATTTGTAACAGCCCAAGATTGCCAATAACCAAAATGCCTATCAGTAGTGAACTAGTAAATTGTGTCATTATCATACTTCAGAATACCATGGAAGTGGCGTTTTTTTTTTTAATTATGTCTTTAGTATTGATATGGAATGACCCTGATTACATATTGTTAATTGAAAATCAGAGCTCAGTACAGAATAGCGGGTGCACTACACTACCATTTGTGTTGAAAGAGAGTCTGATGTATTCCTGATTGCTTCTCTATGTGAACAGGGTCTCCAGCAGTGGACACCTGAGGCCACCTGTGCAGAGGGGCCCCGGGGGCCAGGGGTGGCGGTGAGGCGAAGTCCGTGGGCTGTGTGCCGTTATGCCTTCCGATTGTTTTAATTGAGTGAATATACTGCCTGTTCAGAAAAGAAAACTAAATAGAGGGCTTAACATTGATCAGTCTTTTTTCTCCCTTTGTCTTTGTCTTTGACGCCCATTCCTGTATGGTTTCGCCAGCTCGCCTCTGGGAGCTCAGGGTGCTATGTCAACAGCTTGGATTACTTACTGCAGGAGAAGAGGTGAGCGGGGACGATCTTCTTTTCTTTGAGGTTAGCGGTAATTTTACAGCGTTCGTTTGTACTCGAAGACTCAGAGCAAATTCCTCCCCGGATAAAGCAGCCTACTCCCCTCCCTTCTCAGCGGGCCTCCCAAGTGAGTGCCCCGTATGCCCTGGTGCGTAACCAGCACTCGGAGTGGCAGGGGGTCAGAGGACAGCATAGCATCTTCGAGGCAGAGAGCGCCGCACCGGAGCACGCACAGAGACCTAGCTCTGGTTCTCTCTCCACCTGAGCCCCGTTCAGCCCAGTTCCTGCCAGTATGGCGCTCATTCAGCTCCCATCCAAGGGCTCGAGGGAAGTGGAGGAAACAGATGGCTTTGACACGGAGGCGTGCAGCCTGACGGTGGCTCTGACAGTGCTGGGGGGTCCGGGGCAGCCATGAGGAGCTGGCCTTCCCGGTCATCCTGGCCCAGGCCAGCCCCTGAGCAGTGTTCCTGTAGCGCTTGCTCCAGCTCACCTGCCCTCCCTCTGGGATTACAGTGAGCCTGTCTCACGTAGAAGTTGGTTTCTTTTTTCCTCTTTTAAAAAGGACTTGTTTAGCTCTGGCTGTGCTGGGTCTTCACTGTTGCTCACGGGCTTTCTCTAGTTGAGGTGAGAGTTTCGGCGGGCCGGCCTCATTGCTGTGGCTTCTCCTGCTGCAGAGCAAGGGCTCTAGGGCACTCAGGCTTCAGAAGTCGGCTTCCCAGGCTCTAGAGCACAGGCTCGGGAGTTGTGGCGCGGGCTTGGTTGTCTTGCAACATGTGGGATCTTCCTGGGCCAGGGATCGAACCCGTGTGCCCTGCATTGGCAGGTGGATTCTTTATCACTGAGCCGCCAGGGAAGCCTGAAGTTGGTTTCTTAAAGCGAAAGTCACAGGGGATCAGAACCGGAAATCCCTTAGGGAGGCACAGTGGGGGAATGGAAACCAGTACAAGTGCTCTTTCTCCCCTGGGAAGCAGATGACGTGGTTGGCTTGCACTGAGGTCCCACCTGCAGTGAAGATACTAGAACCCCACGCCTCCGTTGTCCGTAGGGACTGGGGTGGCCGGGGCACAGGTGGACTCCACCCTGAACCTGCACTGCGTCTGACAGGAGCGCGTTGTCCACAGGCTGCTTCTCTGTGTCCTCTTCGCATCTCTCGGGTTGTTTTCGCTCAGTGGCTGCACGCTCCCTTTGTGGAAGTTACACATGGAGAGAGGCACTGCTATTGCCAGATGCTCGGGTTCTTATCGGAATAACGTCTCAGTGGCCTCTGTTTTTCCCAGCCCCATATTCTTGCCCTACCGGAGAGGGTTAAACACGTGTGTGGCATGCATTATCGTATTTTCCCCTGGAAACTGAACACAGTGATTCTGGTATTTCATAGCCCAGGTGGCACTGGTGGTAAAGAATCTGCCTGTCAGTGCAGGAGACGCAAGAGATACAGGTTCAATCCCTGGGTTGGGAAGATCTCCTGGAATAGGCAATGGCAACCCACCCCAGTATTCTTGCCTGGAGAATCCCATGGACAGAGGGGACCTCAAAGAGTCGGGACACAACTGAGTGACTGAGCACACACAGAGCGGGCTGGAAAAGGAGCACCTAACTCAGCCTGAAGGTTAGGACGGGATCCCCAGGGGGTCCTTGTCCTTGGACCATGGACGATTACAGTTGGGAGGGCAATGGAATGACCACACAGCTAAAGGCATGTCGGGCAGACGGTGCTGGGACTGGAATACTCTGTGTCAGAGTGTGGGGGCAGGCCAGAGCAGGAGCTGCAACCAGGATGTGAACCGGGGCCTTGTGAACACAAGGTCGAGTCACGGAGGGCCCTCAAGCAGGTCGTGGTGTTTTCCCATGTGTTTAAGAGAGAGTGCCCAGGCGGCATTGTGGAGAATGGCAGGAGGTGTGAGAGGGAGGAGGAGAGTGGCGATGAGCTGGCTCCCGTGGGACCTTTTCACCCTGAGTGGCTGGGGCCTGTGATGGGAAGTGGAATTCAGAATTGGGCATCTGAGGACCAAGAGCTGTCCCCCTTCGGCTGGCAGTCATCCAGCTAGCCCAGTCCAAGACGGCAGCTGGGCAGGAGACAAAACCTTGGAGACCGAGGACCTGTGGGCAAAGCCAGGGTGCGCACACAGAGGGTGAGGCAAGGGCTGGAGGGGTGGGGCTCCCAGGACTCCTTTAACAGCCGGAGGGAATAAGAAGGTCAAAGCGGGGACTGGTGTCCCTCAGAATTTGTGTGTGGTCAGGGCCGAAGGTGAGGGAGCTGATTTCCTGCAAAGTAATGGCCAGCTCACAGGGCTGCAGTGGGGCTGATTGGAAAGGGAGTTGAGGCGCTCAGGGCTGCGGGAAGAAACAGGCTGAGGGGCAGCATGCGCAGGAAGGGAGGAGCAGCCCTGGGGCCGGAGAGGCAGGCCCAGGGCGGCCATGGGCACAGGGGCTGCTCCTGCTTGGGGCACCTGGGCCCAGGGGCAGC
Source organism: Bos indicus (assembly GCF_029378745.1). Taxonomy (NCBI): domain Eukaryota; kingdom Metazoa; phylum Chordata; class Mammalia; order Artiodactyla; family Bovidae; genus Bos; species Bos indicus. The sequence continues at coordinate 2,867,315 of NC_091770.1, read as the reverse complement.
AGAAAGGCAAGGCCCAGGACCCAGTGTGGTGCTGTTCAGTTGCTAAGTTGTGTCTGACTCTTTGTGACCCCATGAACTGCAGCACGCCAGGCTTCCCTGACCTTCACCAGCTCCTGGAGTTTGCTCAACCTCATGTCCATTGAGTTGGTGATGCCATCCAACTATCTCATCCTCTGCTGCCCCCTTCTCCTCTTGCCCTCAATCTTTCCCAGCATCAGGGTCTTTTCCAATGAGTCAGCTCTTCACATTGAAGTTGTGTGGTGTAAATTGTCGTCTTTCAGGCAACGCAGACCCTCTTCCCCAGCCCCACTGCTGGAATCTGAGTTTGAGAGCCTCTGTGCAGGGAGATAGGGCCCTGGGCTCCCTGGTCCCTGTGCTGGGCCTGGCTGTGCTCCGGGATGCCCTTGGGGCCCTGTGACGGAGCTGGATGAACAGGCCCTGGGCTGACCCTGGTTGACATCTCTCACCTCCTTGCAGGGAGCAGGAGCAAGAGAAGCTACTTTTTCTGGACTATGCTGACCTCAGAGCCTGGGATCTTAATGAAGATGAAGTGCTGCTCACGCCTGAGCACAGGTAAGGGGAGTGGGGACAGGTCGGGGGAGAGGGTGCCCTCAGGAGGGAGGGTCTACCCACTCAGGGCCCAGTCCACACCCACCTGTCCAGACAGAGGGTTTAAGTGCTGACCTGTCCTTTGTTTTGGACAGCTTCTTTCTTTTTCAATATTTATCTATTTGGTTGTGCTGGGTCTTAGTTGTGACCTGCGGGATCTTTGATTTTTGTTGTGTCATGCAACACACTCCAGTCTGCTTGCCTGGGAAATTCTATGGACAGAGGAGGTCACAAAAGAGTTGGACACAACTGAGTGCAACTGAGCACACACACAGGCACGTGGGGTCTTCAGCTGTGGCCTGTGGAATCTAGTTCCCTGACCAGGGATCGAGCCTGGGCCCCCCCTGCATTGGGAGCATGGAGTCTTAGCCGCTGGACCACCAGGGAAGTCCCTGGACCATTTCAGCCAGAGGCTTGTGTGCTCTTGATAAGTTCTCAAGCTGCCTCCTCGTAATCCCACATCTGTTCATTGATTCGAGAAATATTTGTTCTGCCATTGTGTGTCAGGGTCTAGTGTGGGCCTTTGAGGATACACAGGTGTAAAACATGGCCTGTTCTTCCCTGACTGTCTGCCCAAACTCGTGGGACCAGATCCCAAGCCACAGTCCAGAAGAACACTGCTTTTGAAAGAGAGAGTACAGCCGCGCAACACGCTTGTCTTACCCTGTGCAGGGGGAGGGAAGTGGCTTCTGTCAGAGGCGTCATCTGGGCTGAAATCTCCTGGCCTATTGGCCGGAACCAGGGCTGGATTCCTCTGTACCATGGAGATGCCCAAGGACCACAGTTGAATCCATCTTCAGGGCACCCGGTTTTCCATTCATTCGTCTATCCATCTGTCTCTCCGTTTGTCGGTCTATCCAACAAGCATCCATTATGTGCCAACTTTGCATCAGGCTCTGTGGAAATACTGAAGGACAGGGAAGCCTGGAGTGCTGCAGTCCACGGGATCACAGTCAGACACGACTTAGTGACTGAACAACTGTGCAGGCTCTGGGATGCAACAGGAGCAGAGCCAGACAGAGGTCTCTGCAGTCCACGGGATCACAGAGTCAGATGCGACTTAGTGACTGAACAACTGTGCAGGCTCTGGGATGCAACAGGAGCAGAGCCAGACAGAGGTCTCTGCCCTCGCGCTGCCTGGGGTCAGGGCCGGAAACCAGCAGTGCAGTGGTGAATGCAGGAAGCTGGTGACCAGGGCTGATGAGCAAGGAGACAGTGGGTGTCGGCAGTGTTGGGGGTGCTGTGAGAATTGGACGAGGGGTCGGGGACTCTGAGAACAGATAGGTTTTCAGCAGAGTCCTGGAGATGGCGAGGGGTGGCCCTGGGAGGGCCTTGCCATGGGAGCACTGAGGAGGGGGCGGAGGTGGGGAGTGGAGGTCGGGGCTGCGTGAAGCTGGTTGCCACTCATCTGAGCAGGGTCTTCTGCAGCTGCGTCCAGGGTAGACTGGGGGGGGCACAGGGGGCCGTGGTAGTAATCCAAGAGAGTGAGGACAGGGGAGGAGGAGGAGGCAAGTTCTGGGTAGACTTTCAGGGTAGAACTGACAGGGTTTGCTGATGAGCTGGATGGAGGCTGTGGGAGCAAGAGAGGAATCAGAGTGGACCCCCTGAATTGAGGCCTGAACAGATGGACGGTTGGGGTTGGCTCGAATTGGGGAGGGCTGAATGACGCAGGCTGGGGGTGGTGGCAGGCACGGGAACAAGTGTTCACTTGTGGGACCCCTGGGGCCAGACCAAGACAAGGACCTCCTTGTCTGGAGAGCCCAGCTTGGGAATCACTATGTATAGGTGACATTTAAAACCGCAAAGCCAGATGAGATCACCAGGGAAGATGGTGTAGAGAGAACGGCCCAAGGGCGCAGCCTCAGGGTCACGGTGACCTTGACAGGAGCAGCTCCGGTGCGTGACCAGGGGCGAGCCTGCCTGGAAACGGTTCAGAGGAGTCCAAGAGGGGAGGGCAAAGGAGGAGATCGGGCGGCAGCTGAGGGGGAAAGTGGAGCCAGGACAGATCCTTCTGTTTGTCTGTCTGCCTTCCTTTCCATTCTTCCCTCCCTCCCTCCTTCTTTCCTTCCCTCCCTCAGGAACCGCGTGCCCCCACGTGACCCCGGGGCAGGCTGGTCCACACGCCCTGGACTGTCCGCCTGTCCAGGCTTCGCTTTCTCCGTGTGACCAGGTGGCGCTATTCAGGCCTGAGCTGGGCGGTCTGGTTGGAATGCCTACACTGAATCAGCATCCTGTGTCCACAGGACACAGACTCCCCGGGGCCCCCTCTCTCAGGACCCCTGTATGGTTCCTCTCAGATCGGGGCTCAGCGGGTTGTCTGTGAAGCGTGTGAACTGTAAAGAGTTCCTTCTGGCTCTGAGGGCCTTTACAGCCTGCTGGGCTGTGCTGCTTGGTAGCAATGGTGAGTTTGCTTGTGTGGCAGTGAAAGCCTCATTAATTGAAATGGGCAGGAGGTGGCTGCAGCCTGGATTAGGGACATCTGCCTCCTAACTGGTGGCTCAGTGGTCCAGAATCCACCTGCCAGTGCAGGAAAGGCGGGTTTGATCCCTGGGTCGGCAAGATCCCCTGGAGAAGGGAATGGCAACCCACTCCAGTGTTCTTGCTTGGAGAATCCCAAGGACAGAGGAGCCTGGCGGGCTACAGTCCATGGGGTCACAGAGAGTTGGACTAAAAAACTAAGCAGCAGCCTTGTAGCTGGCCCCAGTTTCCACGTGCTGCCCAGAGGCCGGGAAAGGGTGCCTGACGGGCACACGGTGACTCCTGGCAGATGGAATCAGCAGGTTTGGGCCAGAGGCTTTCGTGGCATCATGAGTAATGACGCAATTTTCTCTGTCAGGGCTGGGGATTCACTTCCCACGGTCCCCACTCACTGGATGGAGAACCTTGGAAATAAATGGTTTAAGACATCTCTGTAGCCTGGATAATCTCCCTAGCTCTTTCCCTTTCTCCCGAGTGCATCCAGGATTTTGGAAGTTGTGGCCTGGATGCTTTTAAAATTCCCCACAGAAAGGGAGTTAACCTGGGCAGCTGGTGCTCCGGGCTTTGAAATATCAGGCTGATAATACTCTGGGCACGTGACCTTTTCAAGTAGTACTCTGAGACAGCCTCTTCTGACAACAGCCACTTTGAGGTGGTCGTTTTGATGTGCGATCATCTTGATGGGTCAGTTCGGTTCTTTGCTTCAAAGAAAATTACTCACTGATGTACAAAGCCCAGCAGCCTCTTCCATCCCTGAGTGGGGCCGGGGTGGGTGGGAGGTGCCATGCAGGAGTACGGGTCCAGAAGGGGTGAGGCCTAGGCCGGGGGGCTGGCCCCCATCTGGCGGACAGGTCCCCTGTGACCAGGAGTCACGTAACCCCTCACCCTTGGCCGGCAGAGGAAGGCCCCCAGTCATCCCGAGCTGATCAGCTGCTTCTAATCCAAGGGTAGCCTGTGTCTTGAACAGACAACATCCTGCATTCTCTAGCCCTTAAAGTTAAAAGCCCTTTATGTGTGTGCCAGTGCCAGGGAGGGGAGGATATTTATACCACAGCATCATCCTTTATCCTCACTTCTGGGCTGCACAGGAAGTTCTCAATTAGAGTCATCTCAGAGCTCTTAATAATGCACATACATTGTATTTAATATCACAAAACTCCCTTTGAGCGATGGTTTGGGGTCAGGAGCTGAGAGCTTTTTGCAGATGAATCTGGTTCTTACAGACTTTTAATAATCTGTACTTTTTCTAAAATTATAAAAGCAACCTCGGAAGCCGTTGTTGTTGTTGCTCTGTCACTCGGTCGTGTCCAACTCTTTGCGGACATAGGAAGCCGCAGATACTCAAAAACTCAAACGGCAAATAAATTAACAAAACTAAAGTTGTTGTGCCATTTGTATGGTGGTTTGCTGAGGCTGTTTCCGAAGTTTGCGAGGTCAGAATCTGTCTGGTTTTCCGATGTCATTCCCATCTGTTGTGCCGTTTCACCCTTAGGATGACCTTCCTTACCTTGGGTCACTTGGCAGGACAGTGACAGGTCTCCTCTGGCAGCTGGTGGGCCCCCAGCCCAGCTCGTGCACCTCCGGCGCTGGCTGCCGGGCCCCAGATACTCACAGGAGGCCCTGGCCGTGTCCCCTCCGTGTCCACTGCCCCAGGGCCCAGCTGGCAGCCTGGGTACCGGCCTTCCTGTGATGAGAAGAAGGGGTGCAGTGCCTGTGGCTTGCTTTATTTTGTTATTATTACTGTTGAGTTTATGTTATGTTAGTGCAAAATCAAGCCGAACACTGTTCTTTGATGTAAACAGGAAATGTCTCCCCTTCCTTCCCCTCCCCCATCCTGTTCCCTCAGGATGACCCTGGACCGTGGTTGGGTGTGTCAGATGTGTGCAGGCTGTTGTGTGCATGTCTGTGTACCTGCATCACACACACACACACACACACACACACACACACACACTCTTGCTGTTCTGTGGCTGGCTGTGTTCACCCTCCACGTTCTGTGTAAGGGAGACCCTTCCATCCTGCATAGCGCTGCGACTGGCCTCATTCTGAGGGACAGTCTTCACCTCCTGCCTTATACACATCCCCACAGAGCTGGAATGTGTCCCCTCTTCTGCCTGTTCCTTCCCTATCCTTGGGACCTAGCTCTGGTTCACTAAATGACTCTCAGAGCAGCGCGGGCCTGGGCCTCTGCATTTCCCAGGCTCCCTGGGGAGTCCTCCTGCTCACGAGGCCTTGAGGATGCTGCTCAGAGAAAGAGCCCTGGCCCCCTCATCATGCTGCAGGGGCCCTCCCTCGCCTGCTGCACCATCTGGGGCTTCTCTCCCAAGCCTCTCCCCGCACCTTGTTGCTGCTCTGGGGCTGGTCCACTCGCTGGAGGGCCTCGCTGTGATCCCCTTACACTTGTCCTGGGGGAGCATGGGCAGCCCACGCCTGCCTCATCTTGAGCATCTGGCACCTGCACTCGTGGGCACTCAGTGGACATTGGACCAGAGCCTGCGAGTGGGGCAGGGTTGGGGACCAGAACTTCCAGCTCCTGCACTAAGGCCCTGAGAGAGGGGTTGGGGTCCGACAGGGAGTGGGAGCGAGCCCCTTTGTCTCCATCTGGCGGGCTCTCCCTCCGTCAGCAGGGGGCGCTGTGCCCCCGGTCTGGTCCCCACCAGGCGGGGGCTGCGGGGAGGGGCCGCCATCTGGCCTTCCCTGGCCTCCCTCCAGACTACAGACAAGGTGCGCCTGCTGATGCCCGGCTCTCCCCTGCCCCTTGATTTGCCAGGACGCTGGTGGAGAGATTCTCCGTGCCACCGCAGGCCATCCCAGCAGTGCATCCGGGCGAGACCGTGTTTCTTCCCAGGCACCACCCTGTGCCCTGCATCCTGGACAGTTCACAGCTGAAGCCACGGAACCCCCTGGAAAAGCTGTTCCTCAGGTAAACATCCGTGCAGCTTGACCAGGCCCCTCCCTCGAGGAGCCCAGCAGTGAGGACCACCCCAGAGGAGGCCTTCGGAAGTTGTGTTTTCCCAGTGTGGGTGTGTCAGCATTTAGGGAACACGCAGTACACACATTTCTGCTTATGGTATTTTCTTCACTAATTTAGATGTATATCCTTCACAGAATCTTACACTGCAGCAGATATTCGGCATCTGTTATGTGCTGCCTTTTCCTCCCCCATGGCCCCGTTGCATGGTCAGACTCATCACACATGCCCTTGGGGTTATGTCTCCATCAACACTGGAACCACTTTCCTGGCCGTCCAGCAGTTTCCCAGGGCCCATCATCCCCTCCTCTCTTCCTCCTGGAAAGTTTGTCCCCAGCCACAAGGACAACTCAGCATAACATCAGGACAGCTGCCCTGGTCCTCGTCTTGGTGGGACTTGTTCACAGGCATTATCACATAACCCCTGAGTATGTTTGATTTTTTTAGGGGATTTTTGAAAACTTTACCACAATAACATACAACTCTTGCGATGGTGAGTTCACATGTCTAAGAATTAAGAGCGAGAAAGCCTGCAGGATTCAGGCCATCGGCCCTCCACTGCGGGCTGGTGCCCTGCTGGGCACCGGCCACTTGGGAGATGAAGTTGAGACCACCTGACCGCTCCCCACCAGCCCATAAGGCACATGGAGGTTAGGGACACATTAGGACTTGAACACAAGAATCTTGTTCTCTTTTCCGGCTAGCCCATCTTATTTTATAACAGAAAAATAACAGTATTTTGATGTGTTTCCTTTAAAGCTTTTTATCGTGGAAAGTTTCAAACACACATAGAAGCAAAGGGTACCTATGCGTACCTACCAGTCAACATCAGTTACTGACTCAGAGCCAGTCTTGGTTCTTCCATACACCTGCCCACTCACCCTGTCCCCTCAAGATCATTTTTAAGCAAGTCCCAGACACATACAATTCCTTTAAGTCCTTCAATCTGGGTCTCTAAAATACTATCTTTAGACATAACTTCAATACACTATTACACTTAATATGTGTGTCTTAATATACACTTAATCAGTTCAGTTCAGTTGCTCAGTCTTTGTGACCCCATGAATCACAGCACGCCAGGCGTCCCTGTCCATCACCAACTCCCGGAGTTCACTCAAACTCATGTCCACCGAATCAGTGATGCCATCCAGCCATCTCATCTTCTGTCGTCCACTTCTCCTCCTGCCCCCAATCCCTCCCAGCATCAGGGTCTTTTCCAATGAGTCAACTCTTCGCATGAGGTGGCCAAAGTACTGGAGTTTCAGCTTTAGCATCATTCCTTCCAAAGAAATCCCAGGGCTGATCTCCTTTAGAATGGACTGGTTGGATCTCCTTGCAGTCCAAGGGATTCAAGAGTCTTCTCCAACACCACAGTTCAAAAGCATCAATTCTTCGGCACTCAGCTTTCTTCACAGTCCAACTCTCACATCCATACATGACCACAGGAAAAACCATAACCTTGACTAGACAGACCTTTGTTGGCAAAGTAATGTCTCTGCTTTTGAATATGCTATCTAGATTGGTCATAACTTTTCTTCTAAGGAGTACATGTCTTTTAATTTCATGGCTGCAGTCACCATCTGCAGTGAATTTGGAGCCCAACAAATAAAGTCTGACACTGTTTCCACTGTTTCCCCATCTATTTCCCATGAAGTGATGGGACCAGATGCCATGATCTTCGTTTTCTGAATGTTGAGCTTTAAGCCAACTTTTTCAGTCTCCTCTTTCACCTTCATCAAGAGGCTTTTTAGTTCCTCTTCACTTTCTGCCATAAGGGTGGTGTCATCTGCATATCTGAGATTATTGATTTCTCCTGGCAATCTTGATTCCAGCTTGTGCTTCTTCCAGCCCAGCATTTCTCATGATGGACTCTGCATATAAGTTAAATAAGCAGGTGACAATATACAGCCTTGACAAACTCCTTTTCCTATTTGGAACCAGTCTGTTGTTCCATGTCCAGTTCTAACTGTTGCTTCCTGACCTGCATACAAATTTCTCAAGAGGCAAGTCAGGTGGTATGGTATTCCCATCTCTTTCAGAATTTTCCACAGTTTATTGTGATCCACACAGTCAAAGGCTTTGGCATAGTCAATAAAGCAGAAATAGATGTTTTTCTGGAACTCTCTTGCTTTTTTGATGATCCAGCGGATGTTGGCAGTTTGATCTCTGATTCCTCTGCCTTTTCTAAAACCAGCTTGAACGTCTGGAAGTTCACAGTTCACATATTGCTGAAGCTGGGCTTGGAGAATTTTGAGCATTACTTTACTAGCGTGTGAGATGAGTGCAATTGTGCGATAGTTTGAGCATTCTTTGGCATTGCCTTTCTTTGGGATCGGAATGAAAACTGACCTTTTCCAGTCCTGTGGCCACTGCTGAGTTTTCCAAATTTGCTGGCATATTGAGTGTAGCACTTTCACAGCATCATCTTTCAGGATTTGAAATAGCTCAACTGGAATTCCATCACCTCCACTAGCTTTGTTCGTAGTGATGCTTTCTAAGGCCCACTTGACTTCACATTCCAGGATGTCTGGCTCTAGGTGAGTGATCACACCATCATGATTATCTGGATTGTGAAGATCTTTCTTGTACAGTTCTTTTGTGTATTCTTGCCACCTCTTCTTAATGTCTTCTGTTAGGTCCATACCATTTTTGTCCTTTATCAAGCCCATCTTTGCATGAAATGTTCCCTTGGTATCTCTAATTTTCTTGAAGAGATCTCTAGTCTTTCCCATTCTTTTGTTTTCCTCTATTTCTTTGCATTGATTGCTGAGGAAGTCTTTCTTATTTCTTTCTTATATCGTCTTGCTAATCTTTGGAACTCTGCATTCAGATGCTTATATCTTTCCTTTTCTCCTTTGCTTTTCTCTTCTCTTCTTTTCACAGCTATTTGTAAGGCCTCCCCAGACAGCCATGTTGCTTTTTTGCATTTCTTTTCCATGGGGATGGTCTTGATCCCTGTCTTCTGTACAATGTCACGAACCTCATTCAATAGTTCATCAGGCGCTCTCTATCTATCAGATCTAGTCCCTTAAATCTATTTCCCACTTCCACTGTATAATCATAAGGGATTTGATTTAGGTCATACCTGAATGGTCTAGTGGTTTTCCCTACTTTGTTCAATTTAAGTCTGAATTTGGCAATAAGGAGTTGATGATCTGAGCCACAGTCAGCTCCTGGTCTTGTTTTTGTTGACTGTATAGAGCTTCTCCATCTTTGCACGTCTTAATATGATTAATATCGATCAGCATTCAGATTTCTGTGATTGCTAAGTGTTTTTTTTTTTTATATGTTGTTGAAAGAAGAATCTAAATATAAGGCCCAGATGTTGCAATCAGACCAAGTAATGTTAATGTTGAAATAACACCTCACATGTCACTGATGCCCGACATATTTAACCATCTTCTTCCTTTTTGTCGACATGCAGGTGGTTTCCAGCTTCCCCCTGATAGTAAACAGTGTGGTAGAGAGTATCCTTATACAGAAACATTTGTCAGCAGTTCTGGAATAGATCTCTGGATGTGATGTGAGATGACTGGGTCTTAGGGTATGAACAGTGGTAAAATTTCCCATTGCCAAATTGAAAATACATCTAGGGATTTCCCTGGTGGTCCAGTGGCTAAGACTCCAAGCTCTCAATGCAGGGGGCCCCGGGTTTGATCCCCGGTCAGGGAACTAGATCCCACATGTTGCAACTAAAGATCCTGCATGCCACAACTAAAGCCCAGGGCAGCCAAATAAATAAAGAGTTTTTTAAAAACAAATATATCTCATAAAGAGATGATGAAAAGGGGGCAGGGGAAGAAATGAAGGGAAAGAAGACAGATAGTGGAACCAGAGGAAGCACAGGGACAGAGAAGCGGCTGGACAGGGAGGACATAAGAGGGGGGAGGCAGGTGGCTTCCTGAGCTGTTTCTCCTCGGGATTTGGGGCCGATGGCAGATTTTCTGCCCCAGGCTGGATGGCGGGCAGGAAGTGTTTGACAGAGGAGATGGCCCGTGGAGTGGTGGCCTGGGATCAGAGCAGCTGTGCTTAATGGGGCCAGGTGGCCGGCCAGCCTCCTGGAGCGGAGAGTCCAGACCCTCCTCCCTCAAGTTTGCTAAGGAAGCAGAGCGGAGATGGGGCCTGGGGCCAGGAGTGTCTGTGCCCTGCCCGAGGCCAGGTCAGGGGACTCCTGCCAGGCACTGGGGAAGGGCCACTTCCTGAAGGTCTCCCTTTAGCCTGGGGGTCATTCTTTATTTCCTGTTTGTGCCAAAGACCTCAAGTCGAGACAGAGAGTGGGGATTACTAGCCATTCAATAATTAGCGTGTTGTGGGCAGCCGGAAATGTGAGGATGCAGGAAGAAGAAAAGGTTACTTCCTCTCTCAAAGAGCAGTATGGTTCGGTTTCTCACCTTTCAGAAAGTGAATCTCACTTTGTGAGATTTCAGGTGACTTTCAGTCTCTTCATTCGACTTCTCTGTATTTTCACACTTTGTGTAATCATAAGTGGTTTGGGGGGAGAATGAATACAGTTTTAAAAAATCACTTCTTGGGCTTGCATGGTGGCTCAGTGGTAAAGAGTCTGCCTACCAATGCAGGGGATGCAGGTTTGAGCCCTGGAAGTTCCCCTGGAGAAGGAAATGGCTACCGACTCCAGTGTTATCGCCTGGGAAATCCCATGGACAGAGGGGCCTAATGGGCTAGAGTCCATGGAGTTGCAAAGAATCGGACATGACTTAACGCTGAATGAACAAAAGGTATACAAAAGTAAAAAATCACTTTTTGAAGTAGATTCACCTCTGCTTGCTCTCTGGTGAAGAGGGATGTTATCTTTCTTTCCACTGTACACAGTGGGGAATGTTGGCACAGATTAAGCCAGCAGTTCGTCTCAGAGCAAGAGCAGGCAGTCTTGGTGTCTGACCCAGCCCTGGTCCTCCCGGGTTGGACCTACGCAGCTTTACGTGCGCCTCTCCTCCCTGAGTAGGGGAGCACGTCAAGGCTGTACATCGTCACCCTGCTTATTTAACTTACGTGCAGAGTCCATTATGAGAAACGCTGGGCTGGAAGAAGCACAAGCTGGAATCGAGATTGCCGGGAGAAATATCAGTGACCTCAGATATGCAGATGACACCACCCTTATGGCAGAAAGTGAAGAGGAACTAAAGAGCCTCTTTCAAGAGGAGAGTGAAAAAGCTGGTTTAAAGCTCAACATTCAGAAAACTAAGATCATGGTATCCGGTCCCCTTTCTTCATGGCAAATAGATGGGGAAACAGTGGAAACAGTGGCTAAGTTTATTTTGGGGGACTCCAAAATCACTGCAGATGGTGACTGCAGCCATGAAATTAAAAGACGCTTACTCCTTGGAAAGAAAGTTATGACCAACCTAGACAGCATATTAAAAAGCAGAGACATTACTTTGTCAACAAAGGTCCATCTAGTCAAGGCTATGGTTTTTCCAGTGGTCATGTATGGATGTGAGAGTTGAACTATAAAGAAAGCTGAGTGCCAAAGAATTGATGCTTTTGAACTGTGGTGTTGGAGAAGACTCTTGAGAGTCCCTTGGACTGCAAGGAGATCCAACCAGTCCATCCTAAAGGAAATCAGTCCTGGGTGTTCATTGGAAGAACTGGTGTTGAAGCTGAAACTCCAATACTTTGGCCACCTGATGCGAAGAGCTGACTTATTTGAAAAGAGCCTGATGCTGGAAAAGATTGAGGGCAGGAGAAGAAGGGGACCACAGAGGATGAGATGGCTGGATGGCATCACCGACTCAATGGATATGAGTTTGGGTGAACTCCGGGAGTTGGTGATGGACTGGGAGGCTTGGCGTGCAGCGGTTCATGGGGTTGCAAAGAGTCGGACACAACTGAGCGACTGAACTGAACTGAACTCCTCCCTGAACTGCAGCAGTAGGACCGGAGGTGCCTGGACCGTCCTCTCTCATTTGTCACCCTGCTGGACGTGTGACCTCAGGTCGCTTCCCCGAGACCAGAGTCACATGCTGCTGTGACAGAAGCTGGTACTGGGCGGGGGAGCGGAGGAGGAGGGTGGCTGAACTCTTTCCTCCTCCCCTGACAGCACTTCAGCGGGAAATCCAAGCCTCGTGACAGGGCCTAGAGCAGCTAGTGCCCCAGGGCAGCTCTAAGACAGGAACCAGCGCCTCGGGGGTAGAGCTTGCCCGCTGAAGCGCCTTGGGTCCTCCCTGTTCCCCACCCTCCCCCCAGTGTGTGTGGGGGTGTCAGGACCCACGTTTGTCCTCTGGGTGCACCTGCAGTTTGCAGTTTGTTCTCAGGACACTGGAAGTGCCACTGGGGACTTTCCTCAGCAATGGCCTCAGCTGGCGGGGGCGGCATGGGTCCGAGTTCAGTGATGTAAATGGTGCTCAGGCATCAGACCTCCCTGAGGCCCAGGCCCCAGCTCCTGTTTTGCCAAGACCTCCTTCTTGTCTTCCTGGCAGGCAGGGGAAGACCGGGTGAAATAAATCCAGCAATCCCAGAGCAGGGGCAGCATTCAGCCGCCCCACTGCATGCGCCTGCCCCCAAATCCAGAGCAAGTGAGAGTGGCCCTCCAGGCAGTTGCTAGGATCACTGATTTTTGTTTTTAATCTTTTTTACAAGATGATTTATGTATTTTGGGTTGTGCTGGGTCTTCGTTGCTGCACTCATGCTTTCTCCAGTTGCGGTGCTCAGGCTTCTGTTTGCCGTGGCTTCTCTTGCTGGGGAGCATGGGGCTCTAGGGCGCACAGGCTCAGCAGCTGTGGCGCGCGGCTTAGTTGCTGCGTGGCTCACGGCATCTTCCTGGACCAGAGAGTGAACCCGTGTCCCCTGCATCGGCAGGTGGATTCTTAACCCTTGGACCACAGGGAAGCCCTCGGCTCGCCAATCTTTAAACAAAGGAGGGGACAAGAAGAGCTACTGGGACTGCTACTGGTGGCTGGTCCCCCTTGGCGTCTCACTGAAGCTCTCATCTTAGTAGCCTGGCAAAGGCGCAGAAACTGATGCCCTATAAATAACGACTCTCGGTGTTTACCTTTCTGCTGTCACTTGGGATTCCCGAGGCATTTAAAGACTTTCCCCCCTGGGGCTGCTGCCCGTAGACTAGACCAGAGATGGGGGCTGGGAGATCCTGAGTTGGGCCTTATCAGGAACACACAGTCCAAGCAGAAGATCAGAATTCCACCAGGAGCCCAGCATGCTGACTGAGGCTGGGGCCTTTGTTCTGTGCGATTCCCCCTTCTTGCTGATCCCCCCACCCCACACCCTGTCTTCCTTCCTTCCTTTTCCCGTTGCCCTGTGGGCAAAGGCTGGGGATTAGCGCATTCTGACCATGGCCACTCCTTGTTGGGGTGGGGACCTCCCCTCCCTGGATCCTTAGGGCTGGCAGCTGGGGCTTCACGCCCAGCTGGGCCGGAGCTGCATCTGCCTCCAAGAGGAGGCTCTGCTCCTCCCTGCTCGCCCCATGGCATTCTGACATTCTCAGGATAACTTCCAGCCTTGGCGCTGGCTTTGCCACAGGCACGGGTGCCCGCTTGGACCCCGAGTCAGCATTCTCAGTTTGTGAACCTGCCAGGGATTTTTCTACATCTAACCTCAGTGGATTCCGTAACCCGCTCACCTTCTCCCCCCGGGGCCTCCCCACTTGCAGACCTCGGATCAGAGTGGTCTCTGCCTGCCAGGCCTCTCCCTGCCCTTCCACCAAGCAGGAGGTTCCTCCTGCCATCTCTCTGTCCTTCCCCTGAAGGGTGGCAGGGCTTGCGGTCCAGCCAAGGGAAGGCAGCAGTGCCCTTTCACTGAGCACACTCACAGGAGATTCCTCGCATCTCGTCTAGCTGAATTCTTTGACAGCCATTTGCTTCCAGGCATAGCTGAACCATGCCCTTTGCTGCCTAATCTCTGACCCCTGGTCCTACACACCAAGCCTAACTAAACAGCAGTGAACCCCAAGGCAGACTGATCCTTCCTCTGGCAGAAACCGCACTGCCAAGTGTGTAGCAGAAGGGAGACATCGTCAAGCAAGAGGCGTCTCTCTCTCTGAGCAGCAGTTGGAAATGTGTTGATCTGAGCCGGCAGGGGCTTGTAGAATCCATTCCCCTACAGAGAAGCTGGCGGGTGCCCCCTGAGCAGAATGCCAGAGCCAGCGTCTTCTTGGAGTCCCTGGAGCGCCGGCCTCCTTACACATGGCCCCCGGCCAGGCCCTGCCAATCTGTGAGGTCCTCCAGACGTGGCTGGCTTGGCTGTTGTCTGCGTTTGCGGGGCTGTGCATGAACCACACAGGCATTGCCGGGGTCAGCACATGAAGTGGCTGTGTGACTGGGCACATGGGGCAGAAGCGGTGTGTGCCAGCAGCCCTGGGGTATACACGTGTTTGTATGTACAAATAAAGGTCTGCTTTAGAACCGTCAGCTTCACAAACACAGGAACAAAGCTGCTTTCTCCTCTGAACTTAAATGATTTTGGGGGGGTGGTGGAGAAAAAGTACACACTTTGTAAATTGCCTGGATATACTCAAAGAGACAGCAACTTGGCTTGGAGGAGCATCTTTGTTTTGGAGCATTCTGTTCCTGGCAGATTAAAATATGATGTCCTTTTTAAAAGGAGGAGGAGGAGGGTGGGCCGGCCGAGGAAATTTCTATCTAGAGTCATGACTTTAAATGCCGTCCGAAATGTTGTTTGCCTGGATTTGGTTGTTAAAAAAAGAAAAATGGACATGAAGTTAACGGTTTCATTTATCTGGAATCCTTATTAATTGCTTTTAGGACATTATCTAGAAAGAGAGCAAAGAGGCATTCACCAGACTCAGAGAGAGTATTAGGTTGTTGTTATTCAGTCGCTAAGTTGTGTTGGACTCTGTGACTCCATGGACTTTAGCATGCCAATCTTCCCTGTCCTCTAGGGAGGATTCAACCCCAAACCCAACTTCCCCAGAATGCCAGGAGTACAGGAGGGGAGTGAAGTCCGGCACCTTCCACCAGAGGCCCGAAAATCACACAAAATACATCAACTCCTCGTTGTCGGGGATCTGGGGTCCCATGGGTCCAGGTGATCTCCCAGGGTGACAGTGAGCTCAAACCAGGGCTCCTCCCCTCGCCAGCAGCTCAGGGCAGAAGGGTGAGGCCTGATAGCTTGCCATGAAATCATGGCCCCAGAAGCACGGGGGTCCCCCTCCCGGGGTGCCCCTCCACCCCCGCTCCGCCCCCCGGTCAGGACCGTTGCTGTTCACATGGTTTCCTGAGACCCCCTCTGCCACCCTCAGTTATTTCCTTCCCCAGATCTCCCCGTCCTGGGCCCCTGCCTGTTCTTTTCCCGTCTTCTCAGGTGTCCCCTTTGTTTTGGAAAAACACAAGATGGGGCAGACATGCTCTGTGTAACCGGACCCAGACGCCCGCCCCACGCCGCCTGTCCTGCCCTGTAATCCTGTCCCCTGGCTGCAGCCGGGCTAAGAGGCGAGGCTCCCGGGCACGCTCCTCATCACAACCCAGACCCTTCTCAAAACTGGTCAGCACCTCAGTTTCCCCCTCCATCACGCAGGAAAAACAAACTGTTCTCCCCAGTCCTGTGTGTAAAACATTGAGAGGGGAATTTCCCTGGCCCTTCCACTGCCAGGCACCTGGGTTCTAGCCCTGGCGGGGAGACTAAGATGCTGCAAGCCTGGCAGGGCGCGGCCAAAAAAAAAAAGCAAAAGACATCGTGAGACGTGTTCGTGGGCAGCAGATGATTCTGAATGGCGCTGTGGGTTGTTTTCTGTTCCAGCAGCTGCCTGCACTGAGCGTCTTTGTCCACAGCAGTGACCGCTTCTAGTCCCGGAGAAGCTGAAATCCGGACGCCCCCGCTCAGCCTCGCTGAGAGGGTCACGGAGGAGGGTCGCCTCCCTGACCTCCCGCTCTGTCCTTTTGCCCCCGCAGGTCCTCGCCGGCCCGGCAGCTCACCTTCCTGCGCCAGGGCCTCCTGAGCAGCGTCTACTTGCCGGTGGGCGACCGCCCCATACCCCTGTTCCGGTGGCTGTTACAGGTGAGGACCGCGACTGCCGCTAGGTGGCGGGAGCGAGCCGGCCCAGCACCCGGGGAAGGGCCGCTGGCCGGCGGGGCGGGGCTCCCATCCCCCTCCTGCCCATGGGGCTGCTGGGTTGGTCCTCGCTGAGGCTGGAGGAGGGAGGGAGACTTGTGGTGATGGAGTAAGGAACGTGCAGGCACCGGCCTGTACCTCACGCCGGGAACCCCCAGCGCGTATGCCTTGCAGAGTGTTGCCTCTCTGTGATTCCTGCTCAACAGGTGCTCCCATTGTGTGCAGGCCATTCTCCAGGCCCCGGGTCTGGGCCCTCGTCCCGTGGGCAGCGGCCTTGCAGGTGTGAGGGGCCCTCGTGGATATGGAGCTTGGGGTGCTCGCTGTGGAGTTGTGGGTCAGCTGGAAAAGCCTAGAACAGCTGTTCTGTCTTCACCTCCCTTTTTTCTGGTCACTGCCAGAACATTTTGCCTTGGTGGAACATTGCTTTCTGCCCTAGGCTCGGAACCTTCACACAGAGAAAGACAGCGAGGAGCAGCCAGCAGGGAAAGCCCAGGCACCAGCTGCTGGGATCTGTATGCAGGGCACGGGGATGAGGCCTTGGCCCCCACCCTGGACCATCTCTGCCGGGGACAGCAGGTCCCAAGCTCCAGCTGGTCTCATTCCTGCCAGTTGGAGCCTGGACCCGGGCTGTAAATTAGAGCCGCCATGCGGGGCGGATCATTCTTGGGACTCCTCAGCCTCGGCAGACTGGCTGCCTTCCAGAAACAGCCCTCCAGCTCTCCTTCCCACTGGGGTCCTTCCCCATTGCCCCTCCCTGCTGCTCCCCCAGGCTCCAGGCGACACAGGGGACACAGTGGCCATTCTTCCCTGTCCTGTCAGTGCAGCTTCTCTCTCCTTGCCCAGCACATGACAGACATAGAGCCAGTCTGAGATGCTGGCCACAGAGGGTTCTTGTGTGACACAAGGTGTGCACAAGCCCCGCCTGGTCTCTTCCCCAGCCTCTGTCGCCTGTGGGGGAGGGGCACGGCAGCAGAGGACCCCCAGCCCTGCTTTTCCACCCAGTACTGTGTGACGTGGGCCGTCATTTAACAGCGGCTCTGTCCGGAGAAGGCAATGGCACCCCACTCCAGTACTCTTTCCTGGAAAATCCCATGGATGGAGGAGCCTGGTAGGCTCCAAGGGGTCCACGAAGAGTCGGACACAACTGAGCGACTTCACTTTCACTTTTCAGTTTCATGCACTGGAGAAGGAAATGGCAACCCACTCTGATGTTCTTGCCTGGAGAATCCCAGGGACGGGGGAGCCTGGTGGGCTGCCGTCTATGGGGCTGCCGTCTATGGGGTCGCACAGAGTCAGACACAACTGAAGCGACTTAGCAGCAGCAGTAGCTGTGTCTCTCTCTCTCACTCCGTAAACTGGGCTCAGCAATCCCATGTGAAGGTCGAGTGGGGAACTCCCGTGGCCTGCCTTGTCCTTCTGGTCCCACCCGCTGCTCTGCCCAGGGCCTGGACACCATCAGGAAGGAATGATGTCAACCCAGAGGCCAGGCTCTCCATCTTCAGGAAGGAGAAACAAAAGCTGAAGCCAGATCCATGCAAGGGGTGCACTTGGCCTTGGGGGTGTCTTCTCGGGAGACCCCGCCCAACATCTTGTCTCTGGAGGGAAAGAGCGAGCAGGGTGCTGACCTCTCCCACTCACGTGACCACCCCGCAGGCCTTAGGGTGGGCTCTGACGCTTCACTCCCGAGGTTTAGGTTCTCTTGCCGCTTGGAACTTCTCTTCCCACAGCAGCAGCAGCACTTGTTCTCTCGCAGACCTTGGCTGAGGACTGGCTGCGTGCTGAGCTGCAGGGACAGAAAGATTCTGGCAGCGGTGACCCAGGTGTCCGTTGAGGGCTTCCCCAGTGGCGCAGTGGTGAGGAATCCACCTGCCAATGCAGAAGACCGGAGTTCCATCCCCAGGTTGGGAAGATCCTCTGGAAGAGGAGATGGCAACCCACTCCAGTATTCTTGCCTGGAGAATCCCCATGAACAGAGGAAACTGGTGGGCTACGGTCCATAGGGTCTCAAAGAGTCAGACACGACTGAGTGATTGACATGCACACACACATCCCAGGTAGACATGGCTCCCTGTACTTCACGCTGTTGATGAGGACTCCAGTTCAGAGAAGTGCAAATCCATGGGGGATCCCCGAAGGTGCTGGGGGCCTCCTGTGAAGCTGCAGGGGTGATTCGTGGGCTCCAAGGATAGGGACAGCACTGGGCCTCACAGGAGCTGGAATCACATTGGAGACAGGTCAGGATCCTAGGATAGACTTCGGCTTCTCTCTATGCCCCAGGCTCTCCGTGGTCAAATAAACCCCCAGGAAGAAGAGCCTAATTGGCCTATGAGGAGTTAAGGGACCACCCCCAAGCAAAGGCAGCTAGGGGAGCAGGGCCACAAGGCTGCTGGAGGCCGGCACACATACCTGGGATTAATTCTAGAGCCAGAGGTTGGGGAGTTAGACTTCTCCAACCCTGCTCCCTCAACTGCATCTCCAGAAGGGCCATCCTGAGTCCCCATGGGAACCAGTTCCTGGTGCCTGCCAGCCTCCCTGCTCCCAGGGCTTTGGCGGGGCGAACAGTGGGCACTGGGTGAGTGGGCTTCAGCCTTGGTGCATGCTCAGTGACCTCAGTCGTGTCTGACTCTTTGCGCCCCTATGGACTGTAGCCTACCAAGCTCCTCTGTCCGTGGGATTCTCTAGGCAAGAATACTGGAGTGCCATCCTCCAGGGAAATCTTCCCGACCCAGGAATCGAACCCATGTCTCCTGCACTGCAGGTTGATTCTTTACCAACTGAGCCACCTGGAAAGCTCAGGCTTCAGCTTTAGTGCTCACCAATTATGTAAGCTCGTCCTCAGAGCCCTAGAATGGACTTCTCAGGTGAGCCTCGGAGGCCAAAACCTGGAAGCATATGCCGTCACTGAATTCATGTTCTTGCTGGGGAGTGATTGTGTGTTTAGCTATGAAGAAGTTAGGAGAGGAAGAGGGAGGCAGAGTTCTGGTGTCTTAGATCTCTTGGAAGCAGACAACTGCACCTGTGAGGGAAGGAGGCAGCAGGCGAGGGCAGAGAGGGAAGCTGAGGAGCAAAACTAATGCAAGAGAGGTCACGGCTGGTCCTCGGCAGCAGGGCAGGGGGCCCTGGAACTGGGATTGCACTTTAGAGTTGTCCCAGTTGAGGCAAGGGTCCTGGCCTTTGAGCCCCTGCATTGGCCAGTTATCAGAGGAAGACTGCACTGGGAGGGGGGGTGTGTGCCCTTGAGTGATTTGAGTGAGAGACTCTCCTTAGACTCAGCTCTGGGCCCTCGGCCAACAGTTTTTCCCAGCCCTTGGGGATGGGAGCCCTGGTCCTGAAAGGTCTCTGCAGTCAGAGATCACCCATGCCTGTGAGATAAGGCGCTGAGCTGGAAGCCATGTGAGGCTCACGAAGAGGAGCCAACTTGACCTTGTCCAGCTTAGTTAGTGCTTCTGAGCTCCTTCTTTCCCTACACAGGTGCCTGCCCTGAGGGGCATGGCTGGGGCCTCAGGGCGTGAGCAGCGAAAGGAACAAGACTCCCACACAGGGCGGTGGACAGAGTAGGAGAAGTCAAGTCACCTAGACCTGGGATTGACTACTGGCTTTGCTCCTTACTTGCTGTGACCCTGGGGAAGTTGCTTGACCTCTCTGAGCTTAGTTTCATCATCTGCAAAGTGGCAGTAATGACAGTATCTTTCTACCATGTGGATTTGTAAGGATTAAATGGGACTTGTTTAATATGACGTAATAAAGGTTTACTACTGTTACTCCGTAGTGATGACCCAACTAATTTGTT
The DNA here is from genome assembly GCF_029378745.1 of Bos indicus. Classification (NCBI taxonomy): domain Eukaryota; kingdom Metazoa; phylum Chordata; class Mammalia; order Artiodactyla; family Bovidae; genus Bos; species Bos indicus. The sequence goes on along the minus strand of NC_091770.1, from coordinate 2,847,426 downwards.
TTTCTTTTTTTTCTCCTCCTAGCTGCTGACATGGCCTCCAGAAACTTCTTCGAGAGCCTTTGGTCTCCTGTGGGACCTCAGCCTGGACGGGCTCTTCCGTCAGTCCGGTTAGTGCCTGTCAGAAGTGCAGGGTGGCAGCTTGCACTCTGGGGGCCCAAGCTGGGGAGCCCACCCAGTGCCCAGCTGTCGGCGCCGCCCCCGCCCCGCCCCCAGTCCAGCATGCAGGCAGGTGCTGGTGGGGGTGTTGCATCACTGTGGGGACATGTAGACATCAGGCCCTCTTGGGCTCTGGCTCCAGCGTTAGGAAAAAGCTAAGCCAATAGGCTTCTTGCCACCTTATCTGGCCTCAGAATCACATCACAGGGGCCAAGTCCAGGCTGACTTCACAACCTTAGGATCCCAGAACATTCTGGAAGGGGGGTTCTCTGGATTTATGGGGACGGCTGGCCTCCAGTTTCTTACTGAGAGCGCCAGTTTGCTTGGGAGGGTTGCAGGAGCCTCTGCATTGAATCAGGGAAGCTCTCTGAGTTGGAGTCACCAAGGTGGGGGGTGGTTCTTGAAGCTGAGCCCCCAGCAGCAGCCCTCCTCAGTTCCCAGGGCATCTGCAGAGCCCCGAAGTTTGGACCGGGCTGGGGGAAGAGCCTTGAGTCTGTACCTCGGTCCTGACATGTAAGGCGTACACTTAGTCGTTTTTATACTCCTAAGATGTTCAGAGTGCACAGACGCAATTAATTTCCCCTTTAGTGACTGCACCTTTCCCCGCCTGTCATCATTTGGTGCCTGAACCTAGACAGTTTGGCACCAAAAAATATCAAATAACCTATTGAAAGTTGCTTACGGCAGACAGGGAGACCCACTGGTGTCCAGACCTTGCCCACCAGCTGCAGTCCACCCACACTCCCACTAAACACAGGAGCACCGAGCTCTGAAGGCCGAGGTTATAGACCCACGACGTGCCGTTAACCAACCCCCACCCCACCCTACCCCCAGCGGCCACCAGGCCTTTGGATTTCTGCCTCTGTGCCTCCCCTCCTGGAGGAGTTGGCTGAGCTAGGGGCCATCTGTCAGATGAGAGCATTCCAGACTCCTCCGGCTCCCCCACGCCCCACCCCCACGCCTGGGACCCCTCTCACTGAGGTCCTCTGAATAGCGCCAGTCTCAGCCTCCTCTGCCTTTACATAACCTCTGCCCCTGCAGTCCCGGCTGCCCTTTCGAGCCCCTGGGGCCGCCTCTGCGGCTGGCCTGCCCTTTGGGGCAACAGAGGCCTCCCTTGTCCCACTCTTCTCCTCCAGGCAGTGGTATGTGTCCCCTCAGAGACACAGAGGCAGAGGGGGCGTCCCATTCCTCTCTGTTTCTTGGCCACATTGTCCCTGATTCGCCCTGTTGGGAGGGGGTGGGGCCAGGAACGGCTTCCTCCGTCCCAGTCTCAGCTCAGCTGGGAGGGCCCCCTCCACTGCAGAGCAGTTCTCCTGGCATCGTGTGTAGGGTGTGGGGTGGGAGATGCCTTTTTCCCTTCCCTTGGAATAGAGACTGGCCCCCAGAATCCCATGCCCAAGGTCAAGATCTTGATTGATTTGGGCAAAGGTCTGGTTCACAAAAAAACTGAAAGCAGGGACTGGAGCAGTTATCAGTACCCCTGCCACCCCCTCCCCCCGAGCGTGTTCACAACAGCGAACTCCCCAGGTGGCGCTAGTGGTAAAGAACCCACCTGCCAACGCCAGAGACAGAAGAGACACGGGCTTGAACCCTGGGTCAAGAAGATCCCTTGGAGGAGGTTAGGGCAACTCACTGCAGTATTCTTGCCTGGAGAATCCCATAGACAGAGGAGCCTGGTGGGCTACAGTCTATGGGGTCGCAAAGAATCGGACAGGACTGAGGTGACTAAGCACGCCCGCATGCATGCACATTCACAGCAGCATTACTATAGCCCAACAGAGGAAGTGACCCAAAGCCCAAACGTCCACATGCGTGGATAAGCAAAATGTGGCCTGTACGTGCAGCAGAGTGTTAATCAGCCTTAAAAAGGAAGGCGATTCCATCACATGCTATGACGTGGATGAACCTGAGGACATTATGCTAAGTGAGAAAAAGCAATCACACACAAAAGAACAAATATTGTAGGACTTCTCTGATGTGAAGTACCTAGAGTAGTCAAATCCATAGAGACAGAAAATAGAATAGTGGTTACCAGGGCCTGGGGGAGGGAGACTGGAAGGGTTAGTATTTCCTGGGTATGGAATTTCAGTTTGGGAGGATGAGAAAGTTCTGCAAATGGGTAGTGATGAAGGTTGCAGAACAATGGGAATGTACTTAACACTACTGAACTGTGCACTTGAGAATGCCTAAGATGGTACTTTTTGTATTACCTGTTTTTTACATAATTTTGAAAAACAAAAGGCCAATTACAGAGTCAAGAGTCAGGTGCCAGGAGAGAATCTACCAAGAGCTGGAACTGAAAATCAACTGCCAGTTCAGGAAGCATTCGTACGGTTAAATTAGACCCAGTTCAGTTCAGTTCAGTTGCTCAGTCGTGTCCGACTCTTTGCGACCCCATGAATCGCAGCTCTCCAGGCGTCCCTGTCCATCACCATCTCCTGGAGTTCACTCAAACTCACGTCCATCGAGTCAGTGATGCCATCCAGCCATCTCATCCTCTGTCGTCTCCTTTTCCTCCTGCCCCCAATCCCTCCCAGCATCAGAGTCTTTTTCAATGAGTCAACTCTTCGCATGAGGTGGCCAAAGTCTTGGAGTTTCAGCTTTAGCATCATTTCCTTCCAAAGAACACCCAGGGTTGATCTCCTTCAGAATGGACTGGTTGGATCTCCTTGTAGTCCAAGGGACTCTCAAGAGTCTTCTCCAACACCACAGTTCAAAAGCATCAATTCTTTGGCACTCAGCTTTCTTCACAGTCCAACTCTCACATCCATACATGACCACTGGAAAAACCATAGCCTTGACTAGACGGACCTTTGTTGGCAAAGTAATGTCTCTGCTTTTGAATATGTTATCTAGGTTGGTCATAACTTTTCTTCCAAGGAGTAAGCATCTTTTAATTTCATGGCTGTAGTCACCATCTGCGGTGATTTTGGAGCCCAAAAAAAGAAAGTCTGACACTGTTTCCACTGTTTCCCCATCTATTTGCCATGAAGTGATGGGACCAGATGTGATGATCTTCGTTTTCTGAATGTTGAGCTTTAAGCCAACTTTTTCAGTCTCCTCTTTCACCTTCATCAAGAGGCTCTTTAGTTCCTCTTCACTTTCTGCCATAAGGGTGGTGTCATCTGCATATCTGAGATTATTGATTTCTTCTGGCAATCTTGATTCCAGCTTGTGCTTCTTCCAGCCCAGCATTTCTCATGATGTACTCTGCATATAAGTTAAATAAGCAGGGTTACAGTATACAGCCTGACATACTCCTTTTCCTATTTGGAACCAGTCTGTTGTTCCATGTCCAGTTCTAACTGTTGCTTCCTGACCTGCATACAGGTTTCTCAGGCTTGATGCAAAAGCAAATTGTGCTTCTCAGAGTTGTCGGCACCATGAGGTGCTCTGAGTGTCCTTGTCCCCTGTGGGGGAGCTGCCCTCTGAGGTCTTTGGGTCTGTGGTGGGGATGTGAACTTTCAAGTTGCCTAGCCTTTCTCTTGTAAAGCAGGGGATTTGTATGTGTGTAAATATCTACTTTTTCCTGGAATTTGTGGTTGACCAGAAGTTCTTCCCAAATTATCCTGGGAAAGGTCTTGTACAATTGCCTTCATCCCCGTATGCTTCCTAAGGGACAAGTCCGGGCCTCTGGCAGGACCTGGGATCCAGGCTTCAGAGGTGACTGTCATGGGTATGCCCAGGTGACTAGGGCTGAGGGCTGAGAAGAATTAGCTAGACTGTTGGAATAAGGTGGGAATCGTCTTCCTAGATTAAGAAGCAACACATAGCACCTGATGAACTTGGAGAGTGGGATATTCTGGAGCGCCTACATTCTTAATGGCAGGAGTGTTTGTTCATTTATTCAGCAAACAGACCTTGAGTGCCTCCCATATATATGCAGGGACTTCACCAGAGAGCAGGAGATACAGGGAAGAATAAGGCATGGTTTCCGCTGACAGTCAAGTGGGAGGGGATTAAATGTCCAATTACAATAGGAGACAGAAAGGAGGGAGAGATTGAACTGCGGCAAAATTACTTCTAGTTGGATGGGGTTGGGGTGGAGGAGGTGGGAATCGGGAAGTGCTTTGTAGAAGAGGGAGCAGTTGATGGATCCATCTCTCAACAGATGTGTAGGGCAGGGATTGCAAACTTTGTTGCAGTGGGGACCAAGTGAGATCAGTAACTAGAGAGCTCCTGCCCTCTCTAAAGAGGCTGGCAGGTACCATGTTGCCAGATCTCTCCATTTTCAAGAGAAGCTGTGTCTTCCTTGGGATGTGCTCAGACTAAGTAACAGGTGTCCAGTTAAGAGCCATTTATCATCTCACATGACAGGAAATCCAGAACCAGGTTGTTCCATAGGATGTTCAACAGATTTATGCTCTCAGGGCTCTGGTTTAGCTTGTGTCCCGCTTCTCACCACTCCCCCTCAAGGTTGCAAAATGGCTGTTATTGCTCCAAGCATCATCATGTTCTCACAAGACATCAGTATTCAAGGCAGAAAGGACAAGGGTGAAGGGTAAGAGGTCATAGCTTCTTGTACTTTTTTCTCTCTTTTTGTCAGGACATTCTTTCCATTTTGTTTCATTACACAGAACTGGATCACAGGCTTTAGAGGACCCTTTCCCTGTATTCTGATTACCAACGCCCTTTGAACATGGACTAGGTCTGAAGAATTTTCAACCTCGTGAGTCCTACACCTCCAGGGTAGAATACAGCAGATTCACTTTTTCCAGCCTCCTTGCAAATGTTTGAATTTTTAGTTTTGGAATTTCCATTTAGTCCTTTGTTGTTTCTTTTTTAATAGTTTATGTTTCTCTACTGGGATTTCTTATTTGTTCATTTAATATGAGCATATTTTCATTTACCACCTTGAGCATATTTCTAACAGCTGTTTTAAAATCTTTGTCTGCAGTTCTGACACCTGAAGCATCTAATTCATTACATGGAAAATTAAATAGGGAAGTGAGTGTTTACTGAGAATGAGTCGAGAAATCGTACTGGATAAATATTAAACCCTGGGAGTCTCAGGGCCTTTTGCGCTCAATCTCTTTATAGGATATATTTCAGAACTGTTTACGTTCACCTGCTGACTGCAGCGTGGCTTCCCTGCCTAACCTAGAACACTCACAGGGCCATGCAGGTGAGGTGTCCTGGAGCTTAAGCTCCATGAACTTTAAGGTCAGTTGGTTTCTGACATATAATAAAACTGTTTTCTGCTAATAGAGCCAGAGCCTTTTGCTGTTGCTGTGACTCAGAGCTCCAGTAGCCACCCTCGGCCATTATCTACAAAGATAAATGGATGACACGGTTCCTCCGCTGGGGGTGGGCCACTGTCCCTGAGCAGACACAAGGTGAAACTGGAGTTCCCTTTCTTGGGAAGAAGGGAAGCCTGGCACTTGGATTGACAGCCAACAGAATCTGTTGTAGCCAGACTACGCGTGTTTATGTGCCGTCTCCCGGTGGTAACAAATTCAGTTAAAAAAATGAAACCCAGAAAACCCCCACTGTGAGCCCATCTGCAGACTATATTCGACTGAAGGTGGAACATAGTTCTACTGTTTGCAGCCTTGGGCATAGCCCTGGCTGAGGAGAGATGGGAGCAGCAGGCATGAAGACGAGGAAGTGGGAAGAGTAGGCCGAGTAGGAGAGAAGACTGGACGTTTGGGGCCATCTCTTGGAGGACAGTGGGGACCATTGCAGGCATCATGAAGCTTTATTAACATTTGGCAAGACCAGGACAGGTGGTGGTTGCCGTTGTTATTTAGATACAGTTCATGTGCCATATAATTCACCCTTTTAAAGTGTATGATTCAGTATGATTCAGAGTTGTTCAGCCACCACCACTGTCTAATTCCGGAACACTTTCATCACCCCCAGGAGAGACCTCGTGTATCAGCAGTCACCCCTCACTCCCCTGCAGCCCCTAATGCATTCTGTCCCGACGGGCTTGCTTATCCCAGACACTTCATGTACGTGAAATGACATAATATGGGACCTTTTGTGCCTGCTTCTTTTACTTGGCGTGATGTTTTCAAGGTTCATGCATGTTGTAGCATATAGTAGTACTTTATTCCTTTTATGGATGAATAATATTCCATTTTATGGATATACTGCATTTTATCCATTCATCAGTTAATGGACTATTGGGTTATTTCCACTTTGAGGCCATTGTGAATAACGCTACTGTGACAGGTAAAGAATCTGCCTGCAATGCAGGAGACACAGGAGATGCAGTTTGATCCCTGGGTAGGGAAGATCCTCTGAAGGAGGCAGTGGCAACCCACTCCAGTATTCTTGCCTGAAAAATCCCATGGACAGAGGAGCCTGGCGGGCCACAGGCCATGGGATCGCGGAGGGTCAGACACAACTGAGCGACTAAGCACCCATGAACATTCCCACACAAGTGTATGGGGACATAGGCTTTTAGTTCTCCCCGGTATATGCTTAATAGTGGAATTGCTGGCTAATTGGGTGACTCTGTTCAACTTTTTGAAGGACTGCAAAACCATTTTCTAACGGGCTGCGTCATTTTACTTTCCTACCAGAAATATATGAGGGTTCCGGTTTCTTCACATCCTTGCCAACATCTGTTATGTCCATCTGTTGATAGGAGTCATACTAGTGGGTATGAAGTGGTATCTCATCGTGGTTTGGGTTGCATTTCTCTAATGACTAAGGATGTGGAGCACCTGCTCTTGTACTTGTTGGCCGTTTCGTATCTTCTTAGAGGAGGTATCTATTCGTTTGCTTCACTCGTTTTTTTGATTGGATTGTTTGTATTTTTCTGTTGAGTTGCAGGAGTTCTTTATATACGCTGGATACTAGACCCCTCCCTGATAGCTCAGCTGGTAAAAGAGTACTCCTGCAATGCGGGAGATCTGGGTTCAATTCCTGGGTTGGGAAGATCCCCTGAAGAAGGGAAAGGCAACCCACTCCAGTATTCTGGCCTGGAGAATTCCATGGACTGTATAGTCCATAGAGTTGCAAAGAGTCAGATGTGACTGAGCAGCTTTCACTTTCACTTACAGGATATGTGATTTGCAAATATTTTCCCCCATCTTGTGGGTTACCTTTTCACTGTTTTGCTGGTGGCCTTTGATGCACAAAAGTTTTTAATTTTGATAAAATCTAATTTAGCTCTGTTTTCTATTGTTATCTATGCTTTTGATGTCAAACAAGATAGCATTGCTTTGTCTAAGGTCATGAAGGTGTCCTGTTATGTTTTACTCTGAGGATTCTGTAGCTGTAGCCTTTCTATTTAGGCCTTTGATTCATTTTGAGTTGATTTTTGTATACAGTGTGAGATAGGGGTCCAGCTTCAGTCTTTTTCATGTGGAAATGCTCTTGTCCCAGGATAATTTATTGAAAGACTGTGCTTTCCCACAGTGAGTTATCTGGGCACCTTTGTTGAAAATCAGTAAATCAGTTAACCATGGATATATGAGTCTATTTCTGACTCTCAGTTCTAGTCCATTGAGATATATATATGTCCTAATGCCAGTGCCACAAATTCTTGATTATCATCAGTTCAGTTGCTCAGTCATGTCTGACTCTTTGTGACCCCATGGACTGCAGCACGCCAGGCTTCCCTGTCCGTCACCAACTCCTGGAGTTTGCTCAAACTCATGTCCATTGAGTCGGTGATGTCATCCAACCACCTCATCCTCTGTCATCCCCTTCTCGGCCTTCATAGTTGTAGTCAGTTTTGAAATTGAGAAGTGTGAGTTCTCCAGCTTCATTCTTTTCAAAATCATTTTAGCTATTCTGGGTCACTTGTATTTCCATATTAATTTTAGGATTAACCCACTCCAGTATTCTTGACTGGAAAATCTCACGGATGGAGCCTGGTAGGCTACAGTCCATGGGGTCACAGAGTCGGACACGACTGAGCCACTTCACTTCATGACCTAGTTTAAATAAAAATTAAAAAAAATAATAATAATTTTAGGATTGGCTAATCAACCAGCAAATTTGGAAAACTCAGCAATGGCCACAGGACTGGAAAAGGTCAGTTTTCATTCCAGTCCCAAAGAAAGGCAATGCCAAAGAATGCTCAAACTACCGCACAGTTGCACTCATATCACACGCTAGTAAAGTAATGCTCAAAATTCCCCAAGCCAGGCTTCAGCAATACGTGAACCGTGAACTTCCAGATGTTCAAGCTGGATTTAGAAAAGGCAGAGGAACCAGAAACCAAGTTGCCAACATCCGCTGGATCATGGAAAAAGCAAGAGAGTTCCAGAAAAACATCTATTTCTGCTTTATTGACTATGCCAAAGCCTTTGACTGTGTGGATCACAATAAACTGTGGAAAATTCTGAAAGAGATGGGGAATACCAGACCACCTGACCTGCCTCTTGAGAAACCTGTATGCAGGTGAGGAAGCAACAGTTAGAACTGGACATGGAACAACAGACTGGTTCCAAATAGGAAAAGGAGTATGTCAGGGCTGTATACTGTCACCCTGCTTATTTAACTTATATGCAGAGTACATCATGAGAAACGCTGGGCTGGAGGAAGCACAAGCTGGAATCAAGATTGCTGGGAGAAATATCAATAACCTCATATATGCAGATGACACCACCCTTATGGCAGAAAGTGAAGAGGATCTAAAAAGCCTCTTGAAGAAAGTGAAAGAGGAGAGTGAAAAAGTTGGCTTAAAGCTCAACATTCAGAAAACGAGGATCATCGCATCTGGTCCCATCACTTCATGGGAAATAGATGGGGAAACAGTGGAAACAGTGTCAGACTTTATTTGTTGGGCTCCAAAATCACTGCAGATGGTGACTGCAGCCATGAAATTAAAAGGCGCTTACTCCTTGGAAGGAAAGTTATGACCAACCTAGACAGCATATTAAAAAGCAGCGATATTGCTTTGCCAACAAAGGTCCGTCTAATCAAGGCTATGGTTTTTCCAGTGGTCATGTATGGATGTGAGAGTTGGACTGTGAAGAAAGCTGAGCACCGAAGAATTGATGCTTTTGAACTGTGGTGTTGGAGAAGACTCTTGAGAGTCCCTTGGACTGCAAGGAGATCCAACCAGTCCATCCTAAAGGACACCAGTCCTTGGAAGGACTGATGCTGAGGCTGAAACTCCAATACTTTGACCACCTCATGCAAAGAGTTGACTCATTGGAAAAGACCCTGATGCTGGGAGGGATTGGGGGCAGGAGGAGAAGGGGACGACAGAGGATGAGATGGCTGGATGGCATCACTGACTCGATGTACATGAGTTTGAGTGAACCCTGGGAGTTGGTGATGGACACGGAGGCCTGGAGCGCTGAGATTCATGGGGTCACAAAGAGTCGGACAAGACTGAGTGACTGAACTGAACTGAACTGAATCAACCTCTCCCAAAAATGACAACTGGGTTTTCCATAGTGATTGTGTTGAAGCTATAAATTACTTTGAGAGTTACTACCATCTTAATAATATTGAGTCTTCTAATCTATGAACATGGGCTATCTCTCCATTTCTCTAGATCTTCTTTCATTTCTTTTTAAGAATGTATTGTAGTTTTTGGTATACAAGTCTTGCACTTCTTTTTGTTAAATTTATTCCTACTACTTTCTTCTTTTTGATATTATCATAAGTGGGACTTTTTTCTTCATTTTCTTTTCAGATAATTCCTTGCTAGTGTGTAGAAATACAACAGAGTATTTCTGTATTGACCTTATATCCTGCAACCTTGCTGAACTTGTTTATTAACACTAACAGTTTTTTTTTTTTTTTTTAATGGCAGAGTTTGATTTTGAAAGCAAACATGTTCTTGTGCAACTAATTGCTTGTGAGAAATGACCTCATGTTTCTCTAACAAACATGCTTCAGCCGTGCCCATGTAGGACTGGCCAGTAACCCAGGGCAGTCACACTGAGTAGGCAGCAGTGCCTGGAGAAGAGGAGCTCGTCAGTGAGGTCAAAACACTGGACAAGAAGTAAAACACGTGTAGCTTCTTTCCCATTAGTTTTCAAGATGGTGTGGTTCATTCTGACCTACTCCTTCCATTCCCTGCCAGCTTCTATGATAGCTGTGTAGGAGGGAGAGGATATATCAGAATAAAGCGACTCTGGCCAGGACATTCTCTGGATATTTTTTTCAGTGGGTGTGACATTTAGCTTTCAGAAGAAATTTGTTTTCATGAGCAGTGTCTTGGGAAGCTGTGTCCTGCCTCCCTTGATCGCCATGCTTTTTCCCTCTGTCGCCAGAGCTCCAGGATTGTAGTCACTGGAACTTTGGGGCTCTCTTGGACGCGCCCCGTTTTGTGGGTGACTTTCTTTTCTGTCATTGCTTGCATCCTCTCTCCTTCCTCCTTTTCAACCCTCCTTCCTTCCTGCCTCCCAGATAATATCTATAGGATTACTTCTTATAAGAAAAATAACAGGGACTTCCCTGGTGGTCCAGCGGCTAAGACTCCGCAGCACTCCCAATACAGGGGGCCCTGGGTTCAATCCCTGGTCGAGTAACTAGATCCCACATACCCCCAACTAAGAGTTTGCACGCCGCCACTAAAGATCTCAAATGCCCCGATGAAGCTCAGAAGACTCCGAGTGCTGTAACTAAGTTCCAGCTCAGCTAAATAAATGATTAAAAAAAAAAAGAATAATGCCAAAAGATGACCAATAATCTTAGTAGCCCGGAACCTGTTTTTATTTTCTCAGAAGTGGTCTATGCATCAAGCTCAGAACATTCCAATAGGACAAGAGAAAGGTATTTGAAAAGCGAACGCCAGCTCTCCACCCATTCCCCACAGCCCGCTCCTCTCCTCATAATCAATAGCTTCTTGTAATGATTTTCAGGAGCGGAATTAATGCACAATCCACTTAGTGTGTGTTCTTGTATTTACGGGTTTATTTACACCATCTTTCTTCTGTCACGTGGACATTTATCTACAGTTGCCTCCCATGGAGAGTTAATCTTGTAAGAGTTTCCCTGCTCTCTCCCGGATGTCAGGAGAGGCCACAGGCCACACGGCACAAGTCAGGGTTTTCTCCAGAATGGGGGAAGATGAAACAGCCCCCCCTACCCCTGGGTGTGAAAAGAAAACATCAACACTTAACATTTACATTTTAACTCATCTTTTTAAAGACAGTTTTGTTGAGGCATAATTGACATACCTTAACCTATATGCATTCAGCGTGTGCAACTTACACACAAAACACAAACATAGACCCATAAAACTCACCACGATCAAAATAATAATGTCCGTTGTCCCGGGTCCTTAAGCTTTCTGGTGCCTCCTTGTCATTAATGCATCCCTCTCCCCTTTTACACCTAGGAAACGATCAATCTACTTTCTGTCCCCAGATCAGCTTGCATTTCCTACTCCTGCATGCGTGCTAAGTCGCTTCTGTCGTGTCTGACTCTCTGCGACCCATGGACCATAGCCCGCCAGGCTTCTCTGTCCATGGGATTCTCCAGGCATTTTCTATAGTTTTATATAAGTGGGACCATGCAGTGGGCACTTTTTTGTCTTGCTTCTTTAGTCGCTTTGAGATGCACCAACAGCACTGTGTGTATCATAGTCTCCTCCAGTCAGCAGCTTTGTGGTGTCCTTTGTGGGGCAGCACCACGGTGTGTTCATCCAGTCGCCTCTTGGTGGACATTTCGGTTGCTTTCAGTTTAGGAGCTATTAAAGTGGATATAAACGTTCTCATGTAGGTCTTTGTGTGGGCCCTTAGGGTAAGCATGTATGCGTGCGTAGCCCGGGTCCTACGGTAGATGTGTGTTCAAGCTGTTCAGACAGCACTGCCCCACTTTTCTCTAAAGCTCTCATGCAGTCTCCCCCAGCCGTGCTCCAGTTGCTCCCCATCTTCCCCACCACTCGGTTTAGTCAGTCCTTTTAAGAGGTATGCAGTGGTAGCTCATTGCAGTTTAATTTGCCTTTCCCTAAAGCCTGATGATCTTTGCATTGCCTCAGTTGCCATCTGTATGTCTTCTTTGGGCTCCCCTTGGTATACCCTTCTTTGGGCTTTGGGTGGGGAGGCCGTGCAGCAGGTCCGGGCCACCTCAGGACCCAGGCGGAGTTCGGCGGTCAGGCACCAAGTCCTCACCTGAGCGGCAGGTGCCGAGCACAGAGCGCTGTCCTCAGCGTTAGTAGTGCGGTGTGGAGAAGACTCTGAGAGTCCCCTGGACTGCAAGGAGACGAAAGCAGTCCATCCTAAAGGAAACCAACCCTGGGTGTTCACTGGAAGGGCTGATGCTGAAGCTGCAGCTCCAATACTTTGGCCACCTGATGTGAAGAGCCAACTCATTGGAAAAGACCCTGATGCTGGGAAAGATTGAAGGCAGGAGGAGAAGGGGACAACAGAGGATGAGATGGTTGGATGGCAACACCAACTTAATGAACATGAATTTGAGCAAATTCCAGGAGATAGTAAAGGACAGGGAAGCCTGGCATGCCGCAGTCCGTGGGATCGCAAAGAGTCAAATACAACTTAGGGACTAAACAATAAGTAATTACATATATGAAGCACCTGGTGTACAGTGGACATTCAGAATGACAGCTAGTATCAAAACAAAATATAGGAAGTTCCCTGGCCATCCAGTGGTTGAGACTCCAAGCTGCCAATGCAGGGGTTCAGTCCTTGGTGAGGAACTAAGATCCCACATGCCGTGCAGCACAGCCAAAATAAAAAAAATTTTAATGTATTTCTTTATGAATCAGAGATCATTAGATAGACCGCAGGAACTGAGCAGCACGAATGTTCTAAATACTCTCTGTACTTCCTTTTAATTTCTGCAGCTTTTTATTTTGGCCATTTATCTCTCACCCTATTCTCGGATGGCTGGGTTTTGTTTTTCTTTTTTCTGTTTTCTCACATTTTTAAGCAGTCAAAAACTTCTTAGTCTCTAGATCCAGTTGACACTGTCTGCTTTTTGCTGGCTTATAAGGAGTTGTCCTCACTTCACCTGCTCTGCCTGCCACGGTGGGCCGGGCAGTCTCCAGGTACGGGGCTGGCGGGGGGCGGGGGGGTGGGAAGCAGTCCATTCAGAGCCTCCTGGAGCTGAGTGAAGGCCTAGCCTGTGCACAGCTGCCCCTGGGGCTCCCCACAGCCTTGTTACTCGTGGATCACACACACACAGGGAGCACGTCTGTACTGGGTCCAGGGCCCGCTCTGCATTGCTATGTGGGTGCCCTTTATTCCTAAATTTCTCAGGGCAGCTGCCCCATCCCCGGGCCAAGAGAGACAGGCCAGGATCCAGTTCTTTTTTAAAGACTTTTTTTTTTTTCATGTGGACCATTTTTTTAAAGTTTTATTCAATTTGTTACAATATTGCTTCAGGCACCTGTGATCTTAGCTCACCGACCAGGGATTGAACCCACACCTCCTTGTATTCGAAGGTGAAGTCTTAACCACTTGGCCACCAGGGAAGGGCCTAGGGATCCAGTTCTATGGGCCCAGCTGCACTAAATCTCCATCCTAACCCTGATGGTGCTGCAAGAGTGTCATGTAGACCCAAATGGGCAGGAAGACACTTTGAGGACCACTCAGGAAATCTGCCCCCAACTCCCTGGCTCCCTTGAAACTGTCATTGGCTCAGCACAGCCTCTCCAGAGTCTCCAGTTGGAATGCAACAATAATAGTAATTCAGCTTCATAACTGAGCCTTGTTTTGAAACACATTATTGTTTGTTGTGATGATAAACGTGATTTCATTAAGAATGAGAGCTAACTTTTCTAGAGAGCTCATGCCAGCCCCTGAGCCCCTGGCTCTGCCTATCTCCTTCAGTCACCATAACCATCCAACAAGTAGATCCTGTCATTTTCCCCATTTTGCACGTAGTCAGGGGGCTGGAAGGGGGCACGGACTGTAAAGAATCTTTCTGCCGTGCGGGAGACCCAGGTTTGATCCCTGGGTCAGGAGGGTCCCCTGGAGAAGGGAATGGCACCTCACTCCAGTATTCTTACCTGGAGAACTCCATGGACAGGGCAGCCTGGCGAGCTGCAGTCCATGGGGTCACAAAGAGTCACACTTGACTGAGCGACTAGCACTTCACTTTCCGGGGGCTGGAAAGACTGAGCTTCACAGTCTTCGTATGAAGTGGTCTCCTATGTGGTCAGCCTGACCCCAATCCAGCTCATTTTATCTTTTTCTCTCACTGTACCTGTGTCCTGGGAGCAAAACCAGCTGAACCCAGCAGCTCCTGACGTGGCCCCTGTGAGCCAGCTGTACAGGTGGTGGTCAGAATCGACCAGGAAGGTGCTGCTGAGTGAGGGTGGAGCACACATGCAATCCGGTCTCCACGGGGCCAGCAGACCCGTGTCCCAACCTTGCAGGAGCAGACAGGCAGCTCTCCAACCACTGGCTGCAGCTCTCCAACCACTGACTGCATGGGATGAGAGGAGCTGGTAGGAGGGGATGCAGATGTCCACTGTGGGTAACACACGTGGTCCCTGAGACGCATCCACTCATTCAGTGGGGCTAGTCCATGTCCTGCTGTGCGCTGGGCTCTCAGGCACAGGATCTTTTCAGCTCGCAGGTGGCTGTAAGGCACAGCCAGGCTGAGAAGGGGCCGGTGTGTGCAAGTGTGCAAGCCTGTTGATGGAGCAGAGGCCACGCATCAGAGGGGCTCATCCTGCTGCATTAGCTGCTAAGACTCTCAACCCACCTTTTTAAATGAGGGGAATAGACTCAGATGACTTTCGTGTGGTGAGCACACCCGAACGTCTGGCGTCAGACCCTGATCGGGGGATGTCAACAGCTCCCCCAGGACTCAGCTTCTGGCCGCTGCAATTCTTAGCTGTGCCTGAGCTTTACAAAGAATGGGGCCGGGGTCCCATCCTCTGACACTGGTCTGGATGCAGCCTGGGTGCAGGTACCTTGAAACCTCCCTAGATCATGCCACAGGCAGCTGGCTTAGGGGCAAAGATGGGAGCCCTGGGTGTGATGTGGAGCTAGGGCTGCCTTCCCTTGATTCCTCCCCTACCCTGCCCACACTATCTGCCAGAGCAGGTGAGGATGGGCCCCATGATACCACGGCTCTTCTTAGCTCAGTGATTCCTGAACTTGTCTGGTATTAGAATCACTTGGGAATTCTTAAAAATTCTACCGCCCAAGCCACACCCATGCTAATTAAACCACGGTCCCTGGGGTGGGACACAGGCAGCAGCAACTTTTGAAGCTGCTCCCTGATTCCAAACTCTGCAGACAAGTCTGGGAAGCACTGTATTAGGTTCCCAGGGGGGCCCCAATCTAGAATACACCGCCGTCCCTCAGACCATCGGGCTCTACTGCTAAAGGTGCTGTGTGGGGAGACCTTATCCTCTCTTGATTTTGGTTTTTAGAGTTTTTTGTATTTTTTTTTTTTTTAGAGTAGTTGTTGTTTAGTTGTTAAGTCACATCCAGCTCTTTTGCAGCCCCATGGACTGTAGCCCGCCAGGCTCCTCTTGCATTGAGAGCATGGAGTCTGAGCCACTGGACCACCAGGGAAGTCTCTACTGAGCCATTATTATTAACGGAAACTCATTGTCTAAGGTTCGCACTCTGTTGTACGGTTTATGGCATGTGTCCCTCATTACCATGTCTCTGTCGCACAGAATGCACGCTTCAGTCGTGTCCGACTCTGTGCAGCCCCATGTGCTGTAGCCCACCAGGCTCCTCTGTCCATGGGATTCTCCAGGCAAGAATACTGCAGTGGGTTGCCATATCCTTCTCCAGGGGATCTTCCTGACCCAGGGATCGATGAAGCCCATGCCTCTTGCATCTCCTGCATTGGCAGGTGGGTTCTTTACCACTAGCACCACTGGGGAGCCCCATGATATAGATTAGTTTCACTCTGAAAATCCTGTGCTCCTCCCTCCCTCCGCCTGGCAACGCTTGATCTTTTTACCATCTCTATAGTTTGCCCTTTGCAGAATATCATATAGTTGGAATCATACAGCATATAGCCTTTTCAGACTGGCTTCTTTCTCGTAGCAATATCCATTGGACGTTTTCCCATGTCTTTTCATAGCTTGATTGTTTATTTTGTTATTGCTCAATGGGTTTCCATTGTCTGGATGTAGTTTATTTGCCTATTGAAGGACATTTTGGTGGCTTTGGTGTGTCAGTTATGAATAAAGCTGCAGCTTTATTCACGTTCAGTTTCTGAGTTCATCTGGATAAATAGCAAAAAGCACGACTGCTGAGTGGTATGGTGAGAGTATGTTTCATTTTGTAAGAAGCTGCCGTGCTGTTCCTGTCGGCGCGACTGAGAGTTCCCGTTGCTCCACATGCTCACCAGCATTTGCTGTCTTCTTCATTTTGTTCTAGACCTCAGGACCATTCCCAAAATCCAAAGGTAGAGAGAACTGGTGGGCCATGCTTTCAGGGATGTTACTGGGAAGCTCTTTGTTTGAGAAGTTTCAAATTCTTGCTTTTGAAATTTAAGAGGGCGGTTTGCAGGTGCCTTCCTGACTCACACTGAGGGGGCCTGGCATCCTTATAGACAGCCCAGGGATGCATACTGAAGTGGCAAAGGGAGGAAGTGGTTGCCTGGAGGTGAGATGCAATGGCTGGCCTCCGGCAGCCATCCTGGGCCACCAGGTGGTCCCAAGAAGAGGCACCTGCAGAGGACAACAGAGCAGCAGAGCCATCGATGATCCCACTCATCAGTCGGGTTCCTGCACGGTGTGGCCCACCCACCTCCAAACTTCTCTTCCATCGGAAAGAAATGAAACTCTAGTTTTGTTAAGCCCAGGTGGGTTTTTTGTTTTGTTTTGGAGCTCTTTGTTATTTGCAGCTGAAGCTAATTCTAGCAGATACCAGGGATTCGGTGGTTTGGCACAAAGCAGGTCTGACCTACACACGGGCCTGGAAGGCTCGATAGTGTTAGATGGCAGTGACAGTGGTGTGAGTTACAGAGGGCAGCAGGGAGGAGAGGTGGCCTGGGGACGGCCTCACGCACCCCACACCCCCCCTCAGCTCGTGGATCAGTGGACCAGGAGCTGACCGAGCCCTGTGTGTGTGTGTGTGTGTGTGTGTGTGTGTTGTGGGATGTGTGTGTGAATAAGTGGTGTGTACACATATGTGTGGAGATGTGTGAGTGGCATGGTGGGGGGGGGATGTGTATGTGTGATAAGTAAATAGATGGGTATAAGTAAATAGTTGGGGGGGTGTGCGTGTGTGGGGTGTGTGTGTGGTGAGTGGATACAGGGATGTATATGATGGAGATTGTGTGAGTGGTGTGGTGTGTGTCAATGCGGTGTGTGGTATGTGTGTGTGGTGAGTGAATGGATGAGTGTATGTGTGTGTGGTGGGGTGGGGATGTGTGTGAGTGGTGTCTATGCAGTGTGTGGTGTGTGTGTGGATGGGTGTGTGTGTGTGTGGTGGGGTGTGTGTGAGTAGTGTGTGTCTGTGCAGTATGTGAGTGGATGGATGGGTGTGTGTGTGTGTGGAGGGGCAGGCGCAGGCTGTGTTACATGCAAGGAGGCCATAGGAGGAGAGGGCCTGAGCCCCAGGGCGCGGTGAGAAGAGGGCAGGTGAAGGGGCCGTGAGGGTTGCAGAGCGGAGGAGGAGCAGGAAGGAGACCGGAGCAGAGCGGGTCTGGAGGGGAGACAGGGATGTGAGTGGCATGGGTCTGGGTGGGCTTCCTCAAGGCCCTGGGGCATGGTCCTCTGTGGTGAGCCCTGAAGGCAATGAAATGTTCGTGTTTGTGAAATGTGGACTTGATGGGATTTTATGTTTCTACCACAAACATGGCAGATTCCTCTGATAACATCCCCTTTGTTCTTTGCCCAGGCCCCACGGGGGACAGGTCTGTCCCCTCCCCTCCCATGTCTTCCCGTCCCCACCTCACCCTAACCCTGACCCACCCCTGGGCCTGGCACCAGCTCCAGCACCACGGGCTCCTGGCTGGACCCAGGGTCTGCAGGGCTCTTCCTCCTGACCATTACATCACTCTTGCATCATGCTGACCTTCCACCCACCGCCTTCCATGCCATTTACACCTCCTGGTGTGGCATGCTTCACTTCCACGCACATGGTTTGTTTCCTCATCAAACCTTCAGCTCCACAAGACCAGAACTTCAGTCACCTGGTGTTCACTTAATGTTTGTTGACTAAATAACAATTTTTTTTTTTTAGCTGCACCAAGTCTTAGTTGTGGCTCCTACATGCGGGATCTTTAGTTGCCACAGGTGAACTCAATAGTTGCAACATGTGGGATCCAGTTCCCTGACCAGGGATTGAACCTGGGCCCCCTGCATGGGGAGTTAGAGTCTTAAGACACTGGATCGCCAGGGAAGTCCTCTGAATAACAATTTTATGTGACTAAGGCTAGAGTTGATTGGCTAAAACCTGTGATACAGAGCAAGTTTAAATTTAAATACAAAAATGCTGAGGGAAGTTAAATAATCTGAGTTGGGAGGATGAAAAAGAGTAAGGTTTTAAGCCTTCCTTTCCCTGGTGGCACATCGGTAAAGAATCCGCCTGCAGTGCAGGAGATGCGGGTTCTATCCCTGGGTGGGGAAGATCCCCTGGAGGAGGAAAGGACAACCCACTCCAGTGTTCTTGCCTGGAGAATCTCATAGACAGAAGAGGCTGGCAGGCTGCAGTCCATGGCGTTGCAAAGAGTCAGACACGACTTAGTGACTCAGTTCAGTTCAGTCGCTCAGTCGTGTCCGACTCTTTGCGACCCCATGAATCACAGCACGCCAGGCCTCCCTGTCCATCACCAACTCCCGGAGTTCACTCAGATTCATGTCCATTGAAACAACAATAAAAAAAAAGTCATGAGCCCCATGCTCGGATGTGTGATGGTTCAGTAGCTCACATTCCTTTGGGAATCAGCACTCCCATTTAAGGCTGATGGGGGCTCCCCTGCTGTGGCCCTGTGGGGTCTCCATGTCTGAAAATCGGGACCCCATCAGATGATGTCACTTGGGTCTCCCCACAGCAACACTCAGAGTGCGCGTTAGCAGCTTGATTGGGGGCGGGGGAGGGCATGAACAAGGACAGATGTCTGCAGACCCTGCTCCCCTGAGGCCCCGGGTGGGTCCTGGCAGGTGTCAGGAAGGTGCAAGGAAGCCCCCGCAGAGGGGCTGGAACTTGGGGGACTGAGAGGCTTGCAGGGATGTGTGTGGTTTCCCCCATTGTGCACAGACGGAGCTAGGAGAAGGGTGGCTACATGAAGTCAAGAGGCTGCTGAGGCGCAGATGGAAAAGTCGCTTTTATTTCCGGCCTGTGCCTCTTTTCCCCGCCCCCGCCCAAGCCTCCGCTCCATCCCAGGAGAGCTTTCAGACTCAGCCTCTCAACCGAGCCCAGATGCGCTGGCTGTTGGGGCTGGCATTGGAATCAGCCCAGGGCCCCGGTGCTCCCCCCGGGGGATCACCTCAGATGACCGCGCCGTGGGCGTACAGAAACCGAGTTCTCGAGACTTTTCTTCGGTGTCAGCTCTCCAGAAAACCCTCACTGGGGACGCACGGTGCTCGGGAAAAGCTGAGTGCCTGGCCTACTTACAGGCAGCGTTAATTACGGGCTCCGGGTGCCTGTTGTCACTTAACCAGCTTCCTGGGCTGTCAGTTTGACGGGACTGGTTTATCCTGGGGCCACCCAGACCCCTTTCTCTGGAACTTCTGGCCCCTCAGCCCCAGGGGAGCGGGGGTGTGCAGTAAATGGCCGGGCAGGCACACGGAGAGGGGTGAGGCCTGACTGGGCCCCAGGCCAGTGGGGTCTGCGATGCTGTCAAGGGCTTTTCTGGAGCGAGGCACCTGCGGGGGCCGCCGTGGGGAGGGGGCTTGCAGGCCGTCCGGGCAGGATGTCCCACCCAGCCGGGCCTCCCTGGGGCCTCGCCCTTGGCGATTCTCCTGCCACACCGTCCTCCCCACCCTGGCAAGGTCACCGGCCTCCCACACAGCCCCGCTCCCACCCAGTTCCCGGCTCGGGCTCTGCTCAGGCAGACAGCCCTCTCTCATTGTGTTTTGCAGCCTTCATTCTTCCCAGCTCATTTGCGACTTGGGCAAGGGGTATTATTACCATTCTCTGACTTGTTAAGTTGCCCGAGAGGAAAAAAACACAAGAATGTTTTTCCTCCTCCCAGAGTCTCATTACTGTTGGGTGAGCCTCAACTGAGTTGTGTTTCCAGAGAGAGACACTCAATGCCACCATCCCCGAAGGCATGGCCCTGGCTGGGACTCAGACCCTCAGCTGGCCGCCACGAGGGACCGTGGCCAAGACATCTCAGTGCCCTGTTTCTGGCTAGATGCGCCCACGCTGTTTCATGCCCTCTGCCACTTCCGTCCCTTGGCTAGGCATGGGCTTCATTTCCAATTACCTGTGCGTGCTGTCTGCCCCCTGCCCCAGCCCCCAGTTAAGTCTCTCTCGCCTGAGCAGGTTCCCCACCTTTCACCAGCTCTGGGTTTTACAGCAACATACTCTTTTGTATTGATTTATCCACCTGGATTCTCCGCCTCCTAGACCACAAGCTCCCTGAGGTCAAGGGATCTACTGGGTCACCTTTTAGTCTTTGGCAGCTGGCATGCATCCTACACATGGTGGGGTCCATCAAGGGGTACCCTTAGGACGGAAGGCTCGCCCTCCGGAATGGTGAAGGTTCAAGCCGGCGCTGCTCTTGGTTCTGCATTCCTGCAGCTCACCCTCCATCAGACCCTTCGTTTGTGTTCCGAAACACTGCCAGCCTGTCCTGTGACTTGTTACCAGTCTCCCTTTTAGCCGTCTGCTGCTTGGTCAGGCTTATGTAGGATGCATTCATTCATTTCATCATTTATCCATCCTTCCATCCATTCAGCTTCCTCCACACACCGGCCACTCTGAGTGTGCAGGGAGAAACAGCATGGACCTGGCCCCTGTCCTCACGGGATTTACATTCTAATGGGGAGACACAGACAAGCAGCGAGCAGATCAGCAAATAAGATGATGCGGAAGAGGGAGAGGAAGGAGAGAGAGGGGCCAGCGTGGGGCTGGGGCAGCAGAGGTGCAGCCAGCTTGGGAAGCACACTCCACCCCGTTGTCTTCTGCTTCTCTGTTCTCCTAGTTCGGAAAATATCCTTAAACAGTCTGAAGGAAGAAAGGCCCTCCAGTCCGTAAGGTTTTTCCCCTTTGTTGAGGAGGTCAGATGATTGCTCCTGTCAAGAGAGAATGGTCCTCAAAGCTCGAGCTTGCTGAGAAAACGCCTCCGGGACTGTGGGGAGGCCCTCCGGCAGGATCAGTAGACCTGGGAACGTCCAGACGTTGCCCTAAGGACGCTATTGAGAGTCCGTAGTAGGTGCCAAGCCAGACTCAGGCCTCGGTGGCGGAGAGTGCACGGCTGGGGAGCCTTGTGTCTCCTGTCTTGTGGTTTGGAGGCCTCTGGTTGGGGACTCAGCACCTGGCTCAGCTCAGGGCAGCTGATGGAGCTGGTGAGGGTGCCGTCCTCCCCAGGCCCACACGTCAAGGTGGCCGTAGCTTGAAGACAGGAGAATGAGCATCCAGGTTCCCAGAGCACCACAAGTGTCTGAAACCTCTGGAGGCTTCACCCTCCAGGAAACACCTGTGCTGCCCAGGAGTGCGGCTGGTCCCCGTGGCCCCGCCGTGGGCCCAGTGCAGCCCGTCCTGTTCTGCCCCCTAACCCCCGCACCTTCTTTGGTCTGACAGATGGGAACACGAACCTGTGGTGCCCCTCACTGCGAGAGGTCTCAGCCACGTTCCACAACCTCGGAGCCCACAGCCCTACTCTGCAGCCCCTGGGGCCCACACAGCACACTGGGAGGTGAGTACGCCCCTCCCTGGTACCCTTACTCACACGGCCATGGCCACTGAAAGCAGTTCAAACCTATCTAATCGTGTCCATTAAATACGTGCAGTACCAATTACACCTCAGGAAAAATGTAAATATATATATATATATAAAAAACAAAAAGGAGGCTCTTCTAAACATATTGGGTTGGCCAAAAAGTTCATTGGGGTTTTTGTGTTACATCTTACGGAAAAACCTGAATGAACTTATCAGCCAACTGAATACATCCATGCACCTAATGCTCAGTCGTGTCCTACTCTTTTGTGACCCCAGAGACTGTAGCCCACCAGGCTCCTCTGTCCATGGGATTCTCCAGGCGAGAATACTGGAGTGGGTTGCCATGCCCTCCTCCAGGGGATCTTCCCGACCCAGGGATCGAACCGTGTCTCTTGCACTGGCAGGTGGATTCTTTACCACTGCGCCACCTGGGAAGCCCACGTATTCTTGCTTGGAAACACTAAAGTAGCTCCTCTTCCATAAATGTGATACACCTGGCCGGTCACTGTGCAAAGCTCCATTGTCGTCATTGTTGGCGATAGCTGGGGCTCAGTGAGCATTTTACTAGTTAGATAAAGGAGAGATTTCTTCTGATGATTATTGGAAATTATGTGCATTTTTTTTTAAGTTAAAAAGTCATCAGACTGGTGACTGCAGACTCCAGACTCCAGCCCAAAGAGTGAAGCACAGAGTCTGAGGGGCCACAGTGAACTGTGCGTCTTACCACGGGTGATCGGTGTGTGAGTCCCCGTGCTCACAGCTCAAGGCAGCGATGGGAAGAACCAGGCACTGCCAGGTCTTACTGCCCTGGAGGCTGACATTTGCTCCTGCCCCTTCCTGACTCAGAGCGCTTGCTGCCCCTCCTCTTCCAAGATGTGTCCCAGTCCCTTTGGTCTGTCTCCAAGCCCCTCCTGACACATGACCTAACATCAGCTCGTGGCCAGCCGGGCACACTTTGCGTGGAAAGTCTGCAATGCCCCGTTTTGTGTTGTTGCAGCCCCGTTGTGCACTGGGTTCGGGCTGGGTGGGACAGGGATGCTAACCGGTGCAATACAGAAACGACTCTTGTTGGATGGATGGCGGACTAGATCTGGGTTGTAAAGGCAAACTTTTTGTTGAGACTTCTCTGAGTAGTCGGTGTGAGACTTGACTATTTAGGGGGCTTCCCAGGTGGTGCTAGTGGTAAAGAACCCACCTGCTAATGCAGGAGACATAGGAGATGCTAGTTCGATCCCTGAGTCGGGAAGATCCTCTGGGGGAGGGTATGGCAACCCACTCCAGTATTCCTGCCTGGAGAATCCCATGAACAGAGGAGCCTGGTGGGCTGCAGTCCATAGGGTCGCAGAGAGTTGGACACAACTGAAGTGATTTAGCACACACGAGTGCACGAGTGTTTAGGACCCTGGACAGGCCGAGCCCCCTCCCTCCTGCCAAGTAGCCCTGGGGCCGGCTGTGGTGGGCGGACATCCCTCTAGGGTACGGCCCGAGCTTTCTTAAGAACCTGTTCCACCACTGTGTTTGGTAATTGTCTGCCAAGCCAAACCAGACCAAACCACCCTCGCTCTGCTATAAATACCCCATGCTTGTGCCAGCCTGCCCTGCGCCTGCCCCTCCCCCTCCTTGGCATTCACACCAGGTGTAATAAGTCACTTGTCTCTTCCCCAACACGGAGCTTCAATTGAACCACCTTCTAGGAGGAATCAGGGAGAGAATTACACTCAGAAAAACAAAAGTCCATGAAGGGGAGGGCCCGGAGGGCCTGAGGATTCAGAGGAGCTATTTCTGAGCGCTTGGAAAGTGGTGCGCACCTGGTGTCCGCTTGGAAAGTGGGAGGTGGCACTGGAGGCTCTTAACCTCCCCATTTACTCTGCAAAGAGCCACACTCCCCTAACTTCCCCCTTCCCCCAGGGGCAGGTGATTTGTAGAAGTGTGGCCATTTAAATTCATCACTTCAAATACTTGAGGGTGGCTCACTTGAGCGGTAAAGCATCTGCCTGCAATGCAGGAGACTCAGGAGACCCAGGTTTGATCCCTAGATTGGAAAGATCCCCTGGAGGAGGAAAGGGCATCTGCTTCAGTATTCTTGCCTGGAGAATCCCATGGACAGAGGAGCCTGGCGGACAACGGTCCATGGGTTGGCAAAGAATTGGACACAGCTGAGGAACTGAGCACGCTAGCACAAATACTTGAGAGCACAAACCCCCAGCACGAAGGCTTCCCGCTTCTCAGCACCCTGTGGGAGCAAGGCAGAGCCCCGTGGTCCTAGGGCAAGGCCCAGAGTGCCGCGGCCCCAGACGGCTGTTCTGACACCCCTGCCTCTTTCCTTGGGCCCCCCACCTTGGGATGGCTGCTGGCACACGCTCTCCACCGAGGATTCAAAACTGGCCCAGAGAATCTGGCCGATGAATTGCTCCTTTAAGATTGCCCCTGTACAGATTGCATCTCTATAAGAGGGGCTGGGACCAGCCGCCAAGCCACTCAGTCTAGGGACGTTCTTTTGGGAGTATAGCCTCCTTTCAAGAAGCAGACAGGTCCAGGAGAGACCTCTCCCATGACCTCCCTGGGGTGGGGGATGGTGAAGTGCTGGCTTGCTTCTGTGTTTGGGAAACTCGGGGTGTCTCAGGGTTGGAAGACTCTTCTAGAGCACTCAGGGAACATCAAGAAAGTTCTGGCATCTCCTCTACCAAGGTTGTGGCAGCCTTCACAGCTCCATGGGCCACAAGAGCATCTTCAGGACAGGGTGCCCTCTCTCCATCGTCCTCGTCCTCAGAGGCTCGTCCCATGTCAGTTGGTTCCACATCAGGTGCTTCTGTGTTGACCTCCAGGGATGTCCCCATCTAGGGCTCCTCTGAGGCACTCACGTGCCGTCAGTGGCCGAGACTGGAAATGAGGCCACATGTGGGCCCACGGCTTGCCATCTCTCCAGTCGCTGTGAGAAAGACAGGTCTCTCGCCAGCTGTTCCTAATCCCAGATTTCCCTGAAACTCATCACCATCTCATCGAATGCTTCAAGATTTCCTTCCAAAAGGAAACAGCCCTGCTGCTGCCGGACCACGTGCATCATCTGACGTCTGCCTTATTGCAGATAGAGTTGCCTTCTGCCCTGTGATGAGCCTGAGGAGGGAGACAGCCAGCAGAGGAGGAACCAGAGTGTGAACGCTGGACAGGAAGCAGATGAGAGCCTGAGCATCCTCAGAGGGGACCAGTGCCACGCTCAGCTATACAGACTTTTCATCAGGTGTCCCCGGTCTCACCTGGAAAGAGAGGGAGCAGTGGCTGATCTTCCTGGGCTGCTCCCTGATTGCAAAGCCCAGAGGAAGAGCCCTGGTCAGATCATAGGTGTGTGTGCACGCTTAGTTGTGTCCAACTCTTGCGACCCCCTGGACTGTAGCCCAACAGGCTCCTTTGTCCATGGAACTTGCCAGGCAGGAATACTGGAGTGGGTTGCAATTTCCTACTCCAGGGGATCTTGCCGACCCAGGGATGGAACGCCCATCTCTTGTGTCTCCTGCGCTGGCGGGCAGTTGCTTTACCACTGCGCCACCTGGGAAGCGCAGACCGCAGGTCCAGCCCCTGAGGACTGGCAGCCTGCTGCTGTTGCCTGTTGCTGGTGGCCTTCACCCACTGGGTTCTCTGAGAGGGGGGCCTGGTACAGAGGCCAGTCGGCTAAATGGCAATCAGTCCACTGAAAGGGCATCCTGTCAAGTGTGGGGGTGGTGGCCTTGGGACAGAGTAATTGGATCCAGGTAAAAGTTGCTGCCTCCCCGCCCCCCCATTAGCTCAGCATCGATTCCTCTTCATTGCCTTGACTTCGGTCACTAGAGCCCAGCTGACAGCGCTGGTCTGGTTTAGCAGTGCCAGCCTGGGAGCGTGCCCTGCCCATGGAATGTGTGGTGGGCCCAGACCCCCAACTAGACCCTCGGTTTTCCCGTCTTCCCAAGGAAAAGGAGCAGAGGGTCACTTTCACTTAATTTTTTTTTTCTCAAATAATAATCAGATCAGTTGCTAGAAGCCAACACGCTTCTCTTAAGAGTGTAGAACGATGCCTTTGCAACCCAAACTCTAGCTCCTGGGTGCTGGCCACGGGCCAGGAACCCTAACTGCCAGGCCAGTGTCAAGGCTGGGGGTGGGGGTGGGGGAAAGCTGCTTTGCTGGTGAGGCTGGTGGTGGGACCCTCAACTTGATTCCAACCTGCTGAATCCAGGAGAGGAGTGGGCTCCTTAGACTATGAATTCCTCTTCGAGGCGGAGGCCTGGGGATCAGCCGATGCCACTTCCCAGAATAGCAGTCTCAGATGCCACGTTCCAGGCGAGCGGCTCCTTAGAGAGGCAGGTGGGGAAGGGGAACCCGTTATGTTGCCTGCTGGCTGTTCTCAGCAGAGGAAGCCTGGGGAGACACTGGGGTGCAGTGTGGCGGGGGCGGGGGCAGCAGTAGGGGGAGGCCATGCATCCTTCCCACTTAGAAAGCCTGGCATTCTGTCCATCCCCAGGAGGAGAGACTCTTGTCACAGACACACTTCCCCTCCCCAGCTCTGAGAAGATGAGTCACCAGCTCACAATTTCTGCCCTCTTTCTCCCACTAGCAGCACGAAACTGTCTGAGAGCTCCCTCCACTTAGGCAGAGTCACAAAGTTGGCTCTGAGGCTCCCCGCCTCTTTGGGCAATCTAAAAGCGTTGCCTCCCATGTTTGCACGGCCCTGCGCACGCTCATGGACTGGTGTAAGCCAGGACTCCCGTGCAACTCTGACCCAGGCCCAGTGCGTGAGCCCCAGTTTCCACCGTTTGTTCGTGTTCTCTGGCCCTCAGGAATGCTGAGGAAGAATGGCCTGGAAGAAAGGCCCAGCCCAGGCCTATCTAGCACTGGCCCCACTCCTCCACTCCAGCAGTGATTTGTTGACACCGACTTCCTGGGTGCCTAGAGATGGCATTTTTCTTCCCTCTCTGAGAAGCAGCATAGAGAAGGAAAGAGCGGAGCCTCTTCTCTGGAGCGTCTGGGAACCGTGGCCAGGGCGGCGGCCCCAGAGGCTGTTGCTGTCGGCAGTGTCGTTGTCATCACGGGGGACTTCATTTGTAGGGAGTCCCTTGTTATCAGGAACTCCAAGCTAGTTAGTAAGACTGCAGCAGCGGAAGAGACGGCACAGGGAGCCTTGTCATAAAGTCATCCTACTTGGATTTCCCTGGTGGTCCAGTGTTGAGATATCTGCCTGCCAGTGCAGGGGCCATGGGTTTAATCCCTGGTCCAGCAAGATCCCACATGCTATGGGGCAGCTGGGCCGGTGCCCGTGGCTGCACCTCCTGAAGCCTGTGCCTAGAGCCTGCACTCTGCATCAAGAGAAGCCACTGCAATGAGAAGCCCATGCACTGCAAGGAAGACCGAGCACAGCCAAAAATAAATAACACGTTAATTTTTAAAAAGCCACCTCACTTATTTGATGCCAATGATATACACGTGGCCAGAGAAAGAGCATCATTTAGTAAGGACACCCAAGCTCAGGGTTTCACCCGGGGAGCATGTGCCCGGCAGGCCTGTGCAGAGATGTGAGTCTGCTGTGTTGCCAGCACCTCCCTTCTTGTAGCTGCTACTGCTGAGTCACGTCAGTCATGTCAGACTCTGTGTGACCCCATAGACAGTAGCCCACCAGGCTCCCCCGTCCCTGGGATTCTCCAGGCAAGAACACTGGAGTGGGTTTCCATTTCCTTCTCCAATGCATGAAAGTGAAAAGTGAAAGTGAAGTTGCTCAAGTCGTGTCTGACTCTTTGCGACCCCATGGACTGCAGCCTACCAGGCTCCTCCATCCATGGGATTTGCCAGGCAAGAGTACTGGAGTGGGGTGCCCTCGCCAAACTGTGTGTGACTCTGGTCTTTAAAGAGGGTGTTTTAAATGTGACCGTGGCCTGTCTTCGTCCAGGCTGTTTGCTGTCTAAGAGGAATCTGTTCGTGCCAGGCTTGTCTGTGGACAGCATGGTCGTGGAACACCTTTGGGGGAGTTGTTGAGGATCTCTCTCAATCCTATTTCACCTTACTTGCAGACTTTGGAAGCTAACCTGACATAAGCTACAATGAAGCATGCTTTTCCGTGCATGCACAGACTCACCATACCTGTGTGCACAGAGAACACTTTTAAATGGATTTTCTTTATTTTAGTTGTTTATTTATTTTTATTTATGTTTTTAGCTGCACTGGGTCTTTGTTGCTGCGAGCAGGGTTTCTCTAGTTGTGGCGAGTGGGGGCTACTCTGTAGTTGCCGATGCAGGCTTCTCATTGCTGTGGAGCACGGGCTCTGGGCACAGGCTCAGTAGTTGTGGCCCTTGGACTCTGGAGCACAGGCTCAGTAGTTGTAGTGCTTAATTGCTCTGCAGCATGTGGGATTTTCCCAGACCAGGAATTGAACCCTTGGCCCCTGCATTGCAGGGCAGATTCTTAACCAGCGGACCACCAGGGAAACTCCAAACAATGCTTTTGAGGACTACGTGGCAGGAGTCATTGGAGTATGATTTTTCAGGCTTCCAAGCCCCAGAAAACTAAAGCTAGGGGCCCTCCTGAAGTGCCAGTGTTGGGGTGCCAGCCCCCGAGGGGCACCGGTGGCTCCACGTGCTGGTGTTCACCCCCTTGTGCAGCTCTCTCACCCTGAGTGAGGCTGGCCCATGTGACCAGGGGAGATCACAGAAGCAATGTCACCTCCAAGGTTAGGTTCTAAAAGGTTGCAGCCTCCATCTTAGGCGGGCATCTCCTCTCTCTCAGATCACTCACTTTAGAGAAAGTCTGGGCAAGTTAGGGAACCCTGGGGTGAAGCTCATGGAATGACTGAGGCTGGTGACCCCCTAGTGACCTAAGAAGTAGTTCCTCCAGGCTAGTCAAGCCTATGCTGACAGCAGGCACCCCCCACGAAAGCCTTGGGGGCAGCCTCCCCAGAGACCCTGAGTTAGAGCTCCCTGGCTAAGCTGCTTCTAGGTTCTTGACCCTCGGAAACTGCACAGGATAATACGTATTTGTTGTTTTTAAGCCCCTCCATTTGGGGGGAGTAATTTGTTACGCAGCAGTGGATGACCTATTCATTGCGTTCATGACATGTGACATGTGACATTGTGTTCATGGGAACAGTGACATTTTATTGTTTTGGGCTCCAAAATCATTGCAGACGGTTAACTGCAGCCACAAAATTAAAAGACGCTTGCTCCTTGGAAGAAAAGCTATGACAAACCTAGACAGTGTATTAAAAAGCAAAGACATCAATTTGCCAACAAAGATCCAAAGCTGTGGTTTTATAGTCAAAGCTGTGGTTTTTCCGGTAGTCACGCATGGATGTGAGAGTTGGGCTATAAAGAAAGTTGAGTATCGAAGAATTGATGCTTTTGAACTGTGGTGTTGGAGAAGACTCATGAGAGTCCCTTGGACTGCAAGGAGATCCAACCAGTCCATCGTAAAGGAAATCAGTCCTGAATATTCATTGGAAGGACTAATGCTGAAGCTGAAACTCCAATACTTTGGCCACCTGATGCAAAGAGCTGACTTATTTGAAAAGACCTTGATGCTGAGAAAGATCGAAGGAAGGAGGAGAAGGGGACGACAGAATGAGCTGGTTGGATGGCATCACCGATTCAATGGACATGACTTTGAGTAAACTCCGGGAGTTGGTGATGGACAGGGAGACCTGGCGTGCTGCGATTCATGGGGTCGCAAAGAGTCGGACACGACTGAGCGACTGAACGATAACAACAAGAGAAAGACCCGCAAACACAGGGCACCAGGGCCCTGAGTTGAATGGATCGTCCAAGAACTCTGTTCTCCAGCAGGCACCGCCTCCCCCCGCCTTAGTTCTTCCCTTGTGCTTGCCTCTGACTGCTTCCCTTTCTGTGCTTCTGTGTTACGTAGCGAGGCCAGCCTGAGCCACAGTGAGCAACAGGACGCCCTCCAGGAGGTGGCCTTGGACAGCAGCCTGAACTACATCTGTAAGGTGAGTCCCATCCATCCCCGTGCCCGCTCTCGATCCAGACCCACCCATCATCTAATTCAGGGGGTCCCACTGGGCACCATCACAGGCGCTTTGCTGGCTGCCAGGATGGATGCTACCGAAGCTGGCTCCCTCCACGCCCGTGCCTGCCCCTGACGACCCTGGGAGGCTCGACTTCAGGCCATGTTACTTTTCTCAGCTCCTTCCCAGCACAGCTGGGAGCTCGCAGTGCCAGGGAGGCACCCCTGCCCTAGCGCTCTCTCCTCTCCAGTTCCTGACACTGTGCGCACTGGCCCAGCCAGGGGCCTACACTGACCAGAACCTTCTGGACCTGATTGAGCTGCTATGCCGAGCTGGCCTGGACACCAGACTCCGCCTGCTGCCCAAGACTGATCTCCAGCAGCTTCTGCTCCAGCTCCTGGAGAACATCCGAGAGTGGCCGGAAAAGGTACTGTGGACCCCTGAGTCAAAGCCCAAGCCCCCGGCTTCACCTGTGAGGTCGCCAGGGTGCTCCCTCGGCCCCCAGCGGGGCCCACGCTGCTCCAGCGGTCCTCCCCTCTGCTCTCCAGGCCTCCCTGCTTAGTGGGCTGATGGGAGGTCAGGGTGGGAGGCGCCTTGCCTCTGGAAGCCCAGCTGGATGCCCTCTATGCCCCGCAGCTCCGGCAGCTGTGCTGCGCCCTGAGTCGGGCCTCTGATCACCACCACAACCTGCTGGCACTCGTGCAGCTCTTCCTGGACGTGAGCCCCCGGAGCAGGTGGGTGCTGCCCCACCTCCGTCTCCCCGCCCTCTGAGGCTCATCCCCGCCCCCGTGACACCCTGTGGGGTGTGGAGGAACCACCGTCTGCCCCATCAGTCCCCACAGACCTCCTCCTCCCGCCCAGTGTCATAAACCCAGGAGCAAGAACTAAAAATACAACTCACTAATGACTTCATTACCAAACGGAAAAAAAAGCCTCATTTTCTTAACACGGTCTTATTAGCAAAACAATTGCCTTGTGCAATTAGCCTCAGACTCACAGCACCCCTACCCGCCTTCCAGACTGCTCCCCCCAGTCCTCATGGAGGTAGGGTTCCTCCTCGCCATTCAGACATCAGCTGCACAGTGTCCCCTCATCAATCCCCTTGACACCCTCCTCTCCAACTCTCCATTAATCATTCTATTTTCTACACGGCGCTGATCTCAGCCAGAAATTTCTTTATATTTGTTTCCCTTTTTTAAAAATTTAATTAATTTGTGGCTGTGCTGGGTCTCCCTTGCTGAGTGAGGGCTTTTCTCTGGTTGCGGTGAGCGGGGTTCTCATTGCGGTGGCCTCCCTTGTTGCAGAGCGCAGCTCTAGGCGCTCAGATATAAGTAGTTGCAGCTCAGGGGCTCAGTAGCTACGGCACATGGACATAGTTGCCCTGAGGCATGTGGGATCTTTCCGGACCAGGGATCAAACCCATGTCCCCTGCATCGGCAGGCGAATTCTTCACCACTGGACCACCAGGGAAGTCCTGTGTGTTCCTTGTTCATGGCTGCCTCTCCTCCTTATCACCTCCAGTGAACAGGTCCTTTATTGGGGTCACTGTCATATCACCCCTCATCCAGAACAGAGCCTGGCACACTGTGGGCACTTTGTAAATTCTTCTTGAGTGAATGAATGTGCTGAACAAACAAACTCAGCCTGCAGGAAGATAAGGACCAATTTTCTGTACCCACTCCAGGCTCCCCTTCGCCCCTCCTTCCTTCTCCTACTTGAGGGCACAGCCCCAGGGAGTCCCTCTCCCTTCCCTGTGCAGGCCTCTCCCTGCGTCCCCTCCTCTCCTCTCTAGCTCTGTTTGCAGCTGCTACTACCTAGAATGGCGCTTCCCTGGTGGCGCAGTGGTAAAGAATCTGCCTGCCAGTGCAGGAGACCTGGGTTCGATCCCTGGGTCAAAAAGATCCCCTGGAGAAGGAAATGGCACCCCACTCCAGTATTCTTGCCTAGAGAACCCCACGGACAGAGGAGCCTGGCGGCCTACAGTACATGGGGTGGCGAAGAGCCGGACATGATTCAGCAACTAAACACCACCACCTAGAGTGACACCTCTCCCCACCTTCCAGCCAGGCTGTCCTGGATCCCCTCCAGGGGGACCCGACGCCTTCACAGACACTCCAGCTCCTCCTCCGCAGCCTGTCTGTTCTGTGGCTGCACGTGATTGTCCTGTCTCTGCCCGGCCTTGCTCCCCGTCACCTGCGCTGAGAAGTGCAGAGGGCTGAGCCTGGCCTCCGGGTCCCTTGTGGCCCAGCCCCAATTTCCCGTTTGCTCCAGCCAGGCCATGTGATTGGTAGCTGTTGTTTTCACTTTCATGTGTATGTATATTTACATGTATGGAAATGTGTCTGTGTACTGGCAGACCTCGTTTTATTGTGCTTCTTCACTTGATTGCGCTTCACAAATACTCCGTTTTTCGCAAGTGAAGCTTGTGGTGACCCTGCATTGAGCAAGTCTGCCAGTGTCATTTTCCCAACAGTGTCTGCTCACTTCATGTCTCTGTGGCACATTTTGGTAATTCTCGAAATACTGCAAGCTTTTTCCTTATTATTATATTTGTGATGATGGCCTGTGATCAGTGATCTTGGATGTTACTATTGTGAAAAGATTAGGACTCACTCTCTGAAGGCTCAGATGATAGCATTTTGTAACACTGCAATGTTTTTAATTAAGATAGGTACATTATTATTCAGACATAATGCTGTTGCACACTAATAGACTACAGAATTAATACAACTTTTGAAATAATTTTATTTATTTAATAATTTCTGCTTCACAGAAAAGTGACTCAGTTATACATATATATATTCTTTTTCATACTCTTTTTCATTGTGGTTTATCACAAGATATTAAATATATATACTGAGCTATACAGTAGAACCTTGTTGTTTATCCATCCCACATATAACAGTTTATATCTGCTAATCCCAGATTTCCAGTACTTCCCTCCCCCCAGCTTCCTCCCACTTGGCAACCATAAGTTTGTTCTCTGTGTCTGAGTCTGTTTTTCTTTGGTAGATATGTTTATTTGTGTCATATTTTAGATTCCACATAAAGTGATATCATATGGCATTTGTCTTTGTCTTTCTGACTTACCTCACTTAGTATGGTAAATCTAGGACCATCCATGTTGCTGCAAATGGCGTCATTTCATTCTTTCTTACGGCTGAGTAGTATCCGTTGTATATATGTGCCATATCTTCTTTATCGCCTCATCTGTTGATGGACATTTAGATTGCTTCCCTGTCCTGGCTATTGTAAACAGTGCTGCCGTTAACATGAGGGTGCATGTATCTTCCAGTTATAGTTTTGTCTGGATATATCCCCAGGAATGGAATTGATGGATCATTTGGCAACTCTATTTTTAGTTTCCTGAGGAACCTCCATGCTGTTTTCCATAGTGGCTGCACCAATTTACATTCCCACCAACTGTGTAGGAGAGTTCTATTTTCTCCACACCCTCTCCAACATTTATTGTTGGCAAAATTGCTAATGATGGCCATTATAACTGGTGTGAAGTGGTACCTCATTGTTGTTTTGATTGGCATTTCTCCAATAATTAGCAATATTTATTATCTTTTCATGTGCCTATTGGCCATCTGTATGTCTTCTTTGGAGAAATGTCTCATTTAGATCTTCAGCCCATTTGTCAGTTGGATTGTTTGGGAGTTTTTTTTTTTAATTGAATTATAGTTGTTTGTATATTTTGGAAATTAAACCCTTGCCAATCACATCATTTGCAAATATTTTCTCCTGGTCTGTACAACTTTTATATGCACTGGAAAATCAAAAAATTCATGTGACTTGATTTATTGTAGTATTCGCTTTATTGTGGTGGTCTGGAACCAAACCTGTAATTCCTCCAAGGTGTGCCTGCACACGTGTGTGTGATGAACTGCCTCATGTTCCATAGCCACACAGTGTTCCCCGGCTGTGCGTGCAGCCGGTCCCTGGTTATCATGTTTGTCCAGTATGCAAGCTTGTGCATCTCTGCAAATACTTCGATAGGATGAGTTCTTTGAAACTGCCATCCTAAAGTATGAATATTTAAAATTTGGTCTCCAAAAAAGAAGCCATACTAATCAATAATAGACATGAACATGCCTGTTTCTCCACACTCTTATTAGCACTCTCATTCTCAGTGTTGTTTTTAAGTTTTAGTTAATCTGGTAAGTGAAAAGTCTCATCCTGTGATTCTGATTTTCATTTCCCTGGTTGCCAGTGAAACTGAGAATCTTTTTCTGTGTTTCCTTTGGTGTAAATTATCTCTTGATATTCCTAACCTATTTTTTTATCTGGTAATTTTTCTTCTTCTTTTTTACATATTTATTTATTTGGCTGCATCTGGTCTTAGCTGAGGCATGTGGGATATTCGTTGCATCACCTTTCGCTGCAGCTCACGGACTCTAGTTGTGGTGTGAAGGCTCAATAGTTCAGCGTCAGGCTTAGGGGCTCTACAGCATGTGGGATCTTCGTTCCCCAGCCAGGGATCAAACCTGTATCCCCTGCATGGCAAGGCAGACTCTTAACCACTGGACCACCAGGGAAGTCCCTCTTCTTCTTAACTATATTGATTTGTAAGTTGCTTATTACGTATGTTTGGGGCACCATGTTTTCTCCTAAGCCTGTAAATTGTCCTTTTTAAACCTTTGTGTTTATCCTTTCACAAAATGATTATTTTTCCTTTTCCAGTAAACTTTTCATTTCAGAATAGTTTCAGACTTTCAGAAAAGTTACTGTACATAGTACAGAGGGTTGATTTGTAATTGAATCTTTCTAGCTTAAAAAGGAAGGCCTTCCCCACCCCAAGAGCATAAAAATATTGTGTTCTATTTTCTTTCAGTACTTATATAACTTTGTTTCTCTTGGCTCCTAATCCCATCTGGAATCCATTTTTTGTAGGTACGAAACAGGGATCTAACTTGATGTTTTTCCCCACCCTCAAAGAGCCAGTGACCCAATACCAATTCTTTTCAGTCTGAATACTCCGTCACTTCCCAAAAGATTTGAAACTGCTTTTGTCACATCCTGAATTTAGACACCCTTCATCTGTTAGCCAAGCTGCGATTTCGGATTCCAGGAGTCAGTGTCTTTCAGAGGGTGTCTTTTTGGGGCTCCGGTGCCCTTGGCAGATGCTCCTTAAATACTCGGAGTGAATATCGTGGAACAGACTTACCTGCTTTCGAACAGACACACCACGTAGGGTAAACCCTGCTGTTGAGCACTTTGCTGAGAAAGAGGGCTCCTCATCGGGGCGGATATTATTTATTCATTTATTTAGAAGTTGTATTTCTTTTTTCTGAATAGATAAAGCACTCCAATTGGACAAAATTCAAGGACCAGGGAGTGCCTCTAGAAAACGCACCCGTCCCCCTCCCCCACGCCTGTGCCACCCAGCCTGTCCCCATTTCTCGTCTGCTCTTGCACACAGCTTGTCCTCCCCGCCCCTCTTTCCACTTCAGCGTGGGTTTTGGCAGCCGTTGCAAACTGGATGGGAAAGAGCCCCTAACTCTTTTCCACAGCTGCCCTGTGTTTCCTGTGGTCTCAGTTGGCTGCCCCCTCCCCTCGCCATGCCCCCGTGTTGGTGGCCTTGTCCCCCCTCCCTCGCTGGCGGCTGAGCCACTGGGCTCGGTGCCCAGACCGACCCGGGAAGGAGGGCGTATTGTTGTGTGAGGGGCTGCCACTGCCTCTGTCTGCCGACTAGTTAAGTGCAAACGATCAACTCACCAACACTGCTGTGCTGCCCGCGCTCTCCCCAACCTCCTCAACCAGGGATGCGGTGTTAAGCTGAAGGCAAAGTGGAGCGTAGCAGTGAAAAATGAGAGTACAAACCAGTGTCCTTCAAGCAGCCCCATCTCCCACAACCGTTGCCTCTCCACGTCACCCTCCAAGGCTGGCCGAAGCTCGCCATCTCCAATCTCTTACCACTGTGACCGTCCCCATGCTGTCTGGCAGTGGGATCCTGCTCCTGGTGCACATCTGGCCCTGTCACTCCTTCGCTTAAAATCCTTCAGACTTCTGTGCCCAGGATGAAATTCAAACAGCCCTGCCTGGTGTGCTAGGGCCTTCCTGCCTGCTTTCCAGAACCTTCCATGTCCCTCCATGTTCCCCAGCCCCTCAACCCCTGCAGGCTTCCACACTCCAGCCCTATCCAGAAGCTGTGCCACTACCCAAACCCATGAGGAGCAGTTGTCTCGAACGTTTCAGTCTGTTTCCTCTTCGCCGAAAAGCCTCTTTGCCTGGTCGGTGCTTCCTCAACCCCAAGACTAGGCTCCGAGGAGGCAGCTCCGCTTTGTAGAAACCTCTGGATGCAGAATCCTGGTTGTTGGTGCCCTTGGTTGACGCCTTGGGCTGTGAGTGTCCTGAGGACAGGGGCTGTGACTTTGCACTCTGGGTCCCTGGAATCCTGGCACAGAAGAGGGAGCTTGCTGGTGGAGAGCTGGCTTCTGAAGGGCAGATTTCAAAAAGCAGAGAGAGCGAGAATTTTTTAGTAGCAGATTCCAAAGACAGAGTGGCTCCGGTGGGCCAGAAGATCCTACAGTAAGACTTTGAACATGGATTGCAAATGGACCCAGCGAAGGAAAAAGCAGGAAGTATTAATAGCTAGAGACGGCAAGGTCTGCACCCAGAGCTCATCATGCATGATCTCGGATCTTGAAAGATACAGGAGAGAAAGAAGGCAAGGCACATGGAAAAATAACATGAACCAGATGAACCGCTGACAGTTCTTTTGGGAATAGCTAAAGCCCACGGAAGGAGCTTCTGTATGTGTGTGTATATATATATATATATATATATATATATATATATATTTTTTTTTTTTTTTTTTTTTTTTTTGCCACACTGAGAGGCATGTGGGATCTTAGTTCCCTGACCAGGGATTGAACCCACACCCCCTGCAGTGGAAGCGTGGAGTCCTAACCACTGGACCGCCAGGGATGTCCCCTGTGTAGTTATTTTTGGTGCGAGGAGCACTCTTCTGGGCTGACAGGGAAATGATAACCCTGGTGAAGAGAGAACAACACCATGTAATTCCTGTTTTGTTTCTGTCTTCTTTGTGAAGGAGCCTAATTTTTCACCTGGACTAGAATATTGATCAAAGGGGATTGCAGCCTGTAATAGCAGGGGGAGACAGGATGGCAGCATCTAACTGGGTGGGATGAGTTGAGGTCCCCTCCACGTCCGTCCTGCACGACGTGGGGGTGCCCTGACTCCACAGAGACCTCTGGGGAAGGGAGAGCTCCCCGGGGGTGAAGAAGAAGAGTGTCCTTCTTCACTCAGCGCTGTGGACTTGACGTGTTCCTCAACAGAACTCCCCAGGGGAAAGCTTGTGAGCGCATACATAGAAAAGGAAGCCCTGCTCTCTAGGATTCCTAAGAATAAATCATGCCAGCCTAGCCGCATTTAGTTTTTGATAGGCTAACCAGAATACCCTGGAGAGGGCTGTCTGGATTCTGTAGGGCATTTGATGGAGATGCACTTCCTATCTTGCCACAACACACAGAAGCGTGGGCTGAAGAGTGATGTCCAATTAGACGGACTCGTCGTCAGAAGGTGCCACTGGCCATCAGAGTCCACCTGGAGGACAGGTCTGGGCACCACCCAGAACTCTGTCTCCACTGACAGGCAGGCCAGCACAGACCCAAGGTCTTGGACGAGGCCATTAACAGAACAGTGGTCGGGTTCATACATAACATGAAGGCAACTGACAGTGAAGATCCCTGAAGATCTCGAAAGACCATAATGATGGGCTGAGTGGGAGAGAAAGACTGAGCTGCACAATGAAGAACAGGATCTAGGAAACGGGATTGGGCAGTCAGGTGTGTGAACTAGACTTTGGGCTCAACCTGTCAAGAGCGTATCGTCGAGGGGCTCCCCCCAAAATAAGGGTCCACTTCAGTTCTGAGCGCCTTGCTTGATGAGAAAGAATGTCAACAACCTCAAGGGCTTTCAGAAGAACCCACCCAGAATGGCAAAAAGATTCCAAAAGACAGAAGAGTAGCTGTTGCACTAGAGGGAAGGGATAGTGTGCGAAGTATGGCAACTGTTTTTTTTTTTAATATTTATTTATTTGTGCTGGGTCTTAGTTGCAGCATGTGGAATCTAATTTTCTGACCAAGGATCGAACCCGGGCCCCCTGCTCTGGGAGCGCAGTCTTAGCCACTGGACCACCAGGGAAGTCCCTGGCGACTTCTCTTCAAGTATGCGGAGGCCCTGACTGAATGGACCGATATGCGGGTCCCGGGACACGAGACCAGGTGACTTTTCAGGTGTTGTTAGGGGTCTAGGTTTCATCATAATACCAGAAAGAGAGAAAGGGAGGGAGGAAGGGAGAGAGGAGGATGGCAGTCCAGATGTGACTGTCGATGTGAACTTTGTTTGCTAAGGGCAGTCACCTTGTTTGGTTATAATGTACATGCAGGAGAGGACATATCAGAGGTGGACACTGGGCACTGCGCCAGGTCTGTGCAGCCACCACTGCGCCACCAGCCAGAAACACCTGCTCCCCTAGAAGGTCCCTGGACCCCTCCCAGGCATTCGCTCTCCGAAAAGAACCACTTCGGCAGCTTTCGTCCCATGGATTTGTTGTGCTGAGCTTCAGACTCGGGTCCCAGTGGGACCATACAGTGTTCTGCCTCGTATCTGGCTCCCCTGGCATGGCCAGCACTTGTGGGCATAAGTCATGGCAAAGCCAGCGATCATAGACAGCTCCTTCACGTTGCCCTGTGGGAGCCCCCTGTGTGGGTCCGAGGCTGGCTGCATGCCGCCTTCTCTTCCTGTCAGCCCTGTGCTGTGTTCACGTTTGTGCCCCAGTGGGTGTGAGATGACCGGGCAGACGTCTGAGGAGGTGACCCGCACCTCTGAGCCCAGGCCCCCATCTGCCTGCCCGGGTAACACGTGCTCACATGCAAGACAGGAGACTCCAGGGGAAGGACCGGGGGGCAGGTGGCTGAGAGAAGGCAGTGCGGGTGAGGGGGCCTGAGCGGCCCAGGAGAGGCAGGCCCGCTGTTGGCCTGGGGCAGGGTGTTGGGCAGTGTTTCCACCGGGAACCAGCCGCAGTGGTTGCTTCCTGAACTGCCCTGGAGACATGGAAAAGGCCGCTCACACATTTGGCCAGATGCCCGATGGCCTTTCTGGGCAGTTCAGCTTCGGCAGGGCCCAGTTCCCGTCTAAAGGGGCTGCGTTGACCTGTGTGGTGGTCCTGGCACCCTCCTGGCCCTTGCGGGCATGGTGCCTTTGCTGCCCCCAGGGCCCCAGCAGGCTGCCCCTTGCAGGACCTGGGGGGAGAGAGGCTGGAGGCTGGGAAACTGAGCGCCTGTGCTCCACGTCTGACCGGGCTCTGCTGTCGGTTTGGAAAAGTCATTTCCAAACCTCCCTGCGCCTTAGGCCCCTCCGTGTGCTGATCCAGCGTCCTGGTCTTGCAGCGGCCCGCAGGGTGGAGGGGGCAGGCCGCTGAAGGGGCCTGGCCTGGTGTGAGCGCAGTGGGCTGAGCCCGTTGCCTTATATGACAGTAGCTGGGAAGGTTCCAGGGCTTTCTGCGTCCTCCTTTGTCCGCCTGTTTTGAGTTCCTGGGAGGCCTCCCGGGTGGGGTCAACCACCCGAGCCGCAGGCCTCGCCCCACTCCCACCCTCCTCCCTGCCCCCGCCCCTGCTTGTGCCCTGTGCAGTTTGGGTGGTGGTTGGGATGAGTCTTGGCTTTTCCTCCTCTGACCAGTAACTTCTCAGTGTAAAATTGAAAACCGGTCCTGTCTCCCTGTCTGTGTCCCAGTGGGAACTGAGAGGGCAGGGGACTGTGTTTAGAAGGCAGAGAAGGGCCGTGGGGATGAAAGGCAGTGGGCAAGCAGGGAACGCCGCCCGCAGATGTGGGTTTCTTTCATCCATTCGTCCCCTCGGTGCTCTTTCTAGCGCTTTGCTCTTTATTTTTCACCCCCGGACAACAGCTCTGTCCGCCTCTTCCTCCTGGAACCAGCCCTGGCTCTGCCTGCACCCCCGTCCAGGGTCGGCCCCTCCCCTCCCGCTGTGGGCAGGAGCGCTGCCGAAGGCTCGGATTTGGGTTAATGAAGCCCAGATGCTGGACTTCTGACTCCCGCTGCAAGTTCGCCTTGCAGCAGCGGCTGGAGGGGCTGCAGGGTCCGTCTACCTCCCACTGTGCTCCGGCCCAGCTGCTGCCGGGCCGGGCTGGCGGGGAACAGCTGGAGAGCAGGTTCTGGCAGACAGTGCTGCGGTGGTGGGCGGAGCCCAAGGAGAGACGGGGTGGAGCTCCGGATGTGGGGCGGGGCCCTGCCTGCCTTCACCCGCAGAAGGCTGGTATGGGGGGCGCTGGATGAGGGGCTCTTGCTTTCTGTCTCTTGGCGGAGTCCAGGTGGGATTGCCTCTCCCCAGGACTCAGGTGGTCGGTGGGAACACTGACGCGCTCTGCAGAGGGAACCAGGGTCAGAGAGGGCCCTGCGCTGCCTAATGGCAGCTCTTGCCAGTCCAGGATGGCTGATCTCTCTCAGGGACGCCAGATACAACACAAAGATCACATGGGAGGAAGTTATGCTAAGGAATTATTCCTTGTCTGTAGAATATTATTATTCCTTATCTATAAGAAATTCAAATTTAACTGGGCATCCTATATCATCCTATAAC
Source organism: Bos indicus (assembly GCF_029378745.1). Classification (NCBI taxonomy): domain Eukaryota; kingdom Metazoa; phylum Chordata; class Mammalia; order Artiodactyla; family Bovidae; genus Bos; species Bos indicus. The sequence goes on along the minus strand of NC_091770.1, from coordinate 2,806,977 downwards.
TCTGGGAGATAGTGAGGGACAGGGAGGCCGGCATGCTGCCAGTCCATGGGGTCGCAGAGTTGGACACCACTTAGCGACTGAACAACAACCACCACCTGTATTTTTATTGGCTAAACTGGGCAATCCTTAGCCCACCCCCACCCCCACCCCGCTGAACTTCTTTAAGTAATCGTTCTGTTGAATTGCAGCATACAAACAAAACACCGACTGTAAGTGTGTCCTCAGCGAGTTTTCACAAGTCCAACACACGTAGCACCCAGAACGAAAGGAGGGGATTCCCCGGCAGTCCAGTGGTTAGGGCTCTTTTCACTGCTGGGCACAGGTTCAATCCCTGGTCGGGGAACTAAGATCCTGCAAGCCATGTGGTGCGACCAAAAAAAAAGGAAATAAAATGAAACGTGAACAGAACCTGCCCCCCACCAAGGATAGCAGGATCCCCGTTTTTGTACTTAATCATACACATGTACTCTTTTGTAATGGCTTCTTCCGCACAGCGCTGTGAGGTCACCCACGCTGCTGGGTGGAAGGAATCCTGGCTCATCCATGGTTGTTGAGTGCTGCAGATGGAGTCCAGTCGTCTGTCCATTCGTGCACCGACATTGCACGTCTGCCTCTCTGTTTTTTCCTGCGTTGTATCTCTGTGCCAGGGAGGAGGACTGCTGGGTTGTGGGTGAGCAGGTCTCGCCCGGCAGGTGACCGAGCTGGGTGTGCGCGTTTGTGTCCCCACCAGCTGTGTGGGAGCGTCCCCTGCTCTTTCTCACGGCTGCCCTTCTGGTAAGGGGCACTGCTGCCTGATGCTGTTTTTTGTTTGTTTTTTTAGATCAAGAGCTTCTTGCATTGTTGATTCCTCTGATTTTCTTGAATAAGAATATAAATAAGGTGCCTGCTTCAGGTACCACCTGCTCAGCCCCATGGGAAGTTGGAGGAGGCCATTCCCACCTCCGTTCCCCACCACCCAGGAGCTCCCCACCCCCGCCACATGAGGCCAGGATGGGTGCAGGCCCTGGGGGAGTTGCAGGGGCGCCTTCAGCCCCCCTGAGGGGGCGCCAGGCTCAGTCCTGCCTCCCCCAAGTACTTCTTTGGGGAGACGCCATTTCCGAGGACTGCCTGCAGCCTGCCGTCCCCTTGTGCCACCCTTCTGTTCCTTGTGGTGTCCTTCCGGGATGGGGGCGGGGGCGCCCGCGGGGTCCCTCCAGCAGTGTTGCTGCTCGAGGGCATGTCTCCTCTATGGAGCTGGTTCTGACCCAAGTGTTTTCCACCATGTTCCTTCGGTTTCCTCCGGCTCTAGGGGACACAAACGCGCACATCCACCTCGGTGGCCGGGCTTTCTGGTGATAGCTTTCTGTGGGAATTAGAGACTGTGGCCACAGCAGAATCCATGTCAGGGGCTGACCTCTGCTGCCCGTGGGGGCCACAAATGTGTCGAAGTGTGAGGAAGATGTAACCCTCCCACCCCGCCTCCCATCGCCCCCTCCAGCCCCTCCTGGCCACTGCCACCCCCAGTCCCATCCTCTGGTCTCTACTCCCCTCTTCTCTCTCCCCTTACTCACCCCAGCCCTCAGGGACCCATGAAAGCCAGAGCCCGACCAAGTCAAAGGCCTCTTTTGGTAAATGTCACATTGCACTTGAAAATATGTGGGTTATTTTCACTTATCTTTCGATACTGATTTCTAATATAATTCCACTGATAACAGATTCTATGATTTTAATACCTTTAGACCATGAAAAGTTTGCACCTTGTTTTATGTCCCTGGATATGTTCCAGTATCTCCTAGTTAATAGTCTATGGAAACTTGAATAGAATTTGTATCCTACTTGCGTGAAAATTATGTAAATCTTAATGCTATTGAATTGGTTTGTGGTGCTTTTCAGGCCTACTGTATCCTTCTACTTTTCTGTATATCCATTCTATTAATTTTTGAGAATTTGATATTGAAACTCGAATTAAAAATCTTAATCTACTTAAAAAATCATTGTAATACATAGTGATGGTGGTGGTGGTTTAGTCACTGCCGTGTCTGACTCTTTGCGACCCCATAGACTGTAGCCTGCCAGGCTCCTCTGTCTGTGGGATTCTCCAGTCAAGAATACTGGAGTGTGTTGCCATTTTCTTCTCCAGGGGATCTTCCCTACCCAGGCATCAAACCCTGGTCACCTGCGTTGCAGGTGGATTCTTTACTACTGAACTACAAGGAAAGCCCCAATATATCGTGGCTGCTGCTGCTGCTGCTGCTAAGTTGCTTCAGTTGTGTCCAACTCTGTGTGACCCTATAGACGGCAGCCCACCAGACTCCTTTGTCCACGGGATTCTCCAGGCAAGAAGACTAGAATGGGTTGCCATTTCCTTCTCCAAATATATCATGGAGCTATGTGTAACTTTGTTCTGTATTTTCCAAGTCTCCTGTAAGTGTGTTATCATATTTTCATAATTTAAAAAATAAAATAGAAAGAAAAAATCAGAGCCATAAACATTAGCATCTGAAATCCCCATTATAAGGCTTTACTGTAGAAGAGCCGGTACCCACTCCACCCTGAGGGAATCAGTCAGGACTGGCGCTAGTCTTAGGAGCACAGCTCAGACTTGCTGAAGAAGCAAAGGGGACTTTATCCGCTGACTGCATAGGTCTGGGGGTTGGAGGCTTCAGGCAGGGAGGGCTCTATCTCTACTTGCTTCATCCTCCAGCCTCCTCGACCCCTGCCCCAGCCCCCCAGAGAGGCAGGGTGGGCACCAGGGACTATAGAAGCCCCTCCCAACAGATTAGTGGCCCTGCTGGAAGAGCACTCACTCCACTGGTCCCAGTCGAGACCTGGAGGCCCCTTCGCAGTGGCTTGAACACAGGGGCTGATGGGCCAGGCCCGGCTCACATGCTCGCCTGGGAACCCGAATCTGGGCTGGGGGTGGGAGTGAGGGGACTCTCCAAAGAAAAATCACTGGATACTGGGTGGAAAAAAAACAACAAAATGTGGCCTCACCAGCCCCGATCACCCACTTTCTACCACCTTCCACAGGCTGAAAGATCTTAACACTGCAAAGGAAAAAAAGGACGATGGTCTGTACAGAAGTGGTTGAACGGTATCTCTGTGTAGCACAGACTTATAGAGAAAAAGAAAAAACTAAGAAGAAAAACACTACTATGCTAGCCTCTGAAATCACCACCTTTTTTTTCATTAATTATTTTGTTTTTGCTTATTTTTAAACTTTCCCATCTGGCATGTTTTTTATGACTTCTAAAATAAATCATAAATGCTGGAAACCAAAGGAGAAAGCTAAAATTCCCCAGACAGAGGGGCTCTGCTCCCTCTCGGTGTGTGTCCTACACTTCCCTGCCCACCCCCCGACCTTAACCCCCACAAGCCCAGCAGAGTGCATGCCCTCAGTCCCTGTCTCCCCTTCTCCCGCAGGCAGCTTCGAGGCCAGCTCAGCCTCCTGGTCATGGCACGGCTGCTGAACCAGCAAGAGAGGCTCTCTCTCTGGCAGGAGAAGGCCCAGGTAAGTGTTTGCCTCAGCATCCTCTGGGGGCTGGGGGAAGCCGGCCAGCCCCTCCTGCCACTTTTCCTGAAGGTTGGGAGCCTCAGGCCAGGGAAGTTCAAGGTGGGTTTGCCTTTTCTGCTCACATCCTTGCATCTAACAGTCACTTTCTGCACGCCTACTCTGTGCCAGCCACTGAGGATAAAGCAATGAGCTGGAAGCCGGTATTGCTTTTTTTAAAGCTGTGGTAAAATATACATAACATAAAATTTACTATTTTGACTTTTTTTTTTTTTTTTTTTACTACCTTAACAATTTTCGTGTGTGTTCGTTAGTTACTCAGTCGTGTCCAGCTCTTTGTGTCCCATGGGCTGCAGCCCTGCCAGACTCCTCCGTCCATGGAACTTTCCAGGCAAGAATACTGGAGTGAGTTGCCATTCTCTTCTTCAGAAGATCTTCCTGACGCAGGGATGGAACCCAGGCCTCCTGCACCACAGGCAGAGTCTTTAACTATCAGGGCCCCCAAGGAATATTTACTCATTTGGCTGCACTCGGCCTTAGTTGGGGATGTTGGATCTTTTTTTCCTCCAAACTTTAAACCTTTTGTCCTGTATTGGGGTGTAGCCGCTTAACAATGTTGTGGTAGTTTCAGGTGAACAGAAAGGGGCTCAGCCGCACATATAGATGTTTCCATTCTCCCCCAAAGCCGCCCCCCATCCAGGTCACCACATAACATTAAGCAGAGCTCCCTGTGCTACACAGTGGGTCCTTACTGGTTATCCATTTTAAATATAGCACTGTGTACAAATTCATCCCAAACTCCCTAACTGTCCCTTCCCCCCAGCAACTGCATGCAGGATCTTTAATTGCAGCATGCAGGGTCTGGTTCCCTGACCAGGGATTGAACCCGGGCCCTCTGCCTTGGGAGCTTGGAGTCTTAGCCGCTTAGCACCAGGGAAGTCCCCATCTTAGCAGTTTTAAGTGCAGAGCTCTAACCATTCTGAAGGACCACTGTCCATCTCCCAAACAGAAACTCTGCGCCTGCTGGCCTCCGACTCCCGTTCCCTCCTCCCCAGCCCCAGCGTCTGTGACGTTTATAGGTGGAAGAACGACGAAGGTGAAAACGAATACGGCTGTGAGCACTGCCTGCTCTCCCACGTCAGCGCGCTGGGCGCAGCGGGGAGGAAGGGCCTTCTTTCCTTGCTCTCCCATGTCAGCGTGCTGGGCGCAGCGGGGAGGAAGGGTCTTCTTTCCTTTTCCCTCTTCTCTCCAGGAAGCTCTGATTGCAATCTCTTTGCAGCTCAGAGAGCAGTAGTTAAGGGGCCCTGGAGGCAGCGTGGGTCAGAACCGCCCAGGATGTGGGGTGGGGGGAGGCCTGGGGGGCCTGGGGGGAAGGTGAGAATGCTCTTACCTGCCTCCAACCCCAGTAGTCTCCCTGGAACCCATAAGACTTGCCGGGGACAGCTGAGCCATCTAGCTCCGCCGCGTGAGCCAGGCGAGGCAGTCCCAGGGAAAGGCTGAGTCTCTAGTCACTGGAGGTGCACACGGCACGGCAGCATCACCCCTTGGCCAGAGTGCCGAGAATGTTCTGGACCCTCCTGGGGTGGGGTGGCCTGAGAGACCACAGTCCCAGTGCAGGAGCTCAGAAAGGTGACTGGTTGGGTGGGCTCATCCAAGTGGGCCCTGGCTTTGCCCCGGCTGCCCCCTCTGCCTTTCACGCTTTTCCCCTGCAAAAGGCGCAGGGCAAGCTTGGCAGGAGTTTCTGGTCACTTCAGTTCCAGTTGAAGTGTCACCTCCTCCAGGAAGCCTTTCCTGACCACCCAACCCAAAGTGCCCTGGCATCAGCACCCTATTTGAAAGTACTCATGGTGCTCACTGGGCTTCCCTGGTAGCTCAGCTGGTAAAGGATTCACCTGCAGGAGACCTGGGTTTGATCCCTGGGTCAGGAAGATCCCCTGGAGAAGGGAATGGCAACCCACTCCAGTATTCTTGCCTGGAGAATCCCATGGATAGAGGAGCCTGGTGGGCTACAGTTCATGGGGTCGCAGAGAATCAGACATGACTGAGCGATTAAGCACACACAGCACATGATGCTCACCTCCTGAATAATTTTTTAATTTATTCAGGGTCTATGTTACACACAGAGAGACACACACACACACCCAAGAGCAGCTCCCTGAGTGCAAGGACCAAATGGTCTATGCTCACTCTTGCTTATCAGCTCCTAGCACAGTACCTGGCACACACAGGACCTCAGCACACACTCGTGGGCTGAGGGAACCCAGGGCTGAGCTCCAGGGTGTTCAAGGATGGTTCCCCAGGCAGAGAGCTTGAGAAGGACAGTGAGGAGTTGAGGGGTGGCCTGCACACTGGGCCTGATGACAGAGCCTCTGCGAGAAAGAGGACGGAGGGACCAGACAGGTGCAGGGCAGGCAGAGATGCGGTGGGAGCGAGACCAGTGGTCCCAGGAGGCCCCGGGCGACGGAGGCAGCCTAACAGACAGGCACTGCAGGGCAACCTGTGAACTCTGCAGAGAAGCGAGAGCAGGTGCGAGGCCAGAGTGTCGAGATCGGAAAAGGCAGGACCGGCCGCAGGTGGGGGGTGGGAGTAGCCACCTTCTGGCGGCACTTGGCAGCAACCAGGAAAACACAGGCTGGCTAGAGCGTCAGGGCCAGGTCAAGGCTTGGGGTTTTGTTTTGATTTGTTTTTTGGCTGGAGCTTGTGCAGCGGAGAGTGTGGGGAGCGTGATGAAGGCCGGAGAGGGTGAGGAGAGTGGTGTAGGGGGAGCGCTGGGGGTCTGGGCCTGGGGGGGACCCGCAGGGGAGGCAGGTGAGCAGGGCTGGCGGGGGTGGGAGGCAGGCCTCCCCCAGGGAGAGCTGGCCTGGGTGCTCCCAGCCTGTCCGGCCAGGCCCAGCCCTGCCCGGTGGGTCCCAGCTCCAGGACTGTCCTGCCACACCAGTCACCCACCTGCCCGCATGCCCACCATGCATTCATGAAACCCCAGTGGTGCACCTCTCGTGTACAGGCTCCGCACCCGGAGACAACCTCAAAGGAGAGGCTGTGAGCGAGCCAGGCTGAGGACACAATGACTAATTCTGGCCCAGGCAGCCAAGTGGCTTCCAGAGACGTCCTGAACCAGGTCCTGAAGGATGAGTCAGTGCTTGTGCAGAGGAGCTGAGACCATCAGCAGGCAGGCAGTGCAGCGCGTGCAGACCCACGCCAGACGGAAGGGGAGGACGGACCGGCTGGGGTCTGCCTCAGCCATCCCTCCTGCGCGCTTCCCCGTCTGTCCTCCCTGCAAGCCCAGGGCGGCCGCACGGCCTCCTCCCAGGTCTCCGGGCTGCAAGCGCTCCCCTTTCCAGTTGGGCCTGTCAGACGGTTCCTTAGGAGACACGCCTTCAAAGGGTCGCCTCAAGCCCAGAGCCACCCACGTCCCGCCCACATGCCCCCTTTCCCCACTTCTCCTCGAAGCCCTGGCTGCCAGGGCTGCCCCCGCCTTCCTCACAGGCCAGCCTGGCCGCCCTCTGCACGCGGCTTTGTGCCCAGGGCACTTCTTCCTTTCCACCCATCACATGCCAACCAGAGTGTTGGCTCTAACGTGCCACGGAGCACAGCTGAGCCCCGGTGCCCTGTACAGGACTCGCCTCTTGCAGCAGGCCCAGTGGTCAGGTCTGGTTCTCTTGTCCCCGCTTTGCTGTTGTTCAGTCGCTCAGTCACGTCCCACTCTTCGCAGCCCCATGGACTGAGGCACACCAGGCTTCCCTGTCTTTCACCATCTACTGGACTTTGCTCAAATTCATGTCCATTGAGTCAGTGATGCCATCCACATTTACAGATAGGGAAACGGAGGCAGGTACAACTAGGAAATTTCTCAGGGTCACGAGGTGGAAGAACCGTGAAGCTAGGATGCATAACCCAGGTGCCCTGACTGCAGAGTCTGTGCCCTGGACCCCTGCAGCGTGCCGCCTCTGCTCGTCCAGCCCCTTCCTCCTCGGCTCCCATTGTGGGGACAGCCTGAACCATACCTGCTGCTTCATGCCGATGCACCCAGCTGGTGCCTTGAACTTTGGTCCCAGACGGCAGACAGGAGGACAAGGGCCAGCCCTCCCACTTCCTTCATCCATATATACAGGCTTGATTTTTGCTGTTGTTGTTTAGTCGCTAAATCATGTCTGACTCTCTTGTGACCTCCATGGACTGTAGCCCTCCAGGCTTCTCTGTCCATGGGATTTCCCAGGCAAGAATACTGGAGTGGGTTGCCATTTCCTCCTCCGAGGGATCTTCACAGCCCAGGGATCGAATCTCTGTCTTACTTGCTTGATAAACCTTAGCAATTGACTCACCGTGAAGGGCAGTTCAAGGGGTGAGAACGGGCTCACCAGAGGAGAAGGTCTGGGGTGAGTGCCCAGGCAGGGGCTTTCGGGGCATTGCTGGGCAGGAGGAGCCCCCAGGGCCTGGATGGGTTGCGTTTCTGTCTGAGGCTGCAGCCTAAGGCCCCAGGAGCAGAAGCGGGTGCTGGAGAACTGAATCTGAGGGACAGGACTTCTGTAGGTGGTTGGAACACACCAGCCCCAAGGCTTGCATCTTCCAGGAGAGTCTTAGGATCAAACTGCTTCTTTCTTGTTGCTCCTGTGAATCCTGAGAATATCCCAGAAACAGCAGGGTTTGGACTCCAGGCACCAGTGTGCTCCAGACACAGCTCAGGGTGTGGAAGACACAGCCCTGAACAGAGCTCAGTCCCTCCCTCCTAGAACTCTCCGGGAGACAGACACAGGCACCAGGACAGAAGCAAATCTTTGGCATTCCAGATGGTGCTAAGTGCTGTGGAGAAAAATAAAGCCTGATAAAGAGGAGAAGGGAGTGTTGGGAGAAGACGCTGCTTTATAGTAATGAACAGAGAAGGGGACATCTGAGCACAGACCTGAAGAAGTCACACAGGTTTCTTGGGGGGAAGACATTCCAGGCAGAGGGAACAGCATGTGTAAAGGCACTGGAGCAGACAAAGGCCTCTTAGATGAGAGAAAAGGCAAGGCCAGTGTGGCTGCAGCAGAGGGCTGAGAGTGGAGTAAGAGGCGTTGAAGCCAGAGGGGTAAGTGGGGACTCAGGAGAGAGCTGGACTTCCGTGCCAAAGTGGAGAGCTGCAGGAAGGTGTTGATAACAGGAGAGACATAACTTGATTCATAAAAATCTTTTACAATTACACTGGCTGCTGCATTGAGACTAGACTGTTAGGGGTGGGGTGCATGCATGCTGAGTCACTTCAGTCATGTCCAACTCCATGTCACTACATGGACTGTGGCCTACCAGGCTCTGTCCATGGAATTCTCCAGGCAAGAATACTGGAGTGAGTTGCCATGCTCTCCTACGGGGGATCTTCCGGACCCAGGGATCGAACCTGCATCTCTTTTGTCTCTTGAATTGGCAGGTGGGTTCTTTACCACTAGCGCCCCTAGGGTGGGGTAGAAAAAGACGGTTGCAGTAATCCTGGTAAGAGCTGTTGGCGATGTGGCCTGGGGAGATGGTGACGGAGGTGGTGAGCAGGTTAGGTTCTTGGCGCATTTCCCAAGTACAGCCAGCGGGAAGTAGAATGTAAGAGAAAGGAGACGTGGAGGGCTCCAGAACCTGTGCAACTGGCAGGATGGAGAAGCCCTTTACTAAGACAGGCAAGATATAGGCAGAACAGGTTTGGAGAGAAATCGGGAGTTTCTTTCTTATCCCAGGCCACCTCTTGCAACACCATAAGCCTCTTTTGTCAAGCCGTGCCTTCCAGTCTGGAGTTTGGAAAATATAGGCTTCAAACGGCTGAAATCAAGGGGGACAAAGAGTTGCATCTATTGTGGAAAGACCAGCTGCAGACCTGACCTGCTGTTCATCTGTTCACTCATTTAGCAAACACGTATTAAGCACACACAGTAGCCCCTGCTCTCCACGGGAGGTACGGTGCAGGCTGCTTGTGGGCGCCTGACTGAGCCAGGTCATAGTTGCAGCACGTGGACTCTTACTCGTGGCATATGGGATCTAGTTCCCTGACCTGGGATCAAACCCCACACCCCTTGTATTGAGAACCCCATCTTAGCCACTGGACCCCTAGGGAAGTCCCACAAATTATTTATTTCTGAAATTTTCCATTTAACATTTTCAGATCTTGGTTGACTACGGGTATCTGAAACCATGGAGAGTGAAACTTTGGATAAGGGGGCACAGCTGTGCCAGGCGCCATTGCTGTACGAGGCTCTGGGAACACTGCAGGGACCACCCCTGCCCTCGTGGAGCTGACATCCTAGTAGGGACGGACAAGCAGATAATAATAAACATAGCAAACAAGTAAATGGCATCACATATCAGAAGGTGCTAGTTCACTTCAGCCCCTCAGTCGTGTCCGACTCTGCGACCCCATGGACTGCAGCACGCGAGGCTTCCCTGTCCATTACCAACTCCCACAGCTTACTCAAACTCATGTCAGTTGAGTCCGTGATGACATCCAACCATCTCATCCTCTGTTGTCCCCTTCTGCTCCCGCCTTCAGTCTTTCCCAGCTCAAGGTCTTTTCAAATGAGACACGTTTTTCGCATCAGGTGGTTCAAAGTATTGGAGTTTCAGCTTCAGCATCAGTCCTTCCGATGAATATTCAGGACTGATTTCCTTTGGGATAGACTGGTTGGACCTCCTTGCTGTCCAAGGGACTCTCAAGAGTCTTCTCCAACACCACAGTTCAAAAGCATCAATTCTTCGGTGCTCAGCTTTCTTTATAGTCCAACTCTCACATCTGTACATGACTACTGGAAAAACCATAGCTTTGACTAGATGGACCTTTGTTGGCAAAGTAATGTCTCTGCTTTTTAATATGCTGTCTAATATGTTGGTCATAACTTGTCTTCCAAGGAGCAAGCATCTTTTAATTTCTTGGCTGCAATCACCATCTGCAGTGATTTTGGAGCCCCCCAAAATAGTCTCTCACTGTTTCCATTGTTTCCCCATCTATTTGCCATGATGTTAGTTTTCTGAATGTTGAGTTTTAAGCCACCTTTTTCACTCTCCTCTTCCACTTTCATCAAGAGGCTCTTTAGTTCTTCTTCACTTTCTGCCATAAGGGTGGTATCATCTGCATATCTGACGTTATTGATATTTCTCCCGGCAGTCTTGATTCCAGCTTGTGCTTCATCCAGTCCAGCATTTCTCATGATGTACTCTGCATATAAGTTAAATAAGCAGGGTGACAATATAAAGCCTTGACGTACTCCTTTTCCTATTTGGAGCCAGTCTGTTGTTCCATGTCCAGTTCTAACTGTTGCTTCTTGACCTGCATACAGGTTTCTCAGGAGGCAGGTCAGGTAGTCTGGTATTCCCATCTCTTTCAGAATTTTCCACACTTTGTTGTGATCCACACAGTCAAAGGCTTTGGCATAGTCAATAAAGCAGAAATAGATGTTTTTCTGGAACTCTCTCATTTTTTCAGTGATTCAATGGATGTTGGCAATTTGATCTCTGATTCCTCTGCCTTTTCTAAATCTAGCTTGAACATCTGGAAGTTCATGGTTCACATACCGCTGAAGCCTGGCTTGAATAATTTTGAGCATCACATTGCTAGCATGTGAGATGCGTGCAACTGTGCGGTAGTTTGGGCATTCTTTGGCATTGCCTTTCTTTGGGATTGGAATGAAAACTGACCTTTTCCAGTCCTGTGGCCACTGCTGAGTTGTCCAAACTTGCTGGCATATTGAGTGCAGCGCTTTCAAAGCATCATCTTTTAGGATTTGAAAGAGCTCAACTGGAATTCCATCACCTCCACTAGCTTTGTAGTGATGCTTCCTAAGGCCCACTTGACTTCACACTCCAGGATGTCTGGCTGTAGGTGAGTGATCACACCATCATGGTTATCTGAGTCATGAAGATCTTTTTTGTATAGTTCTTCTGTGTATTCTTGCCACCTCTTCTTAATATCTTCTGCTTCTGTTAGGTCCTTACCATTTCTGTCCTTTATTGTGCCCATCTTTGCATGAAATATTCCCTCAGTATCTCTAATTTTCTTGAAGAGATCTCTAGTCTTTCCCATTCGATTGTTTCTCTGTATTTGTTTGCATTGATGACTGAGGAAGGCTTTCTTATCTCTCCTTGCTGTTCTTTGGAACTCTGCATTCAAATGGGTATATCTTTCCTTTTCTCCTTTGCCTTTTGTTTCTCTTCTTTTCACAGCTATTTGTAAGGCCTCCTCAGACAACCATTTTGCCTTTTTGCATTTCTTTTCTTGGGATGATCTTGATCACTGCCTCCTGTCCAGTGTCAGAAGGTGCTAACTGCTTGGAAAACAAAAGTCATGCCGGAAGGGGATTAGCAAGTGCAGGTGCTGTGGGCCCGCAGGATAGACGGGAGGGGGAGGCGGCAGAAGGCTGGAAGAAGGTCGGGGCAGCCACGCAGTGTCGAGTCAGAAGGTCCACGCAGGGCACAGGCTCCGGGGAACAGTAGGGGCACTTTGGGCCTTGCAGACACTTTCATTACTGACTAGAGGATTTTTGCAGAAACTAGTTCCTGTGGCCTTAGTTTCTGATAAGTGAATATTGAAACTTTTGCAGCTCATAAAGGTCGGGTATCAACAGACATAGAATACGTCTCTGGTCAATAATATGTTCAGGTCCTGGCCTTCTCCACTGAGCTAACAGAAGTAGATGCTGGGGTCTGAGCACAGGAGTGACCGCTGTGTGGACAGTTGCCTGGCTGGGAACGGTCTGCTGCCTCTGGCCAGACGAACCGCTGAGGCCAGCGGAGGCCTGCCTTTTTGGGTGATAGTTTGCTTCTTGCCGGGGGATGTCTGTCCTGAAGGGCTGACTGTTTGCAGAGACAGCTCTCAGCAGTAGGGGTGGAGCGGGGATACGTGCTGGTCAGAGCCTGGCCCTGCCGGGGACCCACGCGGCCCAAATAAGTCCTCATCCCAGAGAAGGGTGTGTCTGCTGGAGAGGGAACGGCTGGGGCTGCCAGAGCTGGGAACAAAAGAGAATAAGCAATCAGAAGGCAGCAGCTTGCCATGCTGAGCAGAGCGAAGCTGTTTTCCTGGAGAGGAAAAACATGGGAGCAGCCAGCCCGCTGCCCTGTGGGCCCCTGCCTGCCCCCACCCTTGCCCAGGGTCCTGGCTGGGGTGGAGCTGCCCGCCGGAGGGCTGCTTCTGGGGCTGTGGGCTGCTAAGCTCGCCCTGTGCGTGCACAGCTGTGAGCCTGGAGCAGGCAGGACTGTTGTGGAAACTATCCACAGACTTGGAAGGCCTGAGCAAGGCAGCACAGCCCTGGTTTTGGTGAGAATCCAGATGGTGCCTGTCTTTGCCCAGAACCTCCCCGCTCTGTCTCCCTGCTGCCTGCTCTCCCTTTCTGCAGGGATCAGACGCTCAGCCAAGAAGCCCTGGCCGCCTTCCAGCAGCCAAGGGCCCCGGGCCTGACTCCTAGCCCTCACCCAGCCCAGCTGCTCCTGTGGGCTGTCTCAGCCCGTGACTGGCCGAGGTGCTGAGCAGGTGTCTGCGGCTGAGCTGGGGAGGAAGCCAGGTGTGCCGGACCGGGCTGTGATCAGGCGGGAGCTGGCCCAGGGCTTAGCCCTCGCCCTTTGGGCCAGCCCACACCTGCTACATCTGAAGAGATGGCGCCTTTGTGAACCTCCCTGGCCCCACACCTTCGTTCTGGGTCCTCCCTCCCCAGGGCTATAGGCAGCCTCAGAGGGGCCCAAGACTTGCCTGCCTTCTGGAGCCCCAGCCTTCAGTCAGCCCTGGGGCAGCTGGTTGTCCTTGCTGGGGCCCAGTCGAGACTGCCGAGACCCGGTGCAAGGGCTGGGCAGGAAGGGTAGCCTGCTGCAGACCCCTGACTTAGGAAGCTGCGTGTGCCCACGTTCACAGAGGGTGGGCGGTTTAGGTGCAGGGCAGGGCGGCTAGCAGGCCCAGTGTCATAATAACCAAAGGGCACCGTGTGGACCTCCTGGGGAATCCTATTCCAACAAAACAACTGCGTGCAGACATTGTTGAGACGATCAGAGAAACCTGAGCACAGGTGTGGGGTCGTGTAAGGAATGCTTGTTAGTTGTGTTGGGCAAGAAAATAATGTGATTACTTTACAAGGGGAAAAAAGTCCTTATCCTTTTCTGTTAGAAGATCTTTGTGGGTAAAATGATCTGAGGTTTAGATTTGCTTTTAAATTCTCTGGAAGGAAAAAGGTTGGAGGGGTTGGGGAGGATGTGATGAGTGCAGTCATCATTCACATTCAGACATGGGCTTGGGGGCAGTTCTCAGCCTCTTTTCTTTCAAGAGCATTGAAAGCCCTGTGTTGTTGTTGTTCGGGTTCTAAGTCACGTCTGACTCTTAGCGACCCCGTGGACTGCAGCACGCCAGGCCTCCCTGATCATCACCAACTCCCAGAGCTCACTCAAACTCATGTCCATCAAGTCGGTGATGCCATCCAGCCACCTCATCCTGCGTCGTCTTCTCTTGCTTTTGATCTTTCCCAGCAGCAGGGTGTTTTCCAGTCAGCCAGCTCTTTGCATCAGGAGGCCAGAGTACTGATGCTTCAGCACTAGTCCTTCCAATGAATATTGAGTTGATTTCCTATAGGGTTGACAACCCCCATAGTAACCAGTGGGCTTGAGCAGCAGCAGCTCAGAGTGGGAAGGTCTTGTCCGGCGGCGGCGGAGACCCTCTTTCTGGTCTTGTTTCTTCTAAACCGAGTGTCTGCTCAGTCCCGGGCTGTGGATTAAAGCGCTTGCGCGTCCTCCTTCACTTGTCTGAAGCAGCAGCCCCCAACCTTTTTGGCACCAGGAACCAGATTTGTGGAAGAAAGTTTTTCCATGGACTGGTTGAATTGGAGGGGCGGGGATTGGGGATGACTTGAACGCATTACATTTATTATGCACTTTATTTCTATTGTTATTACATCAGCACCACCTCGGATCATCAGACATTAGATCCCAGAGGTTGGGGTCCCCTGGTCTCAAGGATGCTTGCCCTGGGCCAGTACCTATGAGCACGTGAGCCTCCTCCCCCAGGAAGAATGGGGGAGCTTGTCTCCACTCCACAGCTGGGGACAGGCTCCAAGAGGCCACACGACTCCCAAGGGAGAGGAGCCAACGGTCTGGCTCCAGAGCCCATATTCCTGCCAGCCGGAGTATCCCCGCCACGCATTCCCGAAGCGCCCCAAGAACTCGTGAGTGACGCCCCCTTTCTCCTCCCCAGCTGTCCTCGCTCTGCCAGCTCCTGAGCCTCATGAGGCCATCATCCCTGAGGCGGTACCTGGGCCCTGAGACCGTGCTGCCTGGCCAGGAGCAACAGCCAAAAGCCAGTGCCCAGCTCGACCACAAGGTGAGCACCCAGCCCCTGCCCGCCTCCACCAGGGCGCCACCCCAGGGATGGCAGGGCTGTCCACACGTCACAGCCTCGGGAGCTTAAGGCTGCCATTCCCAAAACCCCTGCCGCACAGGACCACGCCCGACCAGCTGCTCCCACCCACCTCCACAGAGCCTGTCCCTGGCACCCCTCACAGAGGTGGCGCGCTGTGGGCACAGGCACGCAGGCTTGTGGGGTTTGCTGCGTCCTTTGCAGCCTGGCGTGGCTTTGTTGGAGAGGACACAGGAACTGAATTGCTGGTGAGGGGAGTGGGGTGGGAAGGAGTGCCGTAGACAAGCAACACAGGGAACATTCTCACCCACGAAGCCGCCTGTTTCTGGCGATCAGAGCCGAGTCTAGCTCCCTGTTCCTATGCCTGTGGTCCTCACTAAGGCCGAGTCCTAAGCTTTCCCAGTTCTTCCGAAGTGGCTTCCCAGACCTCACTCAGCTTGCCTGAAGATTACACTTGGAGTAAGTCAGGAGCAACAAGGAGCCCCAGAGCCTGCAGGTCGTGGGGCTTGGAACGGTCAGGCCTGTGGCCTCTGGGGTGAATGTCAAGCCGGGGTGACTGTGTAGGGCCTTCAGGCTGGGATTCCCAAGCTGGGCTCCCTCAATGAGCACCCCCATCCCTCCATCCCTGGGGAATGGGGGATGAAGGATGCAGATAGGCATCTTCCTAATTTCGGAAGGTGGTTAATTCCTAAAGCTCTCCTGGAGGTTGGATGTTAACGATCAGGAGGCCAGCCTTTGGGCATCATTCTCAAAATCAGATAAGGAATTAATTACTTAATGAACACAAAGGAACTATTAAGAAGATGTGATCACCCCCAGGTGTACGTTCCTCTCCTGGAACATGGAGAGAAGGTTCTCAGCTGAGCCTGACGTGAGCACACTTATGAGGCTGCTGCCTCCCAGGAGAGCCTGTCTTCTTTCTTGTCCCTTTCCCCTGAATCTGGAGCCTGTTATGGAGACTGAGTCTGGTTGTTCAGGGATGAGGGGTGCGGGGCTCGAGAACATAGGTGGGGTCAGCCCATGGGGACGGTACGTCTGAGCAGAACACAAGTGGGCAGGCCCCAGGCCTGGGCTAGAGACGGGAAAAGTGACACGAAGAAGGGAAGGTTGGGAAAGGAGAGTGGAGGCTTGTGTCTGGTCTGGCCAAGGCACGTTGGGGCCACCCCTGGGCCTCATCTGCCTCGCAGAGGTGGTGTCATTGCCTGGCCAGAGGGTGCCATTTGGCTCATTGCATTCCAGAGCCCGTTTGGTAGGAGATGTCCCTTCAAAAGCCTGGGAACAGAGGGGAGTAGCAGGCTCAGGGTATCCTTTTATTCTTGAGGATTGTTTTCATGCATGTAATCCTGGTGGCTCAGACGGTAAATAATCTGCCTGCAATGCAAGAGACCTGGGTTCGACCCCTGGGTCAGGAAGATCCTCTGGAGAAGGGAACAGCTACCCACTCCAGTATTCTTGCCTGGAGAATCCCATGGACAGTAGAGCCTGGTGGGCTACAGTCCATGGGGTCGCAGAATGTTCGACACTACTGAGCATCTAACACACTCACGCATGTGAAGGATGCTGTGAAGTGTCCCCTTGGTCGGCTGCCATATTGAAAGGGGCAGGCATGTCTCGGCCAGGCGCCCCACACATGTAGGGTATGCTGCTCTAGGGAGGCCAAGGCAGCTCTTGCATGCCTGTGTTGCAGCGCGAGCCCATGGGATTGATCCTGGCCCAAGAGGTGGGGAGCCTACACCAGAGGAGGGGCAGGGCTGGTGGGGGGACACGGGGGTCTGCACAGCAATGTGAAGCATCCTGTTTCCCTGGGCCGGGGACTGTTCTGACTGGGAGGGGCTAGGTGGGGCAGGTAAGTAGACTCCCGCCACCCAGCCCCACTCCCCACTCAGCTGACTGACTCCTCATTAGGCCCCAGCGTGTTTCATCTTCAAAGGTGATCAGGCTGCTCACCAGCCAAAAGAAGCAGTGGCGTCATCCGCCCTGTTTTACAGGGAGTGGTGGTCGGGGCTCGCTGAGCTTTTATCCTCAGAGCTCAAAGTGTCTGCCTTCTTTCTCCCTGGGGTGCAGAGGGGAAACTAAGGCCAGAGTGAGGCTGGCCCAAGGCAACCCAGCCTGGAGAAAAGGGGGACAGGCCCTTCCCAGCGCTGGGCCCCATCCCCTGGGCTCCCACTCCCTTCTGTCTAGGAGATTTCCTGCCCAAGGCTGCCGGGTCACAGCCCTTCTCCAGCTGCGGATAAACACTTGTGCCAGCCTCCATCCCACCTCCCCCATCCTGTCTCTGCCTGGGGCCTTGGCCCAGCTCCTGCTTCCCCTGGGAAGCTGCTTCCCGAGAGGCTGGGTGCTCAGATGCCCATGGCATGACTCTCTCTCCTCTCGGGTTCCCTGGCTTTGCAGTTGTCCTTTGACTTGTCTGTCTCCCCGGCTAGACTGTGGGCACAGCTGCTGTCCCAGCATCGCCTGCTGGGTTTGGCCCTAGATGATGGAATGAGTGAAGAAGTGAATGAATGCAGTTGCAAGTCTCCCTGTCTAAACTCTCTTCTTCCACCCGCTCTGGGCCTCCCACCCCTCCACTGGAGAGCACCCTCCCTCTGCATGCCCTCTGCCCTCAGACCAGCCTTTACCAGCAGGCCTCCTTGTCTTCTAATGTCCTCGTTTCATTAAGGCTACAAGGGTTGATGGCCTGGGCTTCTTCTGTGGGAGGCCCTTGACTTCAGAAGTGTCACCAGCTTATGAGAAAACCAATCACAGCCAATGTTTGTAATTATCAGCTAGTAAGATTCCTGCCTAGGGCTTCCCAGGTGGTTCAGTTGGGTAAAGAACCCACCTACCAATGCAGGAGACACAGGAGACATGAGTTTGATCCCTAGGCCGGGTAGCCCATAGAATAAAAAATGGCAACCCACTCCAGTATTTTTGCCTGGAGAATCCCATGGACAAAGGAGCCAGGCGGGCTACTGTCCATAGAGTCACAAAGAACTGGACACGACTGAGCGACTTAGCATGATCATCAGTGTTGTGATCATTTCAGATGCACAGCGGAGCGGCTCACGCATACACACACATCTTTCCGTTCTCCCCCAAACTCCCCTCGCATCCAGGCCGCCACATAACACTGAGCAGAGTGCCCTGTGCTGCACAGTAGGTCCTTGTTGGTTATCCGTTTTAAATATAGCAGTGTGTACGTGTCCATCCCTAAGTATCCCTTCCCCCGTCCTTCCCCACCGGCAACCATAAGGTCGCCAAGTCTGTGAGTCTGATTCTGTTTTGTAAGTTCATTTGTATCATCTCTCTGTAGATTCCACATATACGTGATGTCATACGATATTTAAAGTGCTTTTGGATAAAGAAGCTGCTCAGCCCCCTGGGTGCTTTTGGGGGGGGGGGCGGGGCGGGTCTGGGCTTGCCTGGTTTGAGAAGGCAGGGTCTCCCAGAGAAGGATCACTGCGGTCAAAGTGATGATCTGGGGACCTGCATGGGCCGGGGCCCTGCGGGTCTGCAGGTGGGAGCGGGTGTCTCAGTGCACGTGTGTGCTCTGGGAGTTGGCCTCCAGGTGCTTCCCTCTGGTCCATGGGCACCAGGTCAGCAAGCAGCCTCCATGTGTGTGAGGCTGTCCTTTCGGCTCCTGTGCAGACAGACTTCATGTAACTGGACTCAGAGCAACCAGCTCAGCCATACAGCTTGGAACCAAGGGTTTCCTGGGGGCTTTCTGTTTTCTTGTAGCTGACATGTGTAAACCATATTTGGCCAGACTGACTTACTCACTTTTATCCAGATGACTGATGCTTTGGTCATGTTAAACTCCGCTACGTGTGATGTTCCTATTGATGGCATTCCCCTGCCCTTTCTGGCTTCTCCCCAGGGCTATCTTCTTCACCGATGCCACCATGAAGGAATCTGGGGTTCTGTTTTCCCCCTAGGGATTTGGAAAGTCTGTAGAACCAAGAGGGCTTCCCAGGTGGCACTAGTGGTAAAGAAGCCGCCTGCCAGTGCAGGAGGTGTAAGAGATGCAGGTTCGATCCCCAAGCAGAGAAGATCCCCTGGAGGAGGGCGTGGCAGCCCACTCCAGGATTCTTGCCTGAGAATCCCATGGGCAGAGGAGCCTGGCGGGCTGCAGTCCACAGGGGTGTACAGTTGGACACAAGTGAGGTGACTTAGCACACACCACATGTAGAACCAGGATCTTTATGGTAGGGTGGAGGTTTACCCCTCGGTTTGGTTGAACTTGGAGACTTCGAGAAGTTAACTATCTCTCGTTGTGTAGAAAGAAGACCAAAGGCCATGGAGCCAGGTGTCCCAAGGCTGGGGCTGTGTGGAGCCAGTCCTGTCTCCTCTGCCTCCAGGCTGCATCCTCCTCATGGTCTGACAGTGTCCTCACGGGACAGACAGCCTAGGACCCACTGGAGGTTCTGCCTCTGTGGTGGTCCCTGTCCTCCAGGGCCCAGCTGCAAGAAGCCACCCCACCCAAACTGAGCCTGGCAGTTGCAGGAGCCCCCATCAGCGTCCTCACCGGGCACGGGGCCTTTGGCCCGTATCTGTGCTCACGAGGCTTTGGGACGGCTTGTTTATAGGAGAAGTGCATTCATGGAGAGGTGAAGGGGCGGGGTGTGCTCTGAGGTCGGGTAAAGCTCTGGGGTGAACCCCACCCGACTGCATGGATTCCTTTGAACTCACTGCTGGGATTTCTGCACCTCTGCGTATCTCTGCACATCTGCAAAGGGCACGGGCCTGCCACACATGCGTGTGCACATATGTCTTGTGTATGCGTGCGCGGGTGTGTGTGTGTGTCCTGTGCATCCCCTGTGTGTATATCTTCATGGTGTGCCCAGGTGTTCATGGAGTTGACAGACAAGTTATACCGCTTTTGCTCCTGCGCCGGCCTGTCCCTGTGTCGGGTGACCCTGCCAAGAGCGGCCTTAAGTGACTGGGGTGTGGTTGGGGAGTTTGGAGAGAGGAAGGGAGGGTGCCACTGCCCTCGGGCTCTCCAAGCCGCCTCTGCACCCTACACTCTCGCGCAGGCAGGCAGCACCAGCAAGGGGACGTGGAGTCTCTCAGGCTTGGCTGGGGCACAGGCATCTAGCCCCGTGTCACCTAGAAGGGCAGGTGGAAGGGGAAGCCCTCCCTCTCCCTCCCCTCTCTGCCTCTCCCTGCACTTTCTGCCCCTTGCCCTGCACCACAGGGAGAGCTGTGCCCACAGGGCTGGGGACCTTGGTCAGGCCAAGAGGAGGAGGGTTGGGAAGAACTGGCTGGTTTTGAAGAATGGGTTGTGGCTATTCTGGACTCCTGAATCCCTTCCCTGGCTAGTCTGTTGTGGGTTCCTCCTCACTTCCTCCAAAACGAGGAACATCTGACATCTTTTGAAATAAACTTCGAAGAGGTGGCCTCTGGGCAGCTGACCCTAAGGGGAGGCCTGTGCCCCAGCCACACGTCACAGCCACCTGAGTGGCTGCAGGCCTCTTCAGAGCGGGTACCTCTGAGCATCTGAAGGCACAAGGGGCCAGGGCTGAGACCAATTTTGAATTCCAACTCCCAGGAATTCTGGCTTCTTTGCAAGTGTGTGAGCCGGGCTTCAAGTGATGTTATTGAGCTGGGAGGAGAGGCGTGGATTCTGCAGGCAGCTGTTGCTAAGCCCAGCCAGCTGGCCTCCTCGGCAGCTTCTGGGCCTGCTGTCTGCCCTGCCCCACCCTGGGCTCAGTTCTCCTGAGGACCCTTCAAGGGTCCCTCCTTAAGCTCAGTCCTCATCCCAGGCGGGTGACTCATCGGCTTCTGACCTAACAGCCCACTTCCATCTCTTCCTCCTTCAAGTCCTCCTGGACAACTCTGTGATCGTCTTCCTCCTATTCTTTCTTAGGAAAAAGTGAACCTGAGCGCCTGTCACATCACATGCAAACCCCACCATCCAAGGGCTTTGTCAGCTCACCCTGCTCCATCCATGCAGTTCTTCTCTTGTGAGTCAAACCACTCCACTTGATTCCGAGCAGTGGGCGCCCTTCCCAGAAGCCTGCTGCTCTTCGGCCTTTGTCTGTGCTCCTGCTGGTCCTCCTTCCTGGTGATGCCTGGCCCGTCTCTTCTGTCCTTGGTGATCATTGCAGTCTGTTTATTCAGCCCTTGGTTTGTCCGCCCATTTCTCCACACGCCTGAACAGAGTCGCCTTTGAGGGCAGGGGCTAGGGTCTAATGCGCTCACTAAAATGCCTGCCCTGAGCAGGTACAGTCTGGTGAGGAACCCTTCCCCATCTCTGTATACCCAGCCCCACCCACCAGTCTCGAGAAGGCCAGTGGAGGGGAGCAGGGCCGGCTTGCAGGATCTTAGTTCCCTAACCAAGGAGCAAACCCAGGGCCCAGCAGTGAGAGCACACTCTTCGCGACCCCACGGACTGTAGCACGCCAGGCTTCCCTGTTCCTCACCATTTCCTGGAGTTTGCCCAAATTCATGTCTATTAAATCAGTGACAACATCCAACCATCTCATCTTCTGTTGCCCTCTTCTTCTTCTGCCTCAGTCTTTCCCAGCATCGGGGTTTTTTCCAATAAATCAGCTGTTCTCATCAGGTGGCCAAAGTATTAGAGCTTTAGCTTCAGCATCAGTCCTTCCAAAGAGTATTCAGGATTGATTTCCTTCAAGATGGACTGGTTTGATCTCCCTGCAGTCCAAGGGACTCTCAAGAGTCTTCTCCAACACCACAGTTCAAAAGCATCAATTCTTCAGTGCTCAGCCTTCTTTATTGTCCAGCTCTCATATCCATACATGACTACTGCAAAGATCATAGCCTTGACTATACAGACCTTTGTGGGCAAAGATGTCTCTGCTTTTTAACACACTGTCTGGGTTTGTCATAACTTTCCTGCCAAGAAGCAGTCGTCTTCTAATTTGATGGCTGCAGTCACCTTCCACAGTGATTTTAGAGCCGAAGCAGAAGAAACCTGTCACTGCTTCCACCTTTTTCCCTTCTGTTTGCCATGAAGTAATGGGGTCGAATGCCATGATCTTAGTTGTTTTAATATAGAGTTTTAAGCCGACTCCCTAGCCAGGGAGAAGAAAGAGCTTCTGTGCTAGATCCTAACAGAGTCCCACAGTTGAGTGTGGTTGGCTTGGCTTGAGTCGTGTGCTCACCTCTCAGCCAGTCACATAGCCAGGCATACAGTGATTGGCAGGCCTAGACTACTGGGCTTCACCTGGAGTCAGGGCTGAAGTCCCCACTATGGGGCACCTTGGCCTGGGTGTTGGGGACAGGAGGCTGGGACTTGACAGAAGGAGGGGATGGGATCCTGGGCACTGGGAAACCTGAGTGTCCACAGCATCCCTCTGGTCTTCAGAGCCCCATTTGGGAAATGTAAGGAGGGAAGTGCTTCCCAACAACTCAGTGAGTAAGAAAGATAAGAAAGAGAAAGCAGGAAGCCACTGCTCCAAGGGGCCTCTCCTCTCCTGGAGGAGGCCTTTACCCGCACCCCGGCTAGTTTCAGGGGCTCCCTGCAGTGCACCCATGCACTGGTGTGCTCGCGCACACCCAGACATAGATTCCCAGACAGAGGCACTGAGAATCCCATCCCTCTCAGGGCAGCCGGCAGAGCAGGGCCTCGGTTCCAGATCCCCCTGGGGTCAGGGTCTCTGTCCCAGCCAAGAAGCAGAAAGGGCTGTCAGTCCCTGCCTGTCATCTCCCCTGACCCCATGGCCAGCAGGAAGCCAGAAAGGAAGAGTAGGCTGGGTGGGAGCGCGCTCACAAGGGTTTGCCTACAGCCCCTTGGTTCCTCCCACCCGTGGACATTGGACGGGGCAGATGTTCCCAGATAACCCCCTGCAGCAGATCCACAGGAAGAAAAATCCCTCAGCCTTCCTGCTTTTGCCTCAGCTTATCTCTTTCACAGGGCTTCCCTGGTGGCTCAGACAGTAAGGAATCCGCCTGCAACGCGGAAGACCCAGCTTCAGTCCCCAGGTTGGGAAGATCCCCTGGAGAAGGGAACAACTACCCACTCCAGTATTCTTGCCTGGAGAATCCCATGGACAGAGGAGCCTGGCGGGCTACAGTCCATAGGGTCTCAAAGAGTTGGACACGACTGAGCGTCTAACACACTCATCTCCTTCCCACCTGGCCCCACCAAGGCACCCAGTTCCTTCCGTATCTCACTGCTGAGCCCAGGGACCAGGGCCACTCCAGGTCCAATTCCAAGTTCAGGATACAGCTGAAAAAGAATCCCTCCGTCCCTTTCCAGTGAGCTCAGGGTCTCAGGTCTGTGAACGCACTTCCTGTGGACAGCTAAAAGAGCAGGTGAGGGGCTCATCTTCTGAGGAATCTGTAGAGGGGGACCCAGGCTGGGCCCCGGGGTCCTCTCACAGCCTCAACAGAGACATCATATCACATCTCTCCGCCCAGCTGGGGCTTTGAGAGCAGCTGTCTAGGAGGTGGCCGTTCCTGGCGGCTGAGCCAGAAGTCCTGGTCCCACTGGAGGCTGCCAGCCCATCTCCCATCACCCTGTCGGCCTCATCCTGCTCCTTGTTTAGGGCTCCGCCCACGCCCTTGCCTAAAGAGGCGCTTTCATTTACAGCATTGAGTGTCTGGCCTCGCAGGCCCCCGGGCTGAGTCTGGCAGGCCTGCGGCTGTGACGTCTATTCTCTGGCCTCTGTGGCCTGGGCTCTCAGGGACCCTGGGCTGGGAAGAGGTGCTGTGTCATCATGTCATTTCCTGGTGATGGTGCGTGCGTCCCTGTCATTTCCTTCTCTCTGGGACTTGTGACCAGTGACCTGCCCTGGTCAGTCACTTTCAAACTCGGCTTTCGTTTGGGCACCGCCCTCCACTTGCTGCTTCTGGGGCTTACTGAAGCCAAGGTCAGAGAGTGTGATGTTGGAGCAGGAGCAGCCTGAGCAAGAAGAATAAATCATGCAGTTAACTTGTGGGATGGAAGAAGATAGGAAGAAATAGCATCCTAGAGGTGTTAGAAGGTACCACTCTCCAGGACAGGTCCAGAAGCAGCTTGCCCAGGGAAGTGCATCCCCTCTTATCTGTCTGTCACCACGCTGAGGCTCTTGGCCTGGGACCCCGCACGTACCCTACCTCAGGACTGTTGTTTAGTTGCTAAGTCATGTCCGACTCTTTGCGACCTGGTGGACTATAGCCCTTCAGGCTCCTCTGTCCATGGGATTTTCCAAGCAAGAGTACTGGAGTGGGGTGCCATTTTCTCCTCTAGTTGTTGTTTAGCAGGGGTTCTCCTCTAGTTGTTGTTTAGCAGGGGATCTTCCCAACCCAGGGATCAAACCCCCTTCTCCTGTGTCTCCTGCATTGGCAGGCAGATTCTTTACCTGATGAGCCCCTGGGGTCGCTCAGTTGTGTCCAGTCTTTGCAAGCCCATGGACTGTAGCCTGCCAGGCCCCTCTGTCCATGGGATTTCCTAGGCAAGAATACTGGAGTGGGTTGCCATTTCCTCCTCCAGGGGATCTTCCTGACCCAAGGATCAAACTCACATCTCCTGCACTCCAGGTAGATTCTTTACCACTGAGCCACCGGGGAGGCCCACTTCAGGATTATTCATGACTAGTTATTTTTGTTGTTATTTGCCTCTCCTGGGGCTCTGGCCTGCAGCCCCCAGGGTTAAATCTGTTAGGAAACATTCACAGCTCGTCCAGCTTAAGGGAGCATGTACGCACATCGGTTTCACTCCTAAGCCTTACTGGAGGTAGTCATGCAGTCGGGACCTCTCTAAGCTCAGCTTCCACATCTACTGTGGCCTCTGTGGGAGTGTGCTGGGTCAGGGTACTGTGCAGTGGGGCTATAGGGCTCAGTTTGACAAATGGAGAAAGCAAGGAAGAGAATGCATTAGGACCCAGCTCTAGCCTTGGGCTTGAAATGGTTCAGTCTTTCCCAGACTTCACTGGTACTAGAACCAACCTTCAGCATGTGTGTGTCTCTGTCACGCGAGTGTATGTTCCTCGGTTCTTTGTCTTGTCACAACAAAGATTTGGAGCAACGGACATTAAAGCCCTCGGCGCATCACAGCTCTCGGGTCTTGGACAAACCGTGTTACAGCTCTTAGGCAAATTAGTGTTACAGCTCCATTTTATTTAGAAGATAGCAGGAGAATCCAAGACTCGAAGAGAAGAGAGTGGAGGAGTGCGTGGGGAGGGAGAAAGAGAGAGAGAGGGCGCGCGCGCATGCACGCGGGAGAGAGAGTCCGTGAGAAAGCGCTTTGGCTCCTCCTTTTATAAGTTTTTTCCTCCACCTGGGCCTGCCCTATGCAAATTGGGCTTAGCCAGGAGTGCTGTTTGTTCTGTTTGTTCTGCCTGAAGTCTTCACTCTGGTCCTCGGACCTTCCTTGTCTTTTTTAGCCACGGCCATTTTGGACTCCTTTTCCCTATTCTACCTACCTAACATCTCCAAGGGATCAAACCCCCCGAGGGGACCCACAGGTGGTAGCGATGGGACCTATGGCACAGGTGTTCCAAATGGGGCTGAGAGCAGAGTGGACTGTGGCCCCAGGACAGCCTCTCTCCCAGAGCCTGTGAGCATGGAGCAGCGAGCCCAGGGGAGCTGCTCTGGGGTCCTGGCACCCCAGGCAGGGGCCCGGGCAGCAGTCGGCTTTGAAGGCCAGCTTGCTGAACCATGCCTGTGCATCGTGTGCTCCTGGGCCCCGGCAGACTGGCTAGAAGGTCCTTTGAGTCAGTCTGTCCTTCCCAGCGGGTGTTCCTTGGTCAGCCTGAGTTTTCCCACCTCCAACCCCCCACAGCAGCCACCCCAGAGCCTGGCTGGATTGCTCCTGAAGGATCCTCCAACCAAGGGCAAGGTCTCCCATACCCCACCCTCACCCGGGCCCCAGGCTGGCAGCGTCTGGGGAGGGGGCTGGGTTCAAAGGGTTACCTCGGGTGATCCTAGGCTCTTGGTCAGATCCGAGGTGGGAGAAACTGCACAGTTCTCGAGGCTTCCTGGGACATCCTCTCCCTCCCCCTCTCTGCCCTTTCTTAGGGTAAATAACGCACAGCCAGCTCCCTTGGCATTAGCTAGAGGGGAATTTTCTAAAGCATGAATTTCCTGGGAAACGTCCACCCTTTCTCCCTTCGTCTTATGACGAAAGCTCTACAAACGGAGACTTGGCCAGCAGTTCCCGGGTTGGAACTAGCTGGACCAGAAAAGGAGGCAGTGGCCTTCCCCTCCCCCAGCCCCTCACGGTGACAAGCCCTGCGGGCCTGTCTCCTATCTCTCTGCCTTGTCATCCTTCCCCAGGGGGAGGACAGGGCGGCCTCCAGGCTCTGGAGCCGGGAAGGAGGCATCCAGCACAGCTCTTCTCAGAAAAGCCCGCCCACCAGACCCAGAAGATGGAAGCCGCAGGCTCTGCTGGCCGCGGTGGAAAGGGACCGTCCTTTCTTGTCAGCATTGGGTTCAGGCACGTCCCGTGTCTCAGACTCTGCCTCTCCCCAAGTTGTTGACTGAGGTTTCCAGGCCCTGTTTCCCATGGGGGCTTCTCAGCCTCCACTCACGGCCAGTCTGGAGGGACTGGGTGGCTTGAGCTGTGGAGCTGGGGAGGGGCCCATTCTACAGACAAGATGTCCAGGCTTGGAGGGACACGAACCCCTACCAGGGGCATGCCCCCCGCACTGCTGGGTGACCCTGAAGCCACGCCGACCCCTATCCCCGCATACACAAACACACCTGCCCTTGAGGACCTGGGCTTCCCAGGTGGCTCAGGGCTAAAGAACACGCCTGCTAACCCAGGAAACTAGGTTTGGTCCCTGGATCTGGGAAGACCCCCTGCAGAAGGAAGTGGCAACCCACTCCAGTGTTCTTGATTGGAGAATCCCAAGGAGAGAGGAGCTGGCGGGCTACAGTCCGCAGGGTCGCAAACAGTCAGGCACAACTGAGCGATGAAACAACAACAAACAAAGGGAGCGCGGGCTGGAGGAAGGGCCACCAAGCGCTTGCGGCCCTGGCCTGCCAAGGCTTGGCCTCTGCCCAGCTTCCCTTCCCTACGTCTCTGTGGTGCCAGCAGGACAGGATGGGGCTTGCTGAGTTCAGGAATTGGTCACAGCTCAAACGGAGCAGGAAACGCAGCCCTCACACCTGGCTGTTCACTGTCTCCTGCCCAACCCGAACCACCCCATCTCCCCGGAGGGCCTCCAGGAGCCCCCTCTGCGCTCACATTCTGACCTTCACAGAAACAGGGCCGGGGAGAGGAGCCTGGGGGAGGCTGGGGGTTCAGGAGAATCCTGGCAGGCCCCCAGTGCCCTGGTCTGTCCCTGTGTCTGAACCAGAGGACACACACTGCCTTACCTCTCCCCGTCCCCTCAAAGCAGAGACCGCGGGTCTAGGGGGTATGAGTGGAGGAATGGTCTACGCGACTCTGCTGCTAACAAAGTCCTTTTTTCTAGAGTGTTCAGCCTCTCAGTCACGTCTGACTCTTTGTAACCCTATGGACTGTAGCCCACCAGGCTCTTCTGTCCATGGGATTCTCTAGGCAAGATTTCTGGAGTGGGTTGCCATGCCCTGCCCAGGGATTGAACCCAGGGATCGAATCCTGGTCTCCAACATTGCAGACAGATTCTTTACTGTCTGAGCTATCAGGGAAGCCCCCTTTTTCCTAAAGCACCACTGTCAAGACTGCTGTCTGGGTCCTGATTTCTGACCACAGGTGGTACCTTATTCCCTTCAATCAGAGCAGTCTTTCCTAAAGGGCCTCCGCTCACTTAGGCCCACCTGCAGGGGTCACCCTCACATGCTCCCAGTCATCCTTCCAGGTAGGTGTTGTCCTTTGGAAAATCAACTTATAAAAGGTGATTTAAAGGGCTTTTCTTCAGAATTACTTATTCCTTCTTGCTGTTCCCACACCTTAGTTCAGTTCAGTCGCTCAGTCTTGTCCAACTCTTTGCGACCCCATGGACTGCAGCATGCCAGGCTTCCCTGTCCATCACCAACTCCCAGAGCTTACTCAAACTCATGTCCATCCAACCATCTCATCCTCTGTTGTCCCCTTCTCCTCCCACCTTCGATCTTTCCCAGCATCTGGGTCTTTTCTAGTAAGTCAGTTCTTTGCATCAGGTGGCCAAAGTATTGGAGTTTCAGCTTCAGCATCAGTCCTTCCAGTGAACACCCAGGACTGATCTCCTTTAGGATGGACTGGTTGGATCTCCTTGCAGTCCAAGGAACTCTCAAGAGTCTTCTCCAACACCACAGTTCAAAAGCATCAATTCTTCAGCGCTCAGCTTTCTTCACAGTCCAACTCTCACATCCATACATGACTACTGGAAAAACCATAGCCTTGATTAGACGGACCTTTGTTGGCAAAGTAATGTCTCTGTTTTTTAATATGCTGTCTAGAGTGTTCATAGCTTTCCTTCCAAGGAGCAAGCGTCTTTTAATTTCATGGCTGCAGTCACCATCTGCAGTAATTTTGGAACCAAAAAAATAAGGACTCTCACTGTTTGCATTGTTGCCCCGTGTATTTGCCATGAAGTGATTGGACCAGATGCCATGATGTTAGTTTTCTGAATGTTGAGTTTTAAGCCAACTTTTTCACTCTTCTCTTTCACTTTCATCAAGAGACTCTTTAGTTCTTTGCTTTCTGCCATAAGGGTGGTGTCATCTGCATATTTGAGGTTATATTCCAGCTTGTGCTTCATTCAGCATTTCTCATGATGTACTCTGCATATAAGTTAAATAAGCAGGGTGACAATAAAGGCAAAGGAGAAAAGGAAAGATGTAAGCATCTGAATGCAGAGTTCCAAAGAATAGCGAGGAGAGATAAGAAAGCCTTCCTCAGCGATCAACGCAAAGAAATAGAGGAAAACAATTGAATGGGAAAGTCTAGAGATCTCTTCAAGAAAATTAGAGATACCAAGGGAACATTTCACGCAAAGATGGACACAATAAAGGACAGAAATGGTATGGACCTAACAGAAGCAGAAGATATTAAGAAGGGATGGCAAGAATACACAGAAGAAATATACAAAAAAGATCTTCATGACCCAGATAATCATGATGATGTGATCACTCACATCACTAGAGCCAGACATCCTGGAATGGGAAGTCAAGTGAGCCTTAGGAAACATCACTACGAATAAAGCTAGTGGAGGTGATGGAATTCCAGTTGAGCTATTTCAAATCCTAAAAGATGATGCTGTGAAAGTGCTGCACTCAATATGCCAGCAAATTTGGACAACTCAGCAGTGGCCACAGGACTGGAAAAGGTCAGCTTTCCTTCCAATCCCTCACCTCCCCCTGCCAAAAAAAAGCCCCATATTCAGGATCGTATTCCTGGGATTTTCCCTCCAGATTCAATGATGGGAATCGGCATAAGAATGAAATTGTGAAACCTGTTTTGTTTTTTTTTTTCTCAGTAATTCCCCACTGCACAGACTTCCCTCCAGGGCTGTTTTCAGATCCCAGGCCCACCCTCACCACGCCTCCCAGCCAGGAAGATAGTTCTGAGAGGAGTTGGGGGTCAGGGGCCAGGGGAAGGCGGGCCAGAGCCTCCACCTGAGCCAGTGGTCCAGCTGGCATGTCACCTGTAAACAAGTAAATGTTTACAAGCCTCAGGTTCTCTCTGCCCTCTGCCACACTCCCAAGCTTGCCCCTCCCAGCCACCCTCCCTGCAGTCATTGCCCCTGGATGTTTTCCTTGGCGTCCCCCCTTCTCAGCTTCTCCCTCCACTTGCTCAAAGCCCCTCTCCAAGACCAGCCTCGGGCTCGGTGCTTTCCAAGGTCTCCGCCCTCTGCCCCGCCCCACACCCACCCCAGACCGAACTGGACATGGTCAGTTATAATTGGCACTGTCTCCTTTAAAATTAATGTAAAATTTTTTTCATTATATTCTGATTATATGAGGAAAGCACACACAGTGTAAAGAAATAATCTTAAAAAAAAAGATGAAGGAGGAGCTGTAATTCTTCTCAGAGTCGTGGTTCCACTTGGGTGGATTCTATCCCAACAGATTCTAGTGTCTGCTTTCCCCACGTGCCCCCTAACCCCCTCTGTCCCCCACTGCGTGGTCTCCCTACTCCAGAGCAGCTCTGAATGGCCTCCATTGCCCGCTGTCTGACCCCTCTGCCGCCAGCCAGCTGTTTCCAGGGTGCCCCTCCCTCCCTCTGCTCCAGCTCAGCTGGTTCCCCAGCAGCGATCGGTCTCCCAGAAGTGAGCCCTGCCTCAGCTTCTTGCATCAACCCCTGGGGTCTGTCTGCTGGTGTGATTCCCGCCCCCACAGGGCCATCTTCACCTCAAATCCTACTGCTCCTTTGGGGCCTGGTTGGGTTTAGTCACTTCCTCCCTGAAGCCTTCAGAACTACTACACATCACCGCGACCTCCTTCCCCGAAAGGTGGAAGGACCCTTTCTCCTTCCCGGCCAAGGCGAAGCTGAGATTTCATTCAGTATTCATGGACCAGACAATTGCCTTCCTGAAGTACCTTTTCCCCTCTAGCGTCTGGGTGTTTGCGGCGGTGTCTTAGTCAGGGTACAGCGTCTGGTACACAGGCCTGAGCCTGCTCTCTGGGGCTGAGGTGGCGGGAAAGAGCCGTTTGCCAGGACTGCAGAGTTCAGGAGTTCCAAATGCCCTGGGCCTCCGAGGGCAAGGCCAGGCTGGGGAAGGGGAATCCTGCAGATGGAGCTGGCTAGGGGTGCTGGATCGTTCCCCAGCACCCCCGGGGGCATCACGGCCTGGAGGCACACCCAGTGGGCTCCTACTTTTCCCTTGCTGCCAGGTGTCAAGTCCCAACCCGGCCAGCCCATGGCATCGGCCACCTGCAGGCCTCAGACGTTGTGCTAAAGAGCAGGCTGGGGCCTGGGCAGCACAGGTGCTGCTGGAGGAGCGGGGCAGGTGGCCTGTGTCCTCGGATTTTGCACATGGTGTTTGAGTGGGAGAAGAATGTCTACACTCCACAGTGTCTGCTGTCCTCAAACATGGCTCCAGCTTCTGCCCCTAGGAGGCCGCCGACTCTGCAAAGAGGCTGTCACTATTTCTGGGGTACCTCCAGATGCTGTAAAGGGGGAGGGTGATAAGGGCAGGGGAAGTGGGGGAACAGGGGAACCTCGGCTGACTCTGAGCTCCCACCCCATTATCACCAAGCCGGAGCCCGGCTGGCCACCTCTGGAGCCTGCCTGTCCCCTCCCAGCACAGCCTCGGGGTGGCTTATCTGCCCGGGGCACCACGGTGGGGTGTTTCCTGCCACCCTTCCTATCTTAGAAGGAGCCTGAAGGGGACGAGGCAGTGGGAGCCTCTGAGTGGGGGAGGGGTGTGCCCGCTGGGTGCCAGGAGCCGGCTGTCTTCACGGCAGGAGCCTCGCCCGTCTTCGGGGCAGGTGAGCCCTGCCCTTCATTCCCTCTGTGTAGCAGGTGAATGTCCCATAAACGAATGGGCCCCAACAGCCTCCAAGGGGACCAGGGGATCAAAGCATCCTCTTATCAGATAGAACTGGCCTTGGTCCTAAGTTCAGCCCTGGTTGTCCAGGGGGCGAGAGCAAGGGCATGAGTAGGTGGGTGAGGGGGCAAATGCTCAACCAGACTTCCTTCCCTCTGTGCCGCCTCGGGTCAGCACAGCGAGGGTGTCAGACTGACCCGCACATCTGTCTGTGAAGGGGTGTCCACGGGAGCCCCAGGGCTGGGGGACAGTGTGAATTTCCAGGTGGCAGAGAGTTCTTCCTTTACTGAAGCAGGAGAGGATGGTCATTCATCAGGGCCCTAGAGAGTGCTGAGTGAGTGGGGCCCAGACCCCTCTTGGAAGATGCCTCCCAGACACTGTTGGCACGGGAAACCCAGGCTGGGCTTGCAGCAGTGGAGTCAAGGAAGCCCGTCTCTCCCCAGGCCTGCTACCTGTGCCACAGCCTCCTGACCCTGGCCGGGGTGGTGGTCAGCTGCCAGGACATTACTCCAGACCAGTGGGTGAGTCTCCTGAGAGAGGCTGGGCTGGGGCTGGCGGTGGAGGAGCCCAGCCCACTGCCAGGAACTGGAAAGAGTGGGAGGCTGAGAAAAAAGCAGGCCTGGGGGAGCCGGCCTCATCCTCCTCCCAGCAGGCCCTCTGAAGGGATACTGACCCGTGCCCCCAGTCGCCCATGCCTCCCCTCCCTTTCCTGCCCCACTGCTGAGCAGTCACTCAAATCCATCCTCCTCTTTCTCTAACTCCGTGCTCCCCTCCCCTACCCTGTGGCCCGCCCTCCCTGCCCTCCCTGCCCTCCCGTGGCCTCTGCAGGGAGAGCTGCAGCTGCTCTGCATGCAGTTGGACCGCCACATCAACACCCATATCCGGGAGAGCCCCCAGGCCATGCATCAGACCACACTCAAGGACCTAGCTGCCCAGACCTACATCCGCTGGCAGGAGCTGCTGGCACACTGCCAGCCCCAGGTGGTGCCCCCACCCCACTCGCCCCCAGGCTTGGAAGGGGAGGGAAGTGGTCAGTTGACTGACCAGAGCCCGCAGAGTGTCTGCCCCCTCTGCAGCTGCCAGGCTCCTGGCTGGGAGATGGGAGAGGGCAGTGGGGGTGGGGGAGATGCACCCCTGGTGGACCGTCGTCCTTCTTACCAAGGGGCAAGTGCCCAGGGCAGGCAGGGTGCAGTGAGGGGGACACAGACAAGCTGACTCCTGGGGAAAGGCAAAGAGAAACTTCACCCCAGAGAGAGGGAGGCGCCTAGACCAGAGGGCCGGTTTGTCGAGAGCGGTGCCAGGAAGGGACACCAGAGGCACCAGCTGTCCACCCTCTGCCCAGCTGTCCTGCAGGCTTGAGGTTGGCCTCCCACTCCGCTGGGAGGAACACACCCAGGCGGCTCTGCTGCTGCTGCTGCTAAGTCACTTCAGTCGTGTCCGACTCTGTGCGACCCCAGAGACGGTGGCCCACCAGGCTCCCCCGTCCCTGTGATTCTCCAGGCAAGAACACTGGAGTGGGCTGCCATTTCCTTCTCCAATGCATGAAAGGGAAAAGTGAAAGTAAAGTTGCTCAGTCGGGCCCAACTCTTAGCAGCTCTGGTCCCTCCTAATTTTTGTAGCAATGATCCTGCGCTCCTGATTTTTCAGACTCTCGGAGTGATAACTGTTCAGTCACTCAGTCGTGTCAAACTCTTTGCATGTGACCCCATGGGCTGCAGCAACCCAGGCGCTCCCACCCTTCACTATCTCCGAGAGTTTGCTCAAACTCGTGTCCATTGAGTCAGTGATGCCATCCAACCATCTCATCCTGTCGCCCCTTCTCCTTCTGCCCTCAATCTTTCCCAGCGTCAGGGTCTTTTCCAGTGAGTCAGCTCTTCACATCAGGTGGCCAAAGTATTGGAGCTTCAGCTTCAGCATCAGTCCTTCCAGTTAATATTCAGGGTTGATTTCCTTTAGGATTGATTTGTGATAATATTCATAGCTAGTATTTATTGAACAAAGATCCTCTTCTACATGAATCCACATAACCGCCCCCCTCCATGAGGCAGGTATTGTTGCGATCCCATTTTACAGATGGTCAAGCTAGCGAAGAGTCACTGAGAGGTTAAACAGCTTGCTCCATCACGCAGGCTGTGGCTTGCAAATATCAAGACCAAGGCACCAAGCCAGCCTGACTTGCACGCCTGCAGAATTAAGCACGGTCCAGCCCCTCTGGCAGCCTGGCTTCTGGCCTCTTGTCGGTTCTGCCAATAAGCAGCCGTCCCATCCCCAGCCCCTGATAGAGATGAGCTGGGTCTCCTAAGAACTCTGTCTCCAACTCCCCTCCCACTGCCCCTGAACCCCCAGCTCTCCTTCCCCTCCGTGCCCCACCCCCCAGCGGCCCGTAACCTCTGACTTGGGGCTGACACATCAGCCACAAGCTGTGGCTTGGGTCTCAGATTGCACAAGTCTCTGAGAAAGCTGGAGAGCAAGCCTCACCCTCCACCCCTGAGGGACTAGATCACACTGGTCTCTGGTGGGAAGCGGTGTGCTTGTCAGGAGAAGAAGGAAACATGATTGGCAGCCTGGCCGAGCCAGGGCCAGGCCCCAGCTTCCCCTCATACCGCCTGGGCCTGCGAACTGGCAGTAGAGGGAAGCAAGGCAGAGCTGTGGCCGGGCGGCCTGTTGACCTGCCGCATCCTCACCTGCACAGGAGCCCCCGGAGCCCTGGGGCTTAGCGAGTGGCAGGAGGAGGCCTTGGTGGATGTTCAAGGGGCAATGGAGAGTCAGGGAACATCAGGTCCGTGGGCCCCACGGGCCCAGACCATCACACCATGTTTTTCTCTTTGCCGCAGGCTCAGTACTTCAGCCTCTGGGAAGGTGTCTAATGGAGCAGGGCAAGGGTGGCCTGGTGCTTCTGGCTCGCAAGAACTGAACACGGCCTAGGTAACGAGTCATGGAGGATGGAGGCCAGAGGAAGACCAACCAGCCAAAGCGAGCGCCTGCCTCCCCCGCTGCCCTGAGGCCCGCTGGGCAAGGGTTCTGCCTTGCACGTCTCCATCCCTTCCCCATTGTCTCTGCTCCCCAAGACCATCGTCTCCAAAACTCTGGTTTCCCTGGGCCTCCCGAGCCACCAGCCACCATCCTCCCCACCCTCCTCCACTTCTCCCTGTGTTGTTTATGTGAGGGTTCTTTCTGCACACTAAAGTCTCAGCATCAGTGGTTTAGAAGAGTTCCTCCGATCCTTTACTGAGGGCCTGTGCCCAGCGTCCAGTTTCCTGATTTCTCCGCTTGTGCTTTGCAGAATTCTCACCCGGGGCCAGTTGTGTGACTGGGTCTCAGGCCCTGCCCTGCCCCCTGCAGCAGAGGACTGTTTATTAAACCTTCAGGGTTTATGAACAGTCTTGGCTATGGCCTGAAAGCTGTCAGAAACCCTGGGAGCAGGGGTGGGGAACATCCGTTTGGACCAGTCTGAAACCACCCCCCTGCTGCCACTGGGGAAGAGCCATGGGGTGAAATGGTAGATGAGGGCTGTAATTACCCTTAATTCGGTTTATTGTTGAGCTCTGAAATCAACTCCCAGACTTAGGTGTTGGGAGCGGGGTTGGTTAGTTCCCAGTACTTTTTGTTTTCTCTTGGCCTTACCCAAGATCAGGTTTTGTGGGCCCTGATCCCTAAAGGGGCGCTAGATGTCTTCGACCTGCTCCCTTTGAGAGCAGGTATCCTTCGGCACCCCCAGGATATCCATGGGTATCACTTTCTCTGGGTATCACTTTCTCTCTCTGCCCTGAGAATCCATTGCTAGTCTCTGGCCCTTCCTCAGCCTTTCTAGGTTGGAAGGGGTTTTGCAGGGGCCACAGGAGTTGAAGAGGAAGTAGCCCTGCGCACTGGGCCCGTGCCCATGATCCAGCTCAGCCCCTAGCGTCTGCCCGCGTTCACCATGGCTGTGCTTGTGACTGTCTCTGTTTATTTGTCCCTCTCCTCTGTTCTGTCATGCCAAGTTAAGACTGGTTAAGGAGGAGAGAGACTCCCCCAAAATAAAGGCCCTTCCAGGCCAAGTGCCTCAGTTTGCAGACCGGAAGGGCAGCCCATCACTCCCTGGGCTTGTTGGAGGTCCTCACTGGGTCCCCAGAATGCTGTGAGCCGGTGTGTGGGCTCAGTCACTCAGGTGTGTCGGACTCCGACCCTATGGACTAGCTCACCAGGCTCCTCTGTCCATGGGAGTCTCCAGGCAAGAATACTGGAGTGGGTTGCCATTCCCTATTCCAGGGGATCTTCCCGACCCAGGGATCGAGCCCATGTCTCTTGCATCTCCTGCATTGGCAGGTGTGTTCTTTACCACTGCATCACCTGGGGAGCTGCTGGGAGTCAGGGGCATCTATAATTCAAAGGGCATGAGCTCACAGCAGGGCGCCAGGCACCATGCAGGTTGTCTCCCTGCCTTTGCCAGGTGAGAGGTGGAGAAGCTCTCTGCCAGGGAGGCTTGGAGGCGCAGGCAGCTTGCCTGGGAGTTCTGGTTTCTTTTCCTGGCCATGTCACAGGCCCCCTCAGCCAGGGCGCTGCTGAGGCCCCAGGAGCATCAGGTAGGCCTGAGATCCTCTGATAACAGAGTGGCGGCTGCGGGAAGCCACCTCCTCAGCCCCCTTCAGGGCGGCCCCGGCTCCTGACACTGCACATCCTGACGGTTAGTGCTCGGCTATTCAGTTTGCTCTGGAAACCTGGAAATCACCTTTGAAATTTCCCTTCTTTGTTCTCGCTGCCAAGGGAGGCCTAAGAAACTGAAGTGGGGATTTTTCCAAATTCTCGAAGCCGCCCCTGCTAGGCTCAGAGAGAGGGCTCGAGTGTCCAGCTCAGGACCCCGTCCTCTCCAGGCCGGGCTCTTGTGCACCGCCCCCTCCCCTCAAGCACACTCACCCCCGAGAGAGAAACAGACACCAAGGAGGGAGGAGGTGTGGGTGCCAGCTCAGGCCCTCCAGAGGCCCCACTGTAACCTGAGCAGAGGTGTGCACTCAGGTCACCCAAGGGCGTGTGGTATCCCTCGGGACGTGTAATGGGCCCTCTCTGGAACCGGCTTGGAGCCGACCAGATCTTCTAAACTCAGTCCAGGACCAGTGAAAGTCAGCCTCCTTGAGGCCAGAAATTCACAGTGATGCTGGCAGCTTCACCACTCACCCCTTCCAGATCCCTGAGCGCCTGGGAAAAGGCTGGGGGATATCCTGATGGAGGCCACTGGAAACGCAGCATCCGGGGCTGTGATGACGGATGCTTTCCTGCTTCCTTCGGTGATGGTGGCAGGGAGGGGCTGGAAGGGAAGGGCTTCCCAGGTGGACAGCTTTGATAACCCTCCTTCAGGAGGAAGTGGAGGGAGGAAGTCCTTTTCCTCTGTCCCCACTCACCTCGGTCCCCAGGCCCCCAGATCCCTGAAGGGTGGCTGACCCAGGCTGTTTCATTTCCCCGCTGTGGGTTGACTGCAGCTCCTGACTGCCTTGGAAGTTGGCCAAGCAGTGTGGACTAGAGAACTCTACTGTGAACCCTGGGCCCCGCTCCTGGCAAAAGGCAGCCTCTGGCGAGCTGGAGTTAAAAGGAAGGGGCACCATGGCGGGTGACCAAGACATGGGGACAAGGGGGGCCTAGCTATCTAGATAAGACTCCCAGATCTGTCTCTAGGGACCAGCATGAGCTGCCAGTAGGTCCTTAGGGAACCTGGCGGCCGACGGGGAGCGGGGCGCGGCATTTAGCACATCTGCCTTTTCTTGGCCACAAGCAGTTAAACAAATGGGGTAAGTAAGAGGGACTGTCAAGGCCTAAGGTATGAATGCTGGGCCCCTTCCATAAGAGTGTGATCAGCCACTTAGTTGCACTGAAGTACAACTTTGCACTTCAGTCTGACTCTGCACGACCCCATGGACTGTAGCCTGCCAGCCTCCTCTGTCCATGGGATTTCTCAGGCAAGAATACTGGAGTGGGTTGCCATGCCCTCCTCCAGGGCATCTCCCTGACCCAGAGATCCAACCCGTATCTCCTGCATTGGCAGGCGGATTCTGTACCATCTGAGCCACCAGGGAAACCCTCATTTTAAAGTATGAATCACGAGCAAACAGTCATGCAGGAAACTTTATCCCCTGCCCACCCACCCACGGAAAAGGCGAGCACTGGAAAGGAAGAGAATCTAGCAGGAAATGAGCAAGGTAGAAAAGGGGAGCACACAAGGAGCGTTTGAAAGGGAAGAGCTCTGTGATAAGGAACCAAGAAGCCCGCCTTGAGCTACAGAAGACGTCCCTGCCAGTGAAACCAAACCCCTTCAGAGAGTTTCCACTGGGGCCAGTCTTGCAAGTGGGGCCAAGAGCTCAGGTCTTGGCCTGGTAATCCTCACACCTAGAGGTGAGGAAAGACAGCAGAAAACGAAGTGTCCGTGGCCTAAACATCAGGATATCCCATAACTTAGTGGAGAGATGGGATCAGGAGTCATAAAGCCTGATTTAACATTCTGACCTTGCTAGTTATCAGTGTGACTTTGGGCAGGCTATGCCTTTCTGCCACTCCTCTGATCTATAAAATGAGAGAAGCAGTACCTACTTGGTAAAGGGTGGTCATGAGGACAGAGTGAAGGCAGGTTCCAAAGTCTAAAGCACAGACCCAAATGTGAGCGTACCTGCCTATAGATTTACCTGCCCTTAAATTAAGGAAGCAGGGTCTAACTGGGACAAGGGGGTCGCACATCTCCCGCCCTGTCAACTAGAACAGAGCCTTCCCTGCCCACCCCTGCTGATTCACTGGCTCACCCCCTATCTCCAGTATCTCCAAGGCCTCAGCATTTTTTTTTTTTTTTCTTTTTCTGGTGCAAAGGAGCTGGGAGATGTGGCTGTGGCCAGTGCAGGAGAAGGGGCCTTTATGTATACCAGCAAAGACCCAATTGTTACTGAATCCAAACTGGGCTGCTTTTCCCAATTATCTCCACTACTCTTCTGGTCTCCACTTTTTCTGATGCCAAGTTTTAACCCAGAACAAAAGCTCCTGTCGGGACTGATTTATAATCCAGATCTGCTGACAAGGCCCTAAAGGGTCCCTCCCCTCCAGGGCTGCACCATGCTTAAAGTTACCACCCAAGCCACTGGGCTGCCAGTCTCTTCACCTCTGCCCTTTGTCCCTGACCAGGAGGTGGCACCTGTCTCCAGGTCCCAGTGGGGTGGCCTCCCTGGGGTTCCTCTGTTCACCTGCCCAGTTCAGAGGACTAACTAGCTGGCAAGGAGGACAGCCCAGCACCACCCAGGAGGCCAGAGCTACAAGGTACTTCTAGGAGCGGCTGTGGGCGGAGGCTCGAGTCCTTCTCCAGCGTGGCTCCCTTCAGTCCCTTTCATCTGAACATCAGGGCTCATGTCACTTGTTATTCAGCCTTCTAGCGGCACCAGGAGGAGTCATTTCCTGAGGGTAAGCTCAGCGCAACTGGAGTCGAGGGTGGTTTCACCGGATCAGGACTAGGGGGTCGCTGAGCGGGTCCCTTCTGGAGCTTGAGAAACAAGAGACACAAGGTCTCGGGAGATTTGAGGCGGGGGCGGGCGGGGGGAGGGTGTCCGTCTTCCTGGCTGGTGAGGCCCGTTCCGGTCTGATCGCAGGGGTCAGTGGGAGTTAAAGGAAACAGAATCGGGGACCAAAAGACCACTCTGGTGCGCCCCAAAGAGAAGCCTGGGATACTCTCCAGGAGGTGGCCCGCCCGCCTTCTTTCCAGTAACCATAGCGTGGGGAGCCTTTTAGACCCCTTCCCGAACCGGGCTGCCCAGCCAGCACGGTTGGCTTTGGGGGACACTTCGGAAAAACCGGGTGAGTCCGACACCCGCCTTGCTAGGGCCCGATGTTCCTCCCCCGCCCCACCTCCCGGCGCGGTGGCGCAGATCTCTGCTGCTGGGCGCGGGGCGGCCTGGCACCGGGAAGGGCGGGGGTCCGAGCCCCCAGGCAGGGAACAGGGAGGCGTGCGGGTCGCAGCCCCCTCCGGGGCGGGCCTTCGCGTCCCGCCCCCGGCCTCCGACGACAGCCCCCACCCCGCCTGACGTCAGGGGGGAGGTGGCGGAGAGCCTCGGCAGCGGCGGAGAAAGAGCCGGCGCCCGCCGCTGTGGCGCGGGGAGCCCGAGCCCAGGGGCGCCGAGCCGAGCCGGGCCGAGGGGCGGTGGCAGAGGGGCAGCGGAGCAGGGCGGGCAGGCGCGCGCGGGCGGGAGGTCGGCGGCGCGCGGGAAGAGGCGGACCGTGGTCGGAGCCGAACGCGAGGGCGGCGCCCAGAGATTCAAGCAGCGAAGAAGAGGTGAGTGAGGCCGGGGTTGCGCGGAGCCAGAGCCAAGGGGCTCTCCGGGGCCGCCGCTTTGTCCCCAGACTCGAGCAGGGGACGCCGCACGCGCGAGGGACAGGGTCTGGGGGCGCAGGGAAGGGCGGCGGTGAGGACAGCTGTCCGCCCGAGCGCCTCCCTGCGCCCCCCGCGGGCTGCTTCGCGGGGGTTCGCGAGCGGGGCTAGCGTCGCCCGCAGCCCCAGGGTCCGGAGGCACGAACTGGCCATGGGGAATGGGGCTCAGGGTGCCGGGGGGGGGGGGTCCCTCGTACTATCCGGTCCACGCCCGCGATCTTTTCCAGGCCCCCGAACTGCCCCCGGCTCCCCCACCCCCGACGGAAAGTTTGGGGCGGGCTTGGACGGAGGCCGATGTTGTGAGATCGGATTTCCCTGCCGCGGCCCCCGGCCGCGCGCCCGCTCCGCTGGGGAGGCGGGCTGTCCTGGAAAGCCAGGCTCCGGAGCCGCGCCGCCCAGTCCCCGCTGGAGCGCTCGCCCTGCAGCTGCTGGGGCGCCGTCCGCAGCCCGCCGCTCGGGGTGGGCAAGGGTGGGGGGCGCGCCGCCGGGACCCCGCACCCCTCTACACACCTCCACCCCCCGGGGCTGCCCGTTTCCGCCGCCCAGGGAGGAGTAGTGCCGGCAGAGCCTCGGAGCGCGCTGCGGGGTCCGGCCTGGGCCTGGGGTAAGGAACCGAGGGAAGGCTGGGAGTGTGTTGGGGACGGGTTGGGGGGTGAACGCATCCCCGCCCCCCTTCCGCCCCCCGCCGCCCTTCCCGCGCTGGGGAACTGGGCCGACAGGGGGCGTCCGTCAGTCGGGCTCCGCCACGCTCCCAGAGCCTCCGCTTTGTTTGCATTCAAATCCCCGGAGCTGGGGGAGGGGAGAATCGAGGGGGAACCCAGGACGGGGTCCCAACTGGACCCTTTGCTTTGGGGTGAACAGATCCTCAGCTTCTGTGTCTCTGTGTCCTGGAGGGCCGAAGCAGTGGAAATTAATCCAGATGGCCTGCCCCGGCCGGGGTCCCGGCGCGATCCCTGAGTTGGGAAGGCTCATCAGACCCCGGGAGAGCGCAGCAGGCGCTGGCCCTGCTCCGGGCGCCCCCGCGGTTCAGGAGGAACCCCCCGACGCTCCCCACCAGGTCCTTACTTGCCCCTGCCCCCGCCTGAAAGCGCCGCAGGAAAGATCCCTGATGAGACCAGAGATCTGTCCCGCGGCCCCTCAGCCCGAGGGCTGGTGTCTCCTAGGAGGCTGTGCGTGGAACAGGATGAAGCCCCGGTCCTTTCCACGCCCATCCCATTCCACTTCCTGCCTGCCTTCTTGGGCAACAAAGGGGCCTCGGGAAGCAGGGGGCCCAGCTCCCGGCCCCACTTCAGCCCTGTGATGTGGAACGGGGTTTTGGGCTCTGCCCGGCTATTGTCTGCGCTGGGGGAGGGGAGAGGCTGGACCGCGACCCCCGCAGGCCTGATGCACCGAGTCCTCTCGGGGGCCTTTCCTACCGCCTGCCCCACTTACAGGTTCATCCCCTTTGGGCTGACTGGAGCCCCAGTAGGGCCAGGTCCTGATCGCAGAGGTTATTTTAAGAAGTCCTTCCAATCTGTCAGGCCCGAGTGGGGGAGGAGGAGGGTCCTCTCTTTATTTTCTTAAACAACTTCCTGTCGAGAAGTGGGGGAGGGCCGGAGGACCTTTGAGTGTCCACTCTTCCAGCTGACTCAGCTCTCCCCGCTCCCTCGGGGAGACCCCACGGTCCTTTGGAAGCTGTGCGGAGGGAGGCCAGGTGCGGGAGGACACTAGGTCGTGGCTCCCAGGGCTGGGGCAGTGGGGGGAGCCCTGGGAGGCCCGATCAGATCCTCTGTGCTGTCAGTGCCTCCTGGCACGGCTTGTGTGGGCCCCCTTCCGGTCTGTTTTCTCTGGCTATGATTCTGACCCTTTCTTTCCCCCAGCAGGGCAGCTGGCCTGGAGCTCGGCGCCCGGGCGTGTGCCATGGCCCCACACTGGGCCGTCTGGCTGCTGGTACTGGAGCTGTGGGGCCTGGGCCTTGGGGCTGAGGTGTGGTGGAACCTGGTACCCCGGAAGACGGTATCTTCTGGGGGTGAGTGTCTGAAGGCTGGGGAGCAGAAGGCCAGGAGGGACTGCTGGGGGAAGATGGGTGCTAAGTAATTGCCTTCTGGAACGTCTGGCTTCATTCTGCAGTTGGGCTCAAGGCCCTCATGTACGTGACACAGCTTTCTAAGAAATATGAGTGGCTCTAGGAACCCAGAACTGGTCGTCTAGGCCAGGATCCGGGGTGGC
The DNA here is from genome assembly GCF_029378745.1 of Bos indicus. Classification (NCBI taxonomy): domain Eukaryota; kingdom Metazoa; phylum Chordata; class Mammalia; order Artiodactyla; family Bovidae; genus Bos; species Bos indicus. Next base: position 2,765,251 of record NC_091770.1, on the reverse strand, counting down.
CCTCCTTACGCTTAGGAGCTGGCTGCCTTGTTATCCAAGAGTGATCATTCTTCACCTCTCTCCCCACATCTCACTTCTGGAATTATCCCTAGCACTGAGAGCCTAAAGAGAGAAACCTGAGCCGAGATAAGCACGAAGCAAAGGGTGTTACTGCCCACTCCCAAGTCTTCAAGCTCTGTGCCCCCAGGAGCCCCCTTAGCAACCCTGATATGATAGACTCCCCCTTCTGCTGACCTGATACGCGTGCCATCTGATGGCCCTGGGTGGGGTGTGTGTGTGCACATGCTCCTGTGGGGGAGGGGGTCAGTGGGCCTGACAGCCCTTCTGTGCACACACACCTGGATGCAGAGGTGATGTCAGGTGTTTGTATCATCCGTGCGCTCTGGGGACCTGGGATGAGCTCACCTCCCACAGGCTCCTCGGTGCTAACGACGCCCTCCCTTGCCGGTCTGTGTCTGGGCCCATCGTTGGCTCCAAACACTAAGGGTGGTTTAGGGGGACCCTGAGGACAGTCCAGCAGCTGTTTTGGGGGTTGACGTGGGAATCCTGTGGCTACATGAATGTCGTGGCACCCTGCTCGACGGATGGCAACAGGTCTCCCCAGCCCCAGGCTGCAGCACTATCCTGGTCCCCAGCCTCTGGTTTCCCCCGCCCTCCCTGCCCTGGTCTCCCAGCCCGATTCCGTCTCCACATCCCATGGCCGGCTCTGCTCGTACCCCTAGCAGCCTGCATTTGGGACCCACAGGAGGGAAGGTTCTCTAAGACAAGGAACGCTCTCAACTTCCGTCCATCCTGCCCAGCTGGATCAGGAGCCAGGGCAAGGCTGGACCCTGGTGGGGGCAGTGGGCAACAGAGCAGAGAAGGAAGTGGGGGCGGGATGGGGAGGTGGCTACTGACCCTGAGAGTGAGAGCCATCAGTCTGATGGCTTCCTCTGGCCGGAAGCTGTGGCTGAGATATCCTTCCTTCCTCCTCTCCAGCCCAGATTTGCCTCCCTGGGTGGGGAAAGCCAGGGAGCCCTGGGTGGAGCTGTCAGAGTCAAAAGCCTATTCAGAAAATGCCCTTTATTGCTGGTCAGAGGAGCTTGGCTGGCATCTGTTTGTGGGGTGCTGGCTCTAATGTGCGGTGACCACACTGGTCAGAGGAGGGCTAATTCTGGGGGAGAGGGGATGCCTGGAGTCCCGGGAAGGTCCACTCACCCCAGCCCTGGTCACTCCGGCCTTGTTCCTGCAGAGCTGGCCACGGTGGTGCGGCGCTTCTCCCAGACGGGCATCCAGGACTTCCTGACGCTGACCCTGACTGAGCAGACGGGGCTCCTGTACGTCGGGGCCCGGGAGGCCCTGTTTGCCTTCAGCGTGGAGGCTCTGGAGCTGCAGGGAGTGGTGAGAGGTGGGGGAGCGGGAGGCACATGGGGGTGAGAGAGGAAGGACCTGGGGGCTTCGCTTGGACAGGCTGTCCCCTGGGCTTGGCCGCCCCCACCCCATCCTCCCCGGTGAGCATGTCGCTTCGCTCACGAGTCTGCAGCACTCGCTGGGACCGCTGCGCTGGGGGAGCGGGGGCCCTGGTCCTCTCTGGAATAAGCTCCCAGAGAGTGGGGACAGTGTCTTCTCACTTGGAGTCCCCATGTTGCTGCCACGAGCCGCGCTGATGACACATGCTTGGTGTGTACCTGCAGCGATGCTGACGCGTTCCCTCCCTGTCCTCAGATCTCATGGGAGGCGCCAGTGGAGAAGAAGGCTGAGTGTATCCAGAAAGGGAAGAGTAACCAGGTCGGCTCTCTGGGACCTGCTGGCGGGCAGGGGGTGCATGATGCACGCTCTTTCTGCTCCGTCCCAGTGCTGGTCTGGGTCCTGGGGTCCCTGTGTTCCAGGCACTCAGACTAACAGATGCCTCTCTGTCCCCAGACGGAGTGTTTCAATTTCATCCGCTTCCTGCAGCCATATAACACATCCCACCTGTACGTGTGCGGTACCTATGCCTTCCAGCCCAAGTGCACCTACATTGTGAGTGCTGCTCCTCTCCCCCAGCCCCCACGCCTGTCCCTGTTGCATTCTCACGGCCTTGTCCCCACCCCTAGGACATGCTCACCTTCACCCTGGAGCGGAGTGAGTTTGAGGATGGCAAGGGCAAGTGCCCCTATGACCCGGCCAAGGGCCACACCGGCCTCCTTGTGGGTGAGTGGCTGTCGCATTGCAGGTTGGGGCTGCCCAGGACTTGTTCCCACTCTGGGACCACGTGGCCTGAGTGTCTGCACCTCGCCTCTGCATGGGCTGACCCCGTGTCTCCTGTAGACGGTGAGCTGTACTCGGCCACGCTCAACAATTTCCTGGGCACGGAGCCAGTCATCCTGCGGAACATGGGGCCCCATCACGCCATGAAGACCGAGTACCTGGCCTTCTGGCTCAACGGTGAGACCTGAGAAGCCAGCTGGGTGTGGGAGGCACCTGGAGGGCCCGATGTCTGGGCTGACACACCCCCCCTTCCCCCCAGAGCCTCACTTCGTGGGCTCCGCCTACGTCCCGGAGAGCGTGGGCAGCTACACGGGGGACGACGACAAAGTGTACTTCTTCTTCAGCGAGCGCGCTGTGGAGTACGACTGCTACGCCGAGCAGGTGGTGGCCCGCGTGGCCCGCGTCTGCAAGGTACAGACCGCCGGGGCGGGCGGCCCTGTGTGCCCGGCAGCCCAGCAGGGCTGACTGGCCGTGGTGTCCCCTTGCTGTTTGCCAGGGCGACGTGGGGGGCGCGCGGACGCTGCAGAGGAAGTGGACCACGTTTCTGAAGGCACGGCTGGTGTGCTCCGCGCCCGACTGGCAGCTCTACTTCAACCGGCTGCAGGCGCTACACACGCTCCAGGATGCCTCCTGGCACAACACCACCTTCTTCGGGGTTTTTCGGGCGCGGTGGTGAGTTGGCTAGGAGCCCTTGGGGGTGGGGAGGAGCGGGTCTGTGGGTTAGGGATGGTTGATGGGGCAGGCCTCTGGGGGAGGTCCTGGGGGTCCAGGATGATGTTGGGCTCCCGCCCTTTTCACCACCCCTCCGTGAGAGGTGCCCCCAGTGGTGGTTTGAGCTGCCACCACATCACACGTGGCCATGGCCTTCTTGTGCCTGTGGGCCCTCCCTTTCTGCTGCACGCCCTGAGCTGTGGGCACCCCAGCTCTGACCCTTGGGGTCCCTCCCTTGCTGTGACAGGGGCGACATGGACCTGTCAGCAGTGTGCGAGTACCAGTTGGAGGAGATCCAGAAGGTGTTCGAGGGGCCCTACAAGGAGTACCACGAGCAGGCCCAGAAGTGGGGCCGCTACACTGACCCTGTCCCTAGCCCGCGGCCCGGATCGGTGAGTTGTCCCAGGCGGGGATGCGCGCACGTTCTCCGCTCTGGTGCCTTGCCCTCTGGGCTGACAGCTGCCCCCCAAACCCTGCCCACCCCCCCAGTGCATCAACAACTGGCACCGGCGCCACGGCTACACCAGCTCCCTGGAGCTGCCGGACAACATCCTCAACTTCATCAAGAAGCACCCGCTGATGGAGGAGCAGGTGCGGCCTCGCTGGGGCCGCCCCCTGCTGGTGAAGAAGAACGCCAACCTCACCCACCTGGTGGCGGACCGCGTCACGGGGCTCGATGGGGCCACCTACACCGTGCTGTTCATCGGCACAGGTGGGTACGGGCGTGGCAGCTGGGGGCTAGGCGAAGGCCTGTGTGCCCGAAGCAGAGAGATCCAGAGACAGCCCCACCCCGGGACCCTCCTGCCCTTTTCTTGACACCTGTTCCCCCCAACCCCTGCAGGAGACGGCTGGCTTCTCAAGGCCGTGAGCCTGGGGCCCTGGGTTCACCTGATTGAGGAGCTGCAGCTGTTTGACCAGGAGCCTGTGGAGAGCCTGGTCCTGTCCCGGAGCAAGGTAGCCATCAGGCCCCACCCACCGTGTCCCCGCATGGCCCCCAGTCGTGTGCCTGGCCAGTCCAGGGGCGGGGAGATGCCCGAGAGGGAAGCGAGAACGCTCGTGGAATCTGCACTCTGCGGGCGCCCTATCTTCTATACAGCCTGGTCCTGACGGCGCTTGTCAGCTGTTTTTGGGCCCCTTGAGGGGACTGTGCCGCCGCCCGCCCGGCCTTGTGCCACTGTGGCTCCTGACGCCCGTGTGATGCCTCCTTGCCTGCCAGCCCCGGCCCCCAGCGTAGTCAGCAGTTCCCTGAAGTGCCACTCGAAGCTTCCCTCCCCCATCCACTCTCTTCCCGCGTGTCTGTGGCACTTTCACATGCTTGGCTTTTCCCAACTCTGGAGGCTCGGGTTGTTCCCCAGAACGTGGAACCATGGCAGAAAGAAAGCCTGTAGTTGCAGAAACACACAGATTGGCGATCTCCATTGAAACAGAGGAAAATGCCTTCTGCTTTGCTGGTGCTATTGTGAGGCTGACGGGATCTGCGGAAACTGAACTTCCTGCGCTATTTATACTATTCTGGAGCCGTGCGTGTGTGAGAGAGAGAGAGAGTGTATGTGAGAGTGAGTGTGTGTGAGTGTAAGAGTATGTGTGTGCGCTTGTGTGTGGGGGGACTGTGAGTGTGTGTGAGTGGGTTTGTGTGAGTGTGAGAATGTGTGTACATGGGTGTGAGTGAGCAGGCACAAGGATACTTCTCAGCCTCCCAGGTCTGCTGTTTGTTTCTAACAAGGTCACGGCTGTAAGGGGCTTAGGATTGCTCCTGGCTTATAGTAAGCCCTCCGTGCCTTCCCAGCCCTCAGATTTCCCGCTTTGGGACGCGAGCACAGCCCACTTCCTGCTTTGGGCCCCGGCGCCCTGGCAGTCATCCGAGCCCCCGCCCAGGCCGTGTCCGGACCTGGCTCAGTCTCCCTCCTGTGCTTCTCTGGCAGAAGCTGCTCTTCGCGGGCTCCCGCTCCCAGCTGGTGCAGCTGCCCCCAGCCGACTGCATGAAGTACCGCTCCTGTGCCGACTGTGTGCTCGCCCGGGACCCCTACTGTGCCTGGAACGCCAACAGCAGCCGCTGCGTGGCTGTGGGCGGTCACTCCGGGTGAGGGGGGCTTCTGCGTGTGCGGGGACCAGCGGGGAGAGGAGGGTGGCAGGACCTGGGACGCTGATGGATCCCTCTCCCCCCACCAGGTCCCTGCTGATCCAGCACGTGACGGTCTCGGATACCTCAAGCATCTGTAATTTCCGGGGCAGTAAGAAAGGTGAGCTGTTGTCTTAGTCCTCCTTGTAGGGTGTACGGGCCTCGGGGGACCAGAACCGGGGTGTCATTGTCCCCCCTTGGCCTGGGCGTCTTGCACCCACTGACTCTCATTTTCTCTGCCGCTACAGTCAGGCTCACACCCAAAAACATCACGGTGGTGGCAGGCACAGACCTGGTGCTGCCCTGCCGTCTCTCCTCCAACCTCGCCCACGCCCGCTGGACCTTCGGGGGCCGTGACCTGCCCGCGGAGCAGCCTGGCTCCTTCCTCTACGATGCCCGGCTGCAGGCCCTGGTGGTGATGGCTGCCCAACCCCGCCACGCCGGCGCCTACCACTGCTTCTCGGAGGAGCAGGGGGCCCGGCTGGCTGCCGAGGGCTACCTCGTGGCGGTGGTGGCGGGCCCATCGGTGACGCTGGAGGCCCGGGCCCCGCTGGAGAACCTGGGGCTGGTGTGGCTGGCTGTGGTGGCCCTGGGCGCCGTGTGCCTGGTGCTGCTGCTGCTGGTTCTGTCCCTGCGCCGGCGGCTGCGCGAGGAGCTGGAGAAAGGTGCCAAGGCGGCCGAGAGGACCCTGGTGTACCCGCTGGAGCTGCCCAAGGAGCCCACCAGCACCCCCTTCCGGCCTGGCCCTGAGACAGACGAGAAGCTCTGGGACCCTGTGGGCTACTACTACTCAGATGGCTCTCTCAAGATCGTGCCTGGCCACGCCCGGTGCCAGCCCGGCGGTGGGCCCCCCTCGCCGCCCCCCGGCATCCCCGGCCAGCCCCTGCCTTCTCCGACACGGCTCCACCTGGGAGGTGGCCGGAACTCCAATGCCAATGGCTACGTGCGTCTCCAGCTGGGAGGGGAGGACCGCGGCGGCCTCGGGCATCCTCTGCCCGAGCTTGCCGACGAACTGAGGCGTAAACTGCAGCAGCGCCAGCCGCTGCCGGACTCCAACCCCGAGGAGTCCTCAGTATGAGGGGCCCTCGGGCGGCAGCCTGGGAGGCATGGCTCCCTACGTTTTGCACAGGCACCAGCTACCTCAGGGACATGGCGTGGGCAACCTGCTCTGCCCGGCACCGCCCGGCCATGAGGACCTGCTCTGCCAGCACGGGCACTGCCACTTGGTGTGGCTTACCAGGGCACCAGCCTTGCAGAGGGCACCTTCCTCCTCTGTGAGGCTGTGGATCACAGACGCGTGGGACCCCAACAGCCAAAACTTTTCAAGGCAGAAGTTGCAGATGTGGGTGTGTTTGTGTACATATGTGTGTGAATGCAGATGTGTGCACATATGTACGTACATACGTGTGCGTGTGTGTGCGCGTGTGTGAGATGCAGTCTTCCTGTTTCTGTCAAGTCTTCCCTTGGCCTGGGGTCCTCCTGGTGGGTCATTGGAGCTATGAAGGGGAAGGGGACGCATCACTTTGCCTCTCCTGCCCCCACCTGTCCCCAGTAGGGGCAGCCGTGTACATATGGGGGTGGGTTGGGCAGGGTGCTGTGCCCCTTTGGGGGAGTCAGGGCTCTGGGGTGGGGCCTGGTCCTGCTCCCAGGGCTACGAATGTTTTCAGGGTTGGGGGGAGGGAGATGCAGCCTCCTGTGTGTTTGGGGGGAAGGGTTGGGAGGGGCCTCCCACTTGGCCCTGGGGTTCAGTGGTATTTTATACTTGTCCTCCCTGGCAGGGCTGGGAAAGGTTGTGTGTGGGGGGGAGGGGGTGGGAGGCGAGAGGGGTGGACATGCTGTGGATCTGGCATATCCTCTCCCAGCCCTAGGAGGAGGGCTCCCAGCAGTGTAACTTATTGTGTCCCCGCGTATTTATTTGTTGTAAATATTTGAGTATTTTTATATTGACAAATAAAATGGAGAAAATGAAACCGTTCTTGTCATGGAGATAAGACACTTGGGCTGAAACCTGGATGCCAAGAGGGAGGCTCCCTATGGGCTGAGTGGGGCTGGACCAGCCTCATTCAGTCCGCCCTTCAGCGGCCCCCCTCCTGCTTGTGCCCCTCTAGAGCGGGGTCCAGAGGCCAGGCTCCAGTGTTTTCCCACAGTGGTGGGTCGGCTGGGAACCAGACCAGGGCCACAGCCTCTGGGGAGCCAACCGTGGCTTCTGGCCAAAGGGAGAAGTCGGGGCTTGGGGGATAGAAGCAGTAGAGGGGGAGGGGGCTGGCTTCCCGGCACTCTGGGAAGGGAAAACGGGAGTGGGGGCTGTGGAGAGGAACATCCTAGAAGCAGCTTAAACTTGTGTGGACTGGCTCATGTGAGGATGGGGCTCCCCGCCACTTTAAGAGGAGAATGATTACTTGCAGCCTTTCCCTCCAGGAATGTTAGTCTTGAATGTTTCAGATAACCATGCAGTGTGGGACTTCCTCCACTGCCACAGGTAGGCACCAAGCCCCTTTGCTATAGGAAGGAGCCTGTCCAGGGCCAAGATATTTTTAAGAAAACCAGGACCTAGCCTGGCTTCTATAATTCACGCCCACACACAGGCAGTGGAAATGAAGAGTCCTCTGTACCCTTGACCGGTCTGAGGGGCCTGCTGCGGCTGGAACAAGCTGCTGCGGTGTCCTACTGTAACAGAGGCCTGACATGTGCTGATTTGAGCAGCTAGCTTCCTGCACGGTCAGTAACCCACAGCCGAAGGAAGTTGATGCAGTAAATTAGGTGTCCACTGCGGAGTGACGGTTCCAGTTTCTTTTCCCTGCCCCCCGAGCCGCTACCCCGGGCCTACTTGAAGGTGGTTTCAGGAGCCAATACAAGTTCTGACCATCTGCCTCCCATGGCGTTCCAAGAAGTGGGCAGCAGAAGGAAGTGGGCAGAAGAGGAAGGAGGGGGTCTTGGCCTTTCAACTGGTCACTGCGCGGCCGTAAGGACCCATCAATCTGAGCCCGAGATGGTGGGGGAAATAGGTGGGGAAGGGCCTTGGGGCCCTCCTGGTGACCCCTGACCCTGGGGATCCCGGTGGGACCAGGAGAACCTGGAGGGGGGGCACATACAAGGCCGGCTGCCCTCCCCAAGCGTCGGTCCTGCGTCTCAGCGGGCGCGCCCGGGCCTCCGCTTAGCCTGGGATGCCCTCTCGTGGCCGCTTCGGGCCGGCGCGGCACAGCGCCGCAGGTCCCGCCCTGCCGTCGCGATTGGCTCCCGGGCCCAGACTCAGACGCTTGATTGGTCGGCCCCGTGGTTCGTGCGGACGCCGAATGGTCAGACCGGGCGGTACGCCGAGACCGCGCCCAGGCTGGCCCGTGGCGGTGCCCGCGCCCGGCAGCCGGTGGGCGGGCGCTGAGAGCGACATGGCGGCGCCGCGGCCCTGCGCGGATGGCCCCTGCTGCTCCCAGCCCAGCGCGGCGCCCGGCGTGCAGCAGACGCTGGACGAGATGGACTTCGAGAGGGGTGAGGGGGCGCGCGGCTCTGCCGGCCCGGCGCCTCCCGGCGTCCGCAGGCCCCCGGGGCCAAGGAGGTGGCCGTGAACCGGGATCCCTGGAGCGAAGCGGCCGGGGTGGGGGTGGGAGTGGGTCTGGTCGGAGCGCGGGCCGGCTGTGGGCTCGCAGCTCCCGCGTAATGAGAGCCCGCCGGGGACCTGGCGCGAGCTTGGCAATAGAAACGCCGGCTCGTCTGCAGGTCGAGAAACAGGCATTGGCTTCGGTAACTTTCCGCAGTGGTGCGGCGGGATCCGACTCTCCACCTGGTGCGACCCCGGGACACCCAGGCCCGCTCCGGGGTCTGAGAGGGACCGGGCGGCAGAGTCTGCTTCCAGGGTATTGCACCCACCCCGAGGGTATGGAGCTTCAGACCAGGGGGCTGCGCTGTTCCGGGCTGTTTGTCGGCACTGCAGGTGTCATCCTTACGTGTGCGTCAAGCGGGGTAACTCCTTTGCCCCAGATTGTCCATGGTGCCCGCAGCTGTGTGCGCAGAGCCTTGCTCTGTCTGGTTCCCCAGCACCCGCACGGCCTGCCACCTTTGACCCCGACTCTGCTCAGGCCTTCCAGCCAGAGTCCCTGAGATGTGTGTAGGGTTCCGAGGACTCTGAGGATTCCACAGATTAGATGCCTGCTCACCACTTTGCCTGTGGTTTTCACTTGGGGCTGACACCTGACAGTGTTCGGTTGTGACTGTATATTCAAGCATCTTAAATAGTACTTTATCCAACACTGGTGTGTTTGAAGTGGGGAAGAAGGGAAGTTGTGTCTGGCCAGTCTCCTGTCCTGGTTAGACACGCCCCTGGTCTGTCTTGCTCCAGCGCCCCTCAGTGCACAGCTCAGAGGAGGTGCTCAGTTCACATTTGTTGAGCAGACGAATTCCCATTTGGTAGATGAGAAGACTGAGGTCGAGAGGTAAAGGAAGTGCTAGAAGCCCCCAGTCCGTGAACATTATTCAGTGCTTGGGTTCTGCCTCTGCAGGAATCTGGTCAGCAGCCCTGAACGGAGACCTGGGCCGAGTGAAGTATTTAATCCAAAAGGCAGTGGACCCCAGCCAGCCTGACTCCGCAGGCTACACGGCTCTAGTGAGTTGGGGAGGAGCCTCAGCTCTGGGTTCCTGTTCTCTGGGCGGGGATGGTGTTTGCCTTCTGTCTTCTCCCACTCTTTCTTCTCTCCCAGCAGGGTTTCTGTTTAAGCATCTTATGAACCTGGTTTTTTTTTTAATTAGCCGAGGTGCTTTTCACTGATTGTTTAACATCATTTTCATAACGGTAAAGAATCCACCTGCCAATGCAGGAGACGTGAGAGACCTGTGTTCCATCCCTGGGTCGGGAAGATCCCTTGGAGAAGGGAATGGCAACCCACTCCAGTATTCTTGCCTGGAAAATCCCATGGATAGAGGAGCCTCTTGGGTTACAGTCCATAGGGTCGCAAAGAGTCAGACACAACTGAGCGCCTAACACTTTCACTCTTCACTTTCATAATGATGCTGTGAGATAGGAGTGGTAATTACTGAGACTCCCCAGCAACCCAGTGGTTAAGATTTCACCTTCCCATGCAGGAGCACGGGTTCTACCCCTGTTTGGGGAACCAAGATCCCACATTCCTGGGAACTGCTGAGCCCGAGTGCCTCAAGGAAAGATTCCGCATGCCGCGACTAAGACCTGACACACCCCAAAATAAACAAACATATTTTTAAAAGGAATGGTTATTATTCCCACTTTCCAGTGGCTGAATCTGAAGCTAGGCATGCAGGCTCGCCCTGGTCACCCAGCTGCCAGAGGGGGCTCCGGCCGCCGCTGTGGCCCTCGCCCAGGGTTCTGCCTCCTGACCCCGGCTCTGTTCACCGCAGCACTACGCCAGCCGCAATGGGCACTATGCCGTGTGCCAGTTCCTGCTGGAGAGTGGGGCCAAGTGTGACGCCCAGACCCACGGGGGAGCCACCGCCCTGCACCGCGCCAGCTACTGCGGGCACACGGACATTGCCCGGCTCCTGCTCTCGCACGGCTCCAACCCCAGGCTGGTGGACGCCGACGGCATGACCAGTCTGCACAAGGTGCGTGGCCGCTCAGAAGTCTCACAGGCCGCGAGAACCTGTCTCTTGTCATGGTAAAACCTAGAACATGGGAACTCTCCGGCTGTCCAGTGTTCAGGACGTGGCACTCTCACTGCTTGGGCCCAGGTTCCATCCCTGGTCAGAGAACTAAGACCTCACAGGCCACACGGCACAGCCAAAAATAAAAAAGGTATAACATGTTCATGGCAGGAAACATGGGGAGAACAGCAAAGCGTAAAGTAGAAAATTGGAATCATTTGTAATCTCAGTGCTCGCCTATCATCACTTGAGGATTAACATATAATTTTCCAGCCAGTTTCCTGTGCACGTAAATTAGTACAAAACATAAGGTGTCATTTTCTTTCTTTTAGTGATGCATCCTCAATGCTTTTTTCACGTAGGTTTTGAAACTTGTACCTACCCTTGCCTGTCCTTCTAGTCCACTTTCCACACTGTGACCAGAGTGATCATTTAATTAAAAGTTTTCTGCCTAGAAACACGTACCCGCAGTGAACAGCTTGAGGAGCACAGAATACCTGCTCTGGACACAAATTTCGCTCCCCGGCCCCCTTCCCAGCAGCTCAGTCTTCTGGGTCACTTTATTGACTGGGGGGATTTTCTGCAGAAATTAACACCTGTGGCTGGCGATTTTTCTTTTGGCCAAAAATTAATTCTGTTATTTCACCAACACTTTGCAAGTTATTGGGCTTCCCAGGTGGGGCAGTGGTCAAGAATTCGTCTGCCAAGGCAAGAGATGTGGGTTTGGTCCTGGATCGGGAAGATTCCCCTGGAGGAGAAAATGACAACCCACGCCAGTATTCTTGTCTGGGAAATCCCATGGACAGAGGAGCCTGGCGGCCCACAGTCCATGGCGTTGCACAGAGTCGGATGTGACTGAGCACACGCGTTGTGGGTTATTACATTCAGCAGTTACCACCGGACACACCTGTAAAGGCTTCTGATTTTTGTGACACGTTGTCTTCAGTCCACTTTGCTGTAGAAGCAAAGGAGCATTCTGTCTTTTTGTTGGTCTAACATTCGTATCGTCTGAATCAGAACTTTATTCTGGAGAACTAGCATCTTCTTAGACACTAGCATATGTGTCACTTGGAGGATTGGAGAAAGTATCTTCATAAAATTCACCAAAAAATTCTTCACTCAAAATTTCTCGATGCATCATTTTTGAAAATTTTACATTTATAGCATATACAGCGTTGGGACAGGAACCTAATGGAGCAAAATGTAAATGATGCCGACGGTTGTGTTATATAATGAACCCTGATCAGTTTTAACTCCAGCAGTGCACAATGAGTTAACTGTATCACTGTCTGAAAACGTATTGATATGTCTCTGGTCAGTCATGTGTTAGGGCGTCCCCTTTTGCCAATTTCTTGTTTATCTTTGAAAGGCAGTTGATGCGTCTGTAAGGCCTGTGTGTATAATCTGATCCTCTCTTAGCCCACTTGATCTTCTCCCAGAGCCATGGTTTAAAGCGCAGTTCAGACCACACCATGCCTTCGAGTCTTCTGAAGGCTTGCTTCTACCAAGTCCTTAAGCTGGTTAACAGGCCTTTGGGGTTGGCCCCTGCCTGCCTGTCGGCTTGTCCTGAGCTCCTTCCCGGCCCCTTGCCTGTTATGCTCAGGCCCCGCTTGTTGTCTTCAGTTTCTTTCTTTCTTTTTCTTTTAAGTAATTGTATTTATTTGGTTATTTTTGGCTGTGCTGTGTGGGCTTTTCTCTAGTTGCAGCAAGCAGGAGCTCCTCTTCATTGTAGTGAGCGGCTTCTCATTGCAGTGGCTTCTCTAGTTCTGGAAGACAGGCTGTAGAGATGTAGGCTTCGGTGGTTGCCGCTCCCAGCTTCAGACCACAGCTCCAGTCATGGGCCACGGGCTTAGTTGCTCCTCGGCATCTGGGATCTTCCCAGATGAACCCGTGTCTCCTGTGTTGGCAGCAGATTGTTTACCACTGAGTCACCAGGGAAGCCCCCGTCTCCCGTCTCTAGAACCCACTTCTGTATCCCTTGCAAGCCACAGGCAGCGGCTCCTGCTGTCCGGAGGCCTCTCCTCTCCCTTTGCCCTCTGGCTTGTGTCTGTTCTTTCTGGACCATCACACGCTCAGAGACCTTCCTCTTCCTTGCGGAGGGCAGCTCCCCCACCCGGATGCCCAGAGCACCCTGCACCTGCCTCCTCCCTCTTGGAGCCCCCTCTCCATGATCTCTGCCTCTCTCACTGGGGCGGCTGGAGTTGGCCTTGTTTCCTCTTGCAGCCGGAGCACCAGGCTCAGATGCTGAGAGACCAGCTGGGGGCCCTTTTGTGTGGAGACCCTTGCCGGTTGGAGAGGCAGATTGCTCATTTCCCAGTGGTCTGAACCGGTGTTGCTCGAGTGTTTCACCACCACAGCGCCTGCGATGAGTGTTGACAGGTAGGACACTCCCGGGGACAGACCAGCTGCTTTCACCCACGGCTTGCAGCATTCTCGAGAAATTCAGAGAGCGAGTACGTGTGAGGAATCTGAATCACCCGGCCCTTCCTTCCAGCCTCCCTCCCTCCCTCCCTCCCTCCCTCCCTTCTGCAAATGTTGGCACCTTGGTTTTTTTTTTTTGCTAAAAATTACTTGGAATTCATCTCACAACTGCTCATAACTCACCTGCCTGAATTGAAGCAATAATATTCAGAACCCTGGGTCTGTCCTCATCAAGATATTTATGCCTAGTAAAGATTTAGATTGAAATTTGAGATGCTGTTGGGTACTAATATTTGATATCCTTCAGGAGCCCTTGTCTGTTGGAAGAAGCAGGGAATAGAGTGATATAGCTATTGAGAGCTCGAACTTTGGGGTCAGACAGACCTGACTTAGAATTCCCCAGGCTGCTACGCTAGCTCTGTGACCTTGGACAAGTTACTCAATTTTTATAAGCCTCAGTTTCTTCATCTATAAAATAGAAACAATAGTATTTCTTACCTCTGATGGTTATTGGAGACATTGAGTAAGATAATCTGTGTAAGTCACCTAACTCTGTTCTTTTTTGGAGGATGTGGGTTAGAATTAACATCTGAACTGTTTATCTCAGAGGGAGGAGGAGAAACCTGGGTAGTAGACCTATTTCTCTCTGCTCATCTGAAAGTTCCCCAGGACAAGGGCCATGTCTGATGTTCTTGTGCCCATGGTGCCCCCTCTAGACAATACGCATGTTTGTATAGATGCTGTTCTTTATTTTTTTTAATCTTATCATTTTTGGCGTGTGCTGGGTCTTTGTTGCTGTGTATGGGCTTTCTCTAGTTGTAGCGAGTGGAGGCTACTCTAGTGCGGTGCACAGGCTTCTCGTTGCAGAGCGTGGCTCTAGGTATGTGGGCTCAGTTGTCCTGTGGCATGTGGGATATCCTGGACCAGGGATTAAGCCTGTGTCCCCTGCATTGGCGGGCAGATTCTCAGCCACTGGACCACTGAGGTTGTGGTCCACTGTACTTGTTCTTTCTTTTTTCCCCTCTTTGGCTGCACCTGGCGGCATGTAGGATCTTGGTTCCTTGCCAGATCCCTGTGGCACGTGGAATTTTTCTGGACCAGGGATTGAACCTGCACCCTCTGCAGTGTAAGTGCAGAGTCTTAACCACTGGATGCCAGGGACGTCCTCTGTACTTGTCGTTAATGTGCAGGCTTCAGCAAAGAAGCATGGCCCCTGAGCAAAGGGCGCAGGAGGGAAAGCTCAAGCCGACTGCCCGAGCGGCACCAGGGCGCCCCACCGCCCTGCACACGCATCATTGGCCGGAGTCAAGGGAAATCTGCTCAGCCAGCCAGCAAGACCTGTTTTAGGACCTAAAGAGCCCCAGACGTAGAGCAAGAAAGAGCGGGGCGCAGTGGGGTTCAGCTTTTGATCGGGCTCCTCTCCCCGCAGGCTGCCGAGAAGGGTCACGTGGACATCTGCTCCCTCCTGCTGCAGCACAGCCCAGCCCTGAAGGCCGTGCGGGACCGGAAGTCCCGGCTCGCCTGCGACCTGCTGCCTGGCAACAGCGACCTGCGGGACCTGCTGGCCAGCTGAGTCGCCGCCTCCTGTCTCAGCAGCGCACTGAGGACTCGGACAGCTCTCCCAGCCCCCGCCTGGACAGCACCCGAGCCGCAGGGTGAGAGCCTGAGGCCGAAGGACCGGCAGAGCCACGTTCTGACCCCTCGAAGCGAGGGAATTCAGCTTTCGGGGGCTGCCAGGGTTGTCGCCTGGACAGATGATCGTATTCTAAATTAGCTCGTGTGGAAACATCTATCCATTTAGAAAAAATAAAGTTACAGCCTTACCTCATCCCCTGCACAAAAATAAATTTGGAGTTAAGACCCAAATCTGAAAATATAAATCTATGTAAGCATGAGAAGAAGCTATGGAATACGGGACACATGAACAGCTGCTTTCTAGCCAGGCGACCTCGGTACAAGTCACGGTACCTGCTGTGTCCCGTGTCTCCATCGCTCAGATAGGAGTGACTGTGGTGGGGTCCCTGTGGGGATGAGACAAGTGAAGATCTGAGGAGCACTGAGGGGGCGCCCAGAGCCTTGCAGACAGCATTTGAGCTCCCACCTCCCGAAAACCTGACCCGCACCTGCATCTATACCATAATTCCATTCATGTTAACTGTCTGAGAGACTGCTGCTGCTAAGTTGCTTCAGTCGTGTCCGACTCTGTGCGACCCCAGAGACGGCAGCCCACCGGGCTCCCCCGTCCCTGGGATTCTCCAGGCAAGAACACTGGAGTGGGTTGCCATTTCCTTCTCCAACGCATGAAAGTGAAAAGTGAAAGTGAAGTCGCTCAGTCCTGTCCGACCCTCAGCAACCCCATGGACTGCAGCGCACCAGGCTCCTCCATCCATGGGGTTTTCCAGGCAAGAGCGCTGGAGTGGGGTGCCATCGCCTTCTCCGTCTGAGACTACAAGGTGCTGTTGTTTTATGTTGCATTCATTGCTAATTGCCAGTGAGGCTGAATGCCTGTCTTCTGTGACCTTGTTCAAACTTAAATTTTAAAATTAAAAAAATTTTTTCCTGGATTCATAGGAGTCACTTATGTATTTTGGACATTGATCCTTTGTTTTGTATATGTATATCCATATATATCTTTTTCATGCTGTCTCTTGTCTTAACTGTGTTCGTTGTTACCTGTTTATGAAAATTGGTACAGTGGATGGCAGTTTGGCAATATCTACTAAAATTTAAGTGAGCAAGACCAATACTTCTAGTTTCTCTGTAGCTCCCTAGAGAAATATCCATGTATACAAAGTTATTGTGTGTGTGTGTGTGTGATCTTAGTTCCCTCGCCCGGGATGGAACCTGTGTACTCTGCATTGGAAGCAGAGTCTTAACCGCAAGTCCCCAAAGATGTTTATTTACAGATGCATTTACAAAGATGTGCACCGGAGCATGGGGTGAAATGTTTTAAAAAAGAAGAAAAAAAGTAGAGCTAAACCCAGTGCTCCCAACAGGGGGACAAGTAAGACTCCGGTCTTGGAGCCACATGGGCAGAGTTGAGGTTCCCAGCCATGAGTGCAGCCTGTGCTGACCTGGAGAGAGTGCTGAGTCGTGACCACAGTAGAGTAGGTAGAGCCACATAGGAACTCAAACACGCTCACACACACTCAGGAGGAGGTGTGTGAAATTGCACCCACTGTTTCCCCAGGTGGGGGTCCTGAGCAAGATTTGCTATGTGTGGACTTATTTATAAGAGGTAATTTTTTTCTTCGATAAAGTAATACCAACGATAAATTAATACTAGTTAGCTCCATGTGAGTACCAATGGTCTTCCGCTGAGCATTTCAGATACAGCGTCGATATCCTCGCCCTGGGATGTTGGAGGAGAGGAGTCGTGGTGTCGGTGGCGGGCAGTGGAGTCCGAGTTCAAATCCTGCTTATTTTTGTCGGTTTCACCTCACTCTCCTCCAGGTAACTCTTCCCTTCCTCAGGACCACAGGCCAAAAGTCACCTTTGAGAAAAACACCCTGGGCCGTAAGCACAGAAGAGTTGCTCTAAAAAGCCCTGGGCTCCCCAGGTCTGGGAGCTCAGAGCCAACTGCAGTTGGGCCCTCGGCGGCCCTGGACCCACGGCTCTCCCTCCCCCGCCACCCGTCCTGCTCATCTCTGCTCATATGGCTTCCAGGCCGAATCTTACCAGCTATCAGGTTTCCTTTCAAAGGTCAAGGCAGAAATTCAAGGCACAGCTGGGTGGAAGGCATGCTTGGTGTCTTGGGGAGAATCAGGAAGGTTGACCAGTAGCTGCAGATGAATCGCTTTGCAACTGGGTTAATGGTTAACGTTTGTTCTTAGACCTGGAGCGCATCTGAATCTCACCTTGCTGGGGAAGGATGTGCCCCTGACCCGGCAGGGCATCTGGCTGGGGACCTGCATGTGAGCCATGGAAGTCTCTTCCAGAGGCGTGAGGTGCCAGTGACAGACTGGGCTTGGCTCCTGAGGTGGCCTAGCTTAGGACGTTGACCTTGACCATTGGAGTGGTGAGGGGGCAGGGGGTTGCCTGGGGAAGGAAACCAGTGGGAGCAGCCAGGTTTCAGGCTGGAAACTGGCCGAGAGGTGGGAAGTCACTTGGTTTCTTCCTGTAGGAGCCAGGGAGCTTCCTGAGGCAGAAATCAGCCTCTTCGGTCTCTCCCTTGGAGGTCCACTTCAGGATTCTGGCCTCCTATTGCCAGGGTAGTTGCGCCATCTCCCAGGGTCTCCCTCCACAGCAACACGGAGGCTCACACTTCTTTTTCTCCATGGTGTCTACACTTGGGAGCATGTATGTGTGCTAAGTCGCTTCAGTTGTGTCCGACTCTGCAACCCCATGGGCCGTAGCCTGCCAGGCTCCTCTGTCCTTGGGATTCTCCAGGCCAAGAAAACTGGAGTAGGTTGCCATGCCCTCCTCCAAGGGATCTTCCTGACCCAGGGTTCAAACCAGCATCTTCTGCATTGGCAGGCAGATTCTTTACCACTAGCGCTGCCTGAGAAGCCCACACTCGGGAGAATGGGAGATATTTCCCCTTGAACCTGGGCTGGTGGCCCCGCGTCCAGGATGTGTGTTGATTGGTTGAAGCACCTCTGAGTAGGTGCAGGATGGGGGTGTCTGAGGATGCAGCTGACTCAGCTGAGAACAGCTCTTTCTCCTGCCTGCACAGGCTAAGTGCCCGAGGCAGTATTTTGGTGAGAGTTACAGAGCCACAGAGTTATCTGGCCTGGGCCCAGGCCTCTGCCTTGCCCTCCCCCTGCCCCCCGGCTGGCTCTACTATAAAAGGGTTGAGCTGCTCGGCTCCTCTCACTGAGGGCCTGAAGAGTGGGGGGACCATGAACTTCAGCATCCAGCAGTTGGTGAGGACTTGGGGCAGGGGCCGGGCAGTGGTTTGGGCACCCCGGGACTGTCTCAGCAGAACGAGGGTGTTGGGCAGCTGCTTCGTGCAGCCTCTGGAGGTTTGAGGAGTAGAAACATGTGGTTCCGTTCTGGTCGGTCTGCCCAGGTCTCACTGGAGGGGCTAGGGAGCGAGAGAGGGAGGAGACAGGAAGGGGCCAGGCAATGGTCAACAAGAAATTCCTTGAGTTCAGTGGGTTCTGCCCTTGACTATGATGGCAGAAGAGGATTGGGAAGTGGCATGTTACCCCGGGAGACACGAGTATGGCCCAGGTGCTGGCTGAGCTCGGTTGTGTTGCTGGTCGTTGCTGGGGAAATGGTCTGGAGGGTCTGACCGCCTTGCCTGGGGAAGGGGAGAAGGTGCTTGCGTTCCCTGGGCAGAGAGAGAAGCAGGGACGCCGGTGACGCTTCAGGCTGTCTGTTGCAGGAGGCCGGGCATGGAGGCCGCAGGGGTCACTTTGTGCCCCCAGCCCCACTGCCAGCCAGTTCAGCCTGTGCTGGGAGGCGGGTTGCAGGGCCCAGGAACTGTCTGATTGCCTGAGTTCACTTTAGAAGGCAATTGAATAGTTCCATGTGGCTGGAAGCCATGACCTCTGCCATCCTATCGTCCCAGCCTCTTCTCTCTCCTCAATTTGCTTCCTCCTGGGTGCCGCCAGCTTCTGAATCCTGGGGGCAGGGGCCAGGGGAGGGAGAAAATGGTTCGCTGTACAATGGGCTCCACCCTAAGCGCAGCCCCAGTAACTCATTTCATCTTCGGCACCGGGAGGAAAGAGCTAGCTTCCCAAAGAGCCAGTGAATGCGGGGATTTCGCATTTTACCCAGGAGCATCTCCGCGGTCCCCCTACCCCCTGCCCCCACCTGGGGTCAGGTGGCAGTGTGGCGTGATCTGGTAGGAATGTTAAGGACAGCCACCCACGAGGGAGGCCCTGAGCTCACCTGGATGCGGCCCAGCAGTATAAATAGATGCGGTGTCAGGCGCCTGCTGCTGGGTTCTGCTGACAGGACAGAGTGGGCAGCAGCCAGCTGCCCTCCTGGGTCTCAGACGATGCTGTAGGTGGTGAGAGCCAACAAGGAGCGGGTGGACCGCCACGGCACTCTGCACAGGTCCAGGTAGGCTCATTGATCTTGCGTGTCAGCTCCTGGCAGGACCCCGTCTAGCACAATTGTGTTTGCTAAGTTTTGTCACTTAGTCGTGTCTGACTTTGCGACCCCATGGGCTGCAGCCCACCAGGCTCCCCTGTGCATGGAATTCTTCAGGCAAGAAGACTGGAGTGGGTAGCCATTGCCTTAGGGCTCCTCCTAATTTTCCTGAGTCTTTGTCCTCATCTGTTCCTACAGGTAAGTGGAGAGAGAGTTGAAAGGACGAAATTGGAATGTGGACATGGAGTTCCTGATCCTGGAGGGGGCCTTCGCAGCTGGAGGCTGGGGCCCCAGGAGGCCGAGGCCCGGGAGAGGCAGAAACTGGACGACGAGAAGAGGAGGAGAGTGAGTGGCCAGAGGTGGCGGCCCGGGGGGCTGGGTGCGGGCAGGCTGAGCGGCGGGGCTCAGGGGCTGATGGCCTGGGTGGGCACTCCTGCTGCCTAAAGACGAGGGTGAGACCAACCAAGAGATGCCCCAGGGCTCCAGCGGCTGACGGCTGGCATGGTCCTGTTTCTGCCACAGCTTGAAAGATTTAACAGTTCCAGAACTAACTTGGAGAACCTGGCTGATTTGGAAAAGTTGGTTCAAAGACGGAAAGAAAAGCGACTGAAACGCAGGGTCCCCCCCAAGGCACCCCAGCCTGAGGTCAAGGTGAGCAAGGGTGCCACACCCGGGCTGGAGTTCATGAGCTGGAGCCTCCTGTCCCCATGAAAGACCTGGGGAGGAGCTGCCCAGCCCCCACCTGGAGACCCCTTTGCCACCGGTGTCAGTCTGCCTCGGCTGCTGGCAGAACAAAGTACCACAAGCTGGGGGCTTAGACAGCAGCTGTGTATGTACGGTCTGCTCAGAGGCTGGCAGTCCGAGATCAAGGGTTCATCTCTGATCAGGGCTGGTTCATCCCGAGGCTCTGGGGGGTGGATCTGCCCATGCCTCTCCCCGGCGTAGGGGTTGGTGGTAATCTGCTGTCATTTCCTTGGCTTGTGGATGCGTTGCTCCAGTCTCTGCTCTGAGCTCACACAGTCCACAAGGCATTCCATGTGTGCATGCCTGTATCCAAATGTCCCCTTTCAGTAAGGACTTGTCATATTGGAACAGGGCCCACCTACTCCAGGATGACCTCATCTTAAACAATTACAGCTACAGTGACCCCATTTCCAAGTAAGGTCATGCTCAGAGTGCTGGGGTTAGGACCTTAACCTATGAGCTTGGAGGAGACACAGCTCAATCCATAACCCCACCCCATACCTGTTCAGTCAGTCTTCTGAGGGCAGGCTTGTGTTTTTAAAGTTTATACTTATTTACGTAATTGGCTGTGTGGGGTCTCAATTGCCTCATTCTGGATCTTTGGTTGCAGCGCATGGACTCCCTAGTTGTGGCTTTCGGACTCCAAAGTGCACAAGCTCTGTAGTTTTGATGTGTGGGTTTAGCTGCTCCGGGGCATATGGGATCTTAGTTCCCTCATCAGGGGTGGAACCCTTGTCCCCTGCATTGCAAGGGAGATTCTCAACCATTGGACCACCAGAGAAGTCCCTGGGGGCAGGTTTTTTTAATCTGTTGTTTGTATAAGCTGATAGTGCGCTGGTCCTCAGCCGGCTCTCTGGTTAGGCTGGTGAGGCCGTGCATCCCAACAGCCTCTCGAGTGAGTGGGCCTTGTCCTTGAACTTAACTGGCTTTCCTGGTGGCTCAGATGGTAAAGAATCTGCCTGCAATGCAGGAGACCAGGGTTCAATCCCTTGGTCAGGAAGATCCCTTGGAGTAGGAAATGACAACCCACTCCAGTATTCTTGCCTGCAGAAAACCCAAGGACAGAGGAGCCTGACGGCTGTAGTCCACGGGGTCACAATGAGTCAGACATAACTGAGCGACTAACACTTGGAATTTACTCAGCCGCAGCCACAGGCCCAGCTGGAACCCGTGGGCCTGGAGGTGTTCCTGAAGGCAGCTGCTGAGAACCAGGAGGCCTTGATTGACAAGTACCTGGCAGACGGAGGGGACCCCAATGCCCATGACAAGGTATCGAGGGTGGTGCAGGCATGGTGAATGCCTCGGAAACCACAGGGCTTTTGCTCCATGGGGCTCAAGTCCCATGGTGCCTCCTGAGTGGGGAGGGAGTGGGACCGCCAAGGGTGGCCAAGCTTCCTGCACCTGACCTCCCACACTCTCCCCAGCTGCACCGCACGGCCTTGCACTGGGCCTGTCTGAAGGGTCACTGTGAGCTTGTGAACAAGCTGCTGGAGGCAGGTGCGGCCGTGGACACTCGGGACTTGGTGAGACTCAGGAAGGGCCACCCCCATGGCAAGCCTCCCACTGGCTTCCCCCAACATCAGGGTGAGTTGGGTGCTTCTGTTTGCAGCTGGACAGGACCCCAGTGTTCTGGGCCTGCCGCAGAGGGCACCTGGACATCCTCAAACAGCTGCTAAACTGGGGCGCCCAGGTCAACGCCCGAGACAAGGTGAGGGCACAGGCCGGGGGAAGCCCGATGCTCTTTGGGGTCGGGACACAGCCGTGCCAGCCTGTGATGACATTGCCGCCCCTCGCTGCTCCCTCAGATCTGGAGCACACCCCTGCACGTGGCCGTGCGCACGGGACACTGCGACTGCCTGGAGCACCTCATCGCCTGTGGGGCCCGCATCGACGCGCAGGACAAGGTCAGCGTCTGGTCACCAGAGGCTGGGGATGCTCACCCCCGCGGCCGGGGACTGAGGGAGCCCTAGCTCAGCCATGCGTGGCGCCTGCTGACCTGCCTGCCCCTCCCGGGGAGCGGGGCTGCGGAGGATGACACCCCATCCCTCTCGACAGGAAGGTGACACGGCTCTGCACGAGGCGGTGCGGCACGGGCGCTACAGAGCCATGAAGCTGCTGCTGCTCTACGGAGCTGGGCTGGGCGTGCGCAATGCGGTGAGTGCGGGCGGGCGGCTGGGCGGGGTGGGCGGCTCAGGGACGAGACTGGGCACTGAGCCAGCGCCCTCCTTCCAGGCTTCAGTGACCCCAGTGCAGCTGGCCCGGGACTGGCAGAGGGGCATTCAGGAAGCACTGCAGGCCCATGTCAGGCATACCCGGACCCGGTGCTGACGACCTGCGGGCCACTCACAGCCTCATTCCAGCCCCATCACCCCCCGCCCTCCCCATGGTCCTTCCTTGGTACACCCCCACCCCAGCCTGACCCCTCGTCTCCAGGCAGCCCTGTCAGACAGGGCCACTCCGAGAGGGGGACAGGTAGGAAAGCCTTCCTACCTGCAGTCTGGGGCTGAGCCGTGCCCAGCAGGGCGCGAGCTGGGGGCCGAAGCAGAGGACCCGGGTATGCAGGGCAGGAAACTGGGTCCAGTCGAGGGGCAGCAGGGGGCTGGCGCCAGGATGGAACGGGAAGGGAGCGAGCCCCAGGCTTCCAGGGCCAGTGCAGGATACAGCTCCTCAGTGTCCACCAGGCCTGCGGCCAGGAGATGACCCAGCTCAGCCCTCCACGAGGGCCCACCTGCCGTCAGGGGGTGACATGTCGCATGGCCACCGCCATCCAGGCCACACAGGTGCCCTTGGGCACAGGTTTCTCCAGGGGCCTCAGTTCCTATCAGCAGCAACCCTGATAGCGTCCGGAGTGGCTCCAGATGCTTCAGCCTTGAGGCTCTGAGCTGGGTCTGCTGTCTGGAGGGGGCTGCTCAGCGGGTCTGAGCCCCCCAGTACAGAAGGCCAGCCCCAGCCCGGTTGCCTCAGCAGCCCCAGGGCTGACGAGCTGGAGCTAACGTTTACCCCAGGGAAGCCTTGTGCTCTCGGTCAGGCCCGCCTGCCGCACTCGTCTGCCAGCTGGCAGCTCCTTGCAGAGAAGTGCCCAGGTGCTGGGGATTGCTTGTGGCCCACTCAGCTTCTGGGGCGGTGGCCCGTAACCCTGCTCTGCCCTGGGCGCGGACGCCCCCTGGCCCGAGCGCGGCACCGTGGCCTGGCCCGAGCGCGGCACTGTGGCCTGGCCCCTGTGGCCACGCCACTTCGCCCTCCTTCAGGGCAGGACGTGGAGGGCTCTGAGCTCGCCTGCTCCTTCCCCTTCTCCCCTGATGAGGTCGCTGAAGGCACAGCCTTTGCACACTCCCCAAAGCTTCCTCTCACCATCCTTCCCTGCACACTCCCCAAAGCTTCCTCTCACCATCCTTCCCGGGTCACGCCACGCACATGCAGACTTGTACCTCTCCGGCTGGCGGGGCTGGGTCCTTTAATGCCAGAAACCAGAAAGCAAACCTTTGAGAACAACTTTGCCCCAAATGGAGAACCACAGGCAGAGCGATGGGCTCCGGGACGGAGGTCAGCCTCCCTCACGTAAGGAACCTGGGCTGATAGCCACTCTGCAGCAGTTATTTTTCGTCTCAATGGCCGCCTTCTCAGGCCGAGGACAAGGCAATTTCTACTCGGTGCAAAAGCTGGCAAGAGCTCCGAAGGACGGCCGCACGCCTTCCCCTCACACGGGCAGCTCCTGCCCTATTGTGACAAAGCCCCCCGTTCACCCAGACATGGGGGCCACAGGTGAACAGGTGGTCAAGTCCACGGAGAAGACAACTTCCCATCTAGAAAATGGGGACACTTAAGTGACAGAAATACCTTTTTATACGCATCACTATTTTTTGTTCATTAAAACTGGTTGATTATCCACCATGGCCTGGTTGTCTGTTCTGGGCCAGAAGGGCCAGTTCCACTGGCTCTGGGCTTCGTCTTCCTCAGCAGCAAACCCCAGGCCTGATCACCGTGCTGGCCTGAGAGCAAGACCAGCCCCTGAAAGCAGAGCAGGCAGGCAGGGCAGTGTTTCTCAGCTAGGCTGCCTGTTAGAATGAGGAGGAAAGATTTCAAAAATCCTCATGTTGGGTTTCCCTGGTGGCTCAGGAGTTAAGAATCCACCTGCCAACACAGGCAACAAGGGTTCAATCCCTGGTCCAGGAGGATCCCACATGCAGAGCAACTAAGCCTCTGAGCCACAACCATTGGGCCTGCGCTCTAGAGCCTGGGAGCCACCACTACTGAAGCCCACAGGCCTACCGTCTGCGCTCAGCACCACGAGAAGCCACAGCTAGGATGGCGCCACTCACAGCTAGAGGAAAACCAGCGCAGCAACGCAGGTTCAGCACAGTCAAAAAAATTAATTTGAAAAAATCCTGACGTTCAGGGAATTCTGAAAATCCCCTGGTGGTCCCGTGCTTCCACTGCAGGGGGGCAGGGGTTCAGTCGCTAGTCAGGGAACTAAGATCCGGCATGCCGTATGGCCAAAAGGTTAAAACATCACAAAGCCTTGATGTCCAGCCTGAGTAAATCAGAACCCCAAGGTGGGCCCAGGAATAAGCATTTTTATACAGTTGACATGCCTGTCTATGAAGGTGATCCTAAGGAATCTTCTTTTCAAAAAAAATGAAAACAGCACCTAGAATGCTCTCAGGATACAAAACCCTTTTCTATATACTAGTGATGATTCTGAACACTAAAGCACACAGTAGTACTTACGATTTGCTAAAAAGGAAACCCACTTAGGTGTGAGTCTTACAAAACGTGTAAGGGCCTGCAGGCTGAAAACTACACAGTGCTGATGAATGAAATCAAATTTAAATAGATGGAGAAATACGCACGGATTGAAAGTTATAATAAAGATGTCAGTGCCACCTGAATTGATACACAGGTTTAACCAGTTCCTGATAAAATCCCAGCAAAGTTTTTTTTTTTTTTTTTTTTTGTAGATTAGACAAGTTATTTGAAAATTTAAAACATACAACTCTGGAGAAGAACAAAATGGGAGAAATCAGTCTACTGATTTCAGGGAACTACTAAATAGCTCCTAGGTGGTGCTAGTGGTAGAGAACCTGCCTGCCAATGCAGGAGACAGTTAAGAAATGTGGGCTTGATCCCTGTGTCAGGAAGATCCCTTGGTGGAAGGCATAGCAACCCACTCCAGTGTTCTTGCCTGGAGAATCCCATGGACAGAGGAGCCTGGTGGGCTACAGTCCATGAGGTCGCAGAGTGGGGACACGACTGAAGTCACTCAGCAGCACTCAGTAATCAAGACAGGCTGGTACCAATGGAGAGAGACACATCAGTCAGTGGAGCAGAAGAGATGACCCAGAAATAGATTAATATGCCAAAAGATCCAAAAGTTATTCACTGGAGGAAAGATATGCTTTACAACAAATGGTACTTAAGGTAATGGACATCTATAGGCAAAAAAAGAAAAAACACCCTTTATTCAAAATGGATCACAAAGGGCTTCCCTGGCGGCTCAGTGGTGAAGAACCCACCTGCCAATGTACAAGACACGGGCTCGATCCCTGGTCTGGGAGGATCCCACATACCATGAACAGTTAAGCCCATGAGCCACAACTACTGTGCCTGAGCTCCACAACAAGAGCAGCCACCCCAACAAGCCTGCACACTGCATGAAGAGCAGCCCCGTTCTCGGCAACAAGCCCGCACACTGCATGAAGAGCAGCCCCGTTGTCGGCAACAAGCCTGCACACTGCCACGAAGAGCAGCCCCGTTCTCGGCAACAAGCCTGCACACCGCCATGAAGAGCAGCCCCGTTCTCGGCAACAAGCCCACACACTGCATGAAGAGCAGCCCCGTTCTCGGCAACAAGCCTGCACACTGCCACGAAGAGCAGCCCCGTTCTCGGCAACAAGCCTGCACACTGCCACGAAGAGCAGCCCCGTTCTTGGCAACAAGCCTGCACACTGCCACGAAGAGCAGCCCCGTTCTTGGCAACCGGAGAAAAGCCCGAGCAGCAAAGACCAAGCACAGCCAAAAACAAATGATTAAGAAAAAAAAAAATCACAAACTTAAATGCAATGAAAAACTATAAACACTTTATAAAAACAATCTTCACAATCAAGTCTAAATTAAAAAAAAAAAAAAAGAAAAAAAAACTAGGTAAAGATTTCTTAGGTGGTTTAGGCGCTGAATCATGTCTGACTCTTGCGACCCCATGGACTGTAGCCCGCCAGGCTCCTCTGTCAATGGGATTCTCCAGGCAAGAACACTGGAGTGGGCTGCCATTTCATGATACCAAAAGCATGATCCATAAAAAATGAGTAAAATGGAGTTCATCAAAATCTATTTCTGCTATATAAAAAATCCCGTTAAGATAAAAAAAATAAGCTACAGACTGGGAGAAAATATTTGCAAACCAAAAACCCAATCAAGCCTAGTAATTCTCAAAACTCAGCAGTAAAAGAACCAAACAATCTAACTGGAAAATGGACGAAAGACAAACAGACTTTTCTCAAAACTCAGCAGTAAAAGAACCAAACAATCTAACTGGAAAATGGACGAAAGACAAACAGACTTTTCACAAAGTGAAGTAAGCACATGAAAAAATACACGTTATGGAAATGCAAATAAAGTCCACAACGAGACAGCACTACACACTTACCAGGAGGGCTAAAATACTTGACAGCACCAAGTCCTGGGGAGGACATGGAAAAACTCAACACATTGCTGGTGGGAATGTAAAGTTGTACAGGTGCTCTGAAAAGGTTTGGCAGTTTCTTTTAAAACCTAAATATGCAATAACCATACAGACCTAGCAACTGCATGCCTAATCATTTACCTCAGGGAAAAGAAAACCAATGTTTGCGTCAAGAACCTGTGATGAATGTTCATAGCAGCTTTATTTGGAATAGCCAAAAACTGGAAACCACCCAGATGTCCTTAGACAGGACAGTGAGCCTGTGGTAGAATACCACACAGCAATCACAAAGCAACGATTGACTGACACGTGCAGGAGCCTGGAGGAGACTCCAGGACAATGTGCCAAGTGAGAAAAGCCAGTCCCAACACTTACATACCGTAGGATCCCATTTATACAACATTCTTGAAATGACAAAATTACAGAGATGATGTACAGATTAGTGGTTGCCAGGGATTGGGGATAGTGGCCAGAGGGGGTGGGTGTGGCGTTAAGAGCGTCCGTTGTCCGTTGTGGGGAGATCCTAGTGAGAACAGTTCTGCATCTAGACTGAAGTGGTGGTTACACAGACCTACATGTGATAAGATGCTACAGAACTACATACCCACATTGCACCAGAGGCAGATTCCTGGTTTTCATACTGTAGTCTAACTATGCAAGACAGTGTCGTCATGGAGGAAAACTGGAGGAAGGCTACATGGGATCTCTATCTTTGCAAGTTCCTATGAATCTGTCATTATTTCAAAGTAGAAAGTTACAGGAGAAAATAGGGGAAAAGGCAAGAGCTCTAAATGCAACTTGGTGTCCTGGGCTGGGTCCTGCAACAGAAAAGGACATTATGGAAAATTAGATAAAAGCCTAAGTGAAGTCTGTAATTTAGTTAATAGTTTTGTACCAATGTTAATTTTTTAATTTTGATAAGTGCACCAAGGTTATAGAAGATGTTAACATTCAGGTAAGCAGGCATGATCTGTGAATATAAAATAATTTTACAGAATAAAATCCTGATGCCTGGACTGAGTAAATCAGAACCCCTGGGTGGGTGGGCTGGGGGGAGCGGCCCAGGGAGCAGTATATTTGACTTGCCATGTGATTCCAACGTGCAGCCAAGGTTAACAAACACTCTTCTGCAGAGAGAAAAAATTTTCAAGTATCTATTTCCCACCTGGGTTTGCTCTTGGGAGAGAATTCCTTGAGAAGAGTTTCTAAGTGAGCATGCCACTGTTTTTGGCCTTCACGCCCACTGATCCTGGATAAGGACCCAAATGCCACTGAGAAAGGTTCCAGAAATCCTCCTGCCTCCCTCCCCGGGGTCCCCATGATGCCCCAGTTTCTGCGCAGCTAAAGCACCATGGAAGGTGGATGTAGGTAACCGGAAGACGACAAAAACGCCTTCTTGTTCCCACTTCTCTAAAGCCCCAGAGAGCTGGAACGGGAATGAAGCCAAGAGCTTAAAATGTTTCAGAGCTCTAAGAAAAACTTGTGATGTCACCTTTTTTCCCGAGAAAGGTGATGGGGGTCTACCTGGGCCACACCCAGCCCTGCCTCCCTTGCTGCTCTCTAGGCGCCTTCTAGCCACACAGCACCTCGGGGGCCACCGGCGACCCACTCGGATCCGACGACAGCGGACCAGGCACATCACAGCAGCCCTTCCCCTCACCTGTGACCTCCCTCTTCTTAACACGTGGAAAACGACAATACTGTTAGTGGTCACTGAGCCAGGCAGGTGGAGGCGCGGCAGGAAGGAGGGGCTCCTGAACCCCCCAGGGGCCAGTGTGCTCGCTCTGGGCTTGGGACAGGGCAGGAAAAGCCACCTCCATGGGAGGCAGCGGGCCTGGAGGGACACAGCTGCTTCCAGGTTTGGCACGTGGGACAGGCCAGGTGCGTGCTCCGAAGCATAGTGTCATAAGGGAAGCCAACAAGGTGGTTGTGGCCAAGGCCATGGATGTGAACCCCCAGCCCACAATGGTGCTCTTGGTTTGCTCAAGAAATGCTGCCAGCAGCAGAAGGTTGGCAAATAAAGCAGAGAGAGTACAGGTCACGGCCACAGGAAGGCAGTTACCGCGCTCACATCATGGCTTGGCCGGAAGAGGTATAAATACACTGTCACAGGGAGGCTGGCCCGGGGGACTGGAGATGACGCTGTTCCTTTCATTCCATTCGGAAGCAGACTTGGAGGGCTGGCCCCCACTGACCCCATGTTCTAGGGGTGGGGGCGCAGAACCTGCTGAAGGCTCCTGGCACTGATGTCTGGTTCGGAGGACAGCCAGGACCTGCATGTACAAGGCCATCTAAAACGTGGCCTGCAGGGGACGGGATGGGCTGGCAGGAAGCTGCTTTCCGGCTTGCTCCAGTTCCCCACGTGCTTGTCTGTTCCCCAGACCTGGGGCTGCCTGACAAGCAGCTAAACTCCCGGGTTCCGCCCGGGGCTCTCCTCGGCTGGGAGGCCGGGTCTGCTGTGGTTGGATCCTAGAGAGGAGAGGAGAGTCAGCGTTAGAGCATCAATCAAGGGAGTGGGTCCTATGAAATCAGGTGTAAATCCTCTTTAGGAAGGGAGTGGACGGGTGAGGCAGGGGAGCCTCAGGCCTCTTCGGGAGGCACTGAGGCAGAGCCGGGAGGATTTAGTTAGGAAAATGGTCAGCCTGGTCAGCCTCATGAGAGAAAACCACTGTGAGGACAGAGGCCATCACCGAGAGGCAGGGGAGGCAGGGCTGCTGCCCACAGGAGGCCAAGGCCACGCGGCCAGGCGGGAGACACCTGCCCTTGACAGCACACCTGGCGCCAGCAGGAATGGTCACTGCCAGGCCTCCTGCCTTCTAGGAAAATGACCCGAGAAGCAGCAACAAGGGACAGAAAGTGCCACTCATCCCTCACGGAGGAGAGCCTCCCTTCTGGGGGGAGAGGTCTGCAGGGCCCCGCCAGCAGCTAACAGGCTGGGGAAGGGAAGCAAAGAGGAGGTAAAGTAAAAGGAGAGATATTTACCTGGGGTGTTGTCTTAAACAAAAAATGCTCACTAGTCCACAGTCAATTATCAACTGCAGTTTCCAAATGTGCCAAAGAGGGAAAGGTCTACCGGGAAGGCTAGAGAGAGAGCAGAGGAAGAGGTGGGGAGGAGGGGAGAGAGAGAGGATGCGAGCTACGGAGCTGAACCCGCAGGGCGATCAGCAGCGCGGCTGAGGCGAAGCCACGAAGCCAGAGGGGCCTGGGCGGCTCAGCGCTGAGTGCGGCTCTCCCTGGCAACCCCGCTCAGGCAGCAATGGGCTTGGAGAGCTTCGCCAGAAAAGGCTCACACGTGAGAAAACTAAAACCAAAGGGCTCACATTCTGAAAAACAAAATCACCCTGGATTTCGAGACCTGAGTCTAAAGAGATGGTGTGAATTTCTGTGCAGGGGGTGTCTCACAAAATAAAAGAAGGTCACGGTGGGTAAACACGGGAGCGGGCTGAAGGGAACGAACGATCTGTTCATTCAGAAAGGGCTGCGACTGTGCCCGGCTCCAGGACCCAGTATAACCCAGGAGTCCTTCACCAGCACCAGACTCATGGAGTGGAGCCACAGCGAGGCCCGGGGTGGGCTCTGCCCCCGACATCTCAGGAAGCACCTGGCCATTACTGAAACATGTTTTCTTCCCAACTGTGGCTCCAGTAACCAGACCCATTTCCTGTGAGGCACCACAACCCACTGGCCAAGGGTGTGCCCAGGTTCTAAGCCAGAGTGCCTGTCTCTCCTGGGCTCCAAATCTCATCCGGAAAATGGGTGTAACAACTACCACTTCTGAGAGCTTTAGGGAAGTTATCTTAGCCAAGTCAGGACAGGGCGGGCTCTCAAAACAGTGCAAGGCACAGGCAGCCTTCAGGAAGATCTCGGTGTCCCCACTGGAGGGTGGGATGCGCTGGGGGGTGGAGCAAGGGGAGTCAGACCCCTGCAGGCCCCCTGCCTCTCCAAAGCCCCACAAACCCTGGCCCTCAGGGCCGCACCCGGGAGCTTCCTGAACAACCAGGCCAGGAGAGCTCTCTCACCTGTCCTGCCACGCCCACCCAAAGCCCCTAGCTTACAGACTCCTTTTTGCTTTCCCTTCTTACACAGTTAGGGTGGGGTTTCCCCTCTCCCCCCTGCAGAGTCCTCTTTCTCCTGCTCCCAGGGGAGTCCCACTGGAGGGGTACACTGAACAAACGCCTCAGCAGGTGCCCCTCTTGGTTCTGGGATGGGGTCTACTTGCCACCCAATCTCTGAGTCAGGCCCACTGGACCTAAATCTTCATTTTCCAGGCACTGTGCTGTGCTTAGTCATTCAGTTGTGTCTGACTCTTTGCAACCCCAAGGACTGTAGCCCACCACACCCCTCTGCCCGTGGGGGTTCCCAGGCAAGGATACTAGAGAGGGTGGTCAGGCCCTCCTCCAGGGGACCTTCCCTAAATGACCGATAGTGTGTCTGAATCCACCCTTACTCCCATTTAGCAACTAGGGCTGACCCTTAAACAACTCAGGTTTGAACTGCGTGGGTCCACTTACATGTGGGTTTCTTTCCGATAGTAAATACTAGAGCACTGCACAGGCCGTAGCTGACTGAATCTGTGGATGTGGAATTGCGGATACAGAAGACTGACCATGTGACAAGCAGAGATTTTCTACTGCACAGGGAACTGGCGCCCCTTACCATGTTATTCAAGGGTTAACTGTGTTCCCTAAATAAGCCAACCCCCACTGCAGGCCCCTGAGAGGAAATGCTGACCTATGCACTCTACTCAAAATGACAGCTGGCCTGTAGCTCAGTATTGTCCAAATTATTAAAAACACAAGAAGGGAGACAGAAAGGATGGGGAGATGAAAGGAGAAAGAACGGACGGAGGGCAGGGCGAGGCAGAGAGCAGGACCGTGTGTGTGCAGCCGGGAGGGCAGAGGGCACACTCACCCTGGGTCGACACTGCAGGACCCGGGCTTACCTGGGGCTGTGGCCGCCTTGTCACCGAGGAGCCTTGTCTGGCTGCCAGGGATGGCCAGAAGCTCTGTGTTCTCCGGGGTCTGTGGCAGCGCCTGGGCGCGGGTGGCCAGGAGTGCATTGAGGTACTGCAACCGAGTGACCTGGGGTGCAGGAAGCATTGCAACTCGTGCGGGCAGGCAGGCAAAGTGAGACGCAGGCCCACAGCAGCCCCTCCTGCCCTCCAGCACTCAAACTAGGGGTGGAGCCACAGCCTGCAGGACAAGGGGAGAGGAAGCGCCCGGGGCCACTGGCTACGGCGTTAAGGTCCCCAAGGACTCTGGGCGCCTAGGCCGCCAGCAGAAAGAGCGGCCAGGCAACCTGTCCTTCAGAGCAGCTACAAGGCTTTGCTCTGAGACTCAATCACGATTTAATCCATTTTAACGTGTGACCAGCCACTCTAGCCCTTGGGGACACAAAGCTCGTTAAAAGCCAGCACTAAGGAGCAACCCAGATGGTCACCTTGATGAACTGTAGGTCCGAGAGAGCCCTCACGGTGTAGTCGGGACAATACGCAGACAGGCAGGTGCCGTCAGTGGGCTCAGGCGGTGGGTCGTAGCGGAGGGACTGGAGCGAGGACACAGGGGACTGGTGAACTGCAGAAAGGACAGTTAGTGACGTCAGCTGTCAACGGGGGAGCGGCCAGGCCCTGCCCAGCCTCTGAGAGCCACCCTACTGATCACCCCAGCGAGGGAATGCAGCCCGGGACTCCGGACAGGAGGGCAAATGCGCTCCTCCGGGGACAGATTTGGCAGGGGTGGGAGGAACAGCAAAGACGAGGCCTGAAGAAACCCTGCCCTCCCCTCCACACAGCCAGGAGACAGTAAGGGCCAGCAGGTCCCCAGGCAGACCGCCCTGCAAGAGGGGCCTGGGGAGCCCCCAGAGTGCCCACCCACCCCCACCTCCAGCAACAAGAGGAGTGCCCAGCTTACCCGAGGATGGCGCTGTCAGGGCGGAAACCCCGTAGTAGGTGAAGGCCCCATTCTCGAACTTCAAGCCCTCCTTACCGATCTCCACCTCCACCCTGCCCTGGGAGGTGCAAGGAGAGAGGGAGGAAAAGTGGACAGGGAGAGGGGTGGACAGGTCACCCTTCCTGCCAGCAAAGAGCAGGAGGAGAGAGCATGGACCCCGCCTATCCAGGGGGCATGCACCTGGATGTTCCTCTTCCTACACCCTCCCCACATCCTGGGCAAGCGGTGGGCTGCAGGCCGGCTGGCACGTACCTGCAGGATGAGGATGAAGTAGTCCACCGGCCGGCTACGCTGGTACAGGTAGTGGTGGGAGGCCAGGCGGTTGCTCTCGTCAAACCGTACTTCCTGGTTGACGCTGGGATGCTTCAGCAAGTGCAGGAGGACCTTCTCAGAGACCCGCAGCGGGCTGAAGACGTCCACCTCTGCCCCACAGCGGGAAAGAGGGATGGGGACACTGTCCTCTGGGCCCAGCACAGCCTGTGTCAGCACACCACTGCCCGTCTCAGCTCCCCCAGCCTCCCCGACACCCACCGGATGCGGCTCTCTGTCGTCAGCAGAGGACAGCCACCCTCCGGTGAACCGAGATGGTGACAGGGCAGAAGAGAGGAACGCCAGAAACGGCAGGGGGCAGCGGGGTGAGCCAGAGAGCAGGGACGAGGCCCACCCCGGCTCTCACCTCGGGACAGGAAGCGCTGGGTGGCCAAGAGCAGCTGAGGTGAGATTTTCACTTTACAGTCGTCATCAGACACCTTAAACAAGGAGAACTCCTCTTTCTGCCTGAGAGGGGCGTTCAGAGATGGAGGCTTCTTCTTCACTATGGTGTCTCCTGGGGTGGGGTGAAGAGGGCCTGCTGAGGCGCCAGGAGCTCTCCACCAACACCACCGGACAGAGGGGTTTGCTGCCGCTCCCGCCTCCAAGGCCTTGGGGCTCCTGCGGGAATGGCGTCAGGACCCCAGGCCCTGTCCCTGGCACCGCTGCTTTGCCGGAACCTGCCTTGCCACCCCCACCAGGCCAATGATCCAGTACCCGTGTCAGAGGGGCAGCGGCCTGCGTTCCAGGGATGGCCTGAGAAGTAGCAGAAAGGCCTGCTTCCCTCCTTGAAGTTGGGAGCAGATAATGCAGACGTAACAGCAAAAAGCTTACATAAAACAGCAGCCCCCCTCCAGGAAGCGTGAGTATGAGCATCACTCGTGCCAAACAGCCGCTGATCTGCAGACCCCGTGCCTATGGCTGTCTGAGGAGCCGAACCGAGACGTCGCATTTGGGGAACAGGCACACGGGTAAAGAGATTCACGTGCAAACTCACAGGGGCGGGCAGCTAGTTTTCTGGGGCCCCTGTGAGTCCCCACCAAGCACGGGCTGTGTTTGCCCTGCAGACTGCAGCCACTTGAGAGGCAGGCCCTCCTAAGACACAACCACAGGCCCCAAGATCATCTGGTTGGGGAAGAACCTCTCGGCAGTAAAGCTGGGGGTTCTTTGAGAACTTCTATAACGTACAACAGCACAAGAGGCCTTGCAAGGAAGAGGAAGACTGGGCAGCGCCCATTCGGGCCAGAGCCTGGTCCAGTGCCGGGACTGCAAAGCCACCAGTGGGACAGTCAGCCACAGGTGAGCCCCGCCTCCAGCGAGAGGCAATCCCAGCCCCTGCAGGGGTAAGGCCACGGGCCTGGGGACGTGACAGCTCTGCCCCGAGATCCAGCCCCGCTTCCATCAACATGGGCACCTCCAGCCTCTGATATACACGTCTCCGTAAACTTGAGACCAGATGAGCTGGAAACACACAGACGCCCGGACTCACGGTAGTCTTCAGACTCGTCCAGGATCTCGGACTTGATGATCTCTTCGATGACGTCCTCCAGGGTGACCAGGCCCAGCACCTCGTAGAAGGGGTCACCTTCGCCCTCGTTGTTCACCTTCTGCACGATGGCCAGGTGGGACTTCCCTGCAGGGAGAGGACGCTAACATTACAGCTTGCTGGAGGCCTCTTGTTTTCCCTCGTCCCGACTGACAAGCCCACCAGAAGGACGGAAGCCGATTTGTGTTCCCACGACGCACCATGCATCAGGAGAGATTATTCCTAGATTCTCACTACCTAACTTTCCAAGTGCCTGTGAGGATTAAATCTCAGACCCCACATCCACCTGCCCAAGGACCCCCAGGCAGCGGCACAGCTGGAGTCACCCCAGGTCTGCGTGACTCCACGCTGCAAACATGGTTTAGCCAAGGAGGCGTCTGGACCAGAACAGACATGGTAATGAGCAGCTGGACTGAGGACACAGGGCCCTGACGCCAGAGACGCCGGCTCCCCAGGGACCATCTGGACGCAGGAGCCAAGGGGGCCACGTCGGAAGTCTCCAAGGGAAGCGTCCCCAATTCTGAACGCTGCCCTCTGTTCTCACGAAAGTCACGCAGGGGTATGAAGACAGTGGTAACCTGGGCAGTTAGAGCCCAAACTGTGTGGAGGAAGAGCATGAGGCTGTGACTCTCATCCTTCCTCCTCAGGTCAGGCAGCTGCTCATTTAAAGAGAAAACGTAAGCTCGAGAGAAGCCCAGCCTCAGAATGCTGGGGACTGTTGCGGAAACCTCAAGAATTTACTCTGCTTCAGCTAAGTGCTTTCCCTCTATAAGCCTGTTATTGTTGTTCTTCAGTCACTAAGTTGTGTGACCCCATGGACGGTAGCCCGCCAGGGTCCTCTGTCCATGGCAAGAATACTGGAGTGGGGTGCCATTTTGTTCTTCAGGGGATCTTCCCAACCCAGGGACTGAACCCACAACTCCTACACTGGCAGGTGGATTTTTTTTTTTTTACCACTGAGACACCAGGGAAGCTATAAACCTTTATGCCTACCCAAAACAAATAGAATGCAAGGCAAAATTTTTGAGTAGCTGTATTAAAAAATATAAAAAGAAATGAAATTAATAATATATTATGATGAACTCAGTACAGTCAAAATATCACAAAATGCAATCAGCATAAACACATGAATAGATACTTTGCCTTTGGGGGGTACTAGGTCTTGGAAATCTGCTCTGTGTTCGGTACTCACTGCACACCTCAACCTCAATTCAGACTGGTGACCTTTCAAGAACTTAGCAGCCACAGGTGGGTACTGACTACTGGCCCAGGCTGTGCAGATCTGGGTACAAGAACTGGAGCAAACTCATCTCAGCCATGCCTTTTGTCACTAGTGAAAAAAGCGCAGGGTAGAGGCTGGCCTGGACTTGCACACAAAGGTGTGCTTGCTTCAAGAATCTTCTGGCAAAGCAGAAAGGCAAGTTCACGTCTGTGTGTGAATCCTACTTTACATGCCCTGGGTTCAGTGCCAATGCAGGGGACCGGGTTCAGAAGCACATTCTTTGGAAGCATCATGCCCTGCCTCATTCTTTCAGCATCTATGCTCCACGCTCCTCCCCAGCCCATTCCCCTGCCCCCAGTAATCAGATATAGGAAGACCTCTGCTCCCAAGCCAGAGAAGGCAATGGCACTCCACTCCAGGACTCTTGCCTGGAAAATCCCATGGACGGGAGAGCCTGGTAGGCTGCAGTCCATGGGGTCTCAAAGAGTCGGACACGACTGAGCGACTTCGCTTTCACTTTTCATTTTCATGCATTGGAGAAGGAAATGGCAACCCACTCCAGTGTTCTTGCCTGGAGAATCCCAGGGACGGGAGAGCCTGGTGGGCTGCCGTCTATGGGGTCGCGCAGAGTCGGACACGACTGAAGCGACTTAGCAGCAGCAGCAGCTGCTGCTCCAAAGCTGGATGGAATGAAACTGTCCAGAGTCAACCAAAAGCTATTACTACTAGACCACTAACCAGATGGTCAAGAAAGGAATAAGGGACTTCCCTAATGGTGCAGTGGTAAAGAAATCCACCTGCCAATGCAAGGGTTCAATCCCTGGTCCAGGAATATCCCACATGCTGCAGGGCAAATAAGCCTGTCTACTGAGCCTGCAGGCCTTGAGCCCATGCTCCACAATTAGAGAAGCCACCGCATCGAGGAGCCCAAGTACCACAGCGAAGACCAAGCGCAACCAAAACTGAATAAATAATTTTAAAAAACATATGAAGTAAAAAAAGAAAAAAAAAAACTTCAAACCACTATACATATATAAAAACAACACAATGAACTCAATTTTTTTAAAAAAAGGAATGAGGCTGTAAAAGAATAAAAAGATCACATTTACTGTATTTCATCAAATCCAAGACATCATCAATTATGAGACTAGACAGATGTTAAAATGCAAAAAAATCATGCATCTGAGAAATGATGAGATGCAGTACAGGCCTACATGGTTCAATGTGCTTCAAAGACACTGCGTTTTTTTACAAATGCAAGGTTTATGGCATCCCTTCATTGAGCAAGCCTGCTGGCACCATTTGTCCAAGAGCATCTGTTCAGTGCCTGTGTCCCATTTCGGTCATTTTTGCTGATTTTCAAGCCTTTTCACTGTAATAACAAGATATAACAAGATATAACAGTGTCTGTTGTGGCGATCTGTGATGTTCCACTGTAATAACAAGATATAACAAGATATAACAGTGTCTGCTGTGGCGATCTGTGATGTTCCACTGTAACTATTTTGTTGTTGTTGGGGGGCACCACCAACTGCTTCTCCATCTTCGGCTGCAAAGGATAGAATCTATCTGATTTCAGTGTTGACCACCTGCTGATGTCCATGTGTAGAGTCTTCTCTTGTGTTATTGGAAGAGGGTGTTGCTATGACCAGTGTGTTCTCTTGGCAGAACTCTGTTAGGCTTTGCCCTGCTTCATTCTGTACACCAAGGCCAAATTTGCCAGTTACTCCAGGTGTTTCTTGACTTTCTACTTTTGCATTCCAGTCCCCTATAATGAAAAGGACATCTTTTTGGGGTGTTAGTTCTAGAAGGTCTTGTAGGTCTTCATAGAACCGTTCAACTTCAGCTTCTTCAGCATTACTGGTCAGGGCATAGACTTAGATTACCGTGATACTGAATGGTTTGCCTTGGACAAACAGAAATAATTCTGTCGTTTTTGAGATTGCATCCAAGTACTGCATTTCGGAATCTTTTGTTGACCATGATGGCTACTCCATTTCTTCTAAGGGATTCCTGCCCCCAATAGTAGATATAATGGTCATGAGTTAAATTCACCCATTCCAGTCCATTTCAGTTCGCTGATTCCTAGAATGTCGATGTTCACTCTTGCCATCTCCTGTCTGACCACTTCCAATTTGCCTTGATTCATGGACCTAACATTCCGGGTTCCTATGCAATATTGGTCTTTACAGCATCGAACCTTGCTTCTATCACCAGTCCCATCCACAACTGGGTGTTCTTTTTGCTTTGGCTCCATCCCTTCATTCTTTCTGGAGTTATTTCTCCACTGATCTCCAGTAGCATATAGAGCACATTCTGACCTGGGGAGTTCATCTTTCAGGGTCCTATCTTTTTGCCTTTTCATACTGTTCATAGGGTTCTCGAGGCAAGAATACTGAAGTGGTTTGCCATTCTCTTCTCCAGTGGACCACATTCTGGCAGATCTCTCCACCACAACCCTACACATGCTTAGTTTCATCAAAACTAGTTTCACATGTAGGTAGCCCTACACAGCTTAGTTTCATCAAAAAAGCAACAGAGTTCCAAAAAAACATCTATTTCTGTTTTATTGACTATGCCAAAGCCTTTGACTGTGTGGATCACAATAAACTGTGGAAAATTCTGAAAGAGATGGGAATACCAGACCACCTGACCTGCCTCTTG
This sequence comes from Bos indicus, assembly GCF_029378745.1. Taxonomy (NCBI): domain Eukaryota; kingdom Metazoa; phylum Chordata; class Mammalia; order Artiodactyla; family Bovidae; genus Bos; species Bos indicus. The sequence goes on along the minus strand of NC_091770.1, from coordinate 2,727,010 downwards.
AAAAACCTATATGCAGGTCAGGAAGCAACAGTTAGAACTGGACATGGAACAACAGACTGGTTCCAAATAGGAAAAGGAGTACGTCAAGGCTGTATATTGTCACCCTGCTTATTTAACTTCTATGCAGAGTACACCGTAAGAAATGCTGGGCTGGATAAAGCACAAGCTGGAATCAAGATTGCCGGAAGAAATATCAATAACCTCAGATACGCAGATGACACCACCCTTATGGCAGAAATTGAAGAACTAAACAGCCTCTTGGTGAAAGTGAAAGAAGAGAGTGAAAAAGTTGGCTTAAAGCTCAACATTCAGAAAACTAAGATTATGGCATCTGGTCCCAACACTTCATGGCAAATAGATGGGGAAACAGAGGAAACAGTGGCTGACTATTTTTCTAGGCTGCAGATGGTGACTGCAGCCATGAAATTAAAAGACGCTTGCTCCTTGGAAGGAAAGTAATGACCAACCTAGATGGCATATTCGAAAGCAGAGACATTGACAACAAAGGTCCATCTAGTCAAGGCTATGGTTTTTCCAGCAGTCATGTATGGATGTGAGAGTTGGACTCTAAAGAAAGCTGATCGCCGAAGAATTGATGCTTTTGAACTGTGGTGTTGGAGAAGACTCTTGAGAGTCCCTTGGACTATAAGGAGATCCAACCAGTCCATCCTAAAGGAGATCAGTCCTGGGTGTTCACTGGAGGGACTGATGTTGAAGCTGAAACTCCAATACTTTAGCCACCTGATGCGAAGAGCTGACTCATTTGAGACAGGCCAGAAGTTAGGCCTCGTGCATCAAACAGCCAAGTCATGAGAGCAAAGAATCAGTTCTTGAAGGAAATTAAAAGAGCTACTCCCTCAAAATAAACACAAACAAGCATATAAATAAATGCAGTACTCAGAGGGCAAGAGGAGCAGGGGACGACAAGGATGAAATGGCTGGATGTCATTACTGGCTCAATGGACATGAGTTTGAGCGTGCATCAAACAGCCAAGTCATGAGAGCAAAGAATCAGTTCTTGAAGGAAATTAAAAGAGCTACTCCCTCAAAATAAACACAAACAAGCATATAAATAAATGCAGTACTCAGAGGGCAAGAGGAGCAGGGGACGACAAGGATGAAATGGCTGGATGTCATTACTGGCTCAATGGACATGAGTTTGAGCAAACTCCGGGAGATGATGAAGAACAGCAAAGCCCAGCATGTTGCAGTTCACGGGGTCACAAAGACTGAGACACGACTGAGCGACTGAACAACTCAATGAACACGTGAATGACAAGAAAACCAAACAGTCTTATTGCTAATATGGAGAAAGTCTGAGTGGTCTGGAGAGAAGATCAAACCAGCCACAACCTGTTGTCAATTCTATCAAGGCTGGGACAGGTGAGGAAGCTATAGACAAAAATTTTGAAGTTAGCAGAGATCAGTTCATGAGGTTTAAGGAGCACTGACTCCATAACATAGAAAGTGTAAGGTGAAGCAGCAAGTGCTGATGTAGAAGCTGTACCAAGTTACCCAAAAGAGCTAGCTCAGATCATTAATGAAGGTGGCTACACTAAAAAAACAGATGTTCAGTGTAGACAAAACAGCCTTCTATTGGAAGAAGATACCATGAAGAACTTCACAGTCAGAGAGGAGAGGTCAAGACCTGGTTTCAAAGTGTCAAAGGACAGGCTGACCCTCTTGTCAGGGGGAAAGTTATGACCAACCTAGATAGCATATTGAAAAGCAGAGACATTACTTTGCCAACAAAGGTTCGTCTAGGCAAGGCTATGGTTTTTCCAGTGGTCACGTACAGATGTGAGAGTTGGACTGTGAAGAAAGCTGAGCACCAAAGAATTGATGCTTTTGAACTGTTGGGTTGGAGAAGACTCTTGAGAGTCCCTTGGACTGCAAGGAGATCCAACCAGTCCATTCTAAAGGAGATCAGCCCTGGGTGTTCTTTGGAAGGAGTGATGCTAAAGCTGAAACTCCAGTACTTTGGCCACCTCATGTGAAGAGTTGACTCACTGAAAAAGACTCTGATGCTGGGAGGGATTGGGGGCAGGAGGAAAAGGGGACGACAGAGGATGAGATGGCTGGATGGCATCACTGACTCGATGGACGTGAGTTTGAGTGAACTCCGGGAGTTGGTGATGGATAGGGAGGCCTGGTGTGCTGCGATTCATGGGGTCGCAAAGAGTCGGACACAACTGAGCAACTGAACTGAACTGAATTGAATGCAGTTAGCAGGCGACTTCAGGTTGAAACCAGTGCTCACTGACCATTCCTAAAATCCTAGGGCCTATGCAAACTACACTAAATCTACTCTGCCTGTGCTCTACAAATGGAATAATAAAGCCTGAATGACAACACGTCATTTTACAATGTGGTTTACTGAATATTTTAAGCCCAGTTGAGACCTACTGCTTAGAAAAAAGATTCTTTTCAAAGTAGTTCTGCTCACTGACAATCTGGTCACCAAAGAGCTCTGATGGAGATGTCCAACAAGGTGAATGTTATTTTCATGCCTACTAACACATCATCATACTGCGGCCCACAGATGAAGGAGGAAGTTCAACTTTCAAGTCTTATTATTTAACAACTACATTTCATAAGGCCATAGCTGTCATAGATAAGATTTCTCTAATGAATCGGGGCAAAGTCAACTGAAAATATTCTGGAAAACATTCATCATTCAAGAAGCTATTAAGAACATTCATGATTCATGAAAAGAAGTCAAAATATCAATACTAACAGGAGTTTGGAAGAAGATGATTCCAACCTTCAAGGATGACTTTGAGGGGTTCAAGACTTCACTAGAGGAAGTAACTGCACATGTGGGACCAGCAAGAGAATGGGAATTAGAAGTGGAGCCTGAAGAGTGACTGAATTGCTGCCATCTTGTGGTAAAACTTCAACAGATGAGGAGCTGCTTCTCATAGATGAGGAAAGAAAGCAGTTTCCTGAGATGGACGCTATTCATGTTAAAGGTGTTGCAAAGACTGTTGAAATGGCAAGAAGAGATTTAGAACATTCTACAAAGTTACCTGATAAGGGCTGGCAGAGTTGAGAGGACACACTCCCAATCTGGAAGAATGTCTACCGTGGGTAAAACACTACCAAACGTTTCTGCTGCCTGCTAGAGAGAGACTGCTGGTGAAAGGAAGGGTTCATTGATGTGGCAAACATCACTGTAGTCTTATTTTAAGAAACGGCCACAATGGAGTATTCAGTTCAGTTCAGTCGCTCAGTTGTGTCCGACTCTTTGCGACCCCATGAATCGCAGCACACCAGGCCTCCCTGTCCATCACCAACTCCCAGAGTTCACTCAAATTCACGTCCATCAAGTCAGTGATGCCATCCAGCCATCTCATCCTCTGTCGTCCCCTTTTCCTCCTGTCCCCAATCCCTCCCAGCATCAGTCTTTTTCAATGAGTCAACTCTTCTCATGAGGTGGCCAAAGTATTGGAGTTTCAGCTTTCGCATCATTCCTTCCAAACAACACCCAGGGCTGATCTCCTTTAGAATGGACTGGTTGGATCTCCTTGCAGTCCAAAGGACTCTCAATAGTCTTCTCCAACACCACAGTTCAAAAGCATCAATTCTTTGGCGCTCAGCTTTCTTCACAGTCCAACTCTCACATCCATACATGACCACAGGAAAAACCATAGCCTTGACTAGACGGACCTTTGTTAGCAAATTAATGTCTCTGCTTTTGAATATGCTACCTAGGTTGGTCATAACTTTTCTTCCAAGGAGTAAGCATCTTTTAATTTCATGGCTGCAGTCACCATCTGCAGTGATTTTGGAGCCCCCCAAAATAAAGTCTGACACTGTTTCCACTGTTTCCCCATCTATTTGCCATGAAGTGATGGGACCAGATGCCAGGATCTTCGTTTTCTGAATGTTGAGCTTTAAGCCAACTTTTTCACTCTCCTCTTTCACTTTCATCAAGAGGCTTTTTAGTTCCTCTTCACTTTCTGCCATAAGGGTGGTGTCATCTGCGTATCTGAGGTTATTGATATTTCTCCCGGCAATCTTGATTCCAGCTTGTGCTTTATCCAGCCCAGCGTTTCTCATGATGTACTCTGCATATAAGTTAAATAAGCAGGGTGACAATATACAGTCTTGACGTACTCCTTTCCCTATTTGGAAGCAGTCTGTTGTTCCATGACAAGTTCCAACTGTTGCTTCCTCACCTGCATACAGGTTTCTCAAGAGGCAGGTCAGGTGGTCTGGTATTCCCATCTCTTTCAGAATTTTCCACAGTTTATTGTGATCCACACAGTCAAAGGCTTTGGCATTGTCAAGAAAGCAGAAATAGATGTTTTTCTCGAACTCTCTTGCTTTTTCAATGATCCAGCAGATATTGGCAATTTGATCTCTGGTTCCTCTGCCTTTTCTAAAACCAGCTTGAACATCTCGAAGTTCATGGTTCACGTATTGCTGAAGCCTGGCTTGGAGAATTTTGAGCATTACTAGTGTGTGAGATGAGTGCAATTGTGCAGTAGTTTGAGCATTCTTTGGCATTGCCTTTCTTTGGGATTGGAATGAAAACTGACCTTTTCCAGTCCTGTGGCCACTGCTGAGTTGTCCAAATATGCTGGCATATTGAGTGTAGCACTTTCACAGCATCATCTTTCAGGATTTGAAATACCTCAACTGGAATTCCATCACCTCCACTAGCTTTATTCATAGTGATGCTTTCTAAGGCTGACTTGACTTCACATTCCAGGATGTCTGGCTCTAGGTCAGTGATCACACCATCATGATTATCTTGGTCGTGAAGATCTTTTTTGTACACTTCTTCTGTGTATTCTTGCCATCTCTTCTTAATATCTTCTGCTTCTGGTAGGTCCATACAATTTCTGTCCTTTATCGAGCCCATCTTTGCATGAAATGTTCCCTTGGTATCTCTAATTTTCTTGAAGAGATCTCTAGTCTTTCCCATTCTGTTGTTTTCCTCTATTCCTTTGCATTGATCGCTGAGGAAGGCTTTCTTATCTCTTCTTCAGCCATAAAAAAGAACACATTTGAGTCGGTCCTAATGAGGTGGATGAACCTAGAACCTGTTATACACAGTGCAGTCAAAATAAGAAAAACAAATATGTATTAATACATATACATGGGATTTAGAAAGACGGTACGGATGAACCTTCTGCAGGGCCGCAATGGAGACACAGACAGAGAAGGGACGTGTGGACACAGTGGGGGCAGGAGAGGGGAACAAGGAGACACACGAATTACCATGTGTCAAACAGGTGCCCAGTGGAAACACGCTGTGTGACACAGGGAGCCCAGTCGGGCGCTTACCGTAGAGGATGAGATGGGGCGGGAGGTGGGCGGGAGGGGACACATGTGAACCTGTGGCTGATTCGCACTGATGTGTAGCAGAAACCAACACAATACTGTAAAGCAATTACCTTCCAATTAAAAAAAAAAACAAACCAACTGCTGTGGCCATGCCAACTTTTAGCAACCACCACCCATAATTATCAGCCAGCAGCCACTGACATGGAAGCAAGACCCTCCTCCATCAAAGTTTATAACTCACTGAAGGCTCAGATGGTGTTAACATCTTTTAGCCATAAAATGTTTTTAAACTAAGATACATAGTTTTTTTCACACCTAATGCCAATTGCACACTTAACAGACTGCAACATAAACATAACTTTTATATGCACTGAGAAACCAAACCATTTGCACGCCTCACTTTATCATGGTGGTCTGGAGCCAAGGCGTGCCTGTCCTGTGTGCTTGCCTGCGAGTGTCAGCCACCAGGTGCTTTAGTCATTGATTAACCTACCAAATCTCTGGCAACTAACTCTATGAGGCACATAGTATTTTTTATTTGCATTTTACGGTTTACAGAGAAAACTGAGGCCAAGAGAGTCAGTGACCGCCCCCCCAATCTGGCACCCAGACAGCTGGCTCTGGGTCCACTCTCCTCATGCCCTGCACAAGTGACTTTCACTGAAGAGAACAACAGACTGGATCTCAGGAGCCTCATTCTCTTTGGGTGACACGCATGGTGCCAAGGCACCATCCTCAGCACAGGGCCCAGCTGGAGAGATGCAAGCAGCCTTCTTCAGGGGGTTCCACCATCCCGGGGCAAAAATTAAAGGTGGAAAAGCCCACATTAAGTTGCCTCCCCTCTTCCCATGAGGAATGGGTGAGGGATGCCTGGGGCATTGCCTGCCCATTCCTGCTGAGACACAGACACCAAATGAGGAACTTCTACACATTTCCCAGCCCATGATATTTGAGCTGGGAATGGCTGACACCAGTGGGCAGGCAGCATTGCTACGAAGGTCCCGGAGAGACAACCACTGAATATAAATCCATCAGGCCACATGAGGAAGCCTGAGCCTCAACACAGAATATTGGTCAACAGTCTTTTTGGATTTTGAGAACCAAAGCTCAGGTTCGAGATGGCCACCTGGGAGCAGAGAGGATCCCCTTCCTTCCAGGAAACTACAGAAATGACAAAGTCCTCCCATGCTTTAAACTTCTACAGAAGAAGCTCAGTTCTCAGTGAGGAGATGATTCAATAATGAACAGAAGAAAGCAGAACCTTGGAAGATCCCTCAAACACTGGCTGCGTGACTTAACCTTAAGACAGAACATTTGAGGGGTCCAGGAGGCAACCAGGAGAAAGGGCTAAGAGGCACACAGAGAAAGGGCAGCTGGAGAGACTCAAGTTCCTCATCTGACCGGGTAAAATGCTCACAAGATACGGGGCCCTGGCTGGCTGACTACAAACACTGATACACGCCCCAAGACAGACGCTCCCTGCAAAAGGCCAAGGTGGACCACATACCTGCCAATACCAACCAGGAAGCCGGGGAAAGCTCCAGCGTTCTCATTTTAGTTAGCAGGCTTGAGAACCCTCACCAATGACACGGATGCTAGAGGACCTAATTTCTAGAACATTCCTAAAAATGCAATTGGAGTTAAAATTCCTGTCTTCTCACTTCAGTTTTTTTTTAAACTGTTTGAATGTATCCTATGAGAAAAGTACCGTGTGATCGTCCCTCACAAATGCCTGAGCAGGTCTAACTATTTTCAGAGCTGAGACAATCCTTTGGTTTCTGCCAAACAATGAACTAGAACTCAGCGAATCTGAAATGGACTCTGAAAAGCTCCCCTCTTCTAATTCCTCCTTTGGCTGAATGTCCTTGAGGTAACTGAGGGTTGACAAAGAAGGCAGGGGTTAATGGCTTTACAGAAAGTATGTGCTACTTACTACACCATCTGTTACTTACTAACAGAAGTTGACGATATTAAGAAGAGATGGCAAGAATACACAGAAGAACTATACAAAAAAGGTCTTCATGACCCAGATAACCACGATGCTGTGATCACTCACCTAGAGCCAGACATCCTGGGGTGCAAAGTCAAATGGGCCTTAGGAAGCATCACTATGAACAAAGCTAGTGGAGGTGATGGAATTCCAGTTGAGGTATTTCAAATCCTAAAAGACAATGCTGTGAAAGCACTGCACTCAATGTGCCAGCAAATTTGGAAACTCAGCAGTGGCCACAGGACTGGAAAAGTTCAGTTTTCATTCCAATCCCAAAGAAAGGCAATGCCAAAGAATGTTCAACCTACCACACAATTGCACACATCTCACACGCTTCAAGCTAGATTCAGAAAAGGCAGAAGAACCAGAGATCAAATTGCCAACATCCGTTGGATCATTGAAAAAGCAAGAGAATCTCAGAAAAACATCTACTTCTGCTTTATTGACTACGCCAAAGCCTCTGACTGTGTGAAAAGTGAAGTCACTCAGTCGTGTTTGACACTTTCCGACCCCATGGACTATAGCCTACCAGGCTCCTCCGTCTATGGGATTTTCCAGGCAAGAGTACTGGACTGGGTTACCATTTCCTTCTCCAGGGAATCTTCCCAACCCAGGGATTGAACCCAGGTCTCCCTGACTGTGTGGATCACCACAAACTGTGGAAAATTCTTAAAAGAGATGGGGCTATCAGACCACCTTATGTGCCTCCTGAGAATCTGTATGAAGGTTAAGAAGCACGTTAGAACTGGACATGGAACAATGGACTGGTTCCAAATCAGGAAAGGAGTACAACAAGGCTATATAATGTCACCCTGCTTATTTAATTCCTGTGCAGAGTACATCATGCAAAATGCCAGGCTGGAGGAAGCACAAGCTGGAATCAAGACTGCCAGGAGAAATATCAATAATCTCAGATACGCAGCTGACACCACCCTTATGGCAGAAAGCGAAGAGGAACTAAAGAGCCTCTTGATGAAAGTGAAAGAGGAGAGTGAAAAAGTTGGCTTGAAACTCAACATTCAGAAAACTAAGATCATGGCATTTGGCCCCATCACATGGCAAATAGATGAGGAAACAATGGAAACAGTGAGAGACTATTTTTTTGAGCTCCAAAATCACCGCAGATGGTGACTGCAGCCATGAAAGTAAAAGACACTTGCTCCTTGGAAGAAGAGCTATGATCAACCTAGACAGCATATTAAAAAGCAGAGACATTACCTTGCCAACAAAGGTTCGTCTACTCAAAGCTGTGGTTTTGCCAGTAGTCATGTATGGATGTGAAAGCTGGACTAAAAAGAAAGCTGAGGGGGCAGTCCTAACATGATGGAGGAATAGGATGGGGAGACCACTTTCTCCCCCACAAATTCATCAAAAGATCATCTGAACGCTGAGCAAATTCCACAAAGCAACTTTTGAACACTGGCAGAGGAAACCAGGCACCCAGAAAGGCAGCCCATTGTCTTCAAAAGGAGGTAGGACAAAATATAAAAGATAAAAAGAGAGATAAAAGAGTTAGGGATGGAGACCCATCCCAGGGAGGGAGTTGTTAAAGAGGAGAAGTTTCCAAACACCAGGAAACCCTCTCACCCGCGGGTCTGTGGGGAGTTTTGGAATCTCCGAAGGCAACATAACCAGGAGGAAAAATAAATAAATAAATAAATAAATAAAACCCACAGACGACGTGCCTAACGGCAACTCCCAGCGGAGTTGCTGGGATCCAGCCCAGCTGGGCTGGGATCAGCCCAGACGCTGGGATCCACCACCAGCAAGCGGGGGCTGAACAGGGAGGCGCGTGCTGCACTGCTTAGGGTAAGGACTGGCACTGAATGCCCTGAGGGCAATCTGAGGGAGATAACGTGAGATAGCAACCCAGACTGTGCATAGCCAGAGAAAAAAGAGAGAGAGAGAAAGAACTTTTCCGCAAAAAGCTCTAACCTAGGGCACTGCCAGGCCCGCTCACAGAACAAAGGACTGAGCAAATACCAGAGGAGAGCTAGCCAGCTGCGGACCGGCCCATGCCCCACCAGAGGCAGGGAGGCAGGCGGGCTGCAGCCAGAGCTGGAGAGGGGCAATCTCGGCCCCAGGGATGGCATCCTCTACCAAACTGCGAGCAGGCTCCCAGTTGCTAACCAAGTCTTCCTGGGATTCTGGATGGTTGACATCCACCAGGAGGGTCGCAGCCAGAGATCAGCTCCCCAGAGGAGACACACAGCACACCTGAGACTGCGAAACTGAGAGGCTGGGACGGGGGAGGCGATAAGATGCCCTGCCCCACCTGGGGAGAGTGCGCTTGCCAAGCACCTGGGCGCCTGAGCTGCTCAGACCTGGGAAGGGCACAAACGCAGGCCCAACTGAGTCTGCGCCTTTGTGGAGTACCCGAGAACCTGAACCTGAGGGGCTTAGACCTGGGAAGTGCACGCAGCCCAGGGCCCCCTTTAGACAGTCCCCCTGCAGAACAACCTGGAGCCTGAGCAGTGTAGACCGGGAAAGCACACACGCCGTGAGTGGAGGCAAACCCAGTGTGGCCCAGACACTGCAAGCACTCCCCACACACGCCAGTGATATTTGTTTGCAGTGCTCCTCCCTCCCCACAGCACAACTGAACAAGTTAGCCTAAACAAGTGACCCCCTTCGCCCCCCTGTGTCAGGGCGGAAGTTAGATACTGAAGAGACTTGCAAACAGAGGAAGCCAAAATAAACAAAGAACAGGGAACCGCTTTGGAAGTGACAGGTGCAACAGATTAAAACCCTGTAGTTAGCACCAACTACACTGGAAGGGGCCTACAGACCTTGAGAAGTATAAGCTAGAACAAGGAACTATCTGAAACTGAACTGACCCCACACTGCCCACAACAGCTCCAGAGAAATTCCTAGATATATTTTACTATTATCATTTTTTAAACTAAAAAAAAAATTTTAGTCCTTTATTACTCCTTTAATTTTCATTTTTGTAACCTATTACCTTGCAAAAAAAATACCCTACTTTTAAAGAAAATTATATATATATATTTTTTATAATTTTTGTGATTTAGTTTTGTTTTTTTAATATTGTACTTTTGAGAGTCTAACCTCTACTCTAGATTTTTAATCTTTGCTTTTTAGTATTTGCTATCAATTTTGTACCTTTAAGAATCCAATCTTTATTTAGTACCTATTTTTACTTAGGAATATAATTACTGGCTTGATTGCCCTCTTCCCCTTTTGACTCTCCTTTTTCTCCCCTAGTCACCTCTATCTCCTCCCTCCCCCTTCTCTTCTCTACCCAACACTGTGAATCTCTTTGTGTGTTCCGGGCTGTGGAGAACACTTAGGGAACTGATTACTGACTGGCTCTCTCTCTCTCTCCTTTTGATTTCCCCTCTTCTCCTCCTGGCCACCTCTGTCTCCTTCCTCCCTCTTCTCTTCTCTGTTTAACTCAGTGAACGTCTCTGAGGGATCCAGACTGTGGAGAGCACACAGGGAAGTGATTACTGGCTAGCCTGCTCTCTCCCCTTTTGATTCCCCCTCTTCTCCTCCTGGTCACCTCCATCTCCCTTATCTCCCTCCTCCCTCTTCTCTTCTCCATGTAACTCAGCGAACCTTTCTGGGTGTCCCTCACCATGGAGAATCTTTTCTCCATTAACCTAGATGTTTTATCATCTGTGCTATACAGATGCAGAAGTCTTGAGGCTACTGTAAGAATAAGACTGAAAACCAGAGGCAGGAGGCTTAAATCTAAAACCTGAGAACACCAGAGAACTCCTGACTCCAGGGAACATTAATCGATAAGAGTGCATCCAAAAGCCGCCATAGATAGATAGATAGTGAAGTCGCTCAGTCGTGTTCAACTCTTTGCGACCCCATGGACAGTAGCCAACCAGGCTTCTCCGTCCATGGGATTTTCCAGACAAGAATACTGGAGTGGGTTCCCATTTCCTTCTCCAGGGGATCTTCCTGACCCAAGGAGCAAACCCGGGTCTCCCACATTGTAGGCAGACGCTTTACCGTCTGAGCCACCAGGGAAGTCCAAAAGCCTCCATACCTACACTGAAACCAAGCTCCACCCAAGGGCCAACAAGTTCCAGAGCAAGACACACCATGCAAATTCTCCAGCAATGTAGGAACACAGCCCTGAGCTTTAATATACAGGCTTCCCAAAGTCACACCAAACCCACAGACATCTCAAAACTCACTACTGTACACTTCATTGCACTCCAGAGAGAAGAAATCCAGCTCCACCCACCAGAACATGGACACAAGCTTCCCTAACCAGGAAACCTTGACAAGCCACTCGTCCAACCCCACCCACAGGGAGGAACCTCCACAATAAAGAGGAACCACAAACTGCCAGAATACAGAAAGGCCACCCCAAACACAGCAACCTAAACAAAATGAAAGGGCAGAGAAATACTCAGCAGGTAAAGGAACATGATAAATGCCCACCAAACCAAACAGAAGAGGAGCAGATAGGGAGTCTACCTGGAAAAGAATTCATAATAATAATAGTAAAAATGATCCAAAATCTTGAAAACAGAATGGAGTTACAGATAAACAGCCTGGAGACAAGGACTGAGAAGATGCAAGAAATGTTTAACAAGGACCTAGAAGAAATAAAAAAGAGTCAATCAATAATGCATAATGCAATAAATGAGATTTAAAAAAAACCTCTGGAGGGAAGCAGCAGTAGAATAACTGAGGCAGAAGATAGGATAAGTGAGGTGGAAGATAGAATGGTGGAAATAAATAGAGTAGAGAGGGGAAAAAAAAAGAATTAAATGAAGACAACCTCAGAGACCTCTGGGACAATGTCAAAAGCCCCAACATTCGAATCATAGGAGTCCCAGAAGAAGAACACAAAAAGAAAGGCCATGAGAAAATACTTGAGGTGATAATAGCTGAAAACGTCTCTAAAATGGAGAAGGAAATAGCCACCCAAGTCCAAGAAACTCAGAGTCCCAAATAGGATACACCCAAGGTGAAACGCCTCAAGACACATATTAATCAAATTAACAAAGATCAAACACAAAGAACAAATATTAAAAGCAGCAAGGGAAAAACAACAAATAACACACAAGGGGATTCCCATAAGGATAACAGCTGATCTTTCAATAGAAACTCTTCAGGCCAGAAGGGAATGGCAGGACATACTTAAAGTGATGAAAGAGAAAAACCTACAAACCAGATTACTGTACCCAGCAAGGATCTCATTCAAATATGAAGGAAAAATCAAAAGCTTTACAGAAAACCAAAAGCTGAGAGAATTCAGCACCACCAAACCAGCTCTCCAACAAATGCTAAAGGATCTTCTCTAGACAGGAAACACAGAAAAGGGGTATAAGCTTGAACCCAAAACAACAAAGTAAACGGCAACGGGATCATATTTATCAATAATTACCTTAAATGTAAATGGGTCGAACGCCCCAACCAAAAGACAAAGACTGGCTAAATGGATACAAAAACAAGACCCCTATATATGCTGTCTACAAGAGACCCACCTCAAAACAAGGGACACACAGACTCAAAGTGAAGATATTTCATGTAAATGGAGACCAAAAGAAAGCAGGAGTAGCAATACTCATATCAGATAAAACAGACTTTGAAATAAAGGCTGTGAAAAGAGACAACGAAGGACACTACATAATGATCAAAGGATCAATCCAAGAAGATAAAACAATTATAAATATACATGAACCCCACATCAGAGCACCAAAATATGTAAGGCAAATGCAAACAAGTATGAAAGGGGAAATTAACAGTAACACAGTAATAGTGGGAGACTTTAATACCCAACTCACACCAATGGATATATCAACTAAACATAAAATTAGCAAGGAAACACAAACTTTAAATGATACAATGAACCAGTTAGACCTAATTGATATCTATAGGACATTTTACCCCAAAGCAATGAATTTCACATTTTTCTCAAGTGCACACAGAACTTTCTCCAGGATAGATCACATCCTGGACCATAAATCTAGCCCTGGTAAATTCAAAAAATTGAAATCATTCCAAGCATCATTTCTGATCACAATGCAATAAGATTAGATGTCAACTGCAGGAAAAAAGCTATTAAAAATACAAACATATGGAGGCTAAACAACACGCTTCTGAATAACCAACAAATCACAGAAGAAATCAAAAAGGAAATCAAAATATGCATAGAAACAAATGAAAACAAAACAACCCAAAACCTAAGGGACTCAGTAAAAGCAGTGCTAAGGGGAAGGTTCACAGCAATACAAGCTTACCTCAAGAAACAGAAGAGAAATCAAATATATAACCTAACTCTACACCTAAAGCAACTAGAAAAGGAAGAAGAACCCCAGGGTTAGTAGAAGGAAAGAAATCATAAACATTAGGGCAGAAATAAATGCAAAAGAAATAAAAGAGACCATAGCAAAAATCAACAAAGCTAAAAGCTGGTTCTTTGAGAAGATAAATAAAATAGACAAACCATTAGCCAGACTCATCAAGAAACAAAGGGAGAAGAATCAAATCAACAAAATTAGATATGAAAATGGAGAAATCGCAACAGACAACAAAGAAATACAAAGGATCATAAGAGACTACTATCAGCAACTGTATGCCAATAAAATGGACAACTTGGAAGAAATGGACAAATTCTTAGAAAAGTGTAACTTTCCAAAACTGAACCAGGAAGAAATAGAAAATCTTAACAGACCCATCACAAGCACGGAAATCAAAATTGTAATCAGAAATCTTCCAGCAAACAAAAGCCCAGGACCAGAAGGCTTCACAGCCGAATTCTACCAAAAATTTAGAGAAGAGCTAACACCTATCCTACTCAAACTCTTCCAGAAAACTGCAGAGGGAGGTAAACTTCCAAACTCATTCTATGAGGCCACTATCACCCTAATACCAAAACCTGACAAAGATGCCACAAAAAAGAAAACTACAGGCCAATATCACTGATGAACATAATCCTTAACAAAATCCTAGCAAACAGAATCCAACAACATATTAAAAAGATCATACACCATGACCAAGTGGGCTTTATCCCAGGAATGCAAGGATTCTTTAATATCCACAAATCAATGTAATACACTATGTTAACAAATTGAAAGATAAAAACCATGATTATCTGAACAGATGCAGAGAAAGCCTTTGACAAAATTTAACATCCATTTATAATAAAAACCCTCCAGAAAGCAGGAATAGAAGGAACATACCTCAACATAATAAAAGCTATATATGACAAACCCACAGCAAATATTATCCTCAATGGTGAAAAATTGAAAGCATTTCCCCTAAAGTCAGGAACAAGACAAGGGTGCCCACTCTCACCACTACTATTCAACATAGTTTTGGAAGTTTTGGCCACAGCAATCAGAGAAGAAAAAGAAATAAAAGGAATCCAGATTGGAAAAGAAGAAGTAAAACTCTCACTGTTTGCAGATGACATGATCCTTTACATAGAAAACCCTAAAGACTCCCCCAGAAAATTACTAGAGCTAATCAATGAATATAGTAAAGTTGCAGGATATAAAATTAACACACAAAAATCCCCTGCATTCCTATACACTAACAATGAGAAAACAGAAAGAGAAATTAAGGAAACAATTCCATTCACCATTGCAACGAAAAGAATAAAACACTTAGGAATAAATCTACCTAAAGAAACAAAAGACCTATATATAGAAAACTATGAAACACTGATGATAAAGTGCTTATAGTGCAGGTAGAAATAAAAAAAAATTTAAAAAAACCACTGATGAAAGAAATCAAAGATGACACAAATAGATGGAGAAATGTATCATGTTCGTGGATGGGAAGAATCACTATAGTGAAAATAAGTATTCTACCCAAAGCAATATATAGATTCAATGCAATCCCTATCAAGCTACCAATGGTATTTTTCAGAGAACTAGAACAAATAATTTCACAATTTGTATGAAAATACAATAAAACTTGAATAGCCAAAGCCATCTTGAGAAAGAAGAATGGAACTGGAGGAATCAACCTGCCTGACTTCAGACTATACTATAAAGCTATAGTCATCAAGACAGTATGGTACTGGCACAAAGACAGAAATATAGATCAATGGAACAAAATAGAAAGCCCAGAGACAAATCCACGCACCTAATGGCACCTTATCTTCGACAAAGGAGGCAAGAATATACAATGGAGAAAAGACAATCTCTTTAATAAGTGGTGCTGGGAAAACTGGTCAACCACTTGTAAAAGAATGAAACTAGAACACTTTCTAACACCATACACAAAAATAAACTCAAAATGGATTAAAGATCTGAATGTAAGACCAGAAACTATAAAACTCCTAGAGGAAAACATAGGCAAAACACTCTCTGACATAAATCACAGCAGGATCCTCTATGACCCACCTACCAGAGTAATGGAAATAAAAGCAACAATAAACAAAGGGGACCTAATTAAACTTAAAAGCTTTTGCACAATGAAGGAAACCATAAGCAAGGTGAAAAGACAGCCTTCAGAACTGGAGAAAATAACAGCAAACAAAGAAACTGACAAAGAATTAATCTCAAAAATATACAAGCAGCTCCTGCAGCTCAATTCCACAAAAATAAACGACCCAATGAAAAACTGGGCCAAAGAACTAAACAGACATTTTTCCAAAGAAGACATACAGATGGCTAGCAAACACATGAAAAGAGGCTCAACATCACTCATTATCAGAGAAATGCAAATCAAAACCACAATGAGGTACCATTTCACGCTGGTCAGAATGGCTGCTATCAAACAGTCTACAAGCAATAAATGCTGAAGAGGGTGTGGAGAAAAGGGAACCCTCTTACACTGTTGGTGGGAATGCAAACTAGTACAGCCACTATGGAGAACAGTGTGGAGATTCCTTAAAAAACTGGAAATAGAACTGGCATATAACCCAGCAATCCCACTACTGGGCATACACATTGAGGAAACCAGAATTGAGAGAGACACGTGTACCCCAATGTTCATCGCAGCACTGTTTACAACAGCTAGGACATGGAAGCAACCTAGATATCCATCAGCAGACAAATGGATAAGAAAGCTGTGGTACATATACACTATGCAGTATTACTCAGCCATTAAAAAGAATACATTTCAATCAGTTCTAATGAGGTGGATGAAACTGGAGCCTATTATACAGAGTGAAGTAAGCCAGAAAGGAAAACACCAATACAGTATACTAACACATATATATGGAATTTAGAAAGATGGTAACAATAACCCTGTATGTGAGACAGCAAAAGAGACACAGATGTGTAGAACAGTTTTTTGGACTCGGCGGGAGAAGGCAAGGGTAGGATGATTTGAGAAAATAGCATTGAAACATGTAGATTATCATATGTGAAACAGATCACCAGTCCAGGTTCGATGCATGAGACAGGGTGCTCAGGGCTGGTGCACTGGGATGACCCTGAGGGATGGGATGAGGAGGGAGGTGGAAAGGGGGTTCAGGATGGGGAACACATGTACACCCGTGGCAGATTCATGTCAATGTATGGCAAAAACCACTACAATAATGTAAAGTAACTAGCCTCCAATTAAAATAAATAAATTTTTTAAAAAGTTGAGAGCTGAAGAATTGATACTTTTAACTGTGGTGTTGGAGAAGACTCCTGAGAGTCCCTTGGATTGCAAAGAGATCAAACCAATCAATTCTAAAGGAGAACAGTCCTGAATATTCATTGGAAGGACTGATGCTGGAGCTCCAATATTTTGGCCACCTGATGTGAAGATCTGACTCATTGGAAAAGACGCTGATGCTGAGAAAGACTGAAGGCAGGAAGATAAGGGGACGACAGAGGATGAGACGGTTGGATGGCATCACCGATTCAATGGACATGAGTTTGACTAAGCTCTGGGATTTGGTGATGGACAGGGAAGCCTGGTGTGCTGCAGTCCATGGGGTCGCAAAGAGTCAGACACGACTGAGGAACTGAACTGAACTGAACTACACCTCCATAAGTCTACACTCCTCCTGGAAACGTGTGCACAAAACAATCAGCTGTCACCTCAGGTCTGCACATTGACTGAGGGGCACCTCACCGGGGAAGGGGCCTCCTCCAGACTCTAAAGTTCCAGAACAAACCACAATCTGAAGAGAGAAAGGAATGGGGCCTGAAATGGTAACTGCCAAGATGCCAGGGCCTTCGGCCTCAGGGAATTCAGAGGGACCCCTGCCTCATACCCTTGGCAGAGAGACAAGAAGGGGACTGATTTCTAAAACCTCGTGCACCACGGAGGCTACAGTATGCTCTACGTTCATGAGCAGAGGAATGAAGAAGAGGGCTGGGTTAATGAGGACTTCAGTGAGGAAACATAAAGCTAGCTGCCAAAGGACTGCATTGCATAGGAGAAGCAGAGAGTTCAGGTGACACAGGAAAGATAAGGCTATCCTGCCCTGAGAATGGCCCTCACTGTCCACAGGAATCAGAAGGTCAAGGGGACCAAAGAGTCCTCCATTCAACCTCCACACTGTACCCCCACCCACTACCTTCTAGAAGGGGGCTCTCCAGAGCTGCCCCAAGGCCACCACCCCAGCCTGCACTGTGGCTGTCCCTCCCTACCAGCAACTTCCTACCAACATTTAGACCTAAGCCTACTGGACTCCCGCATACTAGAACCAAAGAGCAGGGCGTTCCTGGTGGTCCAGTGGTTAGCTAAGATCCACGCTTCTGGCCGCAGGGGCTGCAGTTCGATCCCTGGTCAGGGAACTAAGATCCCACATGCCACACAGCCGAATTAAATAAATAAATAAAAACAGCAGAGGAAGGGGACATATGTAAAATTATAGCTGGAGTTACTGTACAGCAGAAACCAACACAACATTGTAAAACAATTTTCCTCTAATTAAGAATGTTTTAAAAGCTAATGAAGAAAAGGCGCAAAACCACCACCAGAGCAGAAGGCCTCCCGCCCTGCCGGGCCTCTCCGAGCCACCGCTCTCTAGTCTCCTTGGGCCGTCCTCCTTCACTGCTGGCCCCCACCCCGGCTTCCCCACGCCATGCCACAACTGCTCTTGCAAGGTCAAGGGTATCCTGGTTGTTGGATCCAAAGGACATGATGTAAGCCTCCTCTCCTGATCACTCTCCTTCCCTCAGCTTCCAGGACATTCCAGGGCCCTGGCTGTCCTCAGCACCCGTCCTCACTGCCCATCCACCCCTGCCCTGCTAGTGCCTCTCTTTCGGCTTTCTAGGATCACTCCCCAGGACCACCTCCCTACCGACATCCAGATCCTTCCCTCCTGCTTGAGACTTTCACTTGTGCTTCACTGCACATGGGCTGCTCCTAGCAACCCACGTCTCAGGCCACTGCACACAAATTCCAGTGTTCACAACAAACTCATCTGCCCGCCCCGGCCCCAACCCCCAAGCCCTCTCTTCCCTGCGTGTGCTCCGTCTCAGGGAAAGGCAAGGCCACCACCAAGCCAAAGCTACATTCATCCTCAGCTCCTCCTCCCGCCTCACAGCCCCTCTGCTGCTGCTGCTAAGTTGCTTCAGTCGTGTCCAACTCTGTGCAACCCCAGAGACGGCCGCCCACCAGGCTCCCCTGTCCCTGGGATTCTCCAGGCAAGAACACTGGAGTGGGTTGCCATTTCCTTCTCCAATGCATGAAAATGAAAAGTGACAGTGAAGTCGCTCAGTCGTGTCTGACTCCTAGGACCCATGGACTGCAGCCTACCAGGCTCCTTGGTCCATGGGATTTTCCAGGCACGAGTACTGGAGTGGGTTGCCATTGCCTTCTCCCACAACCCCTCAGCAAACCACAAAATCCTAAGCCCACCTTCCAAGGCCTTCTTGGGTGTTCCTTTCTATGCTCACTGAGCACCCTTGTTCAGGCTACCATCACCTCACTGGGCCCCCCAACCACGGGGACCCCCCTACTCTGGTCTCCACACCAGTCAGTGATCTGTGGAAACCACTTAAACAGGGTGCTATGCTCTGCCTGCAGCCACCACCCTGGTGGTCAAGCCTGGCCTCAAGCTGAAAGATGGCAGGGGCAAGATGGTACCCTCCCCTGCTGACTCCAGGGCCAGGCCAGCTAGCCACACAGCCACGAGAACCACCACTGCCTCAGAAAATACCGTATTACTCAGAGATGGAGCATTTGCTCCTGGGAGGCTCTGCCTGCCGGGATCCCGGGCTCCTCTCCCCAGAGCAGGGCTGCAAGGCTACATTCTGAGGAAACAAGTAGAAGTATCCAGAGATTCTCCAGTGCAGCAGCCAGAGCTGCCCATCAAAGTCTCCCACCCAATCCCGAGAAACAGTAGTAACAGTAACTGCCTAATTCTTTAAAACCCCAGCCTTTTGAAAGGATTAAAGTGTGCCCACTAGTGGCTGGCATGCTGCTGCTGCCGCTAAGTTGCTTCAGTCATGTCTGACTCTGTGCGGCCCCATAGACAGCAGCCCACCAGGCTCTGCGGTCCCTGGGATTCTCCAGGCAAGAACACTGGAGTGGGTTGCCATTTCCTTCTCCATTGCGTGAAAGTGAAAAGTGAAAGTGAAGCCGCTCAGTCACGTCTGACTCATGGACTGTAGCCCACCAGGCTCCTCCATCCGTGGGATTTCCTAGGCAAGAGTACTGGAGTGCCTTGCCATTGCCTTCTCCAAGCAGCTGGCATACAGCAGTACTAATGGTCACTATGGCAGAGCTTTGCCTCCCTGCCCTGACAGTCCAGGGGCTCACAGGGAACCTCCTATGGGATCCTGGGACCTGGAGACTTCACAGATGTCAGGAAGTCATTATGAGGGGGCCTTGCTCACTTCTCGGCCTCAATTATGCAGTCTTTATGGTCAAGCTCATTCAGAGTCCACAAGTGTCCCCACAGAAGTTCAGGTGTGAGAAGCATGACCAAGCTCTGGGGAGGACCTCAAGCCCAATCACAGAGAGGGAGACTGCAGGGGAACCCGAACCTTCACAATGGGAGGGTCTCAGTTTTCACCTGAACGCGGGTGAAAGGAGAGGACAAAAATGTGGAGTTAAGAGAACTTGAGCCCTTACTTGGGTTTTTATTGTTTTTTTTAAAGGAAGGGGAGACTGACTGGCCTCCATCAAGTTGCTTCTGGTTAAAGTGGAAGTTTCTTTCACACTACAGGAAGTAATGATCAATCATACCCTTTTCTGTAACCAGGAAGGCAATAGCCCATCACTGACCTTAACAACGACACGCTGGAAACATCACAGGTTCAGCTAATTTGGTATTACACGTGTGCAAACAGCAGGGTCCAGGTATCTAGACTGTATACTCTATGTTCTTTCAGTTTGTATCCGAGTCTGGACCTGCCACAAAGCCCAAGCCCACAAAAATGACCCGGTAAAAAGCTGGAGAGTTAGTCAAGTACACATATCTCCCCAAACTGGGGGCCTGCCCGGAAAAGATTTTTGTTGTCTATAGTACTGTCATTTTCGGAACCAAAGGCAAGATCATTCGGAGCTAAAAACCATCATCTTCATTAAAAGGCCGCGCAGAGGCCTCCCTGTCGTCCACCGGGTTGGGACCTTTCCCCAAGGCTTCCCTAAACCCCACTCTTTCTCTGGGGGGGGAGAGCTGACATTCGAGTCCCCTCCGCGATTCCCCAACAGTTACCTCGCTTGAACTCCTCCAGGACGGCGTCCAGCTTGGTGTCGTTGAAGACGAAGTGGAGTGGGTGATTGTAGAAGCGGGTGATGGTGCTGAGCGGCGTGCAGTCTTCGGGGTCCACGAAAGCCAAGTCCTTGAGGTAGAGCATGTCCACGATGTTGGAGCGCTCGTCCTCGTAAACAGGGATGCGCGTGTGGCCGCTCTGCATGATGCTGGCCAGAACGCCGAAGTCCAGCACGGTGCTGGCATCCAGCATGAAGCAGTCCTCGAGGGGCGTGAGCACGTCCTCCACTGTACGGCAGGGCAGCACACCCTTGCTGAGATCGCTGTAGGGGTCGCCGCCGCCGCGCGCCAGCTCCAGCACGCGCTCGCGCAGCCTCCCTGGCCGCGCCGCCAGCTCCAGCAGCTGGCCCACCGGCAGCGCCACGGGCAGGGTGAGCAGCACCGCCAAGCGGCTGAGGATCAGCGCGCGCGGGGCCAGTGCCAACGTCCAGCGCCCGCTCACGGCGGCCGGCACCACCTCGCCCACCAGGAACACGAGCCCCGCGCTGCCTAGCACGGCCGGCACGGCGCGCTGGCCGGCCGCGCGGTACAGCAGAACCGCCAGCGCCGCCTGCGCCAGGCTGGCCAGCAGCAGCAGCGCGCCCAGGGCGCAGCCCGCCCAGCGCCGTGCGGGCTCCAGGCGCCGCGCCGCCGCACGCTCCGCCTCCGAGCCGCTCTCGCGCAGCACCTGCACCTCGGCGGGCGCCAGCGCCAGTGCGCTCAGCTGCAGGCCCCGCGCCAGAGCCGCCAGCGCCAACAGCCCCGCCGCCCCCAGGCCCAGAGCCCAGGGCGGCGCCTCCTCCTCGGCTGCCGAGCCGCCCGGCTCCACACGCACGGCCAGCAGCGCCGAGTGCGGGCGCGCGGCCTCGGCGCGCAGGCGCAGCAGTGCGCGCCACTCGCCCGTGAGGGCTGCCGCCTCTTCGGCCGCCGAACCCCCCGGCTCCCCGCGCACCGCCAGCCGCACAGAGTGCGGGCGCGCGGCCTCGGCGCGCAGGCGCAGCAACGCACGCCACTCGCCCGTGGGGGCCGCCGCTTCGTCGGGCGCTGCGGCCGGCCCCCCCTCGGGGCAACCCGCCCCCTCAGGAGCCACCCAGGACCAGGAGCTGTTGGAGAAGCCCGAGCCGAAGAGGCGCAAGCGGAAGGTGGCCTCCGGCGCGGCCCGCACCTCCCCTTCGTGCGCCCACCCCGCGCCCGCCGCTCCGTCCTCCTCTAGACAGACGCCCAGCACTCGCGGGTCCGGCGCCGCCTCCCCGGCGGCATTGCCCAGGCAGAGTGCGGCGAGCAACCAGCCTAGCCGACCCGCCGCCGCCGCCGCCATCGCCTGCTGCCCCCTCTCGGCCTCCCGCGCAGCCTACCTCTCCGCCTCCGCCGGGCCAATCGTCGCCAGCCCTGGAGTCTTTTCAGCCAATAGGCGGCGGGCGGAGGCGGGCCCCAGGGTCGGACTAGGCTGCGCCGGGGAGTAAACAAGCGGCGGCGCGATCCCAGGGCGGGCCGGGGGCGTGGGTCTCTCGGCCCTGTGGGCCTGGGCCGCCGAACCCGGAGGACGCTGGGCGGCGAGCTGGCCCGCTCTCCGCGGGGATCTAGTTCCCTTCGGCCGTCCCCAGCGCCGGGAGGCCAGGCCCGTACTCTGGGAAGTCCCTGGCTCGGGAATTGGGCCGCCGAGAGGAGTGGCGCTCCTGAAATTGCAGATAGAGAATTTAACGAAGGGAGATGGTCCGTTTTCCCAGACACCAACGACCCAAATCTCGAAGAGGGCTAAAAGAACCGACGACCGGGCGTCGGAAGCTAAAGCTTATTAAAAGTATTCCTTGATCGCGCGCGACTCTGCTATGGGTCTGGGACGTGACACACACTCGGTCCCTCCTTAGATGAACTTGCACCCCTGCCAGAGAGAACGAAGTACCTAAACACACGAAATCACTGCCTCATTGGATCCTCGCAGCTACTTCGTTATTAATACACTTTACCAGAGAAAAGTGAACACTACTCGGGCACGGATGATGGGTTCCAAAGCGATCAGCCTAATACCCTGTCGCCATCCCAGCCACACTAGGAGTTGGCATCTCTGTCAGGAATTACTGTATCTGGTCACTTCACTTCTAGCAGAGCATCCTTGGGAAAATAATTCCTAACGACCAACAGGAACTATTCAAGAGGATCCTCCCCGGATTGTTGTTTTAGAAGACTGTATGGTGCTTGACATTATGGAATGTTCCTCAACCTGTTATATGTGAACTTTGCCTGGTTGGAAGGAAATAGACAAGCTAACAAGACCTCTATAAATGTCCCGACAAAATGATTTTTTTTGTATTTTCTACATTTTTATGTATTTTCAACTTTCCTAACATAAGTAGACTGATAAGACCATCCATATGCGTGTCATTTAAAATGGTCTTTGCAAGGACTGTATAGAAACACATATGTTGTCATGAAAATACTATTAAAAAGCTTAGGCACTGCGGTCACAATTAAGTGAAATATACTTGTGTGGAAGGTAATGTACAAAAATGAGTAAACCTGTGGTGAGTGACCAACATAAGTATTGTCTGAAAAATTCCAGAATAAGCTGCCAGCAGAAGCAATTATGACCTTTGACCCTTTCCACCGGACTGGCATGCCTCTTTTGAAAAAATAATAATAGATTCAGTCCCTTTGGTTCACACTTCTGTCTCTAAGTCCAGATAAAAATGCTGACACAGATAGAATGGACAACAGCTTGAAATGAGCCACATGCCTGAAAAGTTAACCAGCAAAGAACAGTTCCAGAGGCAAGGTGGGAAAAACGCCCAGTACATCTACACAGGGCTCTGACCTCTGACAAGTTACTTTTCCTCTGGTCTCAGACTCCCTTGGAAAACAACCTTGTAACTTATTTTGGCAGGGAAACCTTTGGATAGAACAATCAGATCACACTTGGAAAACACAAATGATGATTTAAACCATGAGACCCAAAGGATCCAGCACAGGGCAAACAAAGTTGCCCATGAATGACTTTCTATGAACAGCACAGGTCCCACACCACTTTACCAGCTTCTGTCTTCCTTGGCTCTGCACCATTCTTCGGTCCATTATCACAGCATCGGTGGAGACAGTTGTCACCAGACTTTCAGGTCCCCCATGGGTGATTTTCCTTTCTGGCCATTCAGCTCAAGACATTTCCATGTTTTATCGAAATATTCATTCTTGAGTTTTAAACCCAAAACTATCGTGTGTGACCCCTGACTGACTCCTCCTCCTCTCTCAAGTCTATATTCGTCACTTCCTCCAGCCAATTTTCCTCGACCATGTTTACTAGGTTCAGTCAAGGTTATAGGAGTAGCATGCTCCCCTCCAATAAAATCCGGTGCTTACCTTCTGGTAAGGCCCATTCATTCATTCATTCAACAAGTATTTCCTGCATCCGGTGCCTGCAGTGCACTGGGACTGCCAGTTGAAATAACAAATACCCTGACCTGTTGGAGCTTAAGCTCTAGTGTGAGGACAACAAAAAATACACAAATCCTTATTTTAATACCTGGCAGTTAAGTTCTACAGAGAAAAAAACAAGGCAAGATGAGGAAACGGATGGGGGGCCAAACTCTTTTGAGTGGTCTGATGGGGGAAGGCTTCTTCAAGGAGGTAGCATTTGAACAGAGGCTTAGATGAAGCAAGGGGTGAGCCTCACACAGATCTGGGAGAATGTTCCAGGTGGAGAAGATAGCCTGAAGGGTTGGTGGCATGTGGCATGTAGCAGAGGCTGAAATGTGTGTGGGGCAGATGGATGAAAGAAATTTATTCTTGCCCACCTATACACAGGACTCTGCCTTTGTTATTCCTTTTATCTGAAATGTTCTCTTTCCTTTCTGCCTACCCAATGCCTAACGTTCCCCCCAGTTCCCCTCTAAAGCAGGGTTCCTTGAGCCCCTGGCCTGGGTGCACTCGGTTACCCACCGGCTAGGCACCTGGGGGGCACTGTGGGCGTCTTCCCGATTGAAGCCTCCGGAGTGGATGCAGGGAGGTCCCTTCTAGGTGGGCTCTGCGGGGGTGGGCACTCCAACTTGGAGACCACAACCAGCCTCCAAGTCTGGACCGAGAGGCAACTGCTGTTCTTAGACGATGCGATCATAGTTTAGTGAAGCACCTTTCTCCTTTAGCCCCTAGAGGAGAGAGGAGGGGCAGTTTGTCCATTCCAGCTGTCCTTGGTCCTCTGGTTTCCACTTTACTGGATTCGTAACGGTGGCAGTTGAGCACACTTGCCGTACCGGTCTAGCAGCAGCTGGCACTCTCTAGCTCCTGTGACAACAGCCTTGATTATGTTTTGTATGTTACATGTCCGTTTCATTAATTTTAGTGCTAAACAATCCCAGGATGCTTAACTCTTACCCTGTCATAGCCAAGCACAGCCACTTCGAGCTCTGCGACAAGTCCGGAGCTCAGACAGGCCAACTGCAGGCTCACCAAGATTTATCCATATTTCATTTTTTTATTACCAATCAAAAATAAATTCCATATATCGTTTAGCAAATATTATCATTGTTTTGTGACAAAAGACACAAGAGTCATAACAACAAAACTCCCCGAGAGTCAAAACTCATAACAATGCCAAAATAAATCACAAAAATATACAAATTAAAATCTTATGCAAAATAAATACGAGTTATTTGCTACGGTGGCTGTGACTCGCCTACCCACATGGAGGCCTGCTGTTTGCGGAGGTCCCCCTTCCATGGGAAGACACGCAAGGCTGGGCCAGGTCCAGGGTACAGCTCAGCCCAGGAACCAGAGGCTGGAATAGGAAATGAGAAATTGCACTGGGAAGAGGAAGTCATCGGACCAGTAATATTTGGAAATAACCATGACCCTCTGCTGAAAGTGATTATAAATGGGGACAGGGAGAGGTGGGGAGGAAGGACCGTCTCTTGAGAGCATCTGTGTGTGCACAGAGGTAGCCGTGGAAGTGTGTGTACCTGCTCCATGGACTTCACACACAAACACTAGGTTCGGGCAGTGGGTGGGCTCAGGCAGCACTCAGGCCCCAGGAAAACCGCACTGCAAGCCCCCATGTGGACGCGAAGAGCAAGCTGCTCCTGGAGAAAACTAAGGGGTTTCCCTGAACAGGGCACGAAGGTCTGGTGTCTTCCTTATGGCTGAGAACCCATAGGTGTCACCACCTTCTCTCCAGACTTGTAGGAATCACTTCTGTCACTGGGAAGGTCTGTTAAGCTGACCAGTATACTTGGTGCGAGGCATTTTCTGGTCATTGCCAACAGCGCACTTGGGGTTCCAGGTCTCACGGGTTGAGGAAAGAAGTGAATAAATAATATGTGGGAAGACCTGTCGAGGCTCCCTTGTCTGTTCCAGGCCCCCCAGCAAGTGTTCCACCCAACCAAAGGGTCAAAGTGGACTTTGGTCCCACAGCCTCCCCGTCAGTGGGAAGCCTACTGCTCAGGGAGATGGTGCAGGACTGCAGATGGGGCTGGGGCACTCAGGGTGCAGTACCACAGGCTTCAGCAAAGACTGGGATGACAGCTCACACTAGGATCTCACACGTGTGTAGGACGGGGCTGCTGGCTGGGTGCCTTCTAGGTGGAAACCTCCTTTCCCGGGTTCTGTAAGTGCGTGAACAAGGTCAGGTGAGCCTCAGCCACAGAGGAAAGGCCATGAAGAACCCACTTGGGTTGGCTTCCTACACATCCTCCTGACCTCAATCCCCAAGAGACACTGGGGTTTGGAATTAGAAGCAGGGAGTCTGAAAAGAAGGGCTTTGTAGGTCAGTAACGAGACTTGACTTTGGCTATGGGGTGGGAGGGGGATAAACTGATTGCTAACAATGTAGATGCTCATGACCAAGTTCCCTCCTGGCCCCGAAAAGAGCATCACAGGTAAGCCCCTCTAACACAGACACTCTCCCCACCTGGGGAAAACCTTTGGTGAAACTGAGGGCAGGGCCTGGGGAGCAGTCTGATTAGCAGTCTTAAAGGTGTGAGACCCTGCCCTAACACTTGGAGTCAGCCCCACGACAAGGGGTGAGCTGTCCAAAGGGGTGGATGTGAGGCAGATCGCAGGGACAGGGCTGAGAGTCCTCGGCCCAGCCCAACTCACCAGGAGACCCCATCAGCAGAGTTCTAGGAGGTTCCTGGGTCCAGCGATTAAGAGGAGGAGGCGTGCTCCTCTCCACAGTTGGAGTATCACCTCCCTGACCACGGTTCCCAGAAAAATCCCTTGGCCTCGGTGACGACAGGTGAGCCTCAGCATGCGTCCAGGCAGTTGTTCTCAGCGCTATTTGGTTCTTTGCTTCCTGGGAAGAACTGTCTTCTCTCCCAAGAAGAAATCTTCCTCCAGGAGGCCACGGCGGTGCCATCTCTGGAGGGCGTGGAAGAGGAGCAGGGAGAAGTGGCTCCCTGAGTCAGGGATGCAGCCAGGAGGTCACAACTGGGAGCACATTATGGCTATTGCTTCCCGGGGTGAGAAACCCTACCCCTTTTAAAGTTTTTGTGGGAAAAAAAATTGCTTTTAAATAAAGTTCCTTAACCCTGTCTTCCCTTCCCCCTATGATATTTAAAAAGAGGTGCAATGAGCTGAATTTAGAAGCGCTCCTGGTCGTCGGTATACTGCCCTGCAGTCCAGGGCTGTGCAGCTGCCACCTCCAAGCTGTTCAGAGGTCCCTGTCAGAGACCAGATCCCCCTCAGGCAGGGGACCCTCTGGCTGCTCAGTCAGACAGGGTAACTGTACCCCTTCCTGCCTAACAGGCTCCCTGTCTTCTTGTGGGCCCACTGGGGAGGCCCCCGCGGGGCTGGCGGGGGACCCCGGGCCCTCCTGTCAGATGGCGCTCTCGTGAGACGTTCTGTGCAGCAAGGAGTTGCGCTCATTCAGCAGGTTCGTGGTCTCGTCCACCGGCGGCGCCTCGGCCTTGTCAGCTGAGTTCTCGGTGCAGATGGCACACCCGTCCAGGGGGAACTGGGGGCAGTTCTCCATGCGTGAGGCCAGTAGCCCGTTCTGGTACTGTTGCCGGGTGATCTGCAGGGGGGTGGGCAGGGGTGGGGTGGTCACTGAGAGCAGGGTTGGGGGGCCAGGGAAACGTGGCCGGGATGGAAGCTGAGTCCAGGAAAGAGGGCATGACCCAGGGCAGAGGGTATCAGAAGCCCCCTCCCGACCACAGAGTGAGAAACTAGAGTAGGAAGGACACACATCCCAGGTCCGGGCCCGCCATGCTGGGTGCGTGTGCTGTGTGCTAAGTCGCTTCAGTCGTGTCCGACTGTTTGCGACCCCATGGACTGTAGCCGGCCAGGCTCCTCTGTCCATGGGATTCTCCAGGCAAGAATACTGGAGTGGGTTGCCACGCCCTCCTCCAGGGGATCTTCCCAACCCAGGGATGGAACCCAGGTCTCTTGTGTTTCGGGCACTGGCAGGGGGTTCTTTACCACTAGCCACACCTGGGAAGCTATCCATGCTGGGTGTGGTGGATCAAAGAAGCTGTCGGTGGCCTGGAGGCAGAAGAGGGGCTGCCCCAGGCAGAGGGCTATGGGGAGTGCTCACCTTAATGTACTGGAGGTCCATGAGTGCCCGCACGCTGAAGTCAGAGATGTACTGGCCCAGGATCGAGCTGCCAAACTGGTTGCTGCTGCCTGCCAAGGGCACGGTGCTCGCCGTCTCTGAGCGGTCTGGGTAGCTGAGGGAGGCCGAGCGGCTGAGGGCCGTGGGGTGCGATGGGGAGCGGTCTGTGGCGGGACAGAGACTGTGAGGCCAGCGGCCAGCCTGGCGCCCCGCACAGCCTCCTGTCCAACTGCGTCCCTCAGACGCCAGGGCAGTGGAGCCCTCATTGGAAACGGGAAGGAGTTCTTGGGTGCAAACAAAGCCCTTACTGCAAGGTCTGACTTCATCAGAGCAAACGAGTTAGTTTGTTTAGAAGTGTTGTGCAGTAAGTATCCAGAAGTCTACCCGAACAGAGAACAAAACAGAAAACAAAAACCTGAGACGCAGAAAGTCTATGTCTACAGAAGCTCTCATTTCCCGGACAGCTAACGAGGCAGGGGCAGCACAAAGATGGCCCGAGTGTGGCAGATAACATCTCAATGACCACTTCTGTCAAGGGATGTAAACTGCACACTTTTAAACTATATGAAGATGAAGAACCTACAGTTTGCACTCTTTCACCATACATACAGACACCCCCAACGTGACATCCTGTTCATATCTCAAAATGCTTGTAAGAGCTCAAAAGTGTGTTCCATGAGACTTGTGTGTGGAACAGTCCTGCCTGTGTCTGCTGAGCCCAGCCAGTCTGGCAGGGGGATGGAGGCAGCAGACTCTTCTCACAGGAACCTGGAGGCCCCAGAGCTCCAGCTTCCCACGCTGGGGTGTCTGGACACTGGTCCCAGTCTCCGTCCCAGGAGGCAGAGCCCTGGGGTAGCTATAGCAGTGCCTCTTCCCATCACTAGGGGCAGAACAGGCTTCACTCAGCTGATAGTAACCAGGAAAGGGCAATGACTCAACTTCCAATGAGGAAGGAACCAGCTCCTTATTTTGCAAAAGGAAGGGCACACACATTATTGTACCTCATTAGCTCATATTTTGGGGGAACATTCAGAGAACAATGAAATCCAGAAGTTAATTGTGAAGGCATGCTGGCTTGTTTTAAACAAACAGGTAGTGCACTAAGCTGATCTGCTGAGTTAACTACTACCTTACTAATGACTCAGTTAACTATTCTAACAAACAGCCCAGTGAAAAAAGCAACCACTGAGTCTGGGTGACTGACTGAACCAAATGAGACTGAATTCAGTAATACTCCACATCTGAATGCATTCATAAAACTAGGAACACACAGTCTGGTTATTCTATGACGGGTAGCATACAGCAGCAGTCCCCAGCCTTTTTGGCACCAGGGGCCAGTTCCATGCAAAACAATTTTTCCGTGGACTGGGGTGAGGGGGGATGGTTTTGGGGCAATTCGAGCACATGACATTTCTTGTGTACTTTATTTCTATTATTACTACATCGGCTCCACCTCAGATTATCAGGCATTAGATCCCGGGGGTTGGGGACCCCTGGTATATAAACACTAGAGAACCACGTGCATCTATCACTCATTCAAACCTAAGTAACACCTGGAAGTTCAATATTTCTTACTGTTTAACATTAATTATTGGGATGACAGAATGCTTTTAATTAATGCTTATTAGCACTCCAGAGACAGGAAGTGAATTTAAACCAACATACATTAGTCACATGGTATGTTAAAACAGAGGTCCTAGAAATTTAAAAAATATGAAGGTTTGTTTCTGAATAATGAAATTATGATACTTAATTTTCTTAGGATTTTTCCTACTTTTCTAATTTTCTAAATAAGCTATGTTACTATTAAAACAAACCCAAAAATGTAACAAAAAAGAAAACCACAGTAATTTTGACTTGGTAATTCCATTTCTTTAAAAAATATTCTAAGGACATATCTTAAATACAGAAGAAGTTTTTCCATAAAGAGGTCATATCATGCCATTATTTAGAATACAGACCCCCATGAACATGCATAAGGGGAAGTAACAAACGAAGGCATCTCTGCTTAGTGAGACCCTGCATAGCTCTAACTAGAAAGCTTATGGAAAAGTGTCTCGGTTCCCATATTAGGTAAAGACATTAGGATTCAAGCCATGTGTGTGTCAACCCCGCCATCTATGAGACAGGAGCAAGTGCAGGAGAGGAGAGGGAGGCTGAGGGGCTGGCCAGTGAAGGCCAACACAGTCCACTCTGTTCTCATCAGGCAGCCTCCTGCTCAAAGGCCACTCATCACAGCCAAAAGTTGGCTGCGTCTGAATGGGACCAGTGACTGCTAAGTCATCCTTCTACTTTTTTAAGATAATTCGTTTGTTTTTTTTAAGTGTGCTTTCGTATATTTAGGAAGGAAAGTAGCCCAACTGTATGAACATCAATGGGAAACAGGAGCCTGAAGCGATAGGTTTCTAGGACGGCCAGGGTCCCGGGAGCTGCTTTAAACTATGCACTGAAACTGGAGCTCAGAGACACTCGCCATGCTCCTCACCCCCGGGCTCAGCAGCCCAGGCCACGGGTCTGCCATCAGGACCTCTGCTGCCCCAGTGTACGTGGGATACGGGGATCCCATGAACTGAATGATGCTGGGGCCAACACGGTTCCCGCCGACCCTGGTTCAGCGCTCAGGAGTGTGACCTGTGGAAGGCCAGAAACAGCACAGGCCTTTGGCCTTTTCCCGAATACTTCCTGGTTTGACTATAATAGAGAAAGTACAAGTAGTAATTGAGCTTTAGCTAAACATTTTATATCAATTCTCTTGCCTACTGTGGCCAACAATTCTTAAGAAGTGGGCATATGTCTTGTTCCCGTTTCACAGGAGGAAATCAATACTCAGAGACGGTCAGTCAGCTACCAGAACCATTCAGCCAGTCTTGGCGGAGACGCCACTCAACTAGGGCAGTTTGAGTGGCCGCACTTCTAACTCCCAGAGGCTGCCTCCCCATGGCTGGTGGACACCATTTCAGCCACAGAATAAAAAAGCAAAGCTTGTGAGGAAAGGTGGGAAGTTTTTTTTAGAGAAAGTTGCATGTGTGTGTGCTCAGTCGCTTCAGTCTTGTCTGACTCTTTGCAACCCTATGGACTGTAGCCCACCAGGCTCCTCGGTCCTTGGGACTCTCCAGGCAAGAATACTGAGAGGTGACAAGTCATCCTGCTGAAGTCTGTGTGGCCCTGAGCAGCAGGGCTCACCTGGCCTGGCCAGGAACAGCCTTTCACTCCCAGCCTGTCACCTGCGGGTGTATGTAGGTGTGCACGAGTCTTCTCAAAGACTGAAGGGCCTTCGGGGAAATGCTTCCAGGACCTGGGCCAAGGGACACAGTAACACAGAACCCCAGGTCAAGCAGAACCAACGCTTGTCAGGCTGGCCCACACATGTGAACAGGTGGGGTGCTGGGAGGAGGGGCAGAGGTGGCCCCACTGCCTGCTGGGAGAGGTTAATGCAGCAGCAGGATGCAGGCTCAGGCGACAGGAGGCAGTGCAAATTTTCTAGCCATGCCTTGTTACCTGAGAGCCAGGAGAGCAGGGAGTTCCGCTTGCCAGGCGGACACCCAACCAGGGTGGAAGGTACTGGAGCAAAAGAGGAGAAGGTCAGTGATGGGTGGGGTGGACACAGAGCCACAGGAGAAGCAGACCTGCTGGAGCCAGGCTGCCTTGAGCAGAGAGGGGGCACTGGCTCTGATGGGGAGGGTGCTCAGAGCCCACTAATGAGCCCTGATCAGAGAAAGGTGGAGGCTGGCGGAGTGAGCCCAGAGTTCTCACAGTGAACACAGAGCCCCCAGAAGTCATCTCCCCTCCCTTCCGGCCACTGCAAGTGGAAAGCAGGGGCCTCCAGGTCAAGACAGGGCCCAGGCCCCCAACCCGGCTCTGAGGCATCGCTGCAGAGAAAGAGCGCTTAGAGGAACGTCCTGTGATGGTGTGCCCTGCTTTAGAAGTCTTCCCCAAGCTAGATGGTAAGAGGTCCTCCTGGGAGGGGCAGAGACGTTCTCCCCAGGCCTGGGGCACCTGGGCAGGGGCACCTGTTCCCAAACCCGGCTCTGGAGCCTTGTTTCCCATCCCCCTCCCTACAGGTGCCTGCTCATGCCGGTAGATGAGCCGAACTGTGTCAGAACGCATGTGTGCCCGGCCGTCCACACGGGGGTTGTCTTTGTCAAAGGAGAGCAGCAGGCATAGCGTGGAAGCGCCCCTCCCACTACCACGCACCGCTCAGCACCAAAGCAGACTTCCCCTCTCCAGCCTGCAGAACCCGCGGCTGCTCTCAAGGCTTGGAGGCATCACACCACTAGCGAGATGCCAAGTTGGGTGACACGTGGGCCTTGTCTGCAGGGCGCCCACTCCAGCCACAAGGCCCCTCTGGTAACAGGAGCCTGAGCCACCTAACACTGGGGAAGCAAAGGGCACTGGGGTGGCAAGAGAGGCCTTCTCAGAGGCTGCCCAGTCCTTTCTCTGTCCCCGAGCTCCTTTACTCCATTAGAACTGACTCTTAACCAAGAGGCGGTGGCTCAGCCCCTTTACTGCATGGCCAACAGGCCCTGGCCTGGCCCCCGACCACAGGCGCCTCGGATTCCTCACCCCATCCGACTCCCCTGGCCTAGTCTTCACTAGTGAGGCCACACAGCCTCCTTCCACCTGCCTCTCTCTCAACTGTTCTCCACCGTCATGGCCACGGTGGCCTGCCTGCCCAGCTCGCCCATTCTGCTGGTGTAGGTCCCCCTGCTCACAGGCCACTAACGACCTCCTGCTTCGTATCATGAGCGAACACCATCGACTTCCTGGGCCTCCCTGACACACACCCACCAGCTCCCTTGTCTCCTCCAGGCTGGTCTCACCATCTCAGAACGCACTCTCAACTCCCTTCCAGGCTCTGCTCAGAATCCCCTTCCCATCTCCTCCCTCCACCCTCAGACCCCTGTCCCCATGGACAAATCATTTCTCCAGCCTACCTCCTCAAAGCCCGGGCCCTCACTGGCCTCCCCTCCCTGAAGGCACCTGGGCTATGAGCCTGTAGACGGCCCCAGGTTCCGGGGGAGCAGCCCGCCCACATCCCGACCCCTCCAGGCGTGCTGGGGGTGGCCCAACAACTCACCAGGGGCCGAGGACAGGGCCATGGTCCCATAGTAGGAGAAGGCACCCGTCTCAAACTTCATGTTCTCCTTCCCGGCCTCTACCTCCACCTTCCCCTGAAAGAGCAAGGGTCATGGTCACAGACTGAGAGGAGAACACCACCAGGGAGAAAAGCCTGAGGCGCAAGGGAGGAGCGAGGCGTGGGTGGGCGCAGACCCTGCGGAGGCGCTGAGACCGGGAGACCGCGAGGAGGCCAAGGGGGGCCTCGGGAGGAGGATGGGCAGTGGGGGGTGGGCAGAGGGCAGGCGAGGGGGCAGCACGGGCACGGGGGGGCAGACCCACCTGCAAGATGAGGATGAAGTAGTCGGCCGGCTTGTTTCGAGTGTACAGGTAATGACGGATGTAGTACTTGTTGTGCTCGTCAAACTTGAGCTCCTGGATGACGTCTGGGTACTTGAGCAGCCGCAGCAGGATCTTCTCTGATACCAGAGAGGGGCTGAACTGGGGGACCTCTGAGGGAGGAGAGAGGAGAGTTTCACAGGCCAGGCGGCACCTGGGGCTCGGTCACACCTGCACTGGACAGCTCCTCGTTGCCTGGCCCGGCCTCCCTGGGGCGGGCAGGGGTGCAGCCTCGGCTCCGGCCTCAGTAGACATGAAGCTGTCTGCCTGCTGTAACCATGGCTCCTGCACTAATAGAACACGACCTCGGACGCGTTCCTTCACCTGAGTCTGAGGTTCTTCATCTGTAAAATGGGGATCTAAAACGTCATGGGGTCACTGCTTGCTGAAATGGGATAACAGACGTAAGACGCTGAGCCACGCGCCTGCCGTGTGGGAAGTGCCTGGGACACGTGACTAGTGCTGTTGTCAGAGTCCACAGCATCCGTATCCTGGCCGAGAAATCACAGGATCACAGCTTCAGCAAGTGAGGGCGGGAAGGAAGTCAAGAGTGAGGGGAGAGGACAGGGCAGGCAGGCATGCTCCCGTTTAATCACCGAGGTCTCCAAGGGAGCTATGAATCAGGGGTGAGAAGAGAGAAAAATGACTGACTGGGAGGTCAGGTCCCGTGGGACCGGCAGATGCAGGCGGAGGGGAGGTGGAGAGATGAGAACAGAGCAGGATCCAGGGGCTTGGAGAGGATGAGCGGGCAGGGCTGCAGGTACACCCACCGGGAGGCGGCATGTGGAAGGGCCTTCTCCCTCCTCAATGGGGAACCTGGTGCCCACCTCCCATCCTCCCAGCACAAAACTTCCAAAACAAACCCGGATGCTTCCTGGAAGTTTGCAGCAGCAACTCATTAACAGGGAAAATAAACTGCAGGGATTGTCAGGGGTGGGGGCGGATGCAGGGACAACACCCCGCCCCCTTCCAGAGGCAGGCAAGCTTGCCCGGGCCCTTCATCTGCCGCAGCCCTCTGGGGAGGAGAAGCCAGGATTCTCCCTCCATGGCTATATTCTGCCCCTACCCGAAGGGCCCCCCTCTTGCTCTTACCTGTGGACAGGAAGCGATGAGCAGCCAGAAGTAGCTGAGGTGAAATTTTCACCTTGAGTTCATTGTCAGCATCTTTGAAGGCTGAGAAGTCGCGCTTGTTCTTCTCAGAGACCCGTTTCCGGCTTCGGTTGTCAGCTGCAAGAGAGAATCTGAAACTGAGGCCAGCGTCCAGCAAGGACTCGGGAACAGACTAGAGCCCACCCGCCGGCTCCCAGCTGAGCGGGGCCTCTTTCCACCAGAAGCAGCAGCAGCAGCATCTGGACCGAGACACGAAGGCCGGGAGGAAGCATGGCCCTGCCTCACACTTGGCCTTCCCACCCCAGGACAGCAGGGGTCTGTCTGAGCGAGCCAGGTGGGGCAGGGAACTCACTGTACATGTCAGACTCGTCCAGGATCTCGGACTTGATGATCTCCTCGATGACGTCCTCCAGGGTGACCAGGCCCAGCACCTCGTAGAAGGGGTCACCTTCCCCCTCGTTGTTCACCTTCTGCACGATGGCCAGGTGGGACTTCCCTGAGGAGAAAATGTAATGAGTTGGAGGAGCAGAGAGACTATTCCTGAGACTCCTCGAGCAAAATATTAACACATTTGGGGTCACGAGTCCTGAAGCTGTTGCTGGAAACGGATATTGCTTTTAAAGAAAGGGAAACCAAAAATATCTTTTAATTTAGGACCGTGTGTTTAAATAGAATGAAGATGGCAAGTCCCTGCTTGGTGTGGTGTATCAGGGGCTCCTGGAAGGGGAGAGCCTCACCCTGACAACCTGCAGACACAGACAGCATCTGTCAGAGCCCTGTGTGCGCCAGGTGGACACGGGGCTCCCCGGGGGGCCTCCAGGGCCACCCACATTCCTTCAGTGCCCCTTGGCAAAACGCCTCTTCGTGTACCCAGGAGCCATGATCCTGCCCAAGGCAAGGCTCTCAGTTCCCAAAGCCATTAACAAATTAGCCCAGGCTATAATTAGGCCAGGCGGGTACTATAATTAGAGGAGGGCCACCCTTGAACCCAAAACAAGAGAAAGTTAGGAGGCAGAGGGTGGGGTGGAAGGACCCCCCACAAAGCCGGGTGGAGTGGTAAGGCTCCCCAGGCCTTCTTCTGGGGCCCCCCGCGTCTCGCAGGTCCTGAGCCCCAGCAAGTGACAATGACAGGGTCTAGCCCGCACTCTGGGTTGAAAGGGACTGTGTGCCCCCCACACAGGGACACGGGTCTGGAAGGGCCTAAGGGGAAAAGAGCCGGAGGGCAGTGAAGGTCAAGTCAGGCCTGCCGCTCAGCTTCCCCTTCATGACCCTATCGTAGCCGTGACTCTGCCCCATGTCCCTGGAGGAGGTTCTCCAGGTCTCCAGGGTCCCTGGGAAGCCCAGCCCCAGGACGCATCTTCACAACTCCCACGGGCCTTGGAGGGGGAACAGAGAAATGCCACTTCCTGTGACTGGCATTTTATAAAATAAAGCCAAAAATCACAGAGTATACCACATGTGATGGGGGAAGTATTGCCCCTTCTATGAAACTTTTCCACAATGTGCCAGTCACTGTGGTACACTGATTTCCACTTGTGGTCAAACAAGGGCTTCCCAGGAGGCACTAGTAGTAAAGAACCCACCTGCCAATGCAACAGACATAGAGATGCAGTTTCAATCCCTGGGTCAGGAAGATCCCCTGGAATCCCCTGGAATGGCAACCCACTCCAGTATTCTTGCCTAGGATATCCCATGGACAGAGGAGCCTGGCAGGCTACAGTTTATAGAGTCACAAAGGGTGGGACACAACTGAAGCAGCTTAGCACGCATGCACATGGTCAAATAATTCTCAGCACCTTGCCAGGCAGAACCATGGCTAGACTCGATCAAAATTTCCCGAGGATCTTGAGAGATGAGCCAGCAAGAGCTTGGCCAAGGTCCTCTGTAGGCGGCGGCCAGTCAGGGACCTGAGCCTAGGGTCAAGCCCCCAGCCTCTTGACCTGCCGGATGCCCTCTGGAGACAGAAGCAATGTCCCCAGGGGCCTGGGGCAGCCAGTTAAACTATGTCATGGGGTGGGGAGGGGAGCCAGGATTAAAGCAAGGCAGCTCTTAGCACTTTCTGACCGACACGCCCT
Source organism: Bos indicus (assembly GCF_029378745.1). Classification (NCBI taxonomy): domain Eukaryota; kingdom Metazoa; phylum Chordata; class Mammalia; order Artiodactyla; family Bovidae; genus Bos; species Bos indicus. Next base: position 2,689,964 of record NC_091770.1, on the reverse strand, counting down.
AATTAAGCCTGGCAGTACCCAGTGTTGGGGAGACACACAGGTCCTCACAGGCACTCTGTCTGTTGGGCAGGTCGGTCACTCATTTCAGCAGGCCAAACTGGCAGTATGTCTCAAAATTCAGGGTCCCTAACCTTGGATCTGGAAATTTCAGGGGTAGGAACTTTTTCTATGGGTGTAAATTTCAAAATGCAGAAAAAGCAAAAGGGTTCATCAGAACATTCAACAATCTCAAACCTCAAGGGCAATGGATGGGGAGGGAGGTGGGAGGGAGGGTCAGGATGGGGAACACATGTACACCAATGGCTGATTCATGCGAATGTATGGCAAAAACCACCACAATACTGTAAAGTCATTAGCTGCCAATTAAAATTTAAAAATTAATTAATTTTTTAAAAAAAGGCAACGGAGCAGGGGCTACTGCTGCTCTGGGGAGAATGTGGCAGAGAGGGATGGACCAAGCCCTGGTGAGACTGCAAGGGGACAGGATGCATGGCGCCATCTGCAGACCCGGGGGGATGGGGGTGCTAAGCTGCCCTGTCACCGTCGGGGGCGCTAACGATGGTCACCTCTGCGGGTATTTGGAGTTTGAGGGAGGGCCTCAGTACCCTTCTATATTGTTCTACTTGCTGGGCATGTTTCACTTCTACAGCGTTTTTTTTTTTTAACTGAGAAAAAAATAAAGGGGAGAAACAAATTAAAGGGAAAAAGGGAAAGTGGTGAGAGAGGGTAGACAAGGACCCTCCATGCCTAACCCCTACCGCAGACTAAGCCCCGGGAGCAGGTGGGTGTCAGATATGGCTCAGTTAGAGGGGTCCCTGCTCACAGCCTAGAAGTCGGAGCCCCTGGAAAGGACAGTTCCAGTAATCTGAGGAAAAGTCTTCCCCTCCGACTGATGACTGCAGCCATGAAATTAAAAGACTCTTGCTCCCTGGAAGAAAAGCTATAACAAACCTAGACAGCATATTAAAAACCAGAGACATCACTTTGCCGACAAAGGTCCATACGGTCAAAGCTATGCTTTTTCCAGTAGTTATGTACGGATGTGAGAATTGGACCATAAAGAAGACTGAGCACTGAAGAATTGATGCTTTTGAACTGTGGTGTTGGAGAAGACTTTTGACAGACCCTTAGACAGCAAGATCATCTCACCAGTCTATCCTAAAGGAAACCAGTCCTGAAGCTGATGCTGAAGCTCCAATCTTTTGGCCACCTGATGGGAAGAGCTGACTCATTCGAAAAGACTCTGATGCTGGGAGGGATTGGAAACAGAGGAGAAGGGGATGACAGAAGATGAGATGGCTGGATGGCATCACTGATTCGGTGGACATGAGTTTGAGTGAACTCCGGGAGTTGTTGATGGACAGGGAGGCCTGGCGTGCTGCGATTCATGGGGTCGCAAAGAGTCGGACACGACTGAGAGGCTGAACTGGACTGAGGTACCCTGTAGGTGAGCGGACCTGGGGCACCGCCCTCGGCCAGCCCTGCCCTGTAGGCTAAGAGCCTGGAGCCCTGGCGCCAACTGTGGCTGGCCAGGTGGGGCCCCGACACAGAGGTCACCCTCTGCTGACCCGAGTATGGACCCTGGGCTGTGTTTTGCCTTTTTCCTAACTTATCTGTCTCCAGAGAGGCCATTCTTCGGTCTTAGCAGAACCTTCTCCCCTGGCCAGAAAACCTCCCTTGCCCAGGTCACCAATGACCTCCAATGGTGGCGTCTCATTCCCAGGAGACCTGCCCAGGCTACAGTTTCTGAGCAACTCTCTCCCTCCTCCTGGAAACCCTCCCTCCCCTCGGCTTCCAGGCACAGCTCTCCTGGTGCTCCTCTGACCCCAGGGCTGCTTCTCCTTCCTGAGAAGAGTCCCGGGGCTCAGTCCTTGCCCCTGGCCCTTGCCTCACGACTTTAAATACAAACTATACATCAAGGCATCTCCAACAACTGTTTGCAGCTCTCTCCTGCGCCCTCTAGACTCACATCCAGCTGCTGGCTGACAGCTAGCTCCACATGGATGTCTAATATTGGGGTTTTCCTGTAAGATGTTATGGAAAAAAACCTGAATCAACTTTTTGGCCAACCCAATATCTTGACCTTGACTCAGTCAACCTCCTGCCCCAGACCTGTGGAAGCAGATGGGGGCCTGGGGGAATAAACTGCTTCCACTACTTCACTACCCTTCTACATCCAGCCAGTTCAGCAGATCCCATCAGCTCTGCCTGCAACGGACACCCAGAATCCAACTGCTTCTGGGAGCCTCCACTGCTACTGCCACATGCTGCTGTTGTTGTTTAGTCGCTGAGTTATGTCCTACTCTCTGTGACCCCATGGACTGCAGCCCACCAGGCTCCTCCGTCCATGAGATTCTCCAGGCAAGAATACTGGAGTGGGTTGCCATGCCCTCCTCCAGGGGATCTTTCCGACCCAGCGATGGAACCTGGGTCTCCTGCATGGCAGGCGGATTCTTCACTGTCTGAGCCACCAGGGAAGCCCAACAACACTGGAGCGGGTAGCCATGCCCTCCTCCAGGGGGTTTTCTCAACCAGATAAGGAACCCAGGTCTCCCGCATGGCAGGCGAATTCTTTACCGTCTTGAGTATGCTGAGCCCCGGGCATCTCCTCTCACCCAAAGAGCGAGATCCTAAGTCTTCATCTTGGACCTGAGTCTACTCTCCACACAGCAGCAAGGGGGAGCCCTGCTGCACCCCAAACCCTCCAGTGGCTCTCTCACCCCACAGAGACGCCACACACCTCACAGAGGCCTGGGCCCCAAAGCCCTTCACGCTGTGCTCCTCTCCAGCACAGGTAACTCTCAGCCCCCTGGCTCTTCCTCAAACACCTGAGGCCGCTCCCTCCTCCTGACCTGCTCCACCCCCAACACCTGCCGGCTCAGCCTTGCTTCAGGCCTGCGTTCAATGTTCAAACATCACCTTTCGGTGAGGCCTACCCAGAGGGCCTCACTGAGTACTGCAACCCTTCCTCCAGCCCCACAACCCGGGTCTTTATCACCTACAATAAACAATAGAAAGTGCTTGTTTATTGTGATTATCGTTTTATGGCCCATCTTCTCCCACTAGATTGAGAGCTCCATCATAGCCCGAGGCTTTCGTCTGTGTTCCCCAAACTCAGAACAGCGAGCGGCACGTAACAGGTGTGCAACGAACACCCGTGGAATGGATGACACAGTTCACGTGGTTGTGCCTTAGGAACCAACGGTGGAGGGGGAGAAGGACAGAGACTGGGCAAAGAACCCTTCTGAGTTTTAGTCATCAAGAAGCTTTTGGGATCTCCCAGGGGGCCCAGTAGGCTAGGACTCTGTGCTTCCAATGGAGGGGGCCCAGATTCGATCCCTGATCCAGGAACCAGATCCCATATGCTATAAGTGAGACCCAGGCAACCAGATGAAATAAACAGAAAATATATTAAAAAAAAAAAAGAAGCTTCTATAATTTAGAAATTACTGTTAGCTGATTTACCATTTAGAATAAGAGGATCAACTCAGGACTCAGACTTGTGACTCTCATTGTATGATATTTATTAAATCTAATGTAGAATTTTATTTTAATGAGCCACCTCATTTGATTATGAGTGTCCATTCAACTGGATAACTGGGTTTTGGGGGATGGTAGGAATGAGAAATGAGACATGTAAACTGACATAATGTGTCTACTCCAAAAACTGATCATCCCACATTTTCCAAAGCAGTCTTAATTTTAAAAAAAAATGCAGCAAAAAGATTATATTTGGCTGAGCCATATGAAATTACTGATGTTTGAGTATTTCCAACCGAAAAAAAGAAAAAAGACAATTTCAATTCAAACAGTTTAACCAGTCTAGGAGGACTCAGTATGGCTTCTGTTTTCTTTTTTATACTTTCCTAAATAGAAATTCTAACATTTCCATAGTCAATAGTACAATCAGAAAGAAACGCATAAGAAAGAAACTCTTACAAACGTTCTCATGTTGCTTCTTGGGGCTTAGGGCTTCCCATGTCTTCTACACTCAAGCACTGCGAGGACGAGGACGGGGAAAGTCCTGTGGGGCCAGAGGCACCTTGAAGCTGCTGTCCCCAGGTCACCTCTGGGCCATATCTGGCTGCAAGCTTGCCCGCTCTGCCCTGGTCAGCCTTGGCCCAGGTCAGAAGCCTGCACGTGAGACCTCGAGAAACCCTGGTGCGATTGGCAGGTACAGACTGCCAAGTGGCCCAAGCAAGCCTGGGCCTCTCACTTCCCTCTCCCACGGGGAAGAGGAGGCGAGCAGAGGGAGGACCCAGAACCTGCCTGAGTTCCTCAACAACCCTCCCCACCTCTCCACCCTTCCCCCTGCCCAGGCTCAGCCCTGGGTGCCCTGTGAGCGCTCACTGCCCCCGCCGTGCCCCAGGTCTTCCTTTCAGTATTTGCAGGGCTTGTCTCATCAGCCGCCTGGCATCCAGCCAGGTCAGGATGCGGCTCGGCTCAGCTCGGTAACTCACTCCTCTCCAGGCATCCTCCCACCACCCCTCACCCAATGCCGGCACACAGCAGACACTCCAAAGTCTTTGCTAGAAACACACAGGGAGGTCTCCAGGGGCACCGGAAAGCCCGTTTCTCAACCCGCCACAACTCCCTAAGCGCCTGTGTGCTCTTCTCCCCCATAAAAAACCTTTATAGTCTCTCAAAAGACCGTAAGAAAAACACACGTTACTAGGTGCTGGATTTCAAAGTCCACAAGGGCTCTAAGAGGCCCTGCTCACCTGCTCTAGCTGCCTTTGCTCACAGAAAGATCCAGGGGCCCCAGATCAGACGCAGGCATCCCACAACCCAAAATGGTGTCCTCGGCATCTCTTTCTGGCCTCCTGGCAGGTCCCATCTCCTGCCAACCCAGGTTCCAGGGCTGGCCCTGAACTCTCAGCAACCCCTACCAGGAGAGGAGCTGGCCAAGCTGCCAGAAGACAGAGCCCTGGGCCACAGGTCGGCACTTGCAGACAGTGGGCACCCCGACTTCCTGGGAATCCCCCTCCTCTGCCTCCCTCCATCCGGCCAGGGCAGGATTAAGCTGACTATTAATAGTGCTGACCTCAGCCAGCAGGAGGAGCCTCAGCCCAGCCCAGCAGGAAGGCAGGGCTGGACAGGAGAGGAACCAGAGCGGCAAAGCACAGCCCTCCCAACCCCCAGTGCCATCAATTCCAAGGGGGTGGGAGAGTTACACACGAAAAGAATATCCCAGAATATCTACAGCAGGGAAGGCCTGACTGGGGAGGGCTGGAAGGGAACTGTTTAATCAATGAGCAATTTAAAAGAACAGAGGGACTCTCCTGGTGGCTCAGTGGATAAGAATCCACCTGCTAATGCAGGAGACACGGGTTCGATCCCTAGTCCCAGAAGATCCACGTGGCATAGCGCAACTAAGCCCCTGTGTCACAAGTACTGAAACCTGCATGCTTTAGGCCCCCCAAGCTGCGACTACCGAGTTTGAGGGCTGCAACTACTGAAGCTCTTGTGCCTAGAGCCTGTGCTCTGCAACATGAGAAGCCACAGCAAAGAAAAGCAGCAGCACTGCAATTAGAGTATTCCCCCACTTGCTGCAACTAGAGAAAGCCCACACACAGCAAGAGAGACCCAGGGCAACCAAAAATAAAATTAAATAAATAAATGTTTTTAAATATTAATAAAAAAAAAACAAAAAAAAAACTTTTTAGTTTTTTACTTAAAAAAACACCAGGGAGGTCCTTAATTCATTAGAATCATTTTAATAAATTAAAATATGACTAAAGGAGAGCGCCATTGGAAAGAACAATGAAGCTTTTCCATCATGATCTGACAGTGCATCAGGATGTAGACAGGCAAGGCCTGGACTGGCCAGTTTTCTGTCACTCCTAAAAAGGGCCTTAACGCAAAGGAAGTGCCCAGGCCACCAGCAAGGTGTGCCCAGGAGGGCCCACCCGGTGTGGCTCATGACACAGTGCGACAGCCACTACAAAGGCTAATGTAGATACAGGTTTATTTTAAAAGACAGTGGCTCACCATCCGTGTAAAGCAGACAGCTCCAAAACAGGGCAGTAAGAGTGACGGTGGTTTCTTTCACTTTGGCTTAATGCATTTTAAGGGTAAGATGGTAAAGAATCTGCCTGCAATGTAGGACACCCTAGTTTGATCCCTGGGTCTGGAGGATTCCCTGGAGAAAGGAATGGCAACCCACTCGAGTCAGTATTCTTGCCTGGTGAATTCCACGGAGAGAGGCCACAGCTCATGGGGTCGAATTTTAAATGGACTTTAAAGTCAATCTGTATTACTTTTTAATGTTTCCATTTATAATCAGAAAAGAAAAGAAGCCTATCTCGATTTGAAGGGGAAAAGCGATCTAGTTCACTGCTGACTCACTGGAAGAAAACCCAACAAACATCTCCGGTGGCAGGATGAGGGTGACTCTGACTTTTAATTCTTAATCATTTTCCACTTTTCTGAAAGTTTCTATGATAAAGTCCACTACTTCTATTTTTATTATAACTAAAAATATAAGGCACACCTTTCTGCACCTGGCATGTTGCACTTGGCGACGTCGCTGCAGCACAGGGCTCCTCAGCTGCCCGTGGAGAAATCCTGGTAGGGGCTAGGATGGAGCTTCTGCTGCTGGACACATGACTGTTTCCAGGTTTCCTCCTACTGCAGACAGCCCGGCAAGGATAATCCCTCATTTGACACATGTGAGATAACATTTACAGATGTGGAGTCACTAAGTCAAAGGGCAAATTTGACAGAAACCTCCAAACTGCCTTCTCCAGGATGTGTCCGCATTTACACTCTCACCTATAGAAATTTTACTTGGTGGTTCCTGACTCATTCCTCCACGTCTAGATATACAGCAGGTACTCGATAAGTAAGCTACTCAGTAAATATCACCAGTGAAAATACTGCCTTTTGGTGGGCTTGTAAAAGGAAAGACATGAAAATGGATGGCAAGAAAAAGGGTTCAACAGAGTAAAGCAGAAAAAAAAAAGTGATATGGGGACAGCCTCATGGAAAAGAGAAATGGAAATGAAGACACAGGACAGGAGAGCGCAGGTAAAAGGGGTTCATAGGCTGACCAGGAAACCAACCAGCCCAGCCACCCTGAGCAAGACAACAACGCAGGGGCTCCCTGGTGGCCCAGTGGCTAAGAATCCACCTTCCAGTGCAGGGGACTGGGGTTCGATCCCTGATCCGGGAACCAAGACCCCACAACCTGCAGGGCCACTAAGCCCGAGCACAACTAGAGAGTCTGTGAGCCACAACAGAAGACCCCGCGTTACGCAGAGAAGAGTCCACGTGCCACAGCTAACGCCCGACGCAGCCAAATAAAGAAAGATTAAAAAAGACAGCAACGCAGACATGGCTTGTCAGGACAGGCTCTCCCAAGGCGGCACCTATCCCTGACAGTTTCCATGGATTTTTAATCCAAGATATATAAGCAACTTTAGCTTTTCTTACTACACAGAAAATCCAAGATATATAAGCAACTTTAGCTTTTGTTAATACACAGACTGACCATGGGTGGACCCAGACTAGGTCTGCAAGCCAGCAAGTCACCAGCCATCACGGTTGACCAAGGGGCTCCGGGGATCCTGCACACACAAACACACTCACTCACTCATATTTTAGCAAATCGAGAGCAAGTGCAGACAGGGATTTACACATGATGTGAAAAACATAACCGGAGCAAAGCTCACAAGATAGAGAGCTGCTTAACAAGGAAATCCTGGGGTGAAGACAGAGGCCCCTACAAAGGCCCCCTTGCCACCAGCCGCCCCAACCAGCATTGGGGGGAAAATCAGTAAGGATGGAGTCAGGGCTGAGTGACTGGCCAAAATAATTCAAAACAAAGAAAACTATGTGAAACATAGACATACAGCCACTGTCAGTATTGAAGGACCCCAGCACAAGGGTATTTTGTGCTTTGAGAAAATATATAAAGTATGTGGTAGAGATGATAGGAAGTGATAACTATTAGCAAAACATTTTAAAAGAACAGTTATTCTGTTTTTACTTCAAAAATTTTTTCCTTTGTTTTATAATATTTGTACTAGTAAAACATACATGTATACAGTGTTTGAACGGAAATAGAAATTTTTAAAATTTAGAAGAAGGACTTCTCTGGCAGTCCAGTGGTTAAGACTCTGAGCTTCTTACTCAAGCGGCAAGAGTTCGATCCCTGGTCAGGGAACTAAGATCCCACATGCCGTGCGGCATGGCCAAAACAATTAAAAAAAAACACACATTTTTTTTTTCCTAATAAGGTCCATAATCCAAAAAGTTTAAAGAGCTGTTTAGAGCCTCCCTGTAAAGGCAGCCACACTTTCATTGTCCCTTCATTTTAGTGGACACTTGGTGTCCCTCCCAGGGTCCACTCCCCCCTACCCCAGCACCGAGCAGTCAGGGCAAGTGAGTGTGGGGCGGGGGCAGGGAACTGTGCCCTTCTCCTCTTCTCCAGCCCTGAGGAGCACCCATGATAGACCCCACTCTTCACAGGAGGGAACCCCTGCTCAGAGAGGTCCCTGCCCGGGATCACAGTGTGAGGGAGTGAGCAAGGTGGGACTCAGAAATGGGACTTCCCCAAAGAGCCTTCTTTAACCCAAGGGCCCCAGGGGTGAAGCTGTTGACAAGCAGATGCTGGGGGACCCTAAGCCTGGTCTCTCACGCTGGGGACAGGTCTTCATGCCTTTGATTTTTCAGTTAACCAGTAGTCTCTAATTTCCAACCTTTTATGATGGAAAATAAAAGCATATACAAAAGTAGAGGAAATAATATAATTACACCCTTCACGTACCTGAAACAATTAACGACTCCTCTGGCCAATCTTGTTTCCTCTCTCCTCCCACCCACTCCACTGGTTTATTATGAAGGAAATCCCAGATCTTATCTGTAAACATCTGCTACTTTTACCCAAGCACTTCAGTGGCCATGGTTTAGTCGCTCGGCCATGTTCAACTCATATGACCCCATGGGCTGTAGCCCGCCAGGCTTCTCTGTCCATGGGATTCTCCAGGCAAGAATACTGGAGTGGGTGCCATTTCCTTCTCCAGGGGATCTTCCTGACCCAGCAATCAAAGCCAGGGCTCCTATATTGCAGACGGATTCTTTACCAACTGAGCCACCAGGGAAGGAAGCCCAAAGCACTTCACTAAGCATCTCAAAAAGTTAAGGACCCTTAAAAAAAGGCAAAACCACAACAGTATCATCACACCCTAACGTGTAATTCCTTAAGATCCTCAACAGTCAGTGCTCTAACTTTCCCAATTTTCTAGTAATTTTTTCTCACATTTAACTAATTTTTACATGATTTTTTTGATAGCAGTAACAACAATAGAAAAAGGAAATTAATGTAACTTTTAATCTTACCTTTCATCAGAGGTAAGTACTGGTAACTGCATGTTTTCTTTGGCCTTTTAAAATATACATAAATAAAATGGAACCGTACATCAGGGGCCAGAAAGTTCATTCATGTTTTTCCATGTATTCAAACACTTGAACTTTCTGGCCAACCCAATATATTTTCTCCATGCACCGGATCATTGGGTAAACAGTTTTGTACCCTGCTTTTTAAATATTTCACATTCTCTGTATTTGCCCATGTCATAGAAATATCTGTAGAGACTGAATGGCCTCATAATATTTCATTGTACACACATACACATAATCCCAAGCCCCACTGGGTTCCTAAAGTGTGCCCTTCCCCGTTTCTTGCATTATGAAAATCCCTGTAATAAACATATTTGGGTCTATCTTCATGTCCTTAAGATAGGTATCTGGAAGGAGAATACCTGGATCAAAGGACAGGGGTTATTTCTTGTTTGTCTGAAGTTTCTTCAGTCAGCTGAGGCGTTGAGTTCAGACCTCGAGCTGGTGTCTTGGTCCTCAGGGATATAAAAACCTCTCCTGGAGGACACAGGCGGGGATGGTGCAGAAGGCGGGGAGGAACACAGAACTGGAGGAGCGTTACACAGCAGAGGCAATAGGAGAGAAGATGCCGCCCGGCTGATCCGCCCTGTGACGGGAGGAAGGAGCCGCCAGCCTCCCGACTTCAGACACTTCCAGCAAACTGATTCTCTCTCCGCCCAGTCCTCTGGTCTCAGCAGCCCCTCTGGCCTTTCCCCCTAGAACCCCAGCTCCTGGCTGCCTGGCCTCCCACCCCAGAGCCCCCCACCCCAGGAGGCGCTCCTTTCCCATCACTCCTCGCACGATGGCTCAGACTCACAGCACACTTACTGCCTTGAGAGGCATCCACTCTTCGGACCTGTTTGTGCAACCAACTAATAACTACGGGCAAATCAATCTAAAAACTGGACCACCGTCCAGGAACAGAGATGCAGACGCAGAGAATGGTCTTGCGGACACAGTGAGGGGAGGAGAGAGTGAGATGAGAAAGAAGCACTGAAATATACACATTACCACGTGTAAGAGAGCTAGTGGGAAGCTGATGACGGCACCGGGCGCTCAGCTCAGCGCTCTGTGATGACCCAGAGGGCTGGGCTTCGGGGTGGGTGGGAGAGAGGCCAAACAGGGAGAGGGTATACGTATGCGTATGGACGACTCACCTTGTTGTGAGGCAGAAACCAACACAACATTGTAAAGCAATTATCCTCCCATTAAAAGTAAATTTTAAAAAATTAAATGGGACATTCATGGCCCACATGTCTCGTGTTAGCCATGAAGACATAACAGGAAATTCTCTTAAATGCTGACATCAAGATACCTTATGTCTAGGGCTGGCTTTCTCCTGAACTAACCTAGTAATCCTACCCCTTTCACACACACAAAAAAGAGGCGGGGGGGTTTCTTTGGTGAATCTCAGTTGGTTCCTGATAGTCACACATGTTCCCAAATAATTTGTAAACTATTAAAATAACTCAAGACCTTGATATCATAAACCCAAAGAAGGAGAAAAAAACTAAAAAATGGGAAAAAAACAAAAAAACCTGCAGCAACATTTGCTGTGATGTAAGAGGCTTGTCAGAAGGAGAAGCAGGTGAGGGGGAAGGAGAGGGTGAGAATATTACTTACTATGTTCAAATCTGCTTGCCTAAATTGGGATATTTTGAAAGAAGGGAAAAGGTGTAATAATTAAGCAATTATTTTTCCTATCACAACAAACAAAAACCTAACAGGGACACCTTGTAATAATATCTTTCTCAATTGTTTTTTGTTTATTTTTTTAATGGCAGAAGAAATAATTACAGACCTATCTCTCTCATGAATGTAGATGCCAAAATTCTAAAAAAGGTACTGGCAAATCCAGTGATGTGTAAAAAGAACACATCGTGACTGTTAGGTTTATTCCAGTTATGCAACAAATGTTTAAGGATTAACACTCAAAAATCAATCAGTATAATTCAGAAAAAAAAGAGATTTATCATTCAATCATCTCAATAGATACTTAAACAAGGATGCCCACTGTCACCAGGTCAACATGATCCCAAAGATCCTAACCAGTGAAATAAGGCAAGAACAAGATATAAAATGCTTCAAGTTTATCAGCAGTGTTGCCATTATTCATAGGCAACATAATCATATATGTAGAAAAGCCAAAAGAATCTAAAATAAACTATCAGAATAGTCAACTTGGTAAGGTCAATAAATTCAGAGTCACTATACAAAAATTAACTACATCTCACTATATTTGTATAATGTAATAAAGAATACATCTGAGATTTCCCTGGTGGTCCAGGGGTTAAGAGCTTCCACTTCCACCAAAGAAGGCACGGGTTCAATCCCTGATCGGGGAACTAAGATCCCACACGCCACGCAGCGCAGCCAAAAATATATATATATATTTTTTTAATTTTTAATAAAAAGAATATACCTGGTCTCTGATCCTGCTTCCCGTCAAAGAGCTTGGAAAACACTTGGACTTGCTGAGTGACAGCAGTGTCTCTGTGATGTTAATAAGGTGACTCTAGGTGGGACCCTAGAGGGAGACTGGAGATGGTCACCAGTTAAATACGAGAAGCTACACAAGGCCCTGCCTCCAGGGAGGCCCGATGCCTGCACCAGTCATGCTGAGGAAGTTCTGATGATGAAAACTCTGGATCTCAAAATTCAGGGGAGCGCTCCGGCTGGTAAAACCACTGATGAACCAGGAGCGTGACACACCCGGGCTCAGGGGGAGAAGGCCTGGAGCGCTCCGTCCCTCAGACAGACTCCATCCTAGGCACAGCCCGTAAAACAAAGCTGCAATCCTGAGTGGAGCACTTTTCTGAGTTCTGTGAGCCATTCTAGCAAATTCTCAGACCCCTGAATTTAGAGCCAGTTGGCCAGACGTACACAGGTGTAGGGAACCCCACTTGAGGCTGGCATCTGAGGTGAGGGCAGTCTGCGGAGGTCTGAGCCCTCACACGCGAGGGGACTGAGTCTACTAACTCCAGGTGGCTAGCACCTGAACTGAACTGCAGAACACCCTGGTTGGAACAATCTGCAACAAACATCTGGAAAAAGAATTTTTTTAAATCACCAAATATCTAGCAATAAATCTATGAAAAGTGTGAGACTTCTACACAGAAAATGAGTATTATCGTTGAAAGAAATTAAGAGAGTACAAATTAGGAACTTCCCTGGTATTACAGTGGCTAAGACTCTGAGCTCCCCACGCAAGGCGCCTGGGTTCGATCTCTGGTCAGGGAACTTGATCCCACATGCTACAACTAAGATCTGGTGCAGCCAAATAAATAAATTTTTAAGTATAGATTTGAAAACACAGAGAGAGAGAGCATGTACTAACACAGGGGTAACCATGTTTGGAGACTGGAAGATTCTTTACTATAAAGATGTTAAGTCTTCAAGTTATGTTTAAAAAAAAAAAAGATAGTGCTAAGTCTGACTCTTGCAATCCCACAGACTGCAGTCTGCCAGGGTCCTCTGTCCATGGGATTCTCCAGGTAAGAATACTGGAGTGGGTTGCCATTTCCACCTCCAGGAGAATCTTCCCCACCCAGGGATTGAACCCAGGTCTCCCGTATTTTGGGCACAGACTGAGCTACGCAGGAAATCAACGCAATTCCATATAATTCCCAGGCAAGAGGTTAAATCTCGAAGAACAACAAAGAACAAAGTGTTAACATTAACCAAAGTTCACTATAAAACTATAGTTCACTATAAAACTACTGCAATTGTGGCAATGCAGTACTGGAAAAAGAAAAAAAATAAACAGACCAATGGAAGAGTATCCAGAGACAGACCCCCACATACAGCATGTTCAGTGGAGAAACGAGTCTTTTCAATGAGTTCTACTGGAGTAGCTGGACATCCATAGGAATTAAAAAAAAAAAATCTTAACCTGTAACACATAAAAAGCAAATTCCAGAAGGATTATAGATCTCTAAGGTAAACAATACAGCTTCCAGAATATAACACAGGATTCCTCCTGGTTTTCATACGGGCAAAGAATCTTAATGCATTCATGTGTGCATGCTCAATCGTGTCTGACTCTCTGTGACCTCATGGATTGTAGCCTACCAGGCTCCTCTGTCCATGGGATTTCCCAGGCAAGAATACTGGAGTGGGTTGCCATTTCCACCTCCAGGGGATCTCCCCGACCCAGGAATTGAGCCTCTGAGTCTCCTGCTTTGGCTGGTGGATTCTTCACCACTGCACAGCCTGGGAAGCCCCAAGAATCTTAAACAGGGAATCAAAGGCATTAATCACCAAAATGGACGATAAGCAACTGAAAATGCGATCAACATTAGTCACTGGGGAACTCTATATCAAAATCACAAAGAAAAGAAAATTACAGTGATATACTACCACCCACCTACCTGACTGGTTAAATAAGTTTTTTTTTTTTTTTTTTAATGTAGAACAGACAGTACATTTTTTAGCCTGGGGTTATTGGGATATCCCAATCTTCTGGTCTCATTTTCAGAATCTACAATCTCACTAAGTGACACAGAACAGCAGTTGAGGGCTTGGCCCCGGGGAGGGGAGCAGTCTGGGGCGGCCACTTAGCTGTCACGTGGCTGAGAAAGAAAGATTTTTGTCCTCTCTGAGCCTTGGCTCCCCGTCTACAGCGCTTGGAGGGTTAACCCAGGACTCAACAAAAGCTAACCACTCATGAAGGCACTTCCTTCTTCATGATCCCTGCTCCACCCTCTTCCAGGCTGTGGGTCCCCCTCTTGTTCCTGCTTTTCTATCAGGTGCCGTCCCTAACCAGGGCACCCAGGAGGACAGGCGACTGGCAGGCCCTGAGATGAGAGAACCCACACGGGGTGCAGCCACGCTGCTTCCCTGGCCATCTCCCCAGGGCAGCGACCTCCACTCTGTGCTCCTGCCATGATGGTGCTGGCAATCGGGATGGTGGCAGGAATTTTCAGGGAAAAAATTATAAGTAAATGAGGAGCATTTCCTCAGTTTTAAGTTACTGTTCTGGACTTCTCTTTTCCTTAAGCTCTGGTTTCTGTTACCCTTAACATACCCACTAGGGTCCAGATAAGATGCCATCTGAATTAGAAAGAGCCTGTAATTATATAGCAGGCTCTTTTTGACCTCAATGTCTTCATAATTCCAAGAAAGGCACCACGCCCAGACGGTGGGGCAGCTGCCAGCAAAGCTGGTACGTGTGAACCACCATGGCCCAAATGGGGGCATCTTTCGGACGGTAATAACAGTAATGTTTAAGATAGCTGACCCTGCATGACGACACGGTGCCAGGCCCTGAACTAAGCCCCGTGTGTGCCTCACCTCATTCCATCCTCCCCACAGCCTCTGGCTAGATGCTGTCATTAATGTGGGTGACCAAGTCACCAGACACCACAGAGCCCAAAAGCCAGTCACTGTTTTGAGCCTTTAACAAAATAAACTCCACTACATAAGCTTTTGCTCCTCTTTAAACTCACTCTTGGGCAAGTTTGATGAGAGACGGATGTACATTAAAAGCAGGACTCCAGGTGACTTTGAGTGTATGTGCACAGGCCTTCGTGTGTGTGTGAGAGAGAGAGGGAAGCACCTGCCTGGAGGGGATAAACACGTATGCCTGTCTGCCCGTGTAAAAGCATGTCCCTGTGTGTGTGTAAGTGAGCCTGCCTGTGTGGGGTGTGTGAGGCTGGGTAGGGGGATGTGTGCATGTATGTGGATGTGTGGGGGGGCGGGGGGGGGTGGTGTGTGATGTGTCTGGGTGTGCAGTAGGTGGGCAAGAGTTGTGTGTGTGAGTGTGTGGGTGTGGCTATGGAGTTGTGTGTGTGAGTGTGTGGGTGTGGGTATGGGGTTGTGTGTATGAGTTTGCAGGTGTGGATATGGGGTTGTGTGAGTGTGCGGGTGTGGGTATGGGGCTGTGTGAGTGTACAGGTGTGGGTATGGGGCTGTGTGAGTGTGCGGGTGTGGGTATGGGGCTGTGTGAGTGTGTGGGTGAGGGTATGGGGCTGTGTGAGCATGCGGGTGTGGCTGTGGGGTTATGTGAGTGTGTGGCTGTGGCTGTGGGGGGTTGTTGAGTGTGTGGGTATGGACGTGTGGGGGACTGTATGTGTGAGGGGGTGGGTATGGATGTGTCTGGGTGTGCAGTGGGTGGGCAGGAGTTGTGTGTGTGAGTGTGCGGGTGTGGGTATGGAGTTGTACGTGTGAATGTGTGGGTGTGGGTATGGGGCTGTGTGTGTGAGTGTGCGGGTGTGGGTATGGAGTTGTAGTGTGAATGTGTGGGTGTGGGTATGGGGTTGTGTGTGTGAGTGTGTGGGTGTGGGTATGGGGTTGTGCATGTCAGTATGGGGATGTGGGTATGGGGCTGTGTGTGTGAG
The DNA here is from genome assembly GCF_029378745.1 of Bos indicus. Classification (NCBI taxonomy): domain Eukaryota; kingdom Metazoa; phylum Chordata; class Mammalia; order Artiodactyla; family Bovidae; genus Bos; species Bos indicus. Next base: position 2,674,245 of record NC_091770.1, on the reverse strand, counting down.
TGTGAGGGTGTGGGTATGGAGTTGTAGTGTGAATGTGTGGGTGTGGGTATGGGGTTGTGTGTGTGAGCGTGCGGGTGTGGGTATGGAGTTGTACGTGTGAATGTGCAGGTGTGGGTATGGGGTTGTGTGTGTGAGTGTGCGGGTGTGGGTATGGAGTTGTAGTGTGAATGTGTGGGTGTGGGTATGGAGTTGTACGTGTGAATGTGCAGGTGTGGGTATGGGGTTGTGTGTGTGAGTGTGCGGGTGTGGGTATGGAGTTGTAGTGTGAATGTGCGGGTGTGGGTATGGAGTTGTAGTGTGAATGTGTGGGTGTGGGTATGGAGTTGTAGTGTGAATGTGTGGGTGTGGGTATGGAGTTGTAGTGTGAATGTGTGGGTGTGGGTATGGGGTTGTACGTGTGAATGTGTGGGATGTGGGTATGGGGTTGTGTGTGTGAGTGTGCAGGTGTGGGTATGGAGTTGTAGTGTGAATGTGTGGGTGTGGGTATGGGGCTGTGTGTGTGAGTGTGCGGGTGTGGGTATGGGGTTGTGTGTGTGAGTGTGCAGGTGTGGGTATGGAGTTGTAGTGTGAATGTGTGGGTGTGGGTATGGGGCTGTGTGTGTGAGTGTGCAGGTGTGGGTATGGAGTTGTAGTGTGAATGTGTGGGTGTGGGTATGGGGCTGTGTGTGTGAGTGTGCGGGTGTGGGTATGGGGTTGTGTGTGTGAGTGTGCAGGTGTGGGTATGGAGTTGTACGTGTGAATGTGCGGGTGTGGGTATGGAGCTGTACGTGTGAATGTATGGGTATGAGTATGGGGTTGTGTGTGTGAGCGTGCGGGTGTGGGTATGGAGTTGTACGTGTGAATGTGTGGGTGTGGGTATGGGGCTGTGTGTGTGAGTGTGCGGGTGTGGGTATGGAGTTGTACGTGTGAATGTGTGGGTGTGGGTATGGGGCTGTGTGTGTGAGTGTGCGGGTGTGGGTATGGGGCTGTGTGTGTGAGTGTGAGGGTGTGGGTATGGAGTTGTAGTGTGAATGTGTGGGTGTGGGTATGGGGCTGTGTGTGTGAGCGTGCGGGTGTGGCTGTGGGGGGTTGTTGAGTGTGTGGGTATGGACGTGTGGGGGACTGTGTATGTGTGTGGGGGTGTGGATGTGTCTGGGTGTGTGAGTGAGCCTGCCCGGGGCGGTGACAATGTGGAGGAGGGGGAGACCTTCCAACCAAGGCTCCTAGCTGCCTGCTGGCCAGAGACCAGGCGTTCCAGAGAGCCCGGGGAAACCAGTCTTTCGAGCACCCTGCCCAGTTCACCCTGCCCAGTTCACGGTAAATGGGCCCTGCAGCAGGGGAGCGCCTCTGGCTGTAAGCTCTGGGGACCGCTCCAGCAATCGCAGCTTTAACCCCCAACACAACAGGCTGGAGGCTGCACACCCCAGCCCTCTGGGCTCCCCTGTCAGCCACAGGGCACAGCCCAGCCCTCAGCCTTTGGAAATCCTCCTAGACGCTCCTCCTAAGAAACCCTGGGATAGAAAGGGATTTCCTTTCTTATCAAAGGGGAAATCTGAAGAAGGGATCTAAACTCTGGTCCAAAGAGCAGAGCAGCAAACTGTATACACAAACAGTGATTTCAGTGTGAAAAACACATGAGGACAGCTACTGGGAGAGAGCAGAGTTAGTCACTCAGCTGTGTCCGTCTCTGCAACCCCATGGACTGTAGCCCGCCAGGCTCCTCCATCCGTGGAATTGTCTAGGCAAGAATAATGGAGAGGGTTGCCATTCCCTTCTCCAGGGGATCTTCCCTCCCCAGGGATTGAACCCAGGTCTCCTGCATTGCAGACAGACTCTTTACCACTGTGCCACATGGGAAGCTCAATGGAGAGGGCATGACAATAAAAATGAAAATGATTTTGACCCTGTTGTTTCGTCATAAGACTTTATAAACTTAGAAGAAAAAAACATTTAAGGGACTTCCCTGGTGGTCCAGTGGCTAAGACTTCACCTTCCAATGCAGGGGGTGCAGGTTCAATCCCTGGCGGGGGAGCTAAGATCCCATGTGCATCGAGGCCAAAAAACAAAAATATAAAACAGAAGCAATGAAAATATAAAACAGAAGCAATGTTGTTACAAATAAAGACTTTAAGAATGGCCCACATCCAAAAAAAAAAAGTCAACAATAATTAAAAAAAAAATTTTAGTTTCTTAAAAATTTATCACAATAGATCAAAATAGCAAAAGTGGTTCTTTCTATCTACAAGACCACAGGCTTATAATATTTTGTTTTGATTTCTGTGTGTTTTCAAATATTCTGATAATAATACACAGGTCTTTTCAATTAACATCAGTGAAAAGAAAATCACATAATCAATGGAACAGGAATAGACTACGTAGTCTAGAATCCAGTCCATGAAACGAGCCAGGAGTCTGTGCTGTAGCCAGGAAGCTCTGTACAACCGGATGTCCGTCCTGGATGCTCAGGTGTGATGAGAGGACAAGACAAGCCGTCCCTCCCCACAGGGAGGGGCTGTAGTAACCAGGGGCTCTACCAGAATCAGTCACCAAGTCAGTGACAGAAGGGCCCGGTCCATCCTTCCATTCCGGGCACACTCCCCTGTTAGAGAGTGTCTGATAAACAGGCTCGCAGTCCCTGCCATCGAGGAGACAAGAAAAACGTCACAAGGCACCATTCCTTTCCCTCAAGGACGTCCCAGCGGTTCAGGTACCCGGCTGGTCAGCATGACAGCACCACCATGGGGATGGGCACTCAATGCTGGAGTCTCCCCGCCCCTCTGGGAAGGCCTGAGAGGCAGTCACAACACACAGAAGCAGCTTTCTCCAAGGAGGGCACCCAGAGCTGAGAAGCTCATCTCTCACCCCATGACCTTATCCAAGTGCTTGTAGCACGTGAAAAGAGCCATGTCTACTCTGCTTTGAAAAGCCAACTGAAACGTCAGACTTCTACTGACAAGCCTCACTTCCTCGGAGTCTCCTGCCTCTTACCCACTTCTGTGGACACAGGTCTGCGGCTTGGGGTTTGATGTCTGTGCACTGTCCGATACCCCCTGTCCTGACCAGAGCGGTCAAGGAAAACTCTGGAGCTGGTCTTTTGAATTAGGAATACAAGACTTTTGACAAGTAAAGCTCTAAGCAGCTCTTACTAGGGCCTGGCTGTAAGGCAGCACCTTCCAGACACACACAAGAGCTGTAGGAAGAGGTCTGTAAACAGAAGATGGCTCAAAGTGCTCTCAGCCCCAGCACCTCTGTGGAAGCTGTCCATGGGCTGCACGATGCCAGCGAGGGGAAGAGGTGCCCACAAGCCTCACAGTGAAGAGAAGCAAGCGGCAGCCTGGCCAGCGTCTTTTCAGCTTGCCCGCTGGCATCTCCCTCACTCGCTCAGATACACCGGCCCCCAGAGAGGCCTCTGGAGATCAAATCACCAGCTCAGATCGAGACTGTTTCTAGGTGGCGCTGTCCAGGTGCAGGACTGCCTCTGATCTCCACTCTGCAGGCTGCCCTCTCCCAGCTCCTCCTGACGACTGTCCCATCCCACACCTGGGCTCGCTTCAGCCAGGTTCCTCCATGCCTCACACATGCTGCTCGCTCTCAGCTGACTCCCAAACCTTTCAGCCCCACGGGCCTCACTCCCAAGCCCACGTGGCACCTGGCCTGCACACCTACCCGGGTGGACTTTGCGCTCGTGCTGCTCAGGGTGGTCTAGGACCAGCAAGCACATGCTAGGACCGAGAGCCACACCCCAGCCCCAGAGTTCTGTTCGTGCCCCATCTGCATGTGAACAGGAAGCCCAGGCGGGTATGGACGCTCACTGACCCACCAGACACCCTGCAGCCCCAGAAAGGGTCATCCCGTTATTCTTTACCACTGCCCCTCCCCCCACCCTCGCCACACTGGCTCTCCTCCCTCCTCCACTTCCCTTAGATGACAACATCTTCAACCTGAATCCCAGGCAAAAACCTCACATGTTCACAAATACTTCCCAGTCGGACTTCGACATCTCTGAAATAATCACTGGGTCCTGTCCTTCTAACTTCAGAAGTTTCTGGAAGCCTAGGCCTTCCTGGGAGCCCCACAGTGCCTACCTAAGTTTTGTTTACACGTCTGTCTCCCTCGTAGACCACGACTTCTGTGAACAGGGCTGTGTTAGTCCTCTGACTCCCAACAGCCAGCACACCGTCTGACACACAGGATTCCAAAAATTAGATGTTTGTTGAGCAAATGAAAGAACAAGCAGGCGGAGGGAAACAAGATGCTTTTAAGGTGTGCCAGATGGTAGGAACCGAAAGCAAAAATTATGCAGTGTTCTTTCCAGCCTTTATAAAGTTGTTTCAGGAATAAAATTAAGCCGCTGGGGAAGAATGGCATAGGAAATACAGGAGGAGTTTTTAATGAAATCATTTCCAGCTTTTTCCCTCCAATATATAACCCACTATCTATAAGGAACAGTAATAGGCCTAAGGTTACCTCAGGGGTCAGTGACCAACCCAGAGTTTAAACCCAGCTCTTTACTGGGGGCTAGGTGGTTATAAAGTGGGTGGGGAAAGATAAGATGACTAAAGAAGAGCTGAATGTCTGGGGCGGGGAGGAATGAGCTGAGGGAGGGGCAGAGCAGAAGCTGGAGGGTGGGTTTCAATCAGGGGCGGGGCTTCCAAACCCTCTAGTGGAGAGTTCATTCATTACTGTGCTTCCAGGGTCTTCACAGGCATCTGTGGTGAAAGAAAGACATGGCCAGCCAGGAGTAGCCCAGGGAGGCTTTGTTTTCAGATTTCCAGCTGTGGCCAAACTCAACCACAACACGCGGTACTGCCAACATTCTAGGGGAGGTTCAAGGAGAAGGACCAAGGTTCCAACAGCAGGAGCCTCCCAGTGGCCTGACAGCCTGCACCAGCTGGCGGGCCTTGCTCTGGGGGCCCGCAGCGCCGGGCGCCAGGTCTCACACACTGTACAGGGCTCAGTAAACACCTGGCAACAGCTGCCTTCCGTTGGGAGGCAGAAGCAACTGGGAAGCAGTCAGGTGGGCATGCTCAGCCGAGTTCAACTCTTCACGACCCCATGGACTACAAGCTCCTCTGTCCATGGGATTGTCCCAGTAAGAATAAGAATACTGGAGCAGGGATACTGCTTTTTCCTCCTTCAGAGGATCTTCCCTACCCAGGAATCGAACCTGTGTCTCCTATGTCTCTTGAACTGGCAGGTGTATTCTTTACTGCTGAGCCACCTGGGAAGCCCAGGAAGCTGTTACCTCCTTGCTTTAGTCTCAAGGCAAAGCTCAAAGCCGCAGGCTTGCAATGACTCTCTGCACCTGTCTCTAAGTGTGCAGAGCATATCCATGATTCTCACTCGTGAGTGAAGTTATCTCAGCTCCTGATGCTCAAAGACCGCTTATTCACTGAGAAACTGAGGCACAGGGAAGGGGAACCAGGACCCCAAACTCTGCTTCTCAGGCCGTGACCCAAACCTCTAACACGTGTGTCTCTGCAGGAGCTCTTCCTGGCTTTCCTGGTGCAGCTGGAAACGGTCAAGTCCCTGGATAACAGCACCGCATACCCATTTGTCTGTATCCCTTATCAGCTCCTCAAAATTCTAACACTTCTGGAATGGGGGTAATTCTCAAATCTGACAGGTCATTCATTCCTTCAGTGACTTTTTAATCAAAGTCTTACTATGTACCAAGAACCATTTTAGGGCTTCCCTGGTGGCTCAGCAATAAAGAATCTGCCTGTAATGCAGGGGACATGGGTTCAATCCCTGAGTTGGGAAGATCCCCTGGAGGAGGAAATAGCAACCCACTCCAGTATTCTTGCCTGGGAAATCCCATGGACAGAGGAGCCTGGTGGGCTACAGTCTGTGGAGTCGCAAAAGTCTGACGCAACTGAGGGACTAAACAAGAACCATTTTATGGGCAGGGATATATGGGTGAACAACACTTAGACCTGCCCTTTGGTACAGTGGGAGGAGTCAGACAATAAAAATGTAAACCCGTAAATCACACAGTTGTTAGAAAGTGATAGGAGAAAAAGAAAAATGAGCACAGGGTGGGTCAGGTTAGATTAGGAAGGTCAGGGAGGGACCAGGGGTTGCAGCTTTAAATAAGGGTGGCAGGAAGGCCTCACTGAGAAGATGAAGCAGACACAAGGGAGGGGAGAGTGAGCCACAGAGTCTGGGGGAGAACATTCCGCCTGCGGGAGCAGCCAGCACAAAGGCTCCAGGCTGGGAGTGTCCTCAGGGCCAGCAAGGCCGGCCTGGCTAGTGACAGAGCCACTCACTTGTTGCTCACTCATTGTTTAACAAACGTTTACTGTTCGTTTCTTCGCCAGGCAAATGAGTGGAGAAAGTGCTGGTACGCACGATGCCAACCCTCAATGAACTCACAATGCTGGTGGGTGAGGTGGAGATGAAATGACCTTAAAAGAGGGTCACACCCACAGCGGAAAGACTCTGGAGGGATTCAGGGCCCTCATCCAGCCTGGAGGTGACGAAGGGTCCCCAGAACACAGAAAAGCCCCTTGGCTCGACTAGGCAGGGACCCCGGCTCAAATATCTGTGCTGCTGACAGTGCTGTGTTAACCTGACTCATTGGTTTTTCTTAACAACAACAAAAAAGAAGCAGCCTGGAACCTCCCTGGCAGTTCAGGGGCTAAGACTTCAGGTTCCCAATGCAGGGACCTGGGTTTGATCCCTGGTCAGGGAACTAGATCCCACATGCTGCAATTAAAGATTTCACAGGTAGAAATTAGAAAGATCCCATGTGCCACAACTGAGACCCAGAACAACCAAATAAATATTTTTAAAAATGAAATAAAAAAGAAGCCTTCTAAATACCAGATTTGTAAAGAAAAGGCAGTAAGTTGCAGGTGTACACTGAGCATTTGCCATGTCCAAGAGGGCCTTAGATGCCCGAGGAGAAGATGTGTGAGAGATCACACTCTGGGGAGCCCAGCACAGCCATGAGTTAAAACTAGGAACCAAGAAATGATGGTGTGATGCCCAGGGCCCCACAACGCAGGACGCAAACTGTGCCTGTGCGCCCACAGAACCACCAGCAGCCCCACCAGGCGTCAGCCTCAGGCTACAGGCTTGATAAGGAGGAGGGTCCAGGGGACTAAAGTGTGTATCTGCAGAGCCCCACTCAACACAGCTCTGCCCTCAGAGATGCTAGCTCTGTTTTCCCAGCTTCAGGAAGTGGTGGTACTTTTTAAATTAAAAAAAAAGATGAGCCCAAAGATGGCCCTGCCAGGATTCAGGAAGCTCCCACCCTGCTGATCAGGGGCCGAGACGCCTGACCATGCCAGTCCATACGGGTTGGATCCAGATCCGGGCTGGACGACGCAAACGTGCTTGTCGGGTGTGTCACCAGCAAGTCCCAAAGACCATAGAGGTGGTTAAGGAGGAAGCCGCCCTGGTGAGTCCTAGCCCTGCTCCTGACCAAGCAACACAGGAAAAGCCCTCCGGGCCTAGAGGCTGCAGGGTGGGGGTGGAGCTCAAATCCCCCCTGCTCTTCTGTTTGGACTTGATACCTGGGTTCCCCCATTCCTGGGTCTGCCCACACTGAAGCTCCCCCGGGGCTGTGCCATTACCAGCCCCTCTGCAGACCACCTTACAGGCTGTCTCCCACTCAAGCTTATATAACTGGAGTTCTCCTCAGATCTGATGCTGAGAGTCAGTCTGTCAAACTGAAAAAGGGAAGGTACCCAGTCCCCACCCTGGCTCTAACCCCAGCATCCCTGCCAGGCCAGCTCCTCCCTATCCTACTCTGTCACCCACTGATCCAGCCAGTTGAGGCTCTCCAGAAATGAGGAACAACGGGCTGAGGTCTTGCCTCAGCCAGCAGGAGTCCCATGTGTGGGGAGTGAAGCAGAGTTCTGGCATTTAGGTGACCTCCCCCATTCCTTTATAAAGAGCTCCCCTTTTGGTCTCCTCACCGCCTTTGGCGGAGGAGGGTTTTGCTCCATAATTGGCTTGTTTACTGTCACTCGGAGTGGCAGAAGCAGGAGGAAAGTTTTGCTAGAAGTAGGGAAAGGGGTGTGTGCTCTGAGCGCTGAAGCTGCCGAGTAAACCCTCCAAGTGTCTAACTACCAAGAGCACGTGTGAGAAAAAAAACACCAGGCCGACTGAAGATGCCCAGCAGACCACAGGAGGAACGCTTATGTGCGGCGCCTGGGAAAGATAGAATAACCAAAGCTTAATCTGCTCGCTTCTGCTGAACAGTCAAAAGCATTACCTGGCATTGCTCTCGGCAGGGAGCCAGCGAGTGCCCTCCCAACTTGGCTTCCGGGGGCCAGGCGCTCCGGTGACACTGTTCTCGCTTGGCTCCAGAACCTTCCAGAGCTCCGAGAGCCCAGCAGACGGACTGCCCTGACTTTCAGGCTCTTCCCAAGGCCCTGGGTGTCTCGGTCTCTCCCCTACTGACCACTGATCAGCAGAGCCTGTACCCACAGGAATGGAACCACCTGCTGAACCAGAAGCACATTCTCTGCTGCCCAACTCAGCTTCTCTGCTCAAGGGGTACCCTCTGCCTCAAGGACCAAGTCTCCCCAGCTTTCAAGGATCTCCCCAAATGTTCCCTCTGCTGTAAAGGTTTTCCGGGTTCCCCAGCCCCTTCTGCACCCGACCCCAATAGGACCTGCTGGCTCCAGTACCATGCCCTACTCTCCATGCCCCAGTGCTGGCCTCCTTGAAGGCATTAGCCTCACTCCATCCTGCTCCCACGCGGGCAAGTATGTCTTGCCCTGCTTGGATCCACCTGGGGCACAAAGCACGGTTCCTGGCAGATGCTTAAGAGCTATTTCTGCTGGCCTGAGTGCCCATCTCTGCAGAGGCATAGGGAGTGCTGGGCAAATGGACAGAGTCACACGAATGGAATGCTAAGATCAGCAGACACAAAACAGGTCAGGATATGCGAGGTGCCGCATAGAGGGATGCGGGAGCCACATCCTGGGGCCTTACCCTTCTTGAACTCCTCCAGCATGGCATCCAGCTTGGTGTCGTGGAAGACGAAGTGCACTGGGTGGTTGTAGAAGCGGGTGATGGTCTTGAGCGGGGTGCAGTCATCGGGATCCACGAAGGCCAAGTCCTTGACATAGAGGATATCGACGATGTTGGACTGCTCGTCTTCAAACACTGGGATGCGGGTGTAGCCGCTCTCCATAATCTCCGACATGGTGTTGAAGTCCAGGATGGCATCGCTGCGGATCATGAAGCAGTCCTGCAGCTGGGTCATGATATCCTCCACCGTCTTGGTCCGCAGTTCCAGGGCCCCCTGGATCATGTTCAGCTCCTCTTTCACGAGGTCATTGTACGGCTCGGTCACCTTCAACATCTCCATCAGCTTCTCCCGATTGTAAACGGTGCGGATCTCCTGACCCAGGAAGAAGTCCAGGAGCTTGCTGATGGGGTAACTGAGGGGGAAGGTGATCAGCATAAAGAATTTGGTGAGGATGATCGTGTTGGCACCCACGGCCAGCCCGTGCCGGGAGCACAGGGCCTGAGGCACGATCTCCCCGAAGATGACAATGCCAATGGTGGAGGAGGCCACGGCCACCAGGCCGGACCCGATGAGGTTGTCTAGAAGGATGGTGAGGGAGGTGTTGACCAGCACATTCCCCAGCAGCAGGGAGCAGAGCAAGTAGTTGCCCTTGCGACGGATGGGCTCGATCTTGCGGGCATAGCGCCGCTCCTTCTGAGTGCCACAGTTCTGCACGATGCGCAGCTCCATGGGGTCCAGGGCCATCAGCCCCAGATTGAGGCCAGAAAATATGCCTGACAGCACCAGCAGCACCATAATGATGAGGACGTGCAGCCAGAGGGGCAGGAGCCTCCCAGCCTCCTCCTTCATGAGGAGCAGCGAATCCTTGTCCGTCCACCTCTGCCAGGGCCCGTCCACGCCCGCCCGGGTGCACAGCGCATAGAGTTTCATGTTCTCACTCCTCCGGAGGAACTTAGTGAGCACCACCAGCATCCCCGACGTGTCCCCGCGGCTCACGTTGACCAGCTTCTGGACGACCAGGTCCTTGGTGAGCTCGGGGCAGTCAGTGGAGTTGTGGAAGGTCTCGGCGTTGTCCACCTCAGTGAAGGAGATCAGGTTGCTGGAGAAGGAGTCCAGCCCCTGGCCGTACAGCCTCAGGTTCACCGTGCTGCCCTCGGACACGTAGATGATGCCATCTGTGTTCATCCCACACGATTTGTTGCAGCTCGCCAGCCTCATGCCCAGGATCGCGCTCCGCTGGGGGTCGCCCTGGCCGCGGACCCCCGGCGCCCACAGCAGCACCAGCAGCACCAGCGCCGCCAGGAGGAGGCGCCCTCGGGCCGGCCCACTGCCCGGGCGCCCGCCCCCGCCCACCGGCGCCATGTTGCTCCGGCTTGGCCGCCGCCGCTCCGCGCGCCCCGCCGCGCAGCCCCGCTCGCGCCGCCGCTCCTGCCGCTCCGCCGCCGCCGAGCCAACTGTCCCGGCCGCGGCCCTGACGTCAGGTCAGCGCCCCATCTGCCCCGCCCCGCGACCCACGCCTCTCATTTGCATGGGAGGCTCCGCCCCGTGGCGCGCGGCTCGGGCGCCCTCCCTTAAGGAAGTCCGGCATTTAAGGTGGCGTGGCGCGAGAGCGCGGGAGCAGCGGGAGGCTCTCCGCCCCGCCCTCCTCCTCGCAAGCTTTTCCGCCCTCTTGGCGGGTCCTGCTGTCCTCCGCGCCGACCTGCTCTGCCTATCGCTCTGTTCCCCTTCCGCAGCCTATCCGGGCCTCGCTTGCTGGGCTCCTTCCCCTTCCCCAAAAAAGCTGCAACGGAGGCGGTGACTCCTCTGTAAGAACCTCCGAAGCAGCACCACGTGGTGCTCGGGCCAGAAAATTGCTTTTCCTGCTTTAAGAAAAGAAAAGGAGAATCCGAGAGCAGAGGCCTGAGGGAGGTCTTCAAGTCCACAGACATTGTTCTGACCTCTGCACTGCTGGGGCTTTTGCCCACCTTGTCCAGAGGCTAGAAGGTGATCCCCCAGGACCAGGCCAGAGATCTCTCGGGCCAGTGGAGGGGAAATCTGGGGGACCAGATGCAGGGAATGCAGATGGAAGGAGCATGGTCTGTCATTTTCCTTTAGGACACAAATACTGAGCGCTCCCATGCCGGGCGCTTGTTCCGGGCTCAAACAATATAGCAGTGAATGAGCCAAAGATCCTGCCCCCTGGAGTTGGCAGTCTAGGATAGGAAATGGGCAATCAACAAGCACATACAAGGACTTCCCTGTTGGCCCAGTGGTTGAGAATTTGCCTGCCTGAGAAGGCCCTGTGCCGCAATGAAGACCCAATTCAGCCAAAAAAAATGTTAATACATAATATTTTTTAATCCTCGCAAGCAACCCTAAATATTTCCATATTACAGATGAAGAAATTGTGTCTGGGCACAAATCAGGGCCCATCTAGACTATTATCTTTAGAGCAGGCTTGTGTGACTTCAGTAAGACAAGTTGGAATGTCTCTCAGCCCCAGCTTCCTCACCTGTAAAATGGGGGTAAGAATGATAACACAGGGACTTCTCTGGTGGTCCAGTTGGTTAAGAGTCCACCTTCCAATACAGGGAATGTGGGTTCGATCCCTGGTCCAGGGACAAAGATCTCACATGCCGCAGGGCACCTAAGCCCGCAAAGCAACCAGAGAAGCCGGGTGCACTGCAGGGAACAGAGACCTGACGCAGCCAAATCGATAAATAAAAAGCAAAAGATGCTAACAGAGCACCGCTTCACTAAGCTTGTAGGAACAGCTGCCCTAGGCATGGAACAGGACAGGACAACTCTGAATGCTCTTTGACTATGTAGCTGTTATTGTTATTGTTGTTGTTATTGTCTGCCCTTCCGGGACCAAACTCCTAACCCTAGATTGTGGTGACTGACCAGCTGGGACAGCTGCGTGTGGAAACGAGCTGAGAGGCACGGCGCCAGGCCTAACCCTGAAATGACTGCTTCCTGGCCAGCCCTCCTCAGTGTCAGTCAGCAACTATGAATTGAGTGCCAAGCACTCAGGGTGTGGGGGGAAGACCAACCGCAGCTGCCGCTCCTGTTAGGGGGGAAGAAGAAAGACAGACAAACATCCTTATAATAATCACAGAGGCGTGCTGATGAGAGGATCAGGTACCAGGTTGAGCACTGGGTCTTGAAGCAAGGATTTTGCTGGCCCTGGAGACACAGAAATCCGTTTCACTGTCTCTCTGCACAAACACTGGTGTTTATTTTTATAATGGTGTACTGTTTGCCAGTAAAAGCAACAATCAATAGCAGCCGGAAAGAGACTAAACAGAGAGGAACAATCTTATAGTGTTTAGGAAGGTGGCAGAAGGCTGACTCAAATAAGCCCTGTTAGCAGGGGTAGTGAGTGTGGCATCCCAGGCCAGCCTAAAGCAATCCTTTGCAGGGAGGTCCCTCACTTCATATTTCACAGGGAGCGCCCAGCTTGCCAGTTATTCAGAAAACAGGACCCTCAGGTGGGCACTGGCCAACACAGAACACAAGCAGAACCTTTGACCAGCTGTTTCCACCTACCTCCTCCAACCAGCATGTGCCATTGCCTGGGAACAAGTGCAGTCTCAAGGGATCTTCTGCCCTCATATCTTTCCAGCCAGTTTTAGGACCAGCACCTTCCCCCAGGGTCCTCAGAGACTCCCATCCTATTATCAACCAATTGGCTGTATTTATTTTGCCCTTTTCAGATGTCTGTACTCAGAAGCGTTCTATGCATGGACTGAGCCCAATGACAGAAACCAGCAAAGAGAAGGAAGAACAAACAGAAGCTTTCGAGATACTTAGGTTAAAAATGCAAGGGGTGGGTCTTCCTTGGTGGCTTAGTGGTAAAGAATCTACCTGTTAATACGGGAGGTGCTGCTTCGATCCCTGGGTCACGAAGAGCCCCTGGAGAAGGCAATGGCAACTCACTCCAGTATTCTTGCCTGAGAAATCCTTTCATGGACAGAGGAGCCTGGCAGGCTACAGTCCATGGGGTCGCAAAAGAGTCAGACGTGACTTAGCGACTAAACCACCACAGTTCATTTAATTATACCCATCCATGCTCTTATTCACACCAGTGATTAAGTGAATACAGCTGATCCAATGAAGTCAAGAAATGAAATTCCCCTTTCTGTGCTACCCCAGCAGGGGTCCATACAGCCTTGCTCTGGGTTCCCAGTGTAACTTAAAGGGAAACTTTTGCAATATCCAAAATCCTTGATGTCCTGCAAATGAAGGAAGAGAAGGAATCTGTTATTAAATAGTTTATACGGTCTTAAAAGAGAGAGAGAGAAAGAAGAAAGACAGAATAAAGAAATTCCTCTTCACCCTCCCAAGGCCTTCAACCTGCAGGGAAGACAAGACTCGTTGTTGTACAGTCACTAAGTTGTGTCCAACTGCGACCCCGTGGACTGCAGCACACCAGGCTTCCCTGTCCTTCACCATCTCCCAGAGTTTGCTCAAACTCATGACCATTAAGTTGATGATGCCATCCAACCATCTCACCCTCTGTCGCCCTCTTCTCCTCCTGCCTTCAGTCTTTCCCAGCATCAGCATCTTTTGCAATAATTCAGTTCTTCGAATCAGGTGGCCAAAGTATTGGATCTTCAGCTTTATCATCTGTCCTTCTAATGAATATTCAAGGTTGATTTCCTTTAGAATTGATTGGTTTCATCTCCTTGCTGTCTGAGGGACTCCCAAGAAAAAGTCAAATGCAATATAACCCAGAAAATGTCAGAAGAGGTATTTGAGGCCCAGACTGGAGTCCATGTTCATTCTCTGCCTGGCTTGGGTCCCTGGTTAAGGCATTTAACTTTGCCTCATCTGCAGAGTTCCCGCAGCATGGTGAGGACCACGTGGAGATGGAGGTGTTTTAATGTACAGAGCAGGAGGCCTGGGCCATGTCTGGCTCCTGTGAACCGGCTGTGAGAATGGCAGAGGGACCTGCAAATGAGAATCCTCCTCCTTTGGGGGGCAGACCTGTTCCTCTACCTGGGGCAGAAGACTTTACTCACCTGAGTTTCCTCCATTTGCAAGAAAGGAGTTTAGAGAGGATCCTTCTCTGAGGGGTCCTGATACCTGACCCCCGCAAGCCTCCCAAAGCACTCCATTCTTTATTAATTTATTATTATTATTATTTATTTGACTGAGCCGGGTCTTAGTTGTGGCATTCGGGATCTTAATTAATTAATCTTAATAGTGGCATGCAGAATCTAGTTCCCAGACCAGGAATCAAACCTGGGCTTCCTGCATTGGGATCGGGGCGTCTTAGCCGCTGGACTGCCAGGGAAGTCCCCCTAAGCACTCTATTCTTGACATGGGCCTGAAGAGTTCTTTCCCGGCCCTATGGCAGCATGTCTACAGCTCCTGTGTGTGTGATTTTTTTTTAATATATATATTTTTCTTAATATATATATATTTTATTGAAGTACAGTTAACTTACAATGTTTCAGGTACACAACAAGGTGACTTGGATATATATATACACATATATTATTTTCAGACTATTTTCCATTAGGTTATCACAAGATATTGCCTATAGTTCCCTGTGCTATATAGTAAACTTTTGTTCTTGTTGCATATCTGTTTTTTAAATTAGAAATCTAGCATTCTATTCATACTAAGTCAAATAAGTAGAATGAAAACGCCATTAATATTTTAGGCAAAAGTTCATAAGTTTTCTAATATATATATATATTATACATAGTATTTATATGTACTTGCATGCCAGGTGCTTCAGTTGTGTCTGACTCTTTGCAACCCCATGGACTGTAGCCTGCAAGGCTTATCTGTCCATGGAATTCTCCAGGCAAGAATACTTGAATACAAGAATGGGTTGCCATGCCCTCCTCCAGCGGATCTTCCTGACCTAGGGGTTGAACCAAAGTCTCTTATGTCTCCAGCACTGGCAGGCAGGTTCTTTACCACTAGTGCCACCTGGGAAGCCCTTACTATTTATATTATAGGTATACATAAGTTTTGGAGAAGGAAATGGCAACCCACTCCAGTGTTCTTGCCTGGAGAATCCCAGGGACGAGGGAGCCTGGTGGGCTGCCGTCTACAGGGTCGCACAGAGTCGGACACGACTGAAGCGACTTAGCAGCAGCATACGAAAGTTTCTCTACTACACTTGATAAAGGTTTGAAAAAGAACATCAAAAAAAAGAAGAGATGGAGAAATTGAAAAACATAAACTAAATGAAACAGGAGCACTAGCATGCCTACAGCTCCCGCGGTTGAGTCCACTCCTTTCTGGTCCTGTGCAGGGAGACAACCTTAAAGGTTTATTGCCCTTTCTATACCTAGCATTGTGCTGACACTGAGGATCCTTGATGAATGAGGTCTTGAATCCGTGACCTGGGGTCTCCTGCCCCTACTCCCTAGGCTGGGATCCTCCCAGGCTGGTTTCTTAGCCCTTTTCAACCTCTGGGTCTACACAATGGGGAGCTGCGGGCAGAACAGCTGCCCGTCTGCTGGTGGAACTCAGAGCCTGAGGCCTGCCGCAGCCCCCACCCTGGACAGAGTCCTCAGGGGTGCTGTGGGCCTGGGGTATGAGAGCCTGGATAGAAGCAGAGTGAGACACAGGCCATCCTCAATACATGCTGTGAGGACTTCCCTAGTGGTCCAGTGGTTAAGGATCTGCCTTCTAATGCAAGGGACGCAGGTTTGATTCCTGGTTGGGGAACTAAGATCCAACATGCCACAGAGCAACTAAGCTCTCACACCACAACTATAGAGAAGCCTGCACACTACAACAAAGATCCTGCATGTTGCAGCTAAGACCCAATATGGCCAAAAATAAATAAATTAACATTTAAAAAAATACATGCCATGGCCTGTTCACCACTGTCTCCAAGTCTACAGTAACTCTGAGCATTGCAAGATAGATCTGTGCTATTTAATTGTTTCAGAAGGGAAGGGGCAGTTGTCCCTCCTCTGAGGGATGAAGCAAGCATGGAGTTAGCTGGATGCTGCTCTTTTCTGGGGGGAGGCACGACTAGGGGCATGTGGAATCTTAGTTCCCTGACCAGGGATTGAACCCATGCTCCCCGGCACTGGAAGCACAGAATCCTAACCACTGGACTGCCCCGGAAGTCCCTGGATGCTGCCTTGACTCGCATCCCAACTCAGGTCATCCCAGGGAGTGGGGACATGGGGACCCCATGTGTGAGAAAGACTCTTCATGGAGCCAGAGAAGTGGATGAAAACATCAGGTCAGCGGATCCAGGCCCATAAAAGGATGTGCCTGACAGGCAGTCAAATGCCAGAGTGGCAAGAGGGAGGAGCGTTTGTATGCGTTGGGTAAGCTTCCTATTGCCATAGGACAGGTTGTTCTCCTTTGGGACAGGCCCACGGGAGGTAGGATGCCCCACTATGGGGATTCAGGCAGAGCTCTGGAGGCCCAATTCGAGGGTTTGCTTGTCCACAGATTGCTTGCATGACCTAGGACTCTGGGACATCCTTGAGTGCCTAGTGAGAGGAAGTCTGGCCCATGGTGAGAGCGCAATACCTGATCAGTAACCATGACGACAATGGGAAAGAGGTAGCCAGGATTTTCAGAGGACGTGCAGATGTCCTTAGCTCCCCTATGTCTCCCCATCCAACTCCAGCCAGTCTTCTTGTCCTTTCCCTTCCCTTTCCTGCAGAGGGAGAAAATCAGTTGAGGATGAGCGGAAGATCACTGAGGCCTGAACAAGACCACATGGGGCCCCTGTGGGCCTCCGTGGGAAAGGAAGCAGGGAGGCTGGTGGAGTGTAAGTGCAGGGAGCGTCACCCAAAGGGCTCAGGCTGATGGGAGGGAGAGAAGGCTTTCAATTGGGATCCTGATCAGATAGACCTAACACCGTGCAAGCTCAGGCTTGGGGAGCCCCTGCTAACCCAGGGTCCCCTTGAGAACCTCAGGCAGCGCTGTGTGTGGGTGGCCCTCAGGCCCAGGCCTCTGCCCCCATCCCTCTCCCCTGCTTCCCTCCCCCTCAGAAGTACTGGGACACCTTCTGTCCACAGGACTGGCAACCCTAGCAAGCTTTCCCTTCTGCCTCCCAAAACACTAAGACTGCCCCCCTTTTGTTGATGTGGATCATTTTTTTAAAGTCTTTATTCGATTTATTACACTATTTCTTCTGTTTTATGCTTTTTTGGCAGAGAGCCATGTGGGATCTCAGCCCCCAGACCAGGGGTTGAACCCACCCCCCCACCCACCCCCGCACTGGAAGGGGAAGTCTTAACCACTGGACTACCAGTCCCAAGACCCTTTACTATTTTAACAAAGTAATGGAGAAGGCAATGGCACCCTACTCCAGTACTCTTGCCTGGAGAATCCCATGGACGGGGGAGCCTGGAGGGCTGCAGTCCATGGGGTCGCTGAGGGTCGGACATGACTGAGTGACTTCACTTTCACTTTTCACTTTCATGCATTGGAGAAGGAAATGGCAACCCACTCCAGCGTTCTTGCCTGGAGGATCCCAGGAACGGCGGAGCCTGGTGGGCTGCTGTCTATGGGGTCGCACAGAGTCGGACACGACTGAAGTGACTTAGCAGCAGCAATGGCTCATCACTAGAGAAAAACTAGGAAGAGCAAGATAACAAACCCTGAGTATTTACAGACTTAAGAGCGGTTTTCAGAGTCATTGTCCCTAGTCTCTGACTCTTTCTTGGAGGGAATGTCATGGGCTTTGAACCTCACCAGCTGGTAAACTGGTGCAAAGTGCTTGGCCTCTTACGGCATTGGTTTCTCCACTTTAAAGATGAAGATCATAATAACATTTTACTGATTTCCAATAACTCTTTTGTAGACTGAAGACCTGCTTAAACTGATGATAATAATGATCAAAATGTTGACCATGATGTCTATCCAGAATAAGAATTCATATAGCTAAAAGAGGAAAATTTAAAAAAAAATGAACAAGAAACTTTTCTTGATATATTAAAAGGACCAAATAGGTCCAAGTTTGAAAGTTTTGCTCTGGAAACTTCCCTTGTGGTCCAGTGGCTGAGACTGAGCTCCAAATTCAGGGGGCCTTGAGTTTGATCCCTGATCAAGGAACTAGGTCCCACACTCCGTAACTAAAGATCCTGCGTGAAGATCCCATACAGCCAAATAAATAAATGAAAAAAAAATTTTTTTTAAGGACTGCTCTGTAAACCTTGGTTTCTTTCCCTTTACCCAGGCTAGGACTTTCATATTACTGTACCCTTCATTCATTTCTCCATTTGTGTATTTTTTATATTTTTACTAGGCTTATAAAATGACTGAGTTATATATGTTCATTGAAATAAATTCAAATAGCACAGGGAGTATAAAGTAAAACATGAAAGTCCCCCTCACCCCCTTTCCACTGCCCAGGGGCTGTCTTTCTGCAAAGTATTCCGCCACTCTCTGCCCTCTTCATTTTCATCTCTCGCCTACTCTGGACTGGAGATCAATTCCCACTGGGCTGAGAACACTTCAAGGGCAAAAACTATGTCATAGTCATCTCTGTATCCAGAATATTCAGCATTCCATATGTGTTTGTAGAATGAATTGGATTTTCCTTAAAAAGAGGATGGGAAAAACACCGTTGGGGGAAAAGGATGGGAAATGAGAGGAAAGCATTTAGCCAGTAGCTTTATGTATAAAATTGTAACTGAGAAAACTGTTTCATATTTGCCCCCTTGATATCATTTCTCCTCTACTCTATTTCTTAAAAAAAAAAAAAAATCTGATCTTGATCCAACTAAATTGATGTCTTGACAGATTCACAACTTGAAAAACACTAGTCTCAGGCACTGCTCCTGAGCAGCCACTGGAATTCCCTTCGGGAGTGCCTATGAGGAGGGTGAGAGTTAGAAGACTCTCTTTGTAAATGGCCCTCACACCCACAGTGCGTGCCATAATCCACACGTGGCAATAAATCAGCCCAGCAGATCAGTGAGCCAAGTTCCTGATTCCCGAATCTTATTGGCTCCCAGCCTGACCCAGAAAGGAGAGGGCCGTTCAGATATTTATTCCCAAGAGCTCAAACAACTTCCAAGTCACCAAACACCCGTGGGCCTTCGGCAACCGGCTCATCTAGCAGGCCTCAGGGTCTTTATCTTTAACCTGAGGGAACCAGATCAGATACTTAGGTTCTATTCTAATTTAAAGCCTTTGATCTTGGATTCTTCCTGGGTAACCAAGGGAGGAAGGTAAAGGCCAGACCAGCAAGATTAGAGGTAGTAGTGGCCTCTGTTCTGGTCTGCTCAGCTTCCTTCCCCTTCTCCTGGAAATGGCACCTCCCTTTTTCTCCAGGGCTTTCCTGGTAGCTCAGAGGGTAAAGAATATGTCCGCAATGTAGAAGGCCAGGCTTCCTGATCCCTGGGTCAGGAAGATCCCCTGGAGAAGGGAATGACTACCCACTCCAGTGTTCTTGCCTGGAGAATTCCATGGACAGAGGACCCTGGCAGGCTATAGTCCATGGGGTCACAAAGAGTCAGACACAACTGAGCAACTAACACTTTTATACTTTTCCTCTGGGAACCTGCCCCACCAGCATTTTCATGGTTTCTAGTGGAGGTGGGCAACTGACCAGGCCTGAACGAAAGTACCCTAGGCCAAACAGTTGACCTAGGGTGGGCAGGACACCAGGAAGGGCCAACTAGGAGTCTGGCCTAGGTTTTTATATATAGCAGAAAAATGAAAGTGTTAGCCACTCAGTCGTGTCCAACTCTGTGGGGTCCCATGGATTGTAGCCTCCAGGCTCCTCTATCCATGGAATTCTCCAGGCAAGAATACTGGAGTGGGTTGCCATGCCCTCCTCCAGGGGATCTTCCCCAACCAGGGATTGAAACCCAGGTCTCCTGAATTGGCAGGCGGATTCTTTACTGCTAAGCCACCAGTGAAGCCTAGGAGGAAACTGCTATTGCAATTCAAATGTGAAGGGACAGGCTATTAACAAAAAAAAGCTCCCATCTAGTGAGTACTAAGTGCCAGGCACTGCCCTTTGAACTCCTTTCCTCATTTAAATATTTATAGCAGTTTCATGAATAGGGTTATTATTATTATTCTCCTTTTACAGATAGAAAAATCAGGTCCCAAAGAGGAAAAATAACTTGCCCAAGGTCCTACAGCTAGGCAAGGTCAACAGAGCCATGTCCCGAAACTGAAACATGTCTACTGCTGATGCTTTCCAAGCTGTCATTTTCACTGAGAAGTGTTGAAACCAAAGGGCATAAGTCTTCATGACAGAAAACAGAAATCTTCATTATAAAACAGACATACATGTGTGCAAAGATGCTTAGTCGTGTCTGACTCTTTGCGACCCTATGGCTGTCGCCCGCCAGGCTCCTCTGTCCATGGGATTCTCCAGGCAAGAAGACTGGAGTGGGTTGCCGTGTCCTCCTCCAGGGGATCTTCCCCACCCAGGGACTGAAGCTGCATCTCTTATATCTCCTGCATTGGCAGGTGAGTTCTTTACCACTAGTACAAGCTGGGAAGCCCAGACATGCATGTGTATGGTTGTGTAAAGAAAGTCTACGTGGAATACAATTTAAAGAAATAGAGCCATATTTTTATAACTGGGCTTCTTGTACATTAATCTTCAGGTTTTGTCCATTACTGTTTAGTCTAACCTTGACTTCTTGGCTTCCTCCCAGAGCCAACAAACCTCTATATGACTTTGGAAATGGCCATCATCAGACTGACTTAGAACTTCGAACCAGGTTTATTTCCAAAGGCAAAGGACAGCTTCCCTAGACCCCATGGCTCCCAGTCACCCTGAAGAGCCTGCCATTGTTGTGATGGGCTCTGAATTCTCTGTACAGAATGAGAATGTCCAACCTCATCCACCTCCTCCCATGGCTTCTCTCGTAGCTGTAGCTCAGCTGTACCTAAGCACTTCCCCACTCATCCACCTCCTGGAGAGGTCAGGGCTCCTCCATCCATCCATCTTCCACAGGAAGGAGAATGAGGAAAATTATACCCAACAAAGACTTTACTTGGCTGTTTGACCTTCAAAGCTACGTGTTTTAGTTGCTCAGTTGTGTCCAACTCTTTGTGGCCCCATGGACTGTATGTAGCCCACCAGGCTCCTCTCCATGGGATTCTTCAGAAAGGAAAACAGGAGTGGGTTGCCATTCCCTTCTCCAGGGGATCTCCCCAACCCAGGGATTGAACGCTGGTCTTCTGCATTATAGGCAGATTCTTCACCATCTGCGGTACCAGAGAAGTCCTATAAAACTATAGATTATTGTAATTAGAAACCCCAGTGATAAAATTTGCACATTACACAACTTCCACTCTTCACCCCAGATCCCTGAGCAATATCCTCACATAAGCCAGTGGTTTCCACTTCATTTAGAAAGCAACTCTGACAGAGGTACTTTCTTCCAAAGGGACCAGAACACAGTCCAGAACACTGCGGACAAGCCATAACAAAGCCTTCGAAACAATAGTAATTTCTGTTCTTAAGGCACTCTTTAGAGTCAGCAAGGTGCTTGTGCATCTTTTATGCATTCTTTAGTTTAATGCAGTCAGCAATCCAGCGTGGTAACTTCCATCACACCCAATTTACAGATAATGAATTTGAGGCTCAGCGAGATTATATAATTTGCCCAAGGTCATACAGTGCAGCTGGGTTTCAAAAGGGCAGAGGTTTTCATTCCAACTCAAATATGCCAGGGTTCTCCTCCCTCCCCCACCCCCAGCCTGCAATTCTTGATGACACTTATGTCCCAACTCGGTGACAAACAGGCCTCGGGATGCCGAGAGGCCATCCCTAATCTGTAGGTGTTCTACCACTTCATTGAGTCATTGCAGATCTGAGTTCTGGTCCTTAGGACACTGACTTTTATTAATTCACTGATGAGTTAATAGATTGGGGAGGGTAGGCCACACTAATTACACATATAACTAAGTGGTCAACCCAAATACGAATTTCTTTTTTTAAATTACTGTATTCTTGGCTGTGCTGGATCTTCACTGCTGCTTGTGGACTGTCTTTAGTTGTGCCAAGTTGGGGCTTCTCTTTGATTTTGTGCACAGGCTTCTCATTGTGCTGGCTACTCTCACTGGGAAGCACAGGCTCTAGGCATGTGGGCTTCCATAGTTAGTTGCAGTTCCCGGGCTCTAGAGCACAGGCTCAGTCATTGTGGGGCATGGGCTTAGCTGCTCCTAGGCATATGGGATCTTCCTGGATGAGGGATCAAACTCTTATTCTGCATTAACAGGCAGATTCTTTACCACTGAGCCACCAGAGAAGCTCCCAAATATAAATTTCTTAACTAATATACTAATATTTACAATGTAATAATATACTAATACTAATTTCTTAATATGTGTGTCTATGTTCAATCATGTCCAACTCTTTGTGACCCCATAGACTGTAGTCCACCAGCTTCTTCTGTCCGTGGAATTTTCCAGGTAAGAATACCGGAGCAGGTTGCCATTTCCTCCTCCAGGGGATCTTCCTGACCCAAGGACTCAAACCCACTTCTCTTGTGTCTCCTGCATTGGCAGGTAGATTCTTTCTCACTGTATCAGCTGGGAAGCTCAATTTCTTAATATACTGAGAAATTAAACTGCTAAGAGTCTGTAAAACAATTGTGCTTCAAATAAAAAATTTTTTTAAACTGCTAAAAGGGTTAGAGTGTTCAGTGGGAAATCCTCATGAATATATTAGTAAAATAGACTTGATTTGAATATCTAACACAGGACATTTGGAAATAGCCTCTCCCTTGGACAGAATTGATACACCCTGACATATTTTCATCCCTTGAGTCTTCTTTTTTCTAGATTATAGACTCTTTTCTTTTTAGTTATGACAACATTGTTTTGGATGGGTCACAATGATCTTTACAGATTATAGCTAATCACAGTCTTCATTTTCTGCAGAAATTTAGAAAACACCACACATACACACACACAAATGTGTACCCAGCACGTTTCCTGATCATCTCCAAAGGAGATTTTATAAAGCTTTTTATTATGGCAACTGTCAAACATCTGTAAAGCTAGAAATATCAATAGAGGGAATCCCCATATATTCATAACTCAGTTTCAATATTTATCAATATCCTGCTGCCTTTTTTTTTTTTTTCCAATCTATCCTACCCTAGCCCGAACACACACCATATTCCCTCAGGGTATTTTAAAGTAATTCTCCAAGCTAAGCTTCAACAGTACATGAACCAAGAACTTCCATATGGTCAAACTGGATTTAGAAAAGGAACCGGAGATCAAATTGCCAGCATCCACTGGATCATCGAAAAAGCAACAGAATTCCAGAAAACATC
Organism: Bos indicus; assembly: GCF_029378745.1. Lineage (NCBI taxonomy): Eukaryota > Metazoa > Chordata > Mammalia > Artiodactyla > Bovidae > Bos > Bos indicus. The sequence continues at coordinate 2,651,043 of NC_091770.1, read as the reverse complement.
TACTTCTGCTTCATTGACTACACTAAAGCTTTTGACTGTGTGGATCACAACAAACTGTGGAAAATTCTTAAAAAGATGGGAATACCAAACCACCTTATCTGCCTCCTGAGAAACCTGTATGCAAGTCAAGAAGCAACAGTTAGAACTGGACATGGAACAACGTAGTCATAGTAGTAATGGTGTTACTTGCTCGGTCGTGTCTGACTCTTTGCGATTCCACGGACCATAGCCCGCCAGGCTCCTCTGTCCATGGGGTTCTCCAGGCAAGAATACTGGAGTGGACTGCCATTCCTTTCTCCAGAGGATCTTCCTGACCCAGGGATTCAACCAGAGTCTCCCGAACTGCAGGCAGATTCTTTACCATTTGAGCTACAGGGAAGACCCTATGGAACAACAGACTGGTTCTAAATTGGGAAAGGAGTACATTAAGGCTATATATTATCACCCTGCTTATTGAACTCATATGCAGAGTACATCATTCGAAATGCCAGGCTGGATGAAGCACAAGCTGGAATCAAGATTGCTGGGAGAAATATCAATAACCTCAGATATGCAGATGACACCACCCTTTGCTTTCTTGGCAGGAAGCAAAGAAGAATGAAAGAGTCTCTTGATGAAAGTGAAAGAAGAGAGTGAAAAAACTGGCTTAAAACTCAACATTCAGAAAACTAATATCATGGCATCTGGTCCCATCACTTTATGGCAAATAGATGGGGAAACAATGGAAATAGTGAGAGACTTTATTTGGGGGGGCTCCAAAATTACTGCAGATGGTGACTGTAGCCATGAAATTAAAAGACACTTGCTCCTTGGAAGAAAAGCTATGACCAACCTAGACAGCATATTAAAAAACAGAGACATTATTTTGCCAATAAAGGCCAGTATAGTCAAAGCTATGGTTTTTCCAGTAGTTTTGTATGGATGTGAGAGTTGGACCATAAAGAAAGAATTGATGCTTTTGAACTGTTGGGTTGGAGAAGACTCTTGAGAGTCCCTTGGATTGCAAGGAGATCAAACCAGTCAATCCTAAAGGAAATCAGTCCTGAATATTCATTGGCAGGACTGATGCTAAAGCTGAAGCTCCAATACTTTGGCCACCTGATGAGAAGAGCCAACTCGTTGGAAAAGACCCTGATGGTGGGAAAGATTGAAGGAAGGGAGAAGGGGACAACAGAGGATGAGATGGTTGGATGGTATCACCAACTCAATGGACATGAGTCTGAGCAAGCTCTGGGAGATGGTGAAGGACAGGGAAGCCTGGCGTGCTGCAGTCCGGGGTTGCAAATAGTCAGACAGAACTGAGCGACTGAACAATAACTGATTCTTATCTCTAAATTCAGGTGCAGTAAGCTGCTTGAAATTTACTCTGTTAACTGAGAATAAATGTCCTCATCTGAAAGTGGAGCAGTGGCTGCCTTGCCCACCACATCAAGTCCTTGTGATGTTAAAATGAGAGACTGGAGAGGGATGTGGGTCTGGAAATTGGCTCGGGGCAGATTCTCTGGGGAGTGATTTTTGAAACCATATCCCTGGGCCCTACCCCAGACTTATGAATCAGGTGTCCGGGAGTGAGTCTCAGGCAACTGTACGTGGCAAAAGCACTCCAGACTATTTAAAATTGTGACTTGTTGGGAAGTCAGAATTTATGCGTTGCCACTGGTTAATGTTCAAGCTTCTGTCCCTTTCTGTCCTCCAGAGTCTGCTGGGAATGTGGGGGGTGGAGCCAGGTCAGATGTAACTACAGGGCTAAAGATGAGCCCAACCTGGATTTCTGAGGGTCAAGGGATGGTCTTGATCCTGGAAGAATAGAAGGCCTGATGTTAAACCTTGCTCTGTGTCCTAGACTTGGGTGAGATTTAAATGGAATATCAAGGTTTAGAACTGAAGGGTCGTACTAACACAATATTGTGAATCAACTATGCTTTAATTTAAAGAAAAAAAAGAACTGAAGGATGGGAGAGAGAAGAAAGGATGGGGCCAAGCTTCCACCTGGAGCCTCTTTCATGGAGTAGGGGAGCATCAGGCTTTCAGGTGCTCCTGAGTGGAGGTACCTGTCTGATTTTGAAGACAGGAAGCTAGGAATTATCCAGAACTCCAGAATGCACAGTTCACTTTGTACATCAATGCCCCCTCCCTGGAGATGTGCAACCCCAGCTCATGATTCCGTGGAGTAAAGAGGAATATTAGACAGCTGAAAGGGTGGTAAAGAATCTGCCTGCCAATGCAGGAGACACAAGAGACGTGGGTTTGATCCCTGAGTTGGGAAGATCCCCTGGAGAAGGAAGTGACAAACTTCTCCAGTATTCTTGCCTGGGTATTCTTGCCTGGGAAATCCCATGAACAGAGGAGCCTGGCAGGCTGCAGTCCATAGGGTCACAAAGAATTGGATGTGACTGAAGTGACTTAGCACAAAAGGTGGCGGTAGGTCAAGACCTGACCCAGCTTTCAGAAGTTGCGTGCGTGTGTGTAGGGCCATGCTGGAGGGGGACATGGCTTTTTCTCTTTCCCTCCACCTCCCCTCCACACCTGGACATGTTGAACTCCGTCTGAACCCTGTAATTCTGGAAAGCAGCTACAGTCAAGAAATGCCTTCCCTGTTTTTGTGTCCCCTCCACACCCCATTTTGAGTTCTGAAAATGACTAACCTTAAAGGAGGTTAGTTACAGAATATTCTGTTATAGAATATTCCAAGATAAGACTCACTTCCACACTTCCTCGCTGACTCAGATAAGATTCTCTCCAGCCCTCATCGTGCCGGCTCCTTGTTTACCTGCCCCTATAAAACCCCAGGTCTCCCTCTTTTCCTGTGATACATTCCTCACTAGTGAGCATTCTGCTTTTTGCAACAGTATGATTTATGCATTTTGTCTTTCACACCCTTCTTTTATTCCCTTTTTATTCATTGTAATGAATTTTATAATGAGAGATCTCCTGACATAATCCACAAAAAATCCAGCTGACAGGCTGCTCAACAATGTGAATGTACTTAATGCCTCTGAACCATATACTTAACGATGGTTAAAATGGAAAATCTTATTTTATGTCTATTTTACCACCATAAAAAAATTCCAGCTGACAGAGAAATACAATGGACATTGTTCTATTAAAAACAATTAGGATCCCTACTGTGTGCTGGGTGATGGGTTAAAGAGTCAGGAAGTGGGTGGGGCCTGGAATAGGAAATGAGTAAGATGTGTTCCCTGTGGTCCGAGAGCACCCAGACTTGCTGGGGCAACAAACACATACTCTGCTAATTGAGCTCCGTAATTCAAGATGACACACTTCGTAATGGACACATGTAGATTGACTTGATGCAGGCTGAGCAGGGCCTTGAATGTTACACTAGGGAGTTTGAATTTTAACTCCTGGTAATTGGAGGCATGAGTGATTTTAAAGCCAGGATGTGACACAAATAGATTCATTCAATTCCTAAGGTTTTGTCACCCCGTCATCTGCTTTGTGTAAAGATCAATGGTTGTGACAACTCTAATTTTAAAAAGTTGATCCCGCATACAACAGGCTCCTATTCATGTGTTTGTGCGCTCAACTGCTTCAGTCACATCTGAATCTTTTCGATACCATGACTATAGCCTGCCCGGCTTCTCTGTCCATGGGATTATCTTGGCAAGAATACTGAAAAGTGAAGTGAAAGTGAAAGTTGCTCAGTTGTGTCTGACTCTTTGCGACCCCATGGACTATACAGTCCATGAAATTCTTTACCACTGAGCCTCCTAGGAAGCCCTCATAGTCATGTATCTCCTATTAAATATATTTATGCTCAAGAAAGAAAAATTTAATTTTAATTAAGTCTATCAGGAAGACAAGCAAATGCTGTGTAAGAAATGTTCTTGGAACATTGAAAGCTCAGAGTGCCTGAGAGAGTCAGGGAAGGCTTTCAGAGGAAGTGGATTGGGGAAAAGAAGAGGGAACAGGGAAACTGGAGCATATAGATGAAGGACCGGGGCTGTGGGTCAGATGGCAGAGGGCTTTGTGTGCTAAGTTGAGGGGCCCTCTTCCTCACAGGTGATGGTGAATCCTCATTTGTGTGTGTGCTCAGTTGGGTTCAGCTCTTTTCGACCCCATGAACTGTAGCCTGCCAAGCTCCTAATGTCCGTGAAATTTTTCAGGGAAGAATGCTGGAGTGAGTTGCAATTTTCCTCCTCCAGGGGAACTTACCAACCCAGGAATTGAACTTGCATCTATCTCTTGCATCTCCTGCATTGGCAGGCAGATTCTTTATCACTAGCGCCACCTGGGAACCATCATGGGCTCTGTTAATAAGGATGATTCTTGGACCGCAGGGAGATCAAACCAGTCAGCCCTAAAGGAAATCCACTGAATATTCATGGGAAGGACTGATGCTGAAGCTGAAGCTTCAGCACTTTGGCCACCTGATGTGAAGAGCCCACTCATTGAAAAAGCCCCTCATGCTGGGAAAGATTGAAGACAAAAGGAGAAGAAGGTGGCAGAGGATGAGATGGTGAGATAGCATTGCTGACTCACTAGACATGAGTTTGAGCAAACTCTGGGAGGCAGTGAAGGACAGGGAAGCCTGGCGTGCTGCAGTCCATGGGGTCGCAAAGAGTGGGACAAGACTTAGGGACTAAACAGAAGCAGTGCTTACAACATGCCAGACGCTACTCTAATAGCTTTATCGATACGGACTGGCTTAACCCTGACACTCAGGAAAGAGCATGGCTACATGCTTTAGATCACTTGGATGGCCACGTTGATGATGGTGGCCAGAACAACAGTTGGGACACTTGTTGCTGCTGTTCAGCAGAAAGACAAAGGGAGGGATGGAAAGGCTGTGGTGGCTCTGAGAAATAATTAAGACTAAAACCATCAGTTATTTATTGGTTGGGTAATGGAATTGGTGAGGAAGAGAATGGAAGCTGGGATGAATCTCAGTTTTTTGGCTTCAGGGCTGGAGATGTGATTATACTAACAGGTAAAGGATTGATTACTCTGTTTCCTTTCTCAGAGGACCTGCTGAAGTCCCCCAGAGCCCCCTACTCTCTCACAGATTATTTAGAAGTGAGTTTACTTTCCAAACATATGGCGATTTCTCAGAAATCTTTCTGTTACAGATTTCTAGTATAATACCGTTATGATAGGAGAATATCCTTTGTGTGATTTCAATTCTTTTAAATTTGTGGAGGTTTGGAGTCTTTTGGCTCAGATTATCTTGGTAAATGTTTCTTTTTCACAGAAGAGAATGTGTCTTCTGCCATTGTTGGCTGGTTTTATAAATGTCATCAGGTCAAGTTGTTTGATAAGTACTCTTCAAGCCTCTTATAAATTTGATAATTTTCCAGCTCCTTGAGTTGTAAATTTCTCTATTTCTCCTTTCAGTTTTATAGCCTCTTGATTGGTACCTCCGTACAGTCAGGAGTGAGTGAGTGAGTGAGTGAGTGGCAGTGAAGTTAGAAGGTTTGCGTGGGGACTAGAACACTTTATCTCCTTAAATTTACTCCAGAACGCAGACACAAAATGGAAATCACTATGTATGCCAGGAGGCCTAGTGGCACTCAGGATAAATGCAAAAACGTAAGGGAGTCCAGGCGGGTTGGCAAGGCAACTGGTACTCAAGGCAGCCAATCGGTGAAAGTCTCACCTGCGGGGGCGGGGATTATATGAAAGCCAATAGGACGTGAAGCAGATGGTCCCACGGACCAATGGCTTGGAGGACGGGGCGGGCTTTTAATGAAGGGACGGCGGTGGGAAAGATGGCGGTGGCCCTGGGACCCTCTGGGTGGTGGCAGCGGTGGCGGCGGCGTTTGTCGGCACGGGAAGTTTCCAGGATGTTGCTCCTTCTCCTTTTGCTAGGGTCTGGGCAGGGGCCACGACAAGTCGGGGCGGGTCAAACGTTCGAGTACCTGAAACGGGAGCACTCGCTGTCGAAGCCCTACCAGGGTGAGGCGCCGGGAGCTAGGTGGTCGTGCACTGGGAGGGCTTCGGGACCCCAGCTTGTCCATAGAGGCGGGGCGGCGAAGGGCTTCGTGACCCCGAGGAAGCTGGGGGCGGTGGGTGGGAGCCCCTGGGGACTCTCGCTGTGTTCGGGAGCCACGGATCCTAAGGGCAGGGGTCAGCTTTCTCTCTCCCCACCCCTCGGAATTAGTCCTGGAAGTTTCCAGCAGGTCGAAGCAGGGTTCTCGGATGCCACTAGCGCCGGGCGTGGATGAAGGGGATTTAGAGATGGACAGGTGGAATGTGGGCAGGGGAGAGAACTGCGAACGGTGGACCGTGATTGAGGGCCACTAGCAGTAAGCTGGGCTTCTGATGGAGCTGTGGATGTGCGAGAAATAAAGCATGAGGCAGAACTGGGGTAGAACTTGGCCGCACTGAGAAGATAAAATGCTGTTGTCAATTAAGACACCTGTTCTTCTCCAGTCCAGGAGCCCTACTGATAAAAGAGGCTGGTTAGCTTTGGTGTGTTTAGTGTACATAGGCCGCTAGGCACAACTCATCAACCAGCAGATTTACATGGTTAGCTGCAGAGAGGACCAAATCAGTGCAGATGGCTTAATTTGTTTCCCTACTGAAGGATATGGGGACAGCATACAAACAAAAACACAAAGCATAAGAGAGTATACTCTGCTGCTAAAGGTGATTGCTTATTCACTTAGAGGATGTCTCCAGTGCCTTCTCCTTGCTAATACAGTGGGTAACAGACACAGAGTTCTCACTTGCAAGGGGCTGATAGTCTGAGGTAAGGGGGAAAGTAGCTTCTCCTTCAAAGAAAGAATGTGATTAAGCCCTAGAGCCCCAGAGAGTCAAGCTCTTTTTGGTATAACTGGGGACATTTTTTCTTTCACGGTGCTAAAGTTTACTCACATATAAAATGGGGAAGAATGAATCTGAGCATGGTTACTGTGGCGTGGATGAAGTGACAACTCTGATGTGCTCTAGGGTCTTCACCTGAGAAAGTCTTTGTGAAAAGAAGAAAGGTGGTAAAGAGTTAAGATTTAATGAGTGACAGGAGGTGGGACATGAAGGGGGAAGAAAGAGGACTCCAGCTTTCAGAGGGCCCATGGCGGTTTTCCAAATGGGTTGGGGTTGAAGAGAATGACTGATCTACTTCCTCCCCGTAGGTGTGGGCACAAGCAGTTCCTCTCTGTGGAATCTGATGGGCAATGCCATGGTGATGACCCAGTATATCCGCCTTACGCCGGATATGCAAAGTAAACAGGGTGCCCTGTGGAACCGGGTGGTAAGAGTCTTTCTCCCTCCTGTGTTGGTGACCCAGAAAAATGCTAAAAAAGTTCAGTGGCATACTGACTTATTCTCAGTCCCCGCCCCCATATTCTGTCTTCTGTGAATATGAAGTATTTTCATTTGAGAGATTATGATGACGTTCATATTGAAATCAGATATTTAGGGAGATGATCTCTCTTCCCCTAATTATAGCAAATAATTGGTTTTGATTCAGTTTTCTGAAATGTCTTTAGTTCCTGATTGACCTGATAGTGTTACTTTGGAGGTTAATAAGTCAACTCACATTTAATTACTTTGCTTTATAAAATAAAAAACTACTCTTAAATTTATCCTACACTTCATCCCAGTATCCCTGACCTCCTTCCCCCCCACCCCTTGTTATTTCCTTTTGAGTTGAATTTTAAATTTTATTTTCATGTAAAAGCCACTTTGAGCCCTTGGTCATTTTCTTTGTCCTTCCCTGGGCCTTTTCTAGTGACATTGTCTTCCTTGAGGTATGGCGGCAAGAAGTGAATGCAGTATTCCTGGTGTGGCTGCACTGTGATTTTGTACAAGTGTAAGATGATGCTTTCTTTTCGGTTTCCAGGGCTCTTTGCAAATCTTTTATGATCACTTTACTTTGGGGAGTGGCCTTGGCATTCTTCAATACTTTTGGGTGCTCAGAGGCTATGAACTTACTTTCCCATGGTTTTATCATTGGTTGTGGATAAGTGCACGTCAGAAAAAGGAACAGTTTCTTGTCCCTGCTCATTTTATGTGGCAGAGGCTTCTGAAGAAGCAGAGAGACAAGAAGTTTCTATGTGAGCTATTTGTACACTCTGGCCCCTTAACCCAGATTGCAGTGCTGAGCTCATTCTTGGACGGAATGCAGGGCAGTGTGCTTGGATAGAAGAGGTGGAGGGCTGGCGGCTGAAAGACTTGAGTTCTCAATCTGATGGTCTCACAGACCCTCTGTGAGCCCTGGCAGTTATTTATCCTCTCTCAGTTTTCAGTTTCTCCAACTGTCAAATGAGCTTCATCATATTGGTTCTACTTGCCCACCAGGGTTACTGTGAGAGTAAAATAAGGCAATAGACATGAACAAGCTTTGGGAAGTTAAGATGGTTACAGAAATGCGCTGTTGTTTGTTACATGTCTGTTACAAGAGTCACTGATACAGGTCTATGGATTATAAGTGATTTTGTCCAAGGCTTGATACTTTGCTGTTATCTTGCTGGCTGTCTCTTTGTAACCCTTTTATGTAGCAGTGATTCTAGTCTAGGATCTAGTTATCTTGCTCTTTTTCAGATTCTCTGTTACCTATATTTTTTGTTATCTGACTGTCAGAGTGAGCCTTAGCATTGTTTCTGAGTTATTTGAATAGGATGGATTTGTTTGAGCAGTAGTGCTCCAATTTGGCTGTCCTTTGGAGTTGGTGGCTGGGTCCCATCCCAGAGATGCTAATTTAATTAGAATGGGTACATCTTGGACACTTGGATTTTTAAAAGCTCCTTGGGTGAATCTGACATGCAGCAGATTTTGAGACCCACGGTTAGACATAACTCTGAGCAGGACTGTGTAGCACTGCGCTACACGAGGCCAGTGGCAAGAGCAGCCGAGGCCTCTTGGCTCAGTGTCTTCCCAGAGGTGTAATACCCCACTGGCTATGGGGGCAGCTTCTGGCCACTGAATTTCACTCTTGCCCTGAAATCGAAATCAAATAGCAGAAAGATGAGAACCCAAGATGACAACTGGGGGCTTGGCTTATCAGAGGAGGGGAAGCTATTGGAGATTTCAGGGTTCTTCGGTGAAGAGATTTCCCAGAAATTGAAAATGGAAGCTGCAAATAATTGTTGCTCAAGAGTCAGAGCAGTCTACTGGGTTTTTTTGTTTGTTTGTTTCTGAACAATCTACATGGAGGGCCTTTGCCTGAACTGGCCTATCTGCTCTTCCTTCCCCTCGTTTTTCACGGTGAAGCTTAACCAGGAGCCTCTCGAAACTAAATACCTACTCTAGTTTCTCTTTGAAAGTGTTCAACTATTTAGAACACTGAATTATCCACTTACTTCTGTCTCTACTTTTTTTTTTCTCCCAAGGTTTTGATACACAGTTCAAAAGAAAAACAGGAGTCTGTTTAGTGCCCACCTCCTTCGTGTTTTTCCACCAGAGGCTGTCTCTGTGGTGGGGCCGGGGGTGTCTCCTTTGGTGGATTTCTGCTCCTTGCCTGAGGGCCTGACACTGGTGGGGGCATAGCTTATCCCTTCTCGTGGGAACTCTGGGTTGCCCCTCAGCTTGGCATAGGGCCAAGTCTAGCTAATTAGAGTTGTTTGTAGTGGATGTTAATTATTCCTGGAGACCTTTGCCTGATGACTTAGGTTATCTTTTTCTTTTGTAATAAATGAGGCCTTGACCTTTCTTGAGATCCCAGCTTCTTAGAGTCTTTCTCTCAGAGGGGTGATCATAATTGCAGATGAGTATTAATTCAGCCACCTCTATCCTGGACACTGAGATCTTTTGCTGAGTGGGTATAGGATCACAGAAGTCTAACATGAAGTTCTCTCGTCTTTTCCAACCTTGGGATGCTATCCTGTTTCTGTTGGGAGATGGTGACGCTGATTGGGAGGTGTGTTCACTTATTATATTAAATACCACATACAGATAAATGGCTCAATCTGTTTAATTTTACTACACAAACCCTTAGCAAGTCTTAAATTTTGGTTTTACCTCTTAGCCTCTCGTCCCCCGCGTTTGTGTTTTCCAAGTCTGTAGGCCGTGGATGAGGGCCCGAGGCCTGGTGTCTCAGGCTCCTCTTTGATTGCAGCGTCTCTTTCCCTTTAGCCGTGTTTCCTGAGAGACTGGGAGTTGCAGGTGCACTTCCGAATCCATGGGCAAGGGAAGAAGAACCTGCATGGGGATGGCTTGGCCATCTGGTACACGAAGGATCGGATGCAGCCAGGTACTGGGGCCCTGGGCTGCGCTTGTGGGGTGTGACAGGCCTGCTTTTTCACGTGCCCTCTTCGTGAGGCGGGCATGACTTCACAGTGCCAGCAGTTTTCCCTCTCCCTTGATGTTTGGATAAACACTGGCCTGTTTAGTCTCTAGAATGGGGTCTGAGTCCTAAAAACAGCTGACCTTGACTCATCCTGGGATGGTTTCTTGTTTATTGGTTACTTCCGCTTTCTCTTTGAAACTTCACGGCCCAGTTGGCTGAAGGAAACCACTGGCCCCCCCCAAATACTGACACTGGGCATACTGGTTTCTCCTGGGCCTGAGTAGAGACCTATCTCAGAACTCCTGAGTCAGGAGAAAGGAGAAGAGTTAGCTGTTTTTCCTTTTTGTACGGGAGGCTCTGCTGCAAGTACATGACAAACTGAGCCTGATCTGACCTGATCTCTTCTGCAATTAGAAGCAGAAACTTGGGAATTCAGTTCACTCGGGGGCATAGTCATCAACAAGTGTTTGTGAAGCACAATTCTTCAGGCGCACCTTAGCAACCAGGTCAAATCAGGGAGCAGCTGGAGTGCTAAGCAAGGAGACGCTGGCCTTCTCTCTCTCCCCTTTAATGACAAACAACTGCAGGTGCTTACTGAATGCTTGTTACAGCTGTTTCCTCATCTTCAAGGGACGCCTGGGGGTCCTCTGAATCTCACTTTTTCCTCCATCACAGTGATGTGTTACTCCTTTATCTACTCTTGGCTTTGTTTCACTGTTGTTCATCGTCTGTTCTTTCTCTCTAGGGCCTGTGTTTGGAAACATGGACAAATTTGTGGGGCTGGGAGTATTTGTAGACACCTATCCCAATGAGGAGAAGCAGCAAGAGGTAATGGCCAGTGTCATAGCTTAGGTCAGCCACACCGAACTGACATCACAGCCCTTTGCCTTAGGAATGTTGTTCAGGAGGGAACACAGAAGAGGAAGTGAGGGGTTTGGTTCTCTTTTGTCTGTTGCACAGAGTTAATGTCTCTGTCAGTTTTTTTTTTCTAGAAGAGAGTCGTTCATGGTGCACAGTCTTGGGAGTGGTCCTCGTGATGAGGGCTTTTCAGTGTTAAACAGTGTTCTTTCTTGCGCACATTGGGAGCCGCTAGACTCAAGCATGTGTGGCCGGGTGGTGCTGTGGCTCCTAGGCCAGCACCAGAGCGAGCTGAACTGTGTGCCTCCACTCCCTTGACATCCTGTGTCGCTGCTGATCTCTCTTCTGCAGCTACTCCCTGTTCCCAGTATCCTTTTCTTCTTCTTCTCTTCCTCTAGGAAAGGCTGTAAAAAGATATTGATGAAATCTCAGCATTTTGTTGAAACCTGGTATAGGGTCCAGTCGACTTCCCTGGTAGCTCAGTGGTAAAGAACCTGCCTTCCACTGCAGGAGACATGGGTTCAATCCCTGGGTTGGAAAGACTACCCAGAAGAGGAAATGGCAACCCACTCCAGTATTCTTGCCTGGGAAATCACATGGACAGAGGAGCCTGGCGGGCTACAGTCACGCCAGGGGGGCACAAAAGAGTCAGAAATGACTTAGTGACAACAGCAACAGCAGTCTGGCTGTTAGCAGAAGCATCCTGCATTTCGTTAGCTGACCATAGGGTTCTCTAGTACTTGCTTATACTAGCAGCAGGGCTGTGCGCGCTCTCTGCCTGGGACTGCTGGCAAATGGTGGGAAAATGATTAGGACATGTTGTTGCTGGGTATCCTATCACTAAATCATATTTAGCAAGAAAGGCACAATTAGAAATGGAAGCAGAACTTACTTTTTCCCCAAAAAGTTCTTTATGAAAATTTTCAAACGTGTAAAAACAAATTGGATGAACAGATCATTGTCTATGCAAACCCAGCTTCAGCAGTTTTTCACATTTCCGTACAGAGTTTGGCTTAAAGGGGGTGAAAAGTGAGACCTGAGTTACGAGGGGAACCTTGCATTGTGGGTCAGTTAGAGACTTGCTTCTCGGTGTTGCTTCTGGGCTCTTCTTCAGTCTGCCAGACATCAGCCACTGTTGAGGTGCCCAGCCCGGGAATCAGTGAGCGAGATCCGCGTGGCCCTCGCACTCGGTAGCCCTGGCGTGTGAGCGTGCTGATGGGGTCTTTGCGGAGGTGCTCTCGGAAGACCTGGCAGGAGCATCTCACCTGGCGGGGACTTCCTCCAGGAAGTGATATTGACTTTGAAATCTGCAGAATTAGATCAGATTAGATGCAGATAGAAAAGCGTATGTTAATGTGTTAAAGTTAGAGAAGGGACAATGAATGTGAAGGGGAAAAGGCAGGGGGAGAGAGAGATGAGGCTAGAGAGAAAAAGAGGGCCCTCAGTCTCCCCGTGTTCCAAGGCCTCCCTTCACCTTGCGTTCTTTGCTGCTACCGCTCTTCTGTCCCAAACGCGTTCATGGGCCACTGTGACTGAGCAGCGTCTCCTCGGGTGGCTGGTGACCTGTTCAGACCAGCTGCAGAGCTATTTGAGTGTAGGTGACTCGCCCTCACCATGCACATGGTGGGGCGAGTTCTGAAGGGTGGTGTGCCTATCAGGGAGTCTGGAGCTAAAAGTGTTTTAGAGGGTAAGCGCACTAAAGGATCTTAATGAGGGGGACGTCGTGAGAAGGGTTTGCAGTGCCGTTGAGGAAATAGTGGTGGTTAGAAATGCATCTGAAGCACGCGTGGGCTTTAGGGCTTGACTAGAGTTTTACACATGGCTCTCTGTTTCTCCCAGAAATAAATCATTCACGCTCTCTTAGCTTCCATTTCACTATCAGGCGGGAGTCATTCTGCCTAAGAGGGCAGATCTGATGGGCCTTGTTTTGTAAGGAGAGTAGATGTTAACCAAAAATATCAGTTTCAGGTGGTTAAAATTGGGACTTTTCTGCCTCAGCTGCAACTGCCCTTGGAATTATCTGCAAAGCATTTAAAGCTACTGCTCTCCAGGCCCCAAGCTCAGAGAGTCTGATGGGCAGCTTAACCTTTTCAAACATCTCTAGGTGAATCCCACATATAGCTGGCATAAAGGACCCCAGGATGCAGAAGCAGCTGGTTGGCGAGTGGCGTGAGCAGCTCACTGCTCTTTTCAGATCAGGCCAGCTTGGAAGTCGAGTTTCAGGTGCTTCCTATATTTTTTTAACGTAATGATTGTTTTTCCTCTCTTGAAACTGGAATAAGCAATATGCCGTGAATTTAACAACACATTCCCTCCAACCTTTATGTTGATGAAAACACTGATCCCTCTTGATCTCTTCATTGTTGGTGGAAAGAATTTTTACATTATTAAAAGAACTCTGTAACTTCGTAAATTCTCTTGTTATACTATTTGGATGTGATTTAGTGGGGTTTGTTTGTTTTTTTCTCAATCCTTGGTGAGGCAGTGTTTTCTAAGAGACACTCCTTTGGAAATTAGGTCCCAGGAATATTGGCCAGCTCTCAGATGTCATTAGGGATTGAGGCTGAGAAGTAGAAACCTATTTCTGCTACAGTTGAATACAATAAGATTATACATGCAATTTCAGGAGGTTCCTGGGTTCCCCAGAGTAGAACTGTAGACAAGATCTCCTCTTCCACAGAGTTGAACTATCTTCTCATTTACAAGAGCATTCATATACTGGGCTTTCCCAGTGGTTCAGTGGTAAAGAATCCACCTGCAGTGCAGGGGACGAAGGAGACAAGGGTTCGATCCCTGGGCTGGGAAGATCCTCTGGAGGTGGAAATGGCAACCCACTCCAGTATTCTTGCCTGGGAAATCCCATGGACAGAGGAGCCTGGCGGGCTATAGTCTGTTCGTAGGGTTGCAAAGAGTTGGATGCAACTGAGACTTTACAGCACAGCACAGCATTCCCGTGCTGCCGTAAAGGTGTGTAGCAGTGAAGGTTCAGACGTGCCTCTTAGGCACAGGGTAAGCTCTCAGAAAGTGCTGGCTGTTTGTGTTCACAGCACTAAATGACGTCCCTGGGGACATTTGCAGACATCTCGGCAGTGCTGCTGTGGCTCCGTGCTCTCCTTCTCCCCTCCCATCCTCCTTGTCTTCACACCTGGGTTCCAGAGAGCAGACCTGGCCAGCTTGCTCAAGTGCAGTGTGGTTTAGGTTGGTAAACCTGCTCTGAGAGTGACTCCTGGATGCTGGTTCATAGACTTGTGTTGGTTGGTAACAGTTTCCCTGGTTTGACAGTAGGAACAGTGAAGTGACTTCTCATAAATGTGAAATGTTTTATTATTTATTTATTATGAAATATTTCGTGTTTTTTTCATTTAAAATGTTCTTTTTAAAACTGATGTTTATTTTAGATGGCTGTCTTGTCATTGTATTTTAATACAGTTATTGTATTTTAATTGTATTTTAACATATTTAATAGGTTAAAAAAAAATCAAGAAAAAGCAAACCTGTTAATCTCCAGAATGTGTTATGTGTTTAGAGATTTTTAGTGGTCCATAACAGCCAGTGGTCTGGGAATTACTGCTCTAGAAAACATATGTTTGGTTTTGTGTTTACATATGAGCACCTGTAGACAGTATTTAGATCTAGAAACTCACTTAGTCATTGAATGAGTGTTGACTGCCTTTCGAATGCCAAGCACTGTGCTGAACGCTCTGCGTATTTCACGTCATCTTCATAGCGAGCCCTGGGAGCTGTGTGTTGCCCTCCCTGCTCACAGTGCGGAAGGAGAATCTCCGAGATGACGCAGGCGGCAGTGGGGGCCTCCTGAGGGCTGCGTGTGCCCCTTTTTCTACCTAGCGAGTCACAGCGAGTGTGCTCTGCACCTGTGGGGTTTAGCATAGGATTCACAAGTTCACGCGTCCCTTTGCATTCAAGGTGTGCTGAAGGTACACTAGTACCTTGTAGTGCAAAAAGTTAAAAACACTTCCCCACTCTTCAGGCACAGCAGGCAGGAGCTCCTAATTTTTGGTGACTCTTCAAAGAGGAATGAAACTGCCACCTTTGCCACAGTCAGGGTGATTCTTCTGCCTTTGGTTCTGGCTGTATATAGGCTGCTTTCCAAGCAAAGAAACTTAGCTTCTGTGTGAAATTAGTGGGTACCTAGGAAACCCTTCAGGAACTCCTGACTGGGCGTAGAAGTTAAAGTGGCATTTAAAGACTTAGGGTTAACGTGAGGTGGCAAGTTGAAGGCCAAGCCATGAGTTGCTGAAGTGGACAGATTCCAGCTTGGAAGCTGCAGGCCTCTGTCTAGTGCTGTATTTCTTAAATTCACCTGGCACATCCCAGTCATCCATAGCGCCTTTTATTTTTTTTTAATTTTTAATTGATTAACTACGTCAGGTCTTAGTAGCGGCGCACAGGCTCTCTAGTTGTTACCCCGAGGCTGTGGGATCTTAGTTCCCCAACCAGGGATCAAACCTGTGGCCCGTGCTTTGGGAGGCAGCTTCTCAACTGCTGGACCACCAGGGAAATCCTGCCTTTTAAAAAATACATAGTCCCATGCCCCATTCTAAACCTGCTGAATGAGGCTCTCTGACTGTAGTTCCCTCATGTATGTGCAGTTGAAAAGCTCCCCCAGGTCATGCTGAGGCCCAGCTGACCTCTGGTGCTGAAAAAGAGGGTGCCTCACCAGCCTTGGCAAGGATGAGGACCCCTTAGGTTAAAGATCACTGTTCTCAGCACTCCTCAAAAGTTACAACTTAAACTTCTGATCCCAGGTACTGGGGTTGATACCTCAAGCAAGCCTTGGGATCACCGGAGCTCCCGAGTGCATTTTCAATCCCTTCTTTTCCCTCATTGTTCACTGAAGTTATGCACTTTCTTCGTCCGAAGCCCAATTCAGTAAACTGCTGACAACACATTCATAATCCCCTTGTCCTAAATGATAGTGGTAGAAGAGTACTTTTCCAGCAGTTCAATCATTCACTGGTTCATTTCATACCTTGTGTAGTCCTGTACATAGGCCATCGGTGGTGTAAGAGAACAGCTGGGGAGCTGGTCCGAGGCTCCCCCAAGACCCTTTCTGTGACCTGTAAGGCCCAGTGTGGTCTGGCTCCCGCTTCAGCTCCCACCAGCCTGTTCTTCACTCACTGAGTTGCAGACACCCCTAGTTCTGAAGATGCTAACCTCATGCTTCTTCAGCCCCCATATTTCTTGGTGGATTCCCTCTCACTGCTTGGTCTCAGTTCAGGTGTTGTCTCCTCAGGTATATTTCTCCTCTGTATTGTATTGCCTATTTTATTTTTGTCATAGTATTTATCACTGTCTCAAACAGTGACAGACTTTATTTTCTTGGGCTCCAAAATCACTGCAGATGGTGACTGCAGCCATGAAATTAAAAGACGATTACTCCTTGGAAGAAAACCTATGACCAACCTAGATAGCATTTTAAAAAGCAGAGACATCACTTTGCCAACCAAGGTCCATATAGTCAAAGTTATGGTTTTCCAGTAGTCATGTATGGATGTGAGAGTTGGACCATAAAGAAAGCTGAGTGCCAAAGAATTGATGCTTTCGAACTGTGGTGCTGGAGAAGACTCTTGAAAGTCCCTTGGACCACAAGGAGATCAAACCTGTCCATCCTAAAGGAAATCAACCCTGAATATTCATTGGAAGGACTGATGCTGAAGCTCCAATCCTTTGGCCACGTAATGTGAAGAACTGACTCACTGAAAGAGACCCTGATGCTGGGAAAGATTGAGAGCAAGAGGAGAAGGGGGCCACAGAGGATGAGATGGTTGGATGGCATCAACTCAATGGATATGGGTTTGAGCAAACTCTGGAAGATAGAGAAGGACAGGGAAGCCTGGTGTGCTGCAGTCCTTGGGGTCGCAAAGAGTCGGACCTGACTGAGCAGTTGAACAACAACAAGATTGATTGTATGTCTCCTCCCCTCTAATGTCAGCTCCATGAGAGCAGACATCTGCCTGTCTTATTTCCCATTGAGCATCCAGCGTCCGGGACAGTGCCTGGCTCATATTAGGTGCATACCCAGTATTAGAGAAAGGAATGCTTTGGGTTCTACCTCTTGGCCCACAGTAGGGCAGGGCTAAATTGAGCTTGTGTAGGTATCTCTTATTGCTAGTGCTGAGAACTGTAGCAGTTTTTTTGGAATAAAGCTAAACACCCTTGAACCTTCTGACTTTGCTAAATCTGTCCTGCTGCAACGTTCCCACGGAGCTTTTTCTTGCCCACATGTTGTAGGTTAGAATAACAATAACTGTTTGGAGATATATGTCCATAAGACTCAATTAGAGGGTAAATGATCCCTTTGGATTAGAGTTAATTTGACAGTCTCTCAAGTGGTGGGATTTTTGTCTTCTGGGCAAGAGCTACAGCCTGAGATCCTGGGCAGTAAAGGACATCTTGAATTTGGAAGAATCTAGCCATATTTATCACCCTCATCCCTCTCCTTGCCGCAGAAGTGCTGTCATCTGGGCACAGACAAACTCCTGGCCTGACCTTTGGACTGTCAGAGACATAAGTGAGGCCTGCTTACAGAGTGTGATGCTGGGTGTTTTTATAAAGTTCTGAAAGTTTTAGGACCCTGTGTGGGTTAGAGAGGTCTTCCTAATGGACCCCCTTGAGTATCTGATGATAGCAGCAGACCTTCTCCTTAGAAAATGTACAAGCACCTGCTCGTGTAGTTTTTTGCCTACAATTATTTTTGCCTATAATTGTGAGGGGTCTGAGGACTTGTGGAATGCCCTCCGTGGATGCTAAAATTCTATTTGGGGATTGAGATTGGTTTGGGGATTGAGATTGGTGCTCTTCCACTGCAGCTGGGTCATAGCTCTTGCACAGATGTTTCTTTCTGACTTGGTCTCTTGTCTTCTGTGCCCTGTCTTGTTTTTATAATAACCTGCTGGACCCTCTCAGGCCCAGAAGAGGCGGTATTCTCCGGGAGTCCAGGTACTCAATTCTTGACTCACTGTGGCCATCCCCGATTCCCTTGTGTGCCCATCCGACATTTGCGACTGTTCTCAGTCTGTGTGGCCATTGTCTCCAGAGTCACCAGTCTCCAGTTCCGCCTGCATCTTCATCTTGCATGTTGATTGTCTAGAACAACGAGGAACCCCGCAGAGCAGTGGCATGTCTCATGCTTCCTGTCCTTTCATCACCCTGCCTCTCTCTTCACTGCCTTAGCCCCAGGCTTGTTGTGAAATGGTTAGCTTGTCATTTCTAAGGAAGAATTTGCTCCACAAGGGCTGTTGGAGAGACAGGGTCTCCGAAGTAGGTGGGAAGATGGGTGGGCTCCGGGGAGACTTTCAGTAGGAGAACCTTGCCCACTGAGTATTACTGGGAGAAGTTGCGTGTCGTGAAGAGCCAGAAGGTCTTTTGACTGAGGATAGTCACCTGTGGCTGGAGAGGCCACCTGGTTCTGGCACTGTCCTTTCTGAGTCCTGATCCATTTCACATCATGTGCTTATAGAATGTTAGAATTTGAAAGGTGCTATCCTAAATGGAAAGAGTTCCCTGAGCGAACAGGTATTTTCGAACAGAATACCTGGGTGCACCAAGTATTGGATTGGCCAAAAAGTTCATTCAAATTTGTCCATAAGCTGTTAATGGAAAATTAAAACTTTTTGGCCAACCTAGTACTTGCCTTGTGGGGGAAGAGGTGGAGCTATGGTGGACACATACAAAGAAGCATAAGAAATGATTTTTCAGGAAGTTTACGTGGCAGTTGGTGATATGTGTTTGTATGTATGTGTATATACACACACACATGCATACACACAGGGGCTTCCCCAGGGGCTCAGCGGTAAAGAATTTGCCTGCGATGCAGGAGTCGCAGGCGACTCGGGTTCGATCCCTGGGTCGGGAAGATCCCCTGGAAAAGGGCATATTAACCCACTCCAGTATTCATGCCTGGAGAATCCATGGACGTCGGAACCTCTGGGCTACAGTCCAGAGGATTGGAAAGAGTCAGACATGACTGTAACAGGTTAGCACACGCGCACATACAAGTAAGAAGAAAACCAGTCTTGGGTGGAATATAAGTACCCAGTGCTGATCTCTGGGAGGGTTCCAGTCAGGCCCAGAGTGTCAGAGGGGCCATTTCGGACCCACCCCAGATGGGAGGAGGATTCCTGGAGGCAGGTACTGAGGTCAGTCACTTCTGGGCCTTGTCCCTCGAGTGACCCTCTGAGCGTGGGCCCTCGGAGGCTGCTAGTGACAAGGCAGAGTGGCCGTCTGGTCTGTCGTGAAGAGCTCAGCTTTGTGTGCAGAAGTCCCGTCACTGTTGGCACAGGCGTTCCTGCGAGCGCTTCCTCACCACCCTCTGCTTTGCCTCCCCTGCCTTCCCAGCGGGTGTTCCCCTACATCTCTGCCATGGTGAACAACGGCTCCCTCAGCTACGATCACGAGCGGGATGGGCGGCCTACAGAGCTGGGGGGCTGCACAGCCATCGTCCGCAACCTCCATTACGACACCTTCCTTGTGATCCGCTATGTCAAGAGGCATCTGACGGTGAGTCCCTGTCCAGGCCCGTCGGCAGTGCGGGCCGTCTCGCTCCGCTGCCGGGGCCCGGCCCTGACTTGCCCCCCCTCTCTGTGCTGTAGATAATGATGGACATCGACGGCAAGCACGAGTGGAGGGACTGCATAGAGGTGCCGGGGGTCCGCCTGCCCCGGGGCTACTACTTTGGCACCTCGTCCATCACGGGCGATCTCTCAGGTACTGCCCTGCATGCTCCTTACTGGCCCTAACTCAGGTCATGTCTCACTAGGCAGGCCCGGGCGTGAGAGCCCGCTGGGCAGAGCTCTGGCAAGCAGGTGCCCACGAGTGCTCCCCTTCCTGCATTCTTGTGTGTAGAGCCCAGATTGCCAGGCCTGGGGTCGTCTCGCACAGTTGTGTCTGGCAGAGGCTTGCTGCTAACAGCAAGCAGTGCTCGCCTCTTCCTCAAGCAGTGCTTCCAGCCTGTGCTCTCCTTTTTCTTATGCCTGTTTCTGCAGGCACGTCCTTTCACCCATATGCTGACTTCCCCTTCTCCTCGCAAAGCTTCTCCTTGACTGACCCCCAAACTCTTTTGTGCTCAGATTTTTTTTTTTTTTAAATAAAACCTACACTTTATTTATTTATTTATAGTTGGGCTGCATTGGGGCTTCTCTTGATGCGGTGTGTGGACTACAGAGCTTGCAAGCTCGGTAGCTGTGGCTCTTGGGCTTAGTTGCCCAAAGACGTGGGATTTCAGTTCCCCAATCAGGGATCGAACCTGCATCCTCTGCACTGGGAGCACGGAGTCTTGACCCTGTGCTCAGATGTTTGGCTGTGTCGTGTGTGCAGAGACCTCTGTAAACTACCCGCGTGGCAAATGCTGCGTTCAGACCTGTGTCTCTGCCACGCCCTGCCCTCAGGAAAGCCCCCTCTGTTTCTTTGCTCTGTGCGTTTGCTCTTTGTCTTCTCTTGAGCTCATTTGACCAGTTACCCTGAAACTCCTGCCTTACTTGACTTATGTGACATTAGCAGAACCAGGCTCTTGTATCTTTGGATTTTTCTACCTACTTGTTTCCAAAGTTTCTCTTTTATGTCCCTAAGCCTCAATCATGACGTCTTTTGAGGTAAAGAAACTTTTGGTTCTTTTGATTAATATAGTGTATTATGACTGAAGCTGATATGAAATAGAACTTCCTTGTGTCAAAACAGAAAAGCAAATGCCCATCTGAAACGGGCAGCATCTACTCGGTCTTGGCCCATTGTTGTCAGGAGAAACTGTGGGCTGTCCTGTTGTTTAATCTCGATCCTGGCACAGAAAACATTTTTTCTAATTGAAGGTAAATCCAGTTTTTTTCTTTAACCTGGTTTTACCTGCTAAAGATTCTAAGAGCCCAAACAGCTGTAAATGTCATCCTGATAATAGAGATGGCAAGAGGTCCAGTCCGCAGTAGCAGCCTAGTAGCACTGAGCACCCTGCACTCATGTTTGTGGCCTCTTAATACCAGTTGCCACTAACAAGAATAAAAGCTTCCTGGAGAACGTGTCTGATGCCAGGTCTAAGGTAGGAAATACAAGCTAAAAACTTCCCAGAAAAGCAAAGAAGATATCAAAAACTTATAGGTTCTTGTAAAAGGACTCAGGAGTCAACTTGAATAGGCTCCCACTGGGTAAAGTTGGTTTGAGTTGAGCATCAGTAAGAGGTACAACTTCAGTGTATTGTGTTGTTCAGTCATGTCCAGTTCTTTGCCACCCCATGGATTGTAGCACACCAGGCTTCTCAAACTCATGTCCATTGAGTCAGTGATGCCATCCAACCATCTCATCCTTCAGTTCAGTTCCGTTTAGTCGCTCAGTCGTGTCCGACTCTTTGTGACCCCATGGACTGCAGCACTCCAGGCCTCCCTGTCCATCACCAACTCCCGGACTTTACCCAAACTCATGTCCATTGAGTCAGTGATGGCATCCAACCATCTCATCCTTGGCTGCCCTCTTCTCCCTCTGCCCTCAATCTTTCCCAGTATCAGAGTCTTTTCCAGTGAGTTGGCACTTCATATCATGTGGCCAAAGGATTGGAACTTCAGCATCAATCCTTCCAATGAATATTCAGGACTGTTTTCCTTTAGGGTTGACTGGTTTGATCTCCTTGTTGTCCAAGGGACTCTCAAGAGTCTTCTCCAGCACCACAGTTCAAAAGCATTAATTCTTTGGCGCTCAACGTTCCTTATGGTCCAGCTCTTACATCCATACATGATTGCTGGAAAAACCATAGTTTTGACTATATGGACCTTTGTTGGCAAAACGGTGTCTCTGCTTTTTAATAAGCTGTCCAGGTTTGTCATAGCTTTTCTTCCAAAGGACAAATGTCTTTTGATTTCATGGCTGCAGTCACTATCCACAGTGATTGAAACACATCAAATATGTTTGAATCTGTGAGTTTATAATGTTACTTTAAAAGGGGAGAGAAAAAAAATTGAGCCCCTAACTCCTTCATCCATCTCTGGTAATTAATAGTGAGATTCAGGGTCATAGTCACAGGAACTGGGAAGAGTTAGCCACAGTCCAGAAGGGAAGTGTGCTCCAGGCCAGTCGCTGTGCCCTGCTCATGGCCCGTTAGACAGCTGCTGTGCGGCCCTCTCCTCTTGGTCATGTGTGTAGTCCATGTTAAAGGGAAGCTGTGGGGCTGCTGTGTCTCCTGAAAGGTTTTACCTGTGATTGGGGCTGAGTTCTTGTATTATCTCTCAATTTTGAAATTATATAGGGGGCTTCCCTTGTGGCTCAGTGGTAAAGAAGCTGCCTGCCAGTGCAGGAGACACAGCTTAAATCCCTGATCCAGGAAGATCCCACGTGCTGTGGAGCATCTTAAACCCGTACGCCACAGTTACTGAGGCCTGTGCTCTAGAGCCCGTGCTCCAAAACAGGAGAAGCCGCTGCACTCAGACACAGCCAAAAGTAAATAAATTTATGTAGGTAATGCATGCTTGTTGATGAAAACCATATATATAGGGTAACGTAGAATATTCCCTGTTACCTGTCCTTACTTTTAGATGAGAAACAAGAGGTTTTGGTGGTGGGTTGTTTTTTTTTCAGGTCACTGTGTGTGAGCTGTGCACTAGAAGCTTGAACCAGGACATTCTTCTCAGGGTGCCTTGAGTCATCCCTTTGTCATTTTCTCTGTCTTTAGACAACCATGATGTCATTTCCCTGAAGCTGTTTGAGCTGACGGTGGAGAGGACCCCGGAAGAGGAGAAGCTGCATCGGGACGTGTTCCTGCCCTCAGTGGACAACATGAAGCTGCCTGAGAGTGAGCACAGAGGTCCCGGGAGAGGGCCCCACGGCCGGCCAGGGGGTTGAGGCTGCTGGGGGGCCCAGGGGCCGTGCAGCCCAGCAGTGGGGCCTGGCTCCCCTCTGAGTTCTTCTCCGGGGCACCTGGGGCACTGGCCCTGCTCTCTCACTGGGCTCCACGTTACCCGTGAGCAGTTCAGGGCTGCTTAGGTTTTCAGTTTTGGCATGTGGAAAGGGTGTACTGGAGCTCCGGCTCCCAGAAACTGGAAGAGCTCTCGGTCGGTCCTTCCCTCCTCGAGCGGCCCCCTCCTTCTGACCTCCTTCTCTCTTGCTTCCTCAGTGACAGCCCCGCTGCCTCCCCTCAGCGGCCTGGCCCTCTTTCTCATCGTCTTTTTCTCTCTGGTGTTTTCCGTCTTTGCCATTGTCATCGGGATCATACTCTACAACAAATGGCAGGACCAGAGTCGGAAGCGTTTCTACTGAGCGCCCCCCACAACCTCGCCCCGCGTGACTGTCCCCTCAGCGTGCGGGGGGAGCTGCACTGACCTACCCACCCGGCCGGGTGGGCCTCCTCCTGTCGCCAGCACCTGGTCGGGCATGCAGGTCTGTCCCTGGAGCTGTGCGGGCAGGGACGCTGGCTCCCCCCATCACCTGTGAGGACGGCCAACTCTGGCTCAGGAAGCCTCCCCCGGGTGATGCTGCTGCGATGTGCCTTTCCCCAAGGTCCCGCCACTTGGAAGTGAAGAGGGCTGGCGAGAACCTGGGCCGCCGTGATGCCAGAACCACCAGAAGGAGTCACTGAGCTCAGGCTGCCTTGCTGTTGGGCTCACAGGGCCCTTGGGCTTCACTTGTAAGTCTTCAAAGACTAGAAACTGGTGACTCCTCACACCTTCTGCCCAGCCAGCCACTGGTTTTTGCTTTTTGTCCAAGCCCCTGTCCACCTGAGGCACTTTCCTTGGAAATCTGGATAGAAATCTCTTCCCTGCCTCTCCATCCTTCCATCATTCTCTGCAGATGCAAGCTGAGCTGGAAAAGACACCTGGCTGCCTGTCCATTAGGGCCTGGGGCTGCAGGACACACTCGGGTGTCACTGACCCTTGTTAGGTGGCCATGGGGAGGGGGCATTCTGCAGGGGCTTGCCGCTCTGGCCTTTGTTCTTGAGGGTGGATCTTGGTTCTGTTGGTGTGTTCGTGACACTCCCAGTTAGGCCCCTGGTCAGGTGTGTGAAGTCAAGAGATGCTTGGGAGATGTCACAGGTGCTGTGGGACTAACTGTGAAACTGCTCCACGTTTTGACACTGAAAGCAACATCTACCACGTGACCTGAGGACGTGGAGATGTTTCTGGATGCTCCAGAGCCTGCTTTGCTGCATGTTTTGTGTTCATAACTTTCGGAATCCTACTTAGAGTGTCAAAATGTAAGGAACCTTTCTTCTATAGCCTCAGTTTGGATGCTCCCCAAAGAGGAACTCTTGCTTCTCTTCCTTAAGTGATAAGAAACGGTGGTTGTAAATCTGGGAGCAGTGGATCCCCGTCACCTGTGCCTGGAAGAGTTCACTGTTGTTTGAGCAGCAGAGCCTGAGCATCTTCCTTTCTGGGTCAGCCCTGATGCCACTGCCTTACCCGACGAGGAGTCGGGCGCTGCTCGCCTGTCTGCCCTGTGATTCTGTTGCTGACAGGTGGACTCTCCCTGGAGGGTCTGGGCTCAGCTCTCCTAGCCCTGTGCTTCTGTAGCCGGAGGGAAAGTCTTAACGTGGCTGATGAAAACCAAACATGCCCTTCTGCGTGGCCTTCCTTCTAGGGGTGGGTTTGGCTAAACCTTCGGCCCATCCACCCTTGCTCTGCCTTCTGGGATGGGAGAGCCCTCTGCTCGGCGCAGAAGGCAAGGGGGGTCCCCTCGGCCGGCGGGGGTGGTGGTGTCGTCTTTGGCTTTCTCACATCCTTCCCACGAGCTGTAGGTCTCTCCTGCAGGTGGGGTGACAGTGGGGCCCTCCCGACCGCCCCCACGCGCCAGGGCTTGGCTTTCGGTTTCTTTGAAACTGAGGAAGCAGATGGCTGTTTTGTGTTTTTGAGCTCCAGGGGAGACTGGATAGACACCTATGTTGGGGGCACAAGGGTAGGCTCGTGAACTGGCCCGAACCGGGGGTGCAGGAGGGAGATCTCAGCCTTGAGGAGACCACACTTGTGGCTTTCGTGTGATTCTAGCTCAGGAATTTTTCGAGGCTCTGAGGAAGGCAAGAAGACGTGAAAGAGGGTATACTACCTCCAGCCCCCGACTCGGGGCCAGCCTCAGAGCAACATGTGTGAGGTCTGACTAGCGTTGTGGCTTTTGCTTTGGTTCTTGCCTTGTGTTCTAGAAACACGCCAGTTCCCTTCTCCAGGGGATCTTCCCAACCCAAGTCTCCCACATTGCAGGCAGATTCTTTCCAGCTGAGCCCCCAGGGCAGCCTTCCTGTCGTGAGTAGGGCCCAGCGTTGCTCTGGGCCCTGGAGTCCCAGCTGTGTCTCAGGACGAGGGGGCCACCTGGCCACATGACAGGGGAGGGCAGCAGCCCTACCCTCCAAGGAGCCATCTCTCCTCACGGATGCCCTGGCCTTCTGTTTCCTCCAACCTGAGGCCCACAAAGTGGATGAGCCCTGGAGGCTCACAGAGGTGCCTCCCGCCCCTCTGGGTCTCGTCCCAGAGGCTGGCCTTGCCTATGGTGGTGTCAATCGCCCAGATGCAAGGTGCCTCTCTGTTACAAATGCTCTTTATTTCAATGGAAAATTACAGCTCTGCCCTGCTTGTTGGAAGTGGTTTCTGAACAGAATGGCTAGACTATTCCAAGTCCCCAGAAACAAGGAACCTGTAGGAAGCTGAAGGGTGGGCCAGGAGCCCAGCCTGGCAGATGGGGGGATTAGTTCTATGGGGCCGGAAGTGCTGGAAGAATATCCCGCAGGTGCGTCACGTGTCCCTGGAGGTGTTTCAGCCTGAGGGCCGTTGTAGGCTTCAGGCTCTGCTGGGGAGTGGTGAGGTTGGAAGAGTTGGTACTACTGGCGTTTGGCGCATTGATGATATTGGCGTATATTTGAATGGGGGCATTCAGCCGAAGTTCCGGTTTGATCCAGCTCATGGCCAAATAGTTCTAGAGAGAACGAGCAACGGTCAGCCTGAGGTAGCAGCCCAGAAACACTCTCTCACATCATCCAAGAGGCATGGCACCTTCGCCCCTGTCCCCTAGGCTTGTCACTCACCGGAGCCGAATAGATAAAGTTGAACAGCAGAAGCCCTATGAGCAGTATGATGGCGGCGGCTATGATTCTGAAGCGATAGCGTCTCCAGAATACACGGATGAATTTCCCAATGGGTGACCGGAACCACATGAACAGGGTGTGGGTGCGTCTGTCCGAGAGCAGGGTTGGCAGAGAAGGGAAGAGGGCAGAGGGAACCTTCAGGTCAAGTAACCCAGAGCAAAAGGGCTTTCAGTTTAAAAAAAAAGCAACTCTGCTTCTGCCCACCCCTCTCTCCCTGCAGCTGCACTCCCCTGATTATAACTGAGCATTGAGTTGGAGTTGAGGGGTGGGTTAAGTACCCCTCTTTACTTCTCAGCCCCCTCCCCAGCCAGGCCCAGCAGCTCAGCTTTTTGCACCAGGAAGAGAGCCTCAGTGCCTTTACCCTGCGGGACCCTTACAAGGGAGGATGGAGTGTAGGGTATTGGTTGGGTTCTGACTGGCCTCGTCCTGCCGCCTTGATTAAGGCTTCCTTTTCTGTCAGTATCTCCAGGGTCATCTTCACTTTACCCTAGAAACACCATGGGTTGTGGGGGCACTGAGTTCAGACAGCAGGAACAAGAACCTGCCTCTTCCAGGGTTCAGAAGGGAAAAGGGGTTCAGCTCAGGTCCCCAGAAGTCTGTTAGAGCCAGCTTATGTGGCACAGCGGGCTTCCCAGTGGCTCAGAGGTAAAGAATTCACCCGCCAAGGCAGGAGACTTGGGTTCAACCCCTGGGTCGGGAAGATCCTCTGAAGAAGGAAATGGCAACCCACTCCAGTATTCTTGCTGGGAAATCCCACGGACAGAGGAGCTTGGTGGGCTACAGTCCATGGGGTTGCAAACAGTTGGACAGGACTTAGCGACCAAACAGTGTGGCTCAGCAGTCAGCCCTGTAACCCAGGCAACAGGCACCTGCCCCAGCTCCTACCGACAAGCGCCATTTGCCACCATCGAGAACCTGGCAAGGCCACCAGCCAGCCACATTCTTCATCTTAAAGAGGGACGAGTGCTTGTGCTGGAGGAAGTGGGGCCACTTGGGGTCAGCCTCCAGCATCCTCACAGAGCACAGCCTAGCGTGCGGGGCCGGGAGGGGCATGTCCGACAAGTCCAGCTCCAGGACACCTAAACCCAGAGAAAGGTCGTCAGCGGGAAGGCACTTCCCTGCTCTGTGGCTGCGGGCCCCGCGCCGGGGTCTCACCTATGAAGTCATCCGTGGAGATGATGTTGTTGTCCCAGACCTGGATGATGAGCCGGGCTGGGAACTTCGTCACCGTGGGGTCCAGGCTCCATATGTAGTCCTGAAGGGTGGCAGGACGTGTATTACCGGCCTGGCTCTTGAGAGTTCATGGCCACTGAGCCGCTCACCACCCAGCAGCGATGGGACGGCCATGGAGTAGGAGGAGTGGCAGGAGGCCACATTCCAAGTGTCTCCATGCAACTCGCAGGCTCTAGGGGGAGGGGAGGAGCGTGTCTCACCCCCCACCCCACCTCGGGCCTGTTGGCTGTGTGCTTGGTCACTTAGTCGTGTCCGACTCTGCAAACCCCATGCACTTAGCCTGCCAGGCTCCTCTGTCCATGGGATTCTCCAGGCAAGAGTACTGGAGTGGGTTGCCATTTCCTCCTCCAGGGGATCTTCCCGACCCCAGGGATCGAACCCGTGTCTCCTGCATCAGCAGGTGGATTCTTTACCACTGTGCCACCTGCGAAGCCTGGGCATGTTACCTTCTCGCTCAATACACACACGTGCTCTGCTGCCAGATAGTCCAAGGTGAAGATGAACCGCCAGTTGAAGATGCCCTCCCCCGTCAGGGAGCGGTAGTGGACGTCCGTCTTCTGCATGTCCTTCTCCAGCCCGAAGAGCCACCTGGGGCCAGAGTCTTCTCACCTGGGGTTCTCGGTTGATTGTGCCCACTCCCTGAGCTGGAGCCCCAGGGGGAGGGCCGCCCAGCACACCCTGAGATCAGGAGCATCCCCACTCCCTGAGCTGGAGCCCCTGGGGGGAAGGCTGCCCAGCATGCCCCGAGACCAGGAGCACCCCCAGGAATGATAGAACTTGGCATACCGGAGGGCACCCTGTGCCCCCTCACCCTTTGACATAGATGTCGTTTATCCTGTCGTAACTTAAACTCTTCTCCTTCGGGTCCACAAGGGTAGTTTTCCAGATAACGCAGCGGAGCTCATACCTGCAGCCACCATTGTCTGAAGCTTTGTGGAGGAATAGCTCCCCAACCGCAGCCTCAGCAAAGGAACAGGCCTGGGAGGTGGTGGGGGGGGGGTGGCTGTGCTCCGTTTCCACCCAAGTCAGGCTGGGCTTGGGGGGACGGCACGAAGCAGCGGCGCCCTAGAGTCCCAGCAGAGGGAAAGTGTCACAGTGACTCGGGGTTGGAGCCTGCTGGTGCCCTGCACACTGGCTGGGCCGCCCTGCCTGGCGTCACTCACCTTTTAGGTTTCCTGGGCCCAATGTTGACTGGGGGGCCGGGAGGCCCAAGCTTCTTGGGGAAGATGTCCACCCACATTTGCACCTTTCCCTAGAGTGGACAAGGATAAGCTGGGCTTGGCCAACCCTCCCACCCCGCTACTCCCCGCTCTCGGCATGCTGGCCTGGTGGGGGTCCCCGTCCCAGGGTCTAGGCCTGCTGAGGCTGTGTTTCTAGCACTAAGCATTGGGGGATCTGGAAGTCGATGGACTTCAGACAGGAAGTCAGCACACCACGCACCAGCTTCCACTTTCTTTTTTTGGTGGGGAGAACATGCTGGTGGCGTGTGACGGCTGTGAAGCTGGGGGCTGTGGTGCTGGGGCATCACATGTCACTGGGGTCTGCAGGGGGATGCCATTTAACAGGCCCTGCCTGACAGCCTCTCTGCACGGGGCTACGAATGGGATGGGGGCTGTGTTGATTAACCACCTAGTGGCCCCGAAAAAGGGTAAGCTTGGTGATCACCAGGTCATTTCATGTTGTGGAACCACATCCTAAGGATACCAAGCACAGAGGTCTAGGCAAGAAGGGATAGAACCAGTGAGGAAAGGGGAGAGAAGAAAGCAAGGAGGAGTCACCAATACTTCGGCCACCTGATGTGAAGCGCCGACTCATTGGAAAATAACCTAATGCTGGGAAAGATTGAGGGCAGGAGGAGAAGGGAGCAACAGAGGGTGAGACGATTACACAGCATCACTGACTCAATGGACGTTAGTTTGAGCAAACTCCGGAAGATGGTGAAAGACAGGGAAGCTTGGCGTGCTGCGCTCCATGGGGTCACAGAGTCGGACACGACTTGGCAACTGGACAACAGCAACAAAAAGCTACCAACGGTGAGTCCTTCAAACCACGTGACCTAGTTTTACTCTTCTGAAACCGGCCCCACTGAATGAGAAGACAAGTTCAGTGAGGGTGGTTTTAAAAAGTGCTCAGCAGAGAACTTTGCTACGTAGAACGTGCTGTCAGGTTGAGAGATGGGGAGAATGCCCCGAGCCATTCTGGTGGCTGGAGGACGGGGGATCACTGGGGTGCCTGTGGGGATCTTTATTCTTTTTGTTTGGGGTTCCTTGCTGTGTAGAAAACACAGCCTGCATTTCACAGCCAAGTCAGGGTTATGAAGTCTGACCCTGGCGGGTGGGGCCCCCAAATGCTTCCACAGCAGACACAGGGCCTCCGTTTTTCATCAGCAACTTTTCCAGCTCTGACTCTCTCCACTCTGCGTGACGTCGCTGCAGCCTCTTATTAACACACCCAGAACAGATTTGTCATCCTTGCAGTCACACCTGTGCATGCCTGGCCTTTCCTGCCCCTCTCATCCTAGATGGTGGGGCTTCCCTGCCTCCCGCTCTGGCCCCTCAAGTCTCATACCTGGTCGATGCCCGGCTGGCTGTCGCTGTACAGAGTGCGGGTCTCCACATGCTCGGGTACCAGCCCCTGGGTGTGCAGGAGGTACAGAGCCAGGCGCTCTTTCTTAGATCCCAAGAAGCGCGCTCTAGGGGGCTTGAGTTCTGTATCGGAGAGGGGATGGGGAGGAGGTATCAGGAAGTCAGGCGCCTTCCCATCCCCCACGTGGGCCCAGCCTTCACCCTCAGCCTGGGAGGCGGACTTGGTTATCCATTACAGGAGGGTATGGGACAGGGTGGTGCTGGTGGTAAAGAACCCTCCTGCCAATGCAGGTTAGAGAGATGTGGGTTCAATCCCTGGGTTGGGAAGATCCCCTGGAACAGGAAATGGCAACCGACTCCATGCCTGGAGAACCCCATGGACAGAGGAGCCTGGCGGGCTGCAGTCCATAGTTCACACAGAGTCGGACATGACTGAAGCAACTTGGCATGTGTGCAGAGGACAGGGTTGGGGGCAATGCCCTCTGGCAACACCTCCATCCTGAGCCCCACTGGAGGCAGAGGCCTGGCCCTGCGCTTGCTGGCAGGTGTGTATGCTTCTCACCAAAGCTTTGCAGTTCGAATTTTTTCCCGTTGTAATAAACAGAGTCACCCTCAGGGCTGAAGAGAGGTGGTGGTAGTCCCTTTCGCTTGGCGTGGTGCTCCAAGAGCAAGCTTGGGGGCATCTGATCCCGCCACCTGAAGGGTCCTGACCTGTGGGGAGACCTGAGTCCTGGAGAAGCCCCTGCTGCCCGCTGCAGGCTGACCGGTGCTGGGAGCGGGCCTGCAGATGGGTTTGGGCCCCAGCTCCCCGGCTCGGGATGCAGATGTCTTCAAGGGGAGCTATGGGTTCCTTCCTCCACCCTCACCTGCTCCCTTGCCCACCACCCGCCACCCCCCCCACCCCCCGCCCAGCTCAGGTCCTCACTGGCAATAGGATTTGGAGAGCCCACAACGAGCTCCAAAGCCAG
The DNA here is from genome assembly GCF_029378745.1 of Bos indicus. NCBI lineage: Eukaryota > Metazoa > Chordata > Mammalia > Artiodactyla > Bovidae > Bos > Bos indicus. The sequence goes on along the minus strand of NC_091770.1, from coordinate 2,620,149 downwards.
ACAGGAGTCGGTCTTCAAGGTCAATGACTGTGGTTCCAATCATATCATCAGGTGAGAATAGGTCAAAGTCATATAGCTGGATCTCTAGGTCTTTCTCCAGGGGGATGGTGCAGCTCAGTTCAAACATCCTGGGGGGGGGGGGGGGGTGTTGGAGATAGAGACTGAGGACCATGTTATCCACCTGCCTCCATTTCTCCAGCATCCTGGCCCCCGTGCCTGTGCGCCACTCTGGTCCCGGTGGATATAGAGAGCAGAGCCTGGCATGACTGTCCTCTGCCAATAACCAGCCCTCAGTCCTGGTGGGAGCAATTTTTTTTTGGGGGGGGGGGCGGGGGGCTGCTCTGGGTCTTAGTTGTGGCACGCAGGATCTTTGGTTGTGGCATGAGAACTCTTAGTTGCAGCATGTGGGATCTAGTTCCCTGAGCAGGGTCAAACCTAGGCCCCCTGCACTGGGAGTGCAGAGTCTTAGCCACCGGACCACCAGGGAAATCCTGGGAGTAACTTTTGATAGGCCTGGGGTGCAGGACTCTGAGCTCCTTTCCAGGGCAGCGTGTTAGAGAGGGAGGGGAGAGCTGGGCTGCCCGTTAGTGCGGGTGCTTTGTCCATCCGTTGAACACGATGCTAGGAACGCAGAAGCTAGAAGAATTGTCTGCTTCCAGGACTGCTCCTGACCCGCGGGGGAGGAGAGTAGGGGTGTGGGACCCGGCGCACTGGGCGGCTCACACGCCAAAGATGGGGTCCAGAGTGTTGGGTTGGTACTTGTCCCGGTTGCCAAGCATCGTCTGTCCCAGTTTCAGGATCACGTAAGGGTCACACTGGGGTTCAGAGAGAAGGGAGGGGAGGACAGGAAATAGGAATCAGCCTGGGTTGGCGAGGGAGCACCGGAGTGGGTCAGAGAGGAGCCCTTTGTGCAGACGTCTGGGCGTCAGCCTGAGGGAGCTCCAGGATGCTGCAGTGCAGAGTGAGGTGTAGGGGTGGGCAGGGCTGGGAGGCCGAGTGCTGCGGCCCGAGGGTGCTGGTTACCAGGCCATTGAAGTCTTGGGGCTGCAGGTGGAAGGCTCGCACGATGTACACCCGCACCAGGCACTGCTGGGGGAAGTCCTCTTTCTTAGGCCAAAGCGGGAACTGGCGAGGGGGCTTGGGCGCTTCCGGGTTCTCAGGAAAGGGGTAGACGCGGAACTGGCCCTGTGCGTGTGTCAGGGAGGGAAGGTCTTGGCCGCCAGCCTGGCAGCAGCGGCCTGGCTGTGTAAGTCCCTCCAGGAGGGGCCCCGGGTCCCAGGTCAGAAGAGTGGGCTGTGTTGAGGATGGCAGGACCTGAAACCCACAAGGACCCGTGGGGGCAAGTGCTGCAGAGATGCTCAGGGAGGACCATGATGTTCAGGAGGGGTGATCAGGAAGGGCATTCAGAGGGGTGTTAACACAGGAACTGAGCTCCCGGTTTCTGCTGAAGGGAGCTCTCCACCCCCATCCACCCCTCCAGGTCCACACTTCTTTTCAAAAGCTTGAGCCTGAGCAGGGATTGAAAAGCCCTAGCCCTTCCTGCATCAGGGGAGGCAACCCTGAGTCCCTTCAGAGGTCAGTCTCTGACCCCCACTCCCAAGACTGTCAAGCCCTCCATTCCCATCCTCACAATGAACATATAGAACCAGGGCTCCTATCAGTCTTCCTCCGGGCAGAAGGGTCCCAGGGTGATGGGTGCAGCCACGCAGGGTTGGACACACACCTTGAACTCCCCTACCACAGGGCTGTCCAGCCTGGGCCATTCCTGGTAGAGTTTGAAGGTCTGGCAGAAGTCCTGCAGGCCTTGGAAGGCTGGCACAGCCTCTAGCTCGCAGTCATACACCTGTGGGAGGGCACGGAGGACCCCGCTGGTGGGGGCAGCCAGCCAGGGCCCGGCCTGAGGGGACCATTCCTAGGATGGGGCCGGCGGAGGGACCCCTGGGGTCAGCACAGCTGCCAGTGGGAGTGCTGGTTCCTGAAAGAGTGTGGCCACGGGTCTTGTGGTCCAGAGTCTTGTGAAAATGGTGCGGGAACACTGCCTGCTGCCCCTCTCCCCGTCTCCACCAGCGTGGCCGTTCCCTGAGGCCTCGGTACCCATGTGCTGGCCTCCCCCAGGACTCTCCCATCCCTCAGTGGTCCTCGCTCTCAGGGGCCTGCGAACCTTCAGGGTGTGATAGTCTTTGTACTTGTACTTCAAGGTCTGGGGAGCGTCTCCGGTGGCCCAGAACAGCTTGCTCCACCAGTCTACTTCCTGGTCGTATTCGTCCTGGCAGGGAGAGGGGCATTTTGGCCCCTGGGGAAGGAGCACGGTGGCTTCCTCTGCCCCCACCCTTCCCCTGAGCTGCCCAGGGTTGTTCCTTATTCCCCGAGGCTAAGCCTCCATCACCTCAGCTTTGCTGGACTTGAACCAGAACTTTTCATAGAGGTAACCTAGGAGCTGAAAAATGACTGCACATGAGCGAGGCGAGGCCCAGCTGCCCATCGCCTCCCACTTCCCAGGGGAGAACGGGCTCGAGGTCACGGCTCCCTTCCCATTCACAGAGGCCTCTTAATTCACGGGTCCTCAGACATAGGATGGGGGCCAAGAAGGAGGGGAAGGTTTGTTCTAGGTTCTCGTTGCCTGCAGCCCAGATTGAACTCTGGAAGGCTCAGAAGTTCAGAGACTTAAGTCCCACCCCAGGCTCCTGGATCCGAATCTGCATTTGTTCAGGATGTCCCAAGGATTCCTGTGCATTCAAAGTCAACAGGTGCTGCTCCAGGGCAGCAGTTCTGAAGTTCAGAAACACTGGAATCACTTGGGGTGGGGTGAGATATGAAAGCGTTGTCACTCAGTCGTGTCCGACTCTTTGTGACCCCATGGACTGTAGCCGGCCAGGCTCCTCTGTCTGTGGAATTCTCCAGGCAAGAATACTGGAGTGAGTAAGCCATTCCAGGGGATCTTCCCCACCCAGGGATCGAACCCAGATCTCCCACATGGCAGGATTTTTTTACCATCTGAACCACCAGAGAAGCCCTTGGGGAAAAAAAAGAGATTTATGCCACCTGGGTCCTACCCCCAGCAATTGGTCAATAGCCTGGCCATCAGGGCTTTTTAAAATTCTTGAGCAATTCTAATATGCAGCCCAGGTTGAGAATTGCTGCTCTTGAGTTTCCTTGAACAGGTAGGCCTCACCCTGGAGGCACAGACATCAGAGCTCTGTTTACCCACCTCAGGCACAAGGGCCATTTCCTGAAATGGCACAGGGCCTCCGGCCCTTCACTCACCTCCTGGTACTTTTTCACCGACAGCGCTGAGTGGAGAAAGTGCAGTCATGAGTCTCGGAAGAGGGGACGAGGGGGAGGAGGAGGGGCACCCCGTGGGTGAGGCCGGGGGAGGGGCAGGGAGAGAGGGTCATACTTGGGGGCCGCGGGGGCACATAGTCCTCGGCCCAGGGGTCACAGAAGTAGGGCTGCAGAGAGTGGACATTGGCCTGGCCCACCACGGTCTCCTGGCCGAAGTCCTGATTGTCCACCACCTTCAGCACCAGGGGCAGCGCAAAGGTCTCCTCCGTAGGCATGTACTGCAGCCCCGAACAGGCCAGGGCGTGAGGCTTCCCGCGTGGCGGGCACTGTCCCAGCCCTCGCCCACGGCCTCCTTACCAGCGTGAGGAGGAGGGCTGACTGGGCGAAGTTGGGATTGGTCTGGAAGTCCCTGATGGGCTCGGTCTGCAGGGACTCCTCCCAGCATTCCACCAGGAGCTGGGGCGAGCGCACCTGCTTCATGTTTCGAAGGCCCCAGACCAGCATCTGGCGGGATGGACAGCGGGTGAGGACGGGGACAGGCGGCGCCTCTGCGTCGGGGGCCCAGCCTGGCTGGGGGGCTGCAGGGCCAGGGCACGAGGCTGGGTGCTGGAGAGTCTGGCGGCGCACTCAGGCCCCCTCTCCTGTGAGAAGGAGCGCTTCTGCTCCAGGCCCGGGCACTGTCCCTCTCCTCCTTGCTCCCTTGCTGCCCGTCTGGCCTCTAAACATTTCTCTGGGGGCTGAGTTCCTGACGCTGGCTGCCTCCCAGGCCTACAGCAGCTGGTGTGGCCCCCGGGCTCCTAGGCATGGCTGTGCCCTCTAGCTCATGGATGACTTGGGTCCCACAGAGCTCCGTGGCCAGTCAGCGGGATAGTGCCCTGAGACCTCGCTCTCAGTGGACCCACACTGGGCACCCCACGAGCGGTTCACACCCTCCTCACAGAGCTGCCTCGGGGCAGACTGGGAACCAGCCACCTGGCCTGACCCGGGCTGTGGTGCTGGGATGACCTGGCCAGGTCTGCGGCAGGCATGTGGGTTCTAACATGGGGCCTTCCATGCTCCTCTTGGAAGAGGTGAGAAACGTCCTGGCACTTGGAGTCTGGCAGGACCAGGCTTCAACTCTGCTGCTGCCACTGAGCCCCTGTGTTACTGTGTGTGGCTGTGTTATTTCTCAGAGCCTGAATTTCCTTCTTTGGATGGTAGTAGTCCCTAATTTTTGCTCAGGGGCCACGTGAGGCTCACACACAGTAGGTAATGAATGCTAAAGCCCTTTGTCTACGACTTGCTGAGTGCCAAGCCACTCAGTCATGTCCGACTCTTTGCGACCCCCTGGACTGTAGCCCACCCGGCTCCTCTGTCCATGAGATTCTCCAGGCAAGAATACTGGCGTGGGTTGCCATTTCCTTCTCCAGAGGATCTTCCCCACCCAGGGATGGAACCCGTGTCTCTTACGTCTCCTGTATTAGCAGGCAGGTTCTTTACCACTAGCGCTACTTCATGATATTTTGCTGCTGCAGAGATTTGCATTAAAATACTGCAAAATATTCTATCAGAGCTTCTGCCCTTCACGTCTCTCCTGTCTCCCTGTGTCTCTCACAGGGTATCTTCTCGGGGTCTGAGCTTTTGGTCAGGTAGGCAGAAGGCACAAGAGGGTGAGCAGAGAGTGCTCCGCGATGCTCAACTGCTCTGGGGACAGCTTGTGCCCTGCCCGCCCACCCGCCTGCCCCGCTCCACACTTTGTCACCTCAATAGCCATTTTCCGGAGCGTGGGCTGGATGCTCTTGGGGAGGATGTAGATGCCATTCTTCCAGGGCACACTTAACATGGGCAGCTGCTGTCTGAGGCTCTGAAGGGATGAGGCAGGGGAGTAGGGAGCATGAGGCCCCATTGGTCTGGTCCTATTGTGCTCCTCCCCCACTCAAGCAGGACCCTGAGAGCACTCAGCTGAGGCGGCCCTGGAGCCCTTTGGGCAGAAGCTAGTGGCGAGTCATGGAGAGGCTGGGCAGGTCGGCACCACCCAGCCCAGTGGTGTCTGAGCCAGGGCCCCCCAGGGCTTTCTTGAGGGACTGGGCTTGGGGGCTGCCGGTTGTGGGAACCCATGGCAGAGGAGTGGGACAGGGTCGGGGCGCTGAGCACCCCACCTCCCAGCTGGGCCCCCTCTCCTAGCACCTCAGTCTCAAGGATCAGCTCACAGGACGCCAAGATTTCACCCTCCTCGTCCTCCAGCCCTTTTACAAGGGGGTGCCACCTCATAGGGGGCAGGATCCGGTCTTGGGCGTCCAGCCAGACCACCGGGTGCCATATGCTCCGTCCCCACAGTGTCTCATTGCCCTGCAGGGAAGGGGGAAGTCACAGAACCTGGGGGCCAGGCTGGCAGCATTCCAGCTCCTCCTGGGATTCCGACGACACCAGGGTCAGGGCTGACATTTATGTTCTCAGGATGTGCTCTGCGAATCAGCCTCACTGAGCACTTTCTGAATATTCTCCTCTACAAGAATGACCCCTCACAGGAATTCCCTGGTGGTCCAGTGGTTAGGACTGCTCACTTCCACTGCAGGGGGCATGAATTCAATCCCTGGCCAGACAGCTAAGATCCCTTCCTGCCACGTGCATGCATAAGTGCTGTCGCTCAGTCATGTCCAATTCTTTTCAACCCCATGGACTGCAGCCCGCCAGGCTCCTCTGTCCATGGGATTCTCCAGGCAAGGAGACTGGAGTGCCTTGCCATGCCTTCCTCCTCCAGGGGATCTTCCCAACCCAGGGATCGAACCAGTATCTCTTATGTCTCCTGCACTGGCAGGCGGGTTCTTTACCACTAGCAACACCTGGGAAGCCCCAATCATGCTGCACAACAAAGCAAATAAAATAAGATGAATAAAATACAGTCTCCTCAGAGCTCTGCCCAGCCCAGCCCGCCTCACCTGGGGGTCCCGCTGCCACAGTTCCAACACCACACAAGGCGGGCTCTCTCTGGTGTCCTGAGGGTTCTCGTACAAAAGGAGGTGCTGAAAGATGAGCGTCTGGGCCCATGTGGGGGCTGTAGAGCTCTTCAGGGTTTGGGTGCACTGGCTGTGGTTCAAGAAGACCAGCCTGATGAAGGGCCCTGGGGGCGGAAGTTGAGGAGGTGGTGCCTTGGAGCTACTGAGTGAAGCCCTCCTCTCTTCGAGCCGCTGGCACCACCGGATCCAGTGCCCAGGGAGGCTTGGGCCCGCCAGCCGCAGCCACTCCAGCTCCCCCAGAAGGCCACCTCAGCGTTAGGCGCAGAGCCCATGGGCTGATAGCCAGAGGCCACCTTAAACTGTCATAGCTGGGGTCCAGGCGTCACAGACTCAGAGCGCCCCGTGGCTTCTCTGGAGGGGTTCTGGGGGCCAGGCTACATGTACATGGCTGCTCTTCCTCATTATCAGCAAGTGGCCTTGGCATCAGGGGACATCACAAGGCCCTTTGGAAGAGGCTGGTGGTGGTTTAGCTGCTCAGTGGTGTCTGACTCTCTGCAATCCCATGGACTATGTAGCCTGCCGGGCTCCTCTGTCCATGGGATTCTCTAGGCAGGAAACTGGAGTGGGTAGCCATTTCCTCCTCCAGGAGATCTTCCCCACCCGGGGATCAAACCTGCGTCTCTTGAATCTCCTGCACTGCAGGCGAATTTTTTTTTACTGCTAAGCCACCAGGGAAGCCCTCTCGATGTTCCCAATGGACACAGCTCCCAGCGGACACCCACTGCCCCGGCTAGACCCCGTCCAGCACTCTGACCTCTGACAAAGAGGGCCACTGCCAGCCCAGGGCACCTGAAATCTCCCTGTGGGGCCAGAAATTGCCAAACCTCATGCCCACCTGTCATCTGTCCCATGCAAGGGACAAGTGGGGCCCAAACCTGTCGCCCTCTCTCTAGCCTGTGTGTCTCCTCCACCCCGGCCCTCTTCACGGCCCAGCTAAGTGGTCTCTTCTGGGTGGAGCCTCCCCTTCCTGACCTCACGGTGTTGGGGACACACCGACAGACTGCGCCCATCCTGTGTCCCCTGTTCCCGTGTCTTTTCCACAACCAGGCTCATGAGCTGCTGGGGGCAGGGGTCTGCATGGTTGTCACCCCCTCCCTCGCCATCCTTTGTACTGCTGAGTGGTCAAATTGGGGAGGTCCCTGAGAGGGTGGCGGAGAAGGGGTGCCCTTGCCTACCCTGGAATGTCTGGACGTGGCTGGACATCAGGTTCCGGGCCTGGTAGATGTAGCAGAAGAGCTGGTAGTAGTGGGGCTCTGGGAGAGAGAGGAGCCATGTCTGCCACCTGCCTTCAGGCCCCCCACCCCAGGCCCCCTGCTCCCCGCCCTCAGGCACTGGGGGCGTCTGGGGCCACCCAGGCAGACTCGCTGCACGCTCACTGTTGAAGACGCAGTAGATGAAAGGCAGGCTGGGCGTCTGGGTGATCCCCGGGGGCGCCCTCCGAGAACTCATGATTCTGTCCAGCCTCCGTGTGGACGACACCATGTCCGCCCTCCTCGCCTGCTCTTTCATATCTGTGCTCTGTGCCCAGGACAGACTCCCTGAGGCTCTTGGGTGCCTTTCTTGTCACCTCCAGCCCAGGCCCAGGTCACCCTTCTCCCCAGCCAAAGCCCAAGCATGTCCCCTCCACCACCCCACAGCGGTCACTGCATCTGACCACACGGGGCATCTCCGGCTGCCTGCCCCACCAGGTGTGCCCTGGCTCCGGAGGCAGGGTTGCAGAGGGGAGACCCCTAGACCACTGGGGCTTTACCAAGGATCCCTCCAGGAGGAATATGGGTGCAATGCCCTTGACCTTGTTGGGGGCCAGCCTGCGGTGCCAGCAGCGGCGGCGGAAGCGGCTCTGGGGCTCAGGGTTTAGGTGGAACTTGGAGCCGAAGACGCCGTACTCCCAGCCTGCCTCATCCTCAGCCAGGCCGGGGTGGTGCTGCAGGAAGAGCAGAGGCGCCCTCTCACCCCGTGTGGGTGTGGGAGTGGGTGGGCCCCCTCTGTGGGCCCCCCTCCCGCTCCGTGGTCCCACCGGTCGCTGCCAGGCAGCCCCTCACCAGCTGCAGGAAGGAGAGAGTCTCCTGTTCGTGGCTCAGCTGCCCGTGGTCCCGGTAGCGCACTCGCGCCCAGCGCCGGCGCCGGCGTGAGTAGTAGGTCTTCTCCACCGAGTTCCAGACCTGGGGCAGCCCCGAGGGTGGGATGCCCACTCCGTACTCCCAGCCTGCGGGGCCAGGACATGGCCCGTGGGTGCCCAGGGGCCACGGGCTCAGGGGCTTGGATGGGCCTGAGACACAGGCCCCGGGAAGGGCAGGCCAAGGGGGCAGTGCAGTCCCTCAGATCCAGGTCTATCTGGCCACAAGGAAAGGTGTGGTCACCCAGCATCACCCGGTGGCCTGAGCCCAGCAGCCCATCTGACAGATGGAGAAGGTGAGCTCACAGATGTCCTGGGACCCGCACACATCACCCAGTTCATGAGTAGCAGAGCCTGCACGCTGAGCCCCCGTCTCCTGACTCCTAGCCCATTCATTACCCCTTCCCTGGGGCCACTAGGGTGAACCAAGCTCTGGACTTGGCCTCAGTTCATGTGCCCAGGAGGCATTCAGCACGTGGGCTTCCCAGATGGAGGTAGTGGTAAAGAACTCGCCTGCCAATGCAGGTTAGACAGAAGACACTCGAGTTCAATCCCTGTGCTGGGAAGATCCCCTGGAGGCATGGCAACCCACTCCAGGATTCTTGCCTGGAGAATCCCCACGGACAGAGGAGCCTGGCAGTCCATGGGGTTGCAAAGCGTCGGACACGACTGAAGTGACTTAGCATGCATGCACACACCTGTCTTAAAGCTGGGGCCCATGTCTGTGGCAAGTAGGGTGGCCCCACTCTCTGAAGGCTGGGGACCCCAGGGACATAGGCCCACTCCACCCGAGAGCTTGGCGGTTTTCAGCTCCAGGCCCTTCCGCCCTCAGCCAGAGTCCAGAGGACTGACCCTCATTGTCCACTGCATGGTTCAGCTCCACAGCCCAGGTTTGCTTCACGTGCCAGCCTTGGGGGCACTTCACAATCTCCCGGGCCTCCACGGGCTCTCCATTCTGGGGGTGGACAGACAGGGCGGGCCTACTGCAGCTGTCGTGGGCTCCCACCCCAGGAGCAGACAGTGCCTCTTATGTCTAGTGCCATCTGAGTGTTCACTTAATGTGCTTTCATGGGTTTGCCCTTCTGAACTGTACATGTACTTTTAAAAGGAAACTTTATATAAGCACTATCAGTTCTATATCAACTTTATATAACCACTCAACATAAGTAGGAAATAACCATACATATGACAATGAAAGTAAAATAGCATGACTGAATCTCAGGTGGATGCTGCTGCCTGCCCACACCCAAGCCAGCTCTGCCCTTGTGCGGAGGAGACCAGCCTGCAAAATGTGAGTTAATCTCGCTGTCCAGTCAGGAGTATGTCAAGGCTGTATATTGTCACCCTGTTTATTTAACTTATATGCAGAGTACATCATGCAAGATACCAGGCTGGATAAAGCACAAGCTGGAATCAAGATTGCCAGGAGAAACAATCCCAGATATGCAGATGACACCATTCTTATGGCAGAAAGCAAAGAACTAAAGAGCCTCTTGATGAAAGTGAAACGAGAGTGAAAAAAACTGGCTTAAAACTCAACATTCAAAAAACTAAGATCCAACAGATGGGGAAACAATGGGAACAGTGATAGACTTTATTTTGGGGGGCTCCAGATGACTGCAGCCATGAAATTAAAAGACGCTTGCTCCCTGGAAGAAAAGTTATGACCAACCTAGATAGCAGACTAAAAAGCATAGACATTACTTTGCCAAAAAAGGTCCGTCTAGTCAAGGCTGTGGTTTTTCCAGCGGTCATGTATGGATGTGAGAGTTGGACTATAAAGAAAGCTGAGCGCTGAAGAATTGATGCTTTTGAACTGTGGTGTTAGAGAAGACTCTTGAGAATCCCTTGGAATACAAGGAGATCCAACGAGTCAATCCTAAAGGAGATCAGTCCTGACTATTCGTTGGAAGGACTGACGCTGAAGCTGAAACTCCAATACTTTGGCCACCTGATGCCAAAGAACTGACTCCTTGGAAAAGACACTGATGCTGGGAAAGATTGAAGGCGGAAGGAGAAGGGGATGACAGAGGATGAGATGGTTGGCTGACATCACCGACTCAGTGGACATGAGTCTGAGCGAGCTCCGGGAGTTGCTGATGGACAGGGAAGGCTGGTCTGCTGTAGCCCGTGGGGTCGCAAACAGTCGGACACGACTGAGTGGCTGAACTGAACTGACCCAGTCAGCAGCCACCAGCCTCCATGTGCGTGTGTTCAGTTGTGCAGCTGTGTCGGATTCTTTGCAACTTTATAGACCATGACCCACCAGGCTCCTCTGTCCGTGGGATTCTCCAGGCAAGAACTCTGGAGTGGGTTGCCATTTCCTCCTCCAAGGGCTCTTCCGAACCCAGGGATTGAACTTGTGTCTCCTGCATTGACAGGTGGATTCTTTACCACTGAGCCACCTGAGAAGCCCACCAGCCTGCTGGGGCTCCTTCTATTTAAGTTCACTAAAATGAAATAAAATTTGGGAATTCCCTCATGGTCCAATGGTTAAAACTCTGAGCTTCTACTGCCGGAGGCTCAGGTTTGATCCTTGGTCACAGAACTAAGATCCCACAGGCTGTGCAGTGTGGCCAAATAGAAAAGAAACAAAATGTAAAGTTCAGTTCCTCACTCCCACAAGGGCCACATTTCAGGCACGCAATAGCCACACGTGGACAGTGGTGATACAGAACATTTTTGATCATCACAGAAAGTTCTCTTGGACTCACAGACTTAGAAAATGAACTTACGGTTGCTAGGGGAGAAGGGATAGTTAGGGAGTTTGGCATGGACACGTACACACTGCTGAACTGAAAATGGATGATCAACAAGGACCTACTGGCTAGCACAGGGAAAGCTGCTTAACATTATGTGCCCGCCTGGATGGGAGGGGAGTGTGGGGGAGAACAGATATACGCATGTGTGAGGCTGAGTCCCTTTGCTGTCCACCTGAGACTATCACAACATTGTTAATTGGCTTTACTGCAATAAAAAACAAAAAGTTAAAAAAAACAAAAACGTTTTCTCGGGCAGTGTTGGTTTAGAGCAGCCCCAAACAGAGCCTCCTATTCTGGGTAAAAGCCCTGCCTTTACACGGGGGACGGAGACACTCTGCCGTTCTTCCAGTCCCACTTAGGGCAGCTCTTCCTGCCACCTTGGGATACAAACCCCATCAGTGCTCACCAGGGTCCCACTGATCCAGCGCTCCCAGCTTCCCAGGCCCCCCACCCCAGGAGCTGGATTGTCCCCCATGCCTTGCTCACCACATCCGTGTTGGGGATGGCGGCAGGCACCCAGGCCCCCACGGCATCCCGGCGCTGGTTCTCATACACCTCCTCCAGCACCTGGCTCTTGTTGATGTCCGTGTCCAGGAGCAGCCTGGGGGCGGCGAGACCCCAAGTTCCCAGCACTTCCCAGCACAAGTTCCCTGAGCTTACGGACCCCTGGGGTCCTCCTTCGCTGGCCAAGCACTCCCACACCTGGCAGCAGCACCTGCTCTGGGCAAGGCCAGGCAGCGGGGCCTACCGTGCAGGGTAGGGGGGTGGGCAGGGCCCCCCGGGACCAGGCTTCAGTGGCTGTATGCCTGCCTCCCTGAGTTGCTGCCTACTGGCCCTCCTGAAGTGCCAGCTCCAAGGCTGCCTGTCCAGGGGCCCCAGGCTCCAGGCCCCACGCCCCAGCCTCACCTCCTCTGAGGCTCCACTGTCCACGGACCCGCCCAGTGCCATCCGGGGGGCTCTCTGAAATCTTCCTTGGGAAGGGCCTTGTGCCCCGTGACGTCCGAGAAGTTGGGGCGGTGTTGCAGGAACTGCTGTCCCCACTGGTCCTTAAACTTGGCCTGGTTCTCGTACTGGGAGAGGGGAAACGTCAGCGCCTACAGCCCCCTCCGCACACCCGGCACCTGCCCAGAGCCTCCTACCCTGGGCTGTACGCGCCTCCTAGAAACAGGGAGCCAGAAAGAAAGGGCGTGGGACCTGCCTGGGGGCAGGAGCTGTGCCATCGCCTGTGATGGGACAGCATCTCCCCCGCTGTCCGTCAGCACAGGCAGATGCCATGAATCAAGTGCTCATATGCAGGCCCCTTTCAGCCACACACTCCCATTTCACGGGTGATGAGGCTGAGGCTCAGAGGTCACCTCTACCCCAGGTGGCTCAGCTATGGAGGAGTGGAGTGGGGCGGATGCCTGCATTAGAGCCTGCTGGTTGCCTGTGACGTGACCTGTCCTCCCCACGTCACTGGGGAGCCCAGTCCTGCTCCACCACTGCCACTGGGTCTGGAACTTTCTTCCGCGTTCCCCTGAGGGACACTCAGCCCCTGCTCCCTGCACTCATCCTAACCCTGCTCTGTCTCCGCGCCTCAAGTCCTACCATCTCTCCATCCACAGGATGCAACATAGGAACCATGAAAACAGGTTTTAACTCAGCTAAAAAGTCTGAAGTGTTAGTTGCTCAGTCGTGTCCGACTCTGCGAGTCATGGACTGTAGCCCGCCAACCTCCTCTGTCCATGGAACTCTCCAGGCAAGAATCTTGGAGTGGGTAGCCTTCTGCAGGGGAATCTTCCTGACCCAGGGACTGAAGCCAGGTCTCCTACATCGAAGGCAGATTCTTTACCACTGAGCCACCTGGGAAGTCTGAAACTCAAAACTTATTTCCCCTCTACTCTCAGGACCTCTCGTGAGCCGTGTCCTCCCCCTCCTCTGATTGTAGAGCAGCCTCTGGCCGGCTGCTCGCCCAACCCCCTGGATTTATGGTTCTGAGGGAAGCTACCCCATTTCCAGTTCCTCTGTTTCAGAACTGCCCCTCCCCAGCTGAGGTGGGTAGAGGTCCCGGGCTGTCATGTTAATGATGGACAAGGACCCTGCAAGCAGTCTGAGCCTTACTCACTTCATGTGCCCTGAACTAACTGGGAGAAATTCCCTGTAAAGCTCCATCCCGGTGAAAGTGACTGGCTCCAAGGGACCACTCAGTTGCCCTCCTGTTACCAAGCCCATGGCTTGTCAACAAGGGACTCCTTTAGTCTCTGTCACTTCCCTCTAGCTCCTTTTACGGTTCTCAGATTCTGCCAGCAATCTTTTCTCCACCGTCGGAGTTGGGCTGGTGCCAAGTCACCCTCCCGCCAGCCCCCCCGCCTCGCCCCCACTCACCGTCTCTGCATACACGACCACTTCGCCCTGGCGGAGCAGCTCCAGGTCCCTGCTGTCAGTCACGTTGCCGAGCCACATGCAGACCCGGAGCTGGGCGGGGAGGGTGTCCTTCTCTCCTTCTCCCTCTGGGTACTGAGTCAGAGGCAGGTCAGCAACCACAGGGGTTCAGGTCCCCCGGGGGCAGGGGCATGGGTTAGGGAGGGGCACACACACCTGCCCCTTCACCCTAAGCCCCGGGAGCAGGGGCTTCACACTGAGTTGGGTGACGAGCATAACAGAGTCTTGTGCAGGCTGTGGGGTGCAGGAGTGCGGAGGGGCAGGGCCACTAGGGAGCCTGGAAGTGCTCTGGGGAGTGGTGGTGCTGATGGTGACGCTGATGATGACGCTTGCTGTGTGATGTGCCAGGCACTGTGCTAAGCACCACACATGTCACGTATGCTCTGATGCTCACACACCACTACAGAATGAGTACCTTCATCACCAGCCCATTTCACAGAGGAGCAGGCTGAGGCCGGACACAGTCGGCCCCAACTCACACAAGCCAGTGAGCCACAGAACCAGGATTCAAGTCTCAGTGTTCTTGTAAGATAAGGACTCAGATGGACACCGTTGGGACGGAGCCTTCCATGACAGCGGGAAGGGCAATGGGGAGCCAGGGAGTCTTTGAGAAACTGCCTTGCCGGGGGCGGGAGGGGGAAGCCTGGAGGTTAGGACTGTCTTCAGGACTGGAGACTTGTGTTCAGTCAGCCTTATTTATGGATTGCATCTGATAGGAAGGGCTGGAGCCCAAACCTTAAAGGCATTAAATATGTAGATAGCAGCCAATCATGGACCAGGGGATAGGGAACAGGGACAGGACCAAGTGAGGCTTGAGGACGATGGAGGGGACAAACTTGAGGAACATTTATGATGGGCATGGACTTGGCATCGGCTCCATGCCGATGGCCCCAGGCTCCCGCCTCCCTTTGTGTAAACTCCATTTCTCCTGGGAAAGGGCCCGGCAGAGAGGAAATGGGCATGCCCTCCAGAGGCTCATGGGGGCTCCCCAGGGTGGGGGTGGGGGGCGCAGGGCTTCTCCCTTGGGGTGTCCCCTGCCCTCTCCTCCCCTGAGGACCCCCAGCCTCCCCACCTGCAGAAATAGGGTCTGTGTCTTCCCGCAGAACCTGCCGGAGTGCCGGGCCCCATGTGGGGAGAACAGGATGCTGTGTGCAGGCACCTGAGCGTAGGCCGCCCGCTGCTCCCGGGCCATCAGCCAGATCATCACGTCCGGGAGGTTCATCTGCGGCTGCGGGCGCGAGAGCGTCAGGCCCGCCTGAGGAGCTGGCACCAGGGCCTGCTCCCGGCCGGAGCGTCTAGCACCCACCTCGGGGAGCACAGCATTGAGGCGGTACAGCCAGCCCTCTGCAGTGGCCACCATGTCCCTGGGGGGCGCCTGCTTGGCCTTCTGGGCCAGTTCCTGCAGAAGGAGGCGGCGGAGCTTCCACCTGTTCTTGTCCAGGTCGGTGGCTTTGGGCTGACTGGTCATGCAGGGCAGCGGCCGCCTGTGGCCAGGACCGGGGGAGCGGGGGCTGGTCTCCGTCCCATCTCACCTGCTCCCCACCCACCCAGCCTCAGTGTCCTCCCTGGACCGGAGAGCTTGCCCTACTGGTTGGCCCAGCTGACTGGTCCTCTGAGACCAAGTTGGCCGGAACAACTGGTCGACCTGGTGGACAGGCCTGCAGACACAGAGTGCAAGCCTGGCGAGTGGTAGGGAGCCCTGCCTGCCCTTCTCAGGAAGCACGCTTACTGTGGGTCTGGCCCTGGCTTCTCATACCTCCTGCTCCGGTCCTCCCAGCCCCCGCGGTGTGCCAGGCCCGTGCTCAGGACCTCCTCGTGGACAGAGGTGTGAGCTGTGAGAGGGGGGCCAACCAAACCCGGGGAGGAGGGGATCTAAGTGGGCTGCAGGCCCAAGAGAGGCCTTACAAGGGCTCTTCTTGTGGCGAGGAGTGATGGAGGAGAAGGTGTGGGCTGGGACGTGCAGGGCTTGTCTGGACAATGGAGAGAAGCTTGGTTTGATAAGATCATCAGGCGTGGATGTAGAGGGGGCAGTGATGAGAGGAGAGGTCAGGACCTCTCCTCTCTTTGGGGGGTCCCTGAATGGCAGAGAAGCAGCTCTGTTCTTTGGAGAGAGATCTGAGCTTATGTTTCCTGTGGAGGTAGGGGTGCGGGAGGGAGGCGGTAGGGTAGTTGTTCTGTAGGGTCTGGTCTGCACCCCAGGCCTTGTGTAGACTTGATCTAGCTCAGCCCTAGCCCCATGGGTAGGTGCCCCCTGCCCCTACTTGCAGTCCTCCACCAGCTCCCTCAGCAGTTTCTCCCACTGGGGAAGCAGAGCCGGGTCCCTCGGATTCCTCATGGACTTCAGGGTGTCCAGGTTGGCCTTCTGCCCAGCAGGAGAGAAGCAGTATGTGAGTGTGGGGCTCCCCTGGGACAGGCTGATTGGCCTAGGATGCTTTCAGCCAGGGCTTAGGGACCTTTGAGTTGGTGATGGACAGGGAAGCCTGGCGTGCTGCAGTCCATGGGGTCACAGAGAGTCGGACACGACTGAGCAACTGAACTGAACTGAACGGAGGGGTAACCTGGAGATGTCCATATCCAAAGCTGTCACATACCACTGAAGGCTAGGATTCCCTCCCAACTACCCTACAGAAAAAAATGGGTGGCAGGAAGAAGCCAGGATGTACCAGGACCATGGGTCACCGGGGAGGGGTCACAGGGTCTTGACCTCAGGCTTCCCTTCTGTTGGTGCGAGAAAGTCACATCTAAGGTGGGGGAACCAGGGGGGCTCTGCTGCCTAAAACTGCTCGGTGGCTTCCCCCCTCAACACACACCTAAGACTTTTTGTGATCTGACCCTTCCCAGCTCTGCTGGTCTTATTTCCTCATCACCTCCACACCCCAGCCACCCACGAACTTCCTAACACTATGGCTTTGCCCAGTGTTCCTTTCTCTGCACCCCGATCACTGACCCCAGCAAGACTCTGCTCAAATGTCATCTCCTTTTCCAGCAGCTCCTCTGACTCTCCTCTCTTCATCTCACCCGTCCCACCTGAGTCTCTCTGACCCTGTGGCTCTTAGCACCTGAATCTCCACCACAGCCCTGCCACTCTGTGCCCTAACTATTGCATGTCCGACTTCCCTGCTGGTGAAGACTGTGTCTACACATCCTCGTGTCTTCAGTGCTTGTGTCTGGCACCTCAACTGGTGTGGAATGCATGAGAGAGCTGAGTGACCAGATTCCTAAGGCTGCGGCTCCTTTCCCCAAGTCTCCCGTCAATGGCCTGGGTCCTGGGACTTCCCCAGTGGTCCAGTGGCTAAGACTCCGTGCTCCCGAGGCAGGTGGCCAGGGTCCCATCCTTGATCAGGGAACTAGATCCCAGATGCGGCAACTAACAGTTCGCATGCCACAACCAAAGACCCGGTGTAGACAAATTAAAAAAACAAAACACCAGGGGGCCTCCCCGGCCCCCCTCACGCCCCTGCCCACACAACTCACCAGGCGATCCCGCGTGAATTGGAGGAGGTTGAGGCAGTTCATACGGAAGCCGACGTCCTCCCAAAAGGAGGTCACGGCCACGACAGGCTTGGTGTTGTACCAGGGCACGTAATGGTAGATGTTCCCTGAAACACAGAGCCACGTGTGTGGGGAGGGGGTGTCTGAGGGACACCCCTCACCGTGTCCACTCTCAGAGGACCTTCCCTGGGCCACTCCATTCCTCTAGGGGGTGATCTGCTAAAGCATCCCAACCGGACCCCTCCCGCTGGAGGGTAGGCTGTGGGCCCGTTCAGGATGGATATGCTTTGATGAGCATAGCTGGCCTAACGGGGCCCTCACAGTGCTCCGTGTCACTCGGGTCACAAAGTCCGCAGTTCACAGGTGGGAAAACCCAAGCTAGTGATGGGAAGTGGTTTCCCTGCAATGGCTCAGCCAGGTGGTGTGATGTAGGCATTCAGTTCCAGAGCCTGTGCCCCTAACTCAGGCGAGATGCCAAGGCCCGGGTCTGCCTTGAGGTGGGGTCTTCCTTCTGGGTGTCGGGGCAGAGGAGGAGTGGGCCCTGGGTTCAGAGACCCAGAGTTTGGTTAGGGTGGGCAGACACCTGAGATAAAGGGCCTGCTTGTGCCGAGGAGGGGGATGGAGGGGCAGGCATGGTCAAAAGCCAGTGATGGGCCTGGCAGACTGGGCCCCCGGCCATGATTCTTATTGCAACAGGGGCAGAGAAAGCTAGATGAAACACATGGCATTCTTTTTCTGAGACATTTTGCTGAGTTGAAATAAAATCCACAGGAAACCGAAAATAAGGTCAAAGCAGAAAGTCTGTGAGGCAAGTGGAAGTAAAGTGGACATTTGTCCTCTGAGTTTCTGGAAAATCTTGGAGAACTGGCTGTTCTCTGTAACAACTGCCAGGGCCCAGAGGTCAGGAGAGACAGTCGAGCACTGTCTGAGGTGGGCAGTCTAGGAGGACACCCCTGTGACATAGGTTGAATTGTGTCCCCTGTAAAGCTATGTTGGGGATTTCCCTGTGGGCCAGTGGTTAAGAACCTGCCTTGCAATGCAGGGGACTTGGGTTTGATCCCTGGGGGAGGAATTAAGATCGCACACAACTCGGAGCAACTAGAGAGTCCGTGCACCACAACGAAAGATCCCACGCTTCTCAACAAAGACCCGACACAGCCAAATACATAGATCACTTTTTAAATCCAGAAACTAAAAGAAAACGGAAGAAAAGTTAAAAAATAAAAAGTTAAAAACCAGACAAAACTAATTGTCAGTTAGGAGAAGGACAGCAGCCCTTGGTGTGGGTTGGAGGGTGGCAGGTTCAAGGGGCCCCTGGGATGTTGGGATTTTGTTTCATGGTCTGAATGTTGTTATGTGGCTATGTTTGCTTTGCAATAATTCATTGAGCTGAATACTTTGGTTTGTGTACTTTTCCATAGATGTGTTATATTTGAACCAGAAGTCTATTCAAATCAGAAGTCTATTCAAGAATTATAAAAAAAAAAACAAAAAAAAACACTGGGATCAAAAAAGACAAAATATATAAAATCCAGTGTGTCAGTGGTGGAAAATGCTAAGGAGAAGGATGATGTGGGAGAGAGAGAGGGAGCTGCCAGAAGTTTTTTAATAGAATAGTTACCTATGGCTTTTCCTAAAAGATCTGGAAGAAATTATGCAGAATGCAGCCCAGAGAGATGAAAAATACAGAAGGAAGATTTACAAACGTGTGGAACAGCATGAGAAGTTCCACAGAGGACAGAGTAAATTTGAGAAGGAGCTAGAAGAGAGAAGGGTAAGAGGTCATTTTCAAAGAGCAAGTATCTTATAATTTTCCTGAATTGTTGGCAGGACACCAGTTTCAGACCCTCTCACTGAGTGTGACTCACAGGAATGATAAATAAACAGAGATCCAGGACTGGGGCTCTCAGATGTGAGCGAGCCGACACAAGATGGCAATTTTCTTCTGCTGCTCTTGGATAGCATACAAAAGCAACAAGGAGAAGGGAAATAACTCCATTTTCAGCAAAACAAGGAGACAGATACAGTCTGCAGGCTCAAAATACACATAAGGGCTGCCAGAGTCAGCTGTGAGTGCCCGAGGAGCTGCGAGGGTTGAAGGTTGACGGAAGTCACCTGGGGGTGGGGGGTGAGTGACAAGACACACAGCGGGAGCCACGGCTAGATGGGGGCAGAGTGCAGCTAAAACACACCCCCGGAGCGAACTCAGGACTCAGACGAGGATGTGTGAGCTGGCAAAACTCAGAAAAGGAACAGAAGAGAAAACAAAAACATTATAGGAAGGGAGACGGCACGAAAGGAAGCCCAACAGGGATCAGACTCAGCAGACAATCCAGCAAGAGGCAAAGAAAGAAGAAGGCAACCGGGGACCTCCCTGGTGGCCCAGGGGCTAATACTCTGTGCTCCCAGTGTCGGGGGCCCAGGGTTCGATCCCTGGCCAGGGAACTAGACCTCACATGCCACAATTAAAGATTCAGCATACCTCAATGAAGATTGGAAATCCTATATGCTGCAACTAAATCCCAGCGCAGCCAAATAAATAAAAGTAGACATTAAAAAAAGAAAAATGACCAAAATAAGATAGAAATAAAGAGCCGAAAAGGATCAGGGAGAAAATGACAGATACAGAAGAAAAGTAAGGAGAATTGTTAAGCCCATAAGTGGAGCCCCAATAGCAGAAAACCTGAACAATGGAACAGAATATTTAAAAACACAATTTAAGAAAACCCACCTGGAAAAAGGATAATCTTTTTAACAAATGATGATTGAAAAACTGAATACTCATATGAAAATTATTGATAATTCAAAAGGAACCATAGGGACCTTCCCTGGGGATCCAGTGGTTAAGACTCTGCAATTCCACTGCAGGAGTCAGGGTTTGATCCCTGATCAGGGAACTAAGATCCCATATACTGTGCCATGGCCAAAATAAGAACCATACAGCTCAATGTAAGAATTAAAACTGTAAAATCTTTAGAAGAAAAGGTAGAAAATCTTTATGACCTTGAGTTGGGCAGAGTTCTTAGATATGATACCATGAAAGAAAAAAAAGAAACTGAACTTCAGTCAGTTGAAAATGT